>NC_092805.1:57127975-58517975 GCF_040954645.1 Diabrotica undecimpunctata | reverse complement strand
GATAAAAGTACGCAAGACTGCATACCTTGGACACATACTGAGAAATAATAAGTATAGTCTTCTGCAGGTCATCATGCAGGGTAGAGTCGATGGCAAAAAGGAAATAGGTAGAAAGAGGAAGTCATGGCTGCGAAATATTCGAGACTGGACAAACATGACTGTAGACGAATTATTCCACGTTGCAAAAGACAGAGAAGCTTTTAAAAATGTGGTCGCCAACCTCCGTTAATGGGGACGGCATAGGAAGAAGAAGAATTATATTAAGTGTTGTGTACTGTGTATGTAGTGTAGAATGGAATATATATTAATTGAAAATTACTTTTTGACTAACTAACTTTGACTTTAACTACTAAATTTGACGAAAGCGTTTGATAGAGTGATAATTCGGGACGCGATACATTTATTATATGAAAAGGGAATATCACTGGATTTAGTAAAAACCATTGAGAATATATATAAAGATAACATAGCTATGGTAAGATGTAAAGGAAAACTATCGCAACCGATCAAATATGAAACTGGCATTAGACAAGGAGATTCGCTGAGCCCATTATTATTTTATCTGATAATGGATGAAATCATAAAGAAAGTTAAAAAAAAGAAGAGGATATAGAATTGGAGAAAAGAAAATAAGGATAAAATGCTACGCCGACGACGCCATAATAACAGCCGAGAATGAAGATGACCTACAAAGATTAATTAAAGAATTCGAAGATACGGCGCTCATATACAACATGGAGATCTCCTCAACAGAGAAAACTAAAATGATAGTGATATCAGCGGAACCGAGACGATGTAAACTAGTCGTAAATAACAAAATAATAGAACAAGTGATGGAAACTGAATACTAGTCAAGCTACAGCAAAGTGGAAGAAGAAGTACAAAAACAAGTGAACATGGCAAACAGAGCAGCAGGATGTCTCAACAACACAATCTGGAGAAACAAATACCTCACAACGGAAACGAAAACAAGGATATATAAATCAACAATAAGACCGATAATGACGTACACAGCGGAAACAAGAGCAGATACGGCGAAAACACAAATACTACTGGAAACAACTGAAATGAAAGTCTTACAAAAAATAACAAACCAAACTCTAAGAGACAGAGTAAGAAGTGAGGAAATAGGAGCGAGATGTGGTATAGAGGAAATAAACGCGTGAACCAAAAGAAGAAAAGTGGAATGGAATCAACATATTGAAAGAATGACAGAAAATAGAATAGTACGAATAGCAAGAGACAAATCACCAAATGGAACAAGATCATTGGGATGACCGAGGAAAAGATGGTCAGACAACGTCAATTGAGGCTAAAAACCGAAGTAAAACAGGCATTAAGCATATTTATAAAGTAGGAGGAAGAAGAAGAAGAAGAAAACTACTTTATTTTAATATGTACAATACCAAAGAATATAGACGCATATGCGTCTATATTAAAAACTACGAAACTTAACCTTAACCTTCTGCCAGGCAGCTGTCTTCTTCCTTTCTTTTCTCTTACCATCTGTAAACTTAAATATCTGCAACAAACATAACATTAAGTTTCTCTCTAACTCCCAAATAATCACCCTGTATAATTTTTTATATTATTTGAAATTAAAGTGACCTACAGTTATATGATTCAGAAGTACATTATTGTTGCTTATTTTAGTTTCCAGTATATGAGAAACTCTGTCAAAAAATAATAAAAACTGAAATGAATACTGGTGTTTCTATCCTTTTTCTTTTTAACCTCGTTTTATTCTCTCCCTGAATTAAAATACTAGTGCACCAATTTCTTTAAAACACAGCGGCACTTTAGTATCTTCCAAGGTCGTGCAATTCCTGATAAGAAATGCAGAACACGTACTGGATTGAGGCTGTATGTCGACATAGTGACAGAGGTTATGAAGAGGGGACAGGAGAGAGAAGAATTTCAACTTATTTTATGATATACGATCTGGAAACACAGGAGGGTTTGTTAAAATTCCGAATTACGGATGTAAGTTGATCTTTACCGTTGTTTATTAGACGTTTTGAAGTTTGTTATGGTAAGTTTGGATATATTACCGAGACGAAAATAAAGTAGCGGTTTACAGACTACAGAACGAAAACTTTTACCGATTTTATTTTTTTATTTTAATCGGCCAGTTGGAATCTAAGTTAATGATCAACTAAAGTTTTTAAAAATAAAAAGGAATTTAAAGTTATAAATTGTGAAAAAAGAACGTAGAAAAATAATTACAAAGCTCGATTTTCTGCTTTTCTTAAAAGCCTTTGTATGCTTAACCCAGTCCAGTCACGAAGGTTTTTCAGCCAGGATATTTTGTCGTCTACTAGAATTGCTATTTCCTTCGATTTTACCCTTAGCTGCAACCACTCGTACTTCTCATTTCTAAGTATGTGTCTCAAATATACTTTTCTTCTTCTTTTAATGTCTTTTCCCATTATGTGCAACACCATTTCATTCGTGATTATGATCGGTCCATGGTATTTTTAAAATTCTTCTAAAAATCCACATCTTAAAAGCTTCCAGCTTTCTCATCAAGTCCATATGCACAGCCTAAGCTTCAGCACCATAAGGAAGAATAGGGTGGATACACCCTATGCTAAATGCTATGCTATGTATTTATGCTAAATGAGACCAATTGTGTCGCGAATTTCTCGGCAGAATATAGTAGGATCTGGTTACCCATATTGAAAGAGGAAGGTATTAAGAGGAAAATACCAGTATTGGTAAGTCAGGAACATATAGAGGATACATCATTTATGTTTTTTAAATAACAAACATATAAAATCAGAATTTGGTGTTTATTGAAGGTAAATTAAATGCACGACCAAATACTTACCATGTCGGGATAGTATAATGAGGTTTTTCCTGGTTTTCCCTCATAATTTACTATGGAATCACTAACAGGAGAATTTTACTGTCATCATGGCATGTGTTTGTCTTTTTAAAGACGAATTACATGCTATGCTCTTTTCTGACGGATATTCTCAAGTTAAAGTTGAATTCATGTAATCGAATGAACTATCTTATAAGTAAAGTCGTCCCAGGAACGCAACTCAACAATATTGGCAATATTATTTTAAAGTCGTCTATTTTAAAATGTATAATGTATGTCTGAATTGTCAATATAGATGAGTCAGATAAAATTAAAGTATTAGAAGAATTTTTCACTAAGTAACAAAAAAACAAAATTTGTTTAATTTACTAATGTTTGTATTTTGAGAACGATTTCCGAAGTGGAAATTAAAACGTCAATAAAAGTACTTTAACCTTTAATTGTGGCTTATTCTCATTTAAATAGTAATTATTAATAGGTTTCAGTTAAATTGATAAAAATAATATCTTGTAACGGCAATTCAAAATAAAAATACATTATTTTAAATGTGGAGGCCTTAGAAATCACTGCTACGTAAGTTTAGTTTTGCTATATGGAGGGGAATCCTGGCTGGAGGCTTTTACGATATGGTGTTTCAGACAGATACTGCCGACCACAAAAAGTTTTGTGAAGAATGGGTAGAGAAGTTGAAATTGTTATAATAACAAAAAAATAGGGTATTTACTTTGAACATTATAACAAATACTAAGAGGTTTGATTGACCTCAGATAGTGAATGAAGAGAAATTGTTTTGTAAGAGAGGCCCGGAATACCGACGCCGACGTTTTTGTTGAGTCTATGAACTATGAATTTTTTTTAACATGACGATCGTCTATTTTGAGCAGTTGTCGTCAAAGTAAAAACGGCCATTGTAGCTTCAGGGGAACAAAACCCTTAAACTAATTAGTAACTTATACCATAATTTAAATTTAGATGTTTACTTTCGCTGTAAGTGGGTCAGTCAGTATGACACATTTGTTAGTTTACATTAGTAATTTTATAATAAGTTTTGAACATGACACACTCACGCGTTATAATGTTATATAAACTATCTGTAAACTGACCCGGTTAAATGATATTAAAAGCATACTACTTTTCAAAGGAAAAAGAAATGTATTCTGGAATCAAACATCGTCTATCTGTAAAGAGGCAGGAGAATCCGATAATATCAAAATTAAACATGGGGCCCGACTGGGATGTATACTATCATCCTTGCTGTTTCACATATACTCAAAGAGGAGGAAATACTTCAAGAGGCAGTAGAGGATGTTAAAGCCGGAATTCGAATTAACGGAGAATGTATCAATAACATTAGATACGCGGATAATACAGTGGTATTCGCTGACATTTATGAAGCCCTCCAGGAGTTAATGAATACAATCACAGAAGTGAGTCAGAGATATGGAATTTCACTGAAAAGTAAGAAAAAAAAATGTATGATGATCTCTAAGAAGGAACAGCAAATTAAAAGAATCGGTGTGCATGGTCAACCAATAGAAAGAGTAAAAACATACACCTACCTTGGTACTAACGTCAATGAAAATTGGGACCCTAGAAATAAAATCTAGGATAGAGAAAGTAAGATCTGCATTTCAAAAAATGGCTAAGCTATTTAAATGAAACGATTTATCAGTACCCATAAAGTTGGAGTTGGAGTACGAAGTTGAGTCGTGGACACTCACAGTCGCTAAATGTAAAAAAATTGAGGCTTCCGAAATATGGCTTTATCGTAGAATCCTGAAGATATCCTATACCGACCACGTTACTAACCAGGAAATTTTATAAAGAATGAAAAAAGGAAAAGAGTTGTTAACCACAATAAAAATAGCCAAAATTGAGTACCTCGATCATATCATGAGGAACAGCGAAAGATATGGGTTGCTGCAATTAATTCTTTAAGGAAAAGTAACAAACAAAAACGAGGACGAGGAATTCGAAGAATTTTCAGGCTGAAAAATCTACGTACGTCCACAAATTTAACAACAACCACAAATCTTTTCAGAGCCGCAGTTTGCAAAATTCAAATTGCCATGATGGTCGCCAATATCCGAAAAGGAAAAGCACTACAAGATGAAGTATTCTGAATTGATTGCTGACTGGGGTTATGTTACCTAACGTATCGTGACCTACCACAATGTCAATGCATTAGAATCGTATTAAAGTGCAAAGAGAAATAGCTGTGATTTTCTTGGTGAATAATGGTAAATTAAAACGACCATGATGATTGTTAACTTTCGAAGCTATGAGGCACCACACGAAAAAGAATAGATAACTTAAATGTTTTTTAAACGTACATGTAAAAGAGCATTGGTTACAAGTTACAAACCTGTCTTTTACAAAAAAATTTACAACTTCTTAAAAATTTTAGAAGAAAAGTTATACAGGGTGGTCCTTAAGTAATTGTACAAACAGAAACCGTAGATTCTGCACTTTAAAGTATTACGATTTAAGCCAACTTGCTTTAATAAAATGTTAATATTAAGAAAGATACAGGGTGTTACAAGTGGAAATTTAAAATTTTATTTTTCACTATAACTTTTACGTTTGTAAATATTTTTGGACAAAAATTTACAGTTGGATGCTTTTGAGTAGGATAAATTATAATTTTAGACTTACTTTAATGTAACTAATAGAGGGCGCCACATAGCCACATGTGTGGCATAAATTTGCGCTTCACTTTTTTGCTCTTTATGTACTCTATTTGTCTTAAAAAATATTAAAGATACATTATTTTTACAAAGAAAAGGTATATTTGTTAGTAACCTGAAAATTCAACCGTTTTCGAGATAAATGCATTTTATAAGTCAGCTGCACAATAATTCTTAGTTTGATATTTGTGCGGTAAACACTGAATACCTGAAGATAAGCATAATTCATAGTTTATTCTTATTAAAACAACTCAAAGATGATAATGTAACATCACAAAATGCTTTGTTATATGTGCTAAATGTCTTATTGAAGAAAAGATATTTCATCTTCTTCTTTAGGTGCCGTGTCCGTATTTAGACGTTGGCCGTCATATTTTACAATTTCCCTTTGCTATCGCTTCTTAAGTTTCTATAATGGCGTTGTATTACTTTTTCTCTATTGTAAAATGCTAAAAACCCAAAATATGTGGTTTATGCAAAATGGTACACAACCACATTCTAGAGAGAAGGTAGTTAAAACATACTTAAATACAACTTTTTTGAACGTTGGATTGGTCGTGGTAGTCATACTCGTTGGCAATGTGGTGAGATATTAATATATTTATTTAATTCATAAAAAATCCGAAAAGAATACTTATTGTTTATTACGTAAATTGTTTACCCATTTTTATAAGGACAAATAGAAACTAGGGCACAGGTATTGAATAACACATATGTGTCCTGTTTCATAATACTTTTGCTACAAATCTAACCTGAAAGACTCAGCATTTTTACAAAAACATCATCGTTGTCCTAATAACCGATATTGTTATAAATATAGTAAACACACAGGCAATTTAGTTCAGCATAATATTAGTTCGTTAGTAAATCATAATAGTCCATTTGTTCGAGATGTAATTATAGTTACTCGTAAGCTGTAACGTAATCGTATAAATAAGTAATGTCATCGATATATGCATCCATTATACATTATAGCCACACATTATATAGTGTATGGGGCGCATTAAAACAACGTGTCTATAAGAATCCCATAAATATGCGCAACCAACTATGGAAAGAAATAAATACTGCAGCAGTTTCTTTAGAACCAATGATGCTATTTAATATGAGACGATCTTTTATGGAATATATTGACAAATGAATTAAAGAAAACGGTGGACATATCGAACACTTACTTTGACAAAAAGTTATTTAGTTTACCTATTTCTTAATTTGGTTTGTAAACAAAATGTTTTGATTATGACTTTAATTTAACATAAAACGTAAAATGTTTGATGTAAAATCCTATTATTCCGTTATTTTTTCAAATCCTATTATTAATTATCCTGCTGATATATTTATTTTATTTAATATTTCGTTAACTATTAAATTTGGTTAAAGGTATTTTATACCAAAAATTAGAAGTATTAATGGTTTTGTCTATTTTTTCTTGGTTGCCTGGAGTAATTGCCATAGATCAGAATTGTGCAGCTGATTTTTAAAATGCGATTATCTAGAAAACTGTTGAGTTTTGAAGTTATTAACAAGTACACCTTTTTTATGTTAAAATAATATATCTTTAATATTTGTTATCCCAAATAGAGGTAACTTAAAGATCAAAAGAGTTATGTGCACATTTGTACCACGGATGTGGCATAAGTGGCGATCTCTATCAGTTACATCAAAGTGTGCATCAAATTATAATTTCTCATATTTAAAAGTACCCAGTTGTAAATTTTTATACATAAATGTTTACAAAGATAAATGTTATAGCGAAAAATAAAATTTTAATTTTGCACTTTAACACCATGTATCTTTGTTAATATCAATATTTTATTAAAGCAATTTGGCTTGAATCGTAATATTTTAAAGTGCATAATCTACTGTTTCTTTTTGTACAATTACTTAAGGACCACCCTGTATATGTGCCCAAAGTTATGCACGTATATGACCTATATTTTATCTTCTTTTTAATAATAATTAAATGTATTTGAATGTTTCGTATCTAAAACACGAAGTAGTCGTTCAAGAAGTAATAGAAATATTTCAAAGCTTGTAATAAAACGTCATATGGATAATAATCCATTGAGTGGTCTAGTAAAAATAAACTAGACAATAATATTCATTAAAACAACACGAATTGAACTCCAAAATACATATAATAGAAAAGTTTTTGTATAGCTTACTTATATTTTCGAACCATAATGCGACTGCTATATTAGGTATAAAAACTTACTTGTAAAAAAGAAGTTGATTTGTTATTCAATATTAAATTAACAAATTTCGTAAAAAATACTTTTATCAAGAAACATTCTGCTCTACACGCAACCGGTATAATGTAACACAATATCCACAATCTGGTACAGATTTTCTTTCTCACTGTTTCTCGTCTTCTTGTCACTTTCGGGGGTACAACGTTAATTAAGTCCAAATCAAATTATCATTTAGATTTCATGCTCATTAAATTGTAGTCAAGAAGAGGAAGAGGGTGGTGCGTAAGAAGGCCCGCCATCTTTAACCCTCACTCATTATCCGGCAGAGGCGTCAGAAACTTTCGGGCTTTTCTGCAGGTGCTTTATTTTAGTCAACCATGTTGAATAACGCTTTTCATTATTTAGTTTATAAGATAATTTCGAGGCAAATTTGAAAGAATAATTAGTCCAAAATAGGACACAAATATCACGTCTGATTATATTTGAGAACCACAGAACTTAGTTAGATTCTAGTATGACCACAACAATGACCTATTGAAATAAAATAAGTTAAGATAATTAAATACTATCGAATAAAGTCGTAAAAAAATCCTGCTTCCTCCTTCATTAATCGCTATACCTATCACCCAATATATATCTAATGTACCATCTTTAAGTGATTAAAATTTTATGATATCCTGTTTTACACTATATTAATTTATTTTCTCACTTTGTATGGTTTGGGCTTGTGTGTATTATTAAATTTTTATCCAATATCTCATTAATAATTAATGCAAGATTATTTCTAAATACAATATTTTTATAACATAACCAATACGAGTCGGTTTTGTTACAGTTGGAATAAAATAACCTAATTCTTTCCGTTATTTTTCTTAATAATTTGCAATAAAATTTTCTTTAATTAAGGACACTTTAAAAAGAAACCTAAACTGTTAGAAATATAACTATGTGAAACAAATAGACGACATCGAAGATATAAACGCGAGCTGGGAGAAAATTAAAAACAACATTGAAGAAGCAGCAACAGAAGTTCTGAAAAAACGCAAAATCATACTAAACAAAAAAAAACAAAATAATACACCATGGTTCATAAAAGAAATAAAGGAGAAATGTAAGGAGAAACGAGTACACGAAGTGCAAAACATCAAATACTCCAGAATCCCAAAACACCTATAGAAGAATACGAAATCAAACAAAGCAGTTTGTAAGAAGAACAAAAAGTGAACACTGGGAACAGTTTACAAAAAGGATGGAAAGCGACATCTACGGTACATAAAAATAAATATGGAGATTCATAAGAAACCAACCAAAAGAAATGGCAGAATTAAAGGAATACAATAACATACCAGTAAACGAATGAGAAAATATTAATCAACACAATACAGCAACACAATAACCAACAAGCTTCTAAAACAGGGAGTAGAAAGTAGAACCCTAGAGACGACAAAACTTAAAAACTAATATTGCACTGTAAGATACCAGACACAGCATAATGATATTGTAGCGAGATTAAATAAAACGAGCGGTTCGAATTTATATACATATATTTATTTATAAGTTTACAGTTCGGTACTCTATTATCAACTAACTCTACTTCTAACATTGTTACCTATATATACTACAGTTACTAGGTTCGAGAATATTCTGGCGTTGTCCCACCTCTAATTCGCCTACGTGACCGGTTATTCTCTCTCGCACTCGATACGCCTCGATGCTTCGAGAAGTGTATTAGAGATGCAATGCAACGGTTACCTGGGCCATGCCGAGAGTATGTTCGTAACAATATCAATGATAAGCCGGATACAGAAGTATACTGCTATTACCCAGCTCTCGTGTCAATTGAGTACACTGTAAATTTCTTCTTCTTCTTCAAGTGCCCTCTCCGCTACGGAGTTTGGCAATAATCATTGCTATTCGTATCTTTGAAGCTGTTGCTCTAAATAATTGGTTAGATGTGCACTCGAATCAGTCTCTTAAATTGCGCAGCCAAGATATACGTCGTCTCCCCACGCTTCGTTTGCCCTGAATCTTTCCTTGGATAATTAACTGGAGCAATCGGTACTTTCTACCTCTCATCACATGACCAAAATATTCCAACTTTCTTCTCTTGATGGTGATCAACAGCTCCCGTTCTTTGTTCATTCTTCGAAGAACTTCACTATTTGTTATTTTGTCTGTCCAATGTATTTTCAAAATTCTTCTGTATATCCACATTTCGAAGGCCTCTAGTTTATTGGTATTGCTCTTGTTTAAAATCCAAGTCTCTACTCCGTACAGCAATATCGAGAAGATGTAGCATCTAACCAATCTCATTTTAATGTTTAAGTTAATGTCATGACTTCCCAGAATGTCCTTCATATTAACAAAAGCAGCTCGAGCTTTTCCAATTCTAGTTTTTATTTCTTCTGTGATGTCATTGTTGTTATTAACGATGTTCCCAAATATTTATATTTGTGCACCCGTTCGATTTCGTTATTGTGAATGTACAGGTTTGCATTCAATCTTTGTTTTTTTGAAATAATCATGAATTTCGTCCTCTTGACGTTCATTGTTAATCCTTTCTCTTCACTAGCTGTGACTACCTTGTTTAAAATGGCTTGCAGGTCTTCTACTGTCTCCACCATTAAAACCGTATCATCTGCGTATCTAATATTATTAATTGGTTGGCCGTTAACTTTTATCCCAATCTCTTCTTCCTCCAATGCTTTCTTCATAATTTCTTCCGAATAGAGATTAAATAGCATTGGTGACAGCACACATCCTTGTCTAACTCCTTTTTTAATTTGAATTTCATTTGTTGTGCTATTCTTGATGCGTGCGACTGCTTTCTGATTATAATACAGAGTAGATATTATTCTTATATCGCGAGTGTCTAACTGTTTAGCTTCCAAGATCTCTAAAAGTTGGTCATGCTTGACGTTATCAAACGTCTTGTTATAATCAATGAAACAAGCAAATACATCTTGATTCACATCCAAACACCTCTGTAAATTTACAGTAAATTTACCGTAATTTACCGTAATTAAAATACTTGGCATGTAAAGAGAAATATTTCTTTTACTGTTGCCTAATATCAAAGATTTTAAATACGAAAATATGTATAAAGTCATTTTGAATAGGAGGTCATAAAAGAGTTGCTCTTCTCTACTAAACCAAAAAAAATTTTTGTCACAGTTTTTTTGGAGCACAAATTCTCTTTTTCACCACTGATAATGAGGCAAATTATTTCTGTTTCAGAAAATATTTGATAATTTATACTTCACATCACTACTTCCGCTGCTATGAAAAATTTATTTTATTTTGTCCTGTTTAGATATTGCGATACCACATATGATTTTGGTTCCCAACAACAGGTCGTGACTTTTTTGATGTGACCATTGAGCGACAAAAACTTATAATTGCCACCGCATTGCCTTTAATAATGTCTGCCACAGTTACAGTAAACTCGAAACGTAAGGAACAAATAGCTCTAGATACAATTAAAAATACACTTCTCCAAGAAATTAACGCACCACTTTGAAATATCAAAATATTTTATTAGCGTTAATAAAAATTTCCATTGTAATGTTATATTTTGCAAGCCCCTTGTGTATGCTATTCGTACACTCTATATTTATTGACTGTGTTTTATCGCTATAGTTTTTTTTTTGCAACAAAACAAAAAAAAGCAAAAAATGTACTTATTCTATAAATATACTAATTTCCAAGTGTTCAACGAATTTTATTCGGCTACTGTTTAATTGTTGATTATTGTTAATTGTGTTTATTAGGGAGCGTCAATCACGTAATTTAACCCAAGATGAATGTGCCCAGGCAGTGATACTGTCGGAAGAAGGTTGAAGTTACCGGAGAATTGGTTGTCGGTTTAATGTGTCCCACATATCCGTCTCACGGGTATTAGAAAGATTCCTCAAAACAGGGGATCCTACACGCAGACCAGGGCAAGGACGAAACCGGGTAACTACCCCTATTCAAGATCGATTTTTAAGAATTTCTGCTCTTCGACAACGTTTTGTAACACATCGAAGTCTACAAATTCAGCTTCGAGACGTGCATGCTATACAAATTAGTACTGAAACTGTTCGCCAGCCACTTAGGGAATACAACTTAACACCTAGGATTGCCGTCCGGGATCCTCTATTAACTGCAGAGCATCGAAGGTGGAGACTACATTTTGCCAGAGAACACGTTAATTGGTTAGAGGCTGACTGGGAACGAGTGCTATTTACTGATGAATCCCGATTTTGTTTGTACAATAACAACAGACGTGTTCGTGTGTTGCGACCACCCATCGAACGATATGTTCAGTGTAACTTCTCACACACCGGATTTTTGGTGGAGGATCCGTTATGGTGTGGGGTGGTATTTTTTTGACCGCACCTACGGACCTAGTGGTCATAGAAAATGAAACTGTTACAGCTCAAACGTACATATTGGAGATCCTGGAGCAATATTTATTACCATTCGCTCCTTATGTCGGTGAAAATTTCTTACTAATGCAAGATAATGCCAGACCTCACGCTGCACATATCGTCAGAAATTATCTAGAAGAGGTAGAAATTAATACTATGGAATGGCCAGCACAAAGTCCGGATTTAAATCCGATTTAAAATCTCTGGGATATCCTTGGTAGGCGATTAAGAGCAACACCGATCCAACCAAACAACTTACAGGAAGTGGGAGAGAGGCTGATCCAGATTTGGAGAGAACTAGACCAAAATGAAATACGGCAATTAATTTTAAGTATGGGCCAACGATGTGAGGCTGTTATACGTACTAGAGGTGGAAACACTCGTTATTAAGACTTTTTTCATATTTTAGTTTACTTTTGTTATCATTATTTTTTTAGAATTTTCCTTTTTATTTTTTTTTCTCCTGTATTTCAACATGTTCTGATGATTAGACAAATTGTTATAATTACTAATAAAATGTAGAGTAAATCTGGTGAAGTTTTATTTTTTATTCTTTGCCTGTTTACAAATAAAATTGAATTATTGAAGTGGTGCGTTAATTTCTTGGAGAAGTGTATTAATTTAAAGATTAATTTATAGGGTAATTTGTAAGTAAGATTTAATAAGCAAATAATTTAAAAATTTATCGGGATCGTGACGTATGATATATCATTGCAAAGAAGAGAAGGTAGTGAATATGTTAAGACAAATAAAACACACGTGGAGGCATTGTTAAAAGGTTATTACATCAGATCTACGTTGTCATTGTTCCGATTGGAGCGTTTGATGCAATAAATAAAAGGGGAAGCTACATCCAATATATTAAAGAGAGCTTTTGGCTAAGAACAAAATAAATAACTAACGGAATCCTAATACGCGATATATTAAATAAAAGGGAAGGATATAACGAATATATTATTAAGATAGAAAAACAAGGTGACTACCAAAAGGGCACTTCACAGCATCTTCATTACTAATGAAAGAATAGCAACATACACTTTAAGGTAAATTTGATTTATTAACCAGAGAAAGGTCTCTGACGCGGGATATTCATTTTCGTCTTAGTTATTTTTCCCTTAGTATAATTTTTATTTAACATATAAGAACATAATATTAATTAAGTTATTTAAATTAGCAGTTAATTAACCAATCTAGATTTATTTATAACATTATATATTTTTATTTATAACATTTATTTTTGTTTCCACTGTATCGGTTACTTTACTACTAATATTTTAGCAATGCGATATCCAAAAGGGAAAATATTTGTCAGAGTAGCCCAAACATATTGTTTAATTAAATTTACATTAAAATGTTAATGCTACTACATTGCTCTTTTATTTTTTTAGTTTTTACGAAGAATTAGTTCTGGTTTTAAAAAACTTCCAATTACCAAAGTTAAAGCGAAAATCCCACTAAATTACATCATTACGTAACAGCATGAAATAAAATCGACAATTTCCCACACTTGGCGGGCTAGAAAAACGGAAAACAGAAACAAGGCTGAAGAGAGAAAAAAATCGTCCACAAATCTCCAGTTTTCCCCATCCAGGATAATCCAATGAAATCTAAGTGAAATATAAATGTCTGTGGAGTGTCGCTGGAATCCCTAGCGCTACAGTAAGATACGTCAGACAGTGGCGTACTCAACGGATTAGAAGAGATTACGATTGCTGATGCGGAAATTTGACGGTTACTGAGACAGGCTATTAAAATGCATATAAAAGCTGCTTTAGAAATAGGTTTCTATTAAAATCTAATCTATGTTATTCAAGAAAATTATTAAACCATACACGCATTATTGTATGAGAACGAGACTTCTTCTTACCATTATCAAACTAATGATAATATTTTTTCACCACTACTAGATTTTAGTAGTTTAGATTAAATTACTTCTAATGACTGCATTAACTTACTAGAACAAATACCTACACAGGATTAAATAATAAATACAACAGGAAAAAAAACATATCAAAATCATAATTATGGCAAGGGGCGCAAAAGTAAGGGTACATAAAACAAATTAAGACTGATAGTTATATAAGCATAATAACGTGGACAAGGAGCAAGGAGCAAGGAGCAAGGAGATATAATAGATCTAAAAATACTACCGTCCTATTATTTGCTTTTACACATATACAAACTTTTCATAGATACCATAAGCCAGCAGAAAATGTCAAAAGTATTGACAGAATGCCGAATAGACCATCGCTACACTAACATAATGAAATATATCTACCAAAATGCCACAACTAGCGTAAGACTATCTTAACAAAAAAAATTAATTCTGTATTCAGCGAGGAGTACAGCAAGGAGACACCGTCTCTCCAAAGCTATTTACGACGCTTTTAAATAAATAAAATACAAGTAAATATACTTGTAAGAAAAAACATCTGAACGAGCATGGTATCAACATAAATGGAGAGAAGCTAAGTCATTTGAGATTTGCAGATGACATCGTCCTTATAGCCGATCGTGTGGATGATGCAATAATAATGTTTGCAAAATTATATCACGCTTCCTTGGAGGACGGACTAAAGATTAATACAAACAAGACACAAACAATGACTAATCTGGTGCTAAATCGAAATATTGCTGTTGTTGATGGAAGGGATATTGTGCTGACTACATTGTATAAGTACTTAGGGCATGAAATTCGGTTGGGCAGAGATAACCACACATGTGAGCTTCCACGTGGCATAGGATTAGCCTGGGCAGCGTTTGGTAAGTTAAACTATGTATTTAAATCGGATTTACCCATATGCCTGAATAGGAAAATCTTTGACAAATGTGTGTTACCTGTACTCACTTATGGAGCGGAAACATTAGTACCCACAAAAAAGGTAGTGACTCAGGGGACTATGAAGCGTCAGCTGAGAGACCGAATTCCAAACGAAGAAATATGTCGTAGAACAAAAACAACATATGTCATCGAAAAAATGTCAATAACACCAGAAAACCATTGGAGTTACGTTTCTTTTCAAAACGTATATCACTCTAAATAAATTGATACTTTTTCATAAGAACGAAGTTAAGATAAAAAAAATCATGGATTTCTGAATTTTCTGTTTATAATTAAGGGTTTGTAGTACAATTATTTAAATACATATGTTATACCTAATTTACTTTATTATGGTACATTACTATTAAAGATACAAAAATACACTGAAACTTACTGAAACACCAAAAAGTCTGGACCATTCTTACCTGCAACAAAAAAAAATAATAAGCTATAAAATTAATTAGATATACCGGTATTTGCAGTAATAACTTTAAATTTTTTTTTGATTATTTTCAGGATTGGTATGAAAAATACGCTTTTTTGGACACCGTCTGTTGTATACCGGTCATAGTGCATCCAGTTAGCTAATTGTACATCTTCATGATACCCATTCCTAAATTCTGGAAACCTCTACATGCTTGTATAGGTGTAGAGGATGAGTGCCATATGTTTTTGAGTTACTCAATAGATTCCGGAAAGTGTTTCCCCCTGTGATCTAACATGTTTTAGTTATGCAAGATATGGTTGACTTTTTCAGGTCCTCTTCTACAGTGTCTGCATAAAACAGTCCCATTGTATGCAGATGTCCCTTGACTACCGTATGTCTAGTAAGGAACCTGTTATAAATCAGAACTGATTCGTGCATATTGTACGCAACACTTATAGTCACAGTCCAATATAGCCCTATTAGTACATGTTTGTTCCATATACATTCTGCCATGTGCTTGACCGGGTATATCTTTTCAATGAGAATAATGTTACCTTCGGATCTTCGATTTTTCAGATCCACTGTTTGGCACTTACACGTTCGGCTTTGGAGTCAAGTATCTTATAGCTGATGCTCCTTTGCTAAGCTTATGAGCTCTTCCATTACCGTGTATTCCCCGGTGATCTAGAAGCCATATTGGTGTGACACTGTTATGTTGCCAGCCTGTAGAGTTATTCTCGACATTTTCACACTAACCTAGAGTCTAACTAGACCTTATAAAAAACCCATGGTTGCTTGACTATCTGTGCATATATTGATCCTCTAGTAGAAATGAAATACTTAAATTTCCACCACGACAGAATATTCCGGTACCCGATTATTTTACAGTTTTATACCTGTCTGGGTACCAGGTATCTGGGTCGAGTGTTTACTCTGTACCATTCCTATCGTGGCAAACACCGACTTATAAAGGTATTTTAGGCCTATATCTGGTTATCATGGTCAGAAATCATCATGCATTCGGTACCTCTGATTTTATTTGTAATGATGCTATGTCCTGATACTCTTTACCGCCTCCTTCTAATAACTATGTTAAGAGGGGGAGATTCAGTTAGGACCTCTATAGCTGCCGTTGATGTGCACCTTAGTTATCAGGGTTAGATATACTAAATTTGTTTTTTTACAAAATAAACTCTTGTTTTAAGACATGTTTTGAAAATTAATTGATATCTACTAATTTTTAAGTTAGTAACTGATTTACGTAGTATACCATTGCTTTCATTGAATAGTGAAGTCGTAATAAATGATGATAGCTAGTAATGTGCTTCGTTTCTCACATACTTCTTTAACCTTTGATTAATACTTATTTCGAGGTTTTCTGGGAAAACTGTGCGTTTAGATTTATTATTGATTTATTAATAGACTTTAATTCTGAATACACTCAATGTGTAAGTTAAACATTTCACCTGCAATAATCCTACGTTTTCCTTTTCTTAACTATCTAAGAAAGAGTGAGTCTTTTGGTACCTCATCTTTTTATGGTTGTCTCTTTCCATGGGTAGGGGAGACCGGGGCTTGTTGCTTGAGTGCTTGATGAGCGGGGCTTGGAACGTATTTTATTGATAAGTACAGTCTGCTACAGCTTATCGTGGAAGGCAAGATTGAAGGTAGAAGAGGTTTGGGCAGAAAGAAGAAATCCTGGATGAGAAATTTGAAAGAATGGTTTCAAATACCAGAAGCTGCGAACATAATACATGCGGCACAAAACAGAGAAACCTATCTTTTGATGGTCGCCAACTTTCGGTAGAAGACGGCACATAAAGAAGATACTTTATTGTAGAAATATGAGAGTATACAAAAGAAAAACCTAACGAGGTATAACTCCACCTCATTTTATGCTGAGAGCGGTGAAACTGGTGAAAAGAGGAAATGTATCAATTAAAGACGCAGCACGAGACTTTAGTACTTCGTAGAGAAATTAAAGACGATTTTTACTAAAAGAAAGTCAACGTGACTTAATGGGGTGTTCCGAGACACCAACAATTTTATTCATATCGGTTATTCTAAACCACCACAAGTAAGAAATCTCTTTTTGTATAAGTATACGTCTTAATTTTTACGTATAATAATTCATTTCAGATATTCATTGACATATTCTTAATACTGCCGATATTTACTAACAATTAGCAACAAAACAGGTAAGAGCTTTGAGTACACGTAAACTCATCACCAATTAACATAAATGCCCTCGTAGACAGTACAAACTTACCACTGCAATAAAAGAAGGGATTTTAAACACGTCCCAAAGAGATTTGCAAACTGACCATTGGTCTACCTGCACCACGTGGCATGTAAATGGTTTCAAACCGCTAAGGTTTGATAATTTAAAAGAATAATCCAAGTCCGAATGCAAATAAAATAACGAAGTTGAGGACTATTTCAGATCTAAATAGAAATTTCCAGAGATTTCCAAAGGATGCCGGTGATCAGTTTGGTATATCCCAGAGGATCTAATAATTTAATAGGGACTATAAAGCGATGAGTTCGTACACGTCCACGTAAGCAAAAGTTACGAGTATGCCGTATTCCTAGAAACAAAATATCCGGCATCATTGCGTAAGAAGGAAATGGCTGGAGAAGACTGGTTCACTTGTTTTATGAAACGACACAGAACATTATCAATACGAACACCAGAAGCCACAAGTTTGGCAAGAGCTAAAAGTTTTAATAAAATTAATATCGAAATTTTTTATGAAAACCTACGCCCGTTTTAAATCGTCTTTCACTATGTCAATTCTTACATTTCAAAAACCGGAATGAATTGTAGGCAGAAAAGGATTTAAAAATAAAAAGATACAATTAGTTCTATATATTAGAACGCATAGGCAACATATTTCCAAACTCTTCTAAAAACAAAAAACGTAAGCTAATTACATGAATTATGTAAAGTAGCCTGGACGCATGGATGTACTCTAAAATATATATGTGTCAACCAACTGATGACACACTTAGATAATTTCTTGTACTGATATGTAAGTACCTTTATACTTTTATACTTTGTATTACACATGTATAAACGACTTTGCAATATATACACAAGTTAACATCAGACTGAAGCTGGTTCTTTAAAACACACTTCATGTTATATAGCTAACTATGACTGTATAGACTTCATACCATTTTTAGACTTTCGTACTACTCTTTTGTGTCACTTAATACTGTAGATATATATTGCTGAACATCTTTTATATTTTATATATTTTTTATGTTGTTTATTGTTTTTATGTAACTTATGTAAAAACAAAATTATTGACTAAGTCCTATATATTCTTAGTACTACTTTTAATGAAAAATTTTAGTTTTTTGGATGTATCGATATTGGCTTACATATGTAATCTACTTCAGCCTTTAATTTCTTGAATGTCTGATTATGCTGTATAACTTGTAAATAGCGAAACCTACATTTAATAGAAATCTACAACGTAACACAAAATTGTGGATATAAGACCCTAGTCCCTAACATTCATGAATATGTGCTCACACCAGCAACCTATACATAATTTGAACAAATAATCTCCCAAGAAAGAGAAACACCGGATGCTTTGGCCATTGCAGTTTCAGCCTTAGAAAATAGCGTTTCTCCATATTTCCTAGGGAAAATTTTAGGCAATAAATGTTAAAAAATGCTCATTTAGAAAGAATTGGAAATGAAAATCCTTCGGGGTGAATAACAACAGCCCATTTTTTAGAATGGTCTAAAAATTTTGTAAAGCGCGGTAAGTGTTCCCCGGAAAAACCCGTTCTGCTATTGCTGGACTTGCTAAAACTCTTACCTATCCATTGCTCCTTTAGATTTCCTAAAACAAATTGTGCGTGACAGTTTTGTCTTTTTCTCCACACTGTTCAGATAAATTGCAGCCATTGGACAGATAGGTTCACGGATCTTTTAAAAATATGACAACTCGGCCTGTGATTCCTAAATTATAAATATTCCTGGCACATTTATGTCAATTTAGTGATCGTTCTAATAGAAATATATTTTCAGAAGAAGAGTTTATGCCATCATATTGCACAGATCGTCTTGACCCACGAAGTAGTTATTTGAACAAAAATGAAGAGATTAGAACAGCACGTTTAGACAAAACAGCGCTTACTTAAAATGTCATCAAATATGAAGATCGACCAGAATCTTCAACTGAGAGTATGAGATAAAGTACACCAAAAATTACCCCTGAAAAGGTTACTCCTCTCAAATTAAGACCTTTATCTATAAATAGATAGATCTACTAACCAAGCTCTCAGAACAGGGAAATTTAAGAAGATTTTATCAAGAAAAACAGAAATTCAAGAAGATAAAGCACAGAAAAACAATCAAGTTCCAAAAGAAAGGTCTAAGCTTACGATGCGTCATCAAATGTCTGCTGACTCTACAGGCGACGAAGAGTGGTCGTGCATTTACTGTTTGTACGACACCTTTAAAAACAGTAAACTGGGTTAAAACTAGATGCAGTGTGGTTTGTGACATCAGAGGGCACATTATAAATGCGCTGGGTAAGATCACAGGGATTTTTCTTGTATTAGTTGTTAAAATGAAGACGGTAATTAGTAAGAGGTAATAAACTAAGATAAATAACTTAGTGTTTATTACATACATGATATCTTCTTTTTGTACATCTTATTAAAAAATAAAAGTAGTTTAAAATAAGTCTATTAAATTAAAAAAAGGGTATGTAGCAGCGTGCCCCGACCCTGCGACAACTTGCCCCGAAATTGCCTCACAATTTATAGCGCCAAAGAAAACAATTTTCTTCAAAATTTTAATATTGACTAATAAATTTTGATGACGCTAAATTGCAACTAAGATACAAATGGATTCATTCATCTTAATAAGTTGCTTTTAAATCAAACACTTGAATGCATACATTTAAAAATATGGAAACTGCGGCAACAAGCCCAGGTCTCCCCTACCTTCTAAAATTTAACAAGTAAAATCCTACAATTGTTTTTAATAAATACTTCTTTAAATTAAAATTTTCTATTTAGCTCTACAGTTGTTCATTGGGTTTCCAGATAACTTTATTTTGTGGATTGCTAATATCAGTGATGCATCTCAGACAAAATGGTTTATGAAATATAAATAGTACGGATCACTAATATACTTGATTACAAGACATCCGAGATACCAGACACCATCAAATTAGAAGAGCAACAAAATGTTTTAACAGCATCGTAAAGACATATAAATACATAAATAAAAAAAAATAAAAGATAGCTGTACGTAAGTTAGAAATATTTATTGTTATACAAATATTACAGTAAAAATTTTTATTTTAAACATCATTTTACATGCTGGTTTATTAATAAACTACAGTATTTTCTGGGTTAAGCGGTGTTTGTAACAGAAGCCATTTTGGCAGCGACATGCAAATTTTTCTCTTAAAAACGAAAGAAACAATAGGAGAATACGCATTGAGGGCACCCTCGTTATTTAGATGAAGCCAGAACACGTTATGGGAGGATCTGGGAAATACACTTATTACACCCAACAAAGATTCATGGGTCAAAGAGTCATGGTCAGAGAGGGAGAACTTATGCAAATTATTGGGACTATAAAATTTTGCTTTCTTGTTTTACAGTGGATTTCCGGAAATGTGTGTTATTGTGTATTGTGTTGGGGCTCTTAATGTCTTGTGTTGTGATATTTATAGCACCAGAATGGCAGGACGGATATCTACCAAAAGGGGATTATCTTCAAAATTAACACAAACCGTTTATAATGGTCATGAATATTTTTTATTTTAATTCATATAATTCAAATCTGCTGTAAACAACGTAATAGCGGACAAAATACAACACAAACAAACCAAATAATGTCCAAAATAAATAAAAACAAAACAACTGTATGTTAACTTACACAATAATATTTGTTGTAACTACTTTAAGAGCTGTAAAACTTTGAATAACACAAGAATCTCCTGCGTTTACAACTGCTACTATTAAAATGTGTTTCACGTTGTTCTTCGGTTTGAATATTTCCAATTTGCTTACCAGGCAGAGATGACGAGGCTTTTCTCTTGGATCAGGAGAACAATAAATGGCAATAAAATAATTAGCATTCCAAGAGACCTGTCCTCTAACGAAGAGAAGTTTCAACAGGAATACATCATAGTGGAATAAAGAACTGTCTATGTTGAGGAAAAGGACGAGAAAGTTTTTCAAAGAGCCAAAGTAACCAGGGAGTAAAGAGAATACAAAACCATACGGACAGAATACTATATAGCTATACGAGTATGAGAAGCCAATATAGATACATGAAGGAAGCACTGAGAGGAAACTGAGATTACTCATGCTTGTGCTAGACTTTAAAAGATGCTCTCAAATGAGAAAACACAACCAATTAACTCATTCCTAAATGACAAGGGCGTCACTCCTAAATGACAAGGGCGAGTATACTAATACAGGAAGAGACACGACTGAAGAGCTGTTAAGAGTGCACTTTCCTGGATCACAAATAGTTGAGTCGTTAATTGACTTGGAATAAGAAGGCAATAAGGCTCTAGAAAGACTTGGAAAAATAAAATGGAGGGAAAAATGTCAAAGTTATTATAAATGCTTATAAGCTAAAATGTCAGCCCTTTTTTATACCATTTTTAATAACAAATTTAAGTTCCATTTTTTTTAATACATCTTCAAAAATAACTCTTATAAAAGCGAGTTTGATTTACAGAATACAAATGTGTATACAGAATACAGTGTGACTGTCTGGGCAAGTACAGTTGTTTAAATAATCGCTCTTTGGGATAAACAAATTGAATAACGTATACACAATTTGGTTGATGTATGTGAAATATACCACACTCTAATAACTCATTAACTGCCACCATTTTGGTCGGTAACAGTACTGTATTTGATTTGTAGGTCATTGGACTATGACCGAAGATTCATATACATAACAAAGGTCCATTTGGCATTTTGCTGTATTTGAGTTTTCTGACTCATTTTACTCTATTGGTTAAATCCTATCATTTTAGGTACTGTACGTCACGATTAGACTAATAGGACCGAACATAGATAACTAAGGCCCTTTTGACATACTGCTGTATTTAATTTCTCTGTCTTATTGTATTCTATTAGTTGAATTTTATCATTTGAGGTACCGTACGTCGAAATTGGATTAATAGGAGCGAAGATACGTGACATGGGTCCTTTTGCCATGTGCTGTATTTGATTTTTCTATTTCATTGTATTCGATTATTTAAATTCTACTATTTGAGGTACTGTACGTCACGATTGGACTAATAGGACCAAAGATACATAACTAAGGCCCTGTTGATATACTGCTGTATTGGATTTTTCTATCTCATTATATTCTATTGGCTAAATCCTCTCATTTGAGGTACTGTACATCACGATTGGATTCATATCTTTCTGTATATGATTTTTCTATTTCATTGTATTCTATTGGATAAATACTATTATTTAAGGTACTGTGTGTCATAATTGGGAAAATAGGAGCGTAGATATGTAACTAAGGTCCTTTTGACATGCTACTTAATTTAATTTTGTCTCAATGTACTTTATTAGTTAAATCCTATCATTTGAAGTACTGTACGTCACGACTGGACTTATATACCGAAGATATAAAACTAAGGCCTTTTTGACATATTGCTGTATCTAATTTTTTTTATCTCATTTTTATTTTATTGAATAAATCCTATAATTTGAGGAATTATGCGTCACGATTGGACTAATAGGACCGAAGATACGTGGCTAAGACCATTTTGGCATGTTGCTGTATTTGATTTTTCTATTTTATTAAATTCGATTGGTTAAATCCTATCATTTGAATATGTATCATATTCATACTGTACGCTACGATTGGACTTATAGAATAGAAAATATATAACCAAGGCCTTTTTAACATGACGCTATATTTGATTTTTCTGTCTAATTGCAATTAATTGGTAAAATCCTATCATTTGAGGCGCTCACGGCTGGATCAATTGGAGCAAAGATACAATAGGTAGGTGCAATATATCATAACCCGTTACTTTTAACCAAACATGATGGCAGAATGATTTATGGATAAAAAAAAATATATCTACTCTTAAATTGACTATTTCGTTGTGGGTAATATTGTATTCAACAGAAATGCCAAATTTCTGATGCTAAAATGACTAATAATGAAAATGTGATATAAATTTTCATGTATATAGCGAGCGACAGCGCGTAAAAGGTACAACTCTGAACCAAATATATATAATATTTTCACTGTGCCATCATTTTTGACTCAAAAATTTTCTGGAATGAACTCATGTAACTCAGATAAGGATAAACAAATAAAGCGGATATTTTAAAGTACCAACACGGCATCAAATCTCTAACTAATGAGATGGTTAAACTTCTTGTAATAAGTACAGGAAAAAAGTTATTAAGGTCTTGTAAAGTGGCGTCGATATACAGATGCTAAATTGATGGTAAAAGCATAATGTATTGATGCCAAAATAATAGCAGGAAGTATATATATTGTTATGTTTCTTCTTTCCCAACCAAAGAAAAATAAATAAAAAAATCCATCGAAATAAAATTTTAAGATATCAATATAAACAAATTGTATATAGTAATTTAAGATAAGATTTAGTGTAGATAAGAATAGAAATTTGTTTGGCAAACGACCTTTTTCCGTTTCAAACAAAATTATCAAAAAAACCTTTGTTTAGAATTAGAAGACATTTTACCTGTAAGTTAATCTTTTCATTGTTTGTATAATCGAGTATTAAATGACCATATTCTAATCTTTTGAAATATGTATAAATTGTATATTGACAAAACCAATTTTAAAGTAAGCTATTTAGTTTTTCTCTGAAACCGAAATTAGGCTTTTCCAAAATCATGGTAAACACAATTTGAGCTTTTGATTGGACGGTCGTTTTTAAAATGGGAATTTGTGAGCTGATCATGAGAACCGGAGAGGTCAGTTATAATTTGGTCATCGAAGGAAACAGTCTTTTGTCTCAAGATAGGGCGTGATTCGTGAGTTGGATACCGGCATAAAAAAAGAATTTAATAGTTTTGCAGAAGGAGATAGCAAGTAGATTGAAAGAGGTCCTTGTATCTACCGTTGGCATTTTGTAAAGATTTGTGAAAGTAGTTTTACGGCATCAAGTTGACAAAAGGAGGTCCTTGTGTCATTAATAAGTAGTTGAGTTTTTGGAGAAGTGCATCAGGTGTTTATGGTTAGTGCAGCAGGTTTGCAGAGACGTTAGGAAGGAGCCTAGTTGCCAAAAAGGAGAGATCACATCGTTAAGGAGACTGGATTTTTCTGGGTATGTTCCAACATAAAACTCAATAAAAAAATAAGCTGTAAGTGTTTTGTACAATTGAATTTTATATCTGTGAAGGATCGGTTTGACATCATGGTCATTAGCATTTAAATTTAAGAACTGAGGTTTTGTTAGGCTAATCAAAAATTTAAAGTTTTGTTGTTTCTTGTTTCAAGTAAAAAAAAATTTAAGTAAAATTGGTTTTCACTTAATATAAATGTATGTAGATTTAAAATCTTATTATAAGTATTCATATAAAATAAAGAAACGTAAGTTTTTGTAATATAATATTTTTTTTTATTCTTATCCTTCTTCTCTATCCCGATAAAAGACAACTTGAAAATCTTTGAATCCATCGAACACAGGTAATATAAGGAGTTTATTTTACTTTTAATTACAATTAAGTTATATTTTTTTATTAGCTCAATAAACTAAGATTAAAGTCAAAATAAACAATCATAACAATATATATATATATATATTAAATAACATTTAAAATCCCAGCTCTGTCAAAAATAGCAAATAAGATATAATTTTGCGCTATGGAATCTCTTATTTCTACGTATCGGTAGTATGTCTGTTCGCGCATTTTAAAAATATTTTAAATGATTTAATGTAGAAAACATACAATACAATAATTCCCACCTCTAACTGTATCTAGCTCAGATAAACTTACTATGAAGCCGTTTGTCAACCTCGAACATCGAAAATTTCAAACCCTATCGCATTTTAACATTCTATAGTTACCAATTTATATACTCCACAAATTATTATTTACCTATAGAGCGTTTCACGTTAAGAAAATAACATTGCGGAGATAGGGCCATGTATTTCTTATGGACGATAGAAGCGCAGCGATGCCACGATGAACACAAGCACGAGTCAGGGTTGTAAAATTTGTATTTTCGTTTTCACAGACATGAATTAATGTTTTTTAACGTAATTGACCAAAAGTGCCCATTCGAAACAAGAGATGAAAAGTAGGGAAAATGATTTTAATTAAATAAATAGTATTTACAAAAGATAATTTTATTTTATCTTATTTTAATTATAGTAACGACAGTTTATTTGTTTTTCGGTAAGAATATCATATACCATGAATCATAGAAATCAGTAGAAAATATTGCTTAGTTAAATCATGCACTTTGCCGGCTATTAAAGATTTAAAAGCAAATAAACGGACCGCTTGGAATGCATATATCTAATTACTAATTGCAATTTAAAATAATACGGTGTGCGTATGTCAGCGATTTTATGTCGTTCTCTGAGACTACATAATGATAATAAGGCTTTGTGGTTCTTCAGTTGTTGTTCTGACTTTACAGTTAAATGTTAATTGAAAATGGAAATTCGAAAAATATATCGACAATCTAGTAAACCGCATGCCTGAGAGTTTTGGCAACACTGATCTCCATAAGCCTAATGTTATTTTCTTAACGTGGAACGCTGTATAGCTTGATTTAAATGACTTCCTCTGGCTTTAACTACAATGCTGTCTTTGTCAAACATTTTTGATACGATGGACACAATTACAATTCTTTTTTTATTTATTAACCGCTTTAATTACTGAGCAATGTTAGTTAAAAGTTAAAGTTCGATAATAATAAAATCGATAAAACATAAAATTTATTTATAATTTGTTGTCTTCTAGATATTTGTCAGAATATATGACATAAGTTGTTAAAATTGCAATTAGGTCCTAAAAGTTGATATATTGTCCATTATTGAGTGCTTGTGTCTTTTGTTAAGGTATTTAGGAGAATCTACAATAACATGTGCTACAGATATACCACAAAATTCACACAAAGGGCGATTTGATTTAGAGCTAAGGTAACCATGAGTTATTCTGTTGTGCCTTGTATTCAAAGGAACAACTTTAACATATACCTGTCGGTCTCTATAAATCTCTAACTTCCTGACGATCTCTAAATAAGTACGTTCATAACGAATTATTTTAAAAACCTTCTACCTATTTTTAGGCTATAGACCTGTAAACAGGAATAAGTGAAACATGTATGTTTAGTTGGGATGTAAGATTAATTGTATAAGTTTAATGTAAATTTTGTGTAAACCCCCGGTACGAGAGGTATCGCAAACTTTGCCGGTAGGTTTTCGAAAGCTCAATCACTCTTTTCGCAGTGCATTGTTCCCTAGTTTTCCGGAACTGAAATTTTCTATGGCAAACGCCGGTAGAAGTCGAGCAGGCCAGCTGCTTCATCTTTATTACATTTTGTAATCAGAGCAGGCGGTGTTTTATTAGGGCCAGTAATTCGCATTGTAACGGCTGCGGCCCTTTAAGAGTGCCACTGATATATCGCCTTTATTGACTACAATGTAGGATTTTGGAGAAACGTGGGAAAATTTTTAAATGACGATCCTACTGGACATCTGGATGCGTATCTTTCTCTAAATATAAAAACTGTTTAGGCGCCTATACTAAGTTGTGTCGTTTATTTTTATTTATATCTTCAGTCTCTTTAATCTTTTTCAATTTTTTATTTAATTATTTTTATTTTTCTTATTAGTCCAGTCGTCAGAGAGTTAACCCCTGAAAATCATACCAATAAGCTGAATTTTACAGAGAATATTAATTTTGGGATCCCAAAAAAGATGCAAGAACGATTACTACTTTTACCCCCGGGCTTCCCCCTAAAAGTTCACTCGCTAAGGGGTAAAACGCAAAAAAACGATTCACCAAGAATTTGTACACCGTAGAAAAAAATGTTTGAAATAAAAAATGTAGCCAAGATAATGTTAAACAAAAATGTTTATAAGCATTTTTGGTATAACATGAACCGTTCTCTTAGAAACAACGCTTGAAGCGACTGTCGATTTTGCATGTCAGTTACGCTCGCGAAATCAATGTTCAATAAAATTTATTTTTATGGCTAAATCTAAGAATAAGCTTACAAAAGCCTAAAGAAAGCCCCTTTTAAAGGTTGCGTGTAAATACAGAGAGTTAATTCAACGATTGCTCTACGGGTTATAAAACAGAAACGCTTCCTGTTACTTTCCTAGACAAAGAAAGAGAGAAATGTTATATTATGGACACTTACCGAAGTTGCTTATAACAAGAACGCTTTCTACTAATTCCCTAGCCAAAGAGAGAGAAATGTTATACAATGGACACAAAGTAAGATTACAGATGCACCAATTGTGGTAAAACAAGGAATGCTCAATAGACAAAAATGGTAATCCTTGATATGCTAACGTGGTGTACATGTAGGTTTAGAAGGTTGAATTATTTTTGTGCTCAGCTCCTTATCGGTCATAGTTCATTTAGGTCGTACATATACGGTATAAAGAAGACCACGGATGATATACATATAAACTGCGGTGTGCGAGGTAAAGCAAAACGTTGCATTTTCACCTGCACTAGGTTCTAAAGAAAAAGAAATACTTCAACATCAAGTCTAGGAGAGATTTCCGCACAAAATTTTATGTAAAAAGCTATGCAAAATAAAAATACCTTTAATTTTACAGTCGACCTAATAACTAGAATCGTTAAAAATAAGCAGACGCTAAAAAAAGTGAGACACGGATAGGATGGATTATTTTACTGGAACTTATTCCTGGTACGGTCACGGCCACATTCAGAATAGGCGTCATCTATACAGCCTGTCGTCTAAGGGGCCTTTACACATTTTTAAATTATTTTACATACTTTTTTACGGTTTACATTTGTTTAATCACTTACATTTAATATGAAATTTAATATGTTAAAGACTCGTTCACCGAGTACATTGGATGCAGCAGAGAGTGGGTTAGTATGAGAGAGATAGAGAATCATAAGGAAATCGACGGTCTGATCCTTCATCAAGGGGGAAATGCACGAGGATAAACCCTTTCACCCTAAATCCAACACACGCTAGAGGTAATCCCTAGTAGGATCTTTAGAAGATTTTACCACTTCTTAAAAAATTATCAAGCGTGATTTTTGATGGGCATAGTTGACATAATCTCAGACGTTACGTATTCTGTGATTCCTTCGGTATTCTGGAATTTCGGTAACAATGCAAATTGGTTATTTACGTCATCCAGGAAGTTGAATACAACGGCTCTCTTAACTCCTTTATGAACGGAGACTGGTTCGTGGCGGTTTCTTATTTTAGTATATACAGAAGGTGTTTTTTATCAACAATTGGTCTAAACTTCGTCACATATCACAGAACGTATCTGTGGTCTTTTTTGACAAGTGCAAAACCAGATGTACGGTACATTAGGAGTAAAGAGATCAGTTCCATACAAGCGGATATTATTCTAAATGTTTGGTTTAATGTATGGTCACTGGTTGGAGCACCTTAACATGTTTTAGACAGGGGAGCCATATTCTTCTACAGTAAAACACAAAGTTTGTAACCCATTTTCTAAAAACAAGTTTTTGAAGTAGGTGTTTCTCATCGACTTTTCGTTTTGTGTCAGTAAATCGCAAAACTTGTCTTGTACTTATAGCGCAGTGTTGCAGGAGTCTCAAGGTAGTTATTCACGTATATGGGTACGCTCCAGGTGTTATCTCTCGCAGGATATGTTAAGTTTTAGATGTGTCAGCTATATGTTAAGTACGAATAAGCATACATGTGTTGATAGTCATTTAAATATCTTGCTCTTTAACATTATTTTTAAATACTTTAGTCCAGGAGATTTGTATTTTAGTTTTCTTCGCCTGTACAAACTTCGGTTGTTACTTCCTTGGACTATACCTTTACAGAATATTTAAATATTTTGTCATACATTTGGTGTTTATTAACATTTTGCATTTAAGTTAAATGATAAAGTAAAACTGATTTAATTTACTTACATATTTTTATGCAGTATGGCAGGAAATACCAAAAAAAATTTTGCTGTACACTAAGAGCCTTTTACTTACGTATATTTTATTGAGTAGGATAAATCCATACTCGTACACATATTGAGAAAAAATTGCAGAAAGTATTTGCTCTTGCATATTGTTTTATTTTATTTTAAATCTCTCTATTTAAATGTCTATCTATATGGTACATTTTGGATAAAACTCTGTAGAACTGAATGTTCTGTTAAATTTTAATAATACTAACAATTGACATTGGAAAAATCCATGAGGACTACAAATATAGAAGGTAATTTAATTGCGTAGTTCCTATAAAAGTATATATTTTAAAAACAAGACACAATAGAGCCAACTATCCACAATAGGTGATACACATACTCTATAAAGCCGTCTACGTAATTACATGAATATATTATAACAGGTGGGGCCAGCTAGCGAGTTAGGTATGTACTTGAAATAAGAAAGTTTGCGCACCTCCTCCATTTTCCGCAGCCTCCTCACAAACTGCACAGAACAGTAATTCCAGAATATGCAAACAAGTCGACTCGGAACTAATAAATAATGAATGTAATAATCATAGAATCCCGCGGCAATTTCATGGAATATAACTTGGATTACCTAGTTCGGCGTTCGAATGTAATTAGCGTTACATATTCGGTGTGCGTGAATAAGTGTCTGTCATTTCTGGTTCTGCGAGATGCTCACAACTAGATGGAATTTGATGGTAAGGTCCGGGTTTAGTAAGTTTGGGTCTGTAATGGAGTTCAACCTTTGAACTGCTAAGCAAACTTTGTCATTATTAAACTATACTATTAATAATATAATTTCTCATATTATTAGTTAGCGTACATATTTCAGAGCTTTGATGTACAGTAAATGCGGATAAGCGAGACAAATACCTTATGTTACTTGAAAGTTTAAAGAGGACGAAGGACAACAGTTTGAATTATCATAGTAACAATGGAAGAAACTTCATTAAACGTACACAGAAAACATCCTGAGGCAACTTGAAAAACCATGGGAAACTAAAACATCGAATGAAAAAAGGAAACTTGAGAAATAAAATGTAAAACGAGAAAGGATTGTAAATACTGAAAAGCAAAGATATACAGGAAAAGCTTGCAGAAAGTTTGCAGAGGAATTAATAACATAGATAATTAAAAGACGTAATTTTAAAACAAAATAGAGGATTCGAAAGAAAAAATATCAAGACAATTGAAAATAAAAACGGACATTAATCCAAAAGAAAAAGTACAAGAGTTGAACATATGGCATTAACAGAAAATAAACAGTACCTATAAGTAGAAAATAAAGAAACAAAATGGATACAGAAATATATAAGAGAAAGAGACAATGCGGGATAAAAGTGTAAAGAATATAAAAATACAATATTAACCCGTAACCACAGATGCGGAGTCGATTTAACTCCTTGCAAGTGCATAATGACGAGTTTCGAGGTTCCCCTCCCCCCCACTCAATCTGGCCAGAGATTGATGTATAGTTTCCGTCAAGATATACGAAATTTTGCCTGACGATGGTGGGATCACCCTACCAATGTAGTATTATAATAACAAACAACAGACCCTCCAGGAGCGGAGTCGCTAAAATTAACAAAAAAGTTCAAGTACATAATAATATTTTAATATACAAATAGTTTAATATAAATAGTTAGAAACATCAATGATGGCATAGAAAGAAAACAATTAATCTGGCTCAGACATGTTAAAATAACGCCAGAGTATAGAAAAGTACTGGATTGGATCTCTCTTGAAAGAAGAAAGAGGGGACGACCACGAAGAAGCTGGCGCAACGATATTGATGAAGCAATGGCGACAAGAAACTTAGAAGAGGCAACTGCATATGACAGAAAAAAAAGAAAATTGGTGGGGGAGAAGCGGCGACAGCCGTAATTAATCCGTTATTATATATATATATATATATATATATATATATATATATATATATATATATATATATATATATATATATATATATAATGACGGACTGATTACGGCTGTCGCCGCTTCTACACTTTATATATGTATATACACTTTATATTTAACTTATATATTTGTTAATGATTTTTTAATTTCTTTAGAAAGCTTCATTATTAAAAGTCCATTTTATTTAAAGTAAAAACGACATAAAACAGTAAACCAGATAATCTAACTCTATAAAATTTAAGTAATGAGCCTGTTGAACATAAAAATTTTTTGTGATCGTTAATAATAATTGATTCCAAGCAACTCCATTTCAGATGAGTAAATCAAATGAGTAAGCAAAGATTACTAATTCGTGTATAGCAAAATTTTTTTTAATACGAAGCATTGTGTAGAAATTTTAATTTTAACAATTTATATGCACTGATAGGTAACGAATCAGTTCTGTAAATAATATAAAGTCTAGGCCTAGTAGTCCAGGCCTAGTAAGCTATTCCAAAACTATTGCTACCCGTCGCAAAGACAATTGAGGGATTAGTAACATTAATAGGTGTTGTTCATTGTTATAATACTGCGGTCGATTGGGTCATCCCATCAGCCTATGGCCAAATTTCTTATATCTTGAACCAAACTATAGTACTATCTTTGCCGTCCCAGCACATATTTACTTGTCGATAACAGTTTTTAGATAACATGAATCATTTGCAATGATATGTGTGAATTTAAGAAATTCATTCGGTAAACGCCTTAATCATAAAAAGTCACGTACCTATATTGCCATAATAGTAAGGTAAGATCAGGTAATTACGAAATTCACAGGACAACAAAAGCACTAACTCAGACATGATAGAATTAATTTATAATTAAATTATTCAATAATAAAAAAAAAATAATGAAATAACCACGCTCCTGGAATTGTAGGATTTTTCCTGTGGGCCTGATGTGGCCCTGACGTCAGTAGTGGGCTTAAGAAAGCGCAGTTCTCACAATTACCTCAGTGTATATTATCTATGTCCAGCTGAAAGATTTACGCACTGTGTAGTATTATATATAATATATATATATATATATATATATATATATATATATATGTATATATATATATATATATATATATATATATATATATATATATATATATCTGTAAATATCTCATAGTCTTTATGAGAGCTCTTAATCGTATATCGAGATATATAATCTCTTATATCGAGAACAAGGTACATTTCTTTTATGGTAATTTTTATTTAAATAATTCTAAACTCATTTTTTTTTAATAAAGTAGTGAAGACACTATTCTATTATTTGAGGTATAAAAAAATTTGTGTATTAGTTTTTTCAGCGACACAATGCAATACAATGTGAAAGAAAAATGTAAGACCACGTAAGAAATGGATACCACGAAAATAAGACCATTTTGTTGACAACTTTCTCCTCCTATATCAAATCAGACTGCATAAAAGAGAATTGACCAGACGATTTTCTAAGGAAAAATAATAAATTGTGAATAAAAATTGATCAAATATATAACATAATAAAGCAACAAGAAGAGAAATTTAATATGTTTTCAGGCTTTTAATTTGTAATAAAAATTATTTTTAATGTATGTATTACACTCAATCGCCGAATTGGGAGAATGACCAAAATTTTTATTCACTTCTTGTTGCAGAATACCCTAATCGAGTATTTTATTCGGACATTGGTCTCAGCAATATGACGAGAACGCGTTGAGGATAAACATATTTGCTTAATCGCGGAAGTATAGATTTTCTTTGATTTAGTAAAACCGTAATAATCACAACCCGACGCAGTCAAAAGTGATTGTCTACATCCTGTTGTATTTATAATTTGCGCAAACCTCAAATAGCCTACATACACTAATTACTATTTTAATGGGAATAAACCACAATTTTATTCGCATTAATATAGTAATTACTTTAAGATGCCACAAGAAAATAGCTTCAGAATAACAAATACAATACTTTATCCTACAGCCCGTAGTATCCGTAATATCTGTGTAAAATGAAATAACATTTGTGGTTGAAATTAACTTTATTTTAATGTAAAAAAGATCTTTAGTAAATAGTAAAAAAAACATGTATGCAAAAGTTTTAAAAGTATGCAAGTAATGTCCGAGTCGCTCCGGCCAATGTCCGAGTAAAATAGTGATTTAAGTATTCTGTAATGTCCACATCGCGAAGAGCGTAAAAATTTTGGTCATGGTTGGATCTGAAACTGTCTTCTTGTGGCATGTGGCATGTTAAATTTTATATTTATATGGGATTAAAGCACAATTGCTTAAAATAAAAATTACGTTTTATAAGTAGGGTAAAGGGAGGAGAGATGGACCAGGAGGATAAACGGTCCGCTAGGTATACCTGACCAAGCTTGGCAATAGGGCAAGTCTATCCTACTATGTTGTATCGTTTAACGTTAGTTAAACGCCAGTTAGACGCCAGTTGTAACGCATCGGTGCGTACTTGTAGGAGTGTTATTTTTACCATAAATTGAAACTGCCACGTGCAATAATTTTATTTGAGTTTTTTTAAATTTCATTTTTTGTAAAAACAATTGAGTTTGACCAATTATTTTTTAGTTTATTATTGTAAGAACTACAGCTGTAGTCTGCTTATTTTAAACAATACGGGCTGGTCCATATGTCCTCCAAAAAGCATTTGGAATACCCAAAACGACTTTTAAACGTTGAATAAAAACACACAATATGGATAACATGAACTGATTGGGTCCAGATTGTTCTTCAGAAACTGCTGTTGAAGTTAAAATCGTTAGCCAATATAAAAAAACTACAAAAAGCAGGCTTTGCACCAACCAGAACTGAAGTAAGAATCATGGCCTTTAATTTAGCTCAGCCATTAGGAATCCCAAATAAATTTAATGTAGAAAAAGGTAAATTTTTAAATAAATAAATCTGATACAAGAGTTACTTATTGTTTACTTTTAGGTAAAGCTGGTAAACAATGGTTAGAACTCTTTTTGAAACAAAGACCTAAAATTTCAATTAGAAAAGCTGAGAACACTTCAATTGCACGAGATGTCCAAAGAAACAGTCGATAACTACTTTTCTGATCTCGAGAGAATTATGACCGAATATAATTTTTATGATAAACTCGGAGACATATTTAATACTGACGAAAAAGGATTACAACTGAATACTAAAGCCAGTAAAGTTCTAGCAGAAAAAGGTTCAAAATGTGTTCCTAGCGTAAGCCCTGAGGAAAAAGGTGAAACGATCAGTGTAATAGCTTTCTGTAGTGCCGAAGGGATTTTCTTGCCCCCCTATTGCATTTTTAAGGCGAAAAATAAAAAAGACGAGTGGGATTAAGGTATGCCACCGAGTTCCAAGATTAGGATGTTGGAAAAATCAGCATACGTTAACAGTGATATTTTCTTTGAATGGTTACAAACACACTTTTTGTCGAGAAAGCCTCCAGGTAAAACTTTATTAATATTAGATGGCCACATATCCCATACTATCAATTTGGATCTACTAGAATAGACCAAAACGAAATAATTTCATTTTATTTACGATCCCACATAACACATTACCAACAGCCTCTGGATCGTGTTTTTTTTAAGTCACTTAAAAGCAACGTTTATGCTGAATGCCGTTTTATGGTACAGAATAACACAAACGGAGTTCTAAAACGCCTTTAGTTTGGTAACCTCTTAGGTCAAGCATGGGGAAACTAAGCAACTGTCCAAAATGCGACTTCTGCATTTAAATCCACGGGAATTTATCCGTTTAATCTATTAATAATCCCAGAATATGCATTTTTGACACACACCCCATCAGAAACAAAACAATGAATTTTCCAGTTAGATCAGAATCTCCTCAACCAGGTCCCTCTGGAATCAGTGGTAAAATATCCTTGCACGGTAGCCCAAACAAGTCATCAATTACTGATGAAGATAGAACTCCCGGAAGGGCTCTTGATGAGGTAACGCCCGTGCCTGTATTGACAGCAGCAGTAAAAAGAGTTTATAAAAAAATAACTGTAGAGATTACTGCTCAAGACTTTATTAAAATAAAGAAGGATGCCTTGATTAAAAAAAGCTCAAAACCTATAAAAATACAAAAACATAAGAGCAAGCGAATAGTCACTATCTGAAGATGTTACTTTAAACGACACTGAGTGTGTTCATGAGTGATATTGGAAATGAGTGTGTTGGGTCCAACGAGGACTATCGCCAAACATGTAAAAAAGATGACTGGTTACAATGTATTTTTAATAAGCGCTGAATACATAAAACTTGTACTGGCTTCGCTAATCTCTGTAACAAGTACGGAAAGTCTGTTGTTATTAACAAGAAAAAGGTTTATCTGGGTCCATCTCTCCTACTCCCAATGGCCATTCTCACCTCCACAGTTGAAGAGAGATGGACCGAGGACTTGCCATTGCATTATATATTTTTTTTAGGTTTAAGAATTATAATTTCTAGTTTTTACTTATACCAAAATAAATACCAATGTTAAGTTATGTTATACAATTTTTTTCTATTCTGAATTTTATTTAATAAAGAAACAGGCTTCAGTTTTCTAAAAGGTGGTCCATCTCTCCTCCCTTTACCCTAATTGTTAATTTGCCGTGTCAATTTCAACTCTGAAAATCGTATTCAAAAAGAAAAAAATTAAAATAAGGAGGTCATTACATCGGTTGTTCTTTAATAATTGGCCCTTTTCGACCAAATTTGACAGGCGACTTGCCCATCCTCGATCTTGCAGGCAGATAGCCATGTTGTTTTGATTTGCAATTTATTATTATTGCTGAAATATTATTGTTAAAAATATTGCTGAAATATTCTTGGTGGTGAAATATTGTTAAAAATAGTATTGTTGAAATATTATTATTCCCAATGTAAAATTGATATTAAGGTTAAACTTTATTTAAATGTAAAACAAATAAATTCCTATTTATTAAAATGAAGTCTCACATATTTCAAAACAATATAAACATTATTTAGGATACAATAATTATGAAACATTCATTATTGTGCATTTTAAAGTAAATAAATAAACAAAACAATCAAATCAACTGGTATCCCAGTAATAAGTAATTAAAGGGATATACTGTTTATTTGTTTATCAATATTGATATTGCTGCCGTACTATAATAGGCCAATAAATGACTTCACAATATTGAGATTATTATATTCCCAGTATTTCAAACTTAATAGGTATTAAAAAACTAATTTCTTGATTTTGTTCGAAAGCTATTTTCTTGGGTTATTTTAATGATATTTATTATCTTTAATAAGAATTAACCACAATTTCCGGAAATCCTTTTCAAAAATACGAAATTCTCCAAAGCGTGAATCGAAACGTCAAAAATAAACATATCAACTAAAATTTTGGGTAATTCCCATTAAAGATACTAATAAATAATGTTTTTTTTTAAATTTTTATTACATGGATTAAATGTTCATCATATTTCTCATCATATTTATCCGTCCTATTTTTTAAAAAACAGTAAACACAAAACAATACAGAGTATAATAATGAAAGTAAAATAGATATTACCTACTAGAATATTCATCCAAAAATGATTTCTCTCTTTCTCGAGTGAGTTTTGTTTACCTTTTCCCACCTCTACTACTTGCTGTACCCATTTTTTTCTTGGTCTGCCTGCTGTTCTTTTACTTTGCAACCGTAGGGTTGCATCCTATTAATTGCACATATCAGTTCATTTGTTTCTTTCCTATTTTATTCATTATTGGTTCTTGGTTGACCATTATCCTAATACTCCAGTAGGTGGTCAGAGACGAAAATGCCACTGAACCTCTAAAAATCATACGAACAATCTGAATTTTGCCAAGAATATTAATTTTGGGACCCCAAAAAAAATACAAATAAGTTTACCACTTTTACCCCTGAGTTTCCCCCTAAAACTCCCCTCGCAGGGGGGTAAAAACGCAAAAAATTCGATTTACCAAGAATCTGTACACCATAGAAAAAAATGTTTTTCATAAAAAGTATAGCTGAGATAATTCTAAACAAAAATGTTTATAATCATTTTTTGTGTAGAATGAACCGTTCTCTTAGAAACAACGCTTGAAGCGACCGTCGATTTTGCATGTCAGTTATGCGCGCGAAATCAATGTTCAATAAAATTTTTATCAGCTGGACGATAAAAATTCGATATCTTTTGATCCAAATGTCCTATCGACAAAAATCAAGATGCGTTTCAAAGGCAAAGAGTTCAGCTTTCGTATGCACTATTTCTATTTTGTCGCAATTAAGCTCAGATTTTATACAGGTATTAAATAAATAAATGTGACGCGATTTTTGCCATTTTTATGATTCTCAAGATCAATATAATCTATCCCTTGCATTGACTGGCCACCATAAAGTTTCGATTATCAGAGCCTAACCTTTAAAACCTATAGCATACAATTTTAGTTTTGAGTTTTGGCAATAAATTTGGGGCATTTGAAATATGGTTAAAAAACATTGGATTTAAACTTTCACACATTGAAACATTTAAAACTTTTTTTTTCAATTACACTAGTACGCTTTTGAAAAGAACAAAACTTCTGCAAAAATCTACACCAAAAACAGTCTTCTTAAATGCATTTCCCGTGACGTGTGATCGTTTGTAATGTAAAAAATTAAATTCTGCGTTTTTTATTCATATTTCAAATGCCTCATATTTGTTACCACAACTCAAAATTGATATTTCATGTCATAGGTTTTAAAGATTGATCTCTAAAAATGGAAATTTCACTACAACTGGTCAATGAAAGTGATCAATTTAATTGATCTCACGAGAATCGGAAAAAAATGGCAATATATTATTTAACACCTTTATAAAATCTGAATTTATTTGCGGCAAAATACAAATACTGTATACCAAAGCTAAACTCTTTGACTTTAAAACGCATCTTGACTTTTGTCGATAGGACATTTGGATCAAAAGATATCGAATTTTTACCGTCCAACTGATACAAATTTTATTGAACATTGATTTCGCGCGAGTAACTGACATGCAAAATCGACGGTCGCTTTAAGTGTTGTTTTTAAGAGAACGGTTCATTCTACACAAAAAATGCTTATAAATATTTTTGTTTAAGATTACCTAAGCTATATTTTTTATTTAAAACATTTTTTTCTATGGTTTACCGATTCTTAATAAATCGATTTTGTTTGCGTTTTTACCCCCCTGTAGTAGGGGTTTTAGGGGGAAGCCTGGGTGTAAAAGTGGTAAACTTTTTTGCATCGTTTTTGGGGTCCCAAAAATTAATATTCTCTGTAAAATTCAGTTTGTTCGTATTATTTTTAGGGGTCAACTCGCTGACGACTGGACTATAATACTCTCGTTACTAAATCTATCCAATTTTGCCTTTACATGTATTCTGCTTAGGTGTCTTATCTCCATTACATTTATCCTGCTCATATCTTTTTCCAAAATTGTCCAGTTTTCACTTGCATAAAGTACAGTCGGTATCATTGTTATATATTTATATCCTTATCTTTTGTGTAAGTTCTACCCAGTATTATCTTTTTGCCGCTGATTATCATTTTTAGTTCTTCTATATGTTCTACCCATATATCTATTAGATTTTGCATTTTATTCTTGGAATCTGCTATTAGTACTATGTCGTCCGCATAATAAGGACTATTGATACTGTTTGTAATCTATGATATACTATTATTGTATGTAGTTGATTGGTTCTTACTGTAGTATTTCCTATCAATTCTTTCATTACTATTATAAATAGCAAAGGGCTAAGTCTATCTTTTTATGTAATACCTTTTGTTAAAACTTTCGAGCAACCTTGTATATACCTACAGATAGTTCAACACGATCTCTTCTCTGTTCTTTTCGTCAGGTATTCGTATTATGTATCTGGACTATCTAAGTAGCTGTATTTTATTGAACGTTTTGATATGTGGTTCATTAAAGAGTTGGTATAATTCGAAATTAAATCTTTTGCGCCACTGCTTTTGGCAGGAAAGGAAAAGAAAGAGTTAAAATAAAAGAAAGTAAGAAACCTGGTACCAACATGAATACAAATTTAAGACCTGGGATAATATCCACACATTGACAAATACAAAGAATCTTCCTGAAATATATTGTTTGATTTCCCAGTAATACAATATTTTTACAATAATAGTGCACACAAATAAAACTAACGATAATGTACTATCCAAATATTTGTTTAGAAATATACCAATTTGCTCTGTATTAATTCCTTCTGTAAGCAATCTTACCTGTATGGGTTTATACATTCTAATCGTATCTGTTAAAAGTTTTTTTTGTTTTTTGAATGGGATGGGGGTTTTAGGAACTAATCCACTGCAGAAGTGGGTCCCAAAATTTGGTCTGATCCCTACTATCAGATTCGAAATATTATGCTTTATTTCACTTTCTTTTTAGACATTTTTTAACTAGTATAGTCTAGCGTAAAAAATCTACGTACGTGGTTCAACGCAACAACCACAATTCTTTTCAGAACCGCAGTTTGCAAAATACAGATTTCCATTATGGTCTCCAATATCCGAAACGGATGGGCACTACAAGAAGAAGATAGTCTAGCGAAATGTTTAATGTAAAATGATTTAGCATTGAATATCTCACCACCTTATTTTAAGCAAATATGAACATTTTGCTCATTGCTCATATTTTTTTACGAAAATATTAATAGCACATAAAAACTGTAAGAAATTAAAATCACAATAAATAAATAAATGCTTCATTCTTCTTGCGTTTAGATGATTACAATGAAGCTTAAAAACACAATCCTTTTCAGTAATTTGTTTAAATGTTCTGATGACATGAAAAATGTGTTATTCGATCTTAAACATAAATGTGGATTACTCGAGGACTCAAAAATACATTACTTGGCACGAAGATATACTAACAAGAATCACGAAAAATAGAAAGTTGTTAAAGACTGGTAAATGTATGAATACGTCATTTGGCAAAAAAATACAAAAACCATGAAGGCTTAATGATTGCATATGTCATCTAATTCTATGGAGCAGAAAGAACAGTAAATACTTCAAATGTGATATAAATTTTTATAAAAAGTTTTAAACAGAAGAAAAAGAAGTTAAGAAAATTTTAATTGTAGACTTGATACAATTTGATAAAAATAAACTAAATTAATTTTTGTATTTAGTCTATACTAGAATTACTGCAAAACTAGTTGTTTGTTCGTTAGTGATTCCTATCTTGTTGATGATAGTTTTAATAAAAGTATTAAAATAATAATTTATGAACACTTCATATTAGCGAATACGTCCCTGTACACTCTTCACGATTAATTTCCTGGGCGAATACGAGCTCGTTAGGATCATTGCGGTGCCATTGTATACCTACAACCGCCTTGTGTACTTATATTCATCAGGATTGTGTGGGTTGCGTTGCGATCCTTGCTAGCAAGGTCTTTGCTGCTTGCTCCGTTCGCACTACATATTAAAGGAAACTCTAATATTATTGGGATATTCTATGTGTCCTTAATTAGGTAGGTGAATTCAAGGAGGATATATACCATATTATTTTCTTATATTTTTTCTTAGTATAGTTTCGTAATATATTCTAAATATGATAAATGCGCATGAAAAAAGAAATCTGTAATAATTTAACATAGGATGATATTTTATGGACTATTTCACTCATCTTAAAATTTTCACATAATCTGACCAATCACAAACCAAAGACAGCTTGTGTTATCGCGAAAACACCAACTGTCTTTCAATTCTGATTGGTCTATCAGCTTCGTGTTTTCAACGACGTAACCATCGATACCGATCGCAAAGCAAAGTTTGACGTTTGCCAAAAAAATTATTGTAGGTGTATACGTCAAAATGAGTCGTTTCGGTGGTACTTCAAACGAAGTTATAAACCAAAACATTGAAGAAAATATACCGAGTAACACAAGAAAATCTAAATCTTATATATGGAGACGATGTTCTGTGTGGATCGCAACTACAAATTAGATGCAGAAAATAACAACGAAAGACTAACTAAATTCCTTCCTCTCATTCTACTGAATTTTTGACCTATCACTTTGTTCTTCAAGGAGGATATAGTCATATAGTGATTCATCGCTGAATGCTACATTACGCCATTCTGCTACCCACTGCTGCCGTTCTCTGCACCAATTCAAACGTTGATGACCGTTCAGCGGCCAATTTCGCGACACGACAAACCCATATCTTTATACACAATAATTCTACCCCTGTCAAAATCGCTAAAATGGTGGTAATTATGGTTTATTCGAACTCGAGGCATTTGCTTACACTGAATACAATTAGACTGAGGAACAATAACTAAAACATTCTATTCGAACCGGTTTTCACAAGTCGGTCTCTCACAAAAAAATTTAGAAGATAAAACTTTATTTTTACAAAAAGTAGAAAAGATAAACCATTGGTATTGTTATCATAGCATGTTTTAAATATAGTCATTCTGTTGCCAAAAAATTAAGTTCCAGAAATTTCTCCTTCTGGGTGTAACACTTCTAATGTCACTAAGTATATTTATCCAATAAACAAATAGTGGACGATTTTATGAATAATCATGGTCAAATAGAAACACAAGGTGAAATTTTCAGAGCAAGAAGGTTAGTTACACCAGCGGAACGACTTATGCCCTCTGGCGTATGTCCTTAAATACCGCACGACTTGTTAATCAATGAGCTACAAAAAATCGGCATAGTTCCTGTCTCTCCATGACCTTCCTCAAAATAATTGCTTCTATGCATGAGTACAATCACATCCTTAGTTTTCGAAGACGAATCTATATCAGTCCTCACAATCTAACACTACTAGAGTCATGTACTCTTGTTTTTGACAACACGACATATAGAATATTCATTTCTCAAGACAGTTTAGTTTGCTTTAGATGCAAGAAGCCAGGACACATCGCTTCACAGTGCTCCGAACCACTAGCTCAACTAAACCCCAACCAAAACAATGAAGCATCGGTATCCAGCGCAACAAATATATCCTTGCAAGCATCCAATGACACACACCCTTCTCAGTGTGAACAAATGTCTATTTCTAATATCCCGGAGATACCGAACAAAGTAGATGCATCAAATAAGGACAGGCACTAAATAATCAACCAAAAAGAAATTTGGATGAAATTATTTCACCTGAAGCAGATCCATCTTCAAAAGAATGTAACATTTTTCCACCACCTAAAGTCCAAGCAAAATCTAAGAAAGCTAAAATTAGTTCAGCAAGCACTTCTGAATGCTCATTTTCTCTCTTACTTGACCCTGCTAAAAACTTCATAGAAAATCACCCTCTACCTTTCCCTCTAAACGTTGATTAACTTAACATGCTCCTAATGAATATCACGGGATCAGCAGATTTTATAACCACAATTCAAGAATATACCACAGACCTACCAGCTTTATCCTATATGCTTCACGTCCATAAGAAAAAAAATTCATAATTAGGTATATTAAGAGTGAGGCATCGCAAACGGAAAGTGACACATCTCAGTTAAGCCAACATTAATTAAAAACATTCCTTGTTGTCTAGTCCTTTGTGAGTCCCTCAGCGCAGTCAAAGCTATGCAAAATGCATACCCTAAACACCCCATTGAGAAAATTATCAGGGCCGAATTAATGAAAGCTCAAGAAAATTTCAGAAGAGTCCACTTCCTATGGATACCATCTCATAATCTCATATAGACATAGAAGGAAATGAAGAAGCGAAGAACAGAGTGACGGAGTATCGCAGGCGATCTAAAACTTCAAAGAGTCAAATAAACTTAAATTATTAAAAGAATTTTTCACTAAGTAACAAAAAGCAAAATTTGTTTAATATATTAATGTTTGAATTTTGAGAACGATTTCCGAAGTGGAAATTGAAACGTCAATAAACTTACTTTAACCTTCAATTGTAGCTTATTCCTATTAAAATAGTAATAACCTTAGACAAAATTTAATTTTTACGTTTGTATTCACTAAAGTAGTAACACTTATTCCAGGTAAATACACTGAAAATTGACTTGTTAGTCCAAAAACGTTCTGTTGTGATGTGAGTCCTAAAGGGTCTTTTAATTATATACCTTTTAAAATAAATTTTAAATAAAACTTATAAAAGGATTTTTAAATAAAACTTTATAGTAGAGTGATTTCTGCTTGTACTATTGCAATAGTACAATTTCAAGGAAAATTGTTCCATGGTGTCTTTAAAATAAATTTATCCATCTGGTATAATAAACATGTGGTTTATTTGGATTATATTAAAAGCCTGAATAAGAAAAATTTATATGAATGCTTATTAAATTTGATTAGAGTGTAAGATAATAGTTTGTACTAGTAAACAAGTGCATAAAACACAGTTATGTACTTAACAGCGATTAAAACTGAGGCAGACTTCAACTACAGACAATGCATTAACCTTATTTAGGAAAACGAAATACAAGTAAATCAGATAGAAAAAAATCAGAGACAAGAAATTAAAACATTAGGAAAAATAATATTAAAAAAAAACAACTCTAACAACATCAGTTCTATTTGCGGGATAGTTAAAATCTTTATTTAAATATGTATTAAAAAAATACATTAACAGGACATATTTTGTAATAATTTTTTTGAGTTTATCATAAAAAACAGTTATGTAAATATTTACATCATAATTATAAATATATCGCATATCGAAAACAAATAAACACGCTCTCGGTGTATCGGCCCTTAAAGCTTCACCGGCATCATCGTAATTAATGATATTCCAAATTACTGGCGGTAAAGCCAATGCTAAATTCGAATATAGTTAAAACTGAAATTCATTATAGGAATTACCTGGTAAATGACTGTAATTTAAATTGAAACCACAGAAGCTGTTTGAGGTTATGCGGCTACGATTTCTGATAAATTTGACTACATTAAAACGAATTAGATTCTGCTATTATAGTTATATACGATTTGGTAATGTGAAATAGGTATAGCTGTAATGTAATTAGACTAGGAGAATTAAATGTTTATTACTAAAAAAATAACTGATATATAACTCATTTATTTAACCCATTTATTCTTCAATTCAATTACCTGTGTCCCCATATGGGGAAGTATACATAAAGCGTAATAGCTATTTCTCATTGTTAGTAAATGTTCTAGATGAAATTCTAATAAGGACGATATATTAATAGTTTTTAGGACATCTACACCTAGAGTTGTGTCATTTTTATTTTATTTTTAAGATTTTTAATTTTGATCTTTATTACTTAAGAGTTGTCAACATGCTTAATAAAAAACTCTTCTGTTCTTCATCAACCCTAGACCATCCACTTTTAAATACATATTCCAATTGCTACCATCTTTCTCTATCTTAAGCCAATCTAATCCACTGTTTGCCTGCCACTGCTTTTATATCATCAATCCATCTTCTAGGATTCTCCGTGTCCATCTATTCAAAGCAGCTATACTTAAATAATCGTATTTTATCACTCTCTCAATCGGCTGGTTGTGTATCCCCCTCTCTTTATTTCTATAAATTTTCGGTTTTCCTTTCATCCGTTTGTACTGTTGTAACCGTAATACAGATTGGAAATACGGATTCTTTAACCGTAATAGAGATTGTAAATAATGTTGAAATATCTTGTGTCTATGTTTTTTTAGTGAGATGTTTGTTAGATGATATGGCAAAGTTTAATAAAGGCTTTAGTATAGCCAATAAAGCACAAATACATATCTTGGTTTATACCTAGTCATCTCTGGACTATTACATTAAGTGTTAACAATGCTTCACAAGTGCCTTGGCCATTTCGAAGCCCAAACTGTTTATCATTAATATCTTCCTAAGCATATAAGCCTTCTGTATATTAGATATGGTTTCAGCGTATGTCCCGCCAGGCTAATAGTGCGGTAATGTTAGCAGTTTTTTTTTTTGAGTTTATCCTCATTAATATGATACTAAAGTTTTTGATCTCATATCACCGAAAAATCATTATAAACAAATTAGATTGTTTTTTACGCCTAAATAATATAATTTAAACTTATATACCTTCTACAAAAATTAATAAAACTTAATTTTTTAAAATTCATTTTAAGGCTTATAATCATAGCTTTAAAACAAGGTGATTTAAATCTGTATGCGTTAAGCAAAGGCAGTTATTTTATATTTTCTACTGATAAATTTGCAATATCTTCAAATGGACCGATTTTAATTTTTTAAAATTGGTTTGAATTGTTTTTTTAACAGGTTGGCTGCTAACGTCCAGTATACTGGATGCAAGGATTTCTAATGAGAGCTCACGTCCAGTTAACTGGACGCCCATTTAATGTTAAATATACTGTAGCGTGATTAAATAAAACGAGCGGTTCGAATTTATATACATATATTTATTTATAACTTTACAGTTCGGTACTCTCTTATCAACTAACTCTACTTCTAACATTGTTGCCTATATATACTACAGTTACTGTATCGAGAATATTCTGGCGTTGTCCCACCTCTAATTCACCTACGTGACCGGTTATTCTCTCTCGCACTCGATACGCCGCGAACTTTCGAGAGTATTAGAGATGCAATGCAACCGTTACCTGGGCCATGCCAAAAGTATGTTCGTAACACTGCTCCCCTCTTAAATCTGATCGTCCCGATCAGCAACTCCGGTAGGCACAGCATGGCGGAATCTACAGGACTCTCCAGCTCTGCATGAACCCTTTAGAAAGAAATAACAGTCTACTGACTTTGAAGGATACGATCCCATCGGGTTAATGCAACACACAGTAATTCGTACGCCGGTGTCTCGGAAGATCACTTCAAGCATGCTTCTGACAATCTTCCAGTCCAGATTATCTAGTGCATGGCCTATCTTGGGTAAGGCCAAATTCTTGATGTCGTAATTGCACACAATTTTCTTCAAATTAGTTAGAGCACGCCATATATCCTCGTAGCTTGCCCTGTCTGTATAAGACTTCCTGGTCACCATATACAGCAAAGATCGGGAACCATCTTCTAATCTCAGTACTCTTCCAACTTTAGGCTGCTGGTTTTTTAACTCATCCAAACGACCGAATTTCTTATAAAATACGGATGAGATTCCTTTAGTCATCTCAAGATCTTGGGCAACACAGTGGGCTAGAGAGACGTTATGCGGAACACTAAAAAGATCCTGCTGAACTTCTGTGGTCACGCCGAATCTAGCACTCTTTCTCTCTGCGTAATTTGACATAAATTCATTAAAGCTTGGTCGCCGGTCATCTTTGATCTCATGTTGAAGGGTTCGTGCTTCTTCTGTTTCATTTGAGCCAGCATATGGTGCAAGACGATTTATGTGAACTACTTTTGGTTTACCTTTCGGCAACTTCTTAATTCGGTATATTACGTCATTTATTTTCTTTTTAATTTCATATGGACCTTCCCATTGTCTTTGCAGTTTGGGAGACAAGCCTCGACGACGTTGTGGATTATAAAGCCAAACAAGATCGCCTACTTCATAGCTTTCACTCTTACATCGAGAATCATATTGATCTTTCATTCTGTCACTGGCTATCTGGATGTGTTGTCGGGCAAGTTCATGAATGTTGTTCATTCTTAACTTCAGGCGGTCGACATAATCTTCGCTTGCAACATGTTCTTCGGAAGGTCTGCAGCCAAACTCTAGGTCGCAGGGTAAACGAACTTCACGACCTAACATCAGGCAGGTTGGAGTCTGGCCTGTAGTTTCATTCACGGCCGAGCGGTAGGCCATTAGGAATAAATGAATGTGCTGGTCCCAATCTCTTTGATGTTCTGATACAACTTTGGACAGGTGTTTACCCATTGTTCGGTTCATTCTCTCGACCATTCCATCTGATTGAGGATGCAGGGGTGTCGTTCTGGTCTTATTGACACCAATCAATTTACAAACGTTTTGGAAAAGGATTGACTCGAAATTTCGCCCTTGGTCGGAGTGGATCTCCAAAGGAACACCAAATCGGCTAAAGAATTCTTTAACAAGTACCTCTGCAACGGTAGCAGCTTCTTGATTTGGTATCGCATAGGCCTCAGTCCATTTCGTAAAATAATCCATGGCTACCAGGATATATTTATTTCCATCATTTGTCTCTGGAAGTGGACCTGCAATGTCGATTGCTACTCTTTCCATAGGACTACCAACATTGTACTGTCTCATGGGTGCCCTCTTTTTACCAGCTGGACCATTACTGGTTGCACACAGTTCACATTTCCGGCACCATCTTCTTACATCATCTTTACAGTTCACCCAATAGAACCGTTCTCGAACCTTTTGCAGAGTCTTCGTGATACCAAAGTGTCCACCTGATGCACCGTCATGCAACTGACGCAATACTTCTGACACTTTACTTTTAGGTACAATCAACTGAAGCTTAGTTTCTGTACCATCATCGTTCTCAAAGGTTCTATACAGAAGATCATCTTTCAGCACTAGGCAATTCCATTGGCTCCAGTAACACTTGACTTCTGGACTACATGCACTAATGTCTTGCCAAGAAGGTCTCTCACTTCGACGCATCCAATCCAATACTCTTTTTATACATGGATCATCTGCTTGAGCGTCTTGTAGCTGTTGAGGCTGCCATTGCTCATTAATGACGGTGGTTCGTCTCACGGGGCAAAGTCGTTCTTCTAATTTAAGACAGTGATTACAATTTGCACTGCACGGCCGTCTCGAAAGGGCATCAGCATTTGAATGAACTCTGCCAGCCCTGTGTTCGATCTCGTAATCATATTCTTGTAATCGTTCTAACCATCTTGCCATCTGGCCCTCCGGATTACGAAATTGTAGGAGCCATTTTAGAGCAGCGTGATCCGTGCGAAGAAGAAACTTTCTGCCATACAAGTATTTATGGAAATGCTCACAAGCCTTCACTACGCCTAGCAATTCTCTTCTGGTAACGCAATAGTTTCTTTCTGGTTTTGACAAGACTTTGCTAAAGTAAGCGATGACTTTCTCCTGTCCATCTTGGATTTGGGAAAGAACAGCTCCTATTGCACTGTTGCTTGCATCGGTGTCCAACACAAATTTTCCTGCCTGTCTAGGGTAGCTTAAAATCGGTGCGCTGATCAGAGCCATTTGTAAGTGTTCAAAAGCTCTTTGACACTCTTCGCTCCATGTATATTCTTTGCCTTCTTCTGTCAACTTTGTTAATGGCTTGGAGATATTGGCAAATCCTTTGACAAAACGGCGGTAATATGTACATAGGCCAAGAAAACTTCTAATTTCGTGTTTATCTCTTGGTACTGGCCAATCCTTAATCGCTGCAAGTTTTTCAGGATCAGCTGTTACACCATTACTTGCTACAATATGTCCCAAGTACTTCACTTCTCGTCGAAACAAGTGACATTTCTTCGGACTCAACTTCAGATTCGCTGCCCGCAATCGTTGAAAGACTTCTGTTAGATTATTGGCATGTTCATCGAAGGATCTTCCAACTACAATTACATCATCCAAATAAACCAGGCATGTTTTCCATGTTAGACCTCTTAAAACTGCATCCATTAATCTTTCAAATGTGGCCGGGGCATTACATAAACCAAAGGGCATAACTGTGAACTGCCAAAGCCCTGATCCTATCGAGAATGCGGTTTTTTCACGATCAGCTGGCTCCATGTCTACTTGCCAATATCCACTTTTCAGATCGAGTGTGGAGAACCAACGAGAACCAGAAAGTGTATCCAAAGTATCGTCTATTCTGGGCAAAGGATAACTATCTTTTTTAGTTACTGCATTGAGCTGTCGGTAGTCAATACAAAAACGTGTTGAACCATCTTTCTTCTTTACTAGGACTACTGGTGATGTCCATGGACTGTTTGATGGTTCAATTACCCCTTGTTTGTTCATATCTTTGATGATGTCTTCGGCTTCATCTCTTTTCGAAAATGGAAGTCGTCTAGGTTGTTGTCTGATTGGCTGAGCGTCTCCGGTATTAATTTTATGCTTTACTATGCTTGTTTTGCCATTATGCTTCTTATCCATGGCAAAAACATCTTGAAATTCTATCAGCATAGACTTCACTTTTTTAGTTCGTTCATCATCAAGATCTTGGCACGTTTTAATCATCGTCTCGACAAGCTCCTTTGGATACTTAGATTTCGACGGTTTCTCATTAGTATTCATGGAACAAATCGAAGCCACGGGAACACACTGTCCAATCAAAGTTCTTTTACTTAACTTAATAGCAGTTCCCTTTAAATTCATAACTCTTACAGGAACGAAATCTCGAATTCTCACCAAAGCTTTTGCCGTTAGGAACTCGGCATTATTCACATCTTCGACCATCCTTAAACTTCCCTCTCGGCAGTAACCATCAGGTCTGGTCATTAAAATTTTCTCACTATTACCGGGTATTGTTACGTCACAAGTAGTTATTAAGCTGATAACATCTTCTTGGTCTTCATGAAACGGCAACTCTTCACCACTGATCTCGAGGACTCCATCTTTGACATTCAATACAGCCCCAACTTTCCTTAGTAAATCCATCCCCAATATGAACTCATCGGAGATCTCTGCAATTAATACTGTATGTCTCACTGTGGTCTGGCCAATGGATACTGACAGATTAGCCTCGCCATATGTATTAATTATCTCACCAGTTGCTGTTCTAAGCTTTACTGTTGCAGGCAATAATTTAAGATGGCCTCGTACTACTTCTGGCCGTGCAATAGTTCTCGTTGCACCTGTATCTACCAAAAACGATCTACATTTATTATTGATACGACCCTCTATGTACAAGCTATGAATTCCACCTGAGGACGTAATGTTCACAGTTACTATGGGGGCTGTGTTTCTCGAGGTCGGCAGTTGCCCCTTGTTGTCGACCCGTTCTAGTTTTCTGACTGTTGTATTATTTTCTTGCAATTTACGACGAATGGGACCTACGTCGTTACCATTCCAACATCTGGGTTCACGTCTCTTCGGCATCATGTCACGAACTACTTTCCGTACGATTTCCTCCAGACGTTTCTCGTTTTGTTCGTCGCTCTCTTCAGAGGTTCGTACTCGATAGCTCCGTGAAGCTTGACTAGCTGTTTCATGTTCTAAGGCAATAGCGAGCGCTTCATCTAAAACTTTCGGTCTTGCTAGTCGTAAAGCTTTCTGTAGTTCAATGTCTCTTAACCCATTGACGAAGGCATCTACAGCAATTTCTTCCAAAATGTTGTCTGGTACCTCCGGATAAGCCAACCGCACTATACGAGCAACATCTGCTTCAAACTCTTGCAAACTCTCACTTGCTCGTTGGATTCTACTTCTTATTTGTACTTTGTACACTGGTTGTAGATGGGCATCTCCGTAACGTTTGTCTAGTCGAGTGAACAAGGTCTGGTAACATTTTTCTTGACCCTTAGGAATTGATCTTAGGATATCCGCAGCATCACCTCGTAAAGCAGCAGTCAAGGAAACAGCTTTTTCTTGTTCTGTCCAATGATTGGCTGTCGCAATAGCTTCAAATTGTCTAAGGTATATGGACCAAGAAGACTTTCCATCAAATGGTGGCAATTTGAATCTCATATTATGTGTCGTTTCGTCTCTGGATGATTCTTCTTTCACTACCGGATCTAAGGCTACTGCATTAACTGGTGGTAGCACTTTTGTATTGGTTATCATGCTCTCTAATTGTTTGATCTTCTCTTCTACTTTATCAAATGTTCTTGAGACTTCTTCAAATTTCTCATTGTTTTCATTACATACTTCGTCGAATCTTCTAGACATATTTTCGAATTTCTCGTCGTTTTGTCTAGCTACTTCTTTAATAATTTGTGAAGTCTCGTCGAATCTTTTGGAAACATTCTCATCATTCTTTCTAGAACTCTCTTCAATCATTTGCGAGACATTCTCAAATTTTCCATCAATTATTTTCGTTAAAACTGCTTCTTCTGCTGATTGAAACTGAAATGTCTCTGGGTCTTCTCCATTCTTGTTAAGCACAGTCTTCAGTCGTTCTTGGAGTATCTTCTTGGACCCACTGCAGTCTTCATCGCGTTCTTCTAGCTGCTCACGCAACTGTTTTACTGAAAGTTCTACTAGCAGCATCTTTGGTCAGGTACACACGTACTTTTTAAATGTTCTTTTATACGAAGATCACAACCGAACTACGCGGATGTTCCCGACGAATAATACTTTTCAAAAGTTCAAAAGTTTTTTTTCAAAAATAACTGCTGAATTTATTTGCAAATCTCACACCGTAACACCACTGTAGCGTGATTAAATAAAACGAGCGGTTCGAATTTATATACATATATTTATTTATAACTTTACAGTTCGGTACTCTCTTATCAACTAACTCTACTTCTAACATTGTTGCCTATATATACTACAGTTACTGTATCGAGAATATTCTGGCGTTGTCCCACCTCTAATTCACCTACGTGACCGGTTATTCTCTCTCGCACTCGATACGCCGCGAACTTTCGAGAGTATTAGAGATGCAATGCAACCGTTACCTGGGCCATGCCAAAAGTATGTTCGTAACAATACGTATTTCTTTAAACGGTGCAATCTAGCACTGCATTACAGATTTTGAAACGGGCCCTGGCCTAAGATTTATGTTAGAAATATTTTAGGTAACCGATATTTTCGACCTTGAGTTTTCAATAGGCACCGTAAAGTTTTTCAAGCACTTAAAAACTGCTTGCAGACTATATTGTGCCCTATGTACATTATAAACCAATGAAAATTTTATCGAGTATTTATCTATTTTTTATATATATTGTTTTAGGTGAAAATATTTATAAAATTACAAAATAAAGATTCGGTAGTAGATATTTCTCCAAGAGTATGGACGCCTCCCAATAATAACAATGATGATTGGACAGATACGGAAGAAAACCCTGTTGATATGTCTTTTACTGAAAATTCTCGAATCAATGTCAATTTGACGCATGAAGCGCAACTACTACTTCTATCAATTTTTTGACGACAACATTTTTCAATGAAACAAATAGAAGAGGTAATGAGGTAATTCGGTGTCGTCATAATAGTAGGTAGCTAAGGGAAAAACACAAGAAAAACATATCTATCGAGGAAATGAAAAAGTTTATTGGACTTTGCTGCCTCAGTGGCACAGTAGTTTTCCCACAACTCTCAAAACAGTGGAGTAAATATCCGCTATACTATCATCCGATTTTTGGACATACCATGTCCAGAAACAGATTACAGGTAATTCTAAAAATGTTATGATTTTCTAATCACGATTATTAATCATACTAAAAAAATGTTTTAAGTTCTTTCAGTTTTAGACATGATATTTGCAAATTAAAAAAAAAACTTTTCTATCCCGGATCAAATTTTTCAATAGATGAGTCTATGATAAACTGGCAGAGGCGCTTATTTTTAAGTTGTATTTAGCCGATAATAGCCATAAGTGTGGTATAATATTATATGTGCTAACTACTAGTGATGGATTTATTACCAATCTTATTGTATACGCAGGTAAGGGTATAACAAAAGACAGTGACGTTTCCTGTACTCATTCTGTAGTTATGACATTACTTTCCGAGTATTTAGAAAAAGGTCGCACGGTATATATGGATAACTTCTATACCAGCGTGAGTTTGGCTAAACAGTTACTCAAGAAAAAAACAGATTAGGTGGGAACAATTAGAGAGAACACAAAAGGAAATCCCAAAGAAGTGATAAAAAATAAGCTAAACAGGAGAGGTGGTCTGGAAAAGAAAAGGGCCAGTTTTAATTATAAATTGGAAAGACAAAAGAAACGTTAGGATGATAAGCACAAAATATAAACATGAAATGAACAAAATTCAAGGTAAAAGGGGCAACAAAAAAATAAAACCATTGTGTGTGGATGATTACAACAGACATATGTCCGGCATAGACAGGTCGGACCAAATGTTAGCTTATTATTCAATTCAACTCCCCGAAAAACAATACGTGGGTATCGGAAAATATTTTTTCATTTAGTTTATATGGCTATATGGAATGGATATATAAACGAAAAATTACTGATAGAAATATTCCACTTCTAAAGTTTCGAGAAAAAGTTATAATGGTTTTTGGAGACGTTGCAACGTTTTGGAGAAGTTTCATTACTTTGAAGCAAATCCTTCGACATCAAAGGACAAAAGCCTAATGTTGAGACGTTTTCAGTGCAAAAAAAGGAAAACAAGATATTTTTGTCCAGTATGCAGCGCGCACCTTGATACCTTGGTCAAGGAAAATTGGGAGCATTCCCTAGAAATTAAATGTAGGATAGAGAAAGCAAGATCTGCATTTCAAAAAATGGCTAAGCTATTCAAACGCCATGATTTATCAGTACCCATAGGGTTACTACGATGTTATATCTTTCCTATACTGTTGTACGGAGTTGGGTCGTGGACTCACAGACGCTACCTGCAAAAAAATTCAAGCTTTCGAAATGTGGCTTTATCGATGAATTCTGAAGCTATCCTGTACTGACCACGTTACTAACGAGGACGATTTATTAACATTACATCAAGGAAAAAAATAGCCAAAATCGAATAACTCGGTCACATCATGAGGAACAGCGATAAATATGGGTTGCTGCAATTAATGTTACAAGAAAAAGTAGAAGGAAAACAGGGACCAGGAAGACGAACAAGATTTACTGGCTGAAAAATCTACTTAGCTGGTTCAACACAACAATCACAAATCTTTTTAGAACAGCAGTTTGCAAAATACAGATTGCCGTGATGCAGGATAGGCACCAAAAGAAGAAGAATGCAGCGCGCGCGACCGGGCGTTTTTGTCACTCTATGTTTTAAAGATTACCATCTGAATAAATAAAATAAATGGGTTTTTATTTAGGGTTTCTTTCTATATTTTTTGCTATATTTAGAATGCTATTTTTAATTTGTTTTTTTTAACTCTGTTAATTTCCTTGGTTTGTTTTGTTGCTTGATTAAACTTTTTTAAAAGTTCAAATAGTTTTTTTTATTTCTTGTTATATTCTAAATACTAATGGAAAAATCAGTTTTTCTGTGTGTCCAGTTAACTAGACGCTGGTAACTGGAATAAATAGTGACAAAATATACAGACGTCCAGTTGTCGAAGGTGACTTATTTTATATATGTGTTGCAATAATAACCCTTGGATTCTGGGTAGACATTGCTCTAACCAAATTGAAAGCGAACCAGTTAAAATAAACAAAACATGATGTGATAAAAGTTATTTTCTTTATTAGATTATTATTAGTTATAAGCATTTATAATTGGTTTCAAATGAGTGTAGAGTAATAAATCATGAAGTGTCATAAAATTTGCCTGAATTTCGGTGTCGTCATGGGCGTAGGCAAATGGACGGATGTCAACTTCGTCGTCAAAAATTGATGTACCTCAAAATATCATATTTTGGATATTTTGTGATAACCAATTTTATTTAATTTTTCGATTAACTTATTCTTCAAACTCGTATTCCATTATATGGTCATTAAAGCTAATTACATTTTTATTTATAAAAACAAATTCACTTCCTTACTGAACGAATAAAAGCATTAGATAAAACTGATAAGGGTATGACGCACCTCCTAATATTACTAAGAACTAAAATAAATCAACATGAAGACTAATAACGCGTAATGAGGTTTTACTTACACTTTCATTATAATCCTTTTTTTATTTTATTATTATCATTCGACATTCGACATTCGAGTTAGTAATTGTTACTACACCAATTAAACGTACAGTAATATTGTGATATAGAAATAGTGAAAAAGTTATAGATAAAATTATATATTAAAAATAAAATAGATAAAAATGTAACAAGTGCTCGCCAAGCTTTCATAGAAGGCCTTTCGACGGGTATTAAAGTGCTTTCGGGAAAAGGGAAGAGGCTTATAATTGCTCACATTGGAAGCGAAGAAGGATTTTTAAAAGAAGGTTTGTTAAGCTTTGAGTCGTGTCGGACGGGAGATTATCATGAGGACATGAATTCGGATGTCTTCGAAGACTACTTCGGGGAAATGTTAAAATTTCTTCCAGCTGATTCGGTCGTGGTTATGGATAATGCAAGCTACCATTCAAGGCGCATAGAGAAGGTACCAACTTCAGCTTGGAGAAAGCAAGAAATTATTAACTGGCTGTCAAATAAAGGTATTCAGTTTGAGACGAATTCAATAAAGAAGGAACTACTAGCCGTAGTAAAACAACATAAATCTCGCTTCATAACATATGCCGTAGAAGATGTATCAGAAAAGTATAAAGTAACTGTGCTACGCCTACCGCCATATCATTGCGAATTAAATCCCATAGAACTTATATGGGCACAAGTTAAAGGATATGTTGCAAGCCACAATACCACATTTAAAATAAAAGATGTCAAGGTATTGTTTGATCAAGCCATTATGGAAATCACATCAGAAAACTGGCAAAAAGCAATCCAGCATGTTTTAAAAGAGGAAGATAAAATGTGGGAACTGGACAACTTGGTCGATCAGGTGGTTGACCCTATAATTATAACACCAGGGGATGATGACAGTTCTTCGGATGAAGACTATAGTGATGTAGAATTGTAATAACGTATCCAGTAAAGTTTTTGTAGTTTTTGTGAATAAATTGATTTAAACTCCCCACAAGTGTTTCAATATGTAAAGTTCATTCGTGTGTGTTTGTGAGTATTTCCCGATTTCGGTTCGTATATATTTTATTGTTACATTTTATATTTTTTTAATAACACTGTTCTGCTGTATTACATTTTTATTTCCTTTAATATGATTTTTAAGAATGCATATTCTTTTGTCAATTAACCCACTAGCGCGCCTCTGGCTCAGTGTTTATCTGTCGATAACAATGGACTAATCCCTTAAAACAGGGTGATACCTACCTGCTCTTTATGAAACGACAGAACTTTGCAATGCGGACGGAATTTATTGACGGATTATTGACGGATTACCCTGTAGCGCTTTTGAATACTTCATAAGATTTTATTACTCTACACTCATTAGAAATAGATTATAAACAATTAAATTTGTTAATGACAAAATCCTGTTCAAAAATTTGAATTATGTGACTGTGAGAAAACCTAAACCTCGACCACATTACTGAAAAGTGTTCCCCAAGAACTTGTAGTGGTAACCCCACAAGAAGACTTTCTGTTTGCAACTTCAAAGTCAATAGACTATAATAATTTACTTAATATCTGTTTATAACTAAAAAAATATATGTGAGAGATATACCTGTATTAGTGTTACAAATATATGTCTAAATTTGATAGAATTGGCATACGAAATGTAGCAAGAAGAAAGCGAATAGTAAAGTATAAAGAAAATTAGTGACAAATGCGAAAACACCCAAAGATTGTAAAAGAAATTATAAAAGAAAATAATGGGCTGATCCCACATCCAAAAAGAATTTTTTAAGTAAGAAATAGCTACAGTATATACGGGAATGTACAAATTATTTACATATATTTACATATATGTAAATAATTATATTTAAAAAAAATGGTTGTAAGGTATTAAATGCTTTAGCGGCGTTAGCAAACTTATAGCCCAATGTTAAGTGCACAAAGTAATATTCGACAAAATAATAACCAACACAGCATTCTACTGCCAAATACAAATTTGCCTGAACTCAGTTTCTATCCAACAAAATGTAAAATTAGGTCAAGTTTGTTCCCTTAAAGACAATTATACTACTAAGGTTAATTCAAGCCATAAATCTTCCCGTCCTTTTTACCTTTTTTGCCATTTTCCATGATTAAATCGCATAAATTGTGTGTCGAGCTCTTGCATTCTGGTTAGATTATCGTTTTTATTTTTCTGCTGACAACACAGCAGAATGAAAACGTTGCAGAATCGTAATTGCTCGACACCCACAAACGTCTAATAATTGAATAGATATTGTCGAAATAATAAAGATCCCGCTACAAGGCTGGCAATATTCCAAAAACTTGGCAATTGACTCCGCACTCCGAGTACATTTTGTCTGTCTTTAGTGTCAAATATTTACGGCCTAAAAAATAAATTTTGCCAATTTTCACACAAAAACAGAAGTTGATTTTTTGGAGAATGTCAGGTAAGTTCTTCACTTTTATTTAACATAAAACAACGCTGAAAATTATTAAGAAAACCCGCAAAGTGAACTTTTAAGAGATAGCTAACAATCTAAAGTTATTATATTGTAGCGTTTTCACTATAACACACGAACATTTGGGTAAGAAAAAGCTAGTTTCAAATGACTGTCTCGTTTTCTCACTCTAGAGCCGAAACAACGAGTTAATAAATTGCAGTACAGTTTATACATGTTTATTAAAAACAAGTTAGAATTTTTGCATCGGTATTTTAAAATGGATATAACATGGATCCATCAATTCATTATTAAGTTCCGAAATTTAGATGGTAGTAGCGTGAGTAGAGAGCACTTGGAGAAATCTGTGCTAAGCGACCAAAACCGCAACAAACCATCGGAAAATGGTGTTTTTTGTATTTTGGTACACACATAGATTATGCTTTAGGCTTCACCTGCTTTTTTGTACGAATATTAACTTCGTAATTTTTTTATCGTCGGTCACGATTTTTAAAATTTAGAATTTCATAATTAGGAATGAATTTACTTGCAGCTTCATTAATGCAGGTAATGAGACAACTGTAAGTTTCATAAGTGTTAAAAGACTGCTCTAACTGAAAAATAATTGTTTAATTATGGATTCATAAAGTGACCAATAGGCTTTCTTGATGTTCAGTATACTTTTAGGATAAATTGTTGCCTGTAATATGTTAAGATGGTCAATCGTTTATAGTTATAGTAAAATGATATACCTCAAGGTATCAAAATAAACTGATCAGGTGACTTTGGATATGGTCAGTCATAGTTTACATGGAATCTATGTGTATTGTCCATTCTCCAAAATATTAAGATTTATATCCTCAACGCTTTTAACAATTTGATAATTTGATACCTAACTGCCTGCGTTTGTAACGAGTCCCATAATAAGTTTCAGCGTTCATATCTCCTCCAATTGTAAATGGTGATTTAACTTGAGATAAGATATTTGTCCAATCGTTTTGACAGATATGGACTTTTAATAACCTATATACAGACAAAAAACTTAATCCCAATTTTTGAATTTTATTCAGCGCCACAGACCGAAATCATCATTAAATTTTTTGTAATATTTGATACAGGAGTCTTACGTTTGTGGTTGGGACAGTTTTCTTATCAGGTTACATAGTAAGTAGTCATTATTCTCACTTACAGAAAGGTTTTACAAATAATGTTTAATAACAGCATGTGACCAGTAGGTTTTCATGTAACTTTGTTTAGATTAGTTTTGTCTATTGGGGCTCAAGTATTTTGCAATTTTTTTTTCATTTTCATTTTTCTCCAATCATATTGTTTATATACTCTAGATATTAGCCTGCTTTTTCTTTATAGGAGCTTTCTGAAGTAACAACCCAGGCAGCTTTTTGGATTGAAGTAGTTAGGTGTTCTGCTGCATCTTCAACATCATTTGTGGATTTAAGCTTCGATGATGCTTAGAACTGAAGTCAAGACAAGCAGATAAGATCAATTGTCCAAGCCTTCTATTGATATCAATCGAGGTGGCTTGGATGTGGATAATTTTCTAGTTTTGTTTGTTTCATGGCGTTTAACACTATTTTTTACTATTAGTGTAGTCCCGCATGAGCTTTTCTTGGTGGATGTTGAGTGAAGTAGTTTGATAATTTTAAAACTTAAAATAACTTTTAATAACTCAAAATAACAAATGAAAGCCAGATTGCCATTAAAGACATAAAGTGCTAAACATAAATTTCTGAAACTTATTTACAAACAAGGAATAAAATATATAACGACTATATTTAACAAAATATATATAACTTAAAATATTCCCCAAAGCTGTTTAAAGTCGACCGTCGTAACTATAACAAAAAAATTAAATGTAAAAACATGCAAAGACTAAATAATAATAAGCCTAATGAGCCACTTACTTAAAATGTTTTTAAAAGTGATACATAACAGAATATATAAAACATGTGAAGAACAATTGTCATGGACACAATTTTGATTCCGCGATACCGTAGGCACCCGAGAAGCTCTATTCGCTATACAAGTGTTTATCCGGAGGAGCAGGGATGTCAACTGTGATGTATATATTTGTTTTATCGACTACAAAAAGGCATTTGATAAAGTAAAACATGACAAGCTAATATCCATCTTGAAAGAAGCGGGTTTGGATGATAGAGATATGCGAATTATATATAATCTATATTACAACCAAACTGCCAACATTAAAGTGGATGACCAGTTGACAGAGATAATCTCCATAGATAGAGGAGTGAGACAAGGATGCATTCTATCTGCAGTGCTATTTAACATGTACTCGAAGAGTATCTTCGAGCAAGCACTGAAACAACTACAGGAAGGCGTCTTAGTTAACGGAGTGCGTCTAAGCAACATTGGATATGCCGACGACGCAGTAGTTTTTGCAGATGGTCTAAATGGTTAACAAGCAATAATGTCGCGCATATCAGATATACGTTGACAATATGGGCTGAATCTCAATACAAACAAAACAAAGTACTTAGTAGTTAGTAAGCGCGAAATATTAAATGCACATCTTTTGATAAACTAACAGCCAATTGTCAGGGAAGACAGCTACACATATCTTGGTACTAACATCAACTGTCAATGGAACCACTCTACTGAAATAAAACAACGCATAGGGAAAGCAAGATCAACGTTCGTAAAGATGAAGTATCTTTTTAGAAGTCATGATTTACCATTTAGTATCAAAATCTCTATCATCAGATTTTATATATTTTCTACATTATTATACGGAGTAGAGGCATGGACGCTCTCTAAAACTTCTTCAGGAAAGCTTGAGGCCTTCGAGATGTGGTGTTACAGGCGCATCTTACGAATTTCATGAGTGGATCGTGTGACTAATATTTGTCCTACGTAGAATGGGCAAGGAATGTGAGATCACTAACACAATTAAAGAGCGCAAATAGAATATCTTGGCCATGTTATAAGTAATGAACACAGATATGGCTTATTGGAACTCATTCTTCAGGGCAAGGTATTTGGAAAGAGAGGACCAGAAAGAAAAAGAATATCTTGGCTTCAAAACCTAAGGAAGTGAAAAGAAGAAGAAGAAAATAATGTTTATTTGTCATACATATGTCCTTATTAAAGCACAGAGGCTGAGATGGCTGGGACACATAGAGAGAAGGAAAAACGATCTACTGATTAAGAGGATCACCTGATGGAAACAGCAGCTGAAAGACCAAGGGGAAGACCTAGAGAGAGATGGGAGGATCAGGTCATGAGAGATATCAAAATTCTGGAAGTGAGAAACTGGTGGGAACTATGCACATATCGAAATGAGTTGAAGAAAATTGTAACGAAAACCAAGTCATACAACAAACTTTAACAACATACAAGTGGAATGCGGAGTGATTCACCGCAATAAGCGAATCAGAGGGCTCTAAGTAAGAGCGGCAAAGATTCCACCCGTAATGAAAAGCCCCGATGATGATGATATACCTTAGAAATCATCATGACGTCAATGTTGTGTTAGGTATTGTTTGTATGCGAATTATGTCAGATCTGCGAGTATTTCTTTGCATTTGATGACTTTAATAGTGATCATTGTCAGGGTGGTTCTGAAAAGAACCGTTTTTTATTTCATTTGACAGCTAAATTTGCTAAAAAACAAAATTTGTTTAATTTACTAATGTTTGTATTTTGAGAACGATTTCCGAAGTGGAAATTGAAACGTCAATAAACGTATATTAACCTTTAATTGTGGCTTATTTCCATTTAAATATAAATTAATTTGACAGCTAGTCATGGTAAATACGAATCTTTGTAAATATCCGGATCAACATCTTTTACTCGCTTAAGAGATAAGGGTCAATAGTTCAGTTTATTCGAATCATTATTGATAGAAACACCGACAATAAACTTAATATTTCATTCTTTATTGTTCTTAAATCACTTTATTTATTTAATCATTATTTGTAGTTTGGGAAACTATTTAGTTGCATTCACATAGACATTTTGATTTTAATACATTTTATTATTTTATTAAAAATATGACCTTATTTAGTTATATACCTTTTCATTACTTATTATCTGAGTTGAGTTACATATTTTAATTATCTATTCTCATAGTTTATCTTTATTATCCTTTAAATTCCTCCCTGTAAAATTGGCGTTGTCACATGTTTTTTAGTTCAAAGAAATACTCTTGTTCTTAGTTACCTTGTGGAGGCACAGATCTGTTAAAATCTCAAAATTTTTTGAATCATTTATCTAAATTATTGCCTCTCAAAAGAAGACTGCATACGCAATAGAAAGCTTTAATTTATGGTGGATTGTCCATTACTTCAAAGTGCCTCGGACTAGATCATGGACCACCGAGTAAGGGTTTTTTGGTACATATGAATGAGGTCGAGATAGTAACATCTATGCGTCCACAGCGACTGCTGATCGCAGTGGTACTAATCGCATTACTTCTCGCATTTGGCGTCGCGACGTTAGCCACCGAGTTGAGGTGCTGCCCTTGCTACAACTAATTCACGTTTCGACGAGCAGTCTTTCTTTGTACATAATATCACTTATGAGATAAACAGTAGGTGTATAAAATGATAATTCGAATTTTTATGTAAACAATAATCTATTTTTTTGTATTTATTGATAAATTTGTCAATTATAAACTTAATATTATGTATACCTATTTAAAATAAAATTCAAATAACCCTACCAATAACGGATAGGAAATGCTAGTCAAATAATATATCGTCTTCAGTGATTAGTGACATTAATTGGAATTTATACAGAAAAAATTGTGTCCACTTCACAAAATAAAATAGCAGTTGCCAAGGAACATGTTTATTTTCACCTTAAATTATGACATTTTTGTCAAAGAAAATTATAATTTTATAGTATAATTATATTATTCATTTTCTAAATTTATACACTTTGTTAAAATGAGTCCCAACAGTAACGAAAGCATATCGTCTTCTAATGATAATAAAGAAGAAAACCGAAAAGCACCAAAAAATCCAGTTAGGTACAAAGCAGGAAGAGTAACTCGCAATCCTTTTTTAAATTTTCTAAGAATCTTTAGGAAGAATGCCGAAGGTATGTCAGTCAAGGATATAGCAATTAAAGGAGGAAATATTTGGAGAAAAATGGACAAGCAACAAAAGAAATTATATCTAGACCAAGCCAAATTAGCACCTTATAGACCACGAGTCAGACGACGTCAACGAAGTTTGTCACGAGGAAGAAGAAGATCGAAGAGTAGATCAAAGAGTAGGTCTGCAAGTCGCAGAAACAGAGGAAGGAGGAGAAGAAGAAATTCATCTAAGCATTAAACAAACATGATTGTTATTGTTTTTTAAAAGTATTCTTGTAGAAATTTTGTGCAAAAGTGTTAAAAATCTTCAGTTATATTCCTTTTTTATTAATTTTGTACACGGATTTAAAAACACGCGTCATTTATAAATTTTTTAATGTGTAATATATTTTTGAAAAACAAATTTACGTTTCTGTTCTTGTAAATTTTTACTACTAACTTTTTATTTTTTTATTATACCAACAAGCTGAAGGTACTATGTACTACAATCTGATCAATGAGCAGGTATTCTAAGGTAAATTGCTAAAGTCATTATTTTATAAACTATTGTTTAATTTAGTAACGTTTCTATCGATACTAACTTACAGTAATTTTTAAAGTAATTACTATTTAAATGGGAATAAGCCACAATTAAAGGTTTAAGTACATTTATTTGGAAATAAATAAACGTACTTTAACCTTTAATTGTGGATTATTCCCATTTAAATAGTAGTTACTTCAAAATGCCACAAGAAAATAGCTTCAGAACAATAGTAATTTTTAAAATTTACACAGGTATGTTAACCCTGCACAATGCCCTACTTTTACGCTAACTATTTTCACTTCACTAACTCAAAGGTCTCGAAGGTTCTTTCTATATTTGAGCTGTCGAGGAGTTCGATGGCCTTGATATTCACTTCTTCTTCTTAAAGTGCCCTCTTCTCAATGGAAGTTGGCTACTACAATTTTAAACTCTTCTCTATCTTCAGCTGTTCTTATTAGCTGTTCAAAATTTAGCCCTGTCCATTGTCGGATGTTTCTGAGCCACGATAGTCTTTTCCTTCCTAGGACTCTCTTTCCCTCGATTTTTCCTTTCACTATAAGTTGGGCATATTGGTACTTATTATTTCTCAGTATGTGGCCTAGGTATGATGTTTTTCTAACTTTTACTGTGTTAAAAAGTTCTCTTTCCTTGCCTATTCTATGCAGCACTTCTTCGTTTGAGTTATGCGATGCCCATGAAATTTTGAATATTCTCCGGTAGATCCACATTTCAAAGGCCTCCAATTTATTTACGGTTGATGTTTTAAGGGTCCAAGTTTCAACTGCATATAGAAGAGTCGACAAGACGTAGCATTTTGATAAACGTAGTCGAATTTCGAGTTTTATTCGAGAATTACAAAGCAGTTTTTTTATTTTTTCGAAAGATTTTGTGGCCTGTTCTATTCTCGATCTTATTTCTAGATCAGGATTTAGGCTGCTATCGATCCAACATCCCAGGTACTTAAATCTATTACCTGTTCTAAAATGTGCCCATTTATTGTGCAAGGTTGAGGTCCGTTTTGGTTTTTTTCCGATTGACATCACTTTGGTTTTTTTAATGTTTATTTTCATACCAAATTGCTCACAGGTATTCACATGTTCAAGTAAACTTTGTTAATATCTGCTGGCACATTATTTGTTCTACTGTCTCTACCTTCAGATCTCGGTAGATGCAGTTATTTTTACGTACCCTCCTGCTTGCAATAATTCAGACTATTGTTTTGCTAGTACTCTTTTTAGATTATGGTCCTTATGATATGCACTATCAAAATAAAAATTTAGTACTTTTTTTATTAAATAAGTTAGCTAAGAAGTTAGTTATTAAATAAAGAAACTAGCAATGTGTGAAATATAATAACCTTCTATCATATAATTAGAATATTAAAGAAGTTTATTTAGGGCTTAGAATGGTAAAGAAGGCTTTCGAAGCAATTTAGTATTCGAACACTATATCAAAATAGGCTATAGAATATGCTCCGGATAAACGAAAAATGGACACCAACAGAAATGTATTAATACCTAAAAGAAAACATAAACAAAGCGGCAAACGAAGTGCTAGAACAAGAAAAAGTGCGAAGTGCAACAACACAAGAATAAATATTTGGATAAATACAGTAACGACCTAGAAGAGATGATTAAAAGAAAAAAAAAGTATGTTTTATAAAAGGTTAAACAGCAGAACAGCAGACACACGAGAAGAGTATGTTACCTTCAGACAACAAGTAAAGCAACGAATAGGGCCCGAAGAGAACGAATGCTGGGAGAGAATGTGCTGAAGCATAGACAATACGCTAGATATAACAGATTAACGATGGCATGGAACAAATAAAAAGAACATCAGAAGAAATAAACGAAGTAAAAATATTATACACATAATTATATTAAAAGAGTAGACAAAGCATTATACAAAATTATTGCAGGAGAATAGACCCGAGTATATCTCACAACACGCTGTGAAAAAAATAGTAAAGGAAGCCTAAATCACAGAGGAAGATATAACTAAAGCACTAAAGACACATACAACAAAGCACTAAGACCAGGCAACATAAAAATAGTACTGCGGAAATATACAGGTGCAAGAATCATATCATTCATATATATATATATATATATATAAATATATATATATATATATAAATATATATATATATATATATATATATATATATATATATATATATATATATATATATATATATATATATATATATATATACCCGGTATTTAGGCGGCACACGCCCTTCCGGTAGGGATCTATGGAGGAGTATCACCGAGCCGCAAGCCCTTGCCGTACTGCTCCACCATAGGCCGATCAGATACCAGCATATCATTCATACGAGTGTTATTCAATAAAATCGAAACAGAAGAGGAGATTCCAGAGGTGTGTAATCTATCATACATGTCCTCTATTAAAAAAAAAGGTGATAAAACCTCACCAAATAACTATAGAGGGATCAGTGTAATACCTTTAATAGCAAGAATCCTTTCCACAGTAATATAAGTAAAAATAGAGCAACACACAGACCATTATGGCGAAAAACAAGCCGTTTTCCTAAAAGCCAGATCGTGTCTGTATAATATTTTCGTCATAAGACAGGTGATAGAAAAAAACAAAGAGAAAAATATTAAACACTAATAACTTTATTGACTTGGAGAGAGCATATGATTGTGATCATTAGATTGCTACTCCAAATATTTTCAAAAGATCTATTGGTAGATAATTATTTTTTTATAAATGTTGTAAATTGATCTTAGCAATCTTATACAAAATGATCAGTGCGCTTTGAATTGTCATTTTATTTTAATTTGGTTGTCAAATTAAATATTTAAAATTTTTTGATGATTTAGATTTATTAAAATGGCACCTCGCAAAGCTCAACTAGGAAGACCATCTAGAGGTACATCCGGTGTAAGTAAAACCAAGCATGATAGACCTGTCAGCCCAGCACAAATAGCCAAAAATCGGTTCTACAATTTCTTAAAGGATATGAAGAAGACGGTACCCGGAGTAAATTTGAACAAATTGGAGACAGAATCAGTAAGGTTACGGAGTAAACTTGGTATGTTATTTTGAAATAAAACCCAAATATAATTAATCTAACTGTATTCGTTCGATCTATACCAACTTGCAAAAAAAGAAGATAATACATAATTAAACTTTGTTTTCTTTTATATTTAAGGAACGAAATCTAAGACTCCATATTCAAAAATAGCAAGAAGATCAAGAAGGAAGAAGATAAAGATAGGTAGAAGACGGAGGAGCCAAAATAGGAGTAGGTCCCGTAGACGTTCCAAATCACATCGACGCAGCACCATTAAAAAATAGAAAATTTGATTTCAACTTCTATAATGTAAATTGTGAGTGCAATAAAGTAAAATAAAAATAAAGTTCCGCAACTACAAAAATTTTTAAATCGTTTGTCAAAAATTATTATTCCACTTATACAACATAATTAACCGACAATATTTGTCAAAAAATATTAATACTTTGGTTCACTTTGGGTTTATTACTTTTACTATTATAGTAAGTTCTTTATATATATATTTCCTTTTTTTTAATTATTTTAGAAGTATTTCTAATGTGCCTATCCGTTACGAATGTTGGCGATCATCATGGCAATCTTTATCTTATCTGCAGCAGCGCGGAGATGTTGTATTGAACCAGAACCTGAGGTTCTTTAACCAAGATGTTCTTCTTCTTCCTAGACCTCGTTTTCCAAATATTTTTCCTTGCAGGATAGCTTGAAGAAGAGTATATCTGGATTCATTTCGCACGAACTGTAACTTTCGAGATTTGATGGTGGTCAGTACTTCTCGATTCTAATTCATTCTTCTAAGGACCTCCTCATTTGTGATTCGGTCAGTCCACGGGATCTTAAGCATTCTCCGATATAGCCACATCTCAAATGCTTCCAGTTTTCTGCACATATCTTTGTTCAAGGTCCACGATTCAACACCATAAAAAAGGACAGAGAAGACGTAGCATCGCAGCATTCTTACTTTTGTATCAAAAGAGAGGTTGTGACTCTTGAAGAAGGCCCCCATCTGATTGAAGGTGGATCTAGCTTTTCCGATGCGTGCTCTAATCTCCTGGTTGTTGGTCCATTCTTCATTTATTATGGTGCCGAGGTAGTTGTAGTGCGTCACTCTTTCTACAGGGGATTGGTTGACGTAGAGTTAACCTTCTGTTATTCTTTTCTTGCTAATTATAAGCTTTATTAGAAGTATATTTATAATAAATCTGTTTTTGGTTTTTTACCGCATCCGTCATTGAATTTTCAACCAAAAAGTATTATTCATTTGTTTGTTATAACTAATCCAACGTACTATTTTCACGAGAATGTATACTGTTATCATTCTTTTAGGCATACTGTCTAGATCGTCAAATACGTATCTAATTAAGTTGGAAGCTTCCTTTCATGGATTGCTTCTCATTTCTTTAGAAAAGCATCTCTGAGCTGGTACAGGTAAAGTGGAGCAGGTATTCAGTTTCGAATTTTATTAAAAGTCAGAGATCCTCTACAGATAATGTAGTAGTAGTAATTCTACTAGTGTTTTCAAAGATATTTCAGTCAAATCTAAATTTGATCATAATAATCATCAATAGATATTCTACCGCTCGTCGGATGTAAGCCTCCCTTAGGTGTGTCGATTTATTTCTGTTTGTTGTTTTTTGCATCTATTCGTGACCAGCCATTCGCTTGGTGTCATCAGTTCATCTGGTTTTGTCGCCAAGTGCTCGTTCAGAGTGACCAATGAGCACTTTTGGCGCGCATCGCCCTGCCTTCCTTTTCCAATTTTTTTTTGGTCTTTTGGTTTGGGATCTTGTAAAATATTATGTATAAATATTAGTTGATTTTCAAGCTTGTCTAGACAGAGGGGATCGGTTTTCTGTGGTTTTCCGATCCCATTGCACAATCATACCTGTCTATTGCAGAGGATACAGCCACAGCTGCCCTCACGCGATCGCGTTTCAACACATTTATCAATTATAATTTGTAAACATATACATCCACATATATACTAATTTATTTTTTAGAACAATAATTTCTGAAAAGGACCGTTTAACCAATGCACCTTTCGCCTCTGATTATCCGGCTGCGCTACTCCGACGACAAGTCAAAACATAACACCAGTGGTACTACGAAGCCAAAAAGAAGCAGCCAACACACAAAAACAAACCACGTCCTGAAGAGGTGGAAAACTCTAAACATGACAACAAAACTCCAGATTCAAAGAAAACACCCACAGAGAGTATCAACTGACCATGGACTCAGCCAAAGATAGTTCACCTCGGTCTCTCCTAGAGCCCTGAACTCTAGGGAGCCGATCAGCGGGGTTCTGCTCCACCTACCTGCCTTAGACTCTGTGGTTTTGTCTTTGTATCCTACAAATTGGCTTTTATTTCATAATTCTTCGATGCAAGTGCATGTAAGAAACCAAATATCCTCTAGTGCATGTAAGAAATTCAGAAGATATTGATAAATTTTCGACGTTCCTACCTGAAGAGGGATAAGTGCCTAGGGTATTTCGTATACGAATATCCTAGAACAGAGCGTACGGTGTGGGAGACGGTTTTACAGTCATGTTACCCCCCGAGATGACAGTTTGAGGTCTGCCTCTACTTCTCTTGTTTGCTATAGGTCTCCATTCAATAATTCGCTTCGTCCAATGGTTGTCCTGCATTCTTTCTATCTGTCCTGCTCGAATTTATTTGGAAATAGCAATATTTTAAATAACACCTGTAACATTTGTTAGTCTTCTAATTTTTTATTGGAATTGCTATCGCTGTCTATCGTACCGGCAACACGTACTAATCGCAAGTTTTTGCTAAATTTGTTTCCTAGCAATATTTAATAAGACCAATAAATGTTTAATGGAAAGTCCATGTCCTATAGCGAGTTTTTGAGACTAAAAATGTTGTATATTCTTTCCAATTTTTACAAAAGTTAATTAAACTATTTTTATGTCACGACAGTATTATAAAATTGTTATCCCGGTATGTATTTTTTCTTGAATATATGGTCCAAGATGTCTAGTAGTATTTAATCTCTAGAATACGTGCCAATACATGTTGTAGAGTACTGTGTACTGAATTTTTTTGATGTTCATAATTTTACAAAACTTTACATATTAAGTAACCGTTAATATTAATTCTATTTTGTCTTTTTCTTTTTGGACAACTCGTCTTAAGGACAACCATTCTTCTTAATATGTGCGTCCGTGTTAAGTTACTATATTACATATTCAAGTAATTATTAAAGTTCAAGAACTTTATTAATACAAGTAGTTACTTGTATTAATAAAGTTCAAACATAATTTATCTTTGTTTTCTACTGCTTTTAATTTTTTTTAATCTATAACAATTTTTAAAACTGTTTTTAAAAGCATGTACGTATAGATTGAAGATGTAGACAAAAAACCAAATCGAAATATTTGAAATTAAATTATTTTTCAAAGTTCTGCAAAAGGACATGGCTAGATGCGATAACATTGTATCTTCCACATACATTTTACATAATTACCCAAGCTCCAAAACTGCTCACTCCAGCGGTAGCTGGCACTGATCTGGACGTATTTATTGTGTGTTGTTCATCTAGACAAAGTCTCGCGAAGAGACTCTGTGCCATGCTTTGTTAATAAGATTAAGCAAGCATGTAATATAACTGAAATCATCTCTAACAGTGATACAGTGGATCTGAAATCCAAATAGATGGTTATAGTCGAGGTGATTTGGCAAACGAAAGGATCCTGCCGAGTGCCAAGAAACTGTATTCGAGATATGTTCAGGCAAATTGCTTGTCTTTCGCTCTACTGCTATTAATGGGAAACTAGTGTCTTATTTAAAATCTTATTTGCATATGTATTTAGTTCTAAGTCACATTTAAAAGATTATCTTTATTCTTTAATTTTTAATTATTTACATATATATATATATATATATATATATATATATATATATATATATATATATATATATATTATTGATGATAGTCAGACTGGACCAAAAAACGTTTCCTTTTGGATACATTTTCATTATTTTTTAATAAAATTATATACCATTATAGACTAGAAGTTTTTACTTATCTGTAAGTTTTTTGCTTATTATGTAACTTTCGCTTTCTTATTTCAATTTAGTCAACATTATTATTAATTAAGAAGTATTTATGATCCGAGAGATTCGATGGGGACCCATGTTTAAAATCTACAGCAAAGGAATGGGACCATTAAAAAAAACTTTCATGTACTTTTTGGCTGCCAGATTGTCACTCCCGTTGTTGTTGCTGATGGTGCTACTGCACCAGATACTAATTATATTAAGCTACAACTATTAGTATATCATATTTCGCTGGTTAACACGCACAGAAAAGCTTTGTGATATAATTGTTTGTGATAAGACGAAGGTAGAACTTGACAAACACTTTGAGAACTTTTTCAAAGTCACCGGCAAATCTGACTTGAATCTAAACAAAACAAAATAGTAAATTAAATCAGATTACTAAACTTAATGCATTATATTATGGGAGCAAACTATGTTATAAAGCACTGTGGTAGCAGACTACAGCCCCTGTTAAAAATACTTTTACCAAATGACACTTTAGCTCTCAGAAGGGTATTGGGTATGTTTGCCCATTATTCAAAATAAATTCCCAACTTTTGCCCAACCCATTAGCTCATGTCAACATTTTTCCATTGAACGAAGCTGCTTTATCATATTTTAAAATTTTTAAATCTACTGTCGCAAAGTCGTCCATATAGACTATCAACGAAAATATGCCATTTGTTGCCACTTTGTCGTCCAGGATTAAAATGTATGTTTTATTAAAGAACTTACCCTTTTATCTTGATTAAGTCACGATTATGACTGTTGACTGTAAAGAATGTGCTACAATCAAGCCGAGGTACTTAAATACTGAGAGGCCTTTTCCGAAGCTTGTAAAAGCCACATATCCCTTCGAAAGCCTTAGTTTTCGCTTTTAAAGAAATAGTGACTTCGAATACCAATACCCGTTATATCCTTACGGCAATAGATGAGTATTCCAGATTCCGATTTGATTTCCCATGCAGTCACATTGAAGCCAAAACGGTAATCAAGAATATAAATTAAGTTATTCATGCTGTTTAAAATACCTACAGCTGAATCAGTTGAAGTCAACGAGTTTCTCAGTTACAGAGAAACTGCAACAAATATAAATACTGCTTATAATCGTCAACGAAATAGTCAAGTAGAGAAGTTGAACTCTACTGTCTAAAAAGCTATTAAACGAGCGTGTGAATCACATGAAGTACCTATTGAGACTTAAGAACAATACCTACCAGTTGCACCGCAACTAAATGTACAACGCAACGCATGAAAGCATGAAAGAATGTTAGTGAACACACTTTAATCTCCAAATGGGAATATAATATCATTATGGCTAGCAGAATAAGGCCATGTCTGGATGAAAAGGCTTGATCGGAAAAACAAGTACCAGTCTATCGTAACAGTAGAGGTACTAGAGACAATCCTGAGTATTTTTTTATTAAACTGAAAGACAGACGAAAAATCACAGTGTCTAATGGTCATCTGGCTGCAATTGGACGAGGTGAAGAAGAAATACTAGATATAGCAGGTCAGGAATCAGTGTTAGTATAGGAACTACACGAGTTACATTCGACCGTCAATGATTCCTCATTCAATTACACAACTACGAAAAAAATGCAGCCCCGAGCAGATACGTCTATATCATCCTCTCTACCAAATGCATTACTTCTTGAAGAATCCTTAACTTGTTATCAGCGAAGCTCATCCTTGCCTCCTTCAGGAGGTCCTATATGATCTGAAAAAGTTCGACATTTACCACAGTATTTGGAACTCGTCGAGTATAGTGGGAGAAAATGATGTAATTAACCTCCTTGGTATTGTATTTGCTGTAAACTTGAAATATTGTAGACAACTTTATCCTGTCAGGTTTGTCAGCGATTGACTTATAAGTCAGTGTTACTGCCAGGCTCTTCTATTGTTTTTTTAGATTATCGGTAGTTATTATAGGTATTGATTTCTTATTTTAAGTAGAGTAAAAGCAACGAGTGTGCTGAATGATGTAAACGCAATTTTATAATATATAAGACTTGTTTCGAAAATAAATATATAAGGCTTGTTTGGAGAAGATCATACAGGTGATATTTTGAGTTTGTGTTTAAAAGAAGAACCAACCAAACAAGAAGTCTAAATAACGCTAATATAACTAAATCAATAGCTTGTGTGAAAATTTAACGTAATCCCAAAAAAGTATACAAAGGTCTGCAAGGTACGTATAGCATAAGATATCTTATACAAAAGAGTTCTGTTTAAAATGAATTTACATCAGACTCTATAAAAGATTTAGGAATGAAATAAGTAATAATAAGAAAATCGGATTTAGATAAAGGTTTGGCACTAAGAAATCTATGGATTTAATGTTCTTACTGTGTCGTAAAACAATTAAAAAATGTATTAATTAAACCAAAAATATATTATTTAAAATATGTTTATTTCGTCATGTTTGGAACCTAATCTTTCGTAAATATACAACTTTCTTTCGTTTAAAAATATATTATTACAGCTAATATTCCAGTTTATCATTCTAAGTATCATTTAAAATAACATGTAATATTCCTGCTAGTACATCGTTTAAATTTTAATACATCTCTTAAACTGTCCTTTTGATGACTTGTAACGCAGCACTGGTAATGTATTGCACTACCCGTATATAAGCCACGTAACCAGCTAAATTCGGTCTTGCGGAATTTCACCAACACGGCGGATTATGTGCATGGAAGTCTTGAATCATTTTCATACACGTAGAAGCATTTTACCAATATAGGGTATGAAATCCTAAACTTAAAACTAAGTACACTGGAGACCGCGCAATAAACTTCAAAATTGTTTTGTCTGGTTAAAAATCGGATTTCATTCGGGAACAAGGTGAGTTGGATTTGTTTCCAAATTTTTTTTTAAAGTAAGTATTATATATTATTATTTGTGTGTATATGTTGTATGTTTGTATAATGGAATGAAGCAGAAGTTTATTTGACACAATATAATAAAAATTTACATTACTCATATTTTGCATTTTAATTGTACCAGTAAATTTACCGACAGATTATCAACATTCATATTAAAAGCAGCAAATAATCGACGCAGCTTTAAGATAAAACTATTGCCTCTATCCTTGGAAATTTAGTCAAATAATGATGATACTGAAACCTGGGAAAAATCCGCGTATATGCCAATAAATATGTTGCCAATTCTGTAAAACTACTGGAGACAGTTATAGTTAAAAAACAATGACGAAAAATCAATTAAAGAAAAGTTATAACTGACCATCAATGTGGTTTCCAAAACAAACATGGCACTGTGGAATAGATTCATTGTGAGTTAGAAAAAATTAGCAATGATCTAGAAGGCAAAATATACTGTAACGCAGCCTATATAGACATAAGTAAGGCATTTGATAAAGTGTAACGATACGATCGTTAATAATCTAACATTTCGAACGTTAGCAAAATCACAGTCAAACAATTAAACCGAATCCCTACAATAGCTACTAATTTGCCGCCGTTGGAGTAGGCAACTTACAATACAATTTAATATATCGATTGATAATATAATCGATTCCCTTGTCATTGGAGAGGAAGGACCCCTAACCTTCTGACCGATGAAGGATCATTTTGGAAGAGAACTTCAACAAGACAAGGTATCACGGCAGGCAGGACTTAGGAACAGAGATAGAAAAAATTTTAAGTAAATATTTTTGGGAAATGTGAAGAGTTTTAGTTTGAATAAGTATTTAGTTTGTACAGTTTTTCGTTAGAAAATTACGTTGTTTTTTTTATGGGAAAAACACTCCGAGGTTCTGGTAAGTTACTTTCCATACACGTATTATATCCGTTTAGTAAACTTTCTCACCTTAGTAGAAATATCAAACCATCATTTTTTATATATACATATATAAGTAAATTCCAGTATGGAAATAGTTAATATTTGAGTCAAGGTCACTTAATGACCAATATATTCTAGTTTTTGTTATTTGAACAAAAACTAATAAGTATAAGAACACGAAATAAAAAGGTTTTTTTGTTCTCTTGTAGCCTGCCGGCTCCAATCTTTGGACTTTTAATTTGGGGAAGAATATTTGTTGGGAAATACTTGTATTTGGGAAAAGTTGAACGGTTGATTTTGGGCAAAGAAACCATATTAAGTTGGAATTTTCTGGTTGGTCTGCCAGTCCTAGTCAGCTGTTACATTAGTCAACATAGGCAGAGTCACCTCAGAGTCCATCCACTACCTGGACAATAGACAACGGATTAGGGAACTTCCTTCCCAGCAATAAGGCTATTAAGGACATTTATTTTCTTTTTTCAAACTATTAGTAATTTAAATTTCAATTTTTTTTATATTATATATTATATCCTTGGATACTTAAGCCTTCAGCCTAAGTGGGTTACAAAACAGGTTTGTGCACAATCCCTGGGTAGTACTCTCACCTTGCTGAATCCTTTTACTTGCCTTTATTTTTACATTTCTGCTTTATCTTTAATTTATTTATTTATTAATATTTTACATAACAACATAAGTTGTCAGGATACTTTACCCATTTGATGGTTACTAATATGTAGCTTTAAGCTTTATGTAGTTTTAGTTTGTTTTGTTCTATTTTAAGCACCATTTACTACAAGTGAGTTATTCAACAGTTATAACATATTTACCAATATATCTCATTGTCAAAGGACTGGGTAGATCAATTTTTTGTATATATTTATATTTTGGGTCATATTTTTTTTCATACTTTTAGATAACTGTTTTTTGTAAATACATATTTTTGGGGGATATATTTTAGACATTGTTTGGTATATAATACATATACGTTTTGGGGATATAAGTAAATTAAGATTATAATATAGTGTATAGAGCATTACAGATTTTTATTTGTTTTAGCATAATCTTTTATTTTTCAGTTAGTGTATAACTATAGATACCCCAAATTGGAGTGATATTCAAAATTTACCTTGGCGCCCATCTCAAGATCATTTTAGGATTTATCTAACTATCTTAAGTTACTACAGGCAAGCAAACGTGCCGACCTCCTCTCTGAGCACATTCTCTTGAGCTAAGAGTGACGCTTGAGCACATTCTCTTTTGTAGTGTTTAAAGTAAGCTTCATATTTTATTTGGTATTGGTTAGATTCCCTGTTGTTTGAAAATTTATTTTAACCATAAATATTTTTATTCACTACAGTTTATCTTCCTTAAATATAATTTCCACTTAAAAGATAAACACTTTGTTTTTTTTTTCCTTTTTTTATCTGTAACAAAAGTATGGCATAAAGTCTAAAGCGGAGTTTACATTGGTATAGTTACTTGCACCAGTTACTTGTACAAGTATATCCAGGACAGTTCACATACGCAAGTTGACATGCTAGTAAGTGTTTACACATAAAAGATTATTTATTTATCAGTTCCCGACGAGCACCAGATGTGTAAATTTTTTTTTGCGCTTTGTGCAATAATTCAAAATGAATAATTAAAAATCGCATTAAAGAAATTATGTTGCGAATATCGAGAATTTTAATTGAAGAAGCTCTTAATTTGATTAAAGAAGAAAAAGTCGTCCAAAAAGGATATGGGTTCGAAGGTAGATTGATAGAAGAAGTACAAGAGGGGCATCCACTCTTCTTTTAAAAGAACTTCGTATGGAAGATCCTGAAGAATATAAATTATGCCTTCGGTTGACACCGAGTAAATTTAAATACTTGCTAAATATGGTTCTGCCTAGAATTCAAAGAAGTGACACGCTTTTAAGAGACGCCTTACCAGCGCACGTTAAATTAGAAGTTACCCTCAATTTTTTGGCAACAGGAAGGAAATAGGAAGGACAGTAGGCAAGTAAATAGATGGGCTAGCTATTTACTTACCTGTCCTCGCTACTGATACAAGCACTTGTACAAGTACTTACCCGGTAGGTTGACATTGGGTTAGTTGTTGCCTTACAAGCTACTGGTACAAGCAACTAACCCGTTTACTATACCAATGTAAACTCCGCTTTACACTATAAAATAAAACAAAACTTACCATACCTTTTTTATTATAAAATGATCAAATCTTATGTAGGTATGCAAAACTTCCAAAGCTAGTTTTGCATACCTTCCAAATGATCAAATCTTATGTAGGTATGTCAAAATACATGCAATCCTCTCCGAAATTTTTCCTATCTCAGCAGAAGTACCACAAGGAGGCATACTGGGTCGAACCTCGTACTTGCTATTTACTGTCAATCTACCTACAACCAAATCAATGCCAGTTACAACTTATGCTGATAAAACTGTTATTATGGCATCACGTACCAAACCTGAAGCTGCCTCAAGAGGCTTACAAACCGGTCTTAACAAAATAAAAAACGGGTTACACATTTTGCGTATGAAAGGAAATGCCAGTAAATCTGTTCATGTACCGTTTACTATGGAACGAGATAACTGTTCACCAGTCACTTTTAACGGACTTCAGCTTCAACACTCCCACCACGATAAATACCTAGAGATGCATCTGGACCGCAGATGAACATGGCAGATTCACATCTTCGCTAAAAGAAAACAATTAGGTCTGAAACTGAAACAGTATTCTTGGGTTATAGAAAGGAAATCACAACTCAACCATCGAAAACAAGCATCTCCTATACAACATCGATCATAATACATATTTATCATAATCAAAGAATCATAATACCGATTTGGACTTATGGTATTTAGTGAACGCGCCATGGTATGTACCCGACAGTATAATTCGTAGGGATCTTAATGTTCCGAGTCTTAAAGAAGTGATTAAAAAGTGTAGTGTATCCTATCGGGAACAAGTGAAATCATACCCAAACAAACTATCAAGTGATCTAATAAAATTAGATCTCTCTAATAAAATTAGCACAAAGTAAAAGACTCAAGAGGTTCAAACTACCTGACATACCTACTACATAGCTTGTAGTTTTAATTAGGCTGTTAAAATATTTATTAGATTAAGACAAACCTTATTTTTGACTAATTCTAACTGCCAACGTAATGTTATGGCAAGGATAGTTGGATGAATTTATAATTTTAATTTTGTCCAGATTTACCATTTTGTGAAAGTGGTGACGAATTAGTCCCTATGTACTGAGGTGATTTGAGTAAACTTTATGCACTTTTCGTACATATATTATATATATATATATATATATATATATAAATATACATATATATATATATATATATATATATATATATATATATATATATATATATATATATATAAGGAAAAGAAGTCTTTGCTGATAACGTTAGAAAACGGACCTTTGAGGTTTATTGGGATTTTCAGCGGCGAAATAAGTGTACTCTTTTAATTAAGTTTCAAGCTTTAGAAAATGTTTATTTTCATGATCAGGAAAAACTGAAATAAAGTGCTGCTGTTAGTAAAGCATCCTCGAAACCTATTAAGAGTGTAAAAGACCAAAATTACAAATTATTTTTACTTTTAACACATAAGAAAACGACAATTACAACGATTTAAAACGGCCATGTGTGCCGGCCAACAGTGGAGTGTTAGGTTAAGAGTACCTGTCATTCCTGGACATGGCAAATGACAGTACTTCTTTTTGTTTTCTTTGTTTTATGTAGTACTACTAATATTACACATCAAAATTTACCAAAGATTGTATTTAGGTTAAAAAAACAATTTTGTATGATGAGACTTAAATAAATGAAGAAACATGGAAACTTTACAATGACTCAGTTGTTGAAACATCATTGGACTGTGAATGTGTATCCAAATATAATAGGTAGGAGTAAATTGTGCTTAACTGATTAATGTCACTCCTTTTGTTCATTGCGTTTGAATTTTGAGCAATAAATGCCATTTCTAAGAAGTCTTTTTGTGTAATTGGATTCAGTAGCTAAAACTTTGGCTGATTCATAATTCATTATATGATGTTCTTTATTTACATGTTCTGCAAGGGCAGATCTTTCCGGATATAGTCTGCTGTCGCTTCGATGACTGATTAAGCGACTACCTAGGCTACGTGTAGTTTGTCCCACATATACCAAATTACAATTATTGCAAGGAATCTGGTAAACTACGTGGGAACAATATTTGATGTCACTTTTATCTTTAACCTTGGAATATATAGATCTTGCAGTTAATGAAGTTTTAAAGGCTATTTTTAAATTGGTGAAATCTTTAAAAAGTCTTGTCAGTCTGGGTGTTATGCCTTTTATGTATTTTAATTAAGTATATGAGCAATTGGCGTTTTGTTCTCCACTTGTGACAATAATTTGCACCTCATCATTTTGGCGTTCTATGTTCGGGGTCAAACTGAATAAGATCTTGGTGTTTTGGGTATGAATTGTCGATGAAAAGGTTAGATAGGATTTTCAGGTTCTTCTGATGGAAAGAAGGATCACTAATTGCTATAATTCTAGCTTTCATTTGCTTGAGCAAATTGATTTTTATTGAATGTCTATGATATGACCACTAGTTAAGGAAACGTCCAGAACTATGAGGTTTTCTATGCCAGTCGATAATCAGGGAGTGGTTCTGATGAACCAGGTATCAAGAAAGGGGACTGAGCATAGATCATCCTCATGTTCGATTGTGAACTGTAATAGAGGGTCATAACTATTGAATACATTCAAGATTTCTGTGGATCCATTGCTAGGAATAGCTAGGATTAAGTCATCCACATACTTTTTTACAAAAGGAATATGAAAGGACAATTCTGGAATCACCATATCGAGTAAATGATCCATTACATAACAGGCCTATATATATATATATATATATATATATATATATATATATATATATATATATATATATATATGAACTTTGATCAGATAAAAGGCATATATCGAGCACAGTTTAATTAAATCTTGCCCAAGTACTTTCGATCCCTAGATCATCTTCAGGGGCATTTCGTCAATTGTGGCCTATCCGGCAAGAACAAGATGTCATAGACATATAAATGTACATTACACTACACTACAAATGGACAAACAAACACTTTTAAATAATTTAAGGAAGGCTACATTACTTGAAGAAGCCGGAGACAGAATGGCTCCTGATCTAACGGAAATGTTGGGGTGACATGTGACAAATGACCAATTAATTAATTAATTAATTAAACTGTGCTCGATATATGCCTTTTATCTGATCAAAGTTCATTTATTCGAGCATTCAACCTTATATATATATATATATATATATATATATATATATATATATATATATATATATCTATATATAGAAAAGTTGTTCAAAATTAAATTTCCTATTGAAATGTCACCTAAGCTCAAAAATATTTGTTTTACAAAAATATCTTCAAATACACGAAGTAAAAAAGAAGAAAAAGCGAGATTTTTCTTTTTGCCCTTTAGTTTTTTTTGCATCAGAACTATACGTTTACGCATTTCTTTACAGAAAACAAACTTCTATCCTTTCTCTTTACATTGACGTTTACTAAGTCTTTAGAATTCATAGTACCCGAGATACGATTTTTTAAAGTTCGCCACTTACACTATTTTCCCTATCGTTGCACGAACATTGTTCTGTAACTTTTTCTACGCAGTTTTTGGTATATGCAATGGTATTTAATAGAAAGAAAAATCCATAACCTTTAAAGTGGTCTACTGCAGAAGATTTTCAGACTAATTTAAAAAAATAAAATATATAAAGTATTCTTTTACAAAATAATGTAGCATTACTTTTATTTTGTAAACAACACTTATTAACGAACCACTTTCTACCACTTGGGAAACCCTTCTCCCAATTATGGTAGAATTTGTTTTAATCAATAAAACACCCCTGCGAAAACTAGAGGTTTTTATCCTTCGTGCAGCAAGTTAACTTTCAATTAAAGAAAAAATCTATTCACCGTTCTTAGCTTAGCTTTTCTCCCTATTAAATATCTCTGCAATAAAAGTAGAAGAAAGTTACCAACAAAGTTGTAAAACACGATAATTTTATTACAGGTATTTTAGTACGACCTAGCAGGACCGGCCACCTGAGAAACATTTACAAAACAATATTAATCATAAAGTAAATATTTTTATATTTACAATTCTATATTTATGAGTGTCAAACAAAAATTGGACAAAAATTACAATTTTTACTTTCTACGCAGTTCATGCTTTTGGTTATTTCGTTTAATACGATCATTTTCTGTTATTCCGTAATCTGATTAAACCGATAAACTGGCTTTGGCAAGTTCTGCAAATTAATTTTTGGATTATGGTTGACATGCTTAACAGGGTTTAAATCTTGTCTCTTAAGCATTGAGCACTATTATTTTATCTATAATTTTAGTAAATAGAAATTGTCTAATACTGTTGCTGTGGACCTAAAAGAAATGGAAGAACAATTACAGAACATGAAAGAAATATGGAAGCAACAAAAATATTAAGGAATGATCAAAAGCCAATGTCACCACCCCACGGTGATGCAAAGATGATGAGGAAGACTATCCCTCCAGAGTGTACATTAAATTATCACCGAGATAAAGATATTGACTTTATCGAAGAAGACGAAGAACCACAAGCAGAAATGCCCAAAGATCAAGTCGACATAATTACCACAATATCTCCAAAGAAAATGAGCTAGTTAATAAGGAAAAGGTCGTCAAAAAAGCACCTGGACCTGACGAAATAACAAACTGGACTCTAAAGCATTTACCAATCAAAACCATAGTTTATTTAACAAATATATTACATGTAATACTAAGATACAGGCTCTTCCCCAATCGATGGAAAGAAGCCCATCTGATAATGATTCACTAACCAGGGAAGCATAATTTGGCTTCAGAGCACCGCAATCCAGCGAACATCAAGTACTGCGACTAACCGAATACATTGCAGGTGGATTCAACGATAAACAATATACAGGAGTCACCTTCCTCTATGTAAGCAAAGCCTTTGAAAGAATATGACATCAAGAGCTAGTTTATAAAATGGGAGAATATGGTTACAGCGTGGTCATGACAAAACTAGTGACCTCGTAGCTTGGTGATCGGAGATTCAGGGTCTGAACAGGATAAGTCCTATCCTGTTTCACATTGTATGGAAGTACCACAAGGTGCAGTATTATCACCCCTACTGTACAGTATATACATAGCCCATGTTCCAAGAACACCCAGAACTCTACTCAGCCTACATGCAGACGACACTGCTTTAGCGGCGAAAGATAGAAAGCTAGATGTAACCGTGAGAAGCCTAGAGGCGGCAATGAATATAAGAAAAGACTGGTAGATCTAATACAAAATAGAAATAAATCGAGTGAAGACTTAACCGGTTATCTTCAAAAAGATAAGGGTTAACAGAAAAACAACTAATAGTACAAGACAGGCCCCTATCGAATGAAAAAACGAAGCAAAATATCTAGGAGTCACATTCGATACAAGTCACACCACATCTAAACGCAACAATTTAAAAGACAGAAGCAGTAATAGCGGCTATCAGAGGACTCACAGAAAGAAAAAGCAAATGATCAACAAAAACAAAGATCAAACTATAAATAGCAGCATCCAAGTTGTCGAACTAGGCCCAGTTTTGAGCGGAGACTCGGCGCCCGGTCAAGCAGAAGCATAAGGATTATATGTCAATTAAGATAATAGCAGGATTATAGCTTCTTACGCTCTTCAGCCTAATTGGAAGTATTTCATGTAAGAGTCCTTGTACTCAGGACTTATATGTGATAATTATTTTGCCCATTAGTAGCCTTTATAGCGCATCAGCGTGCTCTCGAGGGAAAAGGGTAGTCTGAAGATTTGGGGACGAGTGGAGTGGTTCATGATCTACCCGGATCAAATACCGTTCGGGCTAATAAAATATGGAAGTAAGAAGGATTTTATTAAAAGGTATTCTTAGAAAAAACTTATTTTCTGCTTCCTTAATTAATAAACATATGTTCTCTAAGGGTAATGGTATTTTACCTACTGATTTACCCAATGGTAACCTATTATTCTCAAGTTCAAATAGTACAGTTCTGCAAACTACAACACTTTTGACTCCCTTGACTGTGTCAACATTCCATTTTTCATCCTTGCCGTACTTTCCTTAAGTTACAGATAAAAAGTTATTAAATTGATTCGAAAAATACTAGTTAAAATAGCCATTGAAAATACCAAGACTGTCAGGAACATATTTTAAAAACTAAACTGGAGATATTGAAGGTTGTGAGTAATTGGTATCTATTAGGAGAAAAACTAACAGGTTCACAGTAAAACTAATTTTAATACATCAATACGAATAAATTTCTTTAAATTTTCTTCCCCTGTAGTTGTTGGCTGCAAATGAAAGGTTCAATCAGATAAATGGGTTAATCTAGATGACAAGCTTTTAGGTTTAGTGTCAGATATTGTACCTGTATAGGTATACAAGAAATAATAGATCGAGATAAGAAGCCCAAGCTTGTTACTAATCGATACTAAATGACAAAGAGACAAAAATTTCAGAAAAACTGCGATTAACAGCTAATTGTGAAAGAAGTTCACTAAGAATTTTTTTCCTCAATCGTATTGGAAACAGAAATATCCCTAATAAGAATATCATAATACAATTTCTCTGTTTTAAATATTTAGGATATCTAAGATATTTAGGACCAATATTGAAAGCAGTTTTTTTTTAAATAAGAAAGTAACTAAATAATCTCACCACAAAAATAGGAATCAGACTAACAATTATAAAAGAACGTACCATAAAAATCAGCCAAAAAAGTAGTGTAAAAAACATGAAATATCTTAAAATATACTAAGTAAAAAATTTAGGTAATAAATGTTACAAGTATGTGAAAATATCTAATATCAAAATATAATCAAAAGGATCAAAATAGCAATATTAAAAATACGAACAGTATTTATTACTCACAGTAGATAAGTCACGATAGAGCGTCACTTTATAATATACTTTTGATCTTTTTAGTGAATCTTTTTATTGTTCATAATTTATCTATGACAATATCATATATCGATCAAAACTATTCTCAAATTTCTGAAAAGATCTTTCTGAATTGGGGTAAGGCCGCATCTGTGTTAGGGTGCTCATTAGTGTTGGAGTAACCCGTATACATATACACACGGACCGTTAAGCGTAAATCTTTTCGAGTGGCTACGAACACGCTGTCAAGCCTGCAGGAAAAAATTCTTGAAATTGTTTTTCGCTGGAAGAACATGCTACCGCCTGCATACCACTCTAGTAGGGTTGTTATTTTATTTAGGATTTATTTAAATAGTAGTTTACAAAATACTCACATTTTAAAATAAATAAATATTTTATAATGATGACGGGAAGGTGTGTCCAATTGGTTCCAAAAATGGTTTAACCTTATGTACAGCGATTTTATGCAGTTAAGAGGGTATACGCTCGAATTAATATTCTAACCCTCAACTGGTCGGCCTCGAATTTGTATCGCAACTAGTCTAACATTTACTGACAGACTAGAAATGACAAAAAATGTAAAGTTAAATGTTTTTATAATAATATGAAAACAAATCAATTGGTAAAAGAGAAGCCAAAAAAGTAACTGATCTAATAACCCAGTCGTCACAGATTTTACCTCTAAAAATTATACGAACAAGCTAAATTTTGCTAAAAATGTCAATTTTGGGACCCTAAAAAAGATTTAAACAAGTTTACCACTCCTATTCCCATTCTTATTCTTAAGACACCACCTCGTAGGGGAGGGAAACATAAAAAAACTCGATTTTCCAAGAACCTAAACGCTGTAGAGAAGTGTTAAAATAATTATAAACAAAAATGTTCATTAGCATTTTTTCTGTAGAATAAACAACACTTGAAGCGGGCGGCAATTTTGAATTTTAGTTCCGGGTGTTTTATGCATATTTCAAATGCCTCACATTTTTTTGCCAAAACTCAAAACCAAAATTTCATGCTATAGGTTTTGAAAAGTAGGCTCTAGCAATAAAAATTTTATAGTGACTGGTTAATAAAAGTGATAAATTTTATTTACAAGACACAAAAATTTCTCATTTTAATTTTTGTCGATAGGACATTCTGATCAATATATATATCGATTTTTTTCCGTCAAGTTGATACATATTTTAGGCATAATAAAATTGATTTCTCGCCCGTAACTGACATTCAAAATCGCCGGTCTCTTCAAGCGTTGTTTCTGAAAGAATGGTTGATTCTACAGAAAAAGTGCTAATAAATATTTTTGTTTAGGATTTTTTAAGCTACATTTTTTATTTTATTCATTTTTTTCTCTAGCGTACATATTATTCTTTCTATAACCCCCGTCCCACCCGTACGGCGGGTGGGACGGGGGTTATAAAAAGATATAGAAAGACGATGAGGGTATAAGTGGTTAACTTTTTTTGTTGTAAAAGATGTAAAATGTAATTAAAGTAAATAATGTTTACACACGAAGCTATACTTCGAATAATGTTTAATTTCACATTGGTTACATAGAAAATCTTTAAAATTTAGAAAATGTCCAAGTCAAATTATAACTGAAGTTGCATACAGCGTGGACCAATTTTTAAACGTTTTCAATGCAGTCATTGCAAACTGCTTTTGTGCATTGAAGACATACAGGATTTTCTAAGAATTTTTTGTAATCATATTTGGTGATTCTTCGTTTTTTTCGGGGATATAAGTAGCAAATTTTTCATTTTTACCCAATTAGACAGCCTGTGTTGGAAGCTCTTGATTTTTCTTCTCGTACGCCAAGCAACCTTGTAATAGTTATCTGTGTTTCACGTAGAATATTTTTATCTATCAACCGCCCTTTCATTTGATACTGCTTTTTATTATTTCGATAGTTCTACTTTAAACACACTTTATTTTTTATTTCTTTATTAGCTTTGTAACATTTGTGTACGACGTATGAATTTATGGCGAACATGTCTAGAAGGCGGAAAAAGATTATAAGCGGAAATCTTTGCTTTCTGTGACTTAAAGTGCTTTTAGAACATTTTTCGTTTAAACAATCCACTCCATATTTGTTTTCTTTATAGTAGGATATGCTTTCTGGCTTATTATTATTGAAATCAATGCATTTTTCTGCATTTATTGAAATCCTGATACATTCTTTCCTAAATCCATAGTGTGGATTATTCTGTTCTTTTTTATGAGGTTGGAAAGCCGGTGGTATTCCACTCTTTTTTTTTTCATGGTACTACACATACGTTAATATTTTTTTTTCTCAAAATCTCGATTAGTTTTACCAAAGAACACCAGTTGTCAGCAGTATTTGCAGCACAGCAAATTGGTTTTGTGAGCCGTATAATCGCTTACGTGTACTTTAGAAACTTGTACTTATGTACTTGTCATCATTGCTTATTCCAAATCGATCTGTATCTTCCCTTGTAGATACACCCTTTATAATATGTATAAGCAACGATTTCGGGCAAGCGCGAGGCACTGAGATTTAAATGTGGTATCTTAACCCTCCATCACTCGCACCGTTAGAAAAATCTAACATTTTAAAATATTTCGCCATAATTTTCGAAATATTGCTTCTTTTGGGCTCTGCAACCAGGAATACTCCTATGAAGACTCGTAAAGACTATCTTAAATAATGGTGGGAATACCTATTATCTTATAGCCGACAGTAGTTGTTGTTAGTTCAAATCTAACAGGCGAGCTATCGCGTTCGTCGGAGTGCTAGAAAAAAATCTAACTACGCGAGTGTTGGCGTGTGTTGATTTTTAGAGAGATTACTTAAGAAAAGTTATAATATTATCATAAAAGGTAAGATTTTTAGTGAAATACCTATAGATTGTTAAACATCCGTTATTATAAGCGCTATTTTGGTTTATTGCAGGTAAATATGGACAAGAAAATGGAAAACCAGTTACTTAAATGCTATGAAGGGATAGACAGCGATGTGGAACCACTAGATTCTGATAAGGACTTAAGTGATGTTCGTTTTGAACACAGTATCTACAATATAGATTCTGAGCAGTCCACACAAGATCTACCCAGTGATCCTGAAGATGCCATGGAAGAAAGCGGCCAAGATGATGGTTATTCAAGATTTTGTGGAAAAGATAAAACACCGTGGTTGAAACATAAGAAACACACTCCCAAAGGTAAGACCATAGCTTGTAATATTGTTACTAACTTACCTGGGGTAAAAGCTAAAGCAAAAGGCGCCAAAACTATATTAGAATGCTGGAAATTGTTTTTCTCGCATGCTCTGATTAATAATAGAAACACGCAGGCCCGAATTGGATACAAACTGCGTACACTAGAGAGACGTGAAAGAAGGAAGAGGAGGCCTATGTCCAGAATTGGACAGCAAGAGCTCTATAGATAGATATGATCAATAATATTGTAAAATATACAAATCAAAAACTGGAGAGTGTTTTATACTTGCCCTAAGGATTGTCCTGCTGTTGACTACAAGGAAATGTAAGCATTTATCGGACTTTTTTTCCTTGCTGGGATAAAGAGAGCGCAACATTTAAATACTAATGAACTCTGGAAATTAAATGGCATAGCTCCAGATATTTTTGCAGCTACTATGTCCAAGAAAAGATTTCACCAAATAATTTAAGCTGTAAGATTTCGACGCCACTAAGAAGCAAGCAAATTCGGCAGTTGATAATCTTGCACCCATTCGAGAAATATATGAAATTTTTCTCTCTAACTGTTTATCTGCATACACTCCTGGATTTTACGTGACCATAGATGTAATGTTGGAAGCGATGGTCGATGCAAATTTAGTCAGTGTATAGCCAATAAACCAGCGAAATACGGAATCAAGATTTATGCCTTGGTGGACGCTGGAACATTTTTTACACAAAATCTCGAAATTTACCCCGGCAAACAACCTGAAGGACCATATCAACTAAAAAAAACGATGCATCTAGTGTAGTAAAAAGACTTATACGACCCATAAGTGGAACCGGTCGAAATAAAACTACGGATAATTACTTTTCCTCTGTACCCTTAGCTAACAATTTATTGAACGATCATTGCTTGACAACGATAGGTACTTTGCGTAAAAACAAACAACAAATTCCCCCTGAGTTGACAAACCTAAAATAAAGACCTTTATGTAGTAGCATATTTGCATATGGTGACGATGGAAACAAGTGTGTACTTGTATCATATGTGCCAAAAAAAAAATAAGAAGGTACTACTACTTTCAACACTACACAGCGATGGTTTCATTGATGAAAACACCAAAGAGCATACCATGAAGCCAGAGATTATAACTGATTACAACCTCACAAAAGGCGGAGTGGATGTTGTTAATAAAATGATTTCAGTATACTCGGTGACTCGATTTAGCAATCGCTGGCCTTTTACTGTTTTTTGCAGCCTACTAAATATTTCAACTATAAACAGCCAACAAAATGAAAGTCAGAATATATGGACAACTTACAGAACCTATAGAAATAGGCAGCGGAATAAGACAAGGGGATTCATTGAGCCCCATGCTATTCAATTTGATTATGGATGAAATCATCAAAACCGTTAACAAAGGAAGAGGATACAGAATGGGAAACAAAGAAATCAAAATACTCGAAGACGACCTAATATTGATAGCCGAAGACGAAGATAGTCTACAAAAACTGGTCCACAGATTTAACATAAGAGCAAGAGAATTTAATATGACAATCTCATCTCAGAAAACTAAAACAATAGTAGTCAGCAAAGAACCAACCAGATGTAAAATATAAATTGATGACATCAGTATTGAACAAGTAATGGAAATAAAATACCTGGGAATTACACTGTCTAGCTATGGAGACCTGGACAAAGAAGTGGGAGATCAAGTGCAGAAAGCAGATAGACTGGTAGGATGCCTTAATAACACTATATGGCGAAACAGACACATTGACACTGAGATGAAGTTAAGAATTTATAAAGTAAGACCAATAATGACATATGCCTCAGAAACAAGACCCGACACAGCCACAACGCAAAGGCTACTAGAAACTGCAGAGATAAGAGTACCAAGAAGAATTAAAATAAATTAATGGACACAAAATAAAAAAAAAGAATGGAATAACCACATAAGCAGAATGAATGAGACGCGTGTCGTCAAAATAGCAAGAGATAAGTCACCAATGGGCAGAAGAATTATCGGACGATCGCGCAAAAGATGGAGTGACAAATAATTTACAACTATATCACTAATATTGTAACATCTCGAAGAAGCTACTTCGCTAGCAACTTTCAATGTTCCATCTTCAACATCGTTCCAATATCCCAAATCTGCCTTTTCAGTTGAGACTCAGGATCCGAAATATAACCGGAGAAAAGCCATCAGTTTCTCAAGGGACAACAACTATAAAACCAAGATGTTCTTTTTGCCCTGTAAGAAAGAACAAGTTTACTTAACATTATTGTACTAACTGTAAGTTGCCGATATGTAAAGAGCACACTGGTTTAACAAATTTTACTTGCCACCACTGCCTAAAAGAGGAAGAAATCTAATTTTATGCGTAATGCGTACGTTTTTTTTTTGGAATAAATCCTCTTATTTGTTTTGTTCTAGGGTAATATGTATATAGTTTAAAAAATATTAATAATAATAATAAGTTCAGCGTTTTTTGTAAGTTAATAGCCAATAAACTTAACCAATAAGTATTAATGACTCATTTATTCGAACTATACCCATATGTTAGATAAAATCTAATACGCGAGTTATGGTGTAATTTTTTAAGGTGCGAGTGATGACTATTCTAATGTGAATAAACCACAATTAAAGTTTAAAATAAGTTAATTGAAGTTTCAATTTCCACTTCGCAAATCGTTCTCAAAATACAAACGGTCTCAATACAAATTACTGATATTTAAGTTTGCCTGAAAGTTAAAGTTAAATATTATGTTTTTATGGGATTGAGCCACAATTATTGGTTGTGATTGTAATGATAATCACATTTTTAATCAACTAATGTTTGACGTTTCGATTTCCACTTCGATTTAGAACGATTTCTGGAGTGGAAATCGAAACGTCAATAACATTAGTTATTTAAAATTGTGATTATAATCACAATTGCAACCAATAATTGTGTCTTGATTATATAAAAACATGACTCAACCTGATCATTTGGCATGTATATTTTAAATCTGCAGATTCCACGGAAGCCCACAAGCATTTCTTTTACAGTAACAGATTGTCTAAGATATCAGTAATAATGCCATTATTTTTAATAATTTTTCGGTATTGCATAAAGATTTATACAATAAAAGTTATATTTGTATTTTTTATATTCCAGAGGTCAATCTGTTGTATTTATTTCCATGCTTATATATGCTTTATTTACACCAATCCGGTCCCTCGGTATAGATAACGTAGTTCGACTAGGGCAATAGGTATGACTGCATTGTGGGCTACGTTGGCAGTCGTAGTAAGATTTATCGGATTTCAACTTTTCCGCGTAACACAACCGAAATGCCAACAAACTTCTTCAGACTATTAATAATAAGAATTAAACGCCTTTTTGGGAAATTCTAAGTTAACGCGTTGTTCTAAATTATACCGAGAATGGGAATTTTCGGGAAAACTCCAAAAGTAACTCCGAGTAAACCGAGTAATATATTACACTTCCTAAACTCTGTCTCGTCTTTTGAACCGGGCATATATTCAGGGTGATATAACCACGTTGACGTGACATTAAGGAAGGGTAAAATGGGAACAGCCATTTTGCTCTACAAAGTATTAAGGGAAAATTCTCGCCAAGTTTCAATTAGGTACGCGCCGATTAAGTGTGTTGCAGAATGAAGTGACATAAATCTTATGTTAAAATTATATTAAAATTCCTTCTTCTTATTACTCAACAATATAAAATGAATTTTAAATGCTGTGTCGATGGCAGCCGACGCACGACGCCTTTCTTATACACTTCAACGTCTTCTAAATTATTATCCGCCTAGTCGCATTATATTTTTAGTAATTAATGGCTAAAAACATTAGGGTTCTACGAAGCTTTTAAAGCATATTTTTGAAATATACGATTTACATAAAATAAAAACAATAATTACTGTTCTATGTTTTCAAATTCATTCACAATCAACAGTATTTGAAGGACCACGCATCTTTGTCAATTAAATAACGAAAGTTTAATACCGATATATACTGATATTGAACTCTCTATTTAATTAAGTGTCTTATGAATAATGGTTGCTATTAAACATAGTATAAAGTGTACATAGAATATAGACATATATAGAAGCAGTAGAGATGGATGCAATGAGAAGATCTTTAGGTATTTCCAGACGAGACCGAATCAGAAATGACGTAATAAAACAACGTATGGGAATAGAAGGAAATATAACTCAAGATATATAGAAGAAACAATTAAGGTGGTATGGGCATGTTCAACGGATGCCAGCAACAAGACTCCCCAAAAAAGTAGTAGAATGGCAAACCGATAGGTCGACGAAAAAGAGGAAGACCCAGATTAGAATGGCAACACGGCGTAAACAAGTCCATGAGCGAAAGAAATTTAACAACAAACGACTGCGAAGATAGAAAGAGATGGTATCGGATATAGAAGTATCGGACAACGTCGAAAGACGTTCTAAACCGATGTATATATATATATATATATATATATATATATATATATATTTATATATATATGTAAAGTGTACATTATCGATCTAACATATTTTTTACTTTTCCATGATCACATAACATTTAATGTTGAATTAATCATTAGTTTATTAAATCTCCTGCAATTTTGGCTGCAAAACACCCAGACGAACAAAAAAACCGCAAGAAAAAAGGCATAACAAAGTTATAAACATTTAATTTCAATCCAAACCATTGATTAAAAATACATTCTCTCTCTTCAATCCTGACCCCCCAGAGGGAGTTGTTTTTTTGTGGGAATACTTTTGCATATTCCTGTAATTTGACCGATCGATATTTTTATGATTTTGCTCGTGATCTTCGGTCTTATACCTTTCCTTGAATCTTTCCATGTTTTCTGTGTCTGCTCTTTGTATGATTCATATCCGTATGTCAGTATTGGGAATATCAAGCAAATCATTTTTAAAGTTAGTCAAATTTGAGAGTCCTTCCGTATCTTGCCCATATTTCTTACGGAGACTTTGGCTATATTACATCTACGGTTTATTTCTTCCTGTAGTGACCCTGTGTTTGTAATCAATGATCCTAGATATAAGTATGAGCTTACAACGTCAAACCGGTCAATCGTGATTATGTGAATGATTGTTATGTAGTATATCCACTATTATGATTTTTGTCTTTGATATGTTTAACTGCAGGCCAAATAATTGACTTTTGTTGCTCGTACGACTCAGCCAGTCGTACGAGATCAATTAACTCTTCTTGACCATTTGCAAGAAGAGCTGTATCGTCTGCAAAACGTGGGTGTTTAATTTATTGGCATTTATTAAGATGCCCTTTTCCCATCCTTCAAGTGCTCTTCTCTTAATATGCTCCTTTTAATATATATATTAAATAATTATGGAAACAATATATATTCTTGTCTGATAATTTGTTCTCGATGGAATTTGTGACGTTACAAAAGTCACATGTTTGTTATTTTTATTTTAATAAATTATTGTATTTTAATTTCTTTTGACTTTATTTATCTATTAACTTTTTTTTTTATTTTCTTATTTTTACTTAAAAAATAGTTGGCGTTCAATTCCTTAATCAACTAAATATCCTATTTAATCCGCAATTTTCATTTTCAATGTGCAATCACTTCAGTTATATTTCCTGGATTTGACTCCATTCTGTTCTATGTCACGGACGTGGAACATATAAATTTCTATTCCTCACTTCAAAAGACAGTGTGTCTGTCAGTTCTGCCCTGCCATGTCACTTCGGTGCTGAGGTAGGGGCGGTTCAGTGGAAAGGGAGATTGATTTTTATATTACTTTTGCTTATTTAAGCTGGATATCCAGTTCAAAATTTATTTTATTTATTAAATCTTCTCTGGGGTAAATTATATTCAATATTTAACCAATATCTTCTTTTTTGTTAATTTGATTGAATTTTTTTATACATACATATATAACGTCCTCCGTACATGTATCTTTTAAATTTAAAATTCGTCCAATATGCAATTGATGTCTTTGATATAATTTGGCCTAATTTTTGTCGACCATTTTGGGTGAAGAATTCCACAGCACATGGTTGACCATGAAATATTAACTGCAGCTGCTATTTTGAACTCAATGGCTGCCAGAAAATACAAACACGAAAGTATCTAAATTCAAATACATCAGCAACTAACCACTACATTCTGCAATCTTATCCAGCTATTTGAAGACAAGATCAGATGTCATAAGTATCATTTAAAAATATTTTTAGGTAAAGGTATAGGCAAAATTTGTTGTGTTTGATTTTAATTTAATATTGAAATTTTTAATTCTTATACTTAGTTATATGTATAATAAATATGATTAGTTAATTGTTTAGATTATTTGTCCTAGCCAAACTCATTTTTCATATTTACTTTTAAGATAAGACGTTCTCACACCTGAGAGACTGAACTAAATAAGGCCTAATAATTGGCACCCAAAGAAAGTGGTGAGTTTTATTGTTCTACATTGGCTCCAAAATTTCGGAGGTAGTTATTTTGTTACCCATATTTTCACCCACGTTTCTGATGGGTTGTTCAATGGTTACAAATTCGTTTGAGAGTATGTAGCTCTTTAACTGTTTCAGTAGTGTGGTCGTATAGTTCAGTTTCAAGCGAAATTAAGTGTTGTGGTACGCCTACTTCTTTTAGTATCTGCCATAAGTGTTGCCGTTTGACCCTGTCAAATGCTTTGTAATAATCTATAAAACAAATTTGTAGTGGGATATTAAACTCACTAAATTTTTTTGTTATTTGTCTAATGTTTGGAAGATGTTCTCGAGTACCTCTGCCTTTGGTTTATTCACTTTGCTCTTGGGGTATTTCTCTTTGTAGAAAAGTTTTCAGTCTCTCATTAATTATGCGTCTCATAGTACGACACTGTCGCCTTAAAGGGCACATAAATAAAATCGAACTGAGAGTGCGAATTGTAGATTTTGCTAGGTTGAAGACTACCCTGTTCAAGATAAGGCGAAATACTTTCTGTACAACTGCATAAGGCTCAATATATTTGAGCATTATAAGCTCGAGCCCTAGTACTTTGTAGAAGTATCAACATAGGCCATAATATACTTTCTTAAAAAGGCTGGGCTGAAAGGACGGCTTTATTCTAAGAATGAGTAACAATAGATCTCTTAGGTTGAGTGGAAGGGTGGTTAAGCACCTACTGATAGTAAACCTAATCCAACCTAAACTGAGTGGTACTAATTATTAAAAATTAAGTCCTTAAGTAGGCAAGGTTAGTGTGCCGAGTGAGCGTTCTTCACTTCACTAAAACACTGCGAGTCGGACATTCAATATAAAAATATTTGTTACCCAATAAGACACAAAGGAAATGGCACAATAGGCTGGGTCCAATTTTACGTAATAGACTCAGATATGATCAGTTAATGAATTTATATCCAAAGTTAAGAAACCTTGCCGCCACAAAAAAATCATAAGTTTTATAGGCAGGCGTGGTTTCAGTGGATGATCTGTATAAACGTCTAGAATAGGGTTGCATCCGCGAATTCAGCTGTGTCTGAACCAACGCAATGTAGCGTAAATAGTGTGATTTTATACTTACTTTAATTTTTAAATCTGTACAAAAACAGGATTTACAGCGATACCACATTTACTCAAAGTAATAATGCACCATCTGTTGCGCAGATTCGCTATTAGCGCAAAATACGTTACTAGCGTAAGTATTTACACAAAAATTTCCTTTTTGTAACTGATTCTTTTTATTAAGAATATTGTTAAAAGTGAGACAACTATCAGTTCTTTTTTAGAAAAATACTTGATCAACCGGATATAAAAATATTTAGTTCAAATTATTTTTTCTTTAGCACAGAAAAACGACTTTCCTTCAACAAAGCTTATACTATACTTGATAAAATTCCTTCCGACAAAGCGATTGCTAAGAAAAACTGACGACTTAAATTTACTTACCGGTAAAAAAAGTTGTTACAGTTCTGGTATAACTTAGTATAAATATTGTAGAAATATCAACATACTTTCTGTTGGTTTTGTTTTCCCTCATATAGTTAACCTAGATTTTGCATACAAAAACCTATCTAACAATAAATTATTGTTGATACAATGTTGTACAGTGTTGATTTATATAAAGTTGTAAACAAATAACCACAGGAAAGTGAGTATCTTTCGTTAAAATTGCAGATCGCTTGGATAATTATCGCCCACGCTTTGCGTCAACTTGTTAAAAACAATTCGTTAACCAACCGCCGTCTTCAGACCAGAGTGATTTCATCTGCCAAACTACACAGACGTGTGTTTGAGCTACGGGGTAGCGCTCACTACCTAGCCATACTTTTGTTAATGTATGTCGAAGAAGACGTCGTTTTCGGTAGCTGCTGCTATTAATTCCATGGAGTAATATACAACCTATATCGACATATTATGTGAAAGTCATTGCTACTCTAATCTTTCCTATCGTATCATATTCTATTGTACTCCTGTGATTCACCAGTAGACAAGATTTGTGATATAGATATTCAAAGTTCGTATCGTATTTGGTTCCGAACAGCTGTTTTTATGATTATTCATTTTGTAAAGCATTTTTTGCATATAAATAAGTACTGGTTTTTGTATGTTTAGCACGCGTATTTTAATTTGATATATCTTAAGGATTTATTAGCATTTAAGGTATACACAATGTTCTGTTTTATGTCACATGCTGTAGAAATAGTTTTTATATAGTCTTCTTGCTTATTTCTTTTTATATCGTAACACCCAAGGCTAAAGCGTGCAACCAGCGGATTCTATATTAAACAAAGATATTCTACTTCTTTTCTGGTGGCCTCGTATGTTGTTTAAAGGTCATAGTATATGAAGAAAGCAACAAAAAGGTTTCTTTCTTTTTATGGTTATTGATATTCGCGTCCAGTTCTGTGATAATTTCTTATCATATAATATCAAGAAAACCGGTTTGACTCTCTGCTGACTAGCCAATATTAATGTAAAATCACCAAAAAAGGATAGCTTAGGTGTGACAATGTGTTCATAATCAGACGTATATTAAACTATTGAGGAAATAGAAATATTATCTCCCACCAGTGTTAGTTGATGAGCTTGGTGTGAAGCTCAAAGACTGAATAACCACTAAGTAAGGTTATGAAGGTAATTTTAAAATTTATAAAGAGAAAACTAAAGATAAATTTGAGCAGGTTTAGTGAACGGGTACGTGCTGGTCATGACTAATTGTATCAAAGGAAAAGGACATTATGCTGACATTGACTACTTTTTCACAACAACTAATATTTTACTTCCATTACTAAAAAATTAAATTTAAGCGTTTGACAATAACGCGCCAATAGAAAGAATTTTTTAATTGGATTCAATGGCGATTAGCAAAAAGGGGAGATTTCAATTAGGCAGTTTGTAAAACTAAAGTATGTTGTATTAAACGGAAAGATAAACTAACTATTCACCTGTTCTGTTATGACTAAGTCAATTGGGTGACTTAGACTATACCGAGGGTGTATAGCTAAAGTTAGTCAAGCTAATATAATGAAACTCTCCTACTTCTAGGGTAATTCACATATAATTTTTAAACAAAGAACTAATTTTATTCTAAGACTGAATATTTTTGGATGCAAAGTTAATAGAAACACAGTTTTTGCAAAGATAAAGTATTCAATCATATTGATACTATACCGAACATACTTATTTTGACCTAACCCATATAAGGGTTGCATCTCGAGACGACGATGATCTGTGTTCGGGAACCTTCCAGACGTATTGATTGGGATGGAGATCGAAGCATTAATACAAGCGAATAGAGATGGACTATTCCAGAATATTCTAGTACATAATAATTTGTTTATATAAGTAGCGCTAATGTTAGCTAAGTTAGTTGATAAGATATTATCGTGCTGAAAACTTCGAAATAAATATATTTATATAAATTAGAACCGCTCGTTTTATTTAAACATGCTACAGTTGGTGTCACGGTGTAAGGATAATTGATTTATTTAAAAATAAATTCAGCAGTGACTTTTGAAAAAGACTTTTGAACTTTTAAAAAGTATTGTTCGTCGGGAACATCCGCGTAGTTCGGTAGTGATCTTTGTAAAAAAAAGAACATTTAAAAAGTACGTGTGTGCCTGACCAAAGATGAGGCTTGCAGAACTTTTAGTAAAACAGTTGCGTGAGCAACTAGAAGAACGTGATGAAAGCGGGTCCAAAAGGATCCAAGAACGACTGAAGAAAGATGACCTAGAAACATTCCAGTTTCAATTAGCTGAAGAAGCAGTTTTAACGAAAATTCTTTTTCTTAGGGTGCCTGTCCGTTCCAAACGTTGCCGATCATTCTGGCTATGATGACTTTGTTGGTTGCTGTATGAAATAGCTGTGTTGACGTCTTTCTAAACCATGCTCTCAGGTTAGCAAGCCAGGATATTCTTCTTCGTCCTGGGACTCCTTTTTCCCTCAATTTTACCTTGCAAAATGCATTGAAGTAGCTCGTATCTGCCTTGATTTCTCATTATATGTTCCAAGTACTGCAGCTTACAGCTCTTCACGATGTTGACCAAATCCGCAGTTGTATTCATCCTCCGCAGTACTTCTTCATTGGTGACTTTGTCTGTCCATGGTATCTTTAGGATCCTTCTGTATGACCATAGCTCAGGAACGAAAATAATTGATGGAAAATTCGAAAATGTTTCTTAACAGTTCGATGAAGCGTTTAAAATTGTTAAAGAAGCAGCTATACAAAACGACGAGAAATTTGAAAATGTTTCTCAAATGATCGAGGAAACTTCTAGAAAAAATAATGATAAATTAGAGAACTTTTCCAAAAGATTTGATTATATGTCTCAAATTATTAAAGAAGCAGCTAGACAAAACGACAAGAAATTCGAAAATGTTTCTAGAAGATTCGACGAAGTATGTAGTCAGAACAATGAGAAATTTGAAGAAGTTTCTAGAACATTCGATAAGATACAGGAAAAGTGTAAACGACAAGATAGAAGACGTAGAAGAGACGATAAAACAATTAGACACCATGATAACCAATAACAAAAGTGTTACCACCAGCTAATGCAGTAGTTTTAGATCCTATAGTGAAAGAAGAATCACCTAGAGACGAAACGACACATCATATGAGATTCAAATTGCCACCATTTGATGGAAAGTCTTCTTGGTCCATATACCTTAGACAATTTAAATCTATTGCGACAGCTAATCATTCGATAGGACAAGAAAAGGCAGTTTCCTTTACTGCTGCTTTACGAGGTGATGCTGCGGATATCCTAAGATCAATTCCTAAGGGCCAAGAAAAATGTTACCAGATCTTGTTTATTCGACTAGAAAAACATAACGGAGATGCTTATCTACAACAAATCTACAAGGCGCAACTAAGACGTAGAATTCAGCAAGCAAGTGAAAATTGGCAAGAGTTTAAAGCAGATGTTGCTCGTATAGTGCGGTTGGCTTATCCGGAGATACCAAAGTGTCCTGTAGATTCCGCCATCCTGAGCCTGCATATAGAGTTGCTGATCGGAACGCTCAGATCTAATAGAGGAGCAGTGTACCGAATATGCTTATCTCGACGTAGCCCATATAACGGTTACATCTCGAGACGACGATAATCTGTGTTCGGGAACCTTCCGGATGATTCTACTATTTCAGAATATTCTAGAACATAATAACTTGTATATACAAGTAGCGCGATATTAGCTAATTTAGTTGATAAGATATTATTGTGCTGAAAACTTATAAATAAATATATTTATATAAATTAGCACCGCTTGTTTTATTTAAACTTGCTACAATACACTAAAAGGCCCATATAAAATGCCAATATAATCTGAAAAAATCTAAATTATTGATTCATAGGATTAAGAATAAAATTGCATATGCCTATGCCATAATACTAATAATTACCAGAATTTAAAATTATATTTGTGTTGCTTTTAACTTGTTTTTGTCTAAATTATTATCAACATTTTTAAAGAGCGATAATACATTTTTGAACAGCAAGCCGACAGTTCCATTATATTTTTTCACAAGCGAAATACATGTATACTACACAAAAAATCCCCAGTTGATGAATTTTTGTTTTGTCAAGTGTTTACCTCACTCACTTTGATCGACAGTTTTCGTGGAAAAATCTCTACCCTCTTCACAATGAGCGGAAAAAGTTTATCTCGTACGTAATTTAAATAGAAAATTTTTATGCGCATAATAAAATACTCCAAAACAGATAAATTTTCAATGTAAAATTCCCTCTATAAACGCATTTTTGAAGCCGGTGATGTATAGGAAATTTCTTATTAAGGGCTCGATTTTGAGAGGGAAAATAACTAATTTTGAATGTAATAAAAAAATAAACGCTCTTTTTGCATACTTTTCAATCGATACGTTGTACTTTACTCAATGAATTTGGGATTTTAAAATTGCTGAGTGAAATTGATTCGGGATGTGTCGAAAACCACATGCAGTGAGATTGGAGTAATGCGTCTGTTGATGCAATTCGTGGAATTCAAAATTATTGTATTTATTTTGAATTGTTTTACTAGTTTTTACTAGTAAACTCTTACTTTTTTATTTTTGAATTGGGTATTAAGTAACAGATGTAGTAACATTTTTCAGGAAGAAAGGAGTCGGGTATAGCAATAGGTACAGTAGTAGTTGAAAAGTAACCGTTTTTATTCTACTGAGAAAATATATACTCTTGTATTACAAGCTTTGTATTAAGTTTGTTAAACATTATGTAACAACACCAATTATTCGCCTAAAGCTAAATGATCCCTTGAAAGAGAAACACTGGATAACAGATAAAAGCCTTAAAATAATTGCGAATAAAAGAAATCTTTGTCAAAATGGTGTACATGGAAATGAAAAAAAGCGAGAAAAAAGAAAAGAAACTTCAACAAAGAAATAAAACGAATAAACAAGACTATTAACAATAATACTATCACAATATATGCAAAGAATTTACGTCAGGATCAAAACAATCAGCCGAGAGATCTATTTTGACAAATACGCTGCATAACAAGAGACTTTAAGGCCAAAACTTTGGCCATTAAAGGCCACACAGAAACCCTAAGAACCAAAAGAGAAGACATAGCAGAGACTTGAAGATTATATTTCTGGGATCTATATAAAGATTAAAGATTATTAACGCCAGGTACTTGTTTACCAAACTTCTGAAGAAATCGAAGAAGAACCTAATAACTCAAGAATAAAATAAACCTGGCGATCAGCTAAGTCAAATATATTAAAGCAGCAGGTCCAGATATGATAACAGAAGAACTGCTTAAAGCCACAGACAAACCAAAATAACATTGATTCCCTTGCTTTGTAACAAAATATGCCATTCCAAGCAATAGCCGGATGACTAGACAAAATCTACACTAACGACAATACATAAAAAGGCAGCTTTCATAGATCCGACATTTATAGAATCCTCTTCCTTATCTCAGATGCCAGCAAGATATTGCTACATATAACCACTCAGAGACTAAAAACTTTCCTACAAAGAGAAATACCATGAGAGTAAACTGGATTTACCAAAAGTAGAGGTCCCAAAGAACACCTTCTAAACATAGGACAAATAATAGAAATATTTAGGGAAGACATAATCCCAGTATATATTTGTTTTATAGAATATTGCAAAGTGTTCGACGGGTCAAATGCCAACATGTATGGCAGATAATAAAAGTAGATGTACAAAAACATTTAATTTCGCTTATAACTGAACTACGCGAAAACACTAATGGAACAGTTAAAGTACCTGATACACTTTCAAACGAATTCCATCTAGGAAAAGGTGTCAGGATGTATGTAAAATAAGGTTAATCAACTGCTTAATATTCCTAATACCGTCATATGGATATTAACCTTGGACTGTACGACAAGAGGAAAGAAGAAATATAAACGTCACTGAAATATTCTGTAGGATAATAATGTTACAAAATCTATGGACCTACCACAGGACAAATAATTAAATTTTAAAGGAACTAAAGGTCAGCAAACCGCTCTCGGGCAAAGTCTATCTCCAACAATTAAAATACTTTGAACATCAGCAGACATCGTAAATATGGGAAGATTATCCAAGGAAAGGTAGAAAGCCGAAGATCACGAGGAAGATCCCCAACAAGGTGGATCAACCAAATTACAGAAATATACGCAAAAAAACTATGCATGAGTTACGAGTCACGAGAGACAGAGATCTTTGGAGACAGATAATACATGATATCATGATGATTACTTCACTCCCTCCTGGGGGTCAAAACTAAAAAGAAAAAGGGAATACAAGCAGAGATTTATGTAATCGTGCAATGCGCAAGGGATATAAACATAAAGACTTTATACAGATATAAACATAAGGTTCGACAATTTTCCTTTCATTTTGTAGAATCTACATAACGTCATATTAATAGAGATAATAACTGAATGAGCTATGATCTATGTTAATACCTTGTAATTATCGTTAGTTGAGTTTTTATTAATTTACAAATAATTTGTACCTCTAATACAAATTTGTGTAACGAAAAGAAGATTTAGAATCTTTTGCTTACCATTGGTCCAAAATATTTTTAAGTGTATTATAATAAGTTGCTTTTATAGCTCGAAGAATGGTTCTGGTCTGGAAGTTAAATTTAATATAACTTTTATATTCGGAGGATATTATCGTTAATGTAAAAAATATTCTTTCATTTTTTATATTCTCTATAATCCTTTCATATTAAATAATTTTGGAAGGTAAAGTACAGGGCAAAAGATCAGCAGGAAGACCCCGTAACTGGTGGCTGAAAGACCTTAGATGATTTGACCGCTCATCCACAGGAATGTTCCTGTTTCTAAGATTTCTAGGAATATTCTTTGTATACTTTTATTAGGTTATTAGATTTGCAAATAAAAAAATTTTATTGTTATACCTTCAATTTTTAAACATCATGTAATGGGTGTCCGCTCATCATGGACTTTCGGCTGATGTTTGCCGCATAGTTGGAACCAACTGTTTTCCTCCGTCATTTCATTATTTAAAAAACATATTTTTCAATATTATATAGATACAACTTACCTTTGGGTGTGCTCTTCTTGGAAATGCTACTTTGGGATCAATCTGAAAAAAAGCAATATAAATTAGTATAAAAAAATTAATAGAAATATATATATATATATATATATATATATATATATATATATATATATATATATATATATATAATATTCTAATTTATCAAATCTTTCTTAATACTAAATTTAAGCATGACGTGAGAAGGTCATGGTTTCGTGTACGTAAACTTTTTCCGACTATGATCATTTAGAAGAAAACATTATTTTGTTCCCATTTTGTTTTAAATATTTTCCTACACAAAGGCAAGATTTTGCTGGGTGGATGTCGAAAAGTCAAAGGATATTTCGAAAACACTTTCTGCATTTAAACTGCTTTATACAAATACACTTACTCAAAATATACAACACACGACGCACTACAAACACACACTCACACATATACATACTTCAATTCAAAGTTTCAAAGTATCCGATTTTATATTTCTTCTGGTTTTATTTGAACTCTTCATTAAAAGTGTATTCTAGACTTTCACAAAGTTAGAAGATTACTAAGTAATACAATTTGTACATCAACATGTTAATCGAAACTGCAAGCCACAAAAAGGAAAATATAAATACTTCGAGAAGCAGAACACTTAAGGAAAATTTCGAATTTTCTTGCGGGCTAAGTAACCACGTTCTCGGTTAACGAAGCAAAGAAAATCATAAAATCTAACATTTTAACCGTTTTATGTAAGTTTTTCAGTTGGTATTAAATAAGGAAAAATCAGGGATAGTCGAATTGGCTAATTATAACATCAACTGTGTTACGACTCAATTTTCGTTTGTCAGGACAAATGAAATTCGAAAAGTTAGCAAATGTTACTGTTGAGGAAATATCTACTGATTACATATTACAAATTGTTAAAACTAAAAACCGTTTTTCTCGCATGTCTGATATATTTATTAATATGTTAGTTCTAAATACATATATATATATATATATATATATATATATATATATATATATATATATATATATATATATATATATATATAGATATATATATATAGATATATATATATATATATATATATATAGATATATATATATATATATATATATATATATATATATATATATATATATATATGTATGTATATATAAATATATATATATATATATTTATATATATATATATATATATATATATATATATATATATATATATATATATATATATATATATATATATGTATATATTAAATGGCCAAATATATGGCCTAGGAGGACAAATTCGTTAAACTTCCCGTGCTCGAATCAGTATCAATAAAGTGTTATGATCATTTCGGCCTATCCCAGCCTCAACAGATACTTGGGCTGATACAAATTCAAACTCGGAAAGTCCAACGAATGTCTCCCAAAACTTCACTACACCAGTAGTTAGCTTACAAAGGCGCCACCTGCTTTGGCGGTCGTGAACGAATACGATATGATAATATCGTTTTCTGTATCCTCTGCGCTATGCGAAATGTGTAAAAGATAAAATTTTTAGCGAAAGCCGCTATCGCTTACGGGAACGGCCCAATACTAAGGAAGCAATAAAAAACGGGTGCTTCTAAGTGAGTGTCTTTTATTAAAAGACAAGCTTTCGCCACATAATTTTGGGCTTCATCAGACCTTTACATCATCAATTAAAGATGTTATTTTTTTATTCTTACCTTAATGTTGACACTGTCTCTTAGTGTATAGTAAAATCGATATGAAAATACACATAGTTTTAAAACCATACCAATCGCATCTCCCAATTGGAGGAAAAATGGCAAATAAAGCTTTATTAAATATTTAAAATTATTTTAATATAACCATGTGGCCGGCATTTTTGACAAGCACTTGTTAATTAAGTCATGTGTCGTTTCAACTGTCACTTATCGAAACGTCACCTGTCTTAATCACTTCTTCTTTTTGTTAGCATAGAACACTAACATTATTGAGTCACAATATCCCTCCTCCTTTATCCGGGCTTGGGATCGGCACCGACATTTACTGAGCTACTCAATCCACCCAGCACTTACCGGAGGTGGAGTTAAGTGTTAGTTCCAAATTTGTGGCTTATTTTTAAAGGTATTCATAGACAGGGTTGGAGAAATTAAATGTTATACTTACTCACAATCTATTTAGTAAACCTTGGTCGCTCGGTTTCGAACACTTGCTGCTCGAAAATTTGTTGTTCATCGTTAAATCTCTGGAAATGTTAACTTAAAATGCTAAAAATTAAAAATTGTAACTAATAGGGTTCTATCAGGTATGTTCAAATAGTGCGAATATTATGTATGCATGGTTTGAGAGAATTAGTACTTTCATGCCGGTTTAAGGAATGTAGTAACAAAAACACATACTAAACGCTAATTTATGTTATTTTGTTTTATACTGGTGATCAGCTTCATTACACATCGAAAATTGTGCGAAATTTTTTTGGGGAGACAGTTTGGAAACAAACTATTGTTGTAATAATATAAGAAAGAACTATTGATGTAATTGTTTTTTCGAATTTAAATTATGTTGTATTTATAAATTTATTTTTATTGATTACAGAAATATATTTTACAAGATATATGTTATTTATTTATTTATAAATACAACTTTACTTATAGTCGGACAAACATTCACATCAGTAGTTGTTTCAAATATCATAACAATAGTTTGCTCTCCAACTATCTTCACAATAAATATTCCGCAATATTTGGATGTGTATTGAAGCTGTTGACAAGCAGACAACAGCATGGCATAAATGAGAGTTTAGTATGCGCCTATAACTACAATCCTTGAACCGACATACCTCATAGAACCCTATTAGTTACAATTTGTAATTTTGAACATTGTAAGTTAACCTTTCTAGATACCTGACAATAAACAGCAAATGTTAATCGAAGGTTTAATAAAAATAACATTTATTGCTCACACTTAGTTGAAATGGACTCGCATATTTTGGCAAATTTTAAACAAAAAATTTTAGGGGGTTTTAAAAAAGAAGTTCCTTTAGTAAAAGTTCACAAGAAAAATTAAAAGTTGCTGAAACAAACAAAATGGCAAACATTTAAAAAATTGTATAAAAATTGACTGTATAAAACTGTTCTGAGAAGCTCTGCCAGTCTTTTTATTTATCTAACTAAAGCATTCGTTTTATTTTATTTCGTTTATAATGGTTGTATGTCTATTGTGTTTGTTGTCTTCTTTAGTGTAAAAAGACTTTCTTTTTTTACACTTTGTCCTCACTTCCTCTTTAAATCATGGGGTTTTCTTTTCTGATATGTTAGTGTTTGTAATTTTCCTCTCTCCGAGTGGTTATGCTGCTGTGTTAATTATGTTTTTTAGCTTTTTTCGATGTTATTGTTTTGTAAACTTTTATTTCCAGCAATATTATTTAATATTCTTTTTCTGTACTCGTACATACGTAGTATTCGTAGTATACGTAGTTAGTCCTTCGACTCTGATTTTTGTTTGTGTTGGCGCCGCTCTCTTCGGTGTACGAAATATCAAATTATAATAAAATATAAATAAATATCATTTGATAGTAAATTTAATTACTACATAAACTATGTATATGTTTAAAAATAATAATTATTATATTTATATAAAATTATTTTTAAACCAGAAGTATGTTAAAAATCTAAGCAGATGGATTCACTATTGTTATTAATCGGTTGACATTTATGACTTCTCAATTATGACAATCGTTGCGTATCGAATCTTTTATTAAAAAATATTTCAATTATTACAATAAATATATGATGACTTGAAATTAATTGATCGAAAGTAGTGAATCGGTGTGATAAACCGCTATTTTATGACTCTACCCGTGACGACGCCATCTTGTGGCAGTAGTTCCGTGATGACGCCATCTTGTGGCGCTAGTTCCGTGACACTCGTTTCAAAATTTTACTATAGAGAAAAAAGTAATACTACGCCAGTACAGAAGCTCCGCTTCAAAAAAAAATTGTTAAAAATGTGTCATTTTTTAGCATTCTATACGGTAATAGTACCTTAAATAAATATTTTGTCAGAGGCTTCCCAAGTCTAATATTATCCTTAGTAATTTCAATGCAAATAATAATAAAAACCAGGAATACCAAAAATCTACAGGACAAATTAAATATTTGATCAAATAAATTTTTATTTAACTGTTAATGAGACATCAAAAAATATTTTATAGATTTCACACTTCGTATAGTAAATTGAATAAAAACTTTCTTTACATAAAATTAAAGAAGTCAGAATTTTTTCTCTCCAGATTATAATAAGTGTTAAAATATTAATATTATAACAATCTATTGATTATTAATATATTAGATTATTGAGACAACTGAAGATTAATGCATTTATAATATCTATAAATTATTTTTATTATAAGTACATATGTGTAAGTAATTTATCTTTTTAAATTTACCTTAATGTGGGATACAGCATTGCATTATTAAAACTTCATGTATGTGTAATTAATGTCAAGGGAATATAATTTACAGAAACCACCGTTAAAAAAAAACAAAAAAAAGAGCTGACAACACAATTTTTTAAACAACACCCAGTAGAGGAATGAAAAGAAAATTGTGGATGCAGTAGCATGACATAAATATTGTATTAACCATTACTCTACAACAGAGTATAAGTATACTTCAACTCCAGCTTCCAAATTGGACTTGCATATTTCATTTTGGTTCACCTTTTTTAGTTAGCCTCTGGCTGATGTAGGGTTTAATCGTACAATAGAGAAGAATACTTTTAAAGTACACCATATTTGTTAAAGAATAATAATATTCTGGTAAAATACAGTCGAACATGTAATAAGCTTAAAGTTTAAGTTTATATATTTAACTACAAAAATTAAGATTCCATTTGTTTGATAAGACTATGTTACATTGTATCAAATGCGATTTTTAGGGTTAAAGACTTTTACAGCTTTTCCTACTTTCTCAAAAGCAACGCGAAAAACATTTGTCATGGTTTTATTATTTCTATTATATGCTACACGGGTAGCGTCACACAATTGCGGTTTTTCACATCGATTCACTACTCTCGGCCCATTCGTTTTAAGTAATGTATTAATTCTTAGCAGGTTTAAATTAAAAACTGCATGAAGAATAACTAATACAATTCAAACATTATACAGAGGTAAAAAATTAGAAGAATATTTGTCAATAACAGATTCGATTGGCAAATATTGACAATAATTAAAAGTCATAAATTTCGTCTATTAATAACAATATTGAATCATCTGTTTAAATTGTTATTATACTTCTCGTTTTAAAATAATTTTATATAAATACAATTATTATTTTTCAATATATTATTTAGTTTATATCATATTTAAATTTACTATTAAATGATATTTATTTATATTCTATAATTAATATTTCGTCTGAATTTGACAGGTTTGTCAAACGTAAACAACGTATGCCTTATTAATAGGTTAACAGGTGGCGTTAGGAGCAAACATTATAATTTATTGAATTTGTTTAAAATATTAAAAAATAAATAAATAATAAAATTATTTTATTTAATTTTAAATATATTATTAAAATTTTAAAAATATTTTTTATTAATTATTATTATATATTATTAATTATTTTAATAATTTAGTGAATTACAACAAGGTTGTATGTAATTCATTTTTAGCGAATTTACAGTAGAGGCAAAAAACGAAAACATGTATTTTTAATAATTTGTAAAGAAATAAGAAATGATTAAACATTAATGCGATACGATATTTATAACATAAGGAGGGATTACTTTGAGATTTGTGTTTTGTATTTTTATTATCTATCGAAAATCTTAAGTTTGATTGATATACAATCTTGAGATTAAACATGAATCTTCGTAGAAAAAGGTTGTAACTCCCTTAACAACCATTTTACACTCTCCGTGCTCATTATTTTTTTCGCTTTACCATTAACATGTTCTATGTTTTAAGTTATTTGCAATGTAAATAAGAGAAAATTAGTTTTTATGATATATTTAAATAAAATATCAACTTGTAATTTTCACAATTTTAATTGGAAATTATAAATTTTACAATAACAACAATATTCTGCCACTACGAACAAAATAATCACCATGAACAAAATAAAATAATAATCTCAAATTTTTATTAGGAATCTGATTGTTGAATATTTTTCGAGTCACAAAATTTTAATTGTTTATAGTAAGGGTGATAATTATATCTCGAGAATGACATTTGACTTACAAAGGCTGTTTAAATCTTTTTATTTTTCTTTCGATATAGGCTTATCGATATAGATGATAAGCTCAATCTTATCTTTTGTTGACTTCTTAGCTGTAGAACGTTGAGTTACAGGCATTTGTTCTAAATTAAAGAAGTGATTATTTTCGGAAAGAACATTATAATTTACGAGAATTATTTTCTCAATGTAATTGAGTATCTGTAGGTGTTTAATTTCAGACCATTTTACTTTATTACTTTAAGTATTAGCTTCAAAATTAATATGGGTGTCCTTAAATAGTTTAAAATTTACAATTTGCTTTTGATTTATTTCAGTTGCGAAATATGGCTTGCCTAATGCTTTGGCATATCGTATTATGGCTATCCATTGGTCTGAAGTATATACAACTTGATTTTTTTTCCATTTTTCTATCCAGGCATGGATTCAATCGCCCTCGTTTTGTGAATGTCCTACTTCAAGGAACACATGTGTAATGTTGATGTTTTTCACTGCATAATAGTACATAGCAAAAACTATGCTATTTTGGTTTGTCCATTGCAACTATCAGAAAAGAAGAAAAAGTCTGTAAATCTCTTTTTTACTTTTATTTGAATAAATAAATATACAGCATTACTAAATTCGTTGACACCTTTCCGGCCAACTGTCTCATCCCAGACATAGCAGTGTCTGGGAAAAGATTCGTTAAAATATTGTTTACGGGTACAAGCCCTCACGTAATGTGACTCTACAACTGGTATCTTAGCAATATGTGTTCTCATACTTTGTTTATTAAGCTGAGGCACTTGGTTTGGGCGGTTTTCGTGATGGTGTTGTTGATCGGCTAGTGAAACAAAATCAGTTATTTCCATTTTAATTTCTCTGTAAATAGTGTTATGAAGTGTTACCCACTTATCTGTAATATCCAGAGTACAGAAAAATATTTTTGTACATACCTGAATTTTATCACCGTTTGTCGTAAACGAATATTTATAGTCTTTTAACACAGTGATTTACAAACTGTACTTGATGACCATGATTCCCAAGAGCTTAAAATTGTGAAAAAATCTGTGTTCTTACGTAAGTTAAAGTACAACTTTTTTCAACGGAGTATTAGCAAAACTATTAAGAATTGAACTTTTCCGTTTATGTTGACGTGTGCGAATTTTTTTACTAAATTCCCCTGAGTTGAAATCTGAAAATAGATTTAACTTGAGTTACAAGCTTGTTCGATGGGGGTGTCGAAATTATATATATTTATATTTTCATAATTTCATAAAAATATCTCGTATAAATACAATATTAGATTTTGTTAATTATCAGTTTGACTATTGTATTAAAGTGCGATAAAAAGAGATATTAGACAAATATGTCCATACTTTTTACAGTCACAGCGGAAGAAACCATTTCTGTACCTAACGAGGGTAAAAAGGATCTTACTAACCAATGCGATAAAGCATGAAAAAAGGTTACAGAAGATACAACTACAAAAACTACTGCTGAATTAATTGAATTTAATTAATTATACATATAGACTTTAGATACATACTTATACATAAATACTTATAATTATAATTGGAAGTAGAAACCGTAACGTCAAAATATATTGTGGCGTATTCACAGTAAAACAATATACATATATTATAACATATTTATCCTTGTGAATAGTGAAAGTAGTAACCTAATTTAAATATGTAGTAGCTTATATCGGCATGCCCTTTTTAAATCAGTATCTCTTGATCACCTGTACTATTTTCGAGCAAAGCTTTCGTGGACAGCCGTCATAAAAAGTTGCTCGTCTGTCGTGTCAGCTCATAAAATTTCCATTCGTGACTGTCAACTGTGTGAACCTCCCATCAAGTGCATACAACTTTCCTAATGCATTAAGTTTTATTGTTATTTTAATTTTGGGAAGCACCCGCCTGGAAAGCTAGATAACTTCGAATCGCTTGCTTTTAATTCGACTAACTTTTTAAAGTTTTTCTTATTTTTAGTTCAACTCTTCGAAGCGATATTTTTAATGTAAAGGAATCTCCAGTGCTCTTCTTTCCATGCCCGTGCCTGCCTTTTTAATTTCCAAGAATCCTTTTGAATTTAATTATTCTTATATACCGCGCTTTAAAATTTATCTGATGTATGAAAAGTTTAATCAACTGTTTTAGCTTAGATTTGCCCATTTCATAGAGTTTTCTTGGTGCACGGTATTTCAGATATTTGCTTAAGAGAGAAAAAACATGCTCAGTTTTGATAAGGACTTGAGAAACTGTATAAAAGTATAAAAATAATATAAAAACAGATCTAAATATTGGTTTTAAAAGGATATAAATTTACTTTTTTATTAATAATTTTAGTGTGTCTCACGTTTTTCGTTTATTACGGGTTAAATGGGAAAATAGAACATTGTTGTCAATAGTTGCTTGATGTAAATAGTACTAAACACTTATAATCACTTCGGTCTATGTTTATGTTTTGTGTCAATATAATTCTTCTTCTTCTTCTTCGTTTAGTTTCTTAGCTTTCCACCTCTTATAATTCCAGGTTATTATAATTGTGTGAATGTGAATGAAATTATCGGTTATATTGTTTTGTATGTGATTTTGGATTTTTTTACATTTTGAATGCATTCGGTTTTATTAAATTTATACAGCGAAGCTAAAACTATCTTCAACCCTTGAATATGTTAATAGTATGTTGAAATTAAATGTATCAAACTGGAATGAAGTTTGTGATTTGTATAGTATAAGGTTAACCACAGACAGGGCAGTTTGCGCCGCATCTGCGCCTCGTCGGCTGCCGCGCGGCTTAAAACACATTAGGCGGTTTAACAGTGGCAGTTGTTTTACCATTGTATTCGGTGTTGTCAAATTTAGTAGAGTTTTGGACGTAGAATGGTATAATGATGTCTCTAGAATCATTTAGTAAAAGTGACGACGATTTGTTTTTCCTAATAAGTGCAAGTTTACTTCATATTAGATCAAAGAAGAAGAAGAAACGCAGGTATTGGATACATCCCATAGTAAATGAACGAAAAAATAAAGGAATGTTTTACACGTTAGTTAAAGTAATTAAAGATGACCAATTGATAATGTGTTGTTTCCTGTAACTTTTTGTGGGAATTTTTTACATTTTCATCAGTTGGCGCTACAGCCCTTTGTGAGCCTTGGCCTGCTTCAAAACATTCTTTCATCCTTCCCTATCGAGTGTCTGTCTTCTCCAGCCCCTCACTCCAATCTCCCTCAGATCTTCCTGTACATCGTCCAGATATCTGAGTTTAGGTCGCCCCCTTCTTCTTCTTCCGACCGGCCTGTTTAGCATAGTTATTTTAGTGGGATCACTCTCATCCATCCGCATAACGTGGCCCACCCACCTTAGGCGGTTTATTTTGATGGTCTTCACAATATCTGCATCACCAAAAAGTCTATAGAGTTCAAAGTTATATCGTCACAAAATAGGAGTCCTTTACATCCATTCACTACTCTCGATCAATTCGTTTCTGGTCATTATATATTTATCCGAAACAACTTTAAATTAAAAACTGCATGAACAATAACTAACAAAAAACAGGTATTAGTTGAGAAGTAGAAAATTAATAGAATATTTGACAACAAAAAGTTCGATACGCAACGATTGTAAAAATTCATAACTGTCATCCGATTAATGCGTCATAATTAATCAAGGCGCGATTGATTGCCTTTACATAAAAAAGTCGATCAGCTTCAGTGTAACAGCTGCAGAGGTATAACCCTGTTACCAACTGCTTACAAAATACTAGCAAATATTCTCTACGAAACTCTATGTTTAGCCATGTTAGAGTTGCTTTCTAAGACAGAAAAGATTTATTTTCACGTTCAGAGCGACTGTAAATAGCCGTCTCTGAAGATCCCTATTAGGGCGAAATACGTATAAGGCGGATACACACACGCACTGCACGTGAAATTAAATCCTAACTGTCTTTTTCCTTTTATTCCGATATACTCTGTACGAGTACTAGAAACCAATTCGTTAAGGATTTTTGCTTAGTTGAGGAGATATGATGTGGAATGCAATTTTTAGATTCCCCATGTCTCTAATAACATTTTTATTAACGTCTGTTTTGCCTTGCAATTCTTAGAAGACACAGAAAAAAGCAAAAATCTGAATTTGGTTTCGAAAATTAGTTTACGGATTTTAATATCTAATATCATAATTGCTAAAAATCTAACGGCAGGAACACCTATAGGAAAAAGAAGCAAAGGCTGACCGCGAACTAGGTAGTTAGATGGAGTTGAGACCGACTTAGCGATACTAGAGATCAGAAGATGGAATACTTTGTCAGGAACCGAACAGAATGGCAACTAATCTTAGAGCAGGCCAGGATCCACAGATGATTGTCGAGCCAAAGATGATGATGATCCGATTAAAAACAATATTGGATCATCTGTTTAAATGTTTAATACACTTCTCGTTTTAAAATAATTTCATATAAATACAATTATTTTTTTAAACACATTATTTAGTTCATATAATAACTAAATTTGCTATTCGCTCCATGCGTGACCATGGTAGGGGTACTTTGAAACGATGCCAGCGTGCGTAGCGGCGAAATATGACACAATTGGACCTACCTTTTTACGCATAAATTTTATCAAAAATGTGTGCAAATACATATTGCGTATTTAATTGTGCCAATAATAGCAAAAATAGTAAGTGTAGTTTTTATAGGTTCCCAAAGATTACATATAATTTAGAGAAAAGAAAAAGATGGATCCGTGGTATTAATATGAAAAAGTTAATATCACATAACTTCATTTTTATGCAATTGAAATAGGAAAAATTTAAATAATTTACCTTAAATGATATTTTATAAGCCTTTAAGCTAACTGCAGAGTGCCTGATGACATTAGTTTTTATATCATAACTTTTACTATTACTGTTTTTAAATATATGCTCTTTCACGTGAAAAACTTGATTTGCTAGTACTAGATTTTTTTCCTTTCTTTTCCGTTTGTGGTTAAAAAGATATATTATGATGAATTTTGAGAAACCCAGTTTTTAATATTACATTTATGTTGTACATAAACCGAAAAAATATAATTAAAAAGTTAATTATTAATAATTATCAATTTCGCATGTATTTAACAATGTCAAACATATGTCATATGTTTAACCTGAAAATTGGTAGGTCCAAAACTGTCAGATGAAGGCGGTAGGTGTCGCGTCAGTCACGCACGGAGCGAATAAAATGATATTTATTTTTATATTAGTATAATTAAATATTTGAATTTGACAGGTCTATCAAAAGTAAATAATATATGCTTTGTTAATACGTCAACAGGTGGCGTTAGGAGCAAACATGAAAATTCATTGAATTATTTGAATATAATATAATTTGTTTCAAATATATATAATAAATAATTAACAAAATTACTTTATTCAATTTTAAAAATATTCTTTAAAATTTAAAAATATAGAAAACATAGTATAAAGCTTCGCGCTAGTCTACTGTACTGCCTACTGTAACATCTTTTGTGTATAAACATAAACAATTACTTCAATACGAAAGTTCAACGTACAAGTGGAATTTTGTGACAACTATTTAATAGTAAGGTAAGTACTAGCTATTGCTACAGATGCATGGATGTAAATCATTTAATATAAAGTTTCTTGGATTTATAAGAAAGTCTACGATAAAATAGCAGGAAAGTCAAGCATAACCGCTTCATTCAATTGGTTTAAAAAAAACTTAGATATGGGAGATATAAGAATTATCAGCAACCTTTATTATAACCAGAAAGCTTCAGTGAAAGGAAGCATTAGTTTTTAGAAGGAATATAGATTAAAAATGTATTAGACAGGGTTATGTATTATCCCTATATTCATCCTGTTAAACATGTATTTACAAAAATAATTAACGCAGCCTGGGAGGAAGTAACAAGTTTATAAATAAATGGTCGACTCATTAACAATATAAGATTTGGAAATGACACTCTCCTAATAGCTGAATGTTAGGAAGATGTACGACAAATGTTTTATGTACTGAAGATTCCGGTGCAAAATATAAATACTTAAGTCATGAAATCCAAACTGCTGAACTGCAAAGAAGAATTACTTTAGCATTGACCGCATATGGAGCTCTATCAGACATCTTCAAGAGAAACATGCCAAATTATTTGAAATAGAAGACGATCGACAAATGTGTGCTTCCAGTCATGACTTACGTCGTCGAAACACTTTTCTTAATCCAGGCTACAGCAACGAAACCACGAATATCCTAAAGGTGAATGGAACGCTCGCTACTTAGACTAAATGTCAGAGACAGAGTTAGAAAAGAAGAAATAAGGACAGGCGTCACAGATGTCATAGAGCGCATAGCATGGCTGAAGTAGAACTGGACGGGCCATGTAGCCAGAATGAATGTCGGACGGTGGTCCCAAAAAATTACCGTGTGAAGATCATGCAGAGGTAGGCCACCGACACGATGGAAAGATGGCGTCAAAAGATTTGCTGTGAATTGGCTACAGGAAGCTCAACACCAACATAACTGGGAGACATTAGAGGAGGCCTATACTCAACTTTGGACGCAGAAGGCTGGAGGATAATGATGACGAAGAGGAGATGTGACATAAAGAATAGAATAACTTAAATAACGATAAAACATAAAACAATAGTGGATTTACTTAAAAAATTATCTTTAAATTTTATCAGTTTGAGTTTGAGTATGATAATATTAGGGAATGTTTCTATTAAACGTTTTTTCAATACATGTTAATATCTTTGTTGATAATCAGTAGACTTATTTTTCTGCTAAGATGTTAAATATAAGACGATTATAAATCTCATAGGAACAAACGTAACTTGCATAACATTTTAAATTTAGTAATTAAACGTATTTAGTTAACGTAGGTAAAACTAAATATGTACAGATTTTTCCCTAGCGGTAATTCACTTGACTGGCCTATTAATATAAGTCTCTTTAGCTTCCTAATGTATCTTTGTAAGTCTGCAAGTGATAGTGTGCCTGCCCACAAATTCGCAGATTATAACAATCGATTACTTCTCCGGGATCTACCACCCCTCTTGGTCCGGGACCTCGACCATCATAATGTTGTATGAGTGTGTGCTGCCAGGACTCGATACAGCATGTTACTTGCGATTTACAGTATTTCAATTGGACCCCTAGTTTGTGTCAATGACAGTTCTGCTGTGAACGCTACGTTCTGTTCTGGCCTGGTGTGGTGTCACAGCGATTATCAATTGATTCGAACAGTTTTATCTTCGGTCGTAAATAACGTTTTGCCGTATGAAGAGTAAAATGGTGGATTTAAAATAAAATGAACAAAATAAAACCAGAGACATGATTTAAAATATTTGTATTATATGCAATTATTTGCCTCCAAATAATATTAATAATACGCAATTACTTAAACAATTTTTATTCATTACCTTTTTGCAATCATAAATTTCCATAAAAAATAATTGTTTCCAGCCCTTTAATCTTTTACTAAAAATATTAACAAAAAATACAAATCGCCTTTTCAGATCACCGCGCTTCAACAGTTCTACACGGTACAGTTACTAAATACATTTAATTAAGAACATTGTCACCATTATACCGCTATTAATAAGAAATTAATATTAAAAACTGTTTTGTGTATTATGTATTAAGTAGGTGCCTTGCACCGATGCATAGTATGTTTTATTATCATTGGAAAGAGTGGCTTAATATATCCGAATGACCACAGTGCTTCGAGTGAGTACCGATCCATCGAACACGAGAATTTCTTTTTAATTAAAAGCTGACCGGTGAGATTCTAACCAACCACCGTTCACACTTTCACTTGAATTTTAATACCCTGTGTGTGTGAAAGAGATGGCACGGAAACAAGTCCATCACTCACAGAATGTTTTATTTATGTTTAAATCTTTTTTTTTTGGTCTTGATTGTTTTTATTTTTTAGATATATGTATAAATCTCTGAAGTTATACTAATTCATATTTCTATTTTTACATCTTTAATAAAATTTCTTAGTTTCTCTATTAGCAATTGACAAAATGTATGATAGACTTAACGAAAATATTTGATTTCAATAAGAGTTTTAATTAATTTATTAGACTTTTCTGAATACTTGTTGCATCCAAAGAAAATATGGTTAAGATCTCCATAAGAACTTATATAACAACTGCAGGAAGGTGCCGGTAATATGCCAAGCTTGAATAAATGCGACGGGAATCGACCATATTTTAATACTCTGATTTGTTGGATCTGAAAAGTAAGAACAGGGATATAATAATTTAATGCACAAAACTATGTCAATAGTAGTTAGCCATTTCGTTGATTTTCACTTAGTAAAGTTTCATAGAGGAATACTTATTACTTTCTATCTCGAAAAAAATTAAAAAATATTAACGTTAGTGAATTTTCCAAATTTTGGGTACACAAATAATATTATTGCATGTAACAAAACTACAAGACAGAATAAAAGCTTTTTACACGAAACTATTAGGAATGATTCGAAAAATGGATCCATACGGATGAGAGTATGAAATTTTTTTAAGTATTTTTAATGTAATTAAGTAAAAATATTTTTAGGGAGGTTTGCCTTATTGATGTTATCTATATAAGTATTGTACACGGATTACTGCACTGTACAAAAAACTATATAAAATACTCCAATAAATAATTAGAGCAAGCAGATGAAGAAGAATACCTTGGTTGAAAATGTAATAAAAGCAGGAATATTTTTTTTTTTATTGAAAATTAACGTGCTCGGCAACAAAGGCCACTTACACGAAAACGGTTACAAATGTAAAACTGTTACAATAAATTACAAGAATATGTTATGTAGTATATATTGTTAGAATACAATCAAAATTATATTTTATAATATAACTGAACGTCTCTGAGGAATTTTAGACTTGTTATTTGATCCAAGTTATTGAGTATGTCTTTTAAATCACTTTTAAGGCAATAAAATAGTCTTTTTGCTGAATATTGATGACATTCGGTGAGAATATGGTTAACTGTTAGATGTGACTGACAGGTCTCACAAGTGGGTCGGTTGCCGGATGACATCAGGTATCCGTGTGTTAATCTTGTATGTCCTATTCGAAGTCTTCGTGTTACGATAGCATCTCGTCTGGACATACTGGCAGAGATCAAATCAAGGGGGCTATCGACTAACTGTTGGATATGATGTAATGCTGAGTTATTGGTGTCCCAGTGTTGTTGCCATCGGGTTCTTGCTTGTTTCTTACTGTGAGATTTTAAATCTTTACTAATTTGTATATTAACCGTATTATCAGATGATGTTGAGGCAAGTTTTGCATGGCTGTCTGCAAGTTCGTTGCCTGTGATACCAATATGGGATGGTAGCCAGAATAATGTAACTGTTATTTTTTGGGAAGCGATTAGTTGGTAACAATCAAGGATCTTTTGGACAATAGGATGATCAGTGAATATATTTTGGATAGATTGTATTGAGGCTAGTGAGTCTGTGCATATTGCAACTTGTTTATCAGGTGAAGAAATGGATTTGAAAGCCTGAAATATGCTAAATAGTTCGCCAGTGAAAACGCTACAAAACGAGGGGATACAATATGATGTGATAAGGTTATCTGGCGTGGTAACAGAACAGCCTACACCTGTATCATTCTTTGAGGCATCAGTGTAAAGTACTATGTCGTATTTATTTGTAAATATAATTTCTTTAAAAGACTTTTTAATGAGTTCCCTGGGTGTTGTAAGTTTATCGAATCTTGTAAGAGATGTGTTAAACTGAGGGGTGATTATAGACCAAGGAGGATATGGAGGTAGGGGTCGTGGGATTGTTTGTGATAGAGAGATGTTATTAAGTAATTGTGTTAAAATTAGTGGAATGGGTTTTATTGATGGTGATTTAGAATAGTAATGCTGGTTGTTAGCTGATGAAGTAAGAAGAAGATAAACTGGATTGGAGGTATTGGATGAAACGGAGGCAGCATAGGAAAGTAATAATTGTTCACGTCTAATCCAAAGTGGGGGCTCATTGGCTTCGCAATATAGACTTTCTACGGGGCTAGATCGAAAGGCTCCTAAACAAATTCGTAAGGCTGTGTGATGTATTGAATTTAAAAGGTTAAGGTGTGTTTTAGAGGCAGAGATATATATGTAACAACCATAATCCAGTTTGGAACGAATGATAGACCTATAAATCTTAAGCAGGGAGTTGTCATCTGCACCACAATGATAGTTTGAAAGAGTTTTGATAATGTTAAGCCTCTTGTTTGCTTCACCTTTTATTTCTAGAATATGTTGTTTCCAGGTGAGTCGTGAATCAAACGTTACACCGAGAATTTTGCATTCCTTGACTACTGGAAGATTCGCTCTCTCAATCATAATATTAGGGGATTGGAAGGGTGATAATCTACTAAATTTTATTATTTTTTATTTTGTATATGATAAAGACAGGCCTATGGAGCTTGTTTTTTTAACTAGTGTATCTACTGCGGATTGAATGAGCTTGGAAGTTGTAGAGATAGATCGTCCGTGGCAGTAAATTATCAGGTCATCTGCGTATAGGACATGCCTAATAGGGGATATTATATCAGAGCACAAGTCGCTTATTGCTAGGTTAAACAGAGTGGGGCTTAATATTGAACCTTGTGGTATGCCGTCAGTTTGATGGTGTAGTGATGAACAAATGCCATTGACAGAGACTCTAAATGTTCGTGAAGTTAAGAAATTTTGTATAAAATTAAATATGTTACCCTTAATGTTATAATGAGAAAGTTTCTTTAATATAGATTGCCTGCTAATTGTATCAAATGCACCTTCAATATCAAACACTGCTGCAATGACTTCTTGTCTCCTGTTGAAGGCATCGGAAATATGACTTTGGAGAAGTATTAGATTGTCTTGAGTAGAGCGATTACGTCGAAACCCTGACTATTCTTTTGGAATTATATTATATTTGTTAAAAAACCACGTAAGACGTTTATTGATCATTTTTTCAAAAATTTTGCAGATGGTACATGTTAGAGATATTGGTCGATAAGCGCTGGGTGATGATCGTGATATGTTAGGCTTTTTAATGGGTATTACAATTGAGGTTTGCCACTGATTAGGAAACTTGTTAGATGACCAGATTAAGTTAAACATTTCAAGAAGTTTAAGATGACCTAAACTAGATAGTTTTTTTATAAAAATGTAAGGAATATCGTCGGGGCCGGAAGCAGTGTTCTTAAGAGTTTTAATAACCGAAGTAAGTTCTATGTAAGAGAATTGGGAATTTAAGTAATCGATATCTTTGACAGTTGCTGAAGAACTTGGAAAGGAAGCATCGACTACTGGCTCGATTTGAGAGCAATTTATTTTGCTTTTAAATTTTTTGTCGAAGTGACTGGCTAGGGTCTCACCAATTTCTTGATTGTCATTAATTACATTATCATTTAAAATTAGACTAGATAGTTTAGTATTTGTATTGATTCCTTGAATTTGTCGTATTTTTTTCCAAAGATTAGTAGGACTGGTATTTTCATTGATAGAAGATACATAGTTTCTCCATGACGATTTTTTACTTTGTTTTATAATAAACCGCGACCTGGCTCTAGCTTTTTTTAATTCTGTGAGATTTTCTGGTGTTTTATTTTTCCGATAATCTCTAAGTGCCTCCTTATGTTGTTCTACGGAGATTTTGCAAGAATTATTCCACCACAAAACCCTTTTATGGTTGTGTGAAATAGAATTTTTGCCAATATGCAAATTGGCAGCTAAGAGTATCGTGTTTGTGACTAATGATAAATTGTAGTCAATATTGTTGGATAGTGTGAGAAAAGGTAAGGTGGTATCTGTTTTGGTAGTGTAGCTTAGCCAGTCGGCATTTTTGAGTTGCCAGTAGCTTCTGGATATAGTTTGTTTAGAGTTGGGGATATCAGAGGATATAAATATGGGGTAATGATTGCTATCGTAAAGATCATCAGCGACTTTCCAATTTAGTAAAGGTGCGGATTTTGGATCACTAAAGCTAAGATCTATAGCAGAAAATGTGCCTGATGAGAAATTCAAGTGTGTACTAGAGCCTGTATTTAGTAGACAGGAATCTGTACAATTAATTACGTTTTCAACAGTTTAACCTTTGTTTGACGTGCTATTGGAACCCCACATAGGGTTGTGAGCATTGAAATCGCCTACAAGAATGTAGGGAGAAGGGAGCTGATAAATGAGGTCAAGAAGTTCTATTTCCTTTAGAGAGTGATTGGGTGGAATGTATACGCTACAAATAGTAATCTTATTAGGACACCAAGTGGTTATGGCGATAGCCTCAAGTTCGGTGGTGAGAGGAAGGTGCAAAGAAAATAGTTCACTGGAAATAAAAATTGAAGTTCCACCACTGGCTCTGTTGCAGTCAGCTCGAATATAATGATATCCTTCAAAATTGTTTAGTTTAGGAAATTTAGTAATTTTTGAGTTAGTTTCTTGTAAGCAAATGATTTCAGGTTGTTCTTCGGTAGCTAATTGCTGGATTCTTTCTATGCGAGGAAAGAAACCATCGCAATTTCATTGAATTATTTTGAATGTAATGTTTAAATGTGATAAGTGTGGGACTACTGTAAGGATTGTTGAGAGCATTGAGAAATAGGAGCGTTAGTTTCATCGTCAGATAGGTAATCGGATGATGCACTTAAATTGTCGGAGTCGTCAGGATTAAGCTTTTTTTTAATTTTTTTTTGCAATCTTGTTATTCGGTTTTTAAAGGATTTCTCTTTTGATTGCGAATGAAGAAGAGATAAATCATTAAGCAATCCCTGGATATTGGAAGTGAAATTGAGAGCTTCTCTAAGTGGGTCCGGTATGCCGTCGGTAATTTCTAGGAAAGCTATAAATTGGTTTTCAGTAAGAGTTAGTTCGGATAAATTATTTTTATAAATGGCTTGGACTGCATTATAAGAAATGGGTGTCAATTTATGTTCTTTTGTTTCAATTGTTTTACTTTTTTTCTTTTGCGGCTGGCTAAAAGAATTAGTGGTAGATTTTACAGATAAGGGGGGAGGCATTTGATTGATAGTTGGTTCTGGAGTAGGAACTGGAGAAAGTTGAGAAGGGGTGCCAGCATTACTGTCACTGGATATAGCCCGTTTCTGTCTCTGTACGGGAGGTGATGCTAACTGTGTAACTAAGGGGATGCTTTTTGTCACATTAGTTGTAGTGTCGGGGTAAGATGTGGATGGTGCATTGATTTGATTGGGAGTGCATTCGGGTATCGTTGTATTTGTGGGTATGGATACGGAGGTAGTGGGAGAGGGAAGTTCGGATTGGGCTACAGAAATTGGTTCATGGGTACAAGTTTCAGCAGTATGACCATCTTGTTTACATAAAAAACATTGTAATTTGTCAGTAGACACAAATATTCGATATGATGTGTAGTCATGAGTTATTAAAAGAGAGGTCTGGACTGAGAAGTTTTCTTTATCCGGAATAACGTACGCCACTCTTCGGAAGCTCATTATATGTGCATATTCATCACCTAGCGAGCCACATTTCACAAATGATACAGGAGAGACTATCTGTAAACCGATATCTTTTAAAGCTTCTTCGATAGTGCTGTGAGGTATCGTGGGAGATACATTTGATATAAGAATACGCTTAGCAGGTGTTATAAGTCTTCAGATAGGAACAACTGTTGAGTTAATAATGATACTTTGGTGGGCACTGAGAAGATCGTCGATTAGTTTAACAGAGTTTAAATAAATACAAATGCGGTTATTTGAGATTCGAGACGCAAAGATGATATTTTTTGGGGTTACGATGTCTCCTATAGCTTTTATGTACTCAAATAGAACGACATTAGGAAGGGCATGTAAGATAATGGCTTGATTTTTATGAGGAAACGTAGGAGGTGGAGGTTTAGATAAAGTGGCAGCAACATAAGACTTGGTATTATTGATCGTGTTATTTTGTGAGGTGATTTGAGTAGTAGTAGTTGAGGTCATTTTAGTGAGCGGTTCTGGATACCAAAACCACTACACATAAATTTTTATTATCAATGCAACAGATGTCCTAGTGGGACTCTGTGGATAAAAGAATTGAAAATAACAGTTACCTTAATTTTTTTTACGCCACTGGAAAGTCAAATTTACCAATGCACTTTTGAACCATTAAAGTTAAAATGTTTTGGTGAAATTGTCACATATCGGCCTTTACTCGCCGGCTGCTTAAATTGGAATGGAATAGGATTTTGATTTTTCCACTATTCACTATTTACATGTTCAGACTTTAAGAATAATCATTTAAATATTTAAATTTTAAGGAGAAACTTTGAAATGCCAGCAGGAATATTTACTTTTTAAATAAACACATTAAAATAAGATAGGGGATACCGATATTAATAGGTTTAAATCAATGTTAGCTGTAAATACAAAAATAAATTTATGTTTTTAATCTTTTTTATTGTTTTGTCCTCCGATATTATCCTCGAACCTATTGTTGTACCCTTTACACAACAAGCTGGTCACCAATTTCAATTATTGCATACAATGCGCCTCCGCAAACTGCCAAGGTCGTGCGAACATTCCTCGAAGATAATTAAATTGAGGTTTTACCATAGCCTGCACAATAGCCAGATTTAAACCAAATTGAGCATGTATGAGATATATTGGGTAGGCGTATTTTACAACAAAATATTGCGTTTAATACAAGACAGTTACTGGTTGAGAGCCATTCAATGGAGTAGAACAGAATGTCGTAGCAAGACATTGAACATCTGATCGTAAGTTTGCCTACAGTTGTAGGACAGTAATCAACAACCCTGGAGGTCATACACTATACTAACTTAAACTAAACACTACTTTTTTGGGAATTAAGGGGAAACAAATTAGTTTATTATTTTTTTTTTCTATTACCACTTTTTGAGGTATGGAGTTCTTTTTTGATTTTCTTAACAGATATTGCGATAATTCTAAAAAAATGTTTATTTTATATTCGAGACACTTGTTTCTAACTTTTTATTAAAAATATTGAAAAACATTAATCGAAATCCTTTTGTAATCGCTTATTTTGTTTTTGTCCCCTAGATTATTTTTATGTAGGTATGTAAGAAAGAAATATGCAAAAATATTCTATGCTTTTTTAAATTTGTATGTCTTTTTCAATTTTTGTGCACATTTGGTGCTTTTTACATATTCCATTTTATTTTCATATAATTCTATTCTTCAAAAAGATAGTCTATAAAAGCCCATCAAAAAATATTAATTATATCTAAATTTTTGCTAATATTTATTCGTCGCTATTTTCACTCATATCTGTGCACCAATATTTAGATACTTCCGGTACTTCCCCGTTCGCATCCATTCGTCTGTAGGTAAAACCCGTTAACTGTTAAATATTTGCGAATTAAATTAAAAAATGTCAAAGCCAAAATCAACCGTAACTGAATGGATAAAGGAATATAAAAGTTAACATTTGAACATGGTAAATTATTTTGTAGAGCATTTGTAAAGACGGTAAGTTTTATTTTATTAATTACCCATATCCATAGGGTGTTTCCTTAATAATGCGACAAAATGTAGTTGGGTTAGCTGCTAAAAAAATCCATAAATAAGTTCTCGTGTTTATACAGAACTACAATGTGTTAAAGTTTTATGTTTATTTCCGATTTTGTAAGTAATATATTTGAAATAATGTCGATATTTGAATGAAAATTGTTATTGGGTGTATTTTGACATGCAAAATTACAATATGACCTCAGTTTAGGGTTAGTTGTAGAGTAAAAATTAATAGTATTCATACTTTAAGATCCTGTACATCTGTAACGAAGCATTTATGAATGAATATTTATTGCATTTTTTCAAAGTAATGAAACCGAGCAGGAATTACCCTGTATTGATTCTCTAAGGTACTTTGACGAAGCTTATTACATTGATATTATTATTGATTACAGATACAATGTGATAAAAAATAAAATATAGTGTTACATGTAAAAACATATTTACATAAATAATCTCTAAAAAGGTTACAAATAAATATAAGCAATTGCAGAATCCTTATAACCAACTTCGGGATATAGCGAACAGCAGATACTGCGAAAACATTATGTTAATTGCGTTTACAAGGATACCATAAAAAAACACGACTGAGAAACAATTGCTATTGCAATCTGGTTTGCTTTGAACAAGACTACAGATATTTGTGGAAGGTACATCGCTAATATAATCGTAGGCGTACTTCCCGAAGAAATCTTGACGAAGGGTTATTTGGTGTGCTAAAAAAATGGGAAACAACAGATAAGAATACAGTTTCAAGATCCGTAAATGAAGCCTTAACAATTTTTCATCTTCTACATACTGTGCCTACCAATAAAATAGTAATAATGCTTTCCAACTCTGCACCATATATGATCAAAACAGCATTAAATCTTAGTGTCTTATCCTAACCTTGTATGTGTAGAGCACACGGCCTGAGTCACGACGCTGAGACTAAAAAATGAAAGAAAAAATTTCATTACACCTTCTTATATCGAAAATTTGAAAGGATTTATAGTGAAACTTAAAAATACTGCTAGAAAATTGATAAAAAAATTTTGAGGGTGTTTTAGATGAAACAGAATTACAAAACAATCTGTTTTTATCAAATCAACTTTTGCTTTGTGAGTGGAACGATAAAATATTTGGAGAAACAGCAAATGTCATTTTTTTGTTTATTTCATTTTATACTTATAGGTACTTACTAGCTCTTAAACTAAAACTAAGCTTAGAAATTATTAGACGATATGTTTTAGACTAATTTTCGTAAAAAAATGATTTGTACAAATGTATATGTTTATTGTCATGCTTTTTTGTATAATATAATGTTTTTTTTTCATAAAATCTTTATGCTTTTAAGCGCTTTCTTGCGCTTCTTTATGCTTTCAAATCCGAATTCTAGTGATGATAATATTCGTTTAAATATTATTTTACGAGAAGAATAATTTATCTTGCCACACTCATACTACAAAATAATTTAATTTACAAATATTGTTCATTTTTACCGTAAGAAACAAAATGCTTTCCAACTTGTTTTCAAGTAACACTTTCCCGTCATATTTCACTCTTCAATTTAACATAAAATCACCTCGGGTCTTAATTTAATTTTAATTCGAAGTATCTAATGGGAAATCGCTTGGCGCCCAACATATTCATCCCGCCGTTCATTTGAAACGGCATATTTCAAAATTTACTTGCATTTAGCTGATGGCTGCTACTTTTAAGTTTTCATAGCGTAGTAAACATCTGTCGCGGTATAGTCTAGGAACTTTATGAAAATAATAAATTTGTATTAAAAAATTATTTTATTACCATCGTATTATAGGTTAATGATATTATTATACTAGTATATATGACCATGAATATCTAATCAGAAGAAAACATTAAAGAACTCCAAGAACTTCAACAAATAAAATGACATATCATTGTTATTAGTAAGATGAGTTAAAAAATTAACATTAAGATCAGAAATTTTGTTTTTATCTTATTATTTTTCTTCTCTCTCACGGAGGTTGACAATCATAGTTGCTCATATCCCCATATTTTTATCTTGCTGCATTTACCTTGAATCTTGGTGTGCATTGTCGATTGTAGGATGCTGATTTTTCACCACGGGTACAATATTTTATTTGTTTATTTTGTCCATAACTTCAATAAAACAAAAGCAATATGTTGACAGTTTATTAAACCAATTTTTATATAAAACCAGTTAAACTAACACAGATCATAAGAGCACGGATCACCATAATAACAAACGAAAAAGTTGTCTCAAGTATTTCAAAAAATTAAGAAAGATACATCCGTTGGACTAAATTATATCCAGGAGGAAGCTTTAGAAGAGACAGGAACAAGTTGCCTAACAGGTTTAGTTAATAGAATTATGCAAGTGGGACAAATGCCAGATGAACGAAAAAACAGTATATCATACACAAATGTTGCTGATGTTTTAGACTTTCATAAGACCTAAGGACTTATTATATACAACAGAGTCTAAAATGTGATGCTCTAATGTTAAGTTGCCGTATGAAGAAATGTAACAATGAAACTTTAATATTAAAAATTGCCTAAAAGTTCAAATTAAACTCGTAAATTGTCTGACAAGGTTCTAATGTGGTAAACAATTTTAATGTAGAGGTTTTTTTTGTTAATCCGGTTTAAGCTGAAATTAAGAATATCTATATTTACATAAATACTTATTAAGTTTATAAAAAGAATGTATATCAAGGATCTTTATTAAATGGACTACTTTGTCATACCATGAAAATATAGAGCTGAACAGAGGACGGTTTATTTATACTGTCGATTGTGACGAGATTTGGGATATTTTCTTTATGAGAGGTCTCCATGTCAAAGGTAACCGTATGCTGTCATCTCTTTTATTGAGACAATTTGGCCTGTTTTTAATTTCTATGGCTTATCTAATAATTCTTGGTTTATATACATAAAGCAGAAGAGAATTTGAAATGGTCTTTTGTTTTACACCAAAGGCAGTAGCAATATATAAAAATAATTTAGTGACATTAACTTAATTCTTATAGACTAGTGGACTAGACTATAATGGATGATGAGCTTTTAAATTTTCATAGCTCTCACGACAGATGCTGTCATTACAAGAAATTAACAGCGAAAATTCCGATAATCCTACGCTAAAATTATGCTAGTTTTAACGTCCTGGAATATAATACCTGCTTGATATCTACAATAATAAAGTTAAATTCAGTCGGAAAATGTTATGCCATGCTCCTTCATTCGATGAAAATGTGACAGCTTGAGTTGCTATGTTCAGTTCCAGTTAAGTTGTTTCACTTACTGTGTTTAATTTTTTATTACACTAGTACATGTTATATATTATTATGAAGTACATTTTTTTAAAGTATGTTTAGTAGAAATGTTTAATAATATGACATAAGATACCAGTTTATTAAGGACAAAAGGCCGTGGCAAAAAATAATTATAACGTACTTGCAAAATAATTTTCAACTCAGGTCATAAAATAAATGATTTCATAATGTAAATCCTGGCAAAATAATGTACCGTAGCCAGGCCTATATGTATAGTCCGTCTAGAAAGTATCCGGAAAAAAGAAAGCAGAATTATAATTTTACGGTATTTATTTCTATCACTTGAAATATAAAATTTCAACAAATAATTCATCTCATTTACTTATACAACCTCCATTTAAATCTAAACACTTAACTAAACGTCCAGGTACACCCGAAACTAGGTCAAGGCCATAATTTTCGGTAATGGTGTTCCAGGCCTGTAAAACTGACCGAATCAAACCTATTTTATCTCGTGGCGCTGCTCGTTCCACATCAATCTTCATCAGTCCCCATATGTTTTCAATGGGGCTAAGGTCTGGAGATGCTGCTGGCCACGAAATTGTTGCCAATTCGTGTTCTTGCATCCAAGCTTAAGTATAAGCAGAAGTATGGCATCTTGCATTATCTTGCTGAAAACGCCACCTTTCTGGATATAAAACATGAGCCGTTTCAAGAAGCAAACCATATAGAATGTCACAATATTTCGCACTATCAACAGTACCATTAACTATACAGAGAGGTGTACCACCACGCTAAGATATTGCTCCCCAAACCATTATTTTAGTGGGAAATTTGGAAATTTGAACGGTAAAATTTTCTCTTGATAGGACATTTAGATGATTTGCACCAAGCTGGAAACAACTTTCATCAGATATAAAGACATTATTAAAATTATCTTCTCGAAAACGTTGACAAAAATCTATTCTTCGTTGCCTTTGCAGAGGTGTGATTGTAGAGATTTTTTTTGGATTTCTTGATATGTAGCCTTGCTTTTTCAGTGACATGCGGACAGTTTCTGGGCACACTTTTATTCTTCGTTAATTTCCAAATCTGTTCGCAAATTTTCGAAACCATAAGCGCGGATTTTGTCGTCCTAAAGACACTAAAGCATTTAAATTGTTTCTGCGAATCTTAAGCGATCTACCCGAAACTGGTCTATATCTCATATATATGCCATTTTTTATCCTCTTTATTGTCTCATACACTGCACTTTTTCTGAGTTCAGTCAATTGCACTAATTTTTTAACGTTTCGGACACCCTTTCAATACAAACATTCCACCACTTTACTTTTTTCTACTTGCGACAATATTTCACAAATCTTAAGTCTGTTTACAAACAACAATATTTGAGAGATGGTGTTGTCATGTGATTTTGTCCATACCCTACTATCAGCACAACCTACTTGATACTTTTGTTTTAAAATGTTACAAAAAGGAAATCTATTAAAATTAGGAAAAATAAAAAATTCCGGATACTTTCTAGACGGACTATATTTATGTATATACATAAGATGGAAGGCAACCGTAAATACGTTTTTCTGACTATTTGGTCGTCATTAGTATGGTCCAGCTAAGTTAGTATGGGAGAATGTTAACTAGAAAAAAGATCACAACGTAAGCAATGCAACCAATTTGTGGCATAAGTCAGCCATTGAGTCTTCTCACATTATTAACACAAATTGGTCGCATTGTTCCTGTGGCGATCCTTTTCAAGGTTAACATTCTCCTATGCTAACTTGACTGCTTAAAGAAATAATTTAAACTGAAATTAAAATGAAATTGAATTGAAATTGAAGAACATGTCAGTAAATAGTGAACATAATTCGAATAGAACTGTAATAGCTGCAAATGGAATTATTCCGGAAGTATTCGTTTTAAAATTATATTGTGACTTAAATTAAAAGAATAGTGACTTAAAGTATGTTCGATACTACAAAGTACTTACGAAAAATCGTTTGGTTTGTTAGTTGTGTTTTTTCTACTATGGTGCTAAAACATCCTATTGCCAAGCAGTTAGGCAATCAGTTTTAAATAAAAAAAGATTTCTGTGGTTTTAGATTAGATTAGATTATGAAAGGTCGTCGGGGCTATGCAGCGTCACCGCACTTCGACGTATAGAAACCTTTTGTGCATACCTTAATCTAGTTGAACTCTAGGATGCCAATACTTCTGATGAAATTGATTAACTTCCTAGGTGACTTATTTCCTATGTCAGAGGGCGCTAGACTGACCTTCCCCAGGAATTTTAGTCATTTGCAGAACAGTACTACGCAGTTGAAGGATATATGTTCTGCCGTTTATTTTTCGCTATCGCAAAAACGACAGTTCTCACAATCTGATTTGCCCATTTTTTGAGATATCTCAATAGGTAGTGATCAGTGAGAAGGCCAGTGACCAGTTTAATATCTTTTTTGCTTATTTTGAGAAAGCGGTTTGTTACAGTTGGCGACACTTTTATAAGTCTTTTTGTTTGCCTTTGTCCTGGTATGTTAAACCAATGTAATCTTAGTTGATTGCATTCCTATATCCGGAGTTCCTCTCTGATGTAGCTTTTCGATAGTCAACAGAAGGGTTCTGGACCTTGGAATCAGGTATTAACCCCTTCTTTTGCGATGTTGTTAGCTTCCTTGTTTCCTGCAATTCCCTTGTGACCTGGCACCCACATCAAAGTTACTTTTTTGCGTTCTGCCAGCTTTCTGAGGGATTGTTTACAGTATCAAACCAATTTTGACTACAAGTAAATGACTTTAGAGCCTTTAAGGTGGTTTGACTGTCCGATAAAATAAAGACTTTTTCCTTACAAGGATATAGATTGAGATATTCTTGGACACTAATGTCTATAGTATGTTGTTCTGTCTGAAAAAGAGTTAAGGTATTTTCAAGAGATTTGGATAGCCTAAAATTATGCCCAGTCACTTTCGCTCCTGCCCTTTTATCTCTCTTAGATCCAACCGTATACCATACGAGTGAACTTTCTTGCAGTTTTGGTTCAACTTCTTCACACATTTGTTGATTGTTTATAATCACTTCAAAGAATGTTTCGAAGTCGAATGGTTACTGCCTTCCACCTTATGCAGATCTGCAAGTAAGGAAGGTTCTACATTACCTTTAGAGCTACAGTGGGACAGGACGACATTGCCCCTGTGATTCCCAGACAAACTAGACACTGCACTTGTTACACTTTGGCGTTAGCTGTTATTTGTTATATTTTTGGTCACCACATGAGTGATGCGTATATAACCACGGGCTTAATGATCATTTTATAAGACCAGAGGGACATTTTTGGATTTAGGCCCCAAGTCTTTGCAAATATCTTGCGGCAGGTCCAACTTGCCACCAAGGCTCTGGATAAGAATTTTTCAGTATAATCCTGTGTTTCCATAAAAGCATTTGAATTTAACCTTGTTATCATACAAGGTAACTAATTACCTTATCATCAGATAGGGTAATTATAAAAATTATCAGTGACATATTAAAAAAGTTTCTAAAGTTTTGACCAATGCTAAAACAAGAAGCAGTTTCCAAAGCTAATACCTAATAAAAAATTTAAGTAAACTTCTGGTATTATCAAAGAAAGGTATGGTAAAACCAAAAATTTTAAAAAAAAAATCTAGGATAATCCTAATAATAATAGCGAAAAATTCGAAGAAGTTGCTCGACCATTTGATATAGTGCACAAAAGTGTAAATACTGGATAAAATCAAGCAACTATCTACCATTATAACTAATGTGGTAATAAATCCAGATATCGTAGTGCAAGAAAAATGGATAAAAGAAGAATTGACACACTATATGAGCATTGAATTGACTAATTCGGATTAAAGCATTAAACTGAAATGAGTTCGAAGTTTTTTTAGTCCGTATACCTCAGATCATTTAAGTTATTGCGATAGTAGATTATTGGATAGAAAAAAGGTTGTCTTCTTAACAGCTGCTTTGCAGGATGACGCTGTCGACATATTAAGACTGATTTATAGTAACCAAGAAATATGTTATTAGATCTTATTCAACTGACTGAACATCTATGTTTGTATGGAGTTCCACAGTAGTTATATAAAGCGCATATGTAAAATTTAATGTAGCGTATAAGCAAAAACTTTAAGCTGCAGTTCCTCGAATGGTAAGCTGGCTTATCTACAAGACCTTAACATTATTTCGAGAAAAAAAATCCAGTAGAAACATTCAATAGTAGTTTAAGAGACATTGAATTGACTATTAAAAAGTCCAAAATTATTAAATTAAGCACTTGCTATCGCCTTGGAATAGGATATATCTGAAAGAAATTTAGATATCTGAACAAACGTTAGGCAAGATATTGGTAAAGTACACAACCTTCATTGCACTTGCACGACAACATTTTAAAAACTAGAGGTTCTTTTTATACTGACTACCGCCTGCCCAATATGGTACTATAATATATAGTTACCCCTTGCTCAGAATAGACGCTACATTGGATAGTCTCTCAGTGTACCAAACGTACTCCACGGTCGAGATAAAAGTAAATACTGGCAAGTAGAAACGGATCCAGTATAAAAAAAAGTATTCTTAACAGGATCAGGACTATGGAAAGTTAGGATTATGGTTTTTAGTCCATTTAATGCTACCACTATATTTGGGAGACTAATGGAAGCGTTTTTGTGAGAGCTAATATGGTAGACATGTTTGGTGTATTTAGTTGACTTAATTGTTGTTCAATAAAAAATCATTTGATGGGCATTCCAAGAATCTGAGGAAATTTTTCCAATAATTAAGTGCAGCGTATTTATAACTGGACCCAAAGAAATATCACAGATTTTGACGAAAAGTTGGAACTATATACAATATGGCCACCGATGTAATAATTTTTTGACTACCATGATTAGGCAGATACATATGGGCCAACTAGTTATTATCAAATATAAATTTCATTGATATGAAGAGTCATGTTCTGGTTTTTATGGTGACACATGTAACTTTATTTTAATAACTATAGGTGAAACAGTAGATATGCCGAAAAGCTTTCTCGTTTACTTAAATTGCTCTGTTTTTATAACTATTTAAATTATATAGTTGACGAAAAGTTCACATTTATTTCTATTGTAGATTGATGGTCCTGATGGAACTGATTTGTTCAGTTTTACTTTTTACATTGCACTTCGTTTTTTGTTTTCTGATATTTGTACTATTTGTGACCGGTCATCTGCGCTTCTCTGGTCTTAGAAGCACTCTTTCCCATGATAAAATAAATTATCTACTAAACTTTTTGTATTACGAAAACTTTGTGTAATGTGAAAAATATGGACTTTACTGTTTTAATAATTAAATTGGGTACATTATTATTTAAATGGGAATAAGCCACAATTAGCAGTAGCAGCATATTTTGAAAACGATTTCCGAAGTGGAAATTACAACTTACTTTAACCTTTAATTGTGGCTTATTCTCATTTAAATAGTAATTACTTTAAAATGCCACAAGATCATAGCTTTAGAACAATATAAATTGGGTACATTTATCCAAATCATTATCAGTGACGAAATGCCATTAATCAAAGGCCGTCGATGTGTTTATATAACAGTAACAAACGGCTGTTTACATTTCCGTCAATAGCCAGATGACCAGAGTCAATAGATGGAAAGGAATTATGTTTATTCATATACGTACCTATTACAGAATCAGGAATGTAATAAATATTTTTATAATTGCATAGAGTTATGGTATTGCATACTCCCAATAATATTGATATATTTCTGTATTAACCCTCAACTGATACGCTGAAAAAAGAAAACGTTTAAGGTATTGCGGGGCAAAAATAAACGTGCTTTGAATTTTTTGTGTATTTAAATAAAACAAAAAATAAATGTACACAAGTAAAAAAAGTAGAATATTGTTAATAATAAAGCTATCAAAACCAATATACAGTGATGAGTGCCTTAAGAACAGGCAAAATAACGCAAAAGATAGAAAACATATTACGTTGTGAAATAAAAAGAGATGAAAGTAGTAAAGGTGTGAAACTATCGATAGAAACCACTAATTTACATTACATTATATTAGGACTATCGACAGTTTCCCACCTTTAGACGTTAGCTTATGAGCTAGTTGACTTCAGTCATAATATTACAAATACGACGTCGAACATTAACATGTTTTAAATTTCGCACAAAGTAAAAACTAATTGAAGGCAATAAAGCAAAAGTAAATAAACAGTTTAATTAGTAGTAATTTGATAATTAATTCTGTGTTGACGAATACAGTATAACAAGCTATGATAATTCTGTATTGAGAAGAGTGTATGCGACGTCTCAAATCATAGTGTATTATTGATCAATACTTTAATTTTGGATAAAAAAATAGTCCTACTTAAACAGTTTTTACTTACATTTCGTGATACGTATTACTATGACTGAAGTCAACCAGCTCATAAGCTAACGTCTAAAGGTGGGAAATTTTCGATAATTTCTAATGTAATGTAAAGTAAATTGTAGGTTTATATCGATAATTTCTCACGTCTACTACTTGCATCTCTTTTTATTTCACAACGTATTATGTTTTCTATCTTTTGCGTTATTTTGCCGGTTCTTAAGGCACTCATCCCTGTATATTAGTATGGGTGTTTTAGGAACAAAACATACAGGGTCAATAACAAAACTAGGTTAATGTTGAAAATCTTGAAACATATATATATATATTTAGGGATTCTACAGTATTCACTGCCTTCCCTCGCTCAACCGTTTCCATCTCTCTCTGTTGTTCCATTCTCCATCGTTCAGTCCTCTCTTACTCATGGCGTCGTCTACTTCGTTCCTCCAGGATTTTCGGGGTCGTCCTCTTTTCCTCCTTCCTATGGGGCTCCATTCGGTTATTTTCTTTATCCATCTGCTGTCGCTAGTTCTTCTTACATGTCCATACCACTTTAGTCTTTTTTGTTCTATATATGTTAGTACGTCTGTTTCTATTGATTAAACAAACAACAAAAATTAAAAATTCTTATTTAGAAATGTTCAAATATTTTTAAAAAATCACTCAATGCAATCATCCAAAAAAGCAGAGTATGGGATTCTTGACACCACCCCCTCCACTTCCACTCTGACGTCATAAACTCCACCCATTAGCCAATGAGAATGAAGCCCCGTCTTACACCGACGCCACACGGCCACCAAGATGGCCGTGCTTTTTCTTCTTTTAGGTCCGTCAATTCTTCTTGTTTTTGGCTGTTATCTGTCAATTCTTCTTCTTTTCCGTAGCTAATGTCAACTGTTAATTAAAACTTCTTTTCGGTCCGTCAATTTTTTTTTCGCTGTTCTCAATTCTTCTGTTGAAGTCTTTTTCTTTTCGATCTGTCAATTCTCCTTCTTATCAGCAACCGTTAGCTGTCATTTTAATTATTAAGCTGACTACTTAACGTAAGCGATGTAATCGGTGTTGTAAGGGAATAGGTGTATGTCTTTAATGAGAACTCAATGAGCAAAATTTCGGGCCAATGCTTTTTAAATGCAATCATTTTTTTCGAATCCTGAGAAAACTAACAAATATTTTTAAAATTTAAACTCAGAATGAAAGATTACATTATTACCGAGGGCCGAAAGTCCCTTAGAATAAACAAAAAGTTTTTTTGAATGAGATATTTGAAATTAAAAATCACACTAAATTTTCTCTTTTTTTTTACCCCTGTAACTTATTAAAATAAATATTATAGAAGTTTTCAGGGACTTTCGACCCTCAGTAATGTAATCTTTTATTCTGCGTTTAAATTTTTCAAAAATACTTATTAGTTTTTTTAGGATTCGAAAAAAATGAATCCATCGAAAAAAATCTCTTAAACACACATTTTTGTATATCCGAGTTGTGTTATCGAGAAACGGGGTGGCCTCGATGTTCACGTGTTAGTTAAGTCTCTGCTCATGACTTTTGACAAATTTGATTATAGTTTGGTCCACAGTTTACATTCCTAGATCTCTGTAGATAACGCTGTCTCTAATGTACCAGGTAGTATTTACAATATTCCTCAGCAATTTGTTTTAAAATCTTTGCATCATAATAATATAACTTGTATTGATACAACCCCAGAGCTGAATACCATATGCGTTCTTCTTTACGTGCCATCTCCGTGACGATGGTTGGCAATCATCACTGCTATTCTAACTTTTGACACTACTAAAGAGTTCAGTTGAGGTTCATTCAAACCATTCTCTGAGGTTTCTCAGTCAGGACATTCTTCTTTTACCTATGCTGCGTTTTCCTTGAATCTTGATCTGCATTATTAGTTTTAGGAAATCATATCTGTCACTACATGTTATATGACCCAGATATTGTAGTTTTCCTATTTTGATGGAATCCAGTATCTTCCTGCCATTCTCTATTTTTCTTAGTACTTCTTCATTGGTTATTCTGTCTGTCAAGGAGATTCTCAGCATTCTTCGATATGTCAAATGCTTCCAATTTATTGAGACATTGTTTATTTAAAGTCCATGTCTTCACAACATAAAAAAGAACAGAAAATACATAAAACTTTAGTACTCGTTTTTTAAGATTTAGGTTGAGGTCTCTACAATACAATATTTGTTTCATTTTTCTGTATTTGATTTTAAGTTTTTCCCATTTTTTTTTATATGAGCTTTTCATCGAAGTCCAGCATCCAGTGTAATACCCAAATACTTTACAGTGTTAGCATATAAGATATGGGCAATATTGGTTCTTATAACGGTTTATATTGAATACATTCTGAAATTTACATATACAAATTTTGTTTCATTTAATCTATTTCTTCACATCATTACCCTATCAATTAATTGGTCCATTGATGCTTGTAATTTTCTTGCTGCATCATTGTGATCTTCTCCTATTGCTGAGATGGCAGTGTCATAAGCAAAGGTAGCAGTTGTGTTTTTTTCTGAAACAGCAATGATGCTTGTGTATATAAGGTGCAGTACCGGTCCGAGTACACTTCCTTGTGGCACTCCTGCTTTAATTTATTTACGGTTAAATATGGATCTTCTTGTTTTATTCGAAATATTCTCTCTGTAATATATGATTCTAATAACAGTAATAACAGCTTTGGTGGTATTAATTTTAATTTGTGCACAAGCCCTTCACGTCATATCCTGTCAAATGCTTGTGGTACATCCAGGAAGATGGTGAAGCATAACTTTTTGTCTTTTATTGCTTTTTCTATTAGATCAGCTATTTGATGGACCTGGTTGAAGCTTGGCTTTTCTGTAAATCCAAATTGGTGAGTAGGAATTAATTTTCCTTCTTCTGGTTTTATTCTTTCAAGTAGTATTTTTTCATATAAATTTGAAATAATTGGTAATAAAGACTTGAGTCCATAAGACGGGAGTTCATGTAGTGGTCTGCTTGGTTTTAGAATCGCTATCATCTCTGCTGCTTTCCATATCTTAGGTATATATTTTAACCTAAATATAGCATGAAATAGCTGTGTAAGTTTAATTGTGGCTTTTTTGGTAATTGCTTTAATTGCACTTCCGTTATCAAGTCAATCCAGGGGCTTTCTTAGGATTTAAATTTTCTCTGATTTCTCTTGCAATCTCTTTCTGATTGGTAAATTTAATTTTAATGTCTTTTTGATTATATTCTATTCTATCAGGTAAAGGCTCACCTTCATTTGGTGGAAAAGTACTTTCTAGCTGCTCAGCAAATCTGACAGGTTTCTGCTTAGTATTGCGTGCCTAACTCCTATCACTTTTCGTGATAGGTGGATTCTGTATTATTGGTCCTTTAAGACCTCTTGTGGTTTTCCATAAAGAATAGTCAGTTCTGTTAGCAGCTGTCAGCTCACTTAGATAAAATTACCGATTTTCTCATTTCTGAGTCGATGTATCTCTAGTTTAAATTCTTGGCCGGCGTTGTTAAATACAGAGGCTCTAGTTTGTTACCATATACGTGTAAGCTTTTTCTTTTAAATAATTTCCCAAATTCTTTAGGATAGTTGTTTCTTTAATACACATCATAATAATTATTATAAGTGTAACGGTAAAAATCCGGTTCTCTGATTAAAAAGCATGTTTGCTGTATACTTTAGTCTTTGTTTAATAACCTAACAATTTGAATTTGTCATTAGCCTGAAGAATTTTTGGGAGTCGGATCCACTCTTGCTTTTTATGTCCAATGTATAAATTATATTTCCATATTTATTAACAGAATAAAATTCTTAAGAATAAGCATTACAAAATAAGTACAAGTATGTAAATGATAAATAATTTAGGAATATTTCTATCCGTAATTACACATCAATTTTATTTAAAAACAAAAAAAAAGCTTAGACGTATATGACAACAGACTAGAGCCACTGTATTAAAAAAAAAGGCCAAAGCAGATTTATGCAATAATAAGAAATTTATACTAATAGAAGATTAGATCAGAAATGTTTTCGATTCCAACTTATCTATACAGGAAGAACAGACATGATCACTAATATATATTACACCTTAAATTTACATATTTGGTGCAGCTATTAAATTACTTAGTTACCAAAACTCTATAATCATAAAGATAAAGAATTTCGTGTATTATGTACTTTCTAAAACAATATACCTTTTGTGAAATGTTGCGAATAGACGATAGTCAGCACGGACATCTGATATTTACTGTACATTACCGACTATTAAGGCAGGACAACATAATCAATACCCTGCTTTAAAATTCTATTGAAACGTTATATCCCTCGAAATTTAGCGTATTATCTCCCCCGAAACTACAGACACTTTAGGAGTTTACCCTTGCTCGATCCGCTATAAATTTTGGTTTCGCCTAATCCACTGTGTATCCCGAGAAATCCATTCTTGCAGGAACTCCATAACTCCCGCGTAGTTGCCCTAATGATACTCATTTATTTTCAATCTAATTTTGGTAATTAAGTGCCATACGGCCACAATTAAGGCTTAAATTAATACTTTTGTCAAGGTTAAAGCCAAGTTTCAGGATAGCCCAGAAATAGCTTCTTTTTGCATGCTTTGGTTCTATTAGAATAAGTTCAAATTAAGACGTCTCTTAGAAAAAATCCATTGGGACATACAATATCATAAAACTAAGAAACAGAAAAATACAGTTTTATAAAATTATACAGTGTGTAAAAGCCAAATGGAATAAATTCATTATTTAGGTTACTGTACATATTTATAAAAAATCCCGAAACATGTTAAATTTAAATTATAACTTGACATTCTTTAACGTGAAAATGCAACCCCTACCTTCATCCCCCTTAGAATGACAGGTACAACCCCCAATTTTTAAAATAGGAAGTATAGGCTTGTGATATACCATTTGAAAGGTCTTTTCATTCTTCATTCAAAAATGTTGTCGCTTTCAAAACTAAAATGTAATGCGAAACGCAATAAAATGAATAAAATGAATGGATGATAATGAAGTAGATGTTTAAAATGTTCACCGCGAACGTCTTGGCAACATCCTAATCTCAAATAAGACTCTGTTTTAACATTATTTAACATAACAGGCGTGATCGACCTAATCGCAAGCGTTATTCGTTCTTTTAAGTCATTTAAATCAGAAGGTTCAGTTTTGTACACATGGCTCTTCACATATCCCCATAAAAAGAAATCTAATAATGTAAGATCAGGTCATCGCGCTGGCCATTCAATCGATCCTTGCCTCCCTATCCACCGATTGGGAAATATTGTATCGAGGTACTGCCGGACATTAAGTTGGTAATGTGGTGGTGCTTCATCCTGCTGAAACCATATCGTATTCGCTGGAACTTGAGGGTTTCCTGGATCAGGATATAAATTTGCCAATGTTGGAATGACATCATTTTGAAGTAGTGCCAAATTATTGTTGCCATTCAAGTTGCCCTCAATGAAAAAGGGACCAATGATATTGTTTCCTACAATCCCTGCCCAAACATTAACCTTTTTCAGGGTATTCAGAGTGTTCTTCTTTCATTCAGTGAGGATTTTCCGTGGCCCAGTAGCGGCAATTTTGCCGATTAGCATGACCGTTAAGTGAAAAAGTACACTCATCAGAAAACATAAGGTCTTCTAATTGGATAATATTGTTATCCAACATGTCCATCATTTGCTCACAAAAAAAAGTTCTCTTATCAAAATCGTCTTCCATGAGCTCCTGACTAGGTATCATCTTATAGGGATGCAATTTATTTTCTTTTAATATGTTTACTATCGATGTATGGCTAGCATTGAATGTAGTGGATGCCTGTCTACTCGATGTATGTGGATTTTCCTGAAACTCAAGCTACACATCTAATTTGAGTTCATCACTCAGTGCATTGGCACCTGCTTTTTTTTCTGCCTTACATGACCAAACTCGCGAAACTGCTTCTCTATTTTACTTATTGTTCCTTGGGATATAGGCGGTAAATTAGGAAATTTCTCACGAAATAGGCGAGTTACTTCCTGTTGTGTTCGGGTGTTATCTCCGTCACCAATCATTTGTAAAACTGTTATTTTACGCATTTCCGTTAATCTAACCATTTTTCCGAATTGAATTGAACGAACTTTTTACTTAAATTAAAATACTGACAACTTAAATAAAACAATTTACTAATGCGTGTTAAAATAACGTTGCAACGGAAATTCTTTTTAAAGTTTTTTAATGGTTACCATCTAAAAACCACATAAATCAAGACCTAAACGGGAAATAAGTTTTGAGTATATTTTAGCGAATGTCGGTAACCACATGATTTTAATTTATTTTATCTTAATTAATCTTAATAAACTTGAAAGCGACATTTTTGAATGGAGACTGAAAAGACCTTTCAAATGATATATTACAAGCCTATACTTCCTATTTTAAAAATTGAGGGTTGTACCTGTCATTCTAAGGGGGTTGAAGGTAGGGGTTCCATTTTCAAGTTAAAGAATGTCAAGTTATAATTTAAATTTGACGTGTTTCGGGATTTTTTATATATGTACAGTAACCTAAATAATAAATTTATTCCATTTGGCTTTTACACACTGTATAAACAAATAATCAAATTCTAAAATAACCGAAACATTAAATACTTTTTGAGATTATAATAAACAAAAGACGTAAAATTGAAAAAAAATAAATAAAAACAGTCGTTGGAAAATGACTAGTAATGAATATCAAGAATACGAGGTAAAAATAAACGACATCTTAAACGATATAGCATATTAAAGAATCTCATCGGACCCTACAATATATGTATCTGAAGAAAATAACGAAATTCAAGAAAAAAGCCTCAGACGACATTAAGAAAGAACAACAGTTCCATCGCATACCTAGAGAAAAGTCGTCCAGATATCAAAAATTTTACAGTCTACCCAAGTTACATAATCCAGGATTATCATTGCGGCCAATAGTTAGTTTTATCGGATCTACTATACAACCACCGGCACTGGTAAAATTTCGGGCTAAACAGCTACAATTATACGCAGAAGTGAATTCTTACGTAAAAAATGCCACTTCATAGAAGATGTGACTCTTAAGTCAGAAGATTTATTAGTGCACTTCGGGCTTTGATAGATATATTAGTGCTTTGATGTGGCCTCACTTTCCACAAATGTTACTATAGACGAATCATTGGAAATTATAAGCAAAAGTATCTAGTACCACAGAATATTCTCAAGCTAAGAAATGCTGGTTAAATAACACCTATTATACTGATAAAGAACAGAGATATAAACAAGTTGGGGGAGCACCGATAGATTTACTACTGTCACTGAAAATAGCAAACCTATTTGTGCAGGAAATTGAAGAGCGAGCAACAGAACCAGCCAAACATAAGCCCAAACTTTAGTTTAGTACCACGATAACAACTTTTATCCTCTGGAAGAGGAGAAAAGCTTAAGGAATTTTAGAACACGTCAATAATATCCACCATGAAATTTAGTTTACCACGGAACTAGAAGAAAACGAACAGCTACCATTTTTAAATACGTTTGGTATACCAAAAACCCACACATATCGATGAATATTTAAAGGCTAATTCACATCACCATCATGCACAATTATATTTAGTCACCAAAACGCTGATTGCAAGATCCAAAAGACTGCCAGATGAAGAACTTAAAAATTAAGAAATGTATTACGTTCAAAAAACGGCTTCTCAGCTTACACCGTCAAAAAGGTCAACAATGCTCAAAGAAGAATTAACGACGAAACAAAAGTAGAAAAACCGGTTTCAAAAACCGTCCCACGACATGTAAAGGGTACAACAGTAAAAATAGGTAGAGTGTTAAGAAAACACAAAATAGAACGATATTTAATATCGACAGAAAACTCGTTATTTATTTTACTACTATCAAAAAAATAAAAATATCGTTCAAAAATCGAGCAGTATACGAGATTTCATATGGGGCCTGTGACAAATAGTACGTCGTATAGACCAATCGATCTATGTTACAGACTAACAATCTATGTTAGACAAGAAAAACATCAAAATGGCATTGAAAGGAGAAAAAAACGTCGTCCCTTACACAACATGTCTCAAATGCAGGACATACAATTAAACAAAATCAAAAGATGATGCTAGCAAACATTAAAATTAAGAAAAAGTGCAATCATAGAAGCAATAGAAAATTAAAAAAATGCAGGAAGCTCGACTATTTTAGTAACCGCTTTGGGCGGTAGAGCCAATTTACTTTAAGAAATAAACGTTACTACCTGACTTGAAAACGGCAAGTGCGACCTTACCGAAACGTCTTAAAATTATCCAACGCAGAGCCAAACGCAAAAGACCACAGAAATTAAATACATATATATTGTTACGATCATTCCGTGAGATTTATTTCATATATAAAAGGTCCATTGGAAAAACAGGAAAAGTAATGAAGAAGTCTAGAAGTTTCGTAGCGATATCCAAAACGACAAATTAAAAAGATTACAATGAATATTGCAACATTTCATTTAGAAGCCATGCACTAAAAACTTTTTTTTTAATTATTCATAGTGTAATATATACAACAGTATATCAAAAATATTGGTTATGCGAATGGGTCCAGTAAATCGCACTCATATTTCCAACCACAGACATAACATAACAAGAAAATTTGAATAAATGTTTAAATAAAATGAGACCTAAATTCAAAGCAGCTTATATGTGCGAGCTTCAGAAACTATATGGAAGATTTTAATGGAATCCAGCATGAAAATGTATAAGTAGTTTTAATATAAATAACACAAACAGCAGATTTATAAAAATTAGATCACATTTTTATCAAAGCCAGACAGTAAGAGTAAGAGTAGAAGGGAAACATATAGATAAGATAAGATAAGAATGCTTAGAGTAGTTTGTAATTTATGCACAGTTTTACAGCTCTTCTTTAATGTCTAAAGCAAAGTAATATTTCAGGATGCTCCATCGTAAGTTGTGAAAGGAAATATGATTAACGAAATAACATCATTAACGTTAGGTATGAAGTTCAAAAGTTCAAAAAAAGAATATGTTCATACCTACACAACAATCAACAAATATAGATAACCTGCTATCATTAATACAACGACAGAAATAGTAACAACATACAAGTAAATACCTGGGAACATGATTTGTCATCATCATCCAGCCTCAAAAGTCTACTGCTGAACATAGGTATCTTCCTCGTGTTTTCAAACCCGTCTTGCGCCACTCTCACCCAGTTTTTATTCTGTCTTCTTAAATCGTCAGTCTATCGTGTAGGTGTTTGACCGACGCTTCTCTTATCTTTCCTCGGTCTCCATTCCAATAACCTCTTTGTTGATCGCCCATCCGTCATTATAGCTGTGTCCTGCCCATCTTCATTTTATTCTGGCTATACTTTCGATGACGACAGTTACCCTGGTTCTTCTCCTGACCTTTTCGTTTTTTATTTTGTCTTGCAGTGTTATTCCTAACATCTCAGTTTGGTAGTCGAGGCTTTTGTTAAAGTAAGTGTTTCTGCTCCGCATGTCAACACTGGGAGGACGTATTGATCAAAAACTTTTTTTTTTCGAGCATGTGGGTAGCACACTTTTAAAAGTTTCACTTAGTTTTCCATATGCTGCCCACCTAAGACCGATTTTTCACTACAGTTCATGGATCTGATTATTCCTGCCAATCATAATTTCATTTCCTAGAACATTATTAACGGAAGATAAAGATTCGACACAAAAAAAATAGATCCAGAATGGAAATTGGATGAGGCACATTTATATAATTAGAGAACTAACTTCACAATAGTAATCTTAACATAGTAACTAGTACAAAAATGAAACATAGAAAATTCGGACTCATTTATTGACGTCATCTCCGCCAGACATAGCGGCAACTATTAGTATGAATTGGCTGCCGTTTGATGTGTACTCTAGTAAAATGACAGACAGAGGAAGTTGCCAACCGCCATCAGCAAAAGGACTTAAATCAATGATAAAAATTACAAAGGTCTATGAGTTCAGATAAAAAAATTCTTTATTGGTGGTGCAAAGTGACTGCCAGTAAGAGAAAAACGTGAATTACTCAAAAAGACACACAACTGGAGCACGATGAAGGCAAATTAATAAAATCTAATAGACTGGAAACGAACAATAGTGTTCAAAATGAGGAACTGAATAGGAAGATTCGAGAACAGAAGTAGAGACTGGTGAGCTAGATAAGTACATGTGAGACGCCCATAAATAGGAAGATAGGTGTATATGAGACGTCCAAACCGAGCAACCGAGCACTAATAGACCTCAAAATGACTTTAACAACCAGCCCGATAGTTTCATATTTAGTCCGAGTTTTATAGACAAGGCGAAAAGCTCGGGTTCGTTCGGAAACATATTCCCATGGTATTTTTTTGCATAATCGCTTTCACATTGTCTATATCTAACTAAAATCAACTTCACTTAAAGACATTTCTATAGAATGTTTTTTGTCTTTCTTGAAATATAACGCTTTTATAACGAAAAAATATTTTTTATTTTAAAAAAATCATTTTTCTATATTACGATGTTAAATCAATTTTAAAAAATGTATGAAAAATTACACCAAAAACCAATCGCTACTATTAAAACAGGAATTTAGCTATTTTTTTAATTAAAACTAAATTGAAATTTAACTGGGTATGCACCTAGAATATTTTTTCATTGCGATCACGGTTTAAAATTTTTGTTGCCAAAAAATATCTACATAAATAATTACAGTTTATTTGTAAACTATAAACCAAACTGATTTAATCCATATTATTTTAAAATATGATTATTTTTATTATGTGTGTGATGAAGAAATTAATATTTTAATTCTAAATACGCCACAATTTAGTTTAAAATAAGTTTATTGATGTTTCAATTTCGGTTTCGGAAATTGTTTTTAAAATATTTCCATTAATAATTTAAACAAATTTTTGTTTAAAAATTTCTTTATAAAAGGTATAATATTAAAAACCCTATCGAACTACATCACAGAGTGTTTTCGGATTTAAAATTCTATCATCAGTGCTATCCTAAAAGTATAACCACTTTAATTAAATCAAACATTAAAGTTAAAAAGTTAAAATTTTGACCAAGGTTGTTACAAAAAGTGTGGTTAATATTTACTGGATGTATATGTTTGAAGCCACTAAATACATGAGTAAAAAACCTTTAAATGTTGTTAAATTAACGATGATTTACATTCTTTAACTTTATAAACTATGATGTTTAAGTTACAAAAGGAAATAAATAAGACGTGAAACTCCATTGGAGTTTGCTAGTCCTGAGACGAAGTGTCTACGAGGACTTTTTGATAGCAACTGACTAAAACGACATGTTAGGACGAAAGTCGGAACAAAGCAGTCAATGTAACCTGAGGTATGTGTCTAAATGTTACAGTAATATTTGAAACTAAATGAGTTAAAATTTTGTTAATAACAACAGTAGCAACTATCAATATGTTGCAGTTTGATATGATTTGTCTTAAAATTATGCTAGGAAATTTGTAAAGTTGGCTATTAATGTAGGTAAACTAAAGTTTGGTAAAAAGTTGTAAGTACCGGTAGACAACCAACTATACAGATATCTGAAGTCAGTGGTGGTGAACTAAAGATTTTTATCTACTGTTACATAAAAATATCTACTGTTACATTAAAATTTACATTAATCTCTCTCCTTTTGTCATTTATTCATCTTTCTCAGCCCACTCCAGATCACTCTTTCTTAATGCATCTAACTTTTCCATCATTTCCCACTTCTTTTTATTATTTTAAACTTCACCTCTCGCCCTTCCTTATGCCTGATTTTCTTCATCCACCATTGCACATAATTAAATTTAGATCAGACAATGCTATTCCCCCTCTATAAACCATTCACAATTACACAATAATTTAATCCCTCACTCATATACATCTCCTCACATTCACATACTTAGATAATTTTATGGTCCGTCTAAAGCAAATCCACACATCTGAATCTCCTCTTATCGATCATAACACTTTAGAAATACCTTGTTCAGTCAATTTTTCCTATCACTACAACAATAAAACATTACAACTCATAAATCTAACTAAATAGATTCACACTTCAACCATCGGTTTTGTCAATCTTCAATAATCTGTCAACATATATTTAACAAAATTTTGAACCAACTCTTGTCATTTCCACACATTCTTAAACTTATAACTTCGACAACCAAAAATTTTTCAGGTTCCAAAGGTAATATTTGAACATGTATGGCCATTTTACTTAAGTTATAAGTTACGTAATATACTAGCAGTATTTAAATTAACCAATCATTCTGACCACCTCCTATATCAAACACATGATTACTTACGTCAATCAATATTTCACTCGGTAATCCCTACACTTTTAACACATCTGCTTAACTAAGATTATCAAATTATCACGCTTTTACTTTTCTTTATATTATGCTTTATTTTGCTCATTCACACATACTTCCATCAGGTTATGGGTTCGGACAACTGGAGAACTCAACCTCTTGTCGAGTCTTTTCTGTTCTCACATCAACATTAAAACATCACATATTATAACTTCAGCCAAACAGAACCACCTTTAGCCCACCAATTTTTGTTGGTTTTACATATTATGTCAACACACAATAACATTTCCATCCACCTTACGTTTATGAACTTATAGCTTATACTTCTTACATTTCTCAGGTACCAAATGTTGCTGTTTAATATGTAGAACTTTTTTATATTTAAGTTATAAGTTAAGTAATATACGAACAGTACATTACAAAATTTATTTGATTTACACTCAATACCTCAATTAACTTTTCACTCTGTAATAATAAAATTTAAAAACCCAACTTCCTACACATATCTTCTTTCCATATTTCAGGTACCAAATGTTGAAAAAACATATGGGGTCTTTTATAAAAATCTTTCGTTAACCACCAATGAATTCAGATATCTGTATGGTTGGTTACTTCCTGCACTCACAACTTTTTACCAAACTTTAGTTCACCTACATTAATAGCCAATTTTACAAATTTCTCAAGATAATTTCAGGATAAATTATACTTTAACCTACAACATATTGATGGTTGCTACTGTTATTATTAACCAAATTTTAACATATTTAATTTTAAATATTGCTGGTTACTGTCACACACATACCTCAGGTTACATTGACTGCTTTGTTCCGACTTTCGTCCCAACATATCATTTTAATCAGTTGCTATTAACAACTCCTCGCAGACACTTCGTCTAAGGACTAGCAACCTTCAGTGGAGTCTTACGTTGCCATGTTATCTATTCCTGTTGTAATTTAAACATCATAGTTTATAAAGTAAAAAAAATGTAACTCAAAGTTAATTTAATAACATCTTTTTAGGGTTTTACCCATATATTTAGTGGCTTCAGACATGTACATCCAGTAAGTATTAACCACACTTTTTGTAATATTCTTGATTAAAATTTTAACTTTCATGTTTAATTTAATTAAAGTGGTTACACTTTTAGGGCAGCACTGATGATGGAATATTAATTCCGACAAAGTTCTGTGATGTAGCCCGATAGGGTTTTTAATATTATAACTCTTATAAAATACCTCAAATTTTATTTTTTTTACTTGGTAAAAAATTCTTCTATAATAATTTAATCTAATTTACCAATTTAATTTTATCTGACTCATTCAGGGTTCGAGGGATGACTTTATTAAAATTTGATTATTACATGAAATCAACTTTAACTTGAGAATATCCGTCAGAAAAATCATAGAATGTGATTCGACTTATTAAAAGTGGCATTTTCCTTTTATTAACTTCCTCTTTTAATATGGATAACCAGATCCTACTGCACTCTACTAAGGAATTTGCGACGCAATTGGTAACATTTGGCCTCTCGTTTGATTTTTTTCTTTTTACAACCTGTTTCTTCTCGGACTATATTTGAATCGTTCCATTGAACCCTATGTTCATTTTTCCATACTTGTTAAAATATTTAAGATTTACCAAATTCTTTATTTTTAATATAAGATTAACTTCACTTATTCTAACATTTAATGGCCTTGATGTTGTAAATTTTATTTTATTAATTACTTAGTGTCCTGAGAGTATAATGTAAGACCAATTACCATGTCGGAATAGTATTATGAGGTTATTTTAAATTAATTATTGTTATTAATTCTAGCATTTAATTTGCCTTCAGAGTAAACTAAATCTGTCACCAAATACTTTCCAGGTCGGAATAGTATTATGAGGTTTTTTTTTCTAATTTTTGCCTCGCGGTCTTTTGAAATGCATTACTGCCTTAGCTATCTTGCGCAAATTCAGTAGGCGGTTCGCCAACGGACCATGTTGCCACGTTGCCATCGAAGTAGAAGAGTCACCTTACACAGCATCCAAGCGCTGTTTGATTTCGCTGCGCTATTTTCCTTTCAAAAACAAGAATCGAATGAACGGCGGATATTGCTCTTTTTCTATTTGTCTAAAATCCGCGGACAAGCCCGCTTTCACACGCGGTCAAAAGAAAACTACCAGTCTGATTCGGCTGAAATTTTGACATTAGCCTTCTACAAGAATGTATTACACCATAGTAGATATCTCTTTAGATAGTTGCACCACGGAGCGGTGAAGCTAAGTACTTATCGGACCCCCTACCTTTGTGGACTAGCAGACTACACTTTAAAGTGCCTAGATTATGATTCATGGTTAATATATAAACGAGAAGTCCCCAGTGTAATCACATCGGTTTATGGATAAATAGTACAGTCCAAATGATAGGCTCATGGCTTGATGAACGCTCAGTATATTATGTTATACTACCTTTATGACTTGTATTGCTTCACCACGATTGGCGTGTATTTTTTAGCACCTACCGCCAAACAACAAGAGAGAAATTTATGTTAAAAACCACAACAAATAAAGTAATAATAATAAATAATTAACTAGTGTGAAAGTTAAAATATTAGTTGGTTTTATTGTGATTTATTGTACACATTCTCAAGATTTGTTCTATTGAGATAACTGCTGTAATCGTATTGGACTATATGGGGAAATGTCATTATAAAATTGTTGAAATTATAGATATTCGCATAAAGTACAAGCAATTTCTCGTAGCAATTTATATCGTGGAAACTTTAACAATTAACGCTCCATAGTCACACATATATCGAAATGATAAAGCTAAACTGGCTGCTGCTGTGTGTACCGTATAACTTCATTTTATAAAGTAACAAATCAAATACGTCTCCCAAACCAATTACGTACAAAACTGATTTATGGGCCGTTTTAAATTCACAGACATTACATGGAGCGCAAGTATACGTTGCGTTATGTGGAATATTATACGCCGGCATTTATTAAATAAAATTTCGTCATATGGTAATGTAGCTACGTGATAGCGAAATTACGGCTGGAAATAAATGGATTTTCGAGGAAAAATGTGAATTTCGACTGTTAAGCCTTTAGTTAAAGTTATTAGTGGCCCAATTTATAGCTACAGTATGTTTAGCTATGTTAAATATGTTAAACGGTTTTTTTAGGTCAATATTTCGAGTTATGGTGTTCTTTTCAGTGAAGGTTCTTAGCCTACAATAAAGTTACATAGCAAACTTTGATAAACAGACAAAAAGAATAGTGATACTTATCTATTTATAATCACTAGAGCCATACAAAGAGTAGTTACGAAACAAGTACAATTATTAGTTTATTTAAACATTTTAAGACCCATGACTATGTTTGGAAGAATTGCTATCAGAATTATTCCATAATGCCTTGTTATTATATAACCCGTAATAGCAATTAAACGGTTGTAAAAAACAGCCACGATTAAAAACCAAAAACTTCAGTTATGCAAAAACTGCCCAATGAATAAAAACTTTATTAATTACGAGCATAATCATGAGACTTCAACACTTCCTTCAACACGCCCCTTAAACTGATAATTTAGGAAAATGTACTAATTATCATATTATTTCGAAAAATATGGATATGCCATTTAGGAAACTTTTTAACCCTTTATCTAGTCAACTCACATGGTATCAAATAATCGAAAATTAAACGCAGGATAAGGAGATATATATAAGTTAACATGCTCCTTTTCTAACTTGACTGCACCGTACTGAAAACGACCAATAGTCATAAATACGTATATGTGGTTGCCTTCCATATTATGTACATATTTATTATATATATTTTTTCCTTTGTTGCGAGCTACGCCGATACCTAAGAAGAGTACAAGCTGGAGATTTGGAAGAGAAAATAAATGATTTAAAGCGAATGCAGATTGAATACAGGAATGAGATAAGAAGATCTAATAAAGAAAGCTGGAGTAACCTGCTTGAGGATCTCGAAAGAGATATCTAAAGGCAGGGCTTCAAGATTGTCTGTACCGAATTGAAGCGAGAAAAGGCACCCTACCCTCTGCGTAAGGAGGGAAAACTCCGTTTAATACGGGAACTCTTTCCTCAGGTGGAGGATAGGCGTGAAAGGGTTACTAGAGACGAAACCTCTTACTGAATTGAAACTTGGCGAGGCTGTTGGACGGATGAAGATCCGAAAGGCACCTGGCATAGATAGAGTTATGTCGGAGACAGTAAGACTCGCGGCACTAAGATACACGCAGATTTTCCTGAGATTGCTAAACAAATTGCTTAAACAACAGCAGCTTCCAACAATGTTGAAAGAAGCTAAGGTTGTCCTTATCCTGAAAGATGGGCGTGAAAAGGAATATGTGTTATTTCGGCCAATTTGCCTTCTTAGTTCGACAGCTAAATTATACGAACGACTTGTAAAAGGCCACCTTGACCGAGAGCTGGAAGAAAAGCATACGCTGAGCGACCGCCAATATGGTTTTAGAGCCAAAAGGTTCATCATAGATATGGTCACGAAAGTAACTTATTTAGTCGCACAGGATACAAAGAGATGGGTGGCTCTTATCCTGCTTAACGTCAAGAATGCTTTTAAGACGGCATCATGGAAAAAAATCATGTCCAAGAGAAAAATATACCAGCATCAGTTTGTCGCAGGATGTTCCGTAGGGTTCAGTACTAGGTCGAATCCTGTGGAATGTTCTGTACGACGGGGTGTTGAGGCTACAGATGTCACGGGGATGCACTCTTATGCAGATAATCTCGCACTAATTGCGAACGCGAGTCAGAAATCAGACATAGCGAATACAGCTAACACAGCCCTGCGTCGTATTAGTAGGCAGGCCAGAGAGAACGATCTACAGCTAGCGCCTCAGAGAACTGAGATGTTAGTTCTCAAAAAGAGCCGGGACAAATTATCTCTTCGTTATATAGTTGAAGGTGTGGAGGTTGCAACGGTTAAATAGATTAATTATCTCAGAGTCTGGTTGTCGGAAGTACTAAGGTTCAAAGTACGCATCCAAAAGACGGTAGAGAAGGCGAACCGAAATCTGGAGGCATTAATACGGCTAATGCCAAACATAGGAGGCCCAGGTGAAAAGCCCAAAAGAAGGGTGCTACGTGGAGTTTTTCAGTCGGTGGTAACCTACGTTGCCCACGTGTGGTGTATCGCATTGAACACTGCGAAATACACCAAGTTGATGGAGACTTTGCAAAGGCGAATGCTCATCAGGGTATCTAGCGCATACAGGACAGTTTCAAATGAGGCTCTATGTCATTGGAGCGGTGATCGACCGATCGTTTTGTTGCGCCAAGAGCGACCGAGGGTGTATGCGAAAAAGATGAATGCAAATATAGATGAGAATGAGAGAAAAAGAGCGATAGTGGAGTGACAGAAAGACTGGGCGAATGAGAGCGGAAAGGCAAGGTGAACCAAGTAGCTTATTCTGGATCTGAGGCCGTGGTAGGAATGTAATATTGTTTTGAAGCTATTTTCTTGTGGCATTTTAAATTAATTACTATTTAAATGGGAATAAGCAACAATTAGAGCTTAAAATACGTTTATTGACGTTTCAATTTCCACTTCGGAAATCGTTCTCAAAATACAAACATTTTTCTTTGTATTTTGAGAACGATTTCCGAAGTGGAAATTGAAATGTTAATAAACGTATTTTAACCTTTAGTTGTGGCTTATTCCCATTTAAATAGTAATTAGTAGGAATGTAAGTTCAGGAAACTAGACTACTTCCTGACGCAGTTTCTAACCTTACATGTTAGTTTTTGCACCTTCACAAATAGAATAGGCAAATCTGCCTTGGCAGACTGTACTGTTTGTGGTGTAATGGACACGCCCCCCCCCCCCATTTTTAACTGCCAGAGAGGAGAAATTTTTTCGAGAGGCGAGTGGGTTTCGGGCTGGATGAAAGAAACATGGTAAACATAACATTGAGGAGAGAGAAGTACACTGTTTGATTTCTGGGGTGATAAAAAAGAAAAAGCAGGTAGACAGAGGAGGAAATTGAACCAGGGTTCTAAAATTTATGGTTATCATTATTTATTAGTTTATGGTCTAAAGGATACATTGTCTGATTCACGGTAATGGGTATAGTTGTTTTTAAGTCTCTAGTTTTTTATTTTAGTTGTTCATTAAGTAGCAAGACCACCTTTCTGGAAAGGTGGTTAAAGTTTTAGCCGGAACACGATTAAGTCGGCACTGCCCTCGTGTCTTCTGGCCTAGTATCCTACTCGGATGAAAGATGCCAGGGTATCTTGCTCCGTGACGTTAGATGTCCAAAAAAATTTCCCCACCGTTGCCTACCAGAATTCAACGGATACCTTCTTGGGAGCTTATTAGAATCTGGCAATACGGCAAAAAAAAAAAAGAATAGTGGATAAGAGAAGTACATAATAGGAATAATGATAACTAAACAAAGAAGAAAAACAATATACGAAAATACACGTAATACGTTTAATCCAATGTTATATGTTGGATCTCTTCTCTTCTTTAGGTGCCGTCTGTAATGGAGGTTAGAATTGTATGACTTCTGCAAATTCATCTCTTTTTTGGGCTATTCTGATATAGTAGTAAGGTTTGAAGGTCTAGTATTGTCCTTTTCTTAATGTTACGCAGCTATGTCATTTGTCGTCTGCTGGACCGTGATTTCCTTCTATTGTTTCTTTCATTATTAGTTGAGGAAAGTTTTATCTCTCGTGTCATAAGTGTATGTCCAAAATAAGATGTTTTCCGTTTTTAAATAAATCCTATCAGTTTATGATCTCTACTTATACGTATTAAAACTACTGTATTTTTAACATGGACAGTCCGTGGAATTTTTAGGATACGGCTCAAAGTTTTCTAGGCGTCGTACCTAACTAGCTAAGTGTCCACGTCCAGGCTTCCATGTCATGTAGTACGATATTGTGCATGTAGCATTTTATCATCAATATCGCAGAGTTACATCCTCTAACCACTGTATAATATAGGATATATTATTTATTGCAAACGTATAAAATTTATAATCGAAATTAAATCAAAAGTGAGAATTTGTAGCAGAATTTCAATTCAATACGTAACACGACACACTTACACTAACGATGTCCCATTTATATGATTTATTTCGATAGTCTTGTTTCGAACTTATTAAAATATCTTTCGTTATAGAAACGATAAGTTCTTTACGCCTTTTTAGTGTCAAAATTAACAATAGCAGACCCTTAACGAGCATAACAACTTCACAGCAGTCACATCTGTTCTTGAAAACGCCATTCGATTCAGAAAACAATTAAGAGTTTTCTTGAAAATTACAAAGACCCTTGTTTACGTCAAGCAAATATTCAGATACATATTAAAACAATACAATCGAAACCTGAGTAACTAGGCCAGTGGCATGGAGCAAAAGGATTTGGATTTTATTTAAATGCATTGAAGTGGAGTGAAATATTAACATAGAACATAATGTAGAAAAGCAACGAGAAAATAATTTTAAAATTATAGTGTGAAGTAAATATATTTAGACGTGTTGGCTGTTAGTTAGCCAACATTGACCAGAAGGAGAATCAGAATTATTCAGAATCTATACTGGAACCAAATGGCAAAGGTGAGGATTGATCAAGACCAATATACGGATGAATTTGAAATCCGGAAAGGTTGTCCGCCAAGGCTGCATACTCTTTCCGATGCTTTTTAATTTATATGTTGAAAATATATTTGCGGAAGCATTAGAAGACACGGAATTAGGCATTAAGGTGAACGGCATACCAATTAGCAACCTACGCTATGCGGACGACACAGTGATTATAACTGATAATTTGGAAGATCAGCAGTTATTACTTGATAGGGTGAATAGCATAGGTAAAAAATATGGCCTCAAAATCAACATTTTAAAAACGAAATATATGGTCATTAGCAGAAACCCTCCAGAAAACCCGATAATATGCATATGTGACGATCGCATAAAACGCGTGAAAACTTTTAAATACCTTGGCACCACAATCAATGACCAATCGGATCCACAACAAGAGATAAAAACTCGAATACAAATGGCAAGACAAGCTTTTGTGAAATTCAGACCGCTCCTATGTAATCAAAACCTAAATTTCGAAATACGCTACAGAATGGTCAACTGCTACATATGGTCCATCTTGCTTTATGGCATGGAAACGTGGACTTAAAAAACATCTATCAACAAACTTGAAGCATTTGAAATGTGGCCATTGAGAAGAATGATGCGCATACCTTGGGTGGATAGAGTTCGAAACGATGACGTCCTTAAGAGAGCCGGCGTGGAAAGAGAACTGAATTAATTAAAAAACGCAAGATTGGTTACCTTGGGCACATATTGAGAGGAGCAAAATATGAAATACCACAGTTAATCCTACAAGGGAAGATCGAAGGTAGGAGAGGAGCCGGCCGCAAACAATTATCCTGGTTAAGGAATATTAAAGAATGGACAGGAATAGACAATACAGGCGAGCTGTGTCACGCCGCCAAGAACAGAATTCTAGTAATGAGATAGTCGCCTACGCTCTTTGGTGTATGGCATGTTAAGAAGAAAAAGAAGGTTGTTAGTGTTGTTATCTTGTATCTTGCAAAGATCTATTTCTTTTTGACATGTTGTGTGTGACCTATCGCCGCTTAGAAACCATCTCTGACCTTTACTGCATCGCTTTTAATGAGATATGTAGCTGGAAGGTAAATATAAGGAATAAATAATTTCAGACACCACCCCGAAAACTAATGTATCATTAGAATAAAATATATTTGAGAGTAACACACAAACACACTTAAAATATTACATTGCGATTACTACTATTATGTTAAGATGACGTAAATAAAACAAACATAAATTAAATAAGGAGGTGAAGTAAGCCAATGACTTAGAAATTCAATTAAATTCCAATATATGCTGAAATCCACCGGCAACAGTGCAAATAAATTCAAACCACAAGAATCGTTACTACCTGACGATACAGCTTTAAATTTTTCGTCATTGCTAGTTAAAATTTATAGTGAAATAGAATATTCAACACGAAGTTTAGAGTAACAATTATTATACTATTAAACGAATAGCTTTTGAGTACCGAGCGCAGAGTGAATTGTTTAAAAGGTTTATAAGTATAATATAACTGCTATTCTTAAGAGCTTTGTTTGCGCTACGTAATCGTATTTTTCGGTGACTTAGTAATATGTCACGGCTTTATTTATTGAAGACAGATTAATAACATATTAAAGAGTAGGAATGGTGTTAATGGTCCTTAAATCAGAATATCAGTATCATTCGGAAATATTCCTATAATATTCTAAGCTGTATTATAAGCAGTATTCCAAACACTTGCACCGTAGACATTCTAAAATGGGAAAATTGATGCAGCCTACTGAGAAATTATTGCAGGCTAAAGGCAACAAAAAATATTACAACATTCTGCCTGCTACGAAAAAATAATCTTATAGCTTTACAAAAGTTAGCATAATTGCAGGTATTCTCACTGTACACTGCTTACTCATAAATCATCTCTGTATTTCGCTGCATGCAGATTCTGAATAGATTTTATAGAGAAAACCGCCAAACTGTGTTTTTAACTACAGGGTAATTGTTCGCCAAGACCATAAAATCTTAAAAAAGGTATTTTAAAAATTTAATCAGCTAACAAAATTTTAAACTGATAGATAAAAGGATTTGTTTTCTTCTTTTTCTTGAAATGGAACTATATCCTGTTAATATTTAGCCATCTTATTAGATCTTGTACCATCGTTTTTGGTGGTCTGCCTACTAGTCTCCTCTTGGTCCATAGGTCGTTTTCTGTTACTTGGGACTGGGAGAATTTTGTTTCCCGAGATTATTGGAAATCTGTCTGCTTCGAATGCGCAGTAGCGACTATACGAGAAATATTGTAATCGTGGAGTAAAAATGGCGTCATAATAGTAATATGTAACATTGTACTCCTAGACTACAATGGCGACCATTATAATAATGTTCTACGCTGTTTTTTTCAACCATCGGCTAAAAATAGTTACAAAAAAGTGATCTAAATAGCGAAATATGTGCGTGTAATAGTGATGAACTACGTGCCATCGAGGCACTCTTCTAAATGTTTGCTCTTCCTGTTTTGTGTAAATTATTCTACGTTGTTATTGGTCCAATCGTCACGTCTGATGCCTCGTTGGACAGAAGGATAAAAAAAGGAAATATGATGTCTTTTTTGACGTGTAAAATTTTGACATTTTGACTTCAAAATGTCAAACTCAAAAAAACTAATGAAAAATTGCTACTAAATTAGTCAAAGGTATCTACAATGAGTAAAACTAATAGCATTATTAAAAAAATATACGTTATGCGTTATATATTCTTTCGATAAGGGTATATGGTTCTCTAAGTCTTATCCTATATTGCACATCTCTTTTTTGACATCCTTATTATATACAATGGTGGCAGCTGACGAGAGCACCACAAGACAAGACAAATCTGAATATAGCCTCACGACAGTTAGGTATACATTTATATCTCAGACATCTTTCGCCTACAGAAGCTACCGAGTATTCACTCTGAAAAGCAACCAGGCAAATAGAACGTCCTCAATTCTCCAAACCTCCTATCCTCACTGAAGATGACGCATGGACAAAAAGCAATAATGAACGGAATTTTCGCTGAATATCTTAAAACGGGTTTCCACCCTTTTTTTGCAGATGAACGTATCAATGTACATAATTAAATTCAAATTTATCTCTTAATTCACTTTAAACTCCTCTTAAAGAATTTACATTGAAATGGAAACGAATAACCCAGGCCCGTAGAACAATTAGATGCCTTAACGGAGTTCTTTGGAGCTCAGAAATTGGTAACAGACGAAAATACAATATATATGAATCTCTCATAAAAACCAGCTTAACCTATGGTACAGAGACATGGAGACTAACAGAAAGCAATAAAAGAAAACTCGAAGCAACAGAAATGGATGTATTTAGATGATCACTTCGAATATCTAGGGCAGACAGAATTAGAAACGATGAAATAAGGAATCGGATGGGGGTAGATGGATCACTGGCAACAGACATAGAAAGGAAACAACTTATATGGTATGGCCATGTTCAAAGAATGCCAGAAACAAGACTACCAAAAATCGCCATGAAATGAATACCACCAAATCGTAAGAAACGGGGAAGACCAAAAAGAACATGGAAGGAGGGAATAACAAAGGCAATGAGCTCCCTAGACTTGACCGAAGAACAATGGAATGATAGAAATTCGTGGAAATTAGGCATCGGACAACGACGCAAGACGTTTTGAAACCGATATATATATATATATATATATATATATATATATATATATATATATATATAAATATATATTGCTCTAATTTGGTAATTAGCCCAAATAATATTATTTCCAAAACCCGGAAAATCCTTGGAAAAAATAAAGTTCTACAGACCTGTTAGCCTGCTCCCTATTATGTCTAAAATTTTTGAAAAACTGCTGTTATCCAGACCATCCAGAGCCATTTTTAGTTGACAAACAAATATTACCTCGTTAACAGTTTGGCATTAGGCGACATCACGCTACCACTGAACAAATTTAAAGGGTTTACCAAGGAATACGCCAATCACAGGAAAATAGAAAATATTAATTCAGAATCTTCTTATACATCTGCATTAGATAAAGTCTAGCACAATGGCCTTATATACAAAATCAAAAAATCTATTACCAACATTTACTTCCAAAATTTAAGGTCCTAGCAGCAAGACCGCCATTACCTTGTAAAACATCACGATGAGTATACCAGACTTCACCCAATTATGGCTGAATTCTCTCAAGGTAGTGTTCTCGGTGCAGTGCTGTACCTGATAGTCACTGCGTACTTACCTACATCACCAGAAGTCACAACAGCAACTTATACAGATAACACAGCACTAACCTCTTCTCATCAAGACCCAGACGTAGCATTCCACAAAACGCAGGCTAACCTAAATGCAATAAAAACTTGGCTAAGAATGTGGCGTCTACGAGCAAACGAGACAAAATCTGCACAGGTCACTCTGCCACAGAAAGACAAAATAAAATACTTGGGGATGCATTTGGATCGCAGGCTCGCATGGAGAAAACACATATTTACCAAGCGAAAACTGATGGGCCTTAAACTCAATAAACTATATTGGAGAACAGCAGCTAGATCCAGTATTGACATTCTCGAAAGATTCCAATCGAAAGTCCTCCAAGTGATAACTAATGCTGCATGGTACGCTCCAAACAAAACGATCGCACGAGACCTCAACGTGACAACTGTCAAGGTAGAAGTCATCAAACTCTGCTATCAATATGATCAGATACGAAAAGACCACCCCAATAATCTAGCCCAAAATTTATTGTATATATATATATATATATATATATATATATATATATATATATATTATATATATATATATATATATGTAATATATATATATATATATACATGTATATATGTATATATATATATATACATGTATATATGTATATATATATACATGTATATATATATATATATGTATATATATATACATGTATATATATATATATATATATATATATATATATATATATATATATATATATATATATAATCGAATTGCTTGTGAGCAATGATTAGATGATTACAGCATATCATCTTTAAAAAAAACTCTTTATAAATTTTCCTTTAGTATAAACATTTGTCTTTTTCAAATTGTCATTATTTCAATAAATAACCAAAAAGCGCTTATAAAATGCATTCAAACGGATCAAAACACAAGACGAAAGCATACGAAAATCGGCTAATAATTGGTAAAGCTAAATAAGACCTACGATTAAAAACTATTCTGCTCCATCCCTGATTTTATAGATATTCAAACAATGGTAATTATAACATTTCGTTCCTTATAGTCGTGGTGTGCTGTGCTAATGACAGTTTATCAGGAACAGAAACTTGAGTTTGTTACAAAATAATGATGTTTCGAACGTAATAAAGATACCAGAATCTGGTGATGATTTGCAAAATTGTGGATGGATAAAGACACTGTATTTTACAGTGGTACCCAACTGTGTTCAGATTAATACTGAAATTTAACTCAATTTTAGTAAAAGTACAGTTATTTTTTTAAACATGTACAGCTATCGTATAAATGTTTCTGTAGTTATATTATTTTTAATGCGATAACATTTAATGATATTCTTTATTTCTAATAAAATATTAGCCTGTTTTTGCTTTTACTTAACCGAGCTAAACAATTTATTTGGCTATATATATATATATATATATATATATATATATATATATATATATATATATATATATTTGTCTGCATTTAGTCAATAAAACATATTTTTTTTACTTCCCCTTACTTACAATCTATAATAATATTCAAAACCTCGACAAAAAGGTGCTAGAATGCAGAAATGCAGGAACTATAGAGGAAAGTCTGACCATCATACAAGAAACAGTGGGAGAAATAAAAGAACAACACCTGAAGAAAGATACAAAGAAACGAAAATCGTGGATAACCGATGAGGTAAAAAGAGAACCGATGCAGTAACCCAAGAGAAAAAAACAGAACAATGTCAAGAAATAGAAGTCTCAGATCATGATAACTTCAATGTCCATAGAAAGGTAAAGGAAATAGCTGAAAAGTTTCGAAAGCGCAACAGCGGAAAAATAACAGATGATGAAGGCAATCTTGCCATAACCAAAGAAGATAAAATGAAAGTATAGGAAGAATACTTAGAGAGACTTGTCCACTACCTTAGAACAACACAAGAATCCACCATTGAAGAAAATTCAGGTCCGGAAATCCAACCAGAAGAAATAACGACAGCCGTCAGACAAATGAAGGATGGAATGGCACCGGGACCTGATAAAATTTCTGAAAATAATAACTGAAATATTTCATGAAATATATAAGGCAGAAAAAATACCAGTAGGGAGGCTCTAATCGGTGTTCGTACGATTGCCCAAAAAAACAGGAGCAAAAGTTTGTGAAGACTATAGCGTGCAGGTATTGTTTCAGAAATGTAGAGATGTCAGCTGTGATGTTTTTGCATGCCTGATTGACTACAGGAAGGCTTTCGATCGAGTCAGGCATGAATAAATGATGGAAGTGCTGAAGAGGACAGGGATTATTGAAAAAGACCTAAAAATAATAGCTAACCTGGATTGAGAAAACCTATTTTCGAGTGTGTTGAAAAACTCTTGATATTTCTGTTTGTTTATTGTGTGCTGTGGTGGACAGTCAGTGTTGTTTCTGTTATCTTTGCTAGTACTAGTTGCTTGGATATAATTTTTACAACAATTTATACAGTGGTATCTGGATTATACTTTGTATTCTTCTTCTTTTTCTTCTTCAGCCTTCATTCATCCATTGTTGGACATAGGCCTCCTCCAATTGTTTCCACGCTTCCCTATCTTTTGCAATTCTCATCCACTGCTTTCCAGCTACAGCTGTTATATCGTCTATCCATCTCTTTTTGGGTCTTCCCACGCTTCTTTTTGTTTCTCGAGGTCTCCAGAATGTCACTTTATGAGACCATCTGTTGGTGTCTTGTCTTGCTACATGTGCTACCCATTGCCATCTCAATGTCGCTATTTTTTCCATGATGTCGGTTACTTTAGTTCTTCGACGTATTTCGGTGTTAGGAATTTTGTCTCTGAGGCTTATATTTAACATGGCCCTCTCCATGGCCCGTTGAGTTACTCTTAATTGTTCTGGCATTTTTCTTGTTATTGCCATAGTTTCCAATCCATAAGTTGCAACTGGTAGTATACAAGTGTCATAGGTTTTTCGTTTTAAGTGTATTGGGATTTTTCTGTCTTTTAAAATGAAGCTCAACTTCCCAAAAGCAGCCCATGATAATTGTGTCCTTCTTTTAATTTCTAGGGTTTGATTTTCCTTTTCGTTTTTAATTGCATGTCCTAGATATATATATTGTTCTACCTTTTCTACATTGATGTTATCTATCGTAATGTTTTCTAGGCTGTTGCTTAATATCTTTGTTTTGTCGAGATTCATTTTTAATCCTATTTGATTCGATTTGTGATTTAAATCTTGTAGCATTGATTTTAGTTCATGGATATCTGTGCTTATTAGTACTATGTCGTCTGCGAAACGCAAATGGTTAAGATATACTCCATCTATTTTTAATCCCTTTTCGACCCAATTTAGTTTTTTGAAGACATTTTCTAATGCCAAAGTAAATAACTTGGGTGAGATGGTGTCACCCTGTCTCACGCCTTTGCCAAGGTCTATTTTCATAGTTTCCAGATCATCATCTATTTTTACGTGAAAAGTAGCATCATCGTATATATTCTTAAGAAGGGCAGCATATCTTGAATCTACTCTGGCGTCGTCCAATGCTGTTAAGAAAGCCCATTTCTCGATACTGTCCGGATTGTTTGCGAGTGATCGATAGTGCTAAAACCCTTACGAAAGCCTGCTTGCTCCACCGGTTGGTATGCATCTAGCTTAGCTGTCAATCTATTTGTTATTATTCGGGTTAGTAGTTTGTAAAGGTGTGACAACAAGCTTATTGGTCAGTAGTTTTCTATATTTGCGGCGTCTCCTTTTTTATGGAGTAGAATGACTTCCGCATTTTTCCATGCTTTTGGTATTTGTCCTTCCAATAGGCATTTATTCAGTAATGCTCTTATTGCCTCTTCTAATGCAGTGCCTCCCATTTTTAGCATCTCCGAAGTAATTTTATCTTCTCCTGGTGTTTTTCCATTTTTCATTTGTTTTAGGGCGGCTCTAATTTCTGATGTTATTATTTCAGGGAGATCCTCTGAGCCCACATTTAAGATACGTTCGTTCTTCTTCTTTTCTCTATCTGTTCTAGAGTCTCGGGTTTTAGTTTAGCTTCTTTTTGTTTTCTTATTCTGCAACAAAGTTTCTTAGTGACTGTTTGTATGTCTTTAGTTATTTTCTCAGCTAGTTCATCTATATTCTTGTGCTCAAAGCTATTTGCTATTAGTTTCCGTGCTAATTTCTCTTGATATTTCTCTTTATTATTGGCTAGGATGTCTGCCGTCGGTAAAGGGTTTGTTGTTAATAGTTTTCGTCTTCCTCTCTTTACGTTAATATGTATATCGGCACGAACTAGTCTATGGTCACTGCCAGTATTAAATTTGTTCAGCACCTCGATGTTTTTACATATTGATCTATCACTGGAAAGGATAAAATCTATTTCATTCTTAACCTGGCCGTTCGGGCTACGCCATGTCCACTTTCTTTGTATTTGTTTTTTATAGAACGTGTTCAGGCAAAACATTTTTTCGGTTCTTATAAAATTTGCTAATGTCTCTCCTCTGGTGTTTCTGTTGCCTAGACCGAAGTTTCCTATGTAGTCTGAGTCGCCTGGTATTCGCCGCCCTATTTTTGCATTAAAATCTCCGGTGATGATAACATAATGTGTTTTTTCTAGGTCTTTAGCTCGCGTTATATCTTCGTAGAGTTGTTCTATTGACTCGTCATCTGCAGTGGAAGTTGGAGCATAGCAGTGTATTATTTGTAAGCTATATCGTTTATTCAGTTCTAATACAAGATATATCACTCTTTCCGACACTGCTGAGTATTTTACAATCTGGTGTTCTATTCTTCGGTTGACCATGAAAGCCACTCCTCCTTGACCGTGGTTCTCTTCTGAATTATATTGGTATAAAGTGTGCCCAGATTTTAGGGTGGTCTTTTTCTCTCCTTGAAGTCTCGTTTCACATAAGCTTACAATATCCCATTTAATAGCCCCTAGTTGTTGCTCTAATTCCTCTAGATGGTCGTTCGTTCTCATGGTTCTATTGTGTATGTAGCAAATTTAAATTTTTGAGAATTAATTTGTTTATTATTGTCATGTATTTTCGATCTTCTGCCTCCCCCAGAATCCGTGAGGCAGTCCATATTGGAGTGGGATTCTGAGTTATAAACTCTACCCACCTGGGGTACTTTATGATGCAATACTTTGTATTGCATCAAGTAATTTAGAATTTTGATGTAACTTCGATTTTTAAAATGAGTTTTAAACATTGTCAACGTCATGTCAATATTGTGATTTATTATATAAGCTTTAACCTCATGGGCATATTAGGCTAGCCCGTTGGCATTCCAAATGACTATTTTCAGGAACTTATTCATTTTGAGATTTGGGCGATAATAGTGAGTAGGTTTTGGCATAGTCGCCTTTTGTACTATTAATGTTTTTAACATGCCTTTTATTTCCTTCATGTCGTTGGTGGATCCTATTTGGATCATATTAGTACTGTGTATTTCGTGAACATTCTTATTACTAGCGACTTGAACAAAGCTGATGCCAGGTTGTACAGATTGTGCAGAGACTGAGTGAGTGGCTTGCAGTTCTTTGTAGACTCTACAACCTTCATAGTTTGCGGGATGGCTTTCCTCACAAAGGACACAGTTAACATCGACGGATATATCCTTGAGAGTCATAGTTTGGTTGCGTGATTGCCGCAGCATTTTGCGCAGCATGGTCTTAGTTGGCAGTATGCTTTCGTATGCTCATAACGCTGATATCTTGAGCAATGGAGTATCTGCCCTTTTTTGGCAAGACGGTTCGATTTTGACCTTGTGATTCATCAAGGAATCTATTTTGTATATTACTTTGTTCTTTTCAGCAAGTCCGTCAGTTGTTTTGGGTTGTACTTTTACTTGTTTAAAATTTAGAATTTCAGTTCATAAATATTGTTTTCTTTTAGATTCAGTAGCTCCATTAGTGGAGTTATATTTTTTCTCCTTGAATAGTTTTTTTGGTTTCTCTGGTTCCTCGGTGTCTATGCTTACAAAATAATCAAAGAAACAGTCATAGTAAATAAAAAACGCTTTAATAAACATGTAAAGGTAGATTTATTACACTCAATTTCATGTATTCTTCTGATAATACACTACATCTGTACGCGACTTGCCTGACCTATACTTTGTTTGTTATTACTATTAGCTTGGTTATAAAAAAGTAAGACTATTGATTTTATCTCTTATAATTTTGTGCTTTTATTATAAGTAAAAATTGAAAAGCTTAATTTATATTGCATGAACTCCCAATGGGAATCCGTTTTAAGCGATGAAATTTAGTTTATTAACCAAAGTGTTTAATAATTTGAAATAAGCAATTTTTAAGACCCGCTATATTTGTAGAAATAATTTTATTATGAGTTCTTTCGCATACCTAGCCATTTCTTAAAAAAGTTAATCACAATGTTCTTCTTGCGTCTCCTTTATTATCTCAGGCCTCCTTTGAAATCGTCCCAAAGCCCGCTATGTACACAATACAGATCCGAAGTTTTACACTTAATATATAGTATAAAGAAGCTTAGCAATGAGTGTTTGAAGAAAATTCCCGGGTTTAATCATGTACATACATTTTAGCACAAAGAAGAAAACGCACCAGCTTTTCATACTACAAAGGGAAAATCCGAATAAAAATGTCGAGTCTAGTGAGCTCTGGAATGATAAGAACCTCCCTTAAAGTGAGTTTATTCCATCGTAAACGTTTTATTATTATTCAAAGGGATTTAAAGTGCATAATTGTATTCTGGCGAGAAAAGAAAACTGTTTCGGATTCGATTATGGATTTATAGGAATTCTTTTAATTTCGGCATTGTAAACCAGCGAAATGTTAGACTTAATGCCGTTTAAAAATTATCTGCCGTTTTATGCTCGTCGTAAAATTTTAACTGAGGATTGCACCGGTTTCTATTTCTTGAAGTTACGACCTAGACGTAAGTGACACTTTGTTGCTCACTTTTCCTTAATGGTCCTAATTTCAGGCTTAAACGAAAATATTTGCATATTACCGAAGCGGTAGTCATCTGAATTTTATATTTACTAATTCAACGTGATCTTAGTCATAAAATATTTGTGTTTCTATAGCATTCGATGTGTACATCTTTATTGGGGTTTTGGGTAGTGTTCCAGAATTGTTTGTTCGTACGTTTCGTCTGCAGCTGCGGCGCATTATCACCGGGCAGAAACCTGCAATGCCTTTGTTAATATCTACCTCGGTTTCAGATGAAACTTAAGAAATAAACAATTTTGAAATACGGCCTAGGTACTACGACCCTTATAAAAATATTCGTTTAAAAACACTGGCGGCGAAAGTCTATACCTGGAAACTGACATAGAGTAAATTTGATTTATACTAAATACTTTGTTAAAGCATCACTCCAGTCATGCATTTTTTAAACATCGTAGTTCAAAACCTAAATGGCTTTAAGTTGAAACTTTAGGCACATATATATTAACAGTTACAAATAGACTTCTGAACTATTTAAATTAATTATTTATCACGAGTGATCCAGTTTCACGGTCATTATGTTATCGTGAAACTGGTTACCAAAACTCAATTCATAAATAAGTTTTTATTTTTACTAATAATAGAGGAACAATTATTTTTAAAACGTTTCCTATTCAGATGCCACCTGGGGTGACATTAGGCCAGGAAAATAACACGTTATTTTCAGATAATGCACAACGTTCGCAAAATGATCTAGCATTATATAATGCATGGGTTTAATTAGAAAATAATGTCTAGAAGCTGAATAAAGACAATCAATGGCTAACTGAAATATTTATCGCAATGGAACAAAGATTAACACAACTTGAGAAAACCCAACAAGATACATGGTCAATTGGCAATAAAACAAAAAACGAAGAAAAATCAGACAAACCTGAATACTGCACCGATGAAGAGGATTTAGAAAATAAAACGGAATGGATAAGAAAAGAGAAAAGAAACACCAAAAATGCGCAAAATGGATACTTCATTCTATTCTCCCTCCCTAAAGAAAGCACAAGCATAAAAACAAAATTAAAAGCCAAAAATGCTATCACACGTTGTAGTAGAAGGTTTCGAAAATTCTGCCAACTTAAGCAAGACTCTAGTCGATGCTAGTATTAAATTCACCATGTAAGTCCTAAATAGTGACAATAATAAAAATTAATACACCTAACAGTGATTCATACAGAAAACTAATAAAGAGTTTAAATACGCGTAAACTTTCGCAACACACTATACCTGTCAGCCACAGGACATAGTAATAAAAAACTAGAAAAAAGAGGATATTATAAGGTTATACGAGCTAATAGGAAATTTAAATAAAGAAATAAAAAACCTCTAGATATATTCATTCTGACTTTCAGACAAGAAGTAGATATTAACAAAATCTTTGTAATAACTTACATATTGAGCATAAGACTTGAAAGGTTTACCAGCTAGTAGCACAGTGCAAAAGATGTCAGGCCTATGGTCATACCTGGAAATATTGTAATAAGGAACGAAGATGTGGTAAATGCATTGGTAAGCACCTCACAAAAAATTGTGAAAAATCCCTAAAAGAGCAACCAAAATGCATATATTGGGGTGATCATTATCTTGCAAACTACCAAGGATATTAGATAGTCAAAAAAAAATACAAACGTTGAGAAATCAGTAGACAAATAAAGCTACTGCTTCAAAACCCCGAAAAGGGTTAATAAGAAGGAAAAACCAAAAGCACAAAAAGTCAGTGAAAATAAAAAAATATAGTGATGTAGTAAATAATGCAAAACAATAGCAATAAGAATTGAAAGCTGAAAATACATTGAAAATAATATATTATAATTAGAAAACTCATCAAAACAGTAAATACAATAACTTAAATAAATGTAGGAGTGACCAGATTGGAACGCGATAAAGGAGCTATACCGAAAATTAGAAACGGCGAAGCAACTACAAATCATGGAATGGAATTCCAATAGACTGCTAAAACATTAAAATGAGGTGCAAGTAACGTTAAATATAGCAGAAGTTTTGGAAGACCATAAAGTACCTATTGATAAAAAAATGAGACAAGTAAGAATGCTGAAAATACCATAGGTGGCCAGAAAAACAAATGAATTTACACTGAACAAGCGAAACACAATGAAAAGACTAAGAACACAAATATCAGAGCAAAAAATAGGCTATTTTGGACACTTGATTTTAAGAAATGGTTCTAACAAACTTCCTCTCAGGGTTAAATAGGAAGCAAAAGAAGTTGAGGTAGATTTTTCACTAGGTACATGGACCATATTGTTGCTACTATTGGCGCTTCATTATCAGAATGTGCTGGAATAGCAAAAAACAGAAAGACATGGAGGAACATTGGAAAAATCAGCTATTAGCGTCATAATATCATGATAGCTGCATTAGGTTAACGACTAAGAAGAAGAAGTGTAGTTGCGGAGACTGTAAGTGCAGATATAAACTCTGCTCACAACTAACTTGTAAGTAACTTTAAACTGAAACTTAATAAAATCAAGAGCCAGTGCCAAATAAAACGTTGGGATTTAAATAAAATTAAAAAATATCTCACCTGCTACAACAAAGATCACAGAAATATTTAATGCGTAATGAACAAATTGAAAAAATACTGCCAAAGCTGGAGTTAAAATTGTTGGAAAACGCGTGTAACATAAAACTTATGCCATTCTTGAAAATAAGAAAGTATAAAAAATAATTAGGAATAAAACAAGAAGAGCTAAACGCATCGCTTAGAAGAGGAACATGTAGCTAGAAATACTAGAGATAAAGTATGGTAGCTTCAATCTGCACAAGAAAAAATAGCCGTCAGTAAGACTAGAAAAATAATATGTAGTGGAAAAAACTCAGAAATTTTAAACCTAGAAGGATTATGACAGCTGAAACAGCTTGAGAACAGCTAATTGAGAAAAACTTGTGCTGCAACAAAACCATAAAAAAAACTGAACTACCCATAAATGAGATACGCGATGTGCGGCATCTAATAGGGAATCACCAGAAGCTAATAATACTTAATACTTTCACAGAATTTCTTTAAACTTTCTGATGGTAAGAATATCCAACTGTGTTTATGAAATAGGTACAAAACTTGGCTCAAAACAATGTGTATAGTATTCCCGAAAAAATTTGTGCAAAACAGTTTAATGGCTGTTGTACTATTAGTCTGATGAATTGTTTTGCACAAGTTGGATTTAGGGACGCACTGGGAACAACAAAAGCCATTTTTTGTAAACGAATCTATTTTCAGGTATGCAAAGATGTAAATATCGATATTTACTTATTTTACATATTGTCACAAGCCTTCCAGTGTACATCACAAATTAATAGAAATCCTTACCTTGCTTCATATAGAGTGATATTCTCTAATAATTATCACTTTCCAAAATGCACACAATAACAGAACATAGTAGTAAAGCCGGACTATAACTTAATAGAAAAAAAATAAAATATAAGCCCATAAGCAAACAAATTTTCCACATCAAAGATTATGTACGACTAGAAATTATTAAAAGTATACAGGAATATGGAGATTTAGGTACAACCGTCAATGCCATTCTGCCATTCTTTTGAATGCAGATATATACCAGAAAAAGCAAAGTCGTCCTGTTGCAGCATATCTGAATTTGCTACTTAAACGCTTATTTGCTACCTAAAAGCTTTCCAATACGGTACTACAATGCTGAAACGTAGACCTTTACATATGAATTCGCAAAAAAATTTAATAAAAGGTAAGTATTATAGTCTACAAAATATATGGAAGTCTTTCTCGCCATTAAAAATGCAAGATGGACTATTTGGGCAACTTAATGCAAAATGATAATAGATCTTCTTCCTTCTCTAGCTTTTTTCTTGTTAGGGGTCGTCATTCCTTTCTCTTTTTTCTCACTTATTTCTCTCTATCGTGTCCTCTTCATTTAAACTCTTTCTTTTTCAAGTCTTCTGTCACACAGTTCTTTCACCTTCTCCTCGGTTTTTCTTTATTTCTCTTACCCTTAACTTTTAACAGCTCTATCGTCCATTGCATATCTTTCTATATCTGACGTGAACAAACCATTACAGTCTGTGTTCTTAACTATGTTTTGAGACTCTATTCACTCCGGCTTTTTCCCTAATCACGTCATTCCTGCTCTAGTGTCTCATCATCCATTTTCATTTCAGCTACCTCAATTTTTTTTTGCTGAACGACTTAACAGCTACACTTCATCGCCGTAGACCAATGGCGATTCCATTAAAAACATTTCTGTTCCTCCCAGCCACATGTACTCCGTTTTTGATATGCTAAACTTAAGTTCTCAAGGAACCCCCTTTCTCGTGTGAATACATTTATAACAAGATTAAACAGGTATGGACTCTGTAAAGAGACTTGATACAAACCAACCCTCACTAAGAAACTTTTGGTCAATCCGACACAATACCTTACTTTAGTATACACTTTCTCATATATATTCTTCAATCTATTTCTCTCTCATACATCTGCATAGCTTTTGTCTAGGAACTGTTTCATACACCTTCTCAAGATCTATAAATACCACATGTAGCTCTCTATTTTCTTCGCGGTATTTCTCTATTAATTATCCCAAAGCAAACAAGGCATCCGTTGTCGTCCTTCATGACATATATTCATTTTTTATCAGTGCTTCTCCCCTAAACCTTCGTTCTATAGTTTCCTCAAAAATGTTCAATGTGTGCGACATTTACTTCTTCCCTCTATACTTCTCACAGTCCCCAACGTTTCCTTTGTCTTTGTTAGATATTCCATCAGGTCCTACTGCCTTACCACTTTTCATCCTAATTAAAGCCTCGACAATCTCATCCCTTGTTATCTCCTGTACTACATTCTTATTTTAGGTTCCATACCTTCTGTCTCTCCTCTGGTGTTCTTTATTTAACAACTTTCCAAAGTGCTTATATCATCTTTTTGAGCCTGTTTGCATGCACTCTTGGATAAAGGCCTTCCCATGGGTTATCCACTCTTTTTTTTTGCTATTTGGTGACAGTTTCTTTGCGCTTTTGCTTTGATGTCGTCTAGCCACCGCTTTTTTGATCTTTTTCTACTATGACTGTACTCGTGTGGTCTGCAATGTACAATGTTACTTGTTAATTTTTTAGTATTTTGTTGTGACACGTGTTCTACACAGCCCCATTTCATTTGTGCAATTTTTTCAATTACATCTTTCACCTTCGTCCTACTCCGCACGTACTCATTTCGTATTTCTCTTAAAGAAACTCTAAACAAAGCTCGTTCGATCGCCCTTTGTTTTGCTTTTAATCTATTGGCCGATAACTCTGTAGTGTCACGGTCTCTATTCCATAGGTAACTCATAGTCATAAATCTCTGCTTACAAAATGTTAATAGACATAAAGTGTTAAGACTCATAGTTTGGTTAGCAAAAGGAGTCCTGAATAAAGACAAATCTTGTCCTATATTTTTCTATATTCTTTTATACAACTTTGCCGCCTATAACTTTTGTAAATAATTTTTTGTTGCTATCTTTTATAATGACGAATAGATCTATCTGTACGCACTATAACCTCACCCCGTACAATAATATAATGTACAAGGGAATCGTTACAGCTCAGAAGTTAGAACTAATTAAAACAAATGATGAAAAGCTGAAACACTACCGTTAATATGAAAATGAACAAAAAAAAATGTATTTTGTTGGTTAATTCACTTAATCGAGTTTACATACTATAAGTTATTATCAATATTTCGATATGCTTATATCTATAAAAGCTAAATCTTATAAAAATATTTAGTTTTACAAGTAACTTTAAATGTTAAAATTGCTTTTAGTTAATAAACATTTTTAAAACCCCTTTAACATTTTTAATTTTTATATTCGCCTTTTTATCCTGGCCTACCAACTTTGTACCAAAACAATGCATTTTCCTTCTAAAAAGCCCATTTAACCCTCTCTTTCATGCGGTTCTCTTTTCTCGATTTATTTTAATTTGAAAATCGTTACAAACGAAGTTCAGGCCAGCCATTAATTTTGTTCAAATAGGGCTTGTTGGTATTTTTTGTAGAAACTTTTTCTTTTTTTCCGCCATTCAATCACTCGTGCGGATTTAATGGTTTTTGTTTGTAAGTCCACTTTAGCTAAATGATTTTCAACACTATGATAATATTCCATTATTATTTACTCATTTACTTATAACGTACCACCAATAAGTGATTTGATCCAATATTAGTAAATAATTGTCATATTCACTGACAAGGTTCTGCCTTTTCTTTATTCTAGATGAAGTTACAATGACTTTATCAGCTTTAGACAATATTATTTTAAGTCTCTTAGATGATTTTGTTTAATAAATATGCCCAATGGATTCGATTCTAATACCTGAACGACTTAACAACGTTCGCCGATCCCTCTGTTTTCAATAATTCGAGTTACCTGGTAACTACATTTACAATGGTGTACCATTTACATGGGTAATAAACAAGAGTAACAAGCTTGACACTTTTCCAATGTAAATGTGGAGCAAAATAAAACAAAAAATCCACAAAAATAAGGTTATCACAGATGATCAGAATGACACCTTTGCACAACATTTTTAGAACAACTCCAAACACAAAATTAATCGTATAAATGTACACAGGATAATAAACTACTGTATACATGAACTTGAGGATAGTGGTAACTGTTTAAAAAATGGACGGGAAAACAGTTCCCCAAGCTATGGCAGAAATCTATTATAATAAAAATGAACAAGGATAACTCCTCCTATCCACCTTACCTAGTTGTTTTTGACCTATTTTTTTACATGCTCATTATGTAAAGATTTAGAAAAAATTAAAAACATACGTCCAAATATACTTATAACGGCACAAATTACTAAATCCATTTCAGTCAATATACTTCAGTCGTCAGAGACGAAAATGCCACTGAACCTCTAAAAATCATACAGACAATCTGAATTTGGCCGAGAATATTAATTTTGGGCCCCCAAAAATGGTACAAAAAAGTTTACCACTTTTACCCCCGAGCTTCCCAGTAAAAACGCAAAAAAATCGATTTACCAAGAATCTGTACACCGCAGAAAAAATTGCTTCAAATAAAAAATGTAGATGAGTATCATCAAGTGATTCCCATCTTAACATAAGCCTTCTGATTCTGATGTTCAACAATATGAAACTGAAGAAGATGAATTTACCAATCGCAGAACAGTAAAGCCGTTGGCAAAAGTAGTTTGAGATTGGAATAAGACTGATCTTTTTGCTAACAACAAATTATCACATTCAATAGGAGGGAGCAGCATTGAATGGAAATTACACTTTCCTTCTTTTTATTCTCGCCCGTTAACTCCTTGGCAGAATTTGAATTTTTTTCAACGAAGCTTTACTTACGCATATTGTAAGGGAAATGGTTCGCTATGCTTCTTAAGCAGGGTCTAAATTAGAATTTAGTGTTCATAAGTTTAAAGCCTTTATAGGAATATTGTTAGTAAGTGGATATAATGCAAATCTAAGGAGACCTAAGATCTAAGAATGTATTGGGAAGAATCAGATGATGTCCAAAGTATAATAATATCCCAAAGCATGCGCCGTAATCGATTTGAAACCATTATCAGATTTCTTAACTTCAATGTTAATTTAGCTATTGATTGGAATTAAATAGCACATAAAAGGAAAATAATTCGCTTTGGATGTAAGTTTTAATGTTGGAATCTGAGATCTGGTTATTTGATTGACTTTCAGGTGTATCAATACAATTTCCTTAAACTTTGCCAACATTTGAATGTAGAAAAGTAATGCTATAATATGACGGTATTTGTGCAGATAATAATTTCAGTTCTTTGACGTTTGGTGGATCACATGCAGAAAGGTGGAATAGGTTACGTTGGTACCATTAGATCAAATAAAGTTAAAAAATGCCCATTTAGTCAAATGAAAAAAAATCTTCATGAGTTCATCACGAGGCATATTATGACGAAACCAATGACTCATTTTTATTCGGATGGAATGACAACAGTGTGGTTACTGTTGCTATAAATTGTAATTAGTAAAGTATCAGTTCGATTGGCCAAGCTACGAGGTATTATTCCGCCGAACGTAAGAAAATAAAAATTCAACAGCCTTATTTGATAAAAAAATATTACAAGAACATGAGAAGTACTGACAGGATGAATCAAAATATGTCATAATATATAACGAGCATAGGATCTAAAAAATAATACTGGCCACTCTTTATATGGAACTTAAACGTATCTGTACAAAATGCTTGGCTTCTGTATAGAAAAATGAGGGAAACTATTGAAGGCCAACGTGAATTAGATTTGTTGGAATTTCGTCGAAATATAGCAAAAGCTTTGCTTACTATCTATGGTACTTGGCGTTCTTAATCAGGAGGTGTACACACAACAGTAAAATGAACTACGATTGACACAATATTTGATAACATTGTTAACAATCAAAAAATGTATCAAGTGTAATATGGCGATTGATGAAAAATATCTTATAACATTTTTTGATCAATAAGAATTAGCGTTTTTTTGTTCTGTGATATATTTAAATATTTTAACTCTTGTCCTGCATTCTTACTCAATAAATGTGTACCCCGGAATGATAAGCCAGTAAAAATCAATTTTTGTTAAAAATTGGTTTTTAACAGAAACTGATGCTGATCGAAACTAAACGCATCCTTTCAGTATAAGGTATATTAAATGCTTATTTGCTAATAGTAGATGTCTAAAATTATTTTATTTTGTAGGTTATATTAGCAGCTGGACGTGAACTAATGATTTGCAAAAACGCTTTAACAGGGCTTCATAGCATGGCAAGTTTGTTAGGGTTGGTCGAATTGGACAATCTAAAAAAAAGTAATTCTGCTTCTCCGACCGACAAAAGAGGTTTATCTGAGGGATCCAGGGTATTAAAAAAATCAAAAGACCTAATCCAACAAATTGAATCACATATAAATTCATTTCACATTCTCATTTCCTACTACACCAAAAACTGGACTCAAAGAAAGTTACTTTCGTCCGATTTGAGTGTAATGAAAATGCATCAGCTATATATTAAAAAGTATGACCTGAGAAATACAGACAGTGGGAAACTGATAAGAAAACACAATTTGAAATCAGCTATGATTTTTATCTACACAAAATTCAACTCCAGATTTAATCTTTCATTTGGAAAACCAAAAACGGACATGTGCAATGGATGTGACAGATTCAAAAATCAAATAGATGTGGCGGAATATCCAGAAGCAAAATCCCAATTAAATCAAGAATTCTCTGTAAATCTGTGCAAAGCGCAAAAGTTTTATGACAACTTAAAGAGGTTCCGTGAAGAAGCTATAACGGACGAAAAAATGAATGTTATTAGCTTTGCCTGTCAACAAAACTCGTCAATACCAGTGCTAGTACAAACATTTTTTGTAAAAGACAGTAATGGGTTTATAACCGGTGTTTGTACTCAACAAAATCGGGTAGGTCCTTTATGTACATAAACAGTGAAGTCGAAGGAAAAATAGGTGCGAATGAGGCAGTATCTTTTTTAAAACACCATGTGGACAATGTTATTTATCCTTTTGTTGAAAACCTATACTTATTCACCGATAACTGTGTTGGGCAGAATAAGAACATGGTTGTAGTTCAGATGTTGTCTTCTTTGGTTGCAATTAGAAGGTTTAAAGTAATCTACTATAAATTTCCTGAAAGGGGCCATTCATTTTTGCTATGTGATCGTAAAGTTGGTCTGATTGAAAAGGAAAAACACAGAGTCACATACCTTTACTTGCCGGAAAAGTGGTATTAAAAGTGGAGAGAACATCAAAAATGTTTGCTGTTGGTAACGTCACTCGAAGGATTATAGCTGACTAGGATAAAAAAATCACAGTTTCCGTATTCCACGATATTGAAAGTATACACGAAACTTTCTTCCCTTTCAAACCTAACGCAGATTCAGTTGCGTTAAAAGATAGATAGATAGATAGATAGATGGTTTATTGGTAATACATCAATACAAAAGTATTTTTTACAAGTCAAAGATAAAATATGTCAATATAGTTAATAAACACATAAATATAAACACAAAACATAAATACAGTGTTTTAAAATATACTTACAACAATCACAACAAATTAAAATTGGAGGTGAAATACTCCTCATACGTAAAAAAGGCATTCACTATAAGGTAACTCTTAATTTTCGTCTTAAACTGATGAAAATTAAGAGCTTTTATTCTAGCTGGCACTAAGTTATAGAATTTTATGGTTAAATACCTGAACCATTTCTGGATCTCTCAAGACGGCTAAATTCTGGTATAAGATTATTATTAAATCTGGTGGGATACTTGTGAAAATCTACATGCGCATTGTATTTAAGATTTTGTTTAATGTGCAACATATACTGCATAATATATACACAAGGTAAAGTCAAAATTTGTAAAGCTCTAAAGGAGTTTCTACAATCTGTTCTATAACAGAGCCCAGAGATAATACGAGATAATACGATAAAAATATAGAATGTAGCTGAACTCTATACTGCGAACCTTTCAGTAAATCCAAAAAAACTCCAAAACTTAAGGATTTCATCCCTGCAATGTATCAAGGATTTTATAATTCTTTAGAATCACAAGGTCAACAGCAGGAGGAAAGTGATACCGACTTATCCGACAGTAGTGATTGATAAACAAAATTTAGTGCAAATCTTATGTAATAGCTTGATGTTTTGTAAATATAAAATGAGTACTAGGTATATACATCTTCTTTTATTGTTTTTTTTTTAATATAATAATAAACCAAAGAACACAAATGGTCAATATAATAAATAGAACAAGCTGGAATACCTCGGTCACATTATGAGACACCCTGAAAAATATGATCTTTTACATCTGATCATTCAGGGAAAGATCCAAGGTAATCGTGGTCCTGGTAGAAGAAGAACATTATGACTGACAACTCAAAGTGAAGTATGGAAAAACGACTACATCGTTATTCAGAGCTACTGTCAATGAAGTCACGATAGCGAATATGATATCCAACGATCGATAACGGTCATGGAACTAGAAGAAGAATTACGGTTATTTAAATAACAATGTGTAGGTAAAATTAAAACCAGTTTCGTTAAAATCGTTTTTATCATCCCCTCTAAAATTACCTTTTTGATTTTTACCGAGTTATCATTTTGAGGTATTTGTTTTTGATTTGCGCATTTATTTCATAACGCATGTGCCCAGTGTTGCGTTTTTGCAACATCATTTTTTCAAAAAATGGTGAGAGTGTTTAAGATTAAAATCCGAATTTTTACACATTTTGTATCTTTTTATTCACATATTGACCACACTTAGAGATCCTGAAAAGATTTTTTTTACCAATACAGGTCCTGGTTACATTCATTTGGCATTTTTTGACGAATGTTATAGTAAAATTAAAATTGAGTTCATGATGATAAATCTACTATTGAGATTTACATTCTACTTAAAAAAAATAAATACTTACTTTCTTGCCATCCAGTTCATGTGTACCTTGTGCCAATACTTTGTCAACGCTTGATGGGTCTGTGAAGGTGATGAACCCGAAGCCCCTAAAACCAACAGAGAAAATGCTCACAGTCAAGTATCTAAACAGCTCTACATTTTACACTAATTTCTTAAAATATAAACGACAAAATTTTTTTTGTCTATTATTAAGTGATCATCCATGTGGTTTTGTAATAATAAACAATAATGCCATGTAAACTGCAATAAATATACGGCTGAATACTTTCCATTTTATTACCTTTATTAAAAAAAATAAAAATTAAAGTTCAATTTTTTAATTAAAAGAACACGTAAGAAAAAATAATACGTAATTAAATGAGAAGTAAACATCTAAAATAAATATTCATGAGAGTTTGCAAGTAAATCTGGGTACATGTTTTAGGATAGATACCAGTTACACACAGAATTCTTCGTTTTGTCGAGTATTTATTGTGCAAAGTGATACAATTTTTGTTAGCAGATGAGATTATTGATAAACAACACAATTTACTTCAGTAATATTCATTACATCTGGCACGGTATTTTAGCAAATTCTTAAAGATGCGAAGTTTTGAGATTTGAATCAGTATCTAAATTAAAATTGGAAGTAAGCATATGAGAAAACGACTAGATGTGATTAGTGGTGTAACAATGAAAGAACTAGCTTGAGAATAACCAAAAATGTAAACAGTGTCATTTAGGACAACCTACCTATATCCAAAGAAAAGTTGGTGACAGTTGACTTCTTGCAAAGGAAGAAAAGGCCGCGAAGAATGAGGTTGAGTATTTTTTAATATTGATATTACCTATACACTATTATTTCAGCATTCTATGATATTTGATAAGCTGTATCAATTATCATTAATTTTCGACTTTCATGTTCATTCTTGACCAATTTTTTAACAGACCTTGACTATTTTATACGATTTGCACCCATTTTTGAATGCTTTTTATAATCACTTAGTCGAGTAGTTAGAGATGTGACTTTTAAAAATTATATGAACAAGCTGAATTTTTCTAAAAAAGTTTATTACTTTTACCTGTCGGCTTCCCCCTAAAACCCCCGCTCTCGTAATGGGAAAAATGAAGAAACTCCAATTACCAGGAATTCTCTTAGAAACAAAGCTTGAAGCGACTGGTGATTTTTAATATCACTTACACGCTCGAAATCAATTTTAAATACAATTTGTATCAACTCGACGGTAAAAATTTGATATCTTTTAATCAAAGTGTCCTATCTACAAAAATCAAAATGCATATTAAAGATGCAAAGGCTAGTTCTTTTATAAAATGTTTGTATTTTGCCACAAGTAAAGTCAATTTCTATAAATTTGTTAAATAAATAAACGTTGAGCAATTTGTGCCAGTTTACGATTCACATGAGATCAATAACATTTGTAATTTCCATTGACCGGTCGCTTTGAAATGTTTAATGTTGTAGGCTAATCTTCAATAACTCTAACATTAAATTTTGATTTTAAGTATTGGGAATAAATATAAGACGTCTGAAATATGCCCCAAAAACGCTGAATTTAAACATTCACATCACAAAGTGATCGTTCGTCACGGGAAATCCTTTCACGAAGACTGTATTAGATGGAATTTGTAGCTAAATTTGTAGCTTGTGTCGTTTGAAAAAAACATACTTGTGTAATTAAAAAGAGGCAGTTTTAAAAATTTTTGATCGTTTGTAAGGTGAAAGTTTAAATTTAGCGTTTTTAAGGCATTTTTCAAATCCCTCACATTTGTTGCTAAAACTTAAAACCGAAATTTAGGGCCATACGTTTTAAAGATTATGCTCTAATAATGAAAATTTCATAAGAACTGGTCCTTAAAAGTAATAAATTTTAATGATCTCATGAAAATTATAAAAAATGGCAAAAATCGCTAAACGTTTATTTATTTAAGACCTTTTATAGAAACTGACTTTATTTGCGAAAATCATAATGTAAAAATTTTACCTATCTGATGTAGAAAAAACTTTTACTCGACTAGAACTTTCGATATCAAAAGATATCGAATTTTTACAGTCAAGTTGATACAAATTTTATTTAAAATTGATTTCGGAGCATACCTAACATTGAAAATCACCAATCGCTTCAAGCGTTGTTTCTAAAAGAACGGTTTAGTTTACACAAAAAGTGTTAATAAACATTTTTGTTTAAAATTTAAATTAAATTAAAATTTGAAATATTTTTTCTATGGCGCACAGATTCTTGGTAACTCGAGTTTTTTTGTTTTTTTCTGCTCTACGAGGGTCGTTTTATGGGGAAGCCGAAGGGTAAAAGTGGTAGACTTTTTTGCATATTTTTTGAAGTATCAAAATTGACATTTTCAGTAAAAGTCAGCTTGTTCGTATGATTTTTAGAAGTTCAGTAGCATTTTCGTCTATGACGATTGGAGTATCTAACAAAAAACCATTTAATTATTTATATTTTTGATAGTTAATACCTAATCGAAATAGAATATAAAATTTAAATGCAAATGTTCGTTTTAAAATAGAAAATAAACTTATGTATGATATTATTTCAGTTTACTATTCATGAAAAGTAACGAAATTGAATTCAATTAATGAATATTACAATTGTATAGTAAATCTCATTAACAGTATATAAATTTCGATGAGTCAAAATTACGTAAACCGAACATAAACAGAAATATTTAATTCAATTAAATTGGTAAAGTTTTGGAGATAATACTACTAAAACGTACTAATTTAATTTATTTGTCAAATAAAGTTGCAAATACTAAAACCAATGTTTGGAAAATTGTCATGTTTTATTTGTTTCTAGAATGTAATCGATACAGAAACAATACTATTTTAAAAGGCAATACATGTATATTACTATTATGTTTATTTGGAGTAATTGGAACCAAATATATAAAGGGTTGGCTTGTTTAAAGCTTAAATTAAAATAATCTTAATAATATAAACTAATAAGAAACTATTTTTAATTAAGCTGGTTAGAACGATTAGATCAAAACAAACTCCAAATATTTAATACTCATATAACCATTCACCACAGATCACTACATTATCGTAGGATGACTCTGTGATACGACCACTGACGCTCGAATATCTTGGATAGTCGATCTTGAAAGTATCTCGACCTTAGATATTCAAGAATTTTTATACACAATTTGAAGGCTTATACTATAATTATTCTTTATTTTGTCTATTAGGCTTTAATAAACAAATATACTGAAACAAGCAATAGGAATGATATAAACATGCGAATATCACACAGTTAAAAATCAAAACTAATTGTCTAAAACTCATAAACCAATAACCATTTCAGAATATTTTACGAAATACTCGGTCGAGTCCAACTTCAGAAAATTATAAACCACGCAACGTACAAAAATTAAGCTAGAGCTTACCTATTTTATTATTGTATTATACATTAACAGTAACGTAAGATTGTCATCAATAAAAAAAATTACTTCTAAAATGATAAAGACCTGCAGAATGAACCGTAGATAAATGGTTACAGTGATCTGAGAAATAAAAAAGGAGAAGAGAAAGAAAGAAATAAAGGTTTATATAAAAAGAGTAAAAATGGAATAAATTATTTATTAACTTTTGAAGCTCCTAGATTTTTCTTCCCTGACATTTAGGCGGGTGGCTTTTGTCGAAAAAGGTTGATTTCACACCATCGAGTTAGAATCTATGGAGAGGGCATCACGTGACTAAAAACGACCTCACTTCGGCCATATTGTTTTGACACTTTTGACAGATCGTATATGTTTATTTACGTTTGTTGTTTTTCGAATATTTTTAGTTTTATAATACTTTTATAGAAACTGTAATAATATATTGTGATAGTGCATAATAATGGTTTCTTATTTTCAACGTAGTTGCAGTGGCAGAAGCAATGTTAATAAAAAATCTTCAGAAATAACCTTCTACAGGTTAGTATACAAATATGTAAACAAAGTAATGGCCCGTAGTTCAGAGAATAAATTAATAGTATTTGACTGTATTAATTTATCTTTATGTATGATATATCGTGTTTTTAGTGTTTACCGCGGGATAAATAAATCATAGTTTATTAAAAATGTATTGCACTTTGTAGATTATGATTAAATCTTCTGAATAACTAGTCATGTTTTATAGTAATTTTAATATTATTGAGTCCGGCCATGATCCCACCGCCATATTGTTATCACCCACGCCTACCTACGCCGTTTTTAATACACACGTTAATATGCTCATAGCTTCTCCATAGATTCTAACTCAATGTTTCACACCCACAAGCTGAAACTTGCTTTAATAGATAGATTATTATAATGCCAATAATCTATGTTTTATAGTTTACCGAAAATTTTCCATGGCAACCTTTTTATTGAGAATTTTTAAACAAATTATAAAAAACTAACTTTCTCCCTTCAAACTAATAATTATTTTTGTTAATCGAGGATATTTTAAGAAAAAAGAAATTTTTTTGTTTTTTTCGTAAATTGCTTACTTTAAGCGTAAAATGCAAATAAACAAACAAAAAAGCCAATTTTAGCGATTTACGAGGATTTTTTTTAATGGCATATGCAAGTGCCATACAGCCAGTCACAACATGAAAATTTTCTACCCAGAAAGAATAAAAAGATAATATAAATTTCAAACTTGGACACTAATAGTTGGACATCGAATTAAAAAAGCAAAAAATATGAGATAAAATCCTAAGTTAAATAATTGCAAAAGGAGCTATTCCAGTTTGATATTATGTTGCAAAAGTAAGTTTAAAAACAAATTCATATACCGTTGCGTTTCGGGATATATAGACTTAACGAACGTCTGACCTTTATTAATGTTCTTTTAATTTATTCTCCCGTTTAACTCTTTCTCTTTCCTTGAGAACTTGTCAGGTCGTGGTGACACTCTAAATATTGCTAGCTTTCTATCTCCATTAACTGCTATCCTGTGACGGCTTTATTTAGCGATTTTCCCACCAGAGTTCTCATTTTGTCTGCTTATCGTAATGAAGATATTCCTCCTGGTCTTCGACCTTTTACCCTTCCTCCACTAGGGATGGCGGTTTTTGACAAAACACCGGTTTTCGGTTATGCCGGTTTTTTTTGCTTACGGTTTAACCTGGCGGTTATAACCGGCCAAAAAAACCGGTTTTTGCAAAAAGCGGTTTTCGGTTTTTTTAATCCAATAGGTGACAAGTTTGCTTCTGTATTTATAAAATAAAATAAAATTTGAATTATAGTTTTGTTTGCAATAATTACTTAAGAATAATATTTATGATTGGGATCCAAAATAATACCTAACCCAATCCTAATCACCGTAAAAACCTAATAACTGGTTTTTACTTTAAAAATAAAAAACCGGTTATAACCGGGACAAAAAAACAACCGATAAAACCGGTTATTGCGAAGTAAAAAAACCGGTTTTCGGTTAAAACCGGTAGGTTTTTCCCATCCCTATCCTCCACTACCAATATTTCCATGGTCCCCGTTTTTCTAGCTATATAGCCGAAGCAATTTAGGTGTACTTGGTCTACTTTTTTTAATAAGCTGTCTTTTATATGAAGTTCTTCCAGAATTGACAGCTTGGTTCTATGTTCTGTCTAGTATACGCGTAGAATTCTTCTATACACCCAAATTTCAAAAGCTTTGATCTTACTCCTGTCGATTTTTTTGAGAGTCCATGTTTCAGCTGCGTATGTAGCAATGGGAAAAATAGGCGCAGTGAACAATCTGAGCGTTTAACTACCGTTGTGTTATTTAACTTTTTATTTAAACTAAAAAAAATTTTTTTGTGGAACACAAAAATAAACTTGATTTATTAATGGTATAACATTAAAAAACATATCATAAAATAATATAATAACATTTTTACCTTTTAATCGTTAATAGAAATTTGAAATATCTAATTATAATAATTTTCTGTATAAAACAATCAAATTCCGAATAAATCAAGATGTAGCTTGTGGATAAGAAATAATGTTTTTAGTCTATCTAGTATATTCCGAAACGCATCGGTATATAAATTTGTAAATGTTTTTTTTTTAACTAATTTTTGCAATATAAAATTAAAAGCGAATTGTCTTTGACCATGGCTATTTTGAAATTACTTTAGTTTTGCTGTCCTTTCATATATTTTTTTATTCAACGTCCAACCTATTGAAAAGAGGCCTCTAAAAACGCTAGCGTTGGCTTTTTTCTGCATGCCTATGTGTTTATTTGCATTATTACGCTTAAAGAAAGCATTTCACAAAAAAAATCACAACAGAACTTTTGTCTGCTTTTATGAAAAATTTTCGGTTAACTTTTAAATAAAAAGAGGTTAGTCTTTGTATGTGGGTATATTTTATTTTATAAAAACCCTTAAAAGGGCAACATTAAAAGCACGAACGTTTTCGGAACAACTGTTCCATCATCAGGTTAAAATACCTAAAATAAGTATAAACCATTTAATTACAGCAAACGTGGTTTAAAATTTTGACTAAGGTTAAAAAAAGACAAAATGGTTATACTTACAGGTTACCATGCCTGAGCCACCAACATATTTGGGAAAAAACCTTTTAAAATGTAATGTGTTACCAAAGATTGTACTTGATGTTAATAATATTATATGTTTAATATTTTAATTAAATTTTACTTCAGGTAACATACACCCATGCTTAAGTGAGTTCCAGTGTCCGGAGAGTAAACCTCTTCAAACGGACTTCAGCGGTTTACTCTCCGGACACTGGAACTCACTTAAGCATGGGTGTATGTTACCTGAAGTAAAATTTAATTAAAATATTAAACATCATATAATATTATTAACATCAAGTACAATCTTTGGTAACACATTACATTTTAAAGGGTTTTTACCCAAATATGTTGGTGGCTCAGGCATGGTAACCTGTAAGTATAACCATTTTGTCTTTTTTTAACCTTAGTCAAAATTTTAAACCACGTTTGCTGTAATTAAATGGTTTATACTTATTTTAGGTATTTTAACCTGATGATGGAACAGTTGTTCCGAAAACGTTCGTCCTTTTAATGTTGCCCTTTTAAGGGTTTTTATAAAATAAAATATACCCACATACAAAGACTAACCTCTTTTTGTTATACGTGGTATACAGCCAGCTGCAGGAATTATTTTCCTTGTGGATTTTAACTTTTAAATATTGGCATCATAATATCTCGAAATAATCAGGTTTTGAACGATACAGCCCGAATATTTTGTACCTTGAAAAACTATTCATTGATTATCTCGAAATAGTGTAATATATTGTATAAGGTTGATAAAAGACAAATCCGCTTTATAAAAATGGTTTTCAACTAAAGTTAAGATTTTTAGTGTAAATCTGGTTTTTTATAATAATGAGTAGTTGATTTAGATTAGAAAAATATTTGTTTTCTTTTTAACACTTTTCAAATACCAATGTGAATAATAAGAACATAATTAAAAACATACACACGTGACTAATGTATAAAGAATATATACGTGTTAAACAAACAAGTCATGAAAGCTGAAAGTTAAGATATCTGCGGTGGAACTTATATTATATGCCCCACAAAGTTATTTTAGAAAATTGCACACATGAGGATAATTTTCTTCTACGGGACTTGATATTTCTTAAAGTTAAAACAGTAAAATTTGGAATGTTAGTTGAGTAGTGTTAGTAATGTTAATGTTAGTAAACTGAAAGTTTGCAATTTTACAATTTAGTTTTAAATTTTACCATAAATATTTTTATATGTTCCGAAAGATTTCCGCGATTAGTATAATTAAACCTAGAGCTAAGATTCATACTATTACACGAATCAATATTAATATTAACCGTCTTTGGGATTGAACCACGTCGATTATCATTGCGCCGAGCTTTCGACATAGAGGTTGGCATGGTGATTGGCGCGGCGATTGGCCAGGGGGTTGGCGCGAACATTTCTTACAGTAGAATTTTAATTGGCGGGTGGACAAGACAACATTTTCTTCATGAGAGGTCTCCATGTCGAAGGTAACCGTATGCCGTCATCTCTTTTATTGAGACAATTTAGCCTTTTTTCTCTCTCTGCTCAGACTCATAATCTAAGGAAAAATCTCGGGAAAGAGAAATGTGGGACGTAGGAGGATTTCCTGGTTGCGAAATTTAAGGGAGTGGTACGGGTGCAGTTTAATACAGTTGTTCACAGCTGCAGCCAACAAAGTAAAGATTGCTGTGATGGTAGCCAACCTCCGATAGGAGAGGGTACTGCAAGAAGAAGAGCCTTTTTTCAATTTCTATGACTTTTCGGATAATTTTTGGTTTATAGAAAAGGATCTAGAGCTTAAAAGAATCTAGAACTGAATCGAAATTGTGAACAGAAATGAAATGTTCATAAGTCCTATTTTGGATTCTACGATGTGTTTTGCCTATAAGATCGGAGGCAGTCTGCAAAAGGAATTTTATAAACTCTGTGTTCCTAAATGATCAGTGGAGTAGTGTCTGGGGGCTCGGAAGATTAAGACCTCGGATACCCTGAAGAAAACATTAAAGAGGATGTCGAAAGCTCGGCGCAATGATAATCGAGGGAGTTCAACCCGGAAGACTGTTTAGTTTAATATTGATTCTTGTAATTGTATTATTCTTAGCTCTAGGTGTAATATATATATATATATATATATATATATATATATATATATATATTATACATATGTACGTACTTATATACTTCAATAAATATAGTTCTTACACTAAACTATTATCAGGCCAAGAGTATGTTATGGATGCGAGACATAAGTGATGACAGAAGACACAAAACGAAAGTCTTCGAAAGAAAAGTCCTAAGGAAGAAATTTGGACCTATTAACGAAGACGTAGGATGGAGATCTAGGTACAAATATGAACTCTACCAACTATTGAAAGATGTACCGATCTCAAAATTCGTTAAACTTCAGAGACTTCGATGGGCTGGATATGCAGTGAAAATAGGGTCCGAATAATACAAAAACAGCCCTTAATAGTAAAATCCAGAGCCAAGACCAAAGGGAAGGCCACGCAAAAAGTGAGAGGATGAAGTCGCAGTGGACGTGCAAACATAGTGGAAAAATTAATTTAAAAAAAGTTTCATAACAATATCTCAAAATAATATATTATAATAGAATTACTATATTAATATTAGTAATAAACGCAGTAAATAAAAACCATGTAAAGGTCGATATTTAAAATACAGGGAGAAGACTCCGTGTATTGGACTATATTGGACTAGAAAGGCAATGGCAGATAAATTAAGGACTATTACCAAAAAAGAGCGTGGCACTTTCGAAGTGCCAACAGAAGCGAATGCTTCTTAATTTTGCTTAATTTTATTTAATTTTACTTAATTTCATTTAATTTTATTTAATTTTATTAATTTAATTTAATTTTATATAATTGTATTTATTTTATTTAATTTTATTATATTTTTTATAATTTTTTATGTTTTATATATTTTTATAGTTTTTTATAATTTTTTATAATTTTTCATATTTTATATTTTTTTATAATTTTATTTAATTTTACACAATTTTATTTGATTTTATTTAATTTTAATTAATTTTATTTAATTTAATTTTATTTTAATAGAGTTGTTATAAAAAGATACATTATATAAAATTATAATAAGTGTATATATATGGAGATTTTATATATTACGGTATACCGCAAGGTTACTATACTCATCTCGATTTTTCGAATCACGCTAAATAGGATTTCGTGACCGTGCAAAATATCATACTTATCGATAAAAAGTATTTACTTAAAAATAAATTATATGAATATTATCTTTTCACTTTTGTGTGGTATTTTTACTCATGTGGTACATATCATTCACCTAAGTATTTCCAAATGGTTCCATTTAAAAGATAATGTTTTCCAGTGCACTGAAATTGTATTTAAATCATTGCAACATTGTGTAAGCCATTGTCACCCTATAATTAGTTTTTTGGACTTCACTTTAGCCTTATAGCTTAAGCTTTATATCACTTGAGCTTTATACTTATATCCACAATATCTTTTCAAATGTCGGGATATTTAAAATTTTATATTTCTGTTTTACCTTTTTACTCTTTTTCTTTTCTTCTTAGTTACTTGTGACGTAATTTATTTCTTTTTCCACTTTTGATATCTGTATTTATTCTGATTACAAATTATCATGATCTTAAAATAGCATTATAAAAAATCTGCGCTTATCTGTCAAGAATAAATCATGTTTTACTCTATTGGAATCAGAATATCTCAAAATTGACAAAAATATATTAATAAGTTATTAAATAAGCACTTGTGTCATACTAATGCTATATGACGTTAAAATTTCGACTATACTAATTAAAAGCAAATTAGAAGTTAATAATGAATGTACATAATATATCTGTAAACTATGTGGAATGAATATTTTTGTTTCTATTGAAATCTTTATGCTACGTGATATAGAATATAAACATTTTTGTGTTATCTACAGTTCATTATTATATTGCCTCGCAAAAATGAACCGAATTTTAAGTTTATTTTCAGTAAAATTAAAAGGTATTAAAAGAACTTAAATACCGATAATTGCTTTTTATTTTATATGCAAATAGAAACCATAAAATAAAAAAGAAATTTCAGAATATTGATTACTTTAACAATAAATCAAAATTATAAAAGAATTCTAAAATATGGATATTAAAATCCCGTATTTCCTCCTGGAGCTCTTATAAAAGCTCTAATATTTTTTGGTATAGACTGGATCAAAGCAGCAATCTCGTTCTGCGGTATTTGTTTCCAGTCGTTTAAGTATTGCATTGTTACCTGGGCTACCACCTCCACATCCCTCCACATACAACATAACAAGATCTGTATGTACTTCCAAAGAAATGTATATATACATTATTCCTCAATCACCCAACTGTACCTACTCTATGAGAGTAGAACCATTCGGCATAGAGTTCTCCAATACTGCTCCACATTTTTGGTGACCAACAGGTGAATATTTCGTAAAACAAGACTCGTTTGTTAACAGAACATTTCTCCAAACTTTGATATTCTAATCTGTATGATTTCGCGAGAATTTTAAGTGTTACCTTCGATTAGCTGCAGGTACATAATCTTCTGCTTACGGTATCAGGTGCAACTATGGTAGCATGAACATCTGCCAGTCTCTTAGTTACAGATGTAGTAGTAACTTTTCGCTCTCAAATCACTTGAAGTATAAGAAATCGATCATCCACGGCGTTTGTTGCTCCTATCCAGGTCTTTTTAAGTAAAACCAGTTTTTTGAAGCCAAAAAAGTCATTTTAAAGCATCGGATATTCTACTTCGCTTAATGCCAAGCATATCTTCGATATAATGAGGCAAATCAAGTAGCAAGTAGGCCTCAAACTCCACAATTGCAGTTTTATATTCTCATTTTCTACTATTTATAGCTTATCACACAACCCATAAATATCTTAGTAGGTACCCAATACATTTTTGGCAAGAATTACGAAAATACAATACATATTTTCTATATATAAAATACAATTCATTTAAAAAATTATTACACTATAACAGTTTATGACAAGAGTTCAGGAATTGTTCTTCAAAAAGACAACAGTGACATTTTTAAATTTGTTATTGTTCATTACATTTTATTACTTTTGATTTATTAAATATTTTAATTTGAGTTATTATACATTACTTTGTTTTTTTTTTAATTTTGACTACGGAATTGTTGATGTTTAATAGACAAAAAAATTTAATAAGCAAATCAAGACCTTATTCGTCAAAATGTATGGGTAGCAAGTAATATAAAAGATTCAATTTAGCAATAATTATATACATATCAGAACTTCTTAAATACATCTGCAAAACAATCTAAGAAAGTAATATTTTTTAATTTGGTGAGTACAGAATATATACTATCTTGATAGAATAGTAAATTGTAAAATTGTAATTGGTATCAAAACTAGAAAACCTAAACAGTAGTCAGCGCTAAGCTGGTTCTTGAGTACAAGAGATCACTTGCTGATGTTGCGCTGACTAATAGGGTTAGTTTAGTATGCGCACCGAGACACACATGCGTGAAAGCTAATAAACGGGCTGACGCCCTGTCAAAACAGGGCTCATACCCTCTGCCTGTGGAATCCGAACCTATGATTAAAGTGCCCTTCACTATCTACTGATCTGGGTAGTCTTAAAGAGCTTCTTCTGCGGATTATCCAGGACTCTTGGGCCAGTTGGGGAGGTATAAGACAGGCTAGGCTTCACATAGTGGGGCGATGTCTTAAATGCCAAAAGTCTTACAGCCCAACTTCTCCTTTTAGACCGTCGAAAATAATCGTTGGTAGTCAGTATGCTTAGCCGCCACTGTAGACTCAGGCGCCACCTCCATCTGCTTAGTTTGTCGGATGGCCGACGGTGCCGACTGTGTAATGAGGAGGAGGAAATATCCTTACCTGTCCTCTGGAAGTACCCGGCACTGGCCTTTCAGAGATGGCACATCCTGGGTTTGGCCTTTTTAAAGCCGAGCCAAATGAGGGTCTTACACTTAAATAAACTTGTGGCATTCGGAGCCCCTGCTGATTATAGCATATATGGGAGCCCAGAGCAGCATGAGCCCCAGAAACGCCAAAGAGTAGGTCCTATGGGCCTAGTCCGTATGATAGGGGTGATACAATAGTTTCGTCTTAGTAGTTCTAAATGTCCCGATCTAGCATAACGTGATTTATGTTAATATGTCGGAGCTTTCAGTATTTTTTAGATAAATACTTGAGACGATTTTATTTAAAGAGATCTTAGACAGAACTAAGAGAAACGTACAAATAACTGAAAAAAAATGAGTACTAGAAATATCCTTATTCAGAATCTGTGTGATACTAACTGAGGTGCATCTGCGAACACACTACGACCAAGTTTGATCTAGTCTGTCGGAGAGTACTGTACACCGATCTGGGTAAATAGTCACCATGTAAACATAGTGAATACGCAGCTTAATATAACAATAAGAATTATTAGCGCTGTATAAAGACTACTCCACCATATAGGCTTTTCATCTTTACCCACATACCTCCGCCTGTACTACGAGGATATAATGCCTTGATAAAGGAGTATTCGAAAGCAAATAGTAATTTACAACTCCCAATTTATTAAGACATTCTGAGTTTAGGATCAAACTGACTTCCATCCAGAAAACCACCAATAGTAATAGCTGAATATCTAACAGCAGATTATTTCATTGTTACCTCCATATGGTGCACTCTGTGGACTTAAAAAGCTTTACCTAAAGTATTCAACCCTATTGATTCAGACCAAAAGACTGATGGCTTCATGGAAGAGCCAGCCACGAAACACATGAAAGAGCCTTAACTGAATTAGAACGGGAAATCCGATATGCACACACAACCCACAAAATGGGGAAAACGGTCTGCCTCCAGCTACGGCTGTGGTGCCCCAGATCAAACCTTTTAACATATAGTGGACATAACAGCATATTGTGAATTAAGGGCATTGAGAGGACCCAAAAAATTATTTACTACTACAGCTTCAAGCCTTGTATTTTATCTTATCGTATCGGTATCGTATCTGTATCTTGTATTTTATCTTACGTGTTCTTATATAAGCTTATATTTGTATTTAAATTATGTATTTATGTTTTACAACTGTCGTTGTATTTAATTCATGTATTAAGCCATAGGCTAAATAAATAAATATTCAACGATACCTTCAGAGTTCATTTTAGATCGAGAAATCTATTTTTAAAATTTTTAATATCCTTAGACAGATAATCGTACCCTAATTATACCGAAAATGATATAGATGGATAGATGTTAGTGTAAAAAACATAAAAATGATTAATTAGTAAAAAAATTTGTTCACAGTTACATAATTTATAGGCAAGGTTTCCTTTGAACATGATGATGAACAAATAGGTTTTTTAAATTTCTGCTACAATAGTAATAAACATAAAAAAAACAATAAGTAAACAACAATACGACCAATACTAAAGGAAGACTGACCACTTAAAAAACAAGACTTTTAGAACAAGAGATTTTAAAAGATCAGGATCATTTGTATTCTATCGTTTGCTGTTATTTAATGTCGTTATTTAATAAAGGCTTTGACAGAGAAAACTGTGAATGTGGTTTTAAAATATTTTTAAGTATACTATACAGCTTATTGTTGACAACTTTCTAACAATATATTTTTGGTTGCCTTTATATAATAATAATTTCACAATATAATAAACAATTTCTAAGTTCTTGTCGTTTTACATGCCTTGCAAAAATTTTAACAACTTAGTACAAACTTAAATAATAATGTAAACTACGGTATATAATATGTACAATATGTTTTTTGTAAGTTTTAAAAGAAAAACGCCACCATTTAAACTTAGCCAACCTGAAGGATTCATAAACGTCTGTTCTCACATACCTGGGGGTGCTAACTGAAACTCCCATATCCATCGAGTAGATTACCCCATTAGTTCCTGCCGTGATGCTGAAAGAGAATGTTTCTACTTCACAACCCCTCTTCAGTCTTTTAAATGCGGTTTACTACATCTATAAGCGACTAGTCTAAAACATTTATCACTGATACTGAAGAGGATCTACTGATTCCGTTATGATTTATTTTCATAGTATTTTACATAAGTACAGGTATGATACATTTTAGTTTTTATCAATTAAAGACAGCTGTTTCTTGTATTAGTCCTAATTTTTTTTAATAAGTTATGTGATAAGTTCGTTGCAATAATAGACGATAACGAGACAATTATTCTTTTTGAATAACTTTTGAGGTTTAAAGTTTTGAATTTTTAAATACATTTTTCGTGAAAGATTTATGTGTAAGCTATGACTCTGGGGCGATTCACTATAAAAAGACTAAATTTATTAGTGACTAATTTTATAACAAACTTAAACAAAAGTTGACAATACCTAATGTATTTTTTTTAAACGCATTAACCATGAAAGCATAGTAGCAGAAAAACATTAAGTGACAAATAATTAACAAAATTATTTAAATATTCCTGTACAATCTAGGACATTCTAAAAAGTTTTTTACTATTTTCATAGTCTAGTTCACGACGTAAGTCACGTGGTAGTTCACTGTCTTCCCTTTTGAGTTTGTAGGAAGAGTAAAGTCTTTTGTATTCTTTTCTTAGTCTGTGTAGAATGAGTTGGTTTCTCCTATTAAGGCCACTTGGTCCTGTTGTAAATATTTCTGGATTTAGTTGTTCTTTCTTGTAAGTTTGTGATTTCCATCTCTCTAGCCATTATTTTCTTACATAATTTTTTTTGCTCTGTCTGCTTTTTTGTTTCTACAAATACCTGTGTCAGATAGTATCGAAACGAACCCAACTTTCTTCAGAATAATTTGTATTTCGTATAAACGTTACTTTATTTGTGTTAGCATTGGATAAGTTGTACATTGGATATAGTATTTAGATCGCTTGTATGGACCTTAAAGAGATTGTAAATATCACTGCCTTTAAAAAATTTTGACTGGATACACTGAATATGATACATGAAATGTGAAAGAGGCCAAAAAGTTAATATTATGTTTGGTTACGCAGGGCTATGGCACGTGAAAAATTGAGAATTTTTAATGTATTATTTTCACTTAAACATTCTTTAAAGTTATGTTACACTGTTAGTTTACTCTCACACACAAAACGTATCGGAGGAGATTTCTTTATTAATACAAAATCATGGGTTATCTTTATATGTCCAAGTCGGAATCTTGTCATTTTTTCATGATTTTGTTTTTAAAATATTGCTTTAAATCTGTATGAACACAGGTAGTTATGATGTCAATTAACGGATTCTCACTTGCATTTTATGCTTATATGACAGCTTCATCATTTCCACTTATCTCGCAATGTGAAAGTACCCAGAGGAACTAAACAAATCTACGATTTTTTTGGCATGTTAAGAATTCCTCCTGAATTAAAAGCAAGAAGGGGTATTTGGGGTACAATTGCTTTAGGGCTGTTAATGCACTCAGAGAATCGCTAATGATTAGAGAGTATTTGATGCCATGTGTGTTGCAAAAGGTAATGCCGGGAGGATAGAAAAGACTTGGAGTGAAGAATATGGGGATTTGGGGAGCTGTCATAGTTATGTGTTGTGAAAGCCGCTCTTACTCCGTTTGCAGATACGGATGCGTCAATGAACTCTATTTAATATATCTATACCATCTGCTTCAAAATTTTGGCTGGTGTGTCACCTTTTTTGAATGCAGAAAGGTTTGTGTTACAATAATGGAGAGCAATGGTCCAAGAAACGAAGTGGAAATTGAAACATCAATAAACGTATTTTAACCTTTAATTGTGGCTTATTCCCATTTAAATAGTTATTAATTTAAAATGCCACAAGAAAATACTTTCAGAACAATATTAAAAAACGACGTGTTAACTGACTTTTGGAATATTGTAAGTAGGTGGAATTATTGTGTCTAAGATTTGTAACATCGCGTTCACTCGATGATAAAACAAAAGATCCAATCTTTTTCCATAATTAAACATCGATGGCAATCTATCTATAAAAGTGCTGTAATAAACAGGTACCTGTGGATTAGCTGATACTCTTGAGCCATATATGAGGCTAAGGTATTCTCTCCTGAGTTGAAGGGATGGTTCTCCTGATTTAACATACATACTTTCAACTAAGCTTGTGTAGTTTGCTTCCAGTGCAATTCTAATTGCTGAATTATGCACTCAATCTAGGACTTTTCAATAGTGAACCTTTATCTGAGTTCTAGCTAACAGCATCATCAGTTAAATTTTACCTCTTTCAAAAGACGAACATTTTTATCTGAAACGTTCAATTGTAAATAATCAGATCAATTTTTCGTTAAAACCTTGCGAGTATACCTGTAAATATCTTAATTTTTTGTATTTTTTCTTCTAAACTAATTTATTAGAAAAGATTTACACTTGATTAATAAAATATATCTAATGATGCTCATTGTACATAACCAATGCCAAAAATGCATTTAAGAACTTCCATAGAAAAAACAAAATAACACGATATTTAATACAATTATCATAAATAACTTTCTTTTAATTTGATGGTATATTTGCTAAATAATCTTCATTATCAAGGTAATTATTGTAAGCTAATAACTAAAAAAATATTCTCTCTTCAGGATTGTGTTGACACAGATCTGAATTCTCAAATGCCACATCTTTACATTGACATTGCAATATGTCGTTATGATATTCGAATAAAAATTTGTGATAAAAAAAATTATTTTTCCAAAGATTATTGTTGTATTTAGAATATAAAGTACTACACATCAAAATATATTTGTCTGAATTTGTACAAATATATTTTTTTATAATTTCGTCATGCAAGTTTTGTAACTAATATCTAGTGACACTTACAGCCAATACTACCGAACTATCTGAAGAGTGGTTAACAGTGCATCCTATTTTTTAACTTACCTGATTTTAATTTTATATACCTATATAAAGCTATAAAAACAGGCTAATTTGGTGTGTATATGTGAGAGCAGTAAAACTGACCAATTGAGCGTTTTCAGTATCAGTGATTTCTAGAATATTAAATATATAGAAAGGCTAGGTAGGAGGGCTTGACATATGTACCAATACCATTGGAAGACTTGATGTTTGATGTAATAATAAAAATATTACAATATTAATTATCATTTTCATAAAAATGATATATTTGTAACTATATACTTATACTTCTAAATTAGTTATTAAATAAGTTATGCATTTATCATAACAAATTTATGAAATTTGTTAATTCTTTTTACAGATTAGTGTAAAGTCGGGTTTAAATAATATACCCACTAAAGATACATACGTAATATACTAAATTATCAATTGAATGAATCATTATTAAAATAGAAAAAAAGCGTAGTGTTTTTCTATTCTTCTCATTAATGTTAATCTAGATAATAATCTTAATAATGTTTTACAAGAATGGACTACCTAAGTCTGACGTCACAATCGGCGGGATTTAATACCTTTCTAAACATTAATTTGTGTATATTTGGCCCATAAGACGTTGAGAATGGTGTTTTTTTTAATTACTTGAAGAATAAATAAGAACTTTTGGTTATGAACATTCAATCTGTGAGATTATTATTATTTGTTGTTCGTGAATTTGTAAGGTAAGGATATCAAAGTATTAAGATATTTACTATGAATGTTTACTTTTTAAGGTTAGGTTATTGTTGGATTAAAGCTTTAATTATTTTGTACTGTATTTCAAAGTATTGTTTTGTTGTTTTTATCGGGGATATTTCAAAATAAATCAATAAATCATTGAATTTATTTATTTAAATTAAAAAATATTTGAAGTTGAAAAATATTAAAATTAATGTTTTATTATTTTTTCGTCGCCAGTGATTTTATCCTGTAAAAGACTAAATATATTTGTTTTCTTCTAGTTTAAGTTGTAATATAATATTCTGTGGAAACCTTATCAAATTGCTATAATGAGTGTTTAAAAAATGTTTTTGAATGTAAAAGTCCTTACTAAATGTTGAGATTAAAACAGTTTGCAATCCATGTTAAAATAAAGAACAATATAACATACAATTATAAAAAACAAATATTCAGACACATAATTTGGCTGGTCAATAAATTTTTGAAAACATAATTTAAAGCTTATTCTGAGTGTTAACAAAGGATCTAATATCGACGGATTTGTTTAACCAAAGTAATTTCAACATAATTATCCTGTTTTTGTGTAAATGTAATTATTATGGCAGCCGGGTAAAAGACTGGATTTTAGAGGCTAATTTATAGAATATAGTATTGAAAAGGCTATTATTAAATATCTCTGTCCGCAAAATTAATGTTTCTTAAATATAAATTGTCCTAATTTGATTTTGTTAGAATAAATTCTGGGAATATCAAATAAAACGTATATTAAGATGTTTCAACTCAATAAGGTAACGTGAGGTTTCATGAAGAGGCTTAGTTGGACATTTTTAACATATAAGTGTAAATGTTACTCAACTCATTGCACGTTGCACTGTGTTGCATCTGAAACACAGAAAATAAATAGTACTCCACATTTTCTTTTGAATATTTACTTTTGGATCAATTTTCCTTGTTTCTAAATCGACACAGTTACCGTTATTGGTCTGTTAAAAACCGTAGAGTTTTTTACGCATAACAAACAGCTACTAATTAACGTATATGCAGAAATTAACTGGGATCCTATTATAGAACCATTATTTTTTAAATAAAACTTAAATGAAGGAGCATATTTAAAATGATTAGAGGACAAAGTCGACGCCATTACCTTAATGAGCGGTTTCATATGCAATGGATTGGACGAAGAGGTTTCATTGACTGGCCAGCAATGTCCTTTGATGTAGGTAACTCATTTGGACTTCTTCTTATGGGTTTATTTGAAAATCAAGATTTACAATACCATTACTGCGTTTTTAGAAGAATTATGAATTATAATCCTTATTTTTAATGAAACACCCTGTTTATTTTTTTGTTTTTAAAATCTCCTTAACAACCTGATCTCAACGAACTATATCATTTAGGGTCTATAATGAATAATACAAGGTAAAATTTTAAAATTAATAATTTATCACGTGTTATGATTTATTTTAAATTAGGTAAATACAGAAAATACACTTTTACTCTGTAGAAGTGTCAGTATATTGGGAAAAATTTCTGTTTAGTAACCGTGTTAACATTTTTTGTCATGAATAGGTAAAAACTGTCTAGATAGTCTGCTAATTAAAATAAATCGGTAAATAATGCGGATTGTTATCAATCAGTTGTTGGTATGTTGACATTTTACATTAAAATAATAAATTTCCAATTAAAAGCTAATTTCTTGCAGAAATAAAAATGAAATATTTAACTGAGACCCACCGAATTGAGATTTTAATGATGGTCGGTTACGGGGAGAATTGTAGAAATCAAGTTAAAGTAGCAAACTTATTTAATCAGAGGTATCCTCAGTTGTGTAATATTGTACAAGGTACTGTGTCTAAAATTTATGCACAATTCAGAGAACTTGGACATGTCAAACCAATAAAAAGAAAACCGGACTTCATTGGAGATGAGGTGAAAGTGGATATTTTGTTAAGTGTGGCAGAGAATCCAACGTCAAGTTCACGTCAAATTGCACGTCAAAATATTGTGAATCACACGTTTGTCCTAAGGTGTCTCCATAAAGAAAAACTTCATCCATATAAATTTACTTTAGTGCAGGAGCTAACAGAAGACGATCCAGATCGTAGAATGGATTTCTGCGAAAGAATGATGGATAAAATTAACACAAATGAAATGGCTCATAGCACAATTCTTTTTTCTGATGAATCAACATTTACATTTAACGGAGAGGTAAACCGACAAAACTGTAGATATTGGTCAGCGGAGAATCCTCATTGGATGCGTGAGACACACACTGAGTATCCTCAAAAGTTGAATGTTTGGGCAGGTAATATAGGAGATCATGTCATTGGTCTTATATCTGTAGATGGTAATTTGACAGCGGAATAATATTTAAGCATGCTAGAAGACGATGTTCTTCCTAAGTTGGCTAACTTATATCCCAAATCACTTGCATGAAATCTTCTTCAATAAATGGATTGGACGACGGGGTACTATTGAGTGGCCAGCTAAGTCGCTAGATCTTACGCCTTTTGATTTTTTTCTCTGGGGTTATCTCAAGAACAAAGTATATACAACACAACCAACTAGCATTGAAGACCTTAAAGAAAGGATAACTACAGAAATAAGGAATATTTCACCTCAAACTTTAAACAAAGTTCGAGAGTTCGAGAGAAGTTCAATCAATCACCTCGAATATTCTATGAATTGATTTATTGTCTTGAAGAAAATTATACTTAATTTGAAAATTTCACCTTGTATTATTCATAATAGACCCTACATGATAAAGTTCGTTAAGATCAGGTTGTTATGGAACTTTTAAAAACATAAAAATGTACAGGGTGTTTTATTTAAAATACAGATTATGCATTATGCCAGACCTGCGTGGATCGCTCGATTAAAAAGCGTACATTTAAATTTAAAAATTAAGGTATCTCAACGTTTTTTATTATTTTCTAAAATAAGGACACAAACATTTTTATTCCATAAGGCTCAAGTGTCTACCTATCTACTTTTACTGAAGTGAATAGGTACTTCTTATCGATTTAGCGTGCCTCAAAAAATTGAGACGCATGTAGTAACCTGGCAGTATACAGTAATATATATATATATATATATATATATATATATATATATATATATATATACATATATATATATGGTTTCAGTTGTTTTCCGGGTTTGACTCCGCGTTAAATATTTTTGGTTTTTAGAAAAACCATTGTTTTGACGACGTTTCGGCAAGGTCACACTTGCCATTGTCAAGTCAGATTCTGCTTCGTCTTGATGTTACAGGCGAACTGATTTCTCGGTCGCTGCACGCTGAGTTTAAATATCTTGTTGCGCTTCTTGTCATTGGTCCTGTGCGCAGAGTGGGCGTGGTCTTCTTCGCTATTTTAATTTTTACGTTTTTCTGCAGAATTGTTTTCCACGTATTTGGGAGTCTTTGGGCATCATCTCTGGTGTTTAAATTTTTCGGATGTTTTTCGATCTCTATGGCTTCTCTGATTACACGTTTGGCCTTATTTTCGATGTTGGCTAGCATTGTTGTTCCATTTAAGTCTATTTTATGTCCTGTGTTTATGACATGTTGTGCTAGGGATGAAGTTTTTTCTTTTCTTTCGATGGCGTTTCGATGTTCTTCGCGTCTAACCTGTATCCTTCGATTTGTTTGTCCGATGTACGATTTATCGCAGTCTTCACACGGGATCCTGTATACGCCTTGATTTTCTAATGCAACTTTTGTTTTTGCTGATGGTAATATGGTTGCTATTTTTTCTGTCGGTGTTAAAAATAGTTTCTATTTTGTTTTTTCTTAGAACTCTGCTGATTTTGTCTGTCGTACCCTTTATATAGGGCAGGATAGTTTTACCGACTGGTTTTTCTTCTTTTTCTGGATCTTTGCTGTTGTTTCGGGATTTATGTGCTTTTTCAATCATGAACATGGAGAAACCATTTTTTCTTAGACTTGTTTTGACTTTGTGCATTTCTTCATTCTTATGGTCCTCATCTGCCAGTTTCTCAGATCTTGTTATTAAGGTTTTTATTACCGAATTTAATTGTGCAGGATGATGGTGTGAGTCTGCGTGTAAGTACCTGTCAGTATGGGTTGGTTTTCGGTATACTGTATGTCCTATGCTTCCATCTTCTTTCTTAATAACTAACACATCTAGGAATGGAAGTTGTTGGTTATTCTCCCGTTCCATGGTAAACTGTATTTTTGGATGGATATTGTTAATGTGTTGTAGAAATTTATTAAGTTTCTCTTCTCCGTGCGTCCAGATAATAAATGTGTCGTCAACATACCTAAGCCACAGTTTGGGTTTATGCTCTGCTGTTTCTATTGCTTTTGATTCCATATCTTGCATAAAAAGGTTGGCTATTACGGGGGACAGTGGTGAACCCATCGGTGCTCCTTCGACTTGTTTGTATCTCTGGTCCTTGTAGATGAAGTAGGTGTTGTTTAAGCAATGCCTCGTTAAGTTTAGTGTATCCTGTGGTATTGGATATTTTCTATGTATAATTTCTAATGTTTCTTCTACTGGGACATTGGTGAATAATGAGATTACATCAAAGCTCACTAATAAGTGTTCAGGTTCCAGAATAACGTCCTTGATACGGTCGATAAAGTGGCTTGCGTTCTTGACGTAAGAATCCGCTTCCTCCGCATATGGTTGTAGCTGGTCAGCCAGAAATTTTGCCAGTGATTGTAACGGTGATCCAATAGAGCTGACTATTGGTCGTAATGGTAGCTCTGCCTTATGTACTTTAGGTAAACCGTACAGTTTTGGACATCTTGACGACTTTTCTCGTGGAATAAGCTGGAACTGTTGTTCTTTCTTGATGTTTGACGCTTGTATTTTGGCTTTCGTTGTTTTCTCCAGATACGTTGTTGGGTCTGTTGCGATTTTTTGATATGCACTATCGTTTAGAATGTTTTTTATTTTTGTGTCGTAGTCTTCAATGTTCATTATGACAGTAGCGTTACCCTTGTCAGCTGGAAGAACGATAATGTCTTTGTTTTGTTGTATATTCTTCAAGGCTTTCTTTTCTTCGTAAGTTAGATTCTTTTTCGGAGGCTTGGCTGTTCTTAATATTTGTGATACGTCTTGTCTAATAATCTCGGCTGTTTCTGATGGTAATTTAGTGATAGTCGTTTCCACTTCGCTAATGATGTTTTCGATGGGAATACGTGTCGGTGCAATAGCAAAATTAAACCCTTTGGAAAGGACACTATTTGTAGCTTCATCCAAAGTAAGATTTGAGAAATTGTAGACTAAATTATTGGATTCTGTTGTTGGTAGTTCCTTATTCTTTGGTCGTTGTTGTAGTATCAATTTCTCAAACTTTTTGATTTGTTTTTTCTTGGTGAGATCAGCATCTGTCTCCGATCGAAAGTTTGTGAGTTTGTCGAAGATGTTCCACATAATCGGATGTACTTTGTTACTTAGTGTGAGATATAGCTTTAGCAACTCTGAATTTACTTTATCGATGTCTCGTCTGGAATCTTGAATTGCTTCTCTAGTAAGTGCTAGAGAAATCCAAAAATATTTAACGCGGAGTCAAACCCGGAAAACAACTGAAACCACATATAGCTCCCGCGGAAATTTCAAATTCAATATATATATATATATATATATATATATATATATATATATATATATATATATATATATGAAAGTACAGAAGACAGCAGTACGTTTTGACTGTATTATTCACATTCATATCTTTATTAATAAAATCTAAAGGTGACTTACTACTCTATGATATCTCAAACCATACCATAACGTCCCAGGTAAGTAAGGTGTGCTGTTCACTAGCGAATTATAATTTTTTTACTCTGTATTATTTGTGTTAAAAAGTTGTCGCTGCAAAACATAACTTCATACCATAGAATTATAAATATATTATAATTTTTTTATTAAAATACAATTAAAAAGTTTGCACCTGGCTAAAATTTTTTGTCCAGATCATTTCCATACCAAACATAAAACAACGAGATAAAACAACATTTTATTAAGTTTTTCTTTCTGGGAATCCTAAAGTTTTCAAAGTCAATATATTACTAAGAATACATTTTTCAGTTTAGTTTATTCAAAATGCTTTTCCAATTTATCAACTTCTTTAACAGTTGTAACAAATGGTTTATTTATTTAAGTTTTTTGTTATTATTGTCCAAACTATAAGATTTGTTATAAGGAGTTGTCTTCCAATATGATACCGGATTAAAATCAAAGATTACCTTAAGGCATTTCATACCTTGTGCCAGCTTTCAGTTGTAATTTGCCGCAAGTCTCAACAGCAATAGTGCGAAGATATGCAAATTCGATTGCACTGCCTCTAACGTTTGTTAATTATATTCCAATCGAAATAGATTTTCGGAGAACTAATGCGGCTTGAAGTAGGGTTCTCTCAAGTCGAGGACCGCTTTTGAGACTGATGTACATTAAGATCGGAGAAATGAATAGGAGAATCAGCAATAGACCATCAAGTGTTAATCGAAGTATCAGGTAAGAACAATATAAAGTGGAAGATATGCTGTGCAATATCGCTGGAGCTATTGACTTTAAAATAAGATAAGAACCTTTAAAATTAAATAAAATTTAATGAAGTAGTTATCACGTTAGGAATCATTTATGTTAAACAACTTGTCTATTATACACTTGATTTATTATATTTATTATTTATCTATTGCCTTTGAAAATTCAAAATTGTATTTGTTCATCTTTAATCCATCGTCCCACCGTATTTATGATACCGGGTTCGTCAATACCTACTGAACATATTTGATCTATATATGTTCTTCTTGTCCCTTCTTATACAAATTTTCATTTTCTTCCTCATAGCATTTTAAATCTCCTTAAGACGTTCGACATTTTAGCGTCTGTAAAAGACTTGACTTAAGAGATTGTAAAATTTTTTTTATGACATTGGCAGCATTTCAAATGCTGTCCAGAGCTAATCTGGTTTATTGAATGGATATTATCTTCTCAGTTTGAGTTTAGTTACTATAAAATTTTATAGTTTTATTCAAACATTTATTTATTAATTAATTTCCGAATGGAGATTGAAATGTCAATAAACTTATTTTATCCTTTAATTGTGGCTTATTCCCATTAAAATGATAATTACTTTAAAATGCCACAGAAAAATAGCTTCAGAACAATACTAAGAAACCGTTATGAGCCCAGCTTTGTTCCAAATTTTCGAAAATTGGAAATGCTTTACGAAAAACTGGCAAATTGTCAAAATGCAATCAATATTTTTACGAAGATGTAGAGACAAAAACATAATACCAAAAGGCTTGAAGTTATGTCCAGCATATTCAAGTAGAAGGTTGGAAAAAATTCTACACAGAGCCAGTTTATTTATGATCTGAGAAAGGTTGCAATTTCAAAGATCCAATTTATTTTTTGTTGAGCAAGAAATTGTAAGTATTGAAGTTTTGTTCAAGTGCATTTAGTCTGAGACCTATTTAGTTTCTTGTAATGGGTTAGACTAAAGCGGCCTAATATTAATTCTAGTACGAAAATAAGTAATCAAGCCACAAGACAAATATCATATTGGCAGCGCAGAAAATTAGAGATTAAGTGAAGTAAACGTGGTTTAACTATTAACTCCTAAAACTTACGTAAATAAAAATATCACAAAATCGCTTTGCGACAAGAAATTCGAGAAGCCTCTTCGTCGTGATAAAGAGATGATCTTTGAAGATTCCGGACTTTTGTACCCTATATATAGATATAGGGTATGTACATTTGTATTTAAATAGCATCTTTTTTCTTTTAGGTGATTAAAATTTTGCGTTTTCGGTAGCAACGACAATTTCTAGATAGTGTTTTTTGTTATAGTATTTTCTGCGCTGCCAATATGATATTTGTCTTGTGGCTTGATTACTGGCTATTAATATTAATCTAGTTATAGGTTTAATTGCATTAAGCCCGGAACCTTTTCAGGATATGTGTTTTATATCATAACATACCCTTAATTAGTTCCTGTACATGTTCCTAGGTATGACCTGTAACGGGATTTGCTTCTTTTTTCCCTGTCGATTCTTGTCTCAAGGACAGCTAAGACTGCGAGTGGAAAGCCCGGTGTAGCCAAATTTGACGCGGTTCAACCGACAACTGAGTTGTCAGTTGAATTATATTTAATATTAATAATTTTTTTAATACTATTACTCTAGTTATAGGTTTAATTGTATTAGGCATGGAAGCTTTTCAGAATATATGTTATAGGTCAAAATATACCCTAAATTACATCTTCCTAGGTATGGCCTGTAATGGGATTTGCTTCTTTTTTCCTAGTCAATTCTTGTCCTAATAATAGCTAGGAAATGAATGATTATTGCCGGCATATATCCACATGCCGTAACTGACCCTGTGGGGCTCTGGTACTTAGAGTTGAGTGACCAGGATCGACCATAAAGAGCTTCTACTCCACGCTAATTTCTCTAGGCACTAAGAAGAGAATACTTGACATAAAAATAAAAATTATTAAAATTAAGATGTATACAACTAAAAAAGTAATAAAAGTACTACAAAAAGAAAAAAAGTAATAGTCGGAAAAACTGAACATTTTTTGATACCGACATAAGTAAAAATTGGTAATATAAAAGTTACTTTATACTGACTATCGTTATAGCAGGAACTTAAGATTAGTTAAAAGTAGACTTCCGCATAAAATTTAGAAAGAAAAATGAAAATAAATTTGATTCCATGTTGGACATTGAAATATGTATAAAGTAAATTACGACACTCAGACGATGACAACAATGTATAATATGTAATAATATAGAAGAACAACGTCTTCACAAAATACCCCCATTCAGTTGCAACTTAATTTCATAATAAAACGCCAATATCTCAAGCTGTCAAGCAAAAACAGTTTAGCAGTAATTCTACGACTAACAGATTAAAGACAAATGAATCGCCTCTCGTAAAAAATGGGCCCCTTTTACGAGACAACTTAATTCAAATGATTATTTGCGAGTCGGGAGTCCCTTGGACTTTTCATTATGAGAATAAGGAAATACGGCGAGGCATTTGGGATAAGGTTCGTGCGCTATAGTAAACGTCACACGTATATAAATTTCCAGAGAAAACGGTAGGAATCTCAAGTGCTCATCAACATTGTTTATTTGAAGAAATGAACGCTGTCAACAGTGCGACCATGTTAAACAATACTTAGTATTTCTTTTCAGTGAGACTGATTTGCGTGAATGAATGAATAATTTTATTTTTGATTTTAGTTTTGAGTATTTTTAATATTTATAAACCACTTAGTAAGTGGGTGACAATATTAGTTTTTACAAAAGTTTGTGGATCCAAATAAACAGATCGCCTAAGATAGAGCTGCTTAACACTTTGAGTACTTGTCAAATATTCTATACATTTTCACACAAACTGAGCTACATTTTGACTCTTTCCTTTACAAACTATGCGCACCATATATGTGGTACGCAATAAGTACTTATTATTGAAATGCTTATATAGGGAATATAGATCAGTTTCGTTGGTAAATTCTGGGGGAACAAAATAAAAATAAAATAGACGGTTAAGGTTTGAGTTCATTACAGCGTACCGTCATTCGCTGATATGCATATTACTGTGTCTTGGAGTCCGCAGAGCCAACTCATGGTAAGCTCTAACGAAATAAAACCTTATCCGTCCATAAAAGCAAATATTTAATTTACCGATAGACGCTAGAGCGACATCTACTAACGAGAATATAAATCAAAAATCGAATTCAGGATTTGGCCAAAATCTGTGTTTACAAAACGTTGCAAAAAATGGCATAGGGATTTATAATTTATATCCAAGTCATACCACGATTTCAGATTTTTATTCTTTGTGAGAATACTTTCTCAATACGCCAATAGATAGACGCAAGTTTCGGTTCTTTTATGAGAATCTTCGTTTGACGGTTGTCTTCTTCTTCTTATAGTACCGTGGACACAATGTTAATATAAATAAAATATATTATAAAAAGATGTTTAAATCTTTGTATGTAGTTATATTTAAAAAGCCCTTAGAAGAGCAACATAAAAAAAAACAAAAGTTTTCGGAATAATAATTCCATCATCAGGTTAAAAGCCTAAAATAAGTATAAACCATTTAATTAAAGCAAACGTGATTTACATATTGACTAAGGTTAAAAAACAAGATGGTTATACTTACAGGTTAACATGCCTGATCCACCAAAATATTAGGGTACAACCCTTTACAAAAATTAAAGTTACCAAAAAATGTACATGTTGTTGTTAAGAATGAATGATGTTTAATATTTGATTAGATTTAACTTCAGACAACATATAACCATGCCTCACGTGAGTACCAGCGTCCGGAGGGTAAACCTCTTCAAACGGACTTCAGCTGGTAACTTATTGACAAGATACCTATGAACGGTATTACTAAGTCAAATAAAATTTAATTTTTAGAAGAATTTTTCCCCAAGTAACAAAAAAAGTGATAATATTATTCGGGTATTTAGTTGACTATTATACACAATTACATAAAGTTAAAAAACCACATTACATTAATTAATTTCATCTGACAATACAAATCCAGTATCCTTCCTGCACTCAGAAGCCCAATTAAGTGATAACGAAGCTATCTCGAAAAAGTCTTCATTAGTTTAAAGTACTTAATAGCTCAGAAATTTAATAAGTTGGCCACATAATGTAAAGTTTATCTAAAGCAAAAGAAACTTGCGTTTTCGAACTCTGTTCAACGGAAATAAAGGCGAATTTAAAGTTTTGTCTCACGAGAATGTACTAAGCAGCTCAGAAAATCTATTTCTTTGTTTGGCTCGAATGGTTCTGCCACTAAAGCTTTTAAAACTTGCTGCAGTTTAATAGTAATACAAAGAAAAATCAAAATTTGTGCAGAATGTTTTCGTATTGCAAGTAAGAGAAATTATTTGCGTGAAAGGAATCTAAAATAAGGAGTAATAAGCAATGATTACTTTATTGTTATTTTAATTAAAACTACTGGACAAAGCTTTTATAATTTGTATACGACTTTTTAAGTAGAAGACTTCAACATGGTATTGTTAGTGTTTTTGAGGTGTGTTTTTGGGACGAATTACTACGAAATTTCTATAATTTTATTGAGGGCGGTATATTTCTCACTAGAAGGTCTATCTACTATTAATGTCTATCTATCTAGTCTAGTCTATCTACTATTAATGAGGCAATATTTTTGTTTATATGGCATAATTAATCTACATAACTCTAGGTATTGGTCAAATAAGAATCCTGATTGGATTCATGAAGCACATACCCAGCATCCAAAAAAAGTTGAATGTTTGTATGGGAATTATACTAAATAAATTTACTTGGTGATATTTGATATTTGTTTCTTTCCGAAACACTCTTTCTAGTAGGTTAGTAGACTATATGTTCATTGTTAGTTTTCATTCTTTTTGTTCGTATAATAATTACAATTTAAAATAAGGGTATTTATTATTGGGTCAATTTGGTGTTATAAGTATATACATTTAGAGACTTAATTACTATTATTAAACTAGTTTAACTGTACATATAGGTGTAGGGTAAAATAGGCTAATTTTACTTTGTATCTGTAAATATTATTAAATTTAATTAGAGATTAAATTGGGTTGTACATACTAGATGTTTTATTAGTAATGTTTTTTTTGCTTTCAGAAATTGATCAACCCTTGCCGTAGTATAACACACTTTGGGAAGTATCTGTTAATACTTTCTCAGCGCCGATACATTTATTAGAGCAACTTTCTGATTTAAATATTTATATTTTCATCAATTTATACATTTTTATCTACTTTCTCATTTAACCGACTCTTAAGGGCATGCAAATTGACCAAAACCTTCCTTTATTGTAGCTTGCTAGCCAACCTTTAATTTTATTAAATTTCTATATTCGTATTTTGTTATATTTACACATTTATTCATCATCATCACGTAGCGCTACAACCCTGGCTGGGTCTTGGCTGACTGTACAACTTTTTTCCAATTTGTTCCGTCTTCCATCAACCTAGGGTCAAATGAAATGTTCATTTTCCGTAGATCTGCTTGGATGTTATCTCTCCATCGCATTCTGGGACGTCCGAGTGGTCTTTTGCCTGTGGGAATCTCCTCTCATACCAGTTTTACAAGTCTCTCGTTATGCAGTCTATGCACGTAGCCTGTCCATCTTAGTCGCTGTGATTTAATTTCTTGGAGAATATCGGCGTCATTATAGAGTGCTTTTAATTCGATATTGGTTTTGATCTTATACTGGTTTGTGGTGATGTGATGATGAGGTCTGAAAATTTTTCAACTGAAGTATTTTTTGTTCAAAGCGTCTGAGCTTTTCTTCGTTTGCTTTGGTCATGGTCCACGTTTCGCATCCGTATGTTATTACAGGTCTGACGATGGATTTATAGATTTTGATCTTTGAACTTATCCAGTGCGAATAGACAGCGGTTTGCAGATTTACTCAGAAACGTTGTACTCTTTCGTAATTGAAGGTGTTAACCGTCACATTTTGTCCTATTCTGTCTTTTCGTGTCGTTCTATTTATACACATATATTTCGTCTTCTCTTCAAGAATCTTCAGCCCTACCTCACTTGTTGCTACTTCCACCTTGGAATTTCCACACATTTATTACATTGCTCCATTCCATTACCTTCAAGTTTCTACTTTTTGTTACTCGTTGTTGCCTTGGTGCATCAAATTACATTTCATAGTTTGCTAAATTGGTACACCATGGCCCATTCCCAATCAATATCATATTTCTTGTAACAACATCATTAAATAAACATATTTATAGTGAATAGTCCTTTATGAGTATCCATACCATTTAGAAACCCTAGCTACGTCCCACTAATCTCCTCTTATATATTTTTATAAATTTTTTTATACAACACTTTAAGCAGTACTTCAAGTGTAACTTATGAGACCCGGTGTTAGATAGTCAGAGCATTCTTTTTTTGCTTGTTTTTAGCCATTTTAGCGGTTTTACTCCCGTATCCAATGTGGCATTGAAAAAGTCTGCCAATATTTCCAAGTTATCATTTTTCAATAATTTAACAATTCTAAGGTTATCTAGTCCAATCCAGCTGCCCTATTATCTTTAGTCTTTTTTTATAGCATATTTGATTTCATTTAGCATAAGAGTCATTCTGTCTCTCTTCTAAGTCTTTAATTCTTTTATTTCTTGCATTACGCCCCTTTCGGTTTAGAACAGTTCTCTAACGTACTTCTCCTATGCCTCCTTGTTGACTATGTTTGCCCATCCTGGCAACTGTTCTTATTGTTTTATACATATTTATGATATTATATTTTCTTGTACCTCTGTTTTCTAAATTATTTTCCTAAATTATTTTTTGTATTTCTTTTTACTGTTTTCAGATTTTTTCGATTATATTTTCTACATACCTCTTTTGCTTCCTCTATTCCGCCTTTTATTTACTTCCATAATTAGTATATTATTTTTTATTTGTTCGTTTTTTAGCGTTCTTATACCAATTTTCTGTTTTTATCTTCTATGCCTAATTATTTTTAATTTTAGTTTTACTACAGCATCTAACGGATTCTGGTTTGCACCAATATCTGCTTCGAGGTAAGTTTTAATTGAGGTTATATAGTTTTCCTATATAACCTCCTACCTATAGAGAAATATACCTACATACAAAGATTTAAACCTCTTTTTATATAGTTTTCATTTCTGTTGGTTACGAGTATAAAATCTGATTTCGGATAATATGGTTTTCAAATCACAAACTCACCACAAATGTAACAAAAGCTGTAATCACGGATTTACAATCGCGATTTACAAGACATTGTGAGCACATGTAGTGAAAACGTAATAGTGAGGTTAGGTTTATAGTACACGACATAGACATATAATACAAATAGACTCAGCGGTGCCATACAGACCTGTACCCCAGTGCGGCAGAGAAAACTGACGCAAAGCAGTCCCTGCACCTCTTTCTAATGGGCCGAGTTTTTCGACCACGTAACCTAAATGACCAATGGAAAGGTCCATCACTAGTAAACCTGCGATGCTTACTACTAATGATATAAAACAATATGTTTGTATATATACATGTTGTTAGTAAAAATGCCAAAGGTTAGAACTTACTGGTCCAACGCTTTAGGACTTCCCCAGATAAAAAACTATTGCCTCAAAATGGATTCGCAAAAATTCGCCAATACCTATATTTTATTGACAATAGTTTGATGGTATCAAGAGATCATCCTAAACATGATCGTTTACATAAGCTCCGGCCCATTGTTGGTCCACTCAACAAAAAGTTTTAGTCATTTCCTCTTCAAAAATATTAATCTGGTGATAAACAGCTGTGTGCCACCAAAGCTCGACACCATATGAAAAAACATCTTTTAGCGAAACCCCATAAATGGGGATACAAGGGGAGGGTTTTACATCTAGTTTTGAAATTTATACAGGTTTAGAAAAGAATCCGAAATTTCGTGAAATAATTGAACGCGCAAGTGCCAACGTTGTTGTCAGACTTTGTGGAATATTACCTTGTAATAAAAATTACAGAGTATATTTCGATAATTTTTATACTTCCTTACCTTTGGTGGTCTACCTATTGCAACGTGGTATTTACTCATTGGAAACGATAAGACAATCCAGATTACCTAATTATAAGCTACCTTCTGACCAGCTACTTAAAAAAGAACCAGAAGATCTTCTCATGAATTCGTATGTGATATTGATGGTGTTGACGTATCTCCAGTAATTTGGCTGGATAATAAACCTGTTACATTCCTATCAATATATAAAGGTAAAATGCCACTAATTGAGGAAAAAAGTTGGAACAGGAAGCAACATAAGTACGTCATAATTGAATGTTTAAGTTTGGTTCCTGAATATAACGCTCATGGATAGAGTTGACGCTATGGAGAGTTATATTGGTCGTTATAATATAAAAATGCAGAAAAAAAAATGGTATCTCCAGTTAATTTATCACCTCTTAGATATGACTATTGTCACTTCTGAGATAGCATAATGCTTATGCAAGGCTAAGAGTATTAATTTTTCATTGAAACAAGAAAGACCTTCTAATGAAAGCATTGAAAAACTATTGCAAACAAGACGAAAATCGGCAACTGTAAGTTTTGTACCTCTAAAGGACATCAGGACTGACTGCATTGATCATTGGCCTACGTACGATGAAGCCAGACAAAAGTTTAAATTACCAACATGTAAGTCAGTCTCCTTTATAATGTGTTCTAAATTTGGTGTACATCTTTATTTAAACAGAAATAATAACATTTTTGTATATAATAAACTATTTTTGGTAAAAAAATGTTTCCTTGTTTTGTATACACAATTACATTGTCCAGGTTTTTTTTTAAACGAAATAAAAAATTGTGCAGTTCAGATTACTATACAGTGTTAGATTAATTGTAAAAGGAGTCTAGGCAGGTCATCGCAGAAAGTCTTTGATGAAGAATTTATATGCAATAGTATGAAACTAGCACATTATTGTTTAAAAGACGTTGAATAAACTACAAATAGCTCTGATGGTTGCCAACATTTGATAGGGGGTTGTATGCTAAGAAGTTTTAGTATTCAATGTAATTAGTACGGTTTATCGTATATATTTTTTAATATTTCTATCGTAAAAAGAAATAAAATAAAGAAGTACTAAAATTTATTTTTAGCTTTGACCCACAGACTATTTGGGAATTTTATCTATCTTCACAAAACCCAAAAAGTAATACACCAAAACTTATTTTCTTATTTGTAGAGATGCGATGCTAAAATTTATTTAAAGGTTTTATGAGTTAAGTTGATTAAAGTTTTAAAATTTTAACATAAGTACAGATCGTTATTTATATCTCTTTCTAGTTATTTGTTTGTCGCTAGATAATGGATCTTTTTTTTTAATGTTCATGGTTTTGTGACAACAAGGTATATTTCCCTTTTAAATTCTTTTTGCCAGATGTCGGATAACGTTTCAAAGTTCTATTAACCCGTTTTGTTAACTACTCTGACGATGTCAATCCCTGTGTTTAGTGGACTGCATTATAACTGCCCGGCTTTTGTGTTAATTAAACCAAAACTTCCTGCTGCTGAGATAACTTTTCGTTTTGCATTGTGTTTTTTTCTATTTTTTAAATAGAATATCTGTTGTGAAGAGATATGACTAAAACTGTTTTATTTAACTGGCTGCGTTGTTTTCTACCAAATGGATTTTAAAAAATGTTAAAATTTTACTCTTATAGTTATTTAAACAAAATAGAAGAGTTTTAACAGAAATATTAGAAGAGCTTCTACAGTTGGTAGTGATACCCGAAAAATTCAGACAAGAGCTAAAGGTAAAAGCGAGAAGAATAGTCAAAAACAAACTTATAAAGACCTATTAGTAAAATCTTGCATTATTACATCTTCAAGTATTATTATCTCACATTGGTATATCTGGCAACGAACTCGCAGATCAGCATGCTAAAACGGCTTCAACAGATACCATATCAACAACTTACATCCAAATTTGTAAAGATTTAAAAACAGAAGCATATAGATTAACTGGAAGATTATGGCAAACAAGATTATGATATCTAACAATAAACTCTAAAAACTTTTGTTTTCAATACTTCCACAAAATTTATTTTAAATAATTATTTTTACTACAGCGGTTTCGGCCAGAGAACCTTTCTCAAGTGATCTATTTTTGGTATGTGTTTACACTTTATGGTCTTTAACTGAATAAATTGAAGAAGGTAGAACTATTTGTCTCAAGTTGGTCATTTAGAAATTAGGTCTTTATTTTTTAATTTTTTGATTTCCGTAGATACCAACAAAGATAGCTTTAGACCATTATTTTAAATGTAAAGAATTAAAATTCGGAAATTAAAAGAATGATTATGGTCTAGAAGGTTAAGTGCGTATGCACATTCTGTTTTTACATTATTGAAAGCCCTTTAATGTTCTGCTATATGTTTGATAAACGTTCTACCAGTTAGACCGATGTAAGTTTTTGGACAGAAATCATTTTAAGTTTTTATACACCGCTGTGCAATGGCTTTTTCTTTTGGCTTTTGTTGTTCTTAATATATTTGCCTTAGTTGTTGTTTGTTCTAAAAGCTGGTGTTATTCCTTTGTTTTTTATGCGTTTGGCTATTTTTGTTGATATCTTGCCTGTATATGTAATCGAGCAAAAGGGTTTTTTTTCTGGTGTTGGAAATACTAATTTGAGGGCTTTCGTGCCGTATGTAGTTTTTGATTTAAAATTTTATTTACTGTGTGTTTGTTGTACCCATTTTTTACTGCTGTTTGCTTAATGATATTCCATTGTATCTCGAAGTTATGTTTTGATATGGGAATTTCTGTTAATCTATGTAACATACTATGGTAGGCTGAAAATTTATGTTGTATAGGATGAAATGATAAATTGTGTATAGTCGTGTCAGTATGGGTACGTTTATGAAATACGGAGAACTCATGTTTGTTTTTAAGACTGATAATTTTTAAATGTAGAAAATTTATCGATTGATTTTCTTCTATTTCTATTGTGAATTTAATATGACTATGGAGTGAATTCATATACGATAAGAATTGTGTTAGTTCCTCATAAATATACCTGTACATCGTCTACGTATCTCCACTAATACAAAAACTGTTTGAATACGGAATGTTTTGAAATCTTTTTTTCTAGATGATCCATAAAAATATCTGATAGCAATGGGCTTAGAGGATTACCCATTATAAGTCCTGCACTGTTGCTGTGCAGGACTTATAATGGGTAATGTACAGTGGGTTCATGATGTTAAGGTATTTCTGTTCTATTGAATTTAATATCGTTTTAATATCTTGATTATTTAAAAATTCTATTGTTTTGTTATTATATTCTATTAGCAATGGTAGGGTCACCTTTGTCTGCTTTTGGAAACACTATGTTGTTTTCTATAGATTTGTTTTTAATTAAAATGACTGTTTCATTCTCTTTGTAACAGGATTTTTTAGTTTCTCTAAACACATCGAAAATGGTTTTTGTAATGACAGTTTTTTCCATATTATTGGCAGTTTTGTTTAATGCTACTTCACATTCTACACCTAAATATTCTAAAGTATGTTTATTATTATGTTGAGGCAAGTTGTGTTTAAATCCTTTCTCTAAAAGTTGTATCTCGCTATTACTGAATTTAGATTCAAAGTTGTAGATAATCTATTAGTAATTCTTTTAATATTTTTTAAGCTTTTTTTGATAACTCTTAAATCGTTTCTTTTTCTCATACATCTTTCTTAATATACATATGTGATACTGTTTAAGTATACAGTTGTATTTATAGTTTGAATAATAACATATAAAGAATAATTTATGCTTTTGTGTAAGTATTAAATAATTCCATTTTATATAAAATTCCATTAAAATGATCTTACTATCAGCATAATAATAACCTCTCGATGTACGTTCTCTGAGAAAAAACAAATCGATTCACCAATTCACCAATCTTGAGCAAGCCGTTCAAACCGAATTTCCTATTCATTTATTTTTCGATTATCCCGTTTGGTTTGAAAGACTCTCTAGCAATTCAATAATAATAAAAATGATGGTAGGTGAAACGTAACGAGAGGAGAAGAGTATCGTTCCTCCGCCGAGTCGAGTCAGTCGAGCGGAAAATTCGAAATAGCTTAATTTCCATGAAGAGGAAATTAAGAAACGCCTCGACAGGGAACTAGCTAGCTAGATTTAATTACTAGGCACTCGATGCCGTCTTCTTACTAATTCTACTCTCTTGCTACCACCACTCGACCCACGCGTACATATGTCAACAGCGATATATCTTTTGTATTGGTATAAGAAAATTAAACAAAACAAAATGTATCAAGATCATTTACAATATGTCTGCATTACTTTAACAACAATTTTATTTAGGTCTTGTAAATGTTAAGCTTTACTGAACGTTTTAGGTTTGTATTTCTCAGATGTTCTTGAAGACCATGGAGATCGTCGCTTGTCGTGTTTGTTGTATTGTATTCACGAGCAGTCCAAGGTATGTAAATTTTTTGACTTGTTCAGAAGTATAGTTGTTAATTTCGATTCTCTGTTGCATCTTTTGAGGTTTTTTAACAACCAACATATATTTGGTTTTTTCCTCGTTTACAAGGCCTCGTGTACTTGCCGCGTTTGTAAACTGTGTAAAACATCGCACTAAGTTTCTCATGCTTTTGCCCACTATAACCACGCCTTCAGCGAATGCGAGAATTGTGATGTGACGAGAATGCATGTATCCGTACATGTGACGTCAACGTGCTAACTAAATTACTCATAAACCGTATAAATAAATGATCTCATAGATTTAAAAATTTTTTAATGGCTTCGGTGGAAAAAATCAAATGTCAGACAGTAGAAAAGGAATTGTTGTATGATGGTTTAGACGGCTTGTAGTGGCAATAAAGAACTGTTATTTACAGTGGCTGATTTGCCATCACCGGCATAATCATTGTACAAAGTTTGAACTTTTATGTTCCATTCTTGAGATATTTGTAAAAAAATGCCATCTTTAAAAGGCTTTACTGCCTTAGGACCCATTTTTCGATTAAAGTAATATAGGTGTAATCGACATATCTGAGAAAGATAACAATATAAGATTATATTGGAAAAAAATAGAAACACCTTTAGATAACTTTTTAATATTCGATAACTAGGCAAAATTATGTACAGTGCTAGCCAAAAGTCCGTTTTGATCCCCCTTCGTATCTTTTGAACGGTTATTGTTATAATAGTGAAATTTGGAGGGAGGTAATAAGGGGACGTAGGCTTCTCAACTAGTCATAACAGGTGACATAATAGTGACAGATGACGTAACATCACCACTGTGACAGATAATTTTAAATGGGACCTTTAAAGTGATACTTCGTTTGAAAGGTATTGACAATACCTATTTAGTCATAATAACTTTGTTTAATTAAAGCTTATTTTGATGAATAAATTAAATAAATACTAAAATTGTAGCTTTTCATTTAATTAAAAAATATTTAACAACCACTTCTTATAATTAGTATTCAAAATGTACTCCATCTACTTCCTGACAGTAATGCCTCTTGCCGTACTTGTTCAAATGTGTCGGGAGAAATTGCCCTACATTCTTCAACAATTCGTCGTTTCAAAATGTCAATATTTTCGGGTGGTGTAGCGTAAACTTTAGATTTCAAGTGCCCCCACAGAAAAAAATTTAATGGTGTGAGGTCCGGTGCCCGAGCTGGCCATTTTAGCGTACCTCGTCATCTACCACGATATTCCTCGTCTAGATAACGTCTTACTGCACCATAATGGTGTGCAGGAGCACCATCCTATTGAAACGTTATTTCCAAGTTGGCGAATTCATCTGGATTTTCCTCCAGAATTTCAAGTATTAACGGTTCAATTGCATTTTGCAACATCTCCAGATATACTTCACCGGTTAAGTTAGTATTGAGAAAAACAGGCCCAACTATGTGGTTTCCGAAAATACCTGCTCAAACATTTATTTTTTTTTATAAATTGGGTATGTGTTTCACGAAAGACGTGAAGATTTGTGTTACTCTAATACCTCACATTGTGTGTGTGTTAACATTTTCATTGAGAGAAAAAGTAATTTCGTCACTAAAAGAAATTGCTTTTATGTAATAGGGCTGTTGGTTAATTTTATTAGACATATTTTCACATGATTCTAGTCTTCGGTCATCATCTGAAAGTTGGTGAACAATTTTTAATTTGTATGGATGAATTTTGTTTTCAGCCAACACTCTGTGTACTCTCTTTTGACTGATTTGATAAATAGATGCAACTTGGGCTGTAGAAGAATTAGGGTTTCTGAAATTATGTCAATTTTTTTATCATCACTAATTGTTGGTCGACCAGATCGTTTGACATTTTTAACACTACATGTTTGTTTAAACTCCCGAAGAAAAGTTTCCTCAAATAAGCTCTCGATGTAGGGCGATCGAGGTACCTCTCACTAAAAAGACGTTGCGCTGCGTAGAAACGATTTCCACATTCACCAATTAATAACACAGCTGCTACTTTGTTGGCTACAGTACGTACCATTCCGCCTTTGTAAAAATTTAATCGTCTAGTTAAACAATAATTTAACTAAATATTAACTAAGAACAACTAACTAAAAACTTGACTAAACTTGAATTGACTAAACTAACCAGAAGCAGAAACTAAATATTCATTTATAAACGCGTTTGCAAGCTAAAAATATCTAGAGAATTGACTAAACTAAGCAGAAACAGAAACTAAATATTGAGCTATGAACGCTTTTGCAAAATAAAAACAACTAGAGAATTAACAAACGTCAACTTTTTTGACAAATAATGAAAGGCGGACGTTAGAATTTTTATTAATTAAATGCCAAACTAGAATTTTAGTACTTATTTAATTTATTCGTCAAAATCATCTTAAATCCAAACAAAATTAGTATAATTGAATAGGTATATTAAAATAATTGTAGTTTCGCATTTAATTAATAAATTTAATATTCTAAGATTCCATTCTGGTTAATTGTCAAAAAAGTTGACGTTGACGTAAAAACAATTAGGGAATTGAAAAACGTCAACTTTTTGACAAGTAACCAGAGGCGGAGGTTTTAATGTTTAATAATTAAATGCAAAACTACAATTTTAGTATTTATTTAATATTTATTCATCAAAATAACTTGTCATCAAAATTAATTAAGAAGCCTACGTCTGTTTATTACCTCCCTTTCACTATTATAAGTATAACCGTTTAAAAGATACGGGAGTGGGGGACTTTTGACCAGCACTGTATAAAAATAGTATTGTTCAGCAGTCAACAGTGCAAGAGCCGTCCCTGCACGGACCACAGGGCGCATGGATCGAACACTAGCGACAACGACGGCGCGTAGCTGTCAAGTAGAAATAAGACATTCATTTTTTGGTTTTGTTAATTTTAAGTTCTTATAAAATAATTATAATAAAGGTGTTAAAAGTCAGAATAAATATTTTTTATACAAGGAATACAGTCCACAATACTTCTGAAGGCTCAGAAATAAAAACATATTCATGGTCATTCGAACGGATTTTATCAACAAGCAACAAGTGTTAGTGTATTTTTTATCGGCAAGTGAAAAAGTTTATATGGCATGGTATGTGGTGAGTACACATTTTTCATTCCTATAATACCTATCCTGGAATAAGAGAGATATTAATTTGTGTCACAAGGTTATTATAATTTCGGTTTGTTAGGATTTATTAATAGCAAGCTTTAAACTTTATTAATATTATACATAGTCGATGCAATGGATCAGTTAACAGTTTTAAAAAGAAAGCGTGGTATCTTTAAGGCACAAATTACAAAATTTGATTCATTTATAAGCAGTTTTACTCACGATAAAGTAGTAGAATTACAAGTTAGGGTTGACAAATGCAAAGAATTGTGGAATGATTTTGATCAAATACAAAGTGAAATTGACTTATTAGACACATCAGAGGAACAATTACAAGAAAGGTTAGATTTTCAGGATGCATATTTTAAACTAATAGCCTCTGCAGAAATTATATTAAAGAATGAAGTTAATTTAAACGATACTATAGCAAACTCAGGTCACAATACTAGTTTAGATCGAAATAGCTTAAAAAATGTAAGGTTACCACCACTGGAGGTTCCAACTTTTAATGGTTGTTATCAACATTGGTTAGAATTTAGAGATAGTTTTACTAGTATGGTCATAGAAAATTCTGATTTAAATGATGTTGACAAGCTTCACTATTTAAAAAGGGCTTTGATAGGGGATGCCCAGGATGAATTGGAGCAGCTAAAAACTACTAGCAAAAATTTTACTATTGCATGGCAACTTTTATCTGAAACATATGAAAAGAAAAAACTTATTGCACGTGGTCATATTGAAGCTATATATGAATATCCAAAAATAACTCAGGTAAATAGTTTAGAATTAAAGAAATTGTCAGGTTGTATAAAAAGAAATTTAAAGTCACTAGGTATGTTAGGTTATCCAGTTGAACATTGGGATGTTCTTTTACTTTGTACCATAGAGAAAAAGCTTGATTATTACACAAATAAGGAATGGCAAGAAAAGGGTCCAGTTAACGAATTTTCTACGATACAGGAATTCTTAGCATTTATAGATCATAAAGTACAACACTTACAAAATTCAGAAAGGGATAAACAAGATATAGAGCAAATATCAAAGGAAACAAAAAAAAGGGTGCAAAAAATGACATTATCAAAGTCATTCATTGCAACGTCCAAACAATGTGCACTTTGTAATTTACCGCACTATTTTTATTCATGTAAAAAATTTCATAATTTATCAGTGTCAGCTAGAAGACAAGAGGTAACAAAATCAAAAGCATGTTGGAACTGTCTAAAGGATGGACACTTAGTACAACATTGTACATGGGAAGGTTGTAAACTTTGTGGAAAACGACACAATACTCTTTTACATATGGATGGTAAATTTATAAACAATTCTCATTTACAAACAAATGCAACTCAACTCAACGGATCAAAGGTTGAATCACAAATTTGTGGTATATCTACCCAGAAAGAAACACACACACAGGGAAATGGCATATCTAATCAGGGAAAGGAAGTACATATTCAGGGACAAGGTGCATTCCATAATAATTCAATGGAAGGTACATCTCAATTAAACTTTTTGGGTCAGACAGGTTTTTTGGAATCACATTCGGGTGATATAGGTCAGACATGTTTTTTAGAATCACATTCGGGTGATATAGGTCAGGATTCAATTAATTTTTTAAATCATTCTAAGCAAGGTATATCATACAGATTAAAAACTGATATTTTACTTTCAACGGCCTTAGTATATATGCAAGACAAATATGGAATTTTTCATGAATGTAGAGTTTTATTGGACTCAGGTTCACAGTCAAATTTTATATCAAGTTCATTTTTTTAAAAATTACAATTACGGGCAGATAAGGTACATATTCCGGTTAAAGGTTTAGGTCAAGGTATAACAAACATTTCTCAGGCATTAAATGGGACACTTTTATCAAAGTTTAGCAATTATCAAACAAATGCATTTTTATTGGTAATTGATAAAATTTCTGACAATTTACCAACTTCGGATTTAAACTTGGATTTTATAAATATTCCTAAAAACATTGTACTTGCAGATGAAACATTTGGGGTTTCAAAACAAATTGATGTATTACTGGGAGCATCAGTTTTTTGGCAATTATTATGTGTGGGTCAGATAAAACTTGGCAAAGATCAACCAATTCTCCAAAAAACTAAGTTGGGATGGGTTATTTCAGGGCCAGTTAGTCAATCAATTAAGGTTAGCAACAATTCAGTGGTATGTAATTTTTCGTCTAATGTTTTGGAAAACCAAATTGAAAAATTTTGGTTAATAGAAGAATTTGGTGCAAAAAAGGTTATGTCCAAGGAGGACATTTATTGTCAAGAGTTGTTTGAAGCTAGCACGATTAAAAATGAAAACGGACATTTTGTTGTTAAATTACCAACAAGGTCAAACATTTCTGACTTAGGAGATTCTTATAGTAATGCACTAAAAAGATTTGAATTATTGGAAAATAAATTAAATAAAAATTTGGAAATGAAAATTAAATACCATGAGTTTATGCAGGAATATATCCAGTTGGGTCACATGTCAAAGGTTGAAGATAAAACTGACTTCAATTCAGAAACACCCAACTACTATCTTCCACATCATGGAGTTTTAAAAGAAACGTCTTTAACTACAAAATTAAGGGTAGTGTTTGATGGGTCAGCTAGAACTGACAGTGGTTTGTCATTAAATGATGTTCTAATGGTCGGACCAAAATTACAAGATGATTTAATGTGCATTCTTCTTCGTTTTCGAAAACATAATGTAGTTATAGCTTCAGACATCGAAAAGATGTATCGACAGGTTTTTGTTTGCAAAACTCAGCAAAAACTACAACAAATATTATGGAGGTTTTCGGATGAGCAACCAATTGAGACATACAAGCTGAAAACGCTAACATATGGGACCGCTCCAGCAGCATTTTTGGCTATAAGAAGCTTACAACAATTAGCTCATGAGAATCAATTGAACCTGCCTCTAGCTTCCCAGGTGATTTTAAAGGATTTTTATGTTGATGATTTGCTTACAGGAGGGAGTTCAATTGAAGAAGTAAAATCATTAAAGGATGAATTAAATAATATTTTGTGCACAGCAGGATTTTCACTTAGAAAATGGGTATCAAACAAACCTGAAATTTTTGATGAGGATATTCAAATAAAGGGAGACATTGAACATTATCTTGCAGATGATGTTACAACAAAAACATTAGGGCTTTATTGGAACTCAAAGATAGATTCGCTTCAATATAAAATCAATTTTTCTAATTACACAAAGGTTAGCAAAAGAACAGTTCTGTCTTTAGTTTCACAGATATTTGATCCTCTTGGACTAGTAGGGCCAGTTATAATTAAAGCTAAATTAATAATGCAATCACTATGGCAATTAAAATTAAATTGGGATGAGTCTTTACCTTTAGATTTACACACAGCTTGGAACCAGTTTAGGGAATCAATTGCAGATTTGGAGAAAACTCACATTAGCAGGCAAGTTTTGTGTTCTAATCCAATTAATAGACAATTACATTGTTTCAGTGACGCTTCAGAGTCTGCTTATGGAGCAGCACTCTACATTCGGTCACTGGATCAAGGTGGTTCTTGCTTAGTTCATTTATTATGTGCGAAATCAAGGGTAGCACCCTTAAAAACAATATCTTTGCCTAGATTGGAATTGTGTGGTGCTTTATTGGCTGCCAAATTGGCATCGGCGATTATCGCAACAATAGGTGTTAGCTTTGATGAGGTACATTTTTGGTCTGATTCAATGATAACTCTTCATTGGATTTTGGGTGAACCGTCACAATGGAAAACCTTCGTTGGAAATAGGGTGTCGGAAATACAAAGGCTTTCTAATGGATATAGCTGGCATCATGTTGACTCGCATGATAACCCAGCCGACATAATTACGCGCGGATATGAACCAAAGTTATTAAACACTTCAAAATTGTGGTGGAATGGGCCACCATGGTTAGCTTCTCATAAATTGTCTTGGCCTACTAAGGCTTTGTCAAATTCACACATTTCTATCATACCTGACCAGAAGGTAATTCAAACATTTATATCAACTGTGCAATTTGCTGAAATTTGGAACCGATTTTCCAGCTTAGCTAAATTGCAGCGTGTTTTTGCATATATACTTCGGTTTGTCACCAATTGTAAATCATCCAATAATAAGACAATGGGTCCTTTTACTGTAGATGAAAAAGAAAGAAGTTTTTTCTGTTTGGTATATATGGCACAAAATGAAGTATTTCATCAGGAAATACAAACAATAAAAAAATCAAAACCAATACATAAATCGAGTAAAATCTTATCATTAAATCCTTTTCTTGATGATACAGGACTATTACGAGTTGGTGGACGTCTTCAAAAGTCAGAATTGTCTTTTGACCAGAAGCATCCAATCATACTCCCGAACAGTCATGTATTAACTAAACTTATAGTGATATCGTATCATCATAAATACTTGCATGCAGGTCCACAAGCATTGCTATCAATAATTCGTTTAAAATTTTGGTTATTATCTGGACGTAGCACGGTTAGGCACATTCTACATAAATGTGTTACTTGCTTTCGTGTCAAACCTACATTGCTTGTACCTCTTATGGGAGATTTACCTAAATCTAGACTTCTGCCTACAAGGCCATTTTATAATTGTGGTGTAGATTATGGGGGTCCCTTTGAATTGAAAACAAGCTATTTACGGAATTGTAAAGTAGTTAAATGCTATATATGTATTTTTACATGTTTTACAACAAGGGCGACACATATTGAACTTGTATATGATTTAAGTACTAATTCATTCTTAAATTCATTTAAACGTTTCATTGCTAGAAGAGGTCTATGTAAAAATATGTATTCTGATAATGGAACTAACTTCGTTGGGGCAAATAATCATTTGCAGGAGTTATATTCATTTATGAATGATGCAACGGTAAAATCAAATTTTTTAGATTATTTTTCGGAACATAAGATTCATTGGCATTTTATTCCAGCTCACTCACCACATTTTGGTGGCATCTGGGAATCAACTGTAAAATCGGTAAAGTTTCATATACGAAGGGTAATGTGTAATAATAAATTTACATATGACGAAATGTATACTTTGTTGGCGCAAATTGAGTCTCTCCTAAATTCCCGTCCTTTATTACCTCTGTCGGAAAGTCCAGAAGACCTTGGTGTACTCACCCCTGGACATTTTCTAATTGGAGCACCACTTGTAGCACTGCCACAAGAAGAGCTAACTGAAATAAATCCGAATAAGTTGAAACGGTATCATCACCTGACTCAGATAATTCAGAGTTTTTGGGTACGCTGGTCACGTGAGTACCTCTCTTCACTTCAGCAGCGAACCAAATGGAGAACAGCAGCTGACAACGTGAAAATTGGATCATTGGTTATTATTCAAGAGGATGGTCTTCCTCCTACTAAATGGGAATTGGGTAGAATATTGCAACTACATGCTGGGACAGATAATGTTGTGCGGGTTGTGACTGTGCGTACTTCTAAAGGTGAATTCAAAAGGCCTTGTGTAAAGTTAGCCGTCCTGCCAATGGATGAACAATAATGGTTATGGTTTACAAGAAGCGTTGTTTGAAAGGCATCGCTTAAGCCTTTCAAGGGGGGCGGCATGTTCAGCAGTCAACAGTGCAAGAGCCGTCCCTGCACGGACCACAGGGCGCATGGATCGAACACTAGCGACAACGACGGCGCGTAGCTGTCAAGTAGAAATAAGACATTCATTTTTTGGTTTTGTTAATTTTAAGTTCTTATAAAATAATTATAATAAAGGTGTTAAAAGTCAGAATAAATATTTTTTATACAAGGAATACAGTCCACAATACTTCTGAAGGCTCAGAAATAAAAACATTATTCAAGTATAATAAATATTAATTTAATAAAAAATTGATGTTAACATAATAAAAAATAATAACGAAAAGAATAATTGTCAGAATATAACAAATATTACAGTCTCACTTATAACCGTTATGTTACAAAAAAATATATATACCTATAAAAAATAAAAATATTCTCTTGTATTTGTTGTTTTTAACATAAGCCTCTTCAAAAAATAAAAATGGTTAAAGTAAAATATAGACCGTCTGTTCACAGAAAACTTACTGCCATAAACATTATTTAGGTGGCTTTTCTGAAAACCAAGCAGAAAATAGCAACCCTTTTCCTTTTTATCTTGTACTTCAGCTACAAATCGAATAATAGAGTGGCTATCAAGAAACAAAGATGTATATTATTTAAGGGATATAACGAATAAAGGAAAATAAAAGTAAGTTCATATGTTCGCAAAAGCTTATCGCAATCTAGACCTCGCGAAGACAGCTATTCTGAAATACTGCAATTTAAAGTGCAAATCGTACAGAGATACAACTCCATTATGTTGTGTCCGGGATATAAATTTGGATTGGGAGATACAAGCCACTCTAATCTTCCACAATGGTCAAATTCAGAGACAAACAGTCATTTTTGCTCCACTGAACTGAACTCGGCGTTTGTATTTATGACATCTGGCGTGGAAAGCAAATATATTTAAACGTCCTCGACGCTGTGTCGTGTCAGTGACGTCAGTTGTAATCCTAAGTCTTGGCCCTACCAAGCGACTCGTTATTAGCACGCTAAATTTCAGTTAGTTGCTTTATAAGATACATTTTACTATTTATTCGGTTAACCGCGGTTTTAGTTGGTATTTGAGTGCACTATTTTGGGTTTTCAAAACTGATGTGAGTTGGATTATATGATATGCGAAACAGACATTGTAACTCTGATGAATTCTAATTTATTTACACGTATTCTAAAAAGAACCTATGTATATATATATATATATATATATATATATATATATATATATATATATATATATATATATATATATATATATATATATCGAAAAAGTTTTCGCGGTTAGTACAATTAAAAATACAGCTAAGATTAATACTATTACAGAAATTAGAGAAAAAAGCCCTAAGAAGAAAGAAAGAACTAAGGTCAAATCTAAATCTAGTCATTTTTCCCGCCGATAATGGCAATGCCACCGTCATCCTAAACAGGGATGACTCCCTCCCCAATTAGTTCAAATAAATGAAAGAATTAATGAAATGTACTTCGTTTAGTTCTGCAATTGTTTAAGCTCAGACGCAAGAGCTTCAAAAGCTGACTTATGAAATCACTTCCAAAAACATAAGTACTCAAGATGTAATAGGTCAGCCTCTCTTAAAAAATGTGTTACCAGCATAAACAGTCACTTTTCAAACCATTTCAGAACAAAATTCGATTACTGAAACTGGAATGTCTGCATCGCCCGTGGTTCTTAACATTTCTCCCCCAGAAATATTGAAAGAATCCAATACTCTGATTTAAGTCCAGTTCTACATACACAAAATATTTTAGTCTCTGCTTTAATTCTGACAACTGTCAATTTGTCTCTATTAGTTATTGAAAACTTAACTCCAGTACCGCCTTCTTGCGGTGTGCCAGTGAAATTTGCAAATATACCTCCCCCAACTTATATACAAATTCAAGGTATCTCTCTACCTGACTCTTTAAATGCTCTTAATAGACGACAGGTTAATAAACTCTCTATCCAAGTACAGAATATATTAACTCCCACCTTCTTACATTTGAATAAAAATCCAACACAAAAATCTATCGACTTATCAATTGCAACACATTGTGAAGAAGGTGATGTACATGCCGATTTTTTAAAAATCATCTCTCCTCCGAATAAGTCCATACCTCCTCCACTAATACACGAAAATCAAATACTCCTCTCACAGCCTCGTACTGACATGGCTGCCATCACAGTTTTCTCACGACAAACTGTTCTTACTCATACCACCCCACAATCTAATACATTAGATTCAGTCGACCCTGCCTTTTCTTCTGTTGCCCTACCATTTGTGCAGAGCCAAGTAACAACAGCCCCTGCAGTGCCCAACAATATTATGTTTCTGGAAGCTGAGTCTGTATTGCCACCTTCTGATATGATAAACGTCAATGTGACGTGCCCTACTTCGTTGGTTACCGTCGATCAGGTTCAAACTGTTGCTAACCAAATAAAGCACTCAGTGGCCTCGCATACTTTAAAAAATTCTACAAATATCGACAATATCTTGACCAGCGCCGAAAACTTGAAAAGGTTACACATACTTTATTCTCAACTATGCTCGCTTCTACAACTCTATAAAATATATTCAAATTCTCGTGCCGTTTTAAATGAGTGTAATATGGTCTCCACTTCAGAAGTCAATCTTGACTTGTTAATAGCTTCTCTAAGGTCCTAGGTATTAACAAGTCACCTTATCAAGATGATTTCTCTTTTATTCCGCCTGTTTCTGAAAAGGCGTCTCCCTTAACAAAAAGAAAATTATGCGCATGTTTCTCGAATGTATGACTCCTTAGAAAAACTCTTATCTTTTATAGTACACTCCAAACTTTTCTTACAACGTCTCTGGTCACTGACACTTCCACTGCTCTTATCGGATATGCTAATACGACAAAGTGCGAGTAAATGGAACATCGCTACTGATCTTTTAAGGTGATGCAGCATTGGTACAGCATCACCTAAGATAGGTGATGCTGTACTAATCAAAGATGAGGAGACTCCCGCACTCCTCTGGCCTCTGACAAAGGTCATCGAATTGCTCCTAGGCAAAGATTCTCTTGCTCAAATAGGTGTCTCCACATCTAATGGCGAATACCTTAATAAAAGGTTAATAAAGAAAGTAGGTAGGTTTCCCTTTAAAAAATAGTGGCGCTTTTAGCTAAATATTTTTTATGCCCTTCTCTCTATTCGGATTGCCGAATATAGGCCTCTCCTAATTCTCGCTATTCATCTCTGTTGTTTGTAAGGCGTTTCCAAATTGGTCCTGTAGTAATATTGTCGCTCCAGCGCATTTGCGGTTTTCCTCGTGGTCTTTTGGCTTCATATGGCCACTAATTCCCGATTTCTTTATTCCATCTGCCATCCTTAAGACGTTCGTTATGTCCAGCCCATTTCCATTTCAGTGTAGCTGCCTGTTCGACAGCATCTTTTACTTTTGATTTATTACGAATGTCTTCATTGGTTTTATGGTCTTGGAGTGAGATACCCATCATCTGTCGTTCCATAGCTCTCTGAGTGTTTTTGATCTTCTTTATGTTTACTTTAGCGAATGTTCAGGTTTGAGCTCCATATGTAAGTACAAATAAGATACAGGAATTATACACTTTGGTTATAATCTTTGAGGTGTGCTTTTATTTTTAAGTACGTATGAGAGTCTTCCGAATGCTGCCCATCCCATTTTTACACGTCGGCTTATTTCGTTAGTCTGATTTTCTTTGCTTACCTTGACATTTTGACCCAGATATGTATATTCATCTACGTGTCCTATCTCTGTCCCTTGGATGTTTATCATAGGTTTGTCATCTTTGTTTGACATTAGTTCATCAGCTAAATATATAGCTTCTTATTTCTATAAGTTAGACTTTAGTTTCTTTAGATTTTAAATAGTTCTTAGTTATCTTAGTTTTTACAATGTCCCTAATGTATACTGATTTACTCTAACTCTTACTCTTACTAATTTTTCACATGAAAAAAACCATTTCAATTTTCGCTGTATTAATTCTCATCATTCTCTACCTCAATTTTACAATAATTACCCAGATAATTATCCAGTTCCATCACTTTCTACTTCCATTTTAACCCTACTCCTTTAGAAATACAGACAGTTGTAGGATAGCAAACAAAAAGACGCTCTCTTGCCTGTTGCCCATAGCTAGGAATAGCCACTCTCTCTTGCCTGCTGAGTTTTGCTAGCAGCAGACGTACTCTCTTCTCTTCCCTGTAGATTATCGTTAGAAACAGACGTACGCTTACTTTCCTGTTGACTATCGTTAGCAACAGACATATTTACTCTACTGTTGACTGCCGCTAACAACAGACATTCTCTCTTTCTCCCGCTCATAGTTACACGAAAAATAGCGCAAATACTCTTTTAAATCGTATACAGATGCAAATGTGCTTTACCTCGTAATCTCAGTGTTATTACGGCGAGAAACGTGTTAAGAACCGGTAAAGACAGCTTCCTAGTACAAAGAACAACCGCAAGTGAAAGCCTGGAAATACCACGAGTGTGTGCAGCATCAGTAATGCTAAGACATTTTATAAACTTGATTTGCTATATTGTCTGTATAACCCCTTACTACTAATCCTAATTTATTTGAACCAGCCCTATGTAATACAGTCCTCATACACTGAAATTCTAGTCATAATTTCGCATATGTACATCCTTTTTGTACAACCGCAGAAGACCTGGAGGTGAATAACAACTCAATAAAACAAACAAACAGTTCCCCCAATATAAATACTTGGGGGTATAAAATGTAGAAACGAAAGACAATAACACGACGATTACACATGATTACAACAAATCTTTAAAACAATAGTGGCAGGATGCTCTCTTTATGGCTCAGAAACTTGGGTGACAAATAAAAGAATGGGAAATAAAATAAATGCAATGGAATGTACTTTTCCTGAAAGATTAGTACTGTTGGACGAAGTTAGAGATAAACGAATTAGAGAATTTATAAGTGTGTAGAGACACTAAATGACGAAATAGATAAACGAAAATTACTCGGGTATGAGCATATGCAAAGAATGGACGAGACAAAAATACCGTTAAGAACTTGAACATGGGAGCCAAATAAAAGAAGGAAAAGACAGCGTCCTAGATTACCGTGGAACGGACATATAAAAAGAGCAATGGAAAAAAGAGACCTTACTAAAGAAGATATGATAGATAGAAAAAATAGCGATTGGGATGTGGTAACTGGCAAACAGAATTTGCTGCGTAAAGCGACAGAGAAATAAGTAAATCAGATTAATTAGACAAAGCATTAAAATTAAATAGCTAATAAATAAATTTATAATTTTAGCCTTTACAGTACAATGCATTCTGATGATTAATATTTTGAGAATAATACACTGTCTTAAAGAATTGCGTGTTTTATGTCATTTCTTGAAGAATATTACCTTTATCATGGATGATAATATCAACCTGAAGATTTACAGTAATGTGTAATAAAAACACTGAGATTAAAACCAAATCGCTTTTTTTCTATGAATTTTATATACACATTATAAAGGGAACGGCATAATAAAAAAGACTTACTCCGGTTAACCTGCGCTTTTTTATATGAAAGCTTCTGTAAATTATGCAGGAATGTCGTACGTTTTAGTGTTTTAGCGACATATACGCTTTTATATTAAAGAATATGAACTGCTGTAAAAACTTATATTTTTTTAAGCATTTCTCATAAAAGTGTAGCTTCGCAGTGATTCGGCCAATAAAATCTTAAAAAAATAAACTCTTAAAATGTGTAATGGTAAAATCCATTGGGACTTTTAACGAAATCATATAAATCAAGATGATATAAAAATATTTTTTTATTAATAATAATTATCGATACGATGCCTATTGCAAGTAATATCTGGTAAATGACCAATGAGAAATTTAAATATAATATAAATTTGTAAAGATTCTTGTAACAAAATAATAAAATGATTTGTAATAATTCAAATACTTTTGAAAAAACTCATCATACTATAAGTATTTGTTCTCACATTTAGTTTGCTCCCAATATTAATATTAAACCCTTATACGTATGTTATTTTAGAACATAAATGATGTCATCATCATCATCATCATCATCAATCTTCGTTTATCCACTACTGGACATAGATCTCCCTCATAATTTTCCATCTATTTCGATCTTGTGCCTCTTGCATCCAATTCCTATGACAACGTTTTAGATCGTCAGTCCAACGTGTTGGTGGACGACCTCTGCTTCGGTAGGCATCATCTCTTGGTCTCCATTCCAGTATCCGCTTTGTCCATCTATTATATGTCATTCGAGCCACGTGACCTGCCCAGTTCCATTTCAGTGTTGCTACTCTCTCTACTTTATCAGCCACTCCTGTTCTTTGTCGTAGCTGGCGATTTGGGATCTTGTCTCGTAGTGAAACGTCCAACATAGCACGCTCCATCGCCCTTTGACACACACGGATCTTTTGAACTCTTCTCCTTGTCATGGTCAACGTTTCCGCACCGTAAATTAACACTGGCAAAACACACTGATTAAACTTTTTCTTTTAAGGCATATTGGTATATCAGACGATTTGAAAATATGGTTCAGGTTGCCGAAGGCTGCCCAAGTCAGTCTTATACGATGGAGAAGCTCAACGGTTTGGTTATCTTTTCCTATGCGAATCTCATGGCCTAGGTATTTATAGGCCATTACCTGGTCTATGAATCTTGTTCCTATATCTTCGCTGACTACAAGATTTGTCATCATCTGGGTTTTAGATATATTTATTTTCAACTCTTACTCATGGCGCCATGAGTAAGAGAGGACTAAACGATGGAGAATGGAACAACAGAGAGAGATGGAAACGGTTGAGCGAGGGAAGGCAGTGAATACTGTAGAATCCCTAAATATATATATATATATATATATATATATATATATATATATATATATATATATATATATATATATATATATATATATATATTTTCAATTCCCCTTCTAGCGAGGAAAGGTAGAGCTGATTTAAAAGTTCTTTGGCCTCATCTATCCTATCAGCTATTAGTACAATATCATCTGCAAACCTTAGATGGCTAAGCTTTTCTCCGTTTATATTTATGCCCTTGTCGGTCAGTTTTGCCCTTTTACATATATATTCCAAAAGCGTAGTGAACAGTTTCGGCGATTTGGTGTCCCCCTGGCGTACTACACGTTGTATCGGGAATTTCTGGGTTTGACGATCACCCACTCTAACACTGGTTGATGCGTTTTGGTATAGGTGTTTAATTATATTTATATACCGATAGTCATTTCGGCATTCTGTCAAGGCTTCCAACATTTTTTGTTGATTTACGGTGTCGAATGCCTTTTCATAGTCGACAAATATTAAAGCTAGTGGTTTATTATATTCAGTGCATTTTTCTATAAGATTTTTTATTACCAGTAGGTGATCGTTTGTTCCATAGCCTTTTCTAAAACCCGCCTGTTCTATGGGCTGGTAAAATTCCAATTTATTTTCTAGTCGTTTCGTAATTATTTTTGTAAATAGTTTATAAATATGTGAAAGTAGATTTATGGGCCTGTAATTCCTGAGGTCGGTAGCATCCCCTTTTTTATAAAGTATGATAATTTCACAATAACACCAACCCAGTGGTTATACCACTGGGTTGGTGTTATTGCTTCCTGCAAACATCTAGTGAATAGTTTGGCAAGGACCTTCCATAATCTTTTTCCAGCCACTTTTAAGGCATCTGCCACTATTTCATCGCCTCCGGGGGACTTATTGTTTTCATTTCTTGCACTGACCTTCGAACTTCATTGGGTGTTACGTCCGGTAAAATTTCAGATCCCTGATTGATTATCTTTGGTAATGATCCTCTTCTTCTTCTTCTCGTGCCACTCCTAACGGAGATTGGAAATCATCATGGCCACTGCGACTTTGTTAGCAGCGCGCCTAAAAAGTTCAATCGAACTACACCCGAACCATTCACGTAGATTACGAAGCCACGATATTTTTCTTCTTCCCACACTTCTTTTGCCCTTAATTTTGCCCTGCATGATATTTCTTAAAAGTTCGTACTTTTCACCTCTCACAATGTGCCCCAAGTATTCCATCTTTCTAGTTTTTATCTCATTTAGAATTTCGCATGTAATGATCCACTCCGGTTTATTTCCTAATTTGTGGACGTTTTTCCTTCCAATGGACATGCTTTGTACTTTCAAGCTTTTGTTTTCTTCTATTTTTCTAGTTATTTCCATCGTATTGTATCGTCTCAGATCTTTTCTAACTTCCTTTTTAATTTTCTTATTCAAAATTCTTAGTTTATTTTGGTTATAAACCTGATTTTCCCTAAGTTTTCTTCTTTCCTCTAGAAGATGTTTTGTGATAAATGATGTATCCTTGATATATTGTTGAGTTAGTAATGCTGGTATATTTTTCTATTGATTTTCTCTTTAATACAATCAACCAGATTCTACTTCATTCTGCCGCTAAATTGCGACCTTTATCTAAAACCAAACATAACAACGAACAAGAAAGAATAAATAGTTTTATTTATAAAAGACTTTTAAATGTGAACATTTTAATTTAGGTGAAACTTCAAGACCATTAAATGTAAAATATATATACATGTTTTAAATCTAATTAAAAAATTATTCTGAAAACGATTTGGACAAGCAAAAACAGTGTGCTACAAAACAAAAATTTTTCACATTTATTGCATTTGCGACTAGTGAGTGTGTGTTTTTTTTTATTTTGTCGCAAAAGCCACATCTACCTTTACCATCTTCTGCAATATATGAAGAATGATTTACAGGATCTACCTTAAAGATTTCTTTCACTCTCACTACCATGATACGTGATATATTTGCTTCACAAGCACAAACGTTAAGCTGCGGTTCGATCAGAGCGAATGCTAAATTGTGCAGAAACTGGCATCTTGGTAAACGAATCTCGTTATTATTACAATAGAAAAACACCATGAAGTTTATACTAGCTACATTTAGCATGAAATAAAAATTACCATTAGCCATCGTCGATTATTCCTTGCGCAGTCTACTTGTGTACTGTGTCAATTCCCCCTTAGTAGAATTGAAGTAAGGAATCATTTCGGGTTTCATTAATCCTCATCTATTGTATCGTCATAATGTAAACTAGACAAGAGAAGTACGTTTTTATTTCTTTTTGGTATGTAGGTATATAGTACCAAAGCATATTACATCATGAAAAGTAAACATGCTGGATCTAATAGGTCTGCTTATGGGTTTCATGGAGTAATGTCTTCTTATCTTTGCGACACGTTCCTAGAAATGTAAGTTTGCAATCAATCAAGGTTTGGATTGTTGGTACGCTTGAAAACTAATTGTCAGCAGCGATGTTCCATTTTGTTCCTTTTAGAGGCTAAAATAATCTCTTTACCACTTCCAATGAAGAATTACTTACAACAAAAGAACCTGGTGGTTGTTGCCCCAAATATGGCTCCAAATTGCGGGTATAAAAGGAATCTACTATCGCAAAAATTTTTAATTCATATTTATTTGGTTTATTAGGTATATTGTTTAAAACTGCATCTACCTCTAAATGCTTCTAATTTTTCATCTATTGTGACATATTTAAATGGCGCGCAGCGTGTAACCGTTTTTGCAATTAAAAGTAAACATTTAAAAATCTCTCGTATAGGATAAAATTTATCTAATAACTTTCTTTCCCCACGTGAATCTATTTCATCAAATCTTAGGAGTTGTAGTAAAAATTTAAATCGGTACGTGAAAATTGTTACTCGAAACATCCCAACTCCTGTTCCACCTTTATTCCAAAGTTCGTCTGTGCTTAACCCAACACTTTCAAATCCACCTACCAAATAGAGTAAACCAGTAAAAGCACGAATTATTAGAGCATCTGTTTCCTCTACGTTCCTCTCCCTATTATAGTTTTTTTGGTAGTGTCTGATATGTTATAATTCTTGCTAACTTCTTTGGCACCTAGCAAATATGTAATTTTTTGTAACAATTTTGTAATTTAATATAACATTTTTTGGAGATATATGTTTCATCCATTTAGTAGTTGTATCTTTACTAAGAAAGAAAGACCCAGCAGAAACCATCATTTCACCACCTTTTATATCAGAAATTGCTTGTTTTGCATCACTATTTTCCTTCATTTGTTCTATGTGATTTTCCTCTACGTCTTTATTCATTCTCGCCGTCGTCTCGAAGGCATTCGTTCATTAGACGTTGCAATACGTTCTTGTTCTGCCTCATACGCATACTTTAAAATTTATAAAAACTGAGAAACTTCAAATTTTCGGAGGATTTTCCGCAACCACTAATCTTTAAATCAAAGAACAGCATGTGACTGACAATTCGTATAAAGAAATCAATAATATTTGTGGGAGGTACATAGGCAAGCTAGAACAAAAGGGTAGCTAGTTTTTAAAAAATTGAGAATTTGAGATCGGTGCGGAAATTTTGTTCGCGCGCCAGCCGTGGAAGGTGATTTTGAGGACGATTCCGAAGTGGAAATCAAAATGTCACAATAAACATATTTTAAACATAAATTGTAGTTAATTCACAGTGAAAATAGTATATTGTATAAAGTTTATTATTTTAACTATATCATATAAATGTAAATTTTAATACACTGTGATACAAAATCGATCTAAAGTACGCATTTATATTTACGTTTCTACCAACGGCATTTGAAATTTTAAAGTTATGATAACAAAATCATATATAAATCATAAAACATATCAAAGGAGTTCTTCTGCACAAGAGGATCCTCACTCCAGTTTGTATTTTCAGTAAAAAGTATTATTCCCGTATCCGATGGTTACCTTCACCTACACGAAGAATCAAAAAATAAAGTACATACAACAGTTAACCAAATTTAAAAATAAAATTTTTTTATTGGCATTTAAGAAACGTTTTAAGGATTTGTGCGGATTGCAAACCGTGTTTTACAAATTATCGTTAATATTTAGGTTATTCAGCTCTTTAGTATCATGAATTTGTCGAGAAAAATGAGTAGGACAGAAACTAATAAATTATTGTGAGACCTAAAGTAGCTGAAATAGTGAGTCCTAAAAATAAAAATTAAAACGTTACTTAAAATTTTATTTATATATTTTACAAGAGCATTAAATTATTTATTGACTTCTGTGAGATTTTCTAACTTCACATGTTCATTTTGAGTACGCGCTTTGTACATTTGAGTGTGACTATAATCGGCATAAATACTACTAATGGCTAAAAGAGGTATTAATGTGACAAGGCAATATTTTCTTATTACTTTTAATATTCTTCTCATCTAAAAATATGGAATAGAGAGAATTTGGAATAAAATAAATGGAATAGATAATCAATTTCATGTCAATAACTTATTAACATGAATATATATTTCATAAACTGTAAATATGTGAAGCTAACGAATTACAAAAGGCGGAGGTAGCCTTAAAAAAGTGAAAAGAATACAAACCAATACAAATTTAACCATACCAGTTATAGAAAGTGTAATACATATTATTTTCACTTTGATTTATTTTGTATGTATATATTAAATATAAATATTATTTAATGTTAAATGCTCATCTAAGATACTAGATAATGGAATTCCTCAAGGTTCGATTCTTAGTCCAACTTTATTCTTAATCGCTTTTAAGAGTATTATGGATGTAATTAAAGCACCCATTAAAGCTAGTCTTTACGCAGATGACATTGTTATTTATACTAAATCGAATAATGTAATGACAGCAACTAAAATTATACAGAGTTTCCTAGATTGGCTTTGTAATTGGACGATAAAAACGGGATTTGTTTTTCTACTGAAAAGACACGATACATTATTTTTAATAAAAATAAAACCCACCTCACAACTAGTCTAACATTAAATAATTTATCTTCAGAACAGTCAAAAGAAATAAACTTTCTAGGTCTAACTTTTGAGAGAACTTTAAATTGGAATTCGCACATAAATAAACTACAGCTTTCCTGTCAAAAGAGATTAAATATACTCAAAATAGTATCCAACAAAATTTGGGGTGCTGATCATAAAATATTAATTAGGCTTTACAAATCGCTCATTAGAACTAAAATCGACTATGGTTGCATATGTTATGATGCTGCATGTAAAACCACTCTAAAAAACCTAAACAGTATTCAGTCTACAGCTTTGAGATTAGCACTGGGAGCTTTTAAAACTAGTCGGGTTAGTAGTATGCAAGTTCTAACTGGAGAACCTCCCTTACATATAAGACGACAGCAACTATCCTTGAACTACATTGCAAAGATATCATCCCAGAAACAGCATCCTGTATGTTTCCACATCTGCAACCCTGGATTTCCTCCTAACAATAAGACCAAAAACTCTACACCCCTCATAGAAAGAATAAAGCTCACAACTTTCGATATGAATCATCTCAATGTATCACTAAATATAAATGCAAACTATCCCCCATGAAGAAGCCAACCATTAACTATTGACGTAACACTTACCAAGTATCCCAAATCAACTACAAATTCCACAATAATTAAATTTCTATTCATGGAAATTCTAGACCACTATCCTAATTATTTGCAAATCCTTACCATGCCTCTAAAACTCCAAATGGTCACGCTGCTGCCTACTTCTGTAAAGAAAATTCTTATAGCATATCGATACCAACCAACAGCAGTATACGAACAGGTGAGGCTACAGCTATTTTGGAAGCCCTAATCTTCTTCGAAAAGAGTAGAACGATGAAATGCATTATAGTAACAGACTCATTAAGTGCATTACTGGAACTGAAACAAATATATACCAACAACCCTATTATACAGAGTATGAAAAACGAACTAGAAAAATTTCGATCATTAGGAAAGGAAGCGGCTTTTATTTGTGTACCTTCACATACAGGTATTTACGGAAATGAAAAAGCAGACCAACTAGCTAACAAAGTCGAATGAACTCAACACATCCTGCAAAATTGAAGACATATCCGTACACCGATCTAAAAAAACCTGGTTAAAATCCACTGTATTAATACTTGGCAAAAATTAGGTACTAAATTAAATGTAAATTGCCCAAAAATAACTGGAGACTCCTTTAAACAGAAGAAACTAAGTCAATATTAATCGTTTAAGAATTGGCCATACTGCCTTAACACACAAATACCTAATAACAAAAGAACCACTACCTATCTGCTCCAGCTGCTCTAACCCACTGCCTGTGAAACACATCCTGCTTGATTGTCCTCAATTCAAGGAAAAAAGAAGATCCCACGGATTCAAAGATGATGATCTCAAGACAGTTCTCACCAAAAAAATTTCGACAGTGTTAAGCTTTTTAAAAGACATCAAGTTATTCAATTTCATTTAAGGTAATATTTCATGTATTTGTTATATCCATTAATAACCCTGCGCGGTTGATGTGGTTTTGTGTTTAAATAAAAAAAAATAAATATTATATTTAATAATACAAAATAAATTATACTACACAAATTTTTTATTTAAAATCCTTTATAAAAGGTATATAATAAAATACCCAAACGGGCTATATCACAAAACGTTTTTGGAATCTATAATCCATCATCAGTGTAACTAAATGTACATGTTTTGAGCCACTAAAATATTTGGTTAAAAACCCGTTAAATGTTGTTAGTTTAAATTTCTGTTATATTATAATATGTTGTACAATAGTACCCAGCAAAGCACCAAACAGATGTAAAATAGAAATTGATGGCATCAGTATTGAACAAGTAATGGAAATAAAATACCTGGAAATTACACTGTCTAGCTATGGAGACCTAGACAAAGAAGTGAGAGATCAAGCAGAAAAAGCAAGTAGACTGGCGGGATGCCTTAATAACACTATATGGCAAAACAGACATATTAACACTGAGATGAAGTCAAGAATGACATACGCCTCAGAAACAAGTCCCGATACAGCCCCATCGCAAAGGCTACTGGAAACGGCAGAGATGAGAGTATGTACTGAGAAATATTACAGGAAGTACGCTAAGAGATCGAAAGAGAAGTGAAGACATTAAAAGAAAATGTAACGTACAGTGCATAAATGAATGGATAAAATAGAAAAAAAGAATGGAATAACCACATAAGCAGAATGGGGGAGATCTGTGTCGTCACAAGAGATAAGTCACCAATCGGCAGAAGAAGTATCGGACGACCGCGCAAAAGATGGATTGACAACCTTCCATAGAGGTATTAATCTGCCAATGAACAAGCAGAATTGCTCATAATGAGGAAGAAGAAGAAGGAGAAGAACACGAATAACCTTTTACTAATAACCTTCTGTTACAGCAGCCATTTCAACGACACAAACTGATCAAGTAAATGCTGGTTCTCAGTTGCATACATGCACAAATTGCCCATCAGTCCTTCATGTGTAATACTGTTAAGGTAGAAAAGTCGCGAAACCTGAACATTGAAGACACGTATGACAAGCGTGGGCTCGATTGCAAGCCATTCGGGTGTTTAGCCGGGAGGAGAAAAAAATTTATTTTGCCAATTCGGCGGCTAAGTAACCGAACACATATATTTCTTGTAGCGAGACATTACCTTTTGTTGTTGGTTGGTTCTTTGTCCTGAATACATAGCTTTTGGGGACACCAAGTTCCAAAGTCAGGTAATAAATGCAAATTCAGTCAATGATATGGCGAAAAGCTGTGCTGGCTAACCTTAAAATAAGGTGACCTAACAACACAAAGTAAAATAGACATTCAAAGTAACGTTCAGTTCATAAGCCTCTCCATTCATTATATGGTATAGCTTGTGGGTCAAATATGTATCACTCAATGATGGAGTGTGACTGGATAGATTTTCGGAATATGGGTCCCACTGTTACAATGGAACACACATGTCTCTCGGGGCTAGTTTGTACACGTGTGTGTATGTGTGGATACAACGGACGAAAGGGACTATAATGGCCTATCATGTATCTAATCGTTGGATCCAGAAAACGGGGTAGACTTAAACTTAGGTGAGTAGATAGGGTGTATGAACTGTATGACGTAAGGAAGTTAAATAAGATCGAGACACTGTAAGGGCTGTTATACCACTGATGATCAGAAGCATGTTGTAAATAATAGTTTAGACTATTTTTAATTTTATTTTAAAACTGAAAATAGGGTGGAAACAAAAAATCAAATAACAAGTTACTTAAGCTAGTGAGAAATAAATGAAACTTAATATCGAACAACATAAAGTAGAAAGTTTTTTTCAACATCCAACCAAGTTAATGGTAGAATAAAATAGAAGTAGGAGAAGAAAGATTGGACGCTTCATTATTGCGTAAATAAACGATTTTGTCTATGTGAATTGTACACACTATACTAGTAGCTAAAGTTTTTAGCTCTTCAATTATAAATTTGAAGAAGTTTAGGTTTAGAAGTTAAAAAAACTTTTGTGATTTGGAGAAAATAATAAGATTGTAGACTAATATAATCAATCCAAATGAGAAACAAATTATTAGCAATATATAAAAACTTATTGATTTCAAGAAATATAAACTAACTTCACGACCCAAATATAATTAGAAAAATGATGGTCAAACAAACATAACAATCTCGAAAAAAAAAAAGAAGTAAAATATTGTATATAAAACCGTATAAGGTATCTAAATTAGACAAATATACAGAAGAAAGGGAAATATCTCTCAAGACGTGGCAAAAACTATAGAAACAGCAAAAACAACCCTGAAAAGGTCAACAATAAAACTACTCAAACAGCCAACATTTTATGAATAAAAACAGTGAAACTTTTAAGGCAAAGTAAAAAAATATTTTTCTATAAAATGTGTTTTATTTACTTTTTAGTTTACAGATGACAATATTTATTTATTGAGTTCTTCTACATTTTCTAACCGAACATTTTTCTGCTGAGTACATGCTTTGCACATTTGAGCATGATTGTAATCAGAATAAGTATAGCCAATGGATAAAAGGGATACTAACGTGACAAGACTGTAAGTTCTTACTAATTTTGATATTCTTGAATCCATCTACGAATATAAAATGAAAAAAATGACATAATATCGTAATAGTCAGAAAAGTACGTAGAATAATCAAACTGATTTGAATGAGTTTACTAAAGTGTGAATGTGACGAATTGTTTAAGTTCTGTCAATAGTTCGTCTTTTGTGTCATGTTTGGATCCATGTGTGGGTACATCTACACGTTTTGCTATAATTATACGTTGCTTCTTCGGGAGAACCATTCTTCAGATGTTTATGCTAAAGCTACGCTGGGAAAAAATTCCATTTTTTGTGAATGTAGCTTCGTCGCAAAAACAAAATTTATGTTAAAAAATCTTCATTTTGATTTTTCTCATTTTGTAATCATATCATATTGTAAATAAATGTCATCATATTTGTAAAACGAAAAGGATATAAATTTTCGAGGTGTAAGATATTTCCTGCTGATGATTTTAAAATTGTGGGACACATAGCAGATAGTCTTTGAACGATAATTTCTAAATTTACCTTATCTTCCATTAAAATTACATCTTCATGTGCTGCTGTTACATGTTAGTATGTTTTATTATTTTTTGGGAACACTGAACTTGTTTCTTTTTCGGAAAATTTTTTTAGCGTATACTACATTATATTTACGTTACTGCCCAAGCCTTACATTTCATTTTTCAATAAACTAAATGTACGTCAGCGTATTCCTCATTACTCATTAGTAAAAACCATTTTTGTTGAATTGAGATTGTTGTGTTTAAATGGCACAAAGTAAACACTTTAAAAAGAAACTTCACGAACTGATAACAATTTGACAATGAAACTCGTAGTTTATACTTCTGTGGACAGTTCAAAGTCAACTAGTGCAAAAATAATAATTTAACTGTCATGACGATTAAAGCGAAAAATTTTCAAATCTCAAATTTTCAAATTTCTCAAAAACGGTGTTTCCTACTGATTAAAAATAAGGTACCTTCTAGTATTAGAATACCTAAAAATCTAGTATCATGAATGCATAAAAGTTAAAATCAAAAAAGTTATGAGTTTAAAATAAGCGTTCACCTACCCAAAACAAACGCCTAAAACCGGTACTAGAAATTAGCATTGATGGAATCGATGCAACTGTAGAGAATAAATATTCGTACTAGTTTTTGTTTTTTTTTTTTTTTATAGAAGCGTTTTGGAGGTATTCCAAAAAAACTAACTGCAATTAGCCATCTTCTACGTACTCCAACACCTTTCGAAAGCCTTTTCAGACTAGGTGAATTGGGTTAAATTGTCTTAAACTGATGAGAAATGTCCAGTCTTCGTTTGTCAGGATAGTTTTTGGACACCCTGTAACCCTTGAAGAATGAACTCTCACTACCGACTTACGTAACGGCCTGAAATTATTCCCGATATAGAGCTATTGCCGTTTGTTAAAAGTATCTTCGAGATAAATAACTAAAAAAATTAGTTGACTTAAATCAACGATTTCGTATAGATGTATATGTCACTCAAAGAGTAGATACAATGGTAACAAAGGTTCCCAATAAAAATAACATGCTGAAAAAATAATTACTAAAATTGCAGTACCTCAGAAAACAGTCTTAAGTAAAGGAAAAACGCTCAAATTACTCGCTTATTGGTTCTGTTATGTATTTTCATATAGCTTTCGGTAAAAAGTACTTTATCTAGTTACTTTAGTAGTTTTCACAATTCTCTTTATTAAGTTATAGGTCATACGTCTAATGATGCTCTCATTATAGATTCATGGTATTTCATAAAGAGACACACTCGTTCACGTTCTCTAATGATAGATACTGAATGGAGATGATAGTAGTTTCTCCTCACATAATCTTTTTTTTATTGTATTGAGTTTATTTTCATCTCTACAAGTATAGCCCTTTGATATATTAGTTTTACTGGCTCTTGAAATGATGTTGTTGGTAAATCTGATGTTGTAGATAGTAGCCATAGATGTTAATTCCTTTCATCATTTTTTATCGAACTAATCTAGTTGTTTTAAGACATCTTCTAGGAATAAAGTTAATAGCTTTAATGATATGATGTCATCTTCTCGTATCTTTCGTATTTTATTTACTATAAGTGTAGTTAACAATCTGAACATGCAACGTATATTTTTTATACAGGTATATTCTAAATTATCTGAATCACTTTTGAATAAATTCTTGCATTTTTCTAGGTTTTTATAAAAATTTAAAAATTAAAAGTAAATACGCACATTAGATTCATTTTTATATTAACATTTGCATCGGAAGTAATTGATCGATAGTGGTAAAGTGTTTTCTAAATCTAGCTCCATCGTTTAATAAAAATCGTACTGAGATATTAGTTGATTTGTAATAATTTTGCTGAATATACATACATCTGAAATAAAAGAGTAATAACGAAAACTACAAATTTGAAGAAACTAGAAATTTTTAGTATGTAAGAAAGCAGGACAAATTTAAAATAACAAAATTTTTTAAAACTACATAAAGAACAATGGTTAACATTATAGAAAAGATTCATGTAGCTCTGGCATAAATAAATATGGAAATAGGGCATTATACAAACACAAATCAACAAAAGCAAATTATAGAGATAAGAGATTATAAGTATATATATTTAAATGAAGGCATTACTTACTATATTTGTTGTTCATCCAAATTTATAGTCAATATTGTTTTCATATTTACAAATTTTAGTTTTATGTGACGACAGCTGATTTGGGTATGTCAAATATACTGACTAGCATAACGACGTTCACACAAACACTTGGAAACTAATAAGATTAATATGGTTCTGCAACAATTTTCTTGTGACATTTCAGAAAAATTCATTCTTCTAATAGTTTTATTTTACCTGCCTTATAGTAAGGTAGGCAGGTAGCCTTATTCATACTGTCAATTTAGACATTATATTCTAAATTTTAAATTTAAAGCCTTATATAAATAATTTGGTATTGTAACAAATAAGCAATCAGTCACTGGGTAATTCCAAATTCTTATTTCAGGTATTAATAAAATAAATCCTTTAAATAAAACTGGCTTGGTCACCTAGAAAGAATGTCAGATAATCGAGCTGTAAAAGTAGTCAAGAGATGGAAGCCACAAGGAAACAGAACAAGAGGAAGGCCCCGTAAAAGATGGATACACGACGTAGAGAGGGATCTTAAAACCATGAACATCAGGCAGTGGCGAAGGAAAGTATCCGACAGGGCTGAATGGAAGAACATTGTTAAGCAGGCCAAGACTCACAAAGGGTTGTAGCGCCATTAAAAGAAGAAGAATAATAATAAAATAAATCCATTTTACTTTCTTCGAAAATGTTTAGTACAATAGGCAGGAAATTAGAAAATTAGTATTGCTTCCGATAATGACCCTTTATATAGTCTATTGTAAATACCAAACTATTTTATATAATTTATGCAACAGTTTTTAGACAGGCACATATATTAAAATGGGATAATAGCTTAAGCAAATAAGTAGCTTTCTAAGAATTTTTTCTAAAAATATTTGGTTTTTTTTAAGCTCTTTTCTCTATTCGGATTGCCGAATATAGGCCTCTCCTAATTCACACCATTCATCTCTGTTGTTTGTAAGACGTTTCCACATTGGCCCTGCAGTTCTTTTAATATCGTCGCTAAATCGCATTTGCGGTCTTCCTCGTGGTCTTTTGGCTTCATATGATCACCAAGTCCCGATTTCTTTATTCCATCAGCCATCCGTAAGACGTTCATTATGTCAAGCCCATCTCCATTTCAGTTTAGCTGCCAGTTCGACAGCATCTTTTACTTTTGTTCTATTACGAATGTTTTCATTGGTTTTATGGTCTTTTAGTGATATACCCAGCATCTGTCGTTCCATAGCTCTCTGAGTTTTTCTGATCTTCTCCATGTTTATTTTAGTGAATGTCCAGGTTTGAGCTCCATATGTAAGTACAGGTAGGATACAGGAAATTAATACTTTGATCCGCAGTCTTTTAGGTATATTTTTATTGTTAATTACGTATCAGAGTCTTCCGAATGCTGCCCATCCCATTTTTACACGTCTGCTTATTTCGGAAGTCTGATTTTCTTTGTTTACCTTGACATTTTGACCCAGATATGTATATTCATCTACGCGTTCTATTTCTGTCCCTTCGATGTTTATCATAGGTTTGTCATCTTTGTTTGACATTAGTTTAGTTGTGCTGAAATTAATTTTCAGTCATTTTTTTAGGGATTCTATGCGTAGCTCCTCAATCATCGTATTCAGTGCATTCCACGTGTCGGCTATTAGTACTACATCATCTGCGTATCTTAGATCGTTCAAGTATCATCCGTTAATATGGATTCTCTTATTTTTCTAGTCTACTGACTTAAAAATATCTTCTAGGCCAGCTGTAAATAATTTTGGAGATATTGTTTCTCCTTTTCTTACTCCTCGGTTGATTTTTACTTATTTATTATACTCGGTCTTATATTTGGTATCTACTATAAATGCAAAACTGCATAAAAATCAGCAAATGGTAATGCTAATGGTAATTTACATAAAATAAGTCATAAATTTAGGACATTTTTAAATAGTTCTGCTTTCATAACGATAAATACGGTATCGAAATTTGCAACCAGTACAGTTTTATCAATATGTTCTACAGTTTTCAATAATTCTGTAGTAGATTGATATATTATATATTCTTTTTCAAAAATCTGTCAAGAATGTCTAATTTTCGGCGAAATTTTTGACCGCAAAATACGCAACTCCGTATTACTATAACAGTAGTGTAGTTAATAATATGTGGTCCACTGCTAATCAACTTTCAAAAAACAATACGTGAATATGTTTAACCTAGTTCGAGAATATAATTATTGGACTGTTTATAATATAATAGTAGATGTAAACTTCGTAGCAAAAATACATTTCCGAACTCCGATGATTATTGGCCTTGGCTATTGATCTGCATTATTGTTCGGAAATATATTGCTTTTGATACTACAAGAGACTCAGTATATTCAAAAAATTAAATGTTGTGTATTTTTTAATACTTATATTGAGCACTTATTGACTTACAAGCTTGTGGCCTGCAGAATATAACCATTAATTTACCTTCTCAATATTATATGTATTATGTAATATAAAAAAACAGTACCAATCTTTCCTAAGCGTTAAAATACCATTATAACATAGTATCTACACTTACACAGAGAATCTTCTAAGAACTAATAGATATCCACAGAATTAACATTTGTAGTAGTTGCGTACGGGCTGCGTATAATACGAAATTGTCATTTCCGGAATTTCGTCGTGAATGCCGACAATGTGCAATATCTGATTGCGAACTGTATTGGATTGTAGTGCAAATTACTTGTTAAGATGCAATAATTCCGATGCAAAAGTTACGGAAATTAGTTAGGGATGTTATTAACATTTTACTGGTTATAGGTAGGTTAGATTTTATAGTACATGAGACTCGGATATTCATTTAAAATTGTTTTTAAAGTTTTCTTTGTGATATCTGGTAGTAATATATTGAGATCCCAATTGTTTATTGTAAATATTTATAGAGAATTCAGTTTAAGTGCAAAAATAGGACAAGGTAATTATTTTCTACACTATGAACTTTATTCTTGTAGAAGTAGATGAGTGAGTTGATAAAGGGGGGTAAGCGATTAAGGGCGAGAGAGTAATTGAGGTGAGTAATTGAGGTGAGTGATTGAGGTGAGTCAGACAATCAGGTGAGTGAGTGAGATGAGTAAGTGAGGTGAGTGGGTGAGGTAAGTGACTGAGGTGAGTGAGCTTGGTGAGTGAGTGGGATGAGTGAGTGAGGTGAGTGAGTAAAATGAGTGAGTGAGGTGAGTAAGTGAGGTGAGTGAGTGAGGTGAGTCAGCTTGGTGAGTGAGTGAGATGAGTAAGTGAGGTGAGTGACCACTCACATAGAAATTGTAATAAGTATAGTGTTAAGTTCTTAATTAAGAATTATGAACTCGCGGGAGATTAACATTTAAATAAAATAAATTAAATTAAATTATTATTAACAATTAAATTACTAGAGCGGGAGAAACGTCTGCAGATGCAACAAAAAAGGCAGAGTTCGTCAAAAGCAGATGCAGAAAGATGCCTTAGATATTTTAGCAGAATGCACGTGGGCTTAAAATGGATAGTACTGTGTGAGCATAAAAACAAGCTTGTTCTTAAACGCATTTTTCTCGGAATATTTTTTTTAAGTCGGTGTTCACTGTATCTCAAAAACTACTCAATCGATCTTTCTTAACTTTTGCAAGCTTCTTTTATGGATAAATTACTAGGTCGCAACGTCGAGATATTGTCCAGTTTGTTGTTATAATTAGTTTTACAGCAAGTAACAGTTTTTTTTAAGTCAAATTTTAACAAAATTTTTTCGAAAATTACAAAATTTGTTTTTTCTCTTCTAAAATTTGAAAAAACGATAAAATGAACAATATCATTACCTTGCGACCTAGGGAAACTCATAAACTAACGAAATATTTCGGGTTTTTTCGTCAGCAGATGATCCCGTTATAAGTTACGATGAATACAGCAAAGTATTTTTTTTTTTTTTTTGGAAAATTAGCTGTCGTTTTTTTAATTCTTAATATTTTTGTACCAAAATTTTGGATAATACTCTTTGAGATGTTGTACTATAACGTACTAATGTTATAAATAAATTTGAATTAAACAATTTTTCAAAAAAAAAATCTTAAACATATGTTCATTACCTACTATTAAAGAAGGTAATTAAATTATTAATATGCTTGCAATTACTAACGCATTAGCGAAAAATTATTAAAAAAAAATCGGTCGCCTGTAAAGTCGGTTTTACGGGCGAAGATTTTACGTGACAACGTCTTTTTCTCGGTAGAATATTTATTGATATGAATATTATTAAATTGCACAATAAGAACAAGGAATTGAATGAAAATAAGAATTGCACAAATTTTAACTATAGAAATATATTTTGTTTACTAAAACATTGTACATGTAAACTTAAACTTAACTAATTTCTATTTGAGTGATTTTGTTGAGGATAGGACGACGATAGGAGAAATAGCATCGCAACAGCGGACCGATCATGTTTGAGTGGGAGAGAGACGCAAGGCATTCGCCGGTCCGGCGGGCCTCTCTCTCGTTCGGTGACTCATCGTAACAGACGTGAGCGGGCGTTACACTTTTTCATGAGTGACTCCGAGCCACAACCTAATTTAAGACGTTGTCACGTCAAAATAACCCGAACGAGAACTTTAAAAATAAACTAGAGGAGGAAAGGATTAACCTCTCTCTTGAAAACGTTAACATGCCATTAAATCTGCCTTTAAAATAAAAGTCCCCTGTTTGCTAAGAACTAGATGCTTCAGGTATTAATTTTCATATGGCAATAACACCAGTACCCATCTGTTTGGTCATATCTATCATTATTCCACTTCTATATCTATATATCGATCGATATTCTGGTTTTTTTTTATGTGTACGCGCTCTTTCAGTAGGAATCTATGGAGAAGAAACACCGAGGCGTAAGTCATCATCTATTGCCGTACTTCATATTTACAGGTCGACCTGATACACCAGAGTATTCCAGTCGTCTTCACTTTTATGTTTTCTGGTCAAGCCTTCAACCATTAATCCGCTAAATCATATAAAGTGAAATAAATGCGATTCGCCTGGCCCTAATTAATTAAACTAATTTATCAGTCCAATCAGAATACGCGCTTTACGGGTATTGGTCTGGGTCACATAAATCGAGTATTTTTGGGTATTTTCCCATTGAAATACTAATGTATAAATCGTTTCGCTCTAAGACAAACTGTTTGAATGTCACAACTGTGCAAAACATCGAAAATTAACTAACCCTAGTTTTTTCAGAATCGATCGATGCAGTTCCCTGAAGTCCCACCCTGTATAGCTATCAAAAAATGTAATTTAAAATATATTTGTAAGTTTAATAAAGTATAAAATTTTAAGATAAAATTCTCGCTAAAAACTTAAGGTAAAAACTCTTATTAAAGTCCATGCCTCTTATTTGGGTACTTGAAGACAATTATTTGTAAATATATTATTTTGTAATAAATATCTAAGTTCTATCTGTTTTATTCTAATTTCCAATATAAATTAAAATAAAAAAGTAGCTTTACTCGTAATAGAGTCACACCGTAAAGATCTTTGTATGGTTCTGTACGTGACCAGCACTTGGATGTGTTTGTGCTGTCAAGCACATGGCGTGAAATCCAGCAAATGCGCATTCCTTTCTTAACCGTACTGCACGCTCAGTGGTAATTTCAATATATACTATCTCTAGGAGCATTTCAAACATCACTTGTAGAAACTTCATATAGTGAAAACATTGAGTCATCACTACAGTCACACTATCGTATTATGCAACGTCAACAGCTTAAAACAAAGCTAAAACATTTGAAACAAAGTGTTTTATTGATCGCAGACTACGCAGACCAACGAATTAAGAACAATACATAATATATATATATATATATATATATATATATATATATATATATACATATATATATATATATATATATACATATATATATATATATATATATATATATATATATATATATATATATATATATATATATATATATATATATATATATATGCACGTTATGTAAAATAAAGTTTTATTTTAAGGTTGCAGTCATTAATAGGACAGGAAAGTGAAACTCTGTTCTTTATCAAGCTTTCCCAAAATTTATTTGCTTCTTCAGGATATGCTAAAATATGTTATCAGTAAATACAATGAAATTGGAATTACATAGCATTGTATAAAACTAGTATAAAAACTTACAACATGAGGTTAATCCATTAAATTTTCAAATTTACAAAACATTAAAACTTAACTTAATAAAATTATATAGTTATGTAAGTACAATATTTTAATTTTATTTAATTTTGTACAAATTCAATTTATGACATTGATTATGCTGATGTTTGATTTATGTCAGAAAGACAGTCGTTTCTTCTTCTTCACACAATCGAGAGACACTCGATTGTTATTATGGTTACGTACAAAGTGGCGCCAAATATGAATATTTAAATTTTTTGAAATTATAGTATTTATAGTCAGAAAATCTAATATTAGAAAATTATAATACTAATTTTCGTAAGACAGAATGTAATTATAGATATTGCTTAGTTTATCAATATCAGTTTTTTTATTAACGCATTGATATTTATTTATGCATACCATTTCTAAGAATTCTCTTTTATTTAATTGGTTTTCACGTCTTAATATATCAGTTTCATTGAAGTTAAATGAATGATTTTTATTAATTGCATGATCTATTAATGCACACGTATTTTTATTATTTCTAAGGTCACTTTTTTGTGATGTTAGTCTGCCTATTAGATTTCTAGATGTGTGTCCGATGTATGACTTATCACAATTTTCGCATGGTATTATATAAACTACATTTGATCTTTCCATAATGCTAATAGGTGATTTAGTTTTTGTATACATTTTGTATACATATACATTTGTATACTTTAGTTAGTTTGGGTGTTAATGTTGGTATGTAAGGTAGTGATGTGTAAGTAAATTGAGATTGCACGATTTGTTGATTTGGTTCTCTTGTTTGATTCATGTCAATCATTCTATTATTAGGATTGTTAAATCCTAATAATCCTAATCGAAACAAAAATTTGTTAATTATTTTAATTGGGTATGAATTCTCTAATAAAATGTCCTAAAAGTTCTAATAACTAATAATAAATAATTAATAAATCTGTTACTAAATATAGGTTTTCTGTACCATTCAGTGCTTAATACATTTTGTGCATTACGTTTGATTTTTATATCAAGATATGGGATGCTATTTTCTATCTCTTTTTGATAATATATCTTTTTTAATACTTGCTTTACCTACAGACAAAATAAATGAAACTTTAAAAACTTTTAATAATTATAGTAAACATTTACAATTTACATGTGAAAAAGAGATAGAAAATAGCATCCCATATCTTGATATAAAAATCAAACGTAATGCACAAAATATATTAAGCACTGAATTGTACAGAAAACCTATATTTAGTAACAGATTTATTAATTATCATTCACAACATCCACCTCATATGAAAATAAATTTGATATTGGCTTTAAAAAACAGAATAGTCAAATTATCACAAATCAATAACATCAACAAAGGGTTATTAGAACTTAAAGACATTTTATTAGAGAATTCATACCCAATTAAAATAATTAACAAATTTTTATTTAACAATCCTAATAATAGAATGATTGACATGAATCAAACAAGAGAACCAAATCAACAAATCGTGCAATCTCAATTTACTTACACATCACTACCTTACATACCAACATTAACACCCAAACTAACTAAAGTCTTTGCTAACTATTCTGATATTAAAATTGCAACTAAAAATGTTAAAACATTAGCATCATTGTATACAAAAACTAAATCACCTATTAGCATTATGGAAAGATCAAATGTAGTTTATATAATACCATGCGAAAATTGTGATAAGTCATACATCGGACACACATCTAGAAATCTAATAGGCAGACTAACATCACAAAAAAGTGACCTTAGAAATAATAAAAATACGTGTGAATTAATAGATCATGCAATTAATAAAAATCATTCATTTAATTTCAATGAAACTGATATATTAAGACGTAAAAACCAATTAAATAAAAGAGAATTCTTAGAAATGGTATGCATAAATGAATATCAATGCGTTAATAAAAAAACTGATATTGATAAACTAAGCAATATCTATAATTACATTCTGTCTTACGAAAATTAATACTATAATTTTCTAATATTAGATTTTCTGACTATAAATACTATAATTTCAAAAAATTTAAATATTCATATTTGGCGCCACTTTGTACGTAACCATAACAATCAGGAGCTAGTTATCAACAACAAAAAATATAATAAACAGAAACGAGTGTCTTTCTGACATAAATCAAACATCAACATAATCAATGTCATAATGAATTTGTACAAAATTAAATAAAATTCAAATATTGTACTTACATAACTATATAATTTTAATTATATAGTTTAAGTTATTAAGTTTTAATGTTTTGTAAATTTAAAAATTTTATGGATAAACCTCATGTTGTAAGTTTTTATACTAGTTTTATACAATGCTATTTAATTCCAATTTCATTGTATTTACTGATACCATATTTTAGCATATCCTGAAAAAGCAAATAAATTTTGCGAAAGCTTGATAAAGAACAAAGAGTTTCACTTTCCTGCCCTATTAATGACTGCAACCTTAAAATAAAACTTTATTTTATAGATATATATATATATATATATATATATATATATAAATGTCTTATCTCGATCAATCAACACAGGGTACTATATAAACGACAATTATTATTTTTTAAATTTTTTGATTGAGCGCCCATTTCTACCTTGACTTCTGACAAGTTAATTGCATTACAACTTAATTACATTCTACTTCTGTCGATCATAACAAAAAACAATAAAAACTCCATTCTAATGACAGTTTTATGTAGAACTTGCTTCCGTGTCCCGTTCGGTAAATAGTTCTGTCAGATTCGACTACGTCACTTGCCAAAAGACTTTTAATTACCTTTCGGAAGTCGATATAAGGCGGACATTTCAAATGATAAATGAGAATTGGGACCATTATTTTACTTTTTTCCACTATCCTTAATGATTATTTTTTATTGGGGCTTATTGCGTCCGTATTGCTGGTAATATTATTATTTTTCAGGGGTGACAAATACTTGATCATTTTTCTTTACCATGTGTTTCAATTGAGTCGGTTTTGTGGTATGATTAAGGCTAAACTTCTAAGTTGACATATAATGTATCGTAAATTTTTATGTCCATTTTGTATACAGGTGAAATGATACACCGTCAAATTTGTGAAATGATTCACAAATTATTAAATAAATAACAAATAAATTAGGGTATTTAATTATCACTTAGGTAAAACTATTGAAAAAAAAAAACAAAATTAAATAGAAAAAACAACTAGTAGTGATCGTTAGTGATTAAAAAATGTTCAAAATATAAAACAAAAAAGTTTTAGATATTTTTGAAGTTATACTTCTATATGCGCGCTCCACGTTGGAAATTTGTACGGGAGTGAATCGGTGAAATCATTACATAGGTAGATATGTAATGATAAGTACAAGATACAAAATACAAGATAATGAGTACGAGACAGAAGATATATTTTATCCCTCCTCCTCTCTCGAGAATAAAAATGTTCCTTTTGTATATATATTTAATATTATATATATATATATATATATATATATATATATATATATATATATATATATATATATATATATATTAGAAGTGATTATTTCGACCAAAAAATTATTTATAAATACGTTCGAATTATCAGGTATAGTGGTCTGTAATAAAAATCTTTCTTTTTTCTAAAAACGCCATTTTTTGTAATGTTCAAATTGTTTTAGTTTACTCCTGAGGAAGCTTTTAAATAAATGGCGAAATATTGAGTAATTTAGAAAAAAGAAGGATTTTTATTACAGACCACTTTACCCGATAATTCGAACGTATTTATATATATATATATATATATATATATATATATATATATATATATATATATATATATATATATATTTTAAATTTTAACATGCATTTTATTAAATGTACAGTTTTATCAACAATAATGTTATGTTAGTATTCAATTTTATTTATGTGTATAATCTTTTAATTTCTGTAAGTATTGTAAATCTAAGTGTACGTCAGTGTTTTGAAATGTTTGTTTTTTACAGTTACTCCCGATGAAGCCATCAAATAAATGGCGAAATATTGAGCTTTAGAAAAAACAAAGATTTTTTTATTTAATATAGACCACATACCCGATATTTCCAACATATTTATAAATTGTTTTTTGGTCGAAATAATCACGTTAAATATATATATATATATATATATATATATATATATATATATATATATAATATAATATAATATGATATAATATAATATTTATTAATATTATTATTTATGTGATATGTTTTGTATTATTTATTAAATGTTCATAATTATTTTAGTCTTTTGTATTTCTAAATAATAATCTCAATAAATCACTGTAAGACCGAGAACTGTCAATTTTGAAATACGTTTGTGTCATGTCTTATTGGTAAATGTTTAGCAAGTGTTTGGTTCATACGCTGGTGTATGTGAGTTCGAATCCCAATATGAATTTACTTTTTTATTTCTGAAATATTTACAAACCTCACGTCCATTTTATTAAATATATATATAATATACGCAAAAATTCTAAAATTTTAAAATAAAATGAAAATTTACAACATAATCCGATTTGTTGGTTTTTGAAGTTATACTTCTATACGCGCGTTCGAATTTTGAAATTTGCACGGGAGTAACAAGCCTCGTTAGGTATGTTAAATTATAAATTAAAACTTGTAAATATCTCAAGAAAGTTCAAATGTGTACTTATATACACAACAAACAACAATTAAATATTGTAGTATCACCAAACAATATTTTTTTTATTAATATTGTTATCATGGTAAATTAAACGTATGCGTAAATAAGTTATATATATTGTCATTTTTAAATACTTATGAATATTGAATTTTAATTTGTATTGTATTATCATATTGAATTATGTTGCAGTGTATTGCATTGTATTTTTATATTAATAACATAATAAACAATGAATTTTACTGCAGAGTACGTGTAAAAAATTTTTTCTTAATTCAATTCTTTTTTTACATATTTATATGAAAATAAAAATATATATTTTCATCAAAATATTAATTCAATCCTTTATTTACTTACTATACTCCTATTACAGGTCAAATGTTTATATACAGCAAACGATGCACCATATACCTGTATACCTAATTCTTTTTCTCTTTCTGCTCTCTCTTACCTATAGCATTACATATGTAATGATTGTGCAAATTGACTCCAATATAAATTTGTAACGACAAACGCGAGTATAGAAGGATAAATGTTACTGGCAGTCCCACTGGACTGCCACAACCGTTTTTTTAATTAAGTTTCTTCTTATTTTTCCTTATTATTTTCCTCCCTATACCTTTTGCCAATGTTTTGAAATATTTCATATATTATGGAAGTTCTCTTATACAGGAGAATCTCACTAATCTGACACTTTAATAAACCAATACGTCTTAAAATCCAGAAAACTTCGTCCACGCCTCTCCCGATGTTTACATTTTCAAGCAACGAAACTCTATAGCAGCCATTTATGTAGCATTTAGAGATAAAGTAAAAAAAATTGTCCTTGTTCCTGAATAAATCCATAATTTAAACGAGCCTTTAATTTGGGAGATTAGAGCCTCAAAAATTTTAATTTGAAGAATTTTATATTCTCTCTTGGTCACTCTATTTTACCAGACTTATTTCAAGTATTATGGAAAAAACTACGGCCTGAATATCACAGGAAACAGAAAAATCTGATCCTGAATATTATATACCCATCGCCGATTGGTTCAAACATTATATAAGAAAGTATATTCGAGACAAGTAAAGAAGATTTAAATTCTTGGTTTGACTGAAAAAACACGCAAATTATGACATATGAAAAAATATAATAAAGCAGTACAAGAACAAGAAAAATATTGTTTCAATACCTGCATGGTGTGAACATGGATTAAACAAAATATGCTAAAGGTATTGTAATTCGTTGAAACATACGAGAATACATTTTTAAACAAGGACTAGAAGTTGCAAATCTTAATTAATAATTATTTTAAACTCACTATTGTAATCTATGTAATTACTGAAATGTGAGATACGTTACAGTTATAAAAAACGTGTAGAACATGAACACAAATGCACACGTTGTGCCTGTTCTTTGTATGAAATGCTTTATTTAATTTACTATGACATTTTTGTTCTATCCAGTAATCCTAGAATTACAATAATCCGGCACAATCTGGTTTAATAGTGCCGGATTAGTACGATTCTACTGTATAATATCGAAACTATCTACCAAAAAAACGTAGAAACATAAAATTTAAATAAAATAAACAAAAAGAAACAATTTTTTTTGTTGATGCATTTTATACGTGGTTTGATTTTTTTCTAAGTTAGTGATGTAAGGTTAAAACTGTTGTTTCACCATATAATACCAAGCTACATAATATATATTCCAGGAAGAACTGATACAAATTGCATCTGGGAATGATCTGGAACACGAATGATTTTGATTACATACTAAGTCTTCCTCATTTTACTGTAGACAATGTCACCGAGTCAAGTGATAAAACCATATGAAAAATTCTTCCAAGATTCAGCCAGAAGGGAGGATGCAAATGATGATCAAAATGAAACTGGCGTAGAAATTACAGCTTCATACGTTTAAAGTGGATTGGTTGGAAAACAATATCGCTTCGATTTTAATGGATATTTCTTTTTTTTTCCAGAAGCTTTATAATTTTTTCCATGACAGTAAATATCTTTGTTGTGGTTGATCCCAAGACATATAAAAGTCAAGAGCGAACAATATGTTAAAATAATTAAAAAAAATATTAAGACAAAAATTAGATCTGACATTTGAACATAATAAAAAATAATTCATGTGAAATACATTTTACCGAAACAGCTGTAGCGATAAAAAATAAAAAATATAATAAATTTTGTGGAAGTTTTGAAAACAAAAGTTTTAGTGTTTTCTTATTAGAGAATATAAATTTCCATTAAGTAACGCTCGAATTCATCACTAATTCAAAATTATTGATTGAGTTCTTTGGCCTATCTTACAGATAATTTTTTTCAAAAGAATGTCCAGTTTTTGTGTACAACGTAGTCACTACAAAATATCAGTTTCGAAAGGGTAGGCTAATGGAAATTATAACTATACGAAATGCTATTGTATCCAATGCTTTAAACTCGTATTTAATTCTATTTAAACTTCAGATACTAATAAGCTCCCTAATTGTCTTTTGATTTTGCCACTTGCTTAAAGTTCTTATTCGGGAGTTAAGAAACTTGTGTGACTATTTTCTAAAAGGAACTTTACTCTTTAAAATTATCTGCCAGTATGGTTACATTATTTTTAATGTTTAACCCTTAAAGTGGCAAAACTTTTTTATTTGTTTTGTTAATTACAGCTCCTAGTGCATAATGTGACCTTAGATTTATGGTAAAAATATTTAAAAAATTCCGCAAATGATTTTTTTCCAAATTTACGCAAAAAACAGACTGGTAAATATAGCTACCAGGGTTATTTTAGGATGACAACAAAGTTCCGAAGCATCACTGGTAAATATAGATACCATTATATGTTTCTTATGTTTTATTACAAAAATTAAAATATACAGTAGTAGTATATAAACTTATTTATTGCCCAACAATTATAGAAACTAAAATATTAATTTTTGTGCTATGGTTCAAAACAAGTTTTTCATAAGGAAACAATACATTTTTTACAAATTACATTTGACCTTGTTTGTTTTTCATTTTGGCTACATCCTGCACATTTTCAGTAGGTTCCCTTTACGTCAAGGTGTCCTGTATTGTCAAATTGGTTTGAATTTATCTGGGATCATGAGCATAGTCGACACGTAGGAATAAGATAATTTGTCAGATCACTTCTAAACTGCAAATGAGACATGAGCTTCTGATTATTTTTGTTATTTCTCATATCTTCATTGTATAAAATGTACCTACTCACAATTGTCGCATCAAGTAGGTAATAAAAAATTTCCATTCACCACCTTCTGGACCTCCAAGTTATTATATACATAGAATATAATTTATCAAACTGATCCACGTCGAGCCGGCCATATATCTGTTGCACTCCGATATGGTCATAGGACAAGGAACTTACTGTCATCTAGGGATGAAGGTTTTTGACAAACACCGGTTTTCGGTTATACCGGTTTTTTGCCTACGGTTTAACCTGCCAAAAACCGGTTTTCGGTTTTTTTAATCCAATAGGTTACAAGTTTGCACCTTCAGTTTGCTTCCGTATTTATAAAATAAAATAAAATTTGAATTATGGTTTTGTTTGGAATAATTACTTGAAAATATTAATTATGATTGGGATCCAAAATAATACCTAACCTTATTACCGTAAAAACCTAATAACCGATTTTTACTTTAAAAATAAAAAACCGGTTATAACCGGGACAAAAAAAAACAACCGATAAAACCGGTTATTGCGAAGTAAAAAAACCGGTTTTCGGTTAAAACCTGTAGGTTTTTCCTTCTATACGGAACTATTTCCTGAAGACACAGAGTCCGATTGACTCGTTTTTAATTTTTTAGGAATTCTCTTGTTTGCCTGATTGTACCGCACGCAAATAGTTTCTTCCTAATAAGTTTCTCAAATAGCGGAATTATCGAAAAAAAGTTATCAAAATAAAGGCAATAACTTTTTCAGAAAAAGGTTTGCTCAAATTTAGGATGACAGTTTCTTCCAATGTATCACGAGTATCCCCCGTATTTTAGACCTCGTAGAGCTAAAAATCTAATTAAAAATCAGTTTAGCAACAACCAATAGCCTATACCTTGAAGCCTCTTTTAATGGGCTTCATAGGCATATATTGCTTCAGTGATGATCTTCCTTTAAAACCGAGCATACTTTTATCTATTGAGAGATGACTAGATGTTGTAATAGCGGACAATAACTTAGCTTTAAGGTTGTTTATAAGAGGCCTAATTTTAAAAAGTTTGTCAAAATCCGGACTTTCAGGTGGGACCATTTTTGTGTTGTCGTTAATATGTAAATATCTCAAGACTTTGACGAAACATTTCACCGTGAATATATCGGTGATTCGGTTTACTCGAAAATTGATGCCATTAGATCAATACGATTTTAATGTAGGTAAAGAATAAAACTCCAATATTATAAGAACTTCAAAAGCATCAAATTCTGCGCTATCTAACTCCATTGTAACATTTCCTTGTTAGGCATATAAATTAGATTATGTAATAATTTGATCACACAAATCCTTATCAAAAAAAGCTTAAAGTATATTTTAGAAGAAGCAGCATGCTTTCTAATACTTTACTTGAACTAAAAATTCTCATAACTTGGGAGCTTGAAAATGTTTTGACCATCAATTGTTATTTAATATTACTTCTTCTAAAATCATTATGAGTTTGAATATTATTCATTGATCCCAATTTTTTATTGTTTCTTTATCCTCGCTATTCGGCATCGGAATCTCCTTCACTGTCCGAGTAATAGAACGCACGATTTTTGGAAGTTTCCAGTAAACGCAACAGCTCAGCTTTGTTGAGAGCATTGTTTTTTAACCATTTTTCTGTAACAATAACGTTACTGTAACTATCTTAAATAAATATAGACCGTGGATTCACCTAACTCACAATGATGTTACATGGAAACAATCAGGACACCCTGTATGAACTTATGACAACTCTGTGGACATCATCATCATCAGTGGCGTTACCGCTCTTTATAAGCCAAAGCCTTCTTCAGAACAATCCTCCATTCGCCCCTGTCTCTGGCAACTCTTCTCCATGCTCTAATTCCGATAAAAATCAAATCATTTTCTAGGTTTACTTGGTACCTAAGTCTCGGTCTTCCTCTTCTTCGTTGTCCGATCGGCCCTCTTCGGTCAAAAACTTTTCTGACTATGGCATCTTCCTCTCGTCTGATTACATGACCTATCCATCTGAGGCGTGCTACCTTAATGAATTTTACAACGTCAGGTTCTCCAAATCTTCTATACAACTCAAAATTGTAACACCTGTGCCACAAACCTTGTTCTTTTATGCCTCCATATATTCTTCTTAGTATTTTTCGCTCAAAACGTTTGAGCAATTCTTGGTCATTCTGTGTTAGTGTCCAAGTTTCTGAACCATATGTTAGCACTGGTCTTATTAGTGTTTTGTATACAGTCAGTTTAATTTTTCTAGGCATTTTTGAATCCATCTGTCTTCTTAAGCCATAGTAACACTTATTGGCGAGCACTATTCTTCTTTTTATTTCGTCACTGACGTTGTTATCTTTGGTTAGCAGCGACCCTAAGTATATGAAGGTGTCAACACCTTCCAGTTCTAGGTCATCAATTATTATTCGTGTAGGTGTCGGGTTGCTTGACCTAGTGCAACACATATATTTGGTCTTTTGAACATTTCTATTTAGTCCCATTATGTGTGCAGATGCTCTTAACGACCGAAATGCTTCAGTCAGAGATTCTGTGGACCTACCTATGATCATGTCTATGTCATCTGCGTATCCGACAATTTGTACTGATTTGTTAAAGATAGTACCATTCGTAGTAATCTGCGACTCTCGAATTATTTTTTCTAATGCCAGGTTAAATAAGAGACACGATAGTCCATCACCCTGTCTTAGTCCATTTTTGCAATGGAAGGGTCTTGAGAGATCGTTTTGGATTTTTACCATGCTCTCTGCACCTGTGAGTGTAAGTTCAGTTAACCGGACAAGATCAAATGGAATGCGAAATTCTACCATAGCAAGTAGAAGTTTATTTCTATTAACGGAGTCGTATGCGGCTTTGAAGTCAACAAATATGTGGTGGGTGTCGACGCCGAACTCTAGGGTTTTTTCAAGGATCTGCCTCACTGTAAATATCTGGTCCGTTGTTGATTTATTAGGACGCAAACCGCACTGATATCCTCCCACTATTTGTTCGGCGTAGGGGAGGAGTCTTTTGTACAATACGTTGGACAACACTTTATATGCCATATTGAGTAGAGTGATGCCTCTATAATTATCACACACCATCATGTCTCCCTTTTTGTGTATAGGACACAGTACACCTAACTTCCAGTCTGTGGGTGTTTCTTTCTGTTGCCAGATTGCAGTTATCAGTTTATGCATGTGTTTCATGAGGGGGTCGCCGCCATTTTTGAAAAGTTTGGCAGGGAGATTATCCGAACCGGGAGCTTTATTATTTTTCAGTGTTGCGATGGCTTCTCTAATTTCTTCTTCGGTGGGGGGTGGTTGCCGATCATCTTCATTCATTTGAAACATGGGATCCTCAATCTCGCCATCTTCGTGGTTGCCGCTAAGCAATTCTTTAAAATGGTCCGCCCATCTGTTTGCAAGATATAATAATAATAACTGGTTTAATTCGTCAAAAAAATTGAATATTTAGATGTTTATGCAAGAAGTTCGCCTCCACAAGATACTTTTCAATAATTTTTAGTTTATCAAAACACCATTTTTTACCGAAATTTAAAGCACTACAATATATATATATATATATATATATATATATATATATATATATATATATATATATATATTGAATGAAAAAGACAGTAAAGATTCCATTTCACGTACAAATCGTCTATGTATCTGTTTATACGTATTTCGCTTTAATAAAGCTCATCAGAACAGTTATTCATAGGCGTTCTCAACGTGAAAAATAGATCTTTTCTGTCTTTGGGAAGCAACGATAAAATGGCTTCGAAAATCTGAATTGTGTTTCGAAACTATTTTACGGATTTAATATATATATATATATATATATATATATATATATATATATATATATATATATATATATATATATATATATATATATATATATATATATATATATATATATAATGTAAAAATATTTACCAAATTATTTTACAATTTTTTAACTTCTAAGAGCTAAAAAATATACAAAAGCTTTTAAAGTGACGCTAAATTCTTTTTCCCTTCCTTTTTTACATTCCCTTGACATATATCTGGACCAAATTGCTCAATTTCATCACAAATAAATTAACTCCAAATTTTCGGTTTTCGGCAGGTTTTTGTTTTTTAGGTACTTTCACCTATAATTAATAAAAAATTATTTGTACCATTCAATTTACTGCACCAATGACTATAAAATTCAGAAAGGATTCTTGATTTTAGGGATCTTAATTCTACATAATTTACTAGGATCACCACCGTTATTACCACTAAATTAGACGTGAACTCTTTTCTTCAGAAGCTACCGAATCGCAGAAAAAGGGGTTTTCATTTACAATGATTTAAAAAGGTAATTTTTTATCTTCAATATAAAGCATTTGCTAATGTGAATCAGTTTATTAGGTTTCAAGTTGTCGGCTGTCAAAATTTTTGAGCAGAAGGCCATACCTTTATTTTTATTGACATCTTCTTCTTCGGGTTCCTTCTCCTATCGGAGGTTGAAAATCATCATCGCTATTTTAATTTTATTGGCCGAGCTTCTGAAGAATTTTAATAAGCTGCAATCGAACCACTTTCTCAAATTTCTAAGCCAGGATATTTTTATATCCTGGCTAAGGGATATAATTAATCTAAGTAATACGTACTTCTTGCCCCTAATTATATGACCCAGATATTGAATCTTTCTAATTTTAACAGTTTTTATGACTTCACATTCTTTCTTCATTCTTTGTAACACCTCTATATTAGTTACTTTTTCAGTCCACGATGTTCTGTGGATTCTCCTGTAGCACCACATCTCAAATGAGTTTAATTTTTTGATTTCAGACTGTTTTATTGTCCACGATTGCATGCCGTATAGTAAAGTAGAAAAAACGTAACAACGTAGAATTCTTGTGTGGATCTCTAGATTATTATTATTGGCATCAGTGCGGGTAATCCCAAAATTAAAAGATCTTGTAAATATTTTTTTGATTTTATCGTCAGAAACATTTTTGACTATGCAGCTGTTAGTAAGTATCATCTAAATTTAAAATCGCAGACAAAAAAAATTATAATAATTTACATCGAAAAGAACTTTAGTTAAACAGTTGATATATTGATTTTGTCTTCATTATTTTATTATTTATTGTGTTATATTACACATGATGTACTCATTAAAAGTGAATATTATTTATTAATATTTAACATGATGACAAGCAAAGGCGCAACTTGTTTCAAATAAATCAATTAGTTCGAAATAAAACACGAAATAAACCATTTATCAAACGTGACTCATTTTCAATTTATAATATTAATACGTATAAATACATATTTAAAATTATACAGCAAAGAGAATTATTTCCACCATGTGCCATTGACTGGTGCTTAATTTTAAAATTTTAAAGCAATTTTTAGCTATATGTGATTAAAACCAGGGTAGTGGGTGTTGCGCTTGGTAAAAAATTGAAGCTATAAATTAACGAATGCTGTATTCCAATGTCACTGCAGTGAGTGCAAAAAATACCAATAAAATTATGCGTATTTCGGTTACTTTAAGCTAAATACACATTCAATGAATAATTTAAAATTGTTTCGTTTTCTTGCAAATCACGACATAAATCAAAAAGTTAAAAACAAATTAAAATAATTAACCATTAAATATTGTATTTATATGGGATTAAACCATAATTAATTGTAATGAGAATTAAATTTTACATTAGTATTGAGGTTTCGATATCCAATCCGGAAATGGTTTTCAAAAAAATTTATACATTAAGAAATTTTGTACATTTGTATGGATTGGCATTTTTTGGCAACCAATTTGAGAGTTTATCTACGTGGCCTTGATTTTTTAGGCAATAGCCATATTTTATGTTAATTCTGAGGTGATGTACACTCAAGAATGTTAGGAACTAGGGTCTTATTCTCATAATCCGTGTTAGGTTGTAGATTTTTATTAAACAAAGCTGAAATAGATGATATATGTAAGCCAATATGTATACAACCAGAAAGCCAAAAAAATGTTTATTAAAAGTAGTACTAAGAATATCTAAGAATGTGCTCACACCAACAACCTTTTTTTCATTTGTACACTCAATTTCATATAAAATTCTGATCATTCTGTGCTTATGCAGTTAATTACAGATAGAGAGTCTCTGAAATTATAACGGCTCCTTAATGTTGGTATGTCCTTATTGCTAATGTCTTCTTTCGGTATTGGTAACCAGAGACTGCTACATTCTATTGATGAGTGTGCTACACATCTTTTTTCATTTAGTAAGGTATTCTTCTTTGATTTTTCTCTTTTTGCTGCCTGCTTCTTTTATGTCTACTGATGCACCTCTTTATTTAAGTCTGTGCTCCTTGTCCCACGAATATTTGCATATCTGGATCTGTCAAAATCTCTATTTTTAATTTACGATTCATGTTCATTTATCTTAACACTTAGAGTTCCTGAGGTTTGTCTCAGATAAAAATTGTTGCATTCACAAGATATTTTATACGTGCAGTTCTTTAATCTCTCCTGTGTGTTGTTAGGTTTGGTTCTGGAGGGATCCATTGCCAGAAGCAAAGTTTAATTTAGATAGTTTTACATATTATAAAGTTATTTTAAGTTATTTCTCTCACCGCAAGTATAAAATCTGTGAGAATAAATATTTATTTATTCCAAATAATCAACATTAAAGAAAAATTTAAGTAAACACGGATCCATTTGTGATTTATAAACAAAATTAATCAAATTTTTTGCCACATTCATAAACACGTCTTGCTCTAACTTGTGTAATGTGTAAAGTCCTCGAGAAAATCATATGTAACAGATTATTCTGGTTTTTAGAAAATAAAAAATTACTTATCCCAGAACAAAACGGATTCCGAAAAAACGTTCAATACAGGATAATCTTATTACTTTAGAGTCTAAGAATCATGAAGTAGTGGGATGTGGACAAAAATGTATCGCAATATTTTTTGACATAACTAAAGCATACGATACAGTTTGGCGACAAGATATTATTCAAATACTTAGTCGATGGGGAAAAAAGGTAATATAGCACAATTCATGAAAAATTTCCTATCTCATTAAACTTTTAATGTACGAATTAACGGTACTTTATCTAATACAAAAATTCAAAAAAACAGAATTCCCCAAGGATCAAATTTTTTTGCTGATAAATTAATCATATTTTTTAAGGAGATAAGTGATAAAATTCTCCAGACTCATCCACAGATGGTTTAAGGAAATGTCGAATCATGAACAAATTTTACTGGGTTAGATCATTCCAGAATTAAAACTGTTAAATAAAGAAATAAAAGATGTTGAAGTAATTAAATGTTTAGGAATGACATTTGACAACAGGTTATTCTGGAAACACCACATTCATGAACTAAAAAGTATTTGTTAGTCTGCAGTTAATATTATAAAACCTGTTGAACATAACACATGAGGAACAGAAATAAAACTCTGCACTCTTATGTACACGTCCAAATTCACTTACATCCGATTACGCTTGTATTATTTACAATTTAGCATAACAATAATTGATAAAACAACTCGACCGAATACAAAACAGTGTTCTGCGAACCATACTAGGTGCCTTTTACTAGCTCTGCTGAAACTTTACAATGTGAAGCTAGAGAAGTCCCCCTGTAATTTCGAAGAAAGCAACTGTTGCTAACGTATGCGGTATCAATGCTTGCAAATTCTATGCATCCTGTTATACACTACAATCCCAAAGCATTATCTCAATATGTCCTCAAAGAACTCAAGATATACAGTACATAACCTTAAATATACCGATGCTTCTAAAACTATAGAGTGAGTAGGATCAACATTTATGTTTAATAAAATAAAAATATAAATCAACTCACTTAATTAACAACCATTTACTCAGCCCAGTTAACCTCTTTTCACAGCGCAATAAATTTTGTGCTAGAAAATCATATTCAAAATTCTGTCATTATTACGGATTCTTTCTATGTTCTGTAACTGCATTAAATAACTTATATCCTATCCACCAAAGTCTACTACTTATTAAATCAGCATTAAACCAACTGCAAACTATGAACATAAATGTCAACTTTGTATGGATTCCCTCAAATATTGGAATTGCTGGTAATGAAAAAGTTGATTCTTGGCAAAACTAGCAGTCTACTAGAATTCTACAGCTATTTCGGAAGCTGTAGAAACCAGAAGTTGTAGATGTTAAATACATAATCCAGAACCTAGTAATGAATGCTTGGCAGACCAAATAAAATCAATTAACATCCAAACCATCCTATCTCGTCTGAGAATAGTCGTCAAACCCATCATCTGCTGAAGAGTGAATTAAACCACAATACTACGTATGTGATGTTGTACTGAGTGTTCCCCATATTTTACTGGAGTGTCCTTTATATTACATGAAGAGGCTTTAGTATAAATTATAAAATACCTTACAAGCAATATTAAGTGACGGAACTGTTATGAAAAATTTTTCATCATAAATGTATTCAATAAATTGTAAAACTTTAAATTGTACTACGCCAATGACTGTTTGAGGTTGAGGCATAAATAAATAAAAAAAAATGGTAATAATTGACACGATATTGTTTTTTTACCATCAAATGTTTTAACATCTACATAAGTATATAACGTTTAAATCTGCGAATTAAATTATAGATTGATATAGACTAAACTCTGATGACGCTCATATTATTTCCTGTACTAAATCGAATCCTTACACACCCTCTATAATCTGCCACAAGTCTGATAGAATATTATAAGTCGTCATGTAGGGAAAATATGAATAGAACGGCAAAACTGACGACATTGACAACAAACTTTCATGAAAGGAGAGTATATGTTACTCGCGACATTTTCCGCATTCTTCAAGAAAACACCCGAAGATTAAAGAGCATCAACAATGCCGAGAATAAATGGGATTCAAAATGAAAAGATGTTTGCTGAATGGAATGAAAAAATATTTGTAGATCACATATTACATCATATTTTTTGTATAAACGGATGTAGCAGGTGACTCTGCGGCAAATCTTGCATATTATAGATGAAATGTTATAAAAGGGTTTTGGAGACAATATTATTCATTCTGATTAAATTCTTCTTTTAATTAAAATAAATAATAATACCGCGGTCCACCAGTCAATAAAAATATAAGTAACAGTTAATTACTAACTAAGAGATTTATTGATGAATTAATGTAAATATAGGACACAATATTATAGGAATATTATAGGTTTAGAACGAGCGACAATCAATATTTTTATTTAGTGTATGGCCTAAAGATTAATCAGCTGATAAGCCAGTCTACTGACGAAGGTTTCGGAGCCAAGAATATTTTTTCCTAGTAATTTTTCCGTTTCCCTCTATCTTTTTGTTGAGTAAAGTTTTCTTTGTTTTATCATTGTCAATTAGCCACCTTCGCTTTTATCTATTCTATAACGCTTTTATGTTTGAAAAACGTTGAACCCATATTAGGTATTTTTAACATTCTACGATAAGACTAGATCTAGAAGGCTTAAGCCTTTTTAGAATATTACCTTTTATGATCCAGGTTTCACAAATAATACAGGCTACAAATTAATTCTTAGTTATACGTTTAGCTGAGGAATGAAGAGTATAGATCTAAGTTAGTTCTTTAAGGAGCATTCATAAAAAGGTCCACGCCAATTCTCGTATGTGAAAGGTACGCATAAATGCTTGTCATTTGTATACGAGTTTCGGTTTCTTCGTTTCCATTTCGTGTGTCGTTTATTCAGCAACCTAAGAATTTAAAATGGTTAGTTTTTGGTAATAAGCTCATTGTTGAAAATTAGTTGCAAAGGGCCATAGTATTTACCAGTTTACTAACCACAGTAGTGTTGTCTTGTATGTATTTATGCCAAGTCTATTATTAGAGTAGTTTCTAGTGACTTGGTCTATAAGGAATTGAAGATCTTCTATATTTTCAGCCATGAGCGATGTATAATCCTCATTATCTGATGTAATTAATACTTTCTCCCTCAATTCGAACTTCACATTGTTCCTATTAGGCTTCGTTAAATATTATTTCCGAGTATAAGTTAAACAAAGTTGGGAATAGAGACTTTTGGTTTCCAATATAAATGTTGTACAAGCCTTTATGGCCATATTATGATAGAGATCTACTATCATAATATATTCATATCATTTCTAGTCGTGGCGGACCCTACCAAGCACTTTTTTAAAATCTATAAAGATGACGTAAATTTCACATTAATATTAAAATTTATTTTATTAATGCACACACGTAAAGTGCAATGTGTTTAGATTTGTAGCCAATGTTTCTGGAATCATTGACCTTTACTACCGATACCACCTTTTTATACTTTCTAGATGATTTTTCTTCATCTAAAGTTTTATGTTAGTTTTTTAGGTACTATCCCATATTAGTCCAGTCGTCAGAGCTTTAACCTCTAAAAATCATAGAAACCCACTAAATTTTACTACGAAACTCAATTTGGAGACCTCAAAAGTAAAAAAAAAATTTATCGCTCCTTCCCCGGTTTTTCCTTTAAAGCCTTTCGCAGTGAGGGACGAAGAAAATTGATTTACCAAGAACCTGTACGCCGTACAAAAAATGTTTCAAATAAAAAATGTAGCTGAGATAATTTTCGACAAAAACGTTTATTAGCACTTTTTGTGTGGAATGAACCGTTCTCTTAAAGACAATGCCTAAAGCGACCGGCGATTTTGAATGTCAGTTACGCCCGCGAAATCAATTTTAAATAGAAGTTGTATTAACTCGGCGGTAACAATTTGATATCTTTTGTGTTTCTGCTTTTTGAGTATCCTATCGACAAAAATACGTTTAAAAAGTGAAGAGAGCATCTTTCGTATGTAATTTTTGAATTTTGCAAACAAAAACCCAGACATTATTGAACAATTAAACAGTTGTTAATACAGTTTTGCAAAGAAAAGACTGTTCATTTATACATTTATTGTAAATAAAGAAATATAGAGAAATAAGCGTCTTTCGGTAAAATTGCAGATCGCTTGAGTAATTATCACCCACACGCAGCATCAACTTGTTACAATCAATTTGTCAACCAACCCGTTTTTTTTGTGAGATGAGTTTCATCTACCATCACTTACGTGTATTTGTGTTAAAGGGTATCGATCTGCAATTCCATCGACAATGCTTTTGCGGTTTATGTATGTCCAAGAAGACGTCGTTTTCCTTAGCTGGTGCTATCAATTTCCGTTGGGGTAATGTACAACCTTTAATATTTATTTCCAAAATTATTTTGCAGATATATTGAGTACCGTTTACCGGTATATACATTTTGTTGCGAATTTATATTGTGATGAACTACCTATTTCATATTATAAGTATTCTATTGCCCTGCGACTTTGGTATTTCCTGCCGTATCATATTCTAGCATACACCTGTTATGATTCAACAGTAGACAAGATTTGTGATATACTCGTAGATATCCAAAGTAAGCATTATATTCCGCACAGCTGTTTTACGTTGTTTCATTTACCTTTGGTAAAGTATTTGTCACGCATATTTTAATTTGAAGATAATATGATATTTATTAGAATACAAGTACCTATATATTTAATCTTCTGTATGTATGTTATTTGTTTTTTTTTACTTGCCTTAAAAATAGTTTATTTATAGTCTTCTTGCTTATTTCTTTATCGATTATAATACCCAAGGCGAAAGGCAGCAACCAGCGAGTTCTAGACTAAAAATATAACCTCTTTCTCCTTTCTGATAGCCTCATATGTTATATAGAGGTCATCATATTTGCAGAAAGCAATAGAGTCTTCAAAATTTATATCATGAAATTTCAATTTTGAATTTTGTCAACAAATATGAGGCATTTAAAATTTTACTAAAAAACGCAGAATTTAAACTTTGACATGACTATCTATCGCATATCACGGGAGATATCTCCAAAAAGGCGGTAGTGGGTGGAATTTGTAACTGAAGTTACGCAGTTTCGAAAAAAACGTATTTGTGAAGAAGTTTTAAACACGTTATATCGTTTGTAATGTAAAAAAAATGAAAATTTTTTGGACCGGTCTGTGGCAGTGATAAATTTTATTGATCTCGTAAAAATAATAAAAAATGGCAACAATTGCTCAGCTTTTATTTATTTAACACCTTTATCAAAAATGACTTCATTTGTGGCACAATACAAAAATTGCATACAAACGATGGACTCTTCACCTTTAAAACCGTTAAAACGCATTTTAATGTTTGTCGATAAAGCACACTGATCAACAGATATGGAATTAAAAGGAAAAAGACAGTTAAGATTTGATTTTACGTTTAATGCGTCTGTATATCCGCTTATACGTATTTCGCCCTAAAATGGCTCATCAGAATGGCTATTCACAGTCGCTCTGAACGTGAAAATAAATCTTTTCTGTCTTAGGAAGCAACTCTAACATGGCTTCGTATGGACGCAAATAGCGACATCTGATATTAAACTCTGTAAACTAATTTTCGAAACCAAATTCAGAGTTTTGCAAGGTAAAACAGACGTTGATAAAGATGTTATTAGAGACATGGGAAATCTAAAAATTGCACTCCACAACATATAGATTTTACCGTCGAGTTGATACAAAATGTATTTGACATTGAAACTCATCTGTCGCCTCAAGCCTTGTTTCTAAGAGAACGATTCATTCTACAGAAAAAGTATTAATAACCATTTGTGTTTAGAATTATTTTAAAATAAACAATTTCACATATTTTTCAAAGTCATAAAATAGATATTCGTAGCAAATTTCAACTTGTTCGTATGACTTTTACATGTCAAATTTCTGATGACTGAACTATATAAAACAAACAAATAATGTGATAAACGCATTGTGTATAATAGTAGGGGATAATGTTAATTAAATATAAAGTGAACAATATATTTGTATCTATAACTAGTTTATTTAAACATACTTGATAATATAATACCAAAGTTTACATACAAAAATAATTTTCTGTGTGAGTAACACTGTTTAAGAACGATATACTTATGTCTACCATATAAGCCTGAAGGCGTATTCTGTATTGATCCAGAAACACCGATTATAATAATTAATAGGAAATGCACCAATTTCGCTGCTCTGCAGTGAGTAATCCAATATTGGTAGCGATCCTAATCTTGTATGGAGCCCGAATTGCCCATCACATTGACCAGATTCGTATCAATATAGACATAGTACCTAAATACAAACGTAACCGAGCATTAGAATGCCCATTAACTTATTATTCCTGGCGCTTCATATTCGGGAATCAATTTAATTTACGAGAATGCGTATCCGTTTAAAAAGGAAGTTTAGGACAGACGATTTATCAAAAAACAATTGGAAAGTAGATTAAATCAGATATAGAGTAGAGTTAGACGGGTCATAAACTCCAGTTTAAAAAAGTTTTTATGTAATGAAGTAATAATGAAATTATCTTTTCCATTTTACGATACATGGATTTTGAGCAATATGATTATCCCAACAAAGGTAAAACTAAACAAATCATGTAACAATGACTAAGTGAACAAGCTGGAAACAGAAGTAGTTTCAGCACGTGCTATTATTTATTGAGTATCAAAATTGCAATAGAAAATATATTTGATTATAATATACCATCTTTAAGAATATTTTAGAGTTTAAGTTCTTTGGATTTTTAGTGAAAATCTAAAGAATTTAATTTTAATAACAATTTAGTAATAAACATAATCAACATAAAGAAGATAATATGGTTATAATGTTAACGCATGGCTATTCAACAAAAAAGTTAATTTCTACTTTAGCGATCTTCATTTATTCAGTATTCCAAAATGTACCAGCTAGTTTTCACGACAAAAAACATTATAGTACTTTACGAAGAGCCAAAGTCCTTTTGTAATTCTGGCTTGTCCGTAGTAATCACAATAAACTTTCCATTACTTAATGTCGGCCCATTCAAGTGGTAATTTCCATTAAAAAACTAATTGAATTTCACGGTCTCAGCTGTCCCAAGGTGTGGAAGACTTTATTCGTGTACTGTGGAAGCCCCCGTTACATTAATAATAACTATGCTGTTCCTGATTACAGGATAAACATAATAGCTAAGCTTCACGAACATTTACAGCCTCTTGTTATGAATCATATATCACGCTACAACAGTGTATTGTTTGAGGATATTGCATTTTTTTTCGTAAATAAAGTAAATAAAGGTTTTGTCATAAGTGATGATAACTGTTTATTAGATATATGTAAAAAGGTTTATTTTGTCGTCTTGCCATAAATATTTTTTAACGCATCCTAACAATTTAAATCAGACTGATATCAAGAGTATCAAGAGTAGAGAGTATCCGCTTTCTATATTCAATGAAGGATTGCTGGTTTTTTAATTTGAATCTTACCTAATTTTTTGGTTTAATAAAATAATTATTCTTTTTGTAGAAATACCTCTGCAGCTGAGACAAACTTATGGTTCATGGGCTCATTTTAGCATTAATGTATGTATTCACTTATACTGTATCCAAATTGTTGGATAGGTAAGGGAGGTACCGAACATTGGCCGGCTCAGTTGCCGGATTTCTTCTTTTTCAGTGCCTTATCCGGTCTGGATGTTGGCAATCATCAAGGCTATCATGGTTTTGTTGACTGCTCTACGAAACGGCTCCACGGAGGTCATCCCAAACTATTGTCGGAGGTTTTTTAACCACGAGATACGACGGCGTCCCGGTCCTCTCCTGCTAAATACTTTACCCTGCATAACGAATTTGCCGAATTTAAATCCTTTATATTTTTTGAATTTGGGGTTTTTAAAGTTCTTAGTTGATTCCAGTACCATCGAAAATATTGATCACCAATCGAATTATAACCGACTGTAAGACAATAAAATATACACCAGGAATATTTGCACGAATACGACAACCAATGCAGCTCAGTATTAAATATTGTGTCACATTTCATGGATTTCATTTTTTAATACTTTTTGTAGCTTTGGACCTATTTAAACTTTTATTGGTGGTACTTTCTGTTATTGTACTGGTTACCGGAAAAATACGAGTTAAGATATTCTATTTTTTGATAGTAAGATAAGTAAGAATTTTTATTTTTGTCACCAATTAAAGAATGATTGAAAAATCATTTTTAATTTGAAATATCTGTCAGTGGTGTACCATTTTTTTAACTGTCAATGTCAATGCTGAATATAAAATTCTTAATTGTATGAGCAATAACTAACTCTTAAAACCCACCAAACTTTATTAGTTATTTCCTAACGCCTTCTATGAACACTTTAAACCAATGTAAGTTAGAAACAACTTAAGTGTCTTGAACTTTTTTTCTGAAATCACTTTCACATTAGAAAATTGCCGCGGTCCGTTCTTTTTTAAATAGCTCAGATTAAAGTGACACCAACTTAACTACCTTAGTTGAGGTAGTTTTAGATAATTAATTTTAATTAAGCTTGACTAATTTAAAATAATAACCTTTCATCGAATCTGTTGGCGTGTACACGTCATTGCGTGTGCAATGTGCTAGTCAGCACCTTTGACACGTTGTTACATAACATAATTACAAAAAGTATTTGTAACTAGTGCATTTGTGACGGGACTTGTTTAGCAATTTAAAACGCGTGCCGGTTGACCTGACAGATACAATCTATGTCATAGTGCTTGCTTTAAAAAGAAATATTTACAATGGAGAAAACAACTTGTTAGATATAAAATTTATTAATGTATAGAGATAAATACAATTTATGGGCTTGCAGTTCACATAGGAATTTAAATTTTATGCAAGAAAAACATTATTACAAATATGAGAAAAAAATGAACAAGTAATATACTGACAAACTAAACAAATTACTAATTTGAATACTAATAATATAAACAAAATCCATTACAAAATAAATTTTAGTAAACATTAATAAAAATAAATCATCATGAAATGCAAATTATAAAATGGAAAGAGAAAGCACACGGGAAATCATTTTGTTTTTTATGCCTAATTATTCTATCATTTTTTAACTCGTCTCTTCTTCTGATACACTTACATACAATAATGTTATCGTCCATTTTATTCCAGGGTATTGTTAAAAATTGAGTCTTTTGTGGTTCCTTCTCTTTTAATCCCAGTGGCTTGTACATGCCAATATATTATTTATTTGATTTGTTGAATCTATCATATTTTTTTTTTTAATTTTCATTTAATATTGCATAATGCATAATGTTGAGGTGCACCATCCCGTTGAAACCATAAACTTTGATCAAAACCTCCAGGATTACGTCTGGTGGGAAACTAATTACATAAAGTAAGTACGAGATACCCCTTAAAAACTTAAGGTACGTTGCCCCGTTTAAATTACCTTCGAAAAAGTAGGGTCCGATGATTCGATTTCTTACAATTGCAGCCCATACATTTACCTTTTGCGAGTATTATGTATGATAAATAGAGAATTTAGGAAAGAGGTCACTGATGTCAGAGTTAAAAGAGGACCGGAAATCTATAGTGACCACTATATGGTAATGGCAAAGATAAGATTACCTCAAAAAACCCCTAAAACCACTAAACAAAGAACGAAAAATAATAAAGTGAACGAGAATATTAAAAACTATAAACTAAATGACCAAAAAGTCGCGGCCATATTCAAAAGTAAAATAGAAGAAAAACTAGCCAAATTAACGAATGCACATAGTACTGACAACTTACAGGAAACTTGGAAACAATTTAAAGAAACCATCGTGACGACAGCAAAAGAAACGTGTGGAATAAACCATGAAAACAGAAATAAGAAGCAAACACGATGGTGGGACGATGAATTAAAAGCCCAAATAAAATATAAAAAACAGAAATGGACAATATACTTAAACAAGAAAACAGAAAATAGTTACGAAGAATATAAACGACAAAGAAAGGTGGTGAAAGAAATGGTACTGAAGAAGAAGAAGAAAGCCTGGGATGAGTTTGGAATGAAGATGGAGGCAGATAGTCGTGGTAACCAAAAATTGTTTTACAAGGCACTAAAGACGCTAAGAAAAGGTAAAGAAGCAACGATGAAACAGGTGAAACGTAAAGACGGCACACTGATTATCAGACCAAATGAGATTATGGAAAGATGGAAACAATACTTCAGCGAACTCCTAACACCAAGACAACCGAAAGAGGAAACTGTAATGATAGAAGTAGAAGGAGAACATGGACAAGAAAATGATATTCAAATAGAAGAAGTCAAAGAAGCAATTAATAATACAAAGAGAGGTAAATCAGCTGGTCATGACAAAATCACTGCTGAAATGTTAAAGACAATGGGACCGAAAGGAGTTGAATTTTTAACCAAAATTATGAACATGGCTTGGAACCGATGTACAGTCCCCGAAGATTGGAGAATTGGCATAATACTACCAATCTTTAAGAAAGGAGACCCAAGTTCTTGTGAAAATTATAGAGGAATTAATCTACTCAGTATCGTCTCCAAAATATATGAAAGCATCCTAGAAAAGAAATTAAGACACATCGTTGAACCACATCTGGATGAAGTACAAAGTGGGTTTAGGAAGGGACACAGTACGCAAGACGTTAAAACAAATAATTGAGAAAGCTAGAATAAAAAACACAGAAATATATATGGCATTTCTAGATATTGAGAAATCATTTGACAGAGTGTCCCAGGAAGAAGTTTGGAAAAGTCTGCAAAATAGAAATATTGACCATCAACTAACAGGTGCTATCAAAAGTCTGTATCAAAATAACAAGAGTTATGTGCGTAAGGATAACTTGGAATCAGAGATGTTTGCAATAAACGAAAGTCTAAGACAAGGAGGTGTTATGGGCCCCACACTGTTCATATTGATTATTGACGACATAATTAAGGAAACAGAAGCAAGTATACACAAAGTACATATCGGATATAGTAAACTACGACCGGTTGGTATAGCTGAGTGTGCATTCGCAGATGATCTCATGTTATGAGCTTCCAACGAGAGAGACCTCCAGAAAAATATAGATAGATGGAATAATGAGCTGGCAATTAGAAACATGAAGATTAATGTTAAGAAAACCAAGGTGATGCTAATAGCGAAAACTAACCGAAATGTTAACATAGAAATTAACCAACAACTCATAGAACAAGTAGATGCATTTAAATACCTAGGGGTTACAATAGACAGAGAAGGTACCATGCAGAATGAAATAACAGAAAGAATAAGTAGTGTTTCAAAAGTGTACCATAATCTTAGTAGAGCATTCATAGGTAAACTTGAAATCAGCAGAAGAACCAAAATGACAGTTTATAAGACAGTATTCCGACCAATCTTGATATATGGAAGCGAGAGCTGGGTTTTAACAAAGCAATTAAAAAGCAAGATACAAGCCATTGATATAAAATATCTAAGACGAGTCAAAGGAATAACACGACGAGACAAAATAAGAAATGAAGATGTTAGAGAAGAACTGGGCATAGAATCTGTACTACACGCTATTGACACACAACAAATAAAATGGTTTTCAAAAAAAGAGAAGGTCTCAGTAGCAGTTATCCATCATTGCTTCGTAAAATTGCATTCTTCTATAGGGATCATCTTCGTTTAATTCCTGCACAAGTTTGATTTTATAAGGATGCCATTTTTCAAGCTTTAATAGTTTGTGTCCCGTTGTTTTGCTAACACCGATATCGCGACTAACTTTACGCACAGAAGTGTGTGCATCTTCTTCAAAACTAAGTAAAACATCTAATGCTGTATCAGCATTTGCAGAGGGACGACCTGATTTCCGTGCATTTTCAACCGTACCAGTTTCTCGAAATTTCTTTTCAATCTTATTGACTGTTGAACGCGTTATAGGTCTTTCTAGATATTTATCATTAAAAAAATTGCACACTTCCATCTGAGTTCGCGATCTGTCTCCATAGCCAATCATCATAAGTATTTCAATTCTTTGCTTTACACTTAACTCCATTTCTACTTCAAATTAAATCTAAGCCATAATTAAAACATTCACAAATAGCCTACTATGTGTCTTTTAAATTGATAAGAAATAATTTCTTTCATATTCTGTCCGTTAGACAATAAGTATTTTTAATATTGTTAATTAGCTAAAAAAGAGTTTGTTCCATACTTTACGGTCACAGTGTATACATATAACTTGCACATATATCTTTCATCTTTTCATGAAATGTTTGCAAATTATTCTCAAATAACAAACACCGAATATAATTTTTATCTATTACAAACATAATTCTGCCGTTCCGATAGAAAAAAGTTTATTAACTCTTTAATCTTCAATAGATTTTTAATGTATTTTGTTGTGCAAAAATTTGCTTTTTAATTTTTTTCAAAACGAAAGTTATCATATTTGTAATAAATACAAATGATGTTATGTATCGGTAATTTGAGAAAAATAGGCATAAATTTTTTTTCAGTTAAAAGTATATAATTACATATTAAAACTTTAGAATAACAATTTTTGATATTGTGAAATATAAAGGTATTTTACTCTTGAGCGAAATTCATATTTTTTGACATATCTCATATAAAATTGATAAAATTTGACATTTGATGGTTGCATCTTAGGTTTCAGATCATGTAGAGCTTTCTATAAAGAATAGCGTTTTTTCGTAAAATAATTAATCATAAAAAAGTTTTCTATATTATTCCAAGTTGTGTAGACACACTGTGTATATACAATCTTGACAATATTGGATCCGTTCCTATTTGTTATAAATTGTAGGACACGTTACGATCAAGCGGATGATGGACGATTCTCGGCAGATAGGGGGTGAAAACTTATCAAAAGTCAACCCTATTTCGTAATGTCTTCACCGATAGAATTTATTCCTTTGGGTAGATTTCATTAAACCTCTCAGTGCTAATAAAATTTTAGTACTTCCCTTCGATCCTTGATGATATATATTGCAGGTTTTATAGCCTTGATTTTGGCTGTTGCTCGTAGTGTTTAGGGTTCTGGATTTAATTGATGAATTTGGTACGTAACACCGGGGATATAAACGAAACAACGACAAAGTTTTGTCGAATTTGTGGAACTAAATTAAGGTTAACTTAAAAATATAAAGGGACTTACTACAAACTTTGTGCTCAGAATAAATGTAGGCTGCATAAAATTATTTCAATAATGACAAAAGTCAGTTCACTTAAATAATATTTTAAAACGGCCAGTAAAATTCTTTTTCTAAAAAATTTTCTATACATATTGTATATAACTGAAAATGAAACAAAAAGTAACACTGCAGTTAAAACAAAAACTTAGACGGAACACACAAAAATGCATATTTAAGAAAGTGAAATTACAAATGAAATCCATAAAAAATAAATTTCACAACACAGGAAAAAAATATTTAAAAACCGATGACGAAAGGCACAAACTACTGAATCTTAAACTTATATACTCGTGCTTTAGGATTTATTAAAAATAGAAATAGGAAAAATATGTTTTAAGTTTATTAAAAGAAAGTTAAGAGGAACTAAAAAAAGTAAATTTCCAATTCAACTATTTTTTGCATTTGCAGATATGTCGGTATCCTGATACCTATTTGATAAAATATAAGCTAAAAAAAACATTAGGACTAATAAAAAAGAACAAATTTATTACAATTTAAATTTGGTTTTATCTGTCAAACCACTTCCAGCAGCAGACAGCATTAAACAAATTAAATCTCAGTCCGACAATCATTGAAGGTATTAACAGTGGAAAGTGTTGAATGCAAAAAGTATTGAAATAGTATTCAATGTACTAAAAATTATGACATTGGAAGCACAAACGTGCTAAAAATGTATAATACCGAAAAACACTGATTTCGATAGTCATTTTGCGAAGAATTATTCAAAACGAAGACAAGAACTATAAAAAAAGCCGCACTTGCTCCTGAGTTTAACTTAGAGCTAAATTGAAACTGCAACAAATATTAAAATAGGACTTGGGTTTTATTGGTGATAGATAAAGTTTATAAAACTACTTTTTACTGATCAACGTAATGTTCGACAATTGGGACAATTTATTACAAAAAAAGATAAAACATACATATATATATATATATATATATATATATATATATATATATATATATATATATATATATATATATATATATGTATATATATGTTCGGATAAGTTTCCGCGGTCAGATAAATGAAAATTACTGAGTTCTCGGGAAGAACCGCGTTGAGAATTTAAAACTCGACGTTTCGGCACCCATTTTGGAACCATTATCAAGAGTAATACGGTTCGGTTCAAGTTCGAGGTCCTACTCCCCTCACTCGAGACGTACCAGTATCGTGTTCTATATTGCAAGAACTGTCTCTCGGCACTGAGGTCTCAATCTGCCTACTCCTCAGTGTCGAGTGACACTGAGGTCACACTGAGGTTAATTCTACAAACTTCCAAAGGTTGGCTTTGTGATTGGTTTATTGTAATTGTAAAAGCCAAACACACGGGAAATTGTACGTAAACGTTTAAAATCAAATGTTACGTTCGGTGTAATCATTGGTATAAGCGAGATCAAGACTTTCTTTTATTTGTATTTTTCCTAGATAATCCTTGTCTCAATGGTATTATTGATTAGCCATTTTACAGTCAGTCTCATTCGGTTGCAGTCGAGGATAATCTATGTTACGAAGCACAATAATGACTGATCCTATTTTTAATTATTAGCTGTGTTTAGGTATTCTATATATTTTTTCTAGACATTCTTTCCAAAAAGGAGTCGGTGGTTTAGTCGTAACCAGTTTTCTGTGAATAAAATAACAGTTCTGAATTTACATTTTTAATGGAACAACTCCAGAATCAAATAGAGCTAATTAAAAAGAACGTGGAGATAATTATAGCAGGAGACCTTAACGGCAGAACCGGAAAGAAAGAAAACGATAAAGTAGTGGGGAGATTTGGAGAGGATGAACAAAACGATAACGGAGAACGTCTGATTGAATTATGCGAATTAAACAACCTAAAAATCACCAACGGATTCTTCAGACATAAAAATATTCATAAATATACATGGACGCAAGAAACACGAAAGCTGAAATCGATAATAGACTACATAATAATCAAACAAGATACCACAATAAAGATCAAAGATGTGCGAGTCAAAAGAGGAGCAGAATGTGGAACGGACCATAGACTACTGACAGCAAAAATGGGCATTAATTGGAAACATAACAAGACCCCCTCCACAGAAGAACCGTTGAACACTATAAGAGAAAAACAATACAATATAGAACTACTCCAAGAACAATCAATAAGAGAACTATACCAACAACGTCTAGACCAAAAATTAATAGAATTTAGATACGGCAACATCGAAGAAATATACGAGCATATAAAGGCGAGTATAAAGCAAGCTGCATTCGAAGCCCTTGGGGAAAAAGAACATATAACAAATAAACAGCACTATAATGAAATAAATGAACCAACAAAAAGAATAATTGAAGAAAAAAAGCAACTATACAGAAAATGGCTGACTACAAACAACGATGAAGTTTATAAAGAATATAGAGAAAAAAACAGAGAAGTGAAAAAACAAATAACACAGCAAAAGAATGAAGAATGGGAAAGAATCTGCTTAAATATTGAAACATATATAGGAGGTACAAGAACTTCGGAGTCATGGAAAGTACTGAGAGGATTGAAACAAAACTCAAAAGAAAAAACTAAATTGGGAAATATACAGGACAAAGAATGGAAGGACTACTACAAGGAACTATTAACAGAACAAAGACCACAATTTATTGGAAAAGAAAACAGGCGAAGACGAAGCAGATTCCCACAACAAGAAATAGAAATAACAGATAGGGAAATGAGAACGGCAAATCTAAAGCAATCAAAAATAAGAAAGCACCGGGACCTGGAGGCATCTCACCTGAGCTTATAAAATACGGATCAAAAAAATTACACCGGATGATACAATGGATATTTCAGAAAGCCATAAATGGAGAACAGCTCCCAAAGGAATGGACGGCGGCATATATGACATCTATATTTAAGAAAGGAGATAGAAAACGATACGAAAACTACAGAGGAATAAGCGTAATATCATCAATAGGAAGATTATATGGGAAGATACTGCGAGAAAAGATAGAGCAAGCGATAAAAGGCAAAATCGGGAAGGATCAGGCAGGCTTCACGGCAGGAAGATCATGCATAGACCACATATACACACTGGAACAACTGTTGGAAAAGAAAAAAGCAAAAAATAGAGATATACACTTGGCATTTGTGGATCTGAGAAAGGCGTATGACTCTGTACCAAGGTCAGAACTATGGGAGGCAATGTACAAATTAGAAATACAGACGGAGGCAATGTACAAATTAGAAATACAGACGGAACTCATAGAAGCTACAAAAGCTCTGTATAAAGAAAATAAAGTGTCCATTAAAATGGGAACAAGAATCATAGGAGACTTCACCACAACAAAAGGGCTCCTGCAGGGTTGTTCCACATCTCCAACCCTATTCAAAATATACTTAGAGAAAGCCTTGACTACATGGAAAAGAAAATGCGAAGGCATGGGAGTACCGGTACGGAACGAATACCTATATTCGTTAAGTTTTGCAGACGATCAAGTAGTGATTGCACAAGACCAAGACGACCTCAGCTACATGATGAAGAAACTACAAGAAGAATATACCAAGGCTGGCCTAGATATTAACCTCGCGAAAACAGAGTACCTATCTACAAGTGAAGATGACATAGAAGATCTACAGATTGATGACAACATAACAATCAAAGGAAAGGATAAATTCAAATACCTGGGGTTTATAATCACGAAAAAGGCAACAACAGAGGAAGAAATTACACAAAGATTAGGACAAACAAGAACAGCAATCCGACAACTTAACTCAGTATGGTGGGATAGACACCTAAATATGAAGACAAAAACGCAGATTTATAAAACATTAGTGCGAAGTATTATGACATATGGGGCCGAAAATTGGATCATAAACAAGAAAAACAGCAGTAAGATAATAGCAACAGAGATGGAATGCCTGCGAAGATGCTGCAGAGTAACAAGAATGGATAGGAGAAGTAATGACGAAATAAAGCAAAGAACATCAATAGAAACAGACATACTAACATATATAGAACAAAAAAGACTAAAGTGGTATGGACATGTAAGAAGAGCTAGCGACAGCAGATGGATAAAAAGAATAACCGAATGGAGCCCCATAGGAAGGAGGAAAAGAGGACGACCCCGAAAATCCTGGAGGAACGAAGTAGACGACGCCATGAGTAAGAGAGGACTAAACGATGGAGAATGGAACAACAGAGAGAGATGGAAACGGTTGAGCGAGGGAAGGCAGTGAATACTGTAGAATCCCTAAATATATATATATATAATGTAAAATATTGCTGTAGACTTATATTTTTAACATTTTTTTTTGAGAAAATTAAATAAAAATAAATGGAATTTAACGCAACAAAAAGACAAAAATATCATTTCTGCGTTTTACTTAATATCATTTTCATTAATTATTGACTTTCAGAATGTACATATTTTAAGAAGAACAGTGTGAAGTAGTATTTGATTAAAAGGTAGGCTCATTGGATATAAATAGATAAAATGTGTGTATTTTTAAGAGATGCGAGCAAAGATACTGTACAGTTGCTTAGAGATACAGACAAGAAATAGATATAACTCATTATGGTAAAACAGAACACAACCGGAGAAACAATGCAACAATTTGATCATATGCAATAATTTTGTACAGTTCTATGTAGAAAGTTTTATTTATTCATTCCTAAATTACGACATCGACAAACTCAGAAATCTCTAACAAAAGATTGTTGGCAACACCTCACTTAAAATCAATTTACAAGTTCTCTTAAAATTCAAATAATATTTTTAAAATTGAATAAAGTAATTTTATTATTTTTTATTAATATAGATTTCAATAAAATAAGAATTAAAAATTTTGTATTACGAACTTCTTTCGTCGCGTAAATGGACTCTTCCAACTGTTTGCTGTGACTAATTTTTCTTAAAAAGCCGATTTATAAATCTCCTCCGAAGTATACATATAAAAATCCGACATTGTACTTAGATATATGAACTTATTTTGACAGTTATGATGACTTTTAAATTTTGACCGTTAGAAAATCGTTACGAATCGAATTTAGGTATCGATCATTTATTTTTCTGTTTGTTTTACTACATCTTTTATTGACAGGTATTCTTTTATTTTTGTACTTTTCATTTATTGTCTGTATTTTGTTAGTTATGTATCTGTCGTGAAGTAGTTAATTTAATCCTGATTAGCCGCTTCCGTAACGCCGTGTCGTGGCGCGTCTTCCGTAATGCTCACGTCAGCATTTTAATATATAGAAAAAGTAATACAACTCCATTAAGAAGCTCCGTTTCAAAATTGATGCTTGAATAAATACCGTATGGTCCTAAAGTTTTGGTAAAAAATTTCACCTGGTCTGATTGAGAAGCAAAATGCATTTAACAAAGAAGGACATGGAATTGAAATGTCATCAGTTATTCACATTTAATAAACAAAGCAGAATATTTTGGTTTGTGCTCTGCAAAATGTCTTATAAAATTGATATTTGTCGAGGTGTTTATAATATGGTTGGGCGAATGTCGAAACGAGATATTGTTAATTTTTATCGAGATCAAAACATAAGCAAATCGACAATTTATCGCACAATCAGAGAATGTGAAGAAGGGATACCATGTGTTAACTTGCGTAAAAGTGGCCGACCGCGGATTTTGAACCATATAACAGAGGCAAGACTGATTGAAGCAGCTAAGAACAAAATTGGGGTCTCACAGCGAAAACTGGTCAGAATATTTCATGTTGGAAATACTACATTATACAGGACCCTATCGAGTAACAATATTATCTACCGGAAAAGAAGGAAAGCTCCAAAATACACAGAGGATCAATTAGAGAGAATTCCGAGATGTTGCCGCGCGTTAAGGCGAGTGCATTTCGTCAACAAGTTGATTGTGATGGACGATGAAAAATATTTTACTTTGTCCAACTCTGAGATGAAGGGTAACGATGGGTTTTACACGAACGATTACGAAAATGTACCTGATGAAATAAAATTCAAAAGTAAGAAAAAATTTGAGGACAAAATTTTGGTATGGTGTGCAATTTCTGAGGCTGGCTTTATCTCACAGCCCTACATTGGTGTTGTTCGAGGCGAAGCCTTAAACGCAAATATTTATATTCAAAGATGTCTCTCTAAATTGCTTCAGATTGTGAACACACATCATGCAAATGATCAAATAGTCTTTTTGCCAGATCTTGCTTCATGTCATTACGCGAGGATCACAAGGGACTGGTACGAAACTAACAACATTACCTTTGTACCGAAAGCAGCCAATTCCCCCAACCTACCTCAAGCTCGTCCAATTGAAGAGTTCTGGGCAATATTAAGTCGGAAAGTCTATAATAACGGATGGGAAGCACAAAATCAGGAACAGTTAAGACGCCGCATATATACAAAAATTAGAGAAATTGAAGCCGAGGTCGTCCAAAGGATGATGCAACGTGTCAGGGGAATTATTAAGGCGGGTACACATATGCGAGCAGAACTGTTCGCGAACCGTTTGTGAACGCTATATTCGTTAATTTGTACGACGGGACGAACCGCTTGCGAGCTGTTCGTTCGTTGCTCGTCAGGAACCACAGCATGTCGGTTTTTGGGACGAACACAAAGAATGTTCGCAGAACTATAAATTGTGTCTATAAATTGTTTCTGCTAAGTGTGCGATGATATCATTCGGTTAAACAAAATTGCTGAACGAGCGCGGCTTATCTAAGTAACGAGAGAAATTAATAACAGATAATGTAAACAAAATACCGAAATGTTTAGAATAACGAAGTAACTTAATTCTTGGTTTATTATTAGATAGTTAGGGTATTGGATATCCTGAACATAAACATATTTTCGACGAACTCTTCGCGAACAGCTCACGAGCAGTTCGCAAACAGTTCGGCTCGCATATGTGTACCCACCTTTAGGCAAATCGAAAATAATGGTCCCTTGTCTGTCATTTGAATTTTGATTTATAATAAGGATAGTTAAGTTAAATTGTTGAATAATTTAATAAACATATAAGATTATTGTGGTCAGCGTTATATGCTTTTGAAATTTTTTACAAAACTTTAGGACCATACGTTAGTAGGTCTACTTTATATAAAAGTTAATTTCATAGTATACTCTAATTGCTTTTCTCTATTTCTCCATCATTATACTAATGCATAACATATTCTCGATTATTGCACCTAAATGGTTTTTTATTTCAAACAACTGAAGCATGTTCTTACACGAATGAATCTTGCCGTAACCGATAAATTGTATATCGAAATAATATTTGTTAGTATTTAATACATCAAACAATAAATTTTGCACATTTCAATATCACTTTATTAAAAAATTGACTTCCTATAAGAAGTTTTATTTCTACGTCACACAAAAAGTAACAAACCAGCAATATTTAAAATAAATCCTACCTGTAAAATCTAATTGACCAGAGATAAAACAGCTGATGTATGGAAAAAAACCTTGCAAACGGTACAAACAGAGACGCTTTCATCATTTCACTGAACAGAAGCCGAGTTTGGGAAAATAAAAAGCGGGAGAACGAGAGATGGAAAAGCCCAGTATAAAACAACATACTTCAGTGATATATGATTCATAAAAAGAGGCAATAAATGCCCGCGAAAGTAGGATATTAACTTTAGCCTTTAATCAGAAGCAGCATAGCCGTTATTAATGTTACATCATGGTGTACGATATATTTTGGTGTTTTGTGTTTGTGATGGAGAAGTTTTAATCTTTCGTTTAACAAGTTAATTCTCTTGATTTTTATTTATTGAAATTGACCTGTTTTGGTTGGCTGAAAATATATGATATGAAAGAGTTACTTCTTAAATTTTAAACGTACACGATAATACTATAAATCAAAAAGCGATTATTCACCCTAACATAGTAAGAATCCTTTTAGTAAATAAACTTATATAATATATAATAAATAAGAGCAATAATAATGTGTTTAACATTATAGTATAATAATGCAAGCTACAATTTATTGGCTTAGGTTCGGCTTGCCGCTAGAATTTGAAGACTGCTTATTGGACTTGTTCTGAAAGCTCCGAAGACTACAGAGCTGCGGTTTAAAATCGATATTTAATTGACTTTTATACTTCACAACATATACAACTATAGTCAAGTTTGCTTCTTATAAGTGCTGAATACACTTTTAGAATAATTTAAATATCAGCACCACATTTCAGATTGGACAAAATTTTAATAAGGTTACAAATTAAATGAGAAACACACAGTGGTTGGTTATATATCATAGTTTCAAGAGACTTACATTGAAGTATGCATGATGGTATATTTTTATTAAAATTTTATAAAATTATACAAACGGATTAAAATTATCTTCAAAACGTTTTCGGTCCTGTCGAACTATCATCAGTGAAACCTAGAAGTAAGTATTTCCACGTTTAACTGAATAATACAAATAGGTCAAATTTTGACTTTAAACTAATAAGCATATGGAAAACACTTACATCTTGAAAGTAGTTAAGACTAGCGAGTTATCCAAGTATAATGACCCTTACATTAAATGAAATACATATTTGCTATTAAAAATTTTGGTGACACGGGGTTAACATAACATTTGGTGACATGGAACATAACATAGAAATTGCTGGAATCCAAAATTCCGATATATATAGTGAGGTTGGTTGAGAATGTAAGGAATTATAAATAAGTGTAAAGAAAGTGACTGAAATAGATATACTGCAGCGTCTAAATGTTGTGGTGCAATGCAGTATCGTAACCTTTTGTGTAAATAATTTTAACGTGGAAATACTTCTAGGTTTTACTGATGATGGTCCAACTGGACTAAAAACGTTTTAAAGGTCATTTTAATAAAAATATACCATCAAATATCAAAAGTTTTTATTTCAGTTTAAGTTTTTATTAGATTAATTCGTTGTGGACATAATTTACCTAATTTATTTATATGAGATAGCTATCTAAATTATGAACAATAAATCCTGTACCTAACAATTTAATTTTTTATATTTTGTCAGAGAATCACCGTTTAAATATAGGTTTTGATTGTGGCAATACCACCAGATAAATTTTTAGTTGGTGTTTCTGTTGCGGAAATGTTTTAATTTAATTTCATAATTTCTCTTTTAGAGGTGTTTGTATTTGACATTTAAGGCCAAACATCAAGTTTTTCTGAATTAAGTATTGTGGTGATGCAACCCTAATCTTGGTGGCCAATAAGTATTGGATTTAGAACAATTTAAATCATCTACAGAAAAGTACATTCTATAAGGGATGTCGCCATAAGAAATTAAAATTGGATTAGAAATGGATTTGTTGATGGTTACAGCAATGTTGACTTGATACTTAAAACTCAATACATGACTGTACTCTGATTCTGGCATGCCAACCGTTGAAAAGATTAACGTGGAGAGTTATGAAAGAAAGTTTTTCTTCTATGACCCTATTTGGTATACTCGGATAGATATTGGATATGATATGACTAGTCTTTTTGCTAGCATAAATATACAGCCCAACAAAAAAAATTGTCTTGCTTCCAAAAAAAAAACAACTGATTTTGGGTAATTCATCTGTGCTGATTTCAGAAATACTAACTTTTTCTCTGTATCAGCCCTAGTTTTCGAGATATAACATAATTATCAAATACTTAAATATTCTTACATTTCTGTATATTCAACCATATATAAACAAACTTAAAAAACTCTAAGAAAAATGTATACTAATGGCTTTTTATTAAAGTGTACTTTTTGGAAATGCTCATAACTTGAAATTAGCGCTAATTGTTTTTTAACTATTGTCCGATAAGTAAATAGTATTTTTTCTGAAATTGCCTTAATCGTTTTAAGACTTTGTTTTTGACAACTAAAAACCATGGGTTCTACAAGCATGCGTTGTTGTGTGAATAACCCGGACGTTTTTTGCTACATATGTGGCGAGTATATTGTAAAGAAATGTAGAAAACCAGTTTGTAATTTTATAAAAAGGGCATATCAAGCCTATTTTGGTATTTATTTAGGAGATCAAGATAACTCCTGGGATCCACATGTAATGTTCAAAACTTGTCTGGAAGACTTGTGGCAGTCAACAAAAGGACAGCGAAAATATTTAAAGTTTGGTGTTTCAATGGTATGGAGGGAACCAAAAATCCTTTTGACGATTGCTAGTTCTGTCTTTTAAATATAAAGGGCATTAATCGTAACAATCGACATACGTGGACATATCCTAACCTAGATTTAGCAATAAAACCAATACCACATCAGCTTGAGCAGATACTCATTCCAATATTTAGCAGTCTACCTACGCTACAAGAGAATAATGTCAAAACGTTATCTGACGAACTACAGACGAATAAATTTGAGGAAGACGACACTGATTTTGAAGGGGATTAAACACGTCCTGAGCCCTTTACTCAGGAAGAGCTAAGCGATCTTATCAGAGATTTGAACCTTCCAAAAGATTTTTCCGAGGTGCTTGCCTTTCCAGACTAAAGGAAAATAATCTTTTTCACCCAGACACTAAAAGTACATACTAGCGTAATAGAGAAAAAATTCTTTTGCCTTTTTTTTCTCAGCAAGAATATATGTTTTTTTGTAACAATATTAAAGGACTGTTCGAAAAAATAGGTGTATCGGAGTATACACCAGATCACCAGGGGCCGTCCTTTTAAAGGCTTTGCAAGAGAATCCTATAAAAGGAAGTTTTTATGTGACGCCGAATAACAGATTTGTACTGTGATGCTGGTTAGGTTAGATGAAAAGTTAAGTATTTTTGACAGATATGTATGATGATTTTTGATTGATATGTATGAAGTATATTGTTGTACAATAAATGTCTTACTTTTTATTCGTATTTTGTGTATTTGATGGATAGCAGCACTACATATGTATATGTAGGTAGTGCTGCGTTAAATTACCCTATATGTTAAAAATGTGATGTACTGAAACAGTTTACTTTTTTAGTGTGGATTAATCACTATTTTAATTTAAAATATGATAAAACAGATAATATAATAAATACTATCTCAGGTAATTAGTTGGAATTGTCAGCGTTTTCTACAATTAAAAAATGGATTATTGTTTACAATTTATTGTTTAAATGGACTAACTTAACTAAATGTTTTTATTCGCAGATTTTTTTAATTGTGGTGAGAAAAATCACTTCAATTCAGTATATGTAAAACTATAATTAAGTTGATTTTTAACAACTAAAAGACTAATTTTTATGTGGAGCTTGTATTCAACGACTCCTTATCAACTGAGTGCAGAGTCGAGCTTCTGTTCAGTGGTTTATTGGTAATATTTTTCCTTTATTTATTTTTTTTTTATTTTAGTTTGATGGCCTTGGCCGAGCCAATTAGCCAGACAAATTTAAAGACAAACAATTTTTACAATCAGAGGAATAAACATACATTCATCCGTACAATCTAACGTGCAATTTTTAATAAATTATAACTTATTTTTTAATTCTTTATAATTTTTTTTTATATTTTTTTTATTATTTTTATTTATATATATATATATATATATATATATATATATATATATATATTTATATATATATATATATATATATATATTATTATTATTTTTTTTTCTGCTATAATATACTACGATATTTACTTAAATGTAAGGGTTAGTTTTAAGCTACAATTTATATTTACAGTTTTTGATATGTTAGTAAATCGTTTTTAATATATTGATATCTCATAGAGAAAATCAAATTGTTCAGGTAGACGGGAAGTGGAATTTTTAATATAATAAGATTATCATAAAATTTGTTTATGTTTACTGATTCGTGGGAACATTCAAGGAAAATATGTAATAGGTTACCTTCTTTTCCACACTTGCAATTAGGTGACTCCGTGAGACCCAACTTGTACATATGAAGGGGGGTAAGAGCATGATTAGATCTTAATCTATTTATAACCCTTATGAAATGGCGATTTGATAGAGTATGAAACCATCTTTTTATGGGTATTTCAGGCTGCATTTGTTTGTAATTATTTCCAGTTCTCGTGTTTCGATAATATGTTTCCGTGCCATTTTTCTTTTTGATGCCGTTTACTAATTATATCAATGTCTGAAAAGGGGAGTAAGTTCAAAGGAGCTTCTCCGCCTATGTCACAAATTCCAGACAGCTTGAAGGAATATATTCTAATACCTATTAAAAAACCTGGGAAACCAGAAAATTGCAGTAGATCATATAGACCAATATCCTTAGCCTCTTGCTTCCTTAAGACGTTAGAAAGATTAATAAAAAATAAAATTGAACATTGGTTAAAGCAAGAACATATTCTCCCAAAATCTCAGTTTGGATTTCGAAAATCAAAATCGACCCAAGATGCCATAACTGCCTTAGTCTCATCCATACTAATAAACTTTACTGATAATATGTATACTATGGCTGCTTTTCTTGATGTCTCCTCTGCATTCGATACCGTTAACTTGGACATTATACATAAAAACCTATTAGACATCGGGTTCCCCATCACCATAGCTAGCTTTCTGAGGACACTGTACACAATATTTTTCTTTAATTTATAAATGTATTACCAGAACTTTTCTTTCATTTTGTTTTTAATTTTTTTTAATTTGTTTTTTCAATTTTATTTGTTCAACTTATTCGTAAGTTATTTCAACGTTGCTCTATTGATTTTTTAACTAAAGACCGATTTCCGCTACATTTTTTTAATTTCCCACCCTGAAAATTTGATATTTGTAACAATTTTCATTCTTTCCTACCCTCGCTATTCAAAATTTCAAATTGTGCTCATCTTGCTTTTCCGGAGAAAAAGAAATTTAATAATTAAGTAATCATTAATTTCTTTTGCTTCAAGTTTAGTCTGACGCCTGCTGTGAGAGCCTGCTGTTGCTGCTGCTGGTTTATTCAATCAAATTATGAAAAAACAGTTGAAACAGATGAAAATCGAACAAGATGGCGTTTTAATTGATGAAAAAATGTGAAAGTAACGTTACGGGTGGATTTTAATTCTTTTAATTTGTTCTGCAGGTTTTCTAATTCTCAGATTAAGAGTAACGGCTTTAATTTTCTAACTTCCTTCGCGCATAATGAGATCCTAAGACTGTATTTTTTAAATTAAACCTTAAAATATTTGGAAATATATTCCCGTCTCTTAAGACTAAAATCTGACGCAATATCATACTTTTGACGTATTAAAATTTATATAAAAATATGTATATTGGTTTGTTTTTTAGGTTAACAAATATTAAAAATTCAGTTTAAAAAAAGTCTATTTAGGTCGTAGGTCTGTAAATTATAAATAAAATTGTTAATAGTCCTTAATTTAAAACATCACCTATCCACTTTAGAATCTTAGAATATAACCACGTGGCAATAAGTAATAAATGAATATCGCTAAAAGAAAATAGAGGCAGGTATTTAAGATACGAAGACATTTAATTGTTAAGATACTGAGATATTGCCAAGATGAGAATTAAGAATACATTTAAACGCACATGTTAATTATTTTTTTGTGAGATTTTGACCAGGCCGTTATTTCTTTTAGTGTGCTGTAAAATTACTCATACCAATTTTATTATTTAATGAGGTTTTGAAATTGTTTTCTTGTTGCATGTTTAAAATGATAAAATCTTGTATTTATATGGGATTAACCCCCCAAAACCTGACCTCCTTAAAACTTATTCAAAAATGTTTTCTTTTCAATTTAGCTATAAAATGGGTTAAGAAACAATATAGTTCAAGCATTTTTGTTTCAAATATAGCTGAGTTGCCATAAATAGCGCTTTCTAAATATTCATACGCGTTATACAATAATAAAAACGAAACTAATGAACTAACGAACGTGTTCAAAGAAAACTTAAATTTAAAAACAAAATAAATATGTCAGGTGGTACATTTTAAAGCAGTTAATGTGAAGTCCATTTGTTTTGCTGCAAATATAAGTTACGCATTTATGGCATCTTGCTCAACGTCTCTGTATTGGATTTGTGATCGGCTAATGATCAAGTCTGTTACATCGAACTTTATCAAGGATATTTGAGGTTCTTTGAGGTGTGAGAGTGCAAGGTTTAGGTGTTGATAATATATGAATTACTGTGTCGAATGAAATTCATGAGTTCAGTATCGATACATTGAGGCAAAATCGGAATATTGACCAATATCATTTTCGACTTTGAATGTTTATGCGATGACGAGTACACCACTGGTAAAACGAATCCACACCTCCCATGCCAGTATTGTATTCCTGAATTAAAGATGACTGCAGAATAGCTACTCTTTATTTATGAACATAAATGTAACGTTTACAAGTTGCTGTTTTGATGACAAGATCATGGCTTCACTTGGAACAAAACAAAAAATATTGGGCGTCCTCCTGACTCTATCATATCATTTAGGATTTGAGGTCTATTTTGAAGTTTATTTTTTGTTTTTAAAGTAGAATCCGCTTCCAACTCTTCAACTAAATGTAAAAGTTTCTAAAAACGTCTTGTTTTTTTCGACTTTCAATTTTTTAGACTTTGGTATGTTCTTTGCTGATAAACCTGTTCTCATTTTTGAAGCTAAGGGTTCCAAATTCCATTCAATTCTTTTCTGGTCGTGTGTAATTATTTTCAACTGAGAGCTTTCTCCTAGAATACCAGGGCCCATTAAATTTACTCCATTAGTATTCACCAAATTTTCTTCCTCTGGAACTACAAAATATACAAAAACTAATTGTCATGAAATCCTAACTTATGAATTTTCATACGCTTAATTTTGGATTACCCCCGGTAACACATGTGATTCTACATACCACTAAATACAAACAGAAGTGTAATATAACATCTAAAATGATAAAATAAATTAGGAATCTTACTCAATATCTTTGTTAACGACTTACCTCCTCTCCCACTTGAGGAGAATTTTTTGCGTTGCTTATTGTTGTACTGCGTTTACTTTTTGAGTCACTTTGTTTTGTTTTCCAAGCAAAACGAAAACTATTTAACGAAATGCTCAAAGTAACCTGTAAAATGTAAAAACCACAAGTTGTTTGATTGATATTTGACACAATAAATAGAAAACAGCGCCATCTTTTGGCTGCACGGTTAAACTAAAATCGCATTTTTTGGCTATGAATATTTAGACGGTGGGTTTTGAGAGGTTTAGACCGCAATTGATTATAATGAAAATAACATATATTACCTTCTACCACTGATGTGTATTTTCTGAAACATAACTGTTGGTGCCATGCCGACCCATTGTAATTTTTCTAAATTCTTAGTTATCAAACATATTACAAATCATAATATGACAAAATTTCCTAAATAATTAAACGGTTTACTAAACATATCGAAAATTTTTGTAGTGTTGAAAATGTTTACAAAATATTTATCGAAAATTAAAAATCATATATACAAAAATAAAACAAAAAAATTAAACCCCTATATTAAAAACTACAACATACAAACTTCAGCAATATTGAAATTCAGATAAAAAGTTAATTTGCACATTTTTCACAAACTTTAGCTCTACAGTTATCAGACACTGATATCATACAAACATTACATGAATTCTTAGAGTTTTTAACAATTTTACGTTAACAAAACCCACATCTTTTGCATTTTTGATTCACATCGGAATGCAAGTTTTCATCAATCATGGGTTTTCTCAGTATTCTACTTATGTTTATTCTCTTGGAAGTCTTTGGTTGATAATTCTTTTATTCAAATGTCTTTCAACGAATTGTTTGGCGAGCAACTTTACAAATTCTGCCCATCGTAAATCGTTTGCTTCTGGATAGATTTATTGTAATATATTTGAGTTAACTCCAGCTATATCGATAATAGAATAAAAATCCACCATAGGCTAATGCCTGGTGCGTCTACTTGAACCATAAATTGCACATTTTTTATCCAAGGCATCTATACCCGCTTTGGTTTCATTATAAAATACAATAATATCAGGTGTTCCAGTTTAACAACAGTGTATTTTTGAGGATGCATCGTAGAAACAAAAAGAACAACCGTGCGTTTCTTTTGAACATAAAGAAAAAATTTTAATATTTTCAGTAAAACCTTAGAGATAACTCAGTACTTGTATTTTCCGGTTGGGCAAAAATTTCTTAAGAATTTCTTTCTAATCTTTCTTCATCATATCTATATACGTGAATCTCTTTGTCGCAACTCATTTGCAAGTTCAATAGAGAGGAACCAATTGCATGTTCCTTCACCTAGGTGATATTCCTATTTGTATTTATAATAGGTTAAATAAGTTTCACCACGGATTGGGTTGGTACTGCCAAACATCTTTCTTCATCTGTTAATAATTTGCCATCGCTGCCTTTGCCGTTATAAATATATTCATTGAAAAAATAATGAGTACGACTAACAGTAAGAGTCAAGACCTTCAGACCATACTTGTTGGTTTTCTTTGGTATGTATATATGAAACTTTAAACGGCCTCTACAACCTATGAGCATCTCATCAATACAAATGTATTTACCAATAGAATAGTGCTTCTGACAATTATTTAAAAATTTATTAAAAATCCCTGATATTGCTGCAGCAGTATCATTTTCTTTTCTTTCTACACAGTCTTCGGGGTTGTCAAAACCTAGGCAGCTTAAAATCAGTACCATTTTTTTTCGAGACATCACACAATAGAATATATCGCGGTCACTGCTGTCTGTTGCAAACAAACACTGAATGTCCTCGTTTTCTGATTGGAAAACTGAGCTGTACTATAATATGCCTAAAATTTCTTCAAGTTCTATAATATCAGGATCTTCCAGTTCCTGTTTATTAAGCCGCTTATAGTTTCTTCTTAAATCAGATAATTTTCGATTAGTATGTATAAGAATTTGATCTAGAATGTCAATATCAATTAGGCATCTCCATATTTTTAAAGGCGATGCACTTTTGCCCAACTATTTGGCATCCCCACAAAATCCTGGTAAATGCAAAATTATGGTATGTTTCTATGTTCTCGTTCTATGGACAAAAGATTATGACGACCACTTAAATTTATTTTTGCAATAATAACTCCTTCCATTTTCAACTTCTTCACCACTTTCAGAATCGAATTTGTCAGAGAAGTCACTAATAGCTCCCTCGGTATCATTTTCTGTTATACTTACTTTCTCGAATCTGTGTCATGCTCACTTTCAATGTCATTTAAAGGGCCACCTAATTCTTTCATATCACTAACCTCACTTTTTACCTCGTCATATTATGCTAACAGAGTTTCTTCCTAGGTTTTATTGCCATAGTGTGCTATTCTGGATGGAGCTGAAATTTTTGTAACATTTTCACAAACACTGATGTGGTGCCCAAATGACCCCCAAATGATGCCTTTAATCAGGGACACCTGATTTGCTCATATCGCTGACCTCACTTTCTACCTCGTCATACCATGCTAACAGAGTTTCTTTATAGTATTTATTACCATAGTGCGCTATTTTGGATCGATCTGCAATTTTCATAAAACTTTCACAAACGCTGAAGTGGTGCCCAAATGACTTATTTCAATCTTTAGATATTTATAAGGTCAATACCGCACTACTAACAAACTAATCAATAAGTAAAACGATCGACGTCTTGTAACAGTCGTTACTTTTATTACAATTTATATTAAAATAATAAACAATTTATATTAAAATGATTTCAGAGATGTAGTATGGGTTGCCTAACTTTAAGTGTTCATTTGCCCATTAAGTGTGTATTGTTAATAATTTAAGTTGTCACTCTGTTCTAATTTGGTACCATTGCGGACCAGAGAGATGACAGGAGATTAGAGGGGAGTGGAAACTGGCTTTAGGTTAACTTGGTTAACAAACTAGGAATTACTTTTCACTTTTGATCTAGAGTTTGAAGTGGTACACACAGGTGGCAGTTAGCGAAAGAAAATCCAATTATTGCATAGAATTTCCTTCCCTTCAAGAAGTTAAATATTCTAAGTATAACTATAACAATTTAATTGATGGTGTTTTCGCAAACTCGGGAAGTTGAAGTGAGATTTCTAGCACGGAATTAAGTAGCTATCTGGTAAATAATAATTTTTTATATTATAAACATTAGAGTATTTTATCTATATCCTATTATTCAGATTCATTATTTCATATTTTAATATAGTATTTTGTCCAAGGCCATTATATTTTTACTCTATGTGAAGCAAGGTCACGCTACATCCGATTGGATGGGTTTTTTATCTACCATAATTATCTTTTTGCTCCGGTTTCTTATGCTGAAAGAAACTTTCCTCACTTCTTCTTTGATTTCTTTTTATCAATGTTGAGATTAGAAGTAACGGGGAATTGTTTTCAGCCACCTACCATGGAATTATAAATTTCCCTCAGAACATCCGAGGGAGAGTACCACTTCAACTCTATAAGAATCAGGGTCATTGGGACAAGCCAGGGGGTATTGTCTACTCCACCCTTATTTTTTTCTCCAGCCTGCACCTAGAGGTAGGGCAGGACAGTCATCATCGGAACTGAGACAATTAGCACCAGCTCCGTGCTAATTTCGGACCTCAAGGAGGACTTCGCTGGGACACCGAAGCCATTCGGGAGTATCCTTCCAGACAACTGTTTCACCTAGGAGGACAGTTGGTTTTTCTTCAGAACTATTATATATATATATATATCTCGTTTCACCAGTCATAGGTTTTTTTATATAACATATTTTTATATATATATGTGTATATATATTAATTAATATAACTCCCCTTGGTGTAAGGTATCGGTAAGTTTGAGCTCAAATTCTACCCAGAGATTATCTTCCATTGTTTTTTGTATTAACCATTTATTTCATTATTAACTTTAATTATTTCATTATGTGTTTACTTAACTAATTTTTTTTATATTTCATCTTGTGTTATTAACTCTGGTTATTATCCCTTCAGGATAATAGACCGTTTCAATTGTTTAACTTGGCTTGTTCCCCGTTATATATATTATTTTGTTTGTATGTGAATTTAGAGGTGTTTAACAATATTGTTGGTCATATGATATGATATAGTTACTTGGCTAAACGTTCTTCCAACGTTAGCATTATTTTTTTAAGGTTGTTTTTAACCTAGATGTAGGTTGTACACTCTATATCAGAGTTATTCTGTGTAGTTTTCAACTTTTTATTATAGTTGTTTTCAACATTTCTTTTTTAAAATATTATATTGTGAAATTTTCATATACTTTTTGGGTAACTTAGAGATTGTCAAAATCTAAGAAGTTATATTTAATAAACTTGAATTTGTTTTGCATATAATTTTTTTATTAATATTTCCTTACCTTTTTACATTTACAGCATTTTTGTTATTAAATCAACTTTAATTAATATTAGCAGTATACGATACCTGGAAGAGTGACTGTTACTCTTTTTAGAGTACTATCCCTCTTCTGGCGCCCTCAATTTGTTTTCTTTGTTAATTTTCATTATATCTATTTATTTTTCATATCTTCTTTTCTATCCATCATACAGATTTTCCTGATTTACTGTCTTTAAAAGGCATGCAAATTGGCCGTATCCATCCTTGAGTTTCTAGTGGTCATTCTCTTGCCTACATTGCTAGCCTAGCCACATTCCGTTCAATATTTTTTTTTCATACTTCTTTACTTAATTGTTATCTATTTTATCCCATATATATAGACCACTCTTCTTATACCTCTCTCCTCCTACACACCCCTGTATTTTGCTACAGTCTCTGTAACTTAACGTTAGCTGGAGTCACAAACCTATAACAACAAAAATAAATTTGAATTTATTTGGGGGATTATGTAGGCAGTCAGTAGTAGACTTCAAGCTTAAAGTTTGTTTTGACTATAAAATTTACTATTTTGAATATAAAACAGCGATTTGTAGAAGTCAACTTGACAGTTCACTTACTTGGACTCGACCTTGCAGGCTAATAGTCTGGTGTGCTTATATAATTAATTGTAGATAGTGTATCTCTGAACCTACTCTGAACTCTTTACTACATAATTTTCTTTATTATACAAGATGAGGGCTACTTTTTTGATTGTTTTTTGCTGTTGTTTATTTCAGTTTGATACTGAAACGTATTTTTTTAGTACTAAACGTTTCAAGTATTAAAGACTCTCTTTATTACATAATATCAATTTCTAATTTTAATAGAATGATGCACAACAGATACCACAGAAAAAAAGTCTACACATACATAAAAAACTTCATTAGAACACAATAGTAACATCATGTTAAATTAACAAAATTGGTAGAATTAAACGGACATTTATCCAACAAATTAGGATGGCGATCTTCCATACAGAGGTAGGTAAAACTCACCTTTTAAATTTTTTTAGACAGGCATATTTTGGGAATTGGTCGGAGAATCTGTGGGTAAAAATATCTTTTGAATACATTTTCGGCTTTCAGGAGAATTTGCTGGAGAATTTACCTAGGTAGAATTTAAGACGTGTAAGTTAGTTGCTACCAGTGGCGTAGCAACACTTGGATACATTTCTTACAGTTATCCAAAAATGAACACAATTAAAACAATACCACAGTTGTCATACTATCAAAAAGACAGTTGAACCAAACAGAGAACCTAATGTTCTCAAACGGTCTAAATTTCCTGTAACATTTCCATCAGTTTCTAAACTAGATACAGTTAGTTCTGTTAAAAAAGTCTGTTAGCTATCAACACATAAAGAAGAATAATATAAAGTACTGTCAAAAAGTAATTGAAAAAAAGCACAAAATCGAAAAGACAAAGTCAAATGAAAGTAAAGACCAACTCAAAGATATCAAAGCTCTAAAGTGTGGGTTCTTTCAACAAAGTGTCAAGATTTCTCCTAGATATAATACAGCCATTAGCAGATAACAAAACAACATTTACTGTGTATAACTGACAACTGATTACCATAATATGGTAGTCAGTTTTGCCCTTTACTCAAAAAGTATTTATTAAAAAGAAACGTATTTTCAACTAGACAATTTTTATACGATTTTTATAAACAAAATTTTACCCATGGGCTCTTCATTATCTTTATTATTAGCAGATATATTTATGAAAGAATTTCAGCAAAACATTGGACATAAACATCACCAAAAATCCCGTAGTATGGTGGAAATATATGTAGATGATGTGTTCTCTGTTTGACCTCATGCGCCAGAAGTACTGAATAAATATTTGAACATCAACTGTAAAGAAGAATTAATCAGATTTATCATGGAAAATAAAAACAACAACTCACTACCTTTACTAGATGTGTTAATACAGGATATATAACCAAAGTCTACAGAAAACTAATTCACAATAAAAGATATTTAAATTATCACTTAAACCACAACATAAATATCAAAAAGGGAATCATCAAATCATTAGAGTCCAAATCCAACGAACATGCATTTCAGGTTTAAACGAAAAAACCAGTTATCAAAGATTTTAATAAAAAATAAATATCGATTTTTAAAAAAGGAATTTCACAAGATTGAAAAAATGAAACAAAACACCATTAAAAACAATCCAAAAATACCCACAAGAGGACATATGAAGCTGTCAGACAACAATACTATGTAAAGGGATTATTTCATGTTATGTACTGATAAAATGCTTGTATATTATGAGTAAGCAATAGTTAATTATAAATTAGTATAAATTATTACGTCTAAATGCCAGATAGGTAGCGCAATAATAAAATATTCAGCACTTTAACAATTTCGAATATTTTTGCAGCTTACTTTTTTCCTAGAATGTGCTGAATAATGCTCTTTTAATTCAGAACTAAACGATCGAAATCGATTTACGTTTTTGATTGAAAACTGAAAATAGTAATTTCGCATTGAGGTTCATCGATACGAAAAAAATGTGCTCTCTCCTGATCCATGCCTTGGTTTGACAAACACGACGAAACACGTTTTTCAAATCGGCAATCAGCAATTCCATTACTATGAAACAATCCGATTATCTAGGTACCGTCGAAAAGAGACGCTAACGACGTTTCGGCGTCGTTTTTGCGTTGGCGCGTACGCAGAAGCAAATTTCAATTTCCTATTTAATTCCTGCAATCAAAATTCCCTAACGAAGTTATATTTAATTACTCGTCGATGCAGACGCCGATGTTGCCGAACCCCAAATATCGGATGCTCCCCTATAGAGATGACGTTAATAGTTTTTCTACGATTTACGCGCACTTTTTATAATACTTATTTAGAAAACTTTACTTATTGAAAATTATTGGTAAATTAAGTAAAATTAAGTAATTAAAAAATATAGTCCATGGTTAAAATTTTATACATAAAAATATATCGTGTATAACATTCACTCTCACCCATACCGACTTGAGGAACATACACACATACAAAATTTAACTTTTCTGTATCAACTGAAAATTTCACTCAATAATTACTCTTGTAAGAACACATGATAGAACAATGAAAGTGAAATTTGTATTTGATCGAGAAGTGTTTAATGTCGTTTATTTGTCTGTATACTTCTCAAGTAGGTCTGGGTAAGAATTCATCATCATCAACTAGCCTCTAACGTCCACTGCTGAACATAGGCCTCTCGCATGCTTTTCCACTTAGTCCGATTTTGCGGCATCTGAATCCAATTTGTAGTCACTCTTTTTATGTCATCTGTCCATCTCCTTGGGGGTCGATTTCTATTTCTGTTAGCTTGTATTCGGGGTCTCCATTCCAAAATTCTTTTTGTCCACCAGTCATTAACTGATCTTGCTACATGACCTGCCCAGTTTCACTTTAGTATTGTTATCCTTTCAATAACTTCTGCTACTCCTGATCTTTTGCGTATAGTAGCATTAAGTATTCTATCACATAGATAAATCCCTAACATTATTCTCTCCATTGCCCTTTCCGCAACTTATAGTTTACTCACTGTTGTTCTTGTGAGTTTTAGGGTTTCTGTGCCGTAGGTCATCAGTGGCAAAATACACTGATTAAATACTTTTCTTTTCAGACACATTGGAATTTTAGACCTAAAAATATCCTTCATCTTTCCAAATGCAGCCCAATTGAGGTTTATTCTTCTTTTCAGCTCGATTGTTTGGTTGTCTCGACTTATTCTAATCTCATGGCTCAAGTATTTATAGGTGTCAACTGGCTCAATATCTGGTAAGAATGAATTAGAATAAATACTGAGATATATTCATAATCAAAGATGATTTTATTGCACAAATGGGTCAATGAAAGAGAAAATATGATGCAATATATGGAGAACTTCTTCTTCTTCTTCGTGTGCCTTATCCTTTAAGGACACTAACGATCATCACGGCCTATTTTACTCTGTTAGCAGTAGTTCTAAAGAGTTCTAACCAGGACGTGCGTCGTCTCCCAGGTCCCCTTTTCCTTCCACTTTCCCTTGTATAACCAATCGCAATTATTTTTTATTTCTTACTATGTAGCCAAAGTAGCTTAGTTTTCTTTCCTTTATGGTGTTGAGTATTTTTTTTATCTTTGTTAATGTTTTTGTATTTGATACGTGTTGTGTCCATGATATTTTTCACTTTCATCGATAACACCATACCTCAAAGCTGGCAACTCTTTTTTCAGTTGTGTCTGTAATTTTCCAGGCTTCAACTCCATATAACAAGGCAGAGAATACTAAGCATCTCCTTACTCCAATTTAAATTCCTAGTTGTCCATTGTATAATATTGTTTTCACCTTATTCACAACGCTTTTGGCTATCTCAATGCATCGTTTTATTTCAATGCTGCGGTCTCATTCTTCATTTAGCTCACATCCCAAGTAATTATATCCATGTACTTTCTTCCAAGCTTTTCCTGTAACGTAGATAGTTTTGTCTTCAATATTGTTCTTATATACAATCATAATTTTTGTTTTTTTGTGTTCAGAGCCATTGCAAACCTGTCGCAGTACTGCATAGTGCGATCAACCAAAATTTGCTGCCCCTCTCTACTGTCCGCAAGTAGTATTGTATCGTCTGCATATCTGAGATTATTTACTATTATTGTTCTGTAAATTGATATGCCTTCATTAATGTCACCTAGTGCCTCTTTAAACATATCTTTAGACCACATATTAAAAAGAAGAGGGGATAGTACACATCCTTGTCGTACGTCTCTTTAGATTTTTTTGGTCTACTCGTATTATGGCTTTCTGATATCGGTATGGCTTTCTGTGGTCCGTCATATTTTTTTCCGCCTTTTATGTTATATTTTGTCGAAAGCTTTGTCGTGTTCCGTAATATTTTTTTCCGCCTTTTATGTTATATTTTGTCGAAGGCTTTGTCAAAGTCAACTAGACATATGAATATGTCACAGTTAATACCTCGACACCGATCTATGAGTGTTTGTATAGTACCTAAATATTGCTTTGCTAGTGCCAAAGCCAGCTCTTTTCTAAATCTCAGTTGAAAACTTTTAAAACATGGTTCATCAAGCTGATTGTTCTGTATTCTTCACATATCGTAGTATTTTGTTTTTTTGGGTATTGGGATGAACTCAGGTATTAGCCATTTTTTGGAAATTTCTTTGGTGTTGTAAATTTTATTGAATAATTCTGCTAGTATATCAATGTGGGTCCCTGTTAGTAATCTTAAGATTTCTGTAGGTATATGGTCCCATGGCTTTATCATGTTTTGTACGTTTTAGTGCTTTTATTGTTTCCCTTTGATAATGTAGGTCCATTTCTACCTCTTAGTTTTATTGTCTCCATTCTTTCGTCATCTACAAATAGCTCTTTTATATATTCTTACCGTCTTTTTATTTTCTCAGCACTTTCAATCATTATTTTGTTGTTTATGTCCATTATGTTTCCAATACCCTTTTTGTATATGCCGGCTGTTTCTTTAATTTACGCGTACATATTAAACCTGTTGGTTAAAGTCATATTGGTTTTCTAATCTTTCCATTTCTGCACATTTTTCTGATAGCCATAACTCCAAAGATGGTGTATATTCTTCGGACTGGTAGTTTGTACCATGTGTTCTTGTTAATGAGCTCGTTGTCCATTCAAAACTGAACTAGCCTCTCTCCTCTCTCATTATTTGTTGCCGTCCATATTCGCCTACTACTCCATCTCTTCCTTTCCTAACTTCGCATTGAAGTTCCTAAAATAATATTAACTTCCTCTTTTTTGGCTTCTTCGAGTGATTTGCCTAATTCCTTGTAAAAGCTATCTATTTCTTTCTCTGTGCTATCAGATGTCGGTGCGTCTGCTGTAATGATATTTATATTGCATGGTATGGCGTTTAATTTCATAAGTGCAATTTTGTTTGTTATCAGTAGACTTCGGCAAATATGCATATTGCATATTTTGCATATTGTGCATATTTTATGCAAATATTTCATATTTTGGCATATTTGTATAAAAGTTTGCATAAAGTGCATAAAAGTTCAGATTTTTATACTGTATTTGAAAATTTTTAAACATACCAATTTATTTCAATTCTTGTATAAAATTTTGTAGTCATTTTAATCAAGAAATGATCTAAGTACGTAATCTCTACAGGTACAAAACATTTACAATTTCAAAGAAGATCAATTTAAGTAGCCCTCAACATCCTTAGAAAGTCTCGGTCACTGAGGCATTCAGTTATTGGATAATCGCTAAGGGTTCGCTCATTTGCATTTTATGATCTAATCCCCCAAATCTATCTACAATTTATTGTATCTTAACAGCAGGTAAACGGCTAATAGTTTTGTTCCTACTTTAGGGATTTTCCAAAATCTCCCAGTTTATTGAATTAGGTACCTAAACATTTCTAATTTGATGCTCAGATTTGTAAATCATTTTTGTTTTGATATTCAAAGCGTAAACACTCGTTGTGCGTAACAAAAAGGAAGATTGTGATTTTATATTGCCTAAAACAACCAGTGCTTCAACTTGGATTAAACCTTATAAAGAGCTGTCTATGGATATGGGAAAAATCTACTGTTCAGTCTGTGGCAAAATTGTAAGTATCTAATATTTTCTATTAAATATCTAATATTTCATACATACAGGGTGTTTCCAAATGACACTTACAACGTTGGACTGTAGATACTTCTCGAAAAATTGAACAAAACGATATAGTTAATGAGGGGTCAAACTTATTTACTTTTCGAGATACAGGGTGTTAAAATTAAAAAAAATTAAATTCTTTTAGTTAATAACAACAATAACTTTAAAACCAATAAACGTATTTACTTGAAATTTAGTACTCGTAGGTTGTTTTTAAATGAAAAATAGCTTCCTTTAGTGAGAAAAAATTGTCCATGGTACAATACAATGGTGTGTATTTAGAAAAATTTTTCACCTTTACTTTTTTTTATGAAGTCAGCTATTCTAAAACACAATTATTTTTATTGTAATTTAATTAACAAAAAAAAAACTTTTGTTGAATTTTAAAATAAGTTATATGATGTACTAATGGTTAGTAACAAAAACTAATTTGTGGATTAATACTGCATTTAAAACACTTAGCGAGTGTTTTTTTTCCCAAACCATTTATGTGATTAACCAAAAACACCTTGTATATTTTTATATTTTAAAGGTTGGGTTAAAATAAAGGTTTTTATTTTTATTTATAGATAGCATGTGAGAAGAAATTTCAGATAGACCAACATGAGAGAACTGCTTCACACATTTCAAAAAAAGGAAAAATAGGAGGAAAACATCAAACTTCAATGGCTAAATGTTTCCAATCTATTTCAAAAAAATTAGATGAGCAAGAAACTTTTAATGAAGACTTGTGTCGCGCATTAGTGTCTGCAAACATACCGCTTTCAAAATTAGCAAATGTAAATTTTAGTTCGTTTCTAAAAAAATATTGCAAACTTAATGTTCCAAGTGATCGGTCTCTAAGAAGAAATAATGTGAACGGGCTATACTCGTCGGTGTTAATTAATATTAAGGAAGAAATTGCAGATAATTATTTTTACATATCTGTAGACGAAACCACTGATTCCTCAGGAGAGTATATTGCTCATTTATTGATTGGTGTTCTTAAAGAAGATATCTTACCAAAATCTCATCTTATTTCATGCCAGCAACTTGAGAAAACAAATGCTTTAACAATTTCGCGTTTTATACCTACAAGAAACATTAGCAACTTTTTTTCTTCCGACAACTATTTCTTCTAATAAAAACTGCTTATTTTATCGGATGCTGCTCCTTATATGGTGAAAGCAGGACAAAATTTAAAAATATTTTTCCCAGATTTAATACATGTTACTTGTGTAGCGCATGGATTAAACAGAGTTGCAGAGGAAATACGAAAAAAGTTTCCTCTTGTAAATACCATGATATCCAGTGTCAAAAAAGTATTTCTTAAATCTCCTATAAGAATTCAACTTTATAAAGAAATGCTACCTAACATTCCTCTTCCACCACAACCTATTTTAACGCGATGGGGAACATGGTTAGAAGCAGCTAATTTTTATGCAGATCATTTTGTTAAAATAAAGAACATAATTGATACGTTAACAGATGAAAGTTCCCAATCTCTTTTGGATTCTAAACAAACTTTTCAGAGTAACTTGCTTCAACAAGAACTTTCATTTATAAAATCAAATTTTAGTTTTGTTCAAAAAACAATTACTCAGTTAGAATCACCAAAACTGTCATTGTTCGAAAGTCCAGCATTAATAAAAGAATTTGCGTCATGTTGTCGGAACGTTAGAGGTAATATTGGAAAAGATATTTTAAAAAAATTTGAAGCTACTATGGAAAAAAATAAAGGTTACCATATTCTTTCTGAAGTAGTCAGTGTTTTAGCTGGAAATATTTCGGAAACAATTAATTTAGAACCAAATGTTTTGGTTAGTTTGAAAAATGCTCCCGTTACATCAGTTGATGTTGAACGAAGTTTTTCTCAGACAGAAGCCACAAGTTTTTGTTAGAAAATTTTGAACACCACTTGGTCATTTATTGTTACCATAATTCTAAATAAGTTTATTCATACTTAAAAATGATGTAGTTACTTAAAATAAATGTAAATCTTAATGAATAGTAGGAAATATTTAGTTATGTACACTTTTTTTTTAAATAAAATTGTTACTATATTACGATTTTTTTATTTATTTGTATGCATATTTTGTAAAATATTTGCATATTTTCGGGTAAACACGTGCATATTTATGCGCATATTTTCTACATTTTTATTTGCATATTTGCCGAAGTCTAGTTATCAGTATAAACTCTTTGACTGATCTTTCGGTTTCTTTGTTGATGATAATAGCTACTCCATTGCGATTTTGTGAAGTGTTATCTCCTGAGTAATAATACACGTAGTTGTCTACGTGTTAGGCCATCGAACTTCACATCCAAGAATGTCTATCTTTAAGCGTTGAATTCTTGTATCAGGTAATGAGCTTTTCCTTGCTGTATAGACTTCTTACATTTCACGTACCTATTCTTTTATGCGTTTTGAGTTTAACTGCAGATTGAATAGGTATTTCTTGAGCATATCACAGGGGTTTCTTTTGCTGACGACCTGAGAGGCCCTGTGATTATTGTGGATTAGGCCTCTCCTGTCGGATCACGGATTCCGATTACGATGATCAGTGTTGTTTAAGTTAATTGTGATTGCAATGATGACTGCTGTAGGGATATTTAATACACCTCTAATACGGTAGTTTCTTGACACATCCGCCTTTAGAGATAATTTCTCGCCATTAGGACAAGGAGTTACTCTTACTCCTACTAACTCGTCTACCCAAAGCTGTTGGCTGGTAGAAGGAAACTACTTATACCGATAGTCTACGCCTAAAAGCCGGACCGCCACTTTTTCCGAATTCTATGAGTGACTATCGTTTTGAAACTAAAAAGTATGTTGGAAATTAAATACTGATATTAGCGACCTTATTAGATATGCCGATTGTTAACACCTTTAAAAAGACGGAAAGCCAACTTAACACATACAAAAGTTAACAAAATCACTCTCAAATAGATTATTTCATGAGAAGAAAAGAAGACATAAGTGAATGCAAAGTACTGCAAAGAATGCAAAGGACTGCAAAGTAAAAGTCAGTAAGACTATGAGCCAAAAACATAAGTTGCTTGCGCTGGACATAGAAATATAAAAGTCGAGTGAAACCAAAATATCGGAGAGGTCCGCAAAAAATCAAACGGTGATGGTTAAAAGATAAGAAAGAAGGTCTATTCCAGACTAAAATAGAAAAAATGACCTGCTGTATGAAAGGCAGTCCTTATGCAAATATTTAAAGAAATATTGCCAGTTTTATTGAATATACAATTGAGTTACTTACAATAATGTTAGAAACGAAGTCTGAGAATAAAGAGAATCGAAGTGGTGATTGTCAAGTGAAGTTCAAGAAACAATAAAGAAAAGATAGATCTTTAAAATTATAAGATTGCTAAGGAAGCTATAATATAAAAGAGCCAAAGTTCAACTTGGTAAGGGAAGGTGAAGTAAAGATTATACAGAAACCAAACAGCAAAGAAACCTATAGAGTATAGGCGATCGTTTGAAAAGTTATAATAAAGTAGCTCAATTGTTTGCTTATTTGCACTTAAAACAGCAACTATTGATGAAAAATTCGTGGAAGTTATGGTACAAGTTGTTTTTATAGAAAACTCTTGTATTTGGAATTTAATATAATATGGAAAATTAACAAAATATAAGGTGCATCATTTAAAAAATAATACCTTTAAGTTATGTTGGAGAACTTACGCACTCAGATTTACTTAATTAAATAAATACAGTAAAACCTTTTTAACCGAAACGGCTGACAGTTTCAATAACTTCGTCAATAAAAAGTAAATGTTTGTCGCAAAACGTAAACAATTCCGTTAATTTCACTTACCAATTGATGTCTATGTGTGTTGGGAAATCACAAAAACCAAGAGCTCTAAAAGATATTTCCGAAAAGGCATTTTAAGGTACAGAAGCCAAAAAAGTTCATGGATGTCGACCACTTTATTTTTAGAATGGTTTGAAAATGAATTCGTCTCAAGTGTAAAATCCTTTTTAAAATAAAAAAACCTTCTCATCAAAGCATTGTTGCTTTTTGACAATGCGCCCTCACCCTTAAAATCTACAAAATGGTGACAATTTTCAGATTTTTGTCACCGAATGTCACAAGCTTAATCCAGCCGTTAGACCAGGGAGTCATAGAGACATTATAGAGAAGCATTCTTAAGACATCTGTTATTACAGGAGACGAATTAATCCAAAAGTGTTCCCAAAATTCTCAAATCTTTAACAATAAAACATTTTTATTGGTGAGCTGAGTCGTGGGCCAAGATCAAATCTTCAACTTTGGAAAAATGCTGGAACAAACTTTTTGATAAGATTTTGATTGACGATCCTGGAGAAGAAAATAAGAAAACGACAGAAGAAATTAAACCTTTCATTAAAAATTGCCGGGACATGACGAAATTAACTAAGAAGAGATACGTGACTGGTTAGCAGCTGATGACTCAGAACGTGAATTCATCGACCACGACATCATTGATATGATTCTTTATTAAGACAACCTGAGCATATCAGATGACAAAGATGACGACCCAAGAGGCAACAGGCAGCACAAGACCGTCGACGAGATTTTTAATGCTTTAGAGGAAAGAATTTTATACAGTAGGCCTAATTAGTTAGGGACACGACTAGATTCTTAATTTTTGTTGTCATTACATAAAGTTTTGTCCTTTTCAGATTGCTTTACGTTTCGTCGAACAATCGAATGAGGCAAACTCATGACGTTCTGCAAATTAACGATGGAGGGAGAGAGAAACATCGTTTTCAAACGAAAACGCAAAAAAAAATAGCAGATTTCTTTAAAAAAGCATGTTAAACTTGTTCATTTTCCTTAATTTTATTACTTTATTTTGGATTTACTTATTAGAAAACATTACGAAATCAACTCAGTATTTTTTAATACCAATACTTTGGTCAAGAATATTATAAAAAACAATGTTACTTTTAACCGAAATTCTTGTTATCCGAAACGGCCTCCCCCCAATTATTTCGGTTAACGGAGGTTTTACTGTACATGAAAAAACAACACTTTTTTTGTAAATCAATGAGGAATCAAAATATTAGCAAGTTATCCTACTTTTTGTACACAATGTATGTCTCCCCGTCAAAACCAGACCAGTTACTGTCATTTACATTTAATGTCATTCAATGTCATTTAAATTTACATTTAATGTCATTTACGAACAAATACATGGTAACCGTCAGATTTATTAGAGTGCTGGCAATAAAAACATTTTAAATATTCAATAAATACATAATGTAATTAGTACTGGTCGTGTATTTATTCATTTCTATATAAAAAAGTGTAAAAATACAAATTTACATTGTATGGTAAGGTATTATTAGTAAGAAGATAATTCGTGCAGTCAAGATATGGAAAACCTGCGGAAACGTCAACTTACTAAATAATAAAATGGTTAAAAAAAGATGGTCACTTTTTTCGTTGTATCGAATTTCCCTATTATTGGCACATTTTATATATTTTGTTTTTAAGTTACTCTAATTACTAAAAAATAAATCACAAAACTATTATCTATTTTATATAAAAAATGTCAATATTTCTGTCTCTTAGCGGTATATTAATATATTCAATAAAGATTTGTGGAGATCTTCTATTTTTAAATCAGAAAAAAAACTTAAAGTAAAGAAGATAATTAATCCAAGCTTAAAAGCGGCAAAAGAAAAAAGAAATAGATTGGCAAGGATCGAAACCGTTCACATCGCTTTACGACATAAGAACGTTGTCTCGGAAGTGAGTATCACTTGTATTTAACCAGCTTCGATGTGTATGAAAAGTGACAAGATCAAGTCGTTCAGATTGATTCTATTTGATGTCCAATAAAATTTAACGTGACTCCGAAGGAAAATCACTTAGTCTAATGTCGTAATGAGGATGACGGTTTGAAGGTTCTTCGTCCTGTTTTGGTAAAGCAATTACTTAGGATGACGCTAATGCTCCTAGAACCGCCCGGTAGGCAAATCCTGATCGAAAGGTCCTTAAACGATGAAATGGCCCGAATTTATTGCCAGATGAAATCCAATAGATTGGAAGTCTACAGTGTTGCTGAAAAGATAACCTACTTAGATCGAGAAAATTAGTTTGTAGGAAACTATATTTGAATGTTTTATTTGTATTACATTATTTAATATATGAAGGTGACAAATAAAATAAATAATACAGTGTCTGTCAAATTGATATAAAGTGTTACTAATAAATAAAGTGGGATAAAGTTGTTTAAGTTTTTTCAATTTTTTTTTTAGGTTTTGTAGCTTGTAAAAATACACAATACACTCTACGCATATTGTTGGTATTTGCTGAGCCTTTAAATATCTATTAGTACTTTTGTCTTAGCTTTGTATAGTGTTTCCCCTGAAATAGCCTTACTATTTTATTGGGAGCTGTCATATTTTCATTTGTTACATTGGAGAGGATTTTTTAATTTTTATGGTGTAAAAAGATTTTTGAACATTTGGTACCTGAATGACTATTGTCTCAGCACCATGGCCTAAACGATTTTTAAACACACCATAAATGCAACCACACTCGCTTACATTTTCTGCACAGGCCAGAACTCCTACTGTAAGGATTGCATTATCTTCCTCTAGCCCTACAGCCCTCTAAGGGTTTTCTCTTGTTCAACAATTGCATTCCATTCTTGATACTCTTTAGCCAAAGTGTTTTAAGGTCACATCATGGTCTATTTTCAGCCGGTGTCCATTCGGTGATATTTTTTGTGTTTATTTCAATGCTAATTTAAAGCAAATAGCCAAGTCAACTGGCTACTATCAATATTCATTCCACTTCCTAAAAAACCAAACGGTAGAAAATGTGAAGAACATAGATTAATTAGTTTAATGTACTTAAAGTACTCCTATTCAGTCGCGCATGTACACCAAATTAGAAGAAAGCTTGACTGAAGTTCATTTTGGATTCAGAGCAGGACTCGGAACGAGGGAAGCACTTTTTAGTTTGTAAGTTCTAATACTGAGAGCCAGCGATGTCAAATACGATGTGTATGCATGTTTCATTGATTTTAAGAAGGCATTTGATAAAGTCCCACATGGAAAACTAATCGATATCCTAAAAACATCAGGACTCGATGATCTCATCATTTGAGATCATCTCTCACGACTTATCTCAAACTCCAACGAAAGGCAAAGTACTATTAGAAAATGAACTGTGCGAGATCTTCACAGTCGAAAAAGGAGTTAGACAGGGTTGCATATTGTCACCGGTATTATTTAGCATATACTCTGAAAATATCTTTAGAGAGGCATTGGACGAATCAGAAGGTGGGATTGCTGTAAATGGCCAACTTATAAATAATATTAGATATCAGATGATACAGTGTTGCTGGCAGATAGTGCGCAGGGGCTTCAAATGATGATTGATAACGTTGTACAAGCATGTAACAAATACGGCTTAAAGCTGAATTGCAAGAAGACAAAAATTTGGACTGCAATATCTGGATACTTGTAAAAGTAAGAAAACTCGTATTGAAAAAGCCAGAAGCTCTCTGCAACTTATCTTTAAGTATCAATACCCGCATAATAATTCTTAGATGTTACGTCTTTAGTGTCATCCTCTATGGGGCAGAAAGCTGGGGCCTTACAAAAGATGCCATAAAACGATTAGAGGCAATTGAAATGTGGTGCTACCGACGTATGTTGAGGGTCTCATATATACACTACACGAGTAACAACTATTCTCCAGACGCTGAGAAAAGACAAAGAAATTATTAACACCATAAAAAACAGAAAATTGGCTTACTTCGGCCACATCATGGGTAATGATAAAGACCGACTTCTACAGTTGATTCTACAAGGCAAGATTGAGGGTAAGGCCCTGGACGTAGACGTATATCCTGGCTGGCCAATCTTAGAAAGTGTACTGGTCTAACGTCAACTGATCTATTTCGAGCTGCTGTGAATAGAATAAGATGGGTCAATGTGGTCGCCAACATCTCTAGAAGATATGCACATTTAGAAGAAGAAGCCAAGTCAACAAATTCTATGAGATTTCAAAAACTTTGACGTGTTTAATTAACTCATCAAGCTAAAAGTTCATGCGGATTATTTAGCCGCCATATTAGGGCATATTAGTCTTTCTTCATCGCGGTCCATGTTTCACAATCATAAGTCACAATATTATTAGTGTGCTGTTCAATTGCAACTTTTAATTCTGTCTCAATATTTTAAAAGTTTGCAGTGTTTTACTTTGGTAATATACCTTCCTTCCTTTGCTTATTCTGTTATCCCTTTATTTTTGCAAAGAGTACCCTATAAGCCACTGTATTGTTACATATATCCACTACTGGGCATGTACTTTATATTCGGTTCAATTGTTAGATTTCATTTTATAATTCCTTTCAACTCTAAATGTTTTTAAAAATTTACCACTACTTAAATTTATTATTTTAAATTTAAATGAGATTTCTAAATAAAACTTATGAATTTAAATAGACAAATTAACATTAATTAATGACGTCCTATCTTACCATCAAATATATTTTACAGAAACAAAGGTAATGGTAAAAGAAAGGAGGACAGAAATTACTTGGAAATTTCTAGGAATATTGAAATTGATGGCCAAAAAATAACCACTTTATTGTTACAGTGGGGAGGTTTTTTTGTGCTGATATATTCCCGTAAGAGTCAATTATAATAACAGACAGCTTTCCAATCCACCAAAATTCATGCAGCAGTCGCATTTCATTTAGTTGCCGTCTATGATGATGTCGTCGTACATCCATCCACCTATTTCTTATTATCCGCCTATTAATTCCCCGCATCTTTACAGGAAGTTACAAATATTGCCGGGAAAGGATACGATCGAGGCAGTCTGTCAAGGAAATTAGAAATTAAATTGCCAGCACAGACGGCTGCAAAGGACTAGATTTATTCTGGAATGGATTCCGACGTTGCATATTTTAACTAAACCGTCTAGTTTTCTGTGTAAATATTTTGGATCATTACTCATCATTTTCTGTGTTAGATTAAAATTATATTAAACATATTATATATATATATATATATATATAAAAAGGTAGTCCAAAGTTTTTTGACTAGTTTGGAAAAAATATATGTAAATACTTTTTTCTTTTTGGGTGTGGTAGTCAATAAAAAATAGAGCTTTGCTAAGGCGTACTATTTATTCTGAATCCAAGCTTTCGGTGGTTTTTTGCCACCTTTATCAAGGTCTACAAATAAAATTACTATGTTGTAACAAATTGAATGGTGCCAAAAGTTTTTTATAGTTTTTTACAGCCTTTTTGTCACCATTCAATTTGTTACAACATAGTAATTTTCTTTGTAGACCTTGATAAAGGTGGCAAAAAACCACCGAAAGCTTGGATTCAGAATAAATAGTACGCCTTAGCAAAGCTCTATTTTTTATTGACTACCACACCCAAAAAGAAAAAAGTATTTACATATATATATATATATATATATATATATATATATATATATATATATATATATATATATATATATATATATATATATATATATATATATATATATATATATATAAGTAAACGTTAAATAGTGGGTTTGCAGCAATAGAAAATAAAACGTGTACTCTTTTAAATTTTTATTCCAAGCTTTCGGATTGGTTTTGTCCTTCATCAGGGAGCTACAAATGTGATGAATAAATTGTTGGCGTTAGTATAATTAATTAAAAAATTCACAACTTACAAACTTACTTAGGATTATCTTAAACGTTTCAAAGTAGAAAGCCAAAGAAGAAATATCCTACTTCTTCCAGAAACTATAATAAACGCCAAGAAAATCAGCCAAACACATTAGCTCAACCTTCAATAAGACATCCCGTTCAGCGAAGGTTAAGAAGACATCTTCCATGTGATCTGCGTGTTAGATTTTTCGAACATTGTACTGTTGTTGATGGATTCGACCGTTACTTGATGGACATTCATTTTATGTAACAATAAAACACTGAACACTTTGTTTTCAAAACAGTTGCATAAACCAGGACTACTTTGAATTTAATAATCAAATATTTACAAACAACAGTGCAGGACTTATAATGGGCAATCCTCTAAGCCCATTACTATCAGATATTTTTATGTATCATCTAGAGACAACGATTTCAAAACATCCCATATTAAAACAGTTAATAGATTAGTGGAGATACGTAGATGACATACTGGTATGTTTCACAAAAACTAACAGGCAACTCAACCATTTTTTTCGTACAATAATTCACTTCATAGTCATATTGAATTTACAATAGAAACAGAACAAAATCAATCCATAATTTTTTTAGATTTAAAAATTATCACACTTAAAAACAAACATGACTTCTCCATATTTCATAAACCTACCCATACTGACACGACTATACAGAATTCATCATCCCATCCCACACAATATAAACTGACAGCCTATCATAGTATGTTACATAGATCAACAGCAATTCCGATGTCAAAATACAACTTTGAGACAGAATTAAATATCATTAAGCAAATAGCAGTAAATAATGGATACAGCGAACAAACAATTAATAAAATTTTAAATCAAAAACTACACAGGAAAGCCCTGAAATTAGTATTTCCACCACCAGAGAAAACACCCAGTACCTTCTGCTCGATTACATATACACGCAAAATACCAACAAAAATAGCCAAACACATAAAAAAGAAAGGAATAACACCAGATTTCAGAACAAACAACAACTTGGGGAAATATATTAAAAACAACAAGAGCCAAAATAAAAAGCACTTACACAGTGGTGTATATAAACTTAAATGTGGAAACTGCCCAAAAAGTTACATCGGCCAAACTGGTAGAAATTTTAATAAACGAATAGCAGAACATAAAAGGGCTTTCAATAATAGAAAAACATATTCTTCATACGCACTTCACCTTCTAGATCAAAATCATTCTTTTAATGACGAATTTCAAATTCTTCACATTCAAACTAAATGCAAAATAAAAAACACAGATATAATTCTGAATGACCAACTTGAAACAAATAGTTCTCCCCTCCTCAACCTATTTCATTAAAGACTATAAAGTATAAACGCATGCCAAAAATAGATCATTGCCAGAAACAGCTGTAGTGATAAGATTTTATAATAAATTTTGTGAAAGTTTTGAAAATAAAGTTTTCAGTGTTTTATTGTTACATATGTACTATTCTTAAAAAAAACGGGTCTATACATGGTTTATCATCAAACATATTATATATTCTAATACAGCTTTGTTTGTATATAATTATTAAAATATAGGACTAAATCCATTACACTTTTGTAATACACGCGCACTGGTTCTTCTAATACTAAAATTATTTACGACAGTTGCTTAGCTTTCATAAAAATTTCTATGAAAATGCGAACGATATGTTCAACTTTTCCCAAGTTCCTAATAGCGTTTGTGTAATGTCAAGTTTAAATGTCAGCGTGGAAAGCTCCTATTAACTTCCGAAGGAAAAAGTGCACACTATGCCATTTTGTTTTATATACCGCGCTCTGCGGGGTAGCTGCAATCATATTTATGAAAAGAGATTTGGTTAGAATGTGAATTTTGAATGCAGCATATGCACATAACTGTCGTAATTCAATAGGAATAAAAATGAATAGCGACAAAAAGGAAACGATTGGAAACTACTTTTGATGTTTATTCCTATATCAAGGATTTCCGCAAATCGAAACCTTTAACTAGAAGAATATTCTGAATAACATTTGCTATTACTGAAATGACAATAGTTCTGATCATTTAAACTTGTTATAAAACAATCTAATTCTAGAAAGACTAATTGCATAGGTTTCAACATTTGTTTTCTCTCTGAAAGAATATATATATATATATATATATATATATATATATATATATATATATATATATATATATATATATATATATATATATATATATTCCTAAAGTATTCAACTAGTGAATTTAGAGGTTTAATCGGTCATTCAGGTTGGCAAATAAAAAAAGAAGTCATTTCCAACACTTCCATTTTAGACTTTATAGTCTTTAATACATTGAATAGGTTGAGAAAGAACTGTTTGTCTTAAGTTGGTCATCCAGAATTATGTTTATATTTTTTAATTTGTTCATTTTCATAGATTCTAATAAAGATAGCTTAAGGACTTTATTTTTAATGTGAAGAATTTGAAATTCGCCATTAAAAGAACGGTTAGGGTCTAGAAGGTAAAGTGCGTACGTAGAATCTGTTTTTCTGTTATTTAAAGCCCTTTTATGTTCTGGTATAAGGTTGTTAAAAGTTCTATCAGTTTGACCTATGTAAGTTTTTTGACCATTTTAGTTTGTATACATCACTTCTTGACACTTGACACTTCTTGAGCGTGGCATATCCTAAAATTTTTGAGGCAATAACAACTCTCAAAATTTTTAACAATATTATGAATTGACTGTACGCAAGGAATTGGTCTCCTCTAAAAAACGCAGAAAATAAATCTACCCACTGTTGTCCAGAATTACCACCATAAAACCATTTTATTATTTGAACCTTTTCTGCGGGCGTATAAACAGACACGTTGTTTACAAAGCTAAATTAAAAATCTACGCTGTTATTGCTTTAAACAACCACGGTATATTGACAAATTATTGGCGATAGGTCATCAGAGGTTCAAGGAAAGTCGACTGCGCGCAATGTTGTCATTTATAGCGTGTATATCTAATTTAAAACTTAACATACTGTATATGCAACTATACAACTATACAATTCTTTCAATATTGATGATGATGAACACGAGGACTGCGCTTTAATTTACTACAATGTTCTGTTTAGTAGGTCCAAATCTAATGAAGGATGGTTAAGATGCCAAATTTTCCAAAACTGGTTGCATTTAGAATGTGCTGGAATTCCAAAAAAAAATATACAACATTCATTTGCGAACATAATATGAACAAAGATGTTTAATTTTAAGTTTGTTTTCTTCGTAATAATAATAGTTTATAATTATTTTTGTATTTAACACTTATGTTTATGTGTATGTCATTTTGCCCGCACTTAGGGGCAAAATGATTTTTAGCTCATTTTGATTTTTATTTTTTAATAAGTCTCTTTGTATGAGTCACCTTTGTTGCTTATAATTATAGAAAATGACCTGGCTATCATTGTAAAGTAAAGGGAATTATTTATCTCTATTTATATCTCTATTTATATCTCTATTTATATCTCAGATGTATGAAAAATAAACTTTGCCGTTCCAAGTCGGCAGAACACTTTTTTGTTGGCCTCGTAACTAGCAACCACATCTCTCGTCAATTTAAACAATCTTTATCATTTTTCGTCTTGCAGGTTACACTGTATTTCCTACCAGTCACGCGCAAGGCAACATAAATGAAGGGCAGTGTAAGCACTAAAGTGAAGCGGTACCAGAGACAATGGAATATCAACATTATAATTGAGATTCCTGTTATCCCATCTAGAACAACTAAATGCATCTCACATAGGAAAGAGATGAAATGAAGAGTCCTTGGCAAAAAAAAAACGAAAACAATATTATGTGTTGTATGTTATTTTAAATAAAAACTGTATACTATCGGTATAAAAGTAAAGTTTAAATTTTTGTTTATATTCTTAACGTTTATTCGTTTTAGAATATAGTGAATGTCGTATTAATTTAATTGATATTAAATCAAAATGTATTTGTTCACACGTATTTGTCACAACGATTTATTTGTTTACAGGGATTTTTCCAATAAAGCTTTGTTCTTCTAGTTTTTAAATTGTTTATATATGGATATCACTGTATTTGACTAAATTTATTATGGTCTAAATGCGAGATGCAGTTAAATGTTAAATAAGCTAAAACTAATTTATGCAGCTTGATTAGTCACCGTGACACATTTCCTTCCTCTGCAGTTTTAAGATAATTTAGTTAAGTGTGAATATTAAACTTCCATTTAAATAGATAAGGGCACACATGAAAGTTGCTGCAACTCTCAAAGGTGGTTTTATCTTCATGTATACGAGCTTAGATACGACTGAGCGGACCCACCGTCACACCGAACTGAACCTTTGATCGTATTTCTGTTCTCGAACTTCTCAAAGGAAGCATTGAATTGTTATATATCTCCCCAGCGACTTAAAACTATATTCGTTTCAAATCTATTGGTCCCCGACTTCGATGTTCTCCGAGCTACGTTTCTGTGCTCCGCCAAATTTTTAATAAATCTTTCTTAGATCACAGGCAAGTCAATTTTTCGTTTGGCTTTTGATACAACTAATATAGGAAGATATTTACCAAAGGATGGTCTATAAAATACACACATTTAATTTGTAGTTTTATAAAAATTATAAATCAAATTTTTCTAGTTTGCTTATCTATCTGCAAATATCAAAGTAATATGTAAACTACATATACCTTCAAAAATACGATAAGAAGATATAATATAGAATTTATTTCATAAACACATTTTTTGCTTAGACAGTTACAGTCTCTGCACGTTTAGACTGTAAGTAGAGGTAACTAAATAAAAACTAAGTAAAGTCTAATGTTGGAATCCTCGTCTTATTACTTCTGCAAATATCCTAAAAAATCAGTCTTAAACATTGAAGCCAGGACTAAAATCTTCGTTTTAATAAAGTTTTATCGTAAACGTATCCTTTTTCGTTCAATAAAAGCAGTTCCTATTATTATTTTTTTTAATCATTATTTATAATCAATATTATAATCAATATTTTTATGTCATGACAGAGCTGTGTCTTTTCTGTTTAAAGCTCGAATATATTATGTGAGTCGGTTAAGCTAAGTCAATATATGCTTAAACACATCTCTCACAAATGTGTATAATCACGACGATCTTTGACGTATAGTTCACAACCAGCAAGAGATTAAATATTAAAGGTGAGATTACAAGTTAAGAGAAGCCAAGAAAAACAAAAAGTTTTCTCAATTAAAAATCTTGGATTAAAATATATTTGTTATTCATCATACAGCCTTCTGCGTCTAAGTTAAACATATTATGCCTTACCTAATTTCTTTCAGTTCTGTCAGTCTTGAGCTTCCTGCAGCCAATTCCCAGCGATACTTTTGACGTCGTCTGTCCATCATGGAGGTAGTCTAACTCTGCTTTTGCTGTTAGTTCTTCGTTTCCACACTGTAGTTCCTTCGTCATTCCTTCTGGTAACATGGCCCGCCCAATTCCACTACAGCCATGCTATGCGCTCTATGACATCTGTGACGCATGTTTTTCTCCGTACTTCTTCGTTTTTAACTCTGTCTCTGAGAGTCAGTCCAAGTAGCGAGCGTTCCATTCGCTGTGAGCTACTCAAGTTTGATTGCTGTAGTCTCAGTTAAGTAGTGTTTCAGCGCCCTAAGTCATATCTTGAAGCACACATTGGTCAAACGTCTTCCATTTCAAATAATTTGGCATGTGGCTCTTGGAATGTCTGATAGAGCTCCACATGCGGCCCGTGATAAAGTGTCAGTTCAGTGGCGTTTAGCAATTTGGATGTTTCTAGCAATTTGGATTTCAAGACCTAAGTATTTATATACGAACACCCAGTTTAAATGATTTTATTTTAATAAAATTTTGTATAAGTACTTAATGAAGCATAATAAGTAAATGATTAAAATTTCAAAATGATTGCATTGCTTTAAAGCCCTTTTACCTTTAATAATGTGTGGATGCACCCCGATGTGTTACGCATTCTCCAACGCGCCTAGGCATGCTTCTGATCAGGTGGTCAATGTCCTCTTGTGGTATCTCATTCCAGGCAACCACCAGCTCCTCTCGAAGTGCTTGTAGAGTCTGAGGAGGACGTTGCAAATTGAGCAATCTCCTACCCATCATATCCCACACGTGCTCAATTGGGGATAAGTCGGGAAAACTTGGTGGCCATGCTAACAATGTGAGATCATTATGTTGAAAGAAGTCTATTATTACTCTTGCAACATGTGGTCGGGCATTATCTTGTTGGAAAGTTGGATTTGCCAGGGTGTCAAGATAGGGTAAAAGGTGGGGTTCTAGAACTTCTTGGATATAACGCTGCGAGTTCATGTTACCTCTAATGAAGATTAAAGGTGACCTGGAACCATAAGCTGTAGCACCCCAAACCATAACTCCAACAGTGTGATGAACATGTCTTTCAACAAAATACTGTGGATTCCTCCTTTCACCACGTCGCCTTCTAACCCTCGCTCGACCATCGTGCATGCCTAAACAAAATCGAGACTCGTCACTAAAGACAATACTATTCCATTCCTGATTCCAGAGTGACCGTTCTCTGCACCACTGAAGGCAATTACGGCGGTGTTCTGGAGTTAAAGGGAGGACCCAGTGTGGTCGGTATGAAAACAGGCCAAAACTTCTCATTCGTCGGTAAACACTTCGCATGCCAATAGGTCTTCTGTGTTTTGCAAACCATTCATTTGCAATGGAGCTGGTAGTGGAGAAACGGTCTCTTAAGGCCAATAATCTTAGGCGACGATCTTCACGGTCTGTTGTTCTACGGCGGCGTCCAGTGCCCCTTGCTCTTTGCGTACGGCCTTCTTGAAGCCATGCCTGACAACACCTAACCACGGTGTCTACACTTCTTTGCACTCTAACTGCAACTTCCCGAAAAGAAAGTCCAGCTTCCCAAAGTCCCACTATACGGGCCCTATCAAACTCACTAAGTTGACGAAATCGTACAGGTCTCCGTACTCTAGGCATCGTAACCAATCGTAAAGAATGTCAAGAACCACAACCCGCCAAATTTGGATCTTTACTGCGGCTGAAATATTCATTTTTAGATTGTTAGTGAATTTAAAAACAAAAAGTATAAAAACCGGAATCTCCAACTGATAAGGCTAAAAACTTTATCACTTGTTTATTTCAGTAAGATAAATAAATTACACCAAATTTTATTAAAATAAAATCATTTAAACTGGGTGTTAGGATTTCTATGTAACTTAGTATATGTATGAACTAATATTATATTCCGCTGTAATTGACTTTTGGATTTTCCCTTGGTACCAGATTTGTCATGTCTTTCCAAAAATTTATGTTCAAACAAACTTCATTACATGCAGCACTACACGCTGCATCTAAGTTAGTAAGCATAGTTCCAATCTCTTTTAAGTTATCTGTTATCAGAACAATGTCGTCCGCAAATCGTAAGTGGAAGAGCATTTTACCGTCGACATTGTTTCCTTAGGCTTCTCACTCCAATTTTTTAAAAACATATTCTAGAACTACCCTAAATAGCTTAGGAGATAACGGGTCTCCTTGCCCGATTCCTCTTTTGATTTTTATACATTTTTTATCTTTGTGTAGTTTTACGGGCATGGTTTAATTATGGTGTATTTTGACGATCAGTCTGGACTACCGATAATCTATGCGACTTTCCTCCACCGCTCTCATTACGCTATTATCGTATCGATTGATTTGCGAAATTCTAGAAAAGCTATAGGACCAATGGTCGGTTGTATTTGATGCAGTAGAGGTTCCTCTTATGCAGGAGAGGTGTTCGTTGGTGCAAAAGTTGGTACGTGGTAAACTGAGACACGGTTGGTCACGCGGTCTACGATCGTAGACCATTTTATGTATATTATTAAACAAAAAAGTTTCACAGTTTCAATAATAATACTGCATTATTATTATAATAAAAGTACTGTTAAAAAATTGTATGACTTAGAGACTACAGAAAGAATCACATATTTAGTCAGTAAAATAATCATTGCAGATTTCTTTCATGTGGTTTTTGCATGCAAACGCTCCGCACTTCACACAAGACTTTATAAACGATTTGTTTAAATTTCGAGGACAAACATGGCAACGCCTGACATCATTCTCTGGTCGCACAGGGGGTTGAGAAGGATTATTTTCTATACCTAGCAGAGATTGAGCTCGCTTCCTCATTTCTCTTGGCAACCAAGGAATTGTTGATCTAACTTCAATTTGTGGTCGGATTTATTCCCAAGCAAACTTTTCAAGAAAGTCACTGCGTTTTATTTTCTGTTTGGGATGATTAGCCTTATACACGCAGAGGGCGTTTATGCCAGAAATATTTAATAAATTGTAAAACAGAACCATTGGTCAACGGCGTGTATTTCCACGCCGATTTTGGTGTTGTTATAATCAGTGATCATTACTGGCTTTCTATGATCTCCAGTATCTTTAACTATAGCATCATCATTGTGCATGGAGGACATTAATACCACCGACTTACTTTTCTTTGGGACATATGACACCATAGTACAATCAGCTTGGAAACCAAAAAGAGACGACTTAACTTCTCGATTTTTTTGGAGCAGAAACCTTAGGGAACCTCTAATCTGTTTTTTCTTACAATACTCAAATATGTAAGTTTTTTCTTCGGTAAACTGTTGACCAATAATAAACTGCTAAACCAGTTGTCTGCCGTAATATTAGCACTGGTACCTGCGATGGGCTCTACTAACCGAAGAGGTATTTTGTTACTGGTATTTACAAATTTGTATGGATCTTCTGGCTGAGTTTCCAAATTGAATGTGTAAAACGTTTTTGAGTCTACTACAGCAAATGTTTTAATGCCATATTTGGCTGGATTCGTTACTGCTTAAATGCACAACGTCCCCTAAATGCTAATAGTTGTTCATCTACTGTAAGATACTCACAAGGAATAAAGTTATCTTGGAAATTCATTAAAAATATTTCGAGAAGTTCTCTAATGGGTGCAAGTTTATCAATTTCTCTTCACTCTGTTCTTGTCTCCACATCATCGAACCATAGATATCTTATGAGAAATCGAAACCTTTTCTCGCTCATTGCCAGGTAGCATGACTCAACTCCGGATCCTTGAGAATTATTCCATATTTTATGTAAATTTTTTCTGGAACTTCCAAGAATACCAATCAATAACAATATCCCAATACATGCACGAACTTCAGTTTCATTAGTTTATCTGCAATCTTGATTCCTTTGTTAATTGCTCCGTATTTTTTCAATACAAATATTTGTCAAGACAGTTATTACTCTAGTAACTGTTTCATCAAAAAATAACAGGCAATCAATTTCAGTTTCAACAGTGTGTGCGTTTCCTTTTGTACCAGGCATAAGTTTGATGAGATTCTGAGAACAAATACGAACTTGTAAATTGAATCTATTTTTTTCCATTTAGTCACCCTGTCCTTGCTTGTGTAAAAATTTGAAGGACGTTCTTTATCAGAGTCGTCTGACGTTCTTTCATCTTGAGCCAATTCCTCTTGCTCTGATGTTTCTAATTCTGAGTCTGTTTCGTGATCACTTCTTTCAGCAAAACTCACATTCACATCGAGATGATCTTTGGGCTCATCATCACAGTCTTCTTCTTCCCCATTTGATATCTCCTCAAACCATCGAGACCAAACTTCCGGGACGTTGCTCAGTTCCACCGGTCTTCTTTTATTATCAGATATAGTATTATCTAAAATATATCACAGTAACTACAAGTGTACCAAATGGAAATAAGTAAAAGTTACCTTGAATTTTGAAAACAATCGAATCAAATATCTGCAATGTAGCCAGATTTTGTAACGTCAGTGGACACGTGATCTACAATCGTAGACCAGTACTGTTCTATGCTTGACAAAATACTTAACTGAAGTGCCGAACACAAATAAAACCATAAATTAGAAAAAGACGCCCGTTAGCAACAGCTATTAAGATGCAGGCGAATATAAGAGAAAATGACAGAGATATACAAGTGTGAAAAGAGCTGGACTACGATTGTAGACCACGTGCCTACTGGAGGGTTAAAACCTGCCGGTGCCCTAGATTGTTAAAAATCTATTTGTGTTTCCAGGTCACGTAATATTATTCTTGTAAATAACTTGTAGAGGTAGTTTAACTGGCTTATGGGTCGGTAATTCTCGGGGTCTATCGGATCGCCAGTAAGGATATAACGATAAAAGATCCAGAACATAAACCAAAAAGTCAGTTCTAGAAAAAGACTATTTTGCCTTCAAAATTTTAGCGCTGAAGCACAAACAAATTTACGTGGACCAGTGCTCTATTTACTGCGATAAAAATAAGGAGATAAAGTGAGATAAAATGATGTTTCCAAAACGTTCAACACAACGTAATAACTTTTGAAAAAAAAAAAACCTGTTCTTCAATGGCATATGCCTAAAGCACGCTAAAACAGTAAGCCTTTACAAGAATGGTTACGCTTTTTCATAAGAATGGATAGAACTACAATGGGACCAACTTAGCACACCCAACGTATTATATTATTTTAAATATAATAGGTCGTTAGATCTTTCTAAATATTCTAGTCAGTTATAAAGAGTATTCGCTAACAACATTATTTAATTAAGAAAAATCAAAAAAACTTATTATACAGCCAGATATAAGCAAAATATTACTTATCAATTTTCTTTACTTTAAGTGAGCTTTGCAACATTACAGATTGGATTACCAATAGTATGGTATTACATTTTCCGGAACCGGTTACTAATTAGCACTAAATATCCCATCTCTACGAGCCGTCTAAGGGTAGGGAACAAAAGATACTTATCGGGTGAACATTGTGTCTACCGTAATCAGTTTTCATCATGTGAATTAATGGGTTATCGTGACCGAGCAACATTGATTTGATAGTCCTCGGAATGATGAAAGACATATTCTTTATATGGGATTGAATTTCCTTCCTTCCGATAAATGGTGCTTTCTGGGTTAGATATAGAGCGAATATGGGTTTGCTTGTATTGATCGGATTAGAATACAGGGTGGTCCATTTAAAAAATGAAGAAACTAAGAATTAAATACGACTAAAATGGAATAATTTATATGCAGTGTTTGAAGCAGTTGTAATAAACTTTTGATGTAACTTATTGCTTTTTGCAAGATTGCAGCTATTGTTACAACAAGTGAGTAATAGTTCTTAAAAATATTCATTTATGAACTTGTATCATCATTTCATGGTAAAAGTAGAAACAAATACTTGGGGTTTTGTCCTTAGAGTATTATAAAGCAGGATAAATAAATTGAAGTCATAAATTAATAAGATTAGATTTCTTCTCCTCATTTTTTGAGCCCTTGTCAGGGCGTGGTGACTCTCTAAATATTGTTAGGTTGTTGTCTCCATTGGCTGTGAACCTGTGTCATATGAAGGGATTTACTAAGGTTTTTTGACGTGACAACGTCTTAAATTAGGTTGTGGCTCGGAGTCATTCATGAAAAAGTGTAACGCCCGCTCACGTCTGTTACAGTGAGTCACCGAACGAGAGAGAGGCCCGCCGGACCGGCGAATGCCTTGCGTCTCTCTCCCACTCAATCATGATCGGTCCGCTGCGCGCGCAGCACTAGAGAATTAGGCGCGTTGAATCGGTGCGTGCTTCCGTGCTTGTGTCTCTGTCAGTGTTGTTCCGTCTACCGATTTTTCGGTAGATCTACCGAATTTGATTCCTATCTACCGATCTACCGAACTGCCCCTTGAATCTACCTAATTTTAAAACAAATATCACAATGACTTGAAAATAAATTCGGATAATACAATTTATCTTTTTATTTCTGTTACCATCAAAAAACTTTTCAGTGTAACCTAATACTTGGTATTTTTGATACGTTTGTATTAAAATTCATTTGATACTTCCCTATAGTGTTTAAAAATATATTTGCAAAGATGCAAAGAAAGCGAAATACCCCGAGATTCAAGTTCGTAATTTTATACCTAATAATAACATATTGTATAAACATCATTCCGTAATCATAATCATTCACACACGTCTCTTCAATTCTCAAAGAATCTCAAGTATCAAGTGATAAATTATTAGCTAAATGACGGTGTGTGTGCTGTCGGTTTTCTTTGACTGCCGACTTAATCCATTAGCAGATAATGGTTGTTACATCTATTTGAACCAGAACGTTTTAACTTTCTGTAAATATTATGACCTATAACTATTTCTCAAAATATTATTAAACCTTATTTGTATCATAATAGCTGATGTGAGCATTTGGTCCCAATAATTTGATTATTTATTTATTAAACAAATTTCAATGAATTATGGTTATTTCTAATAATTAGTTCAGCATAATTATTTAAGGTCTTTAACTTTTGAACCATTAAGTCGCCACCATAATGGGAAACTTTTCTATTTTTAGTTTTATGGAAAAAAGTTATTCTTTCTAAAAAGTTCTGAATGATCTAAAACTTAGAATACAATCATCAGATATTAATTTTTTTTAGTAATATAGGCAGTTTATCAAAAAATATGAATTTTATGTTCATATTTTTTGACAAACCTCGTGTATATGGCTCAAAAAATTTAATTGATGATTGATTTTAGGTTTTAGGTCATAAAACTAAAAAAAACTTCCATTATGGTGTTCACTTAATTGGACGCACTGTATTATAATATATATATATATATATATATATATATATATATATATATATATATATATATATATATATATATATATATAATTTACGTCATTGCATATGATCTACCGAAATCTACCGAATTTTGCCGAAGGCATCTCCCGATATTGGATAAGCTCCACGGAACATCACTGGTCTCTGTCTTTCTCGAGCGTTCTTGGCGTTCAAGACACATTACAGCAGAAACACTTCCTTTCATTTCATATTTCTCCTATCATCGTCCTATCCTCAACAAAATCACTCAAATAGAAATAAGTTAAGTTTAAGTTTACATGTACAATGTTTTAGTAAACAAAATATATTTCTATAGGTAAAATTTGTGCAATTCTTATTTTCATTCAATTCCTTGTTCCTATTGTGCAATTTAATAATATTCATATCAATAAATATTCTACGGAGAAAAAGACGTTGTCACGTAAAATCTTCGCCCGTAAAACCGACTTTACAGGCAACCGATTTTTTTTTACTAAAATGTCTTCATTTGGTCTGTCAATCGTGTTAAATATATTCCTCTTGGTCTTCGGCCTTTTCTTTTACTACCAATAGTTCCGTGGTCGTTCTTCTAGCTATGTGGCCGAAGTAATTTAGGCATTCTCGGTTTACTTTTTTTTAACAGCCTGTCTTTTATATGAAGCTCTTCTAGAAGCTCTTCTAGAATCTGACCAGGTTGGCTCTAGGTTCTGTCCAGGATACGCGTAGAATTCTTCTATAAACCCACATTTCAAAGGCTTTTGGATCTTACTCCTATCAATGGTTTCAGCTGTTTCGGAGTCTAAGTTTCAGCTGTGTGTTTGGCAATCAGAAAAATAAGGGCATTAACCAACCTAAGCTCAGTATTCTTTGTCAGATTGTTTGGTCTCTACACATTTTAATAGATTTAGCTGTTGCTGTTTGGGCCATTGCTAGTCTACGCTTGATTTCTGAGAAGCAATCGTTATTGTTATCAGTGAGTCCAAGTATACAAATCTGTCCACTACTTCGAAATTCGCTACTTGGTGTATTTGCGGTAGATTATTACTTGCTCTGTCTACGATCATTTTTTTTTTTTTGGTGTTGACCTAGAGTCTGAATTTTTCGCTTATCCTGCTTTGACATTCGGTGATGGTAATCATTACGATTTCATTCGCTGCTAGAATAAGTGTGTCATCTTCGTATCGCAGGTAACTGATTTTTCTACCTCCTAGAGCGATTCCTCCATCCCATTCGTCGGACTTTTTAGGTCTACTTTACTAAACCTACTTGTTTCATATATTCAGAATATTTGTTGTATAATAATGGTGATAGTATGCAGTCCTGTCTAGTTTCTTTTATTGCTTTAAATGTATCTAAATATATTCCGTGTATTTTTACTTTGGTTAATTTTTTATCACACAGATTTCCTATTAGGTTAACTAGGTGGTTAGGTACTCCTATATTTTCCATTATACCCCAGAAAGAATCCCATTTTACTGAACTGAAAGCCTTTATTTAATGGACGGAACAGAGCAGCATTGGTATGTTGTGTTCCCTCGATTTTTCAATTAGATATGTAATGTTAAATATCTAGTCACGCGTTTCTTTTCCTGATACGAATCCGAATTGTTTTTCGGCTATCACTGGAAGTAGATAGTTCTTTAGTCGTTCATTGATTATATGTAGTTGGCTTAACAACTTTTATTTAAACATAGATATGTTTTAAATTAAAACTAGTAATTAATATGTTAATTATTTTAAATACTACATAACATAGAGTCGCGCATAATAGTACTTCACACAGTCTCATCAATTTTCAGTATCTTACAACTAATGACATTTTCCTACCCTAACTTGTTTTATTTGTAGTTGGTCAGTGATCTTATTAATGAATTTTATGATTTTTCTTCTTAATTATTAAATTTTGATTATATGGTACCACAGTTCTTTCCAGAGCTGACAACATTTCTCTCACTTTTATAAGCTAGTATAAATTTTATTGATATTAGCCTTTTAAAATGTTTTAATTGACAGTATATTATACAGATTACGACATTGTTTTATTGACCATACAACACAATCGACCATACGGCAATCGCTGTGACATGTTACATGTTTCCACCTCTATATTCATTTCACAGTAGGTACGAATTGTCGTAATTGTCACATTGACATGAAAAATTTCAAACGAAGTTCTGAAAGAATAAACAAATAATTAATAAAATGCCTATTGCGTTGTATACCGTCCAAGAAAAAGTGCAGCTTGTAACATGGTACTTTTATAGTCATTCGATACGCGAAGTAATTGATTTATTTATTGTTGCCTTTAAAAATAGACCCCCACCAAGTACTACAACAGTTAAAAATACCATTAAACATTTTCAAACTTCGGGATGTGTAAACAGTTGTAAAAAGTGTCATGAAGGTAATGAACCATGAGTTAGACCTGTTGATGAGGAGCATCAAAACAGGGATATTTATATGTGTGCTTTTGTGGAAGCTAGTGAACCCTGCAATAGTGTACAAATTGCTAGGGAAGTTAACGTGAATGCTCGAACTGTTCAGCGAGTTCTCAAAAGGAATGGGTATCACTGTTTTAAGGTACACCAACACAAGAACTGTTTCCGGAAGATAACTTTAGGCGGATGGAGTTTTGTGAAATTATGTTAGATAAACACAATGAAAATGTACACTTTTTAAAAAATATTTTATTTTCTGACAAATCTTCATTTTCATTACATAAAAAACACAATCCATCCGTTGCAAGGTATTATTCTCGGAAAAATAAGCACCTCATAACGTTTACAGAATGAAATCATTCCGGCAGTTTGACGCCTTCCTGTTCATTTTCGGGAGGTTTATTTTCAACAGGATGGATGTTCGGCTCACAACTCTGGAGCAACTATTGACTTACTCAATCAAACGTTTCCTGACCGACTGATAAGTACACGTGGTACAATTAAATAACCCCTAGATCCTGTGACTTAGCGCCTAACGATTTCTTCTCTTTTTGGATTTTTTCAAAGAAAAACATTTATAGGCATCAGTTTGAAAGCGCCACAAACCTAGTCGAAATATGGGAACAAGCATTACACTAGCCCTACTCCAAAATATGAGCAGAAATCTGTATGACAGATTTGGTTACTGTTTAGCACAAGGAGGTGGAATATTTGAGCCCTTATTTCATTAATCTGCCTTCCTAATTTTTATTTTTTGTTAGGTACATTTTACGAAGTTTGTGGGCTCTTAATTAGGTAGTATTTTTTATGTTTTTTTAAGTTTGGAAGAATTTTATTGTTTTTTTTTATTTAAAAGTACAAACAATTCTTATTCTGATTTTTTTTCGTCTTTCTTGTCTTATTGTTGTAAGCCTTGTTTATAAAATTTGTACAATGTTCAGTGACAACAAAGCATATTACTTATTTACTTATTTATTTATTTGTATTGCTATTAAGGCTAAAAAATAACCAAAAAATTAGTTTTAGAGCATTATAATAAATATACTCTAGAGATGGGATTGCAACAAATCTTAATTTCTATGGTCAACAAGACAATGTTGTTATCTGTATACGATAGAACTAACTCAAAGTCACTGGATATTTTGTATTTTTCATTTTACTACTAAGAAGCTTTCTTGGAAATAACCCATTGTACTCTATCGTTGATAAAATTTAGCCATTAGTTTAGGCAAAAGTACTTATTTTCTATAAAACTGTTTGAAATGTCCGAAAACTAATCACTATTATGGAATAAGGAATTAACAAAACATTCTACCTTCTTCTTCAGATACCTGTAACTAATTAGGATCCTCCAAACCCCTCCAAACGTACCTCCAAACGCACATAGTAAAGTCTAAAGTAGAAAACTATTAGCAGTATTCATCGCCAATATTCTCTTGAGAGACGGTTATTAGAGAGACGAAAGAAGGTGGCATTTCGTGATCAGTAAAATAATTTGGTTTTCAAACTCCACATAAATTGTGATACTGTTAAGTTATTATTGAAGGTAATTATAAGATAAGTTAGCTTCTGGTTGCTTACATTCTTCAAAATCGCTACTCTTATAATTAGTGAGAATAATATACTCAGTATATCACTAATTTCCTCGTTTATATCCTCTTGATTTCAATCGAGTAAGCCTAATATTTTTCGAATAAATAGATAAAAACCTTCATTTAAGAAACTAAAACAACCTATCAAACTTTTTTTTTCTATTTTTTTTTATATTAATGTATTTTTTATGTTATTAATGAATTTAATATTACCCTTTGCAGCAATTAACTGTATTTAATAAAAGTCGAAACCGCAAGAAAACTTTAAAACAACTTAAAGAACAACAAACGTAGTGTTGATTCGAATGACTACTATAAAAAAACCCAAGTAAAAAAGAGTCAGTAAAAAAAGAATGGAATTACCCATTAGCATAAATAAATAATAGACAGCTGATAACATTGTATCCTTCGTTGAAATTTTTTACGGAAATAAAAACGCCAGAAAAATAGTCATATTTGTATATAATAATTACTTGTATATTTTACAAGTAATTACCAACGGTCTCACACAAAAACCTTATCCCCATTAACCGTTAAGGACAAATACTTGAATAAAGTAGGATATTGGATTTCCATGCCGCTAATTAACGTACGTGTAGAATTTCAGAACTTGCTTCCTCTCTCTCACTGTCGCTCTTCCAAGGTCCATCAATGTCACTATTGCGATCGAATTACTTGTTAGTATTAAGCTAATCAGTAATTTGTGCATTATAGTATTAGGTATAAACCGATGTATAGGATGTAATGATGCTCACATCTTTCTACGTTTTAAATGATTTTCTTAATTCGACGTAATTGATGGTTAGGTAGAAAATAAGACTATGGAATGTAGAAGCTTTTCTTATGTAAATCAAAGTCGGTATTAGTAAAACAGAAAAAAATTTGCAAGCTTAGTTTTTATTTATTCGAAATATTTCAACCAAATCGTAATACAACAGGTAAATCTAAACTGTTTAAATATATCAGAAAATAAGTTCCTACAAATAACTTTAATTTTCCATTGCCTATGTGTGAGATCCAATGCTATCACGCCGATTCATTGCATATATTTAATAATATATACTTTTATTGTTTATTTTTTTTATTGTATTTAATAAATTAATACAGCATATAATAATAGTAGACTTTTAGTAAGGATAACAGAAGGTCAACTCTATGTCAACCAATCCCCTGTAGAAAAGGTGACGCACTACAACTTCCTCGTCACCATAATAAATGAAGAATGAACCAACAACTAGGAGATTAGAGCACGCATCGGAAAAGCTAGGTCCACCTTCAATCGGATGGAGGCCTTCTTCAAGAGTCACAACTTCTCTCTTGATACAAAAGTAAGAATGCTGCGATGCTACGTCTTCTCTGTCCTTTTTTATGGTATTGAATCGTGGACCTTGAACGAAACCTTGACCGTGCAGAAAACTAGAAGCATTTAAGATGTGGCTATATCGGAGAATACTTAGGATCCCGTGGACTGACCGAGTCACAAATGAGGAGGACCTCAGAAGAATGAATAAGAACCGAGCGGTACTGACCACCATCAAATCTCGAAAGTTACAATTCTTCGGACATATTATGCGAAATGACTCCAGATATGCTCTCCTTCAAGCCATCCTACAAGGAAAAATATTTGGTAAACGAGGTCTAGGAAGAAGAACATCTTCGTTAAAGAACCTCAGAATCTGGTTCAATACAACATCTGTGCAGCTTTTCCGCGCTGCTGCAGATAAGATAAAGATTGCCATGATTATCGCTAACATTCGTAACGAATAGGCACATCAAGAAGAAGAAGACTTTTAGTCCGTTGTCAGAGACGAAAATGTCACTGAACCTCTACAAATCATTCGAACACACTGAATTTTATTGCAAATGCAAAAATGTTTACCACCTGTACCCCCCGTCTTCCCTCTAAAACGCCCCGTCGTAGAGGAAAAAATCGATTTACCAAGAATGTATATGCAGAAGAAAGAAATGTTGCAAATAAAAAATGTAGATGAGATAATTTTGAATAAAAATGTCTATTGTCTCCCACTTTTTGTGTATAATGAACCGTTCTCTCAGAAACAACGCTTGAACCAACCTGCGTTACAACCAACCAATGTTAGATACCCGCGCAAAAATTAATTTTAAATATAATTTGTATTAACTCCACAGTAAAAGTTCGATATCTTTTGATAAGAGTGTCCTATCAACAAAAATCAGAGTGCTGCTTTCGTATGAAATTTTTTTATTTTGCTACAAACAAAGTCAGCTACAAACGTAAAAGTTTAAATTCTGCGCTTTTTGGAGGAATACTCAAAACTCAAAATCGAAATTTTATGTTATAGATTTGAAATATTAGACTACAACAACGGAAAATCCACTACACTGGTCAATGATAGTGTTATATTTTATTGATCTCACGAGAATCGTAAAAAATAGCAAAAATCGCTCAACCTTTGTTTATTTAAAATTTTTATAAAAACTGACTTTATTTTCGGCAAAATAAAAAATTGCATATAAAAGCTGCACTCCCCATCAATCAACACATTTTGACTTTTGTCGATAGGAGACTTTGATCAAAAGATATCGAATTTATACTGTCGAGTTGAAACAAATTTTATTAAAATTGATTTCGTGCGTGTAACTGACATTCAAAATCGCCGATTGCTTTAAGCGTTATTTCTGAGAGGATGGTTCATTTTTTATAAAATAGTGCTAATAAACATTTTTGGTTCAAAATTATCTTAGTTATATTTTTTATTTAAAACAATTTTTGGTACAATGTTCAGATTCTAAGTAAATCGATTTATTTTTGTTTTTTCTCGTCTATGAGGCGACTCATTAGGGGAAGCCGAGGGGTAAAAGTACCAAACTTGTATGGATCTTATTTGGGGTCCTAAAATTGACATTCCCATCAAAGTTCAGCTTGTTCGTATAATTTTTAGAGGTCACCTATTTTTATATTTTTTTTTACAGTTCTACTTCTCGTAAACTCTTATACGCTTTGAAATTCCTCTTGTTAGAGGATCCGTTTTAGTTGTTTGTGTGGTCGAATATTTGTTAGAGACCATATATGTTGATTTATTATTGCATGGATGCAATATGTGGAAATATGCTTTACTGTTAATGATACGTTGCAGTTTGAACGTAAAGCTGATTCTTCTAAAGCCATAAAATGTCCATCTCTTAATCTACTATGGCTGACTTTCAGTCTAAAAATAACTATTTTTTCTCGTCTGCTGATGTCGGATAGTTAGCTAGTTGATAAGTTGAAATGTCTCAGTGATAGGTTAAATTTCGTGGAATGTCGAGCAGTTTCTATTTTATGCTTTATTTGCAATATCGCCAGCAGTCTCACTACCTAAAATCCTGACATGGGATTAGTAAAAATTAGAAGCAGAACAACAATTTGTGGTTGTTATGAAACACTCCTTACTAAGTGTTCGATGAATCTACATATAAAGCATTATCATTATATCATGTTGACTAGTTATTGGAAAATTATCCCACAAATCGGTTACTGGTTTTATGTTTGTTGAAATATGTTAGAAAGAAGTTAACAATCATTAGTGTATAATTATTATTTTAAAAAGGGGTTGTCTAAATTATGTTGTTATTTGTTGCTGAAATAAAGATAGAGTAAGTTTGTAAAAGCAAATGATTTGATTTAAAGATACTATAATAAAATATAAAAAATATAATAGTAGTTGTTGGCGAGATATGAGCCCATTTCATAGTGGGTTGGATTTTAAAGCTCCAAAGCACATTATTTTATAGTGATATATTTTAAACAGTATTGAGGGTTTCTTAGATCAGATTTTGATGTTGAAATATATATGAAGCTTTCCGAATATAATCTAGAGCGAATGAGACTTTTGTAACCATGTATGCTCCTCATTAAGAGATTTTAAAATAATAATTTTAGTTATGCAATTAGATTAGCTATTTTTAATAGGGTGCTTCTAGTTGAGAGTACTATTAAAAATTAGATCAAATATCTAGTGATAATGAAAAACTATCAAGGATCTCGTTTAAGATGATTTAGGACTTTTAACTGACACGAAAAAGCTTCAGGTTTATTTATTTATCCTCGATTTTTTTGATGTGAAGTTAATGCCACATTAAGTTTTTTCACCACAAAATTAATTAATTTAGTGCACTGTGAATTAACTTTTTGGTATCGTTTGTGTCTTTACCGCAGCAGCGTATGATCACATCATCTGTATACCTATACATTTTACAGGTTTTAGCACATTCTTACAAATGTCGTTAAATCAAAATGAATGAAAATACTAATGAAATAATAAAATAACAGTGATATACCGCATGTCCGTAAAGTGTGGAATAAATTCGATATTTCCTAAATGAAAAGCCTTTTTAAAAAAATCTAAAACACGTCAATTTTTAAATTTAATGTTCTACATTTTACAATAAAATTTCATTATACAAGGAGATACACATTACAGTGATGACGTCATCGGCTCTTTTTTTTAAATGTACTGTATTTTAGGACTTTTTAGATCGATAAAAATGATCTGATTCCAAAAAAGTATAATACTGGTGGTCTAACGGATATAATTTGAAAGATATGCGCTTAGAAAATTAATTTTTATTGATTTATAATATATTTATTTTAATATAATAAATTAATTTAATAAATTATAAATAAATTATAATAAATAACTTGAAAGTAATCCAGTAATTAATACATGACTTAATCATAAATGTTCGAATTGTAGCCCTTGTTGCATTTGACAGTAACCCAAACGTTGTACAAATTCTTGTAGAACCGTGTTTATGCTTTCTTGAGAAATATTGTTTATTTCTTTACGAATTCTTGTTTTTAAGTCTCCAATATTTGCAGGTTTCGTTTTATAAACAACATTCTTTAAATGACCGCACATAAAATAATCCAAAGGATTGAGGTCTAGCGACCTCGCTGGCAATTCAATATGTTCACATCTTCCAATCCACCTGTTCGTTTAAAAATTTCGTTTAAGTAACTTCGAACATCTAAAGCATAATGCGGAGGCGCACCATCCTGTTGAGACCATAAACTTTTATCAAAAAATCCAAGATTAATTGTGCTGGGAATAAATGAACTAAAGTAGGTACGAGATACCCACCTAAAAACTGAAGGTATGCTGGCCCGTTTAAATTACCTTCGAAATAGTAGGGTCCAATGATTTTATTTCTTACAATGCCAGCCCATATGTTTACGTTTTTCGGGTATTATGTATGATGTTCCCGCATCCAGTTGGTGTTTTCTTTTGCCTAGTATCTACAATTCTGACGGTTGACCTCGCCATTTAATTTGAATGTAGTCTCATCAGAAAAAATAATATTTTGAACCAAGAGAGGGATTCGGTGGCTGTTATCCATTAATATTTCGCAAAATTGTATTCTTTTATCTGGATAATCCCCGTTTAATTCCTGTACAACTGTACATTTTACTTACTTTACTTACTTTTACGTACTTTGTGTACCGTTGTTTTGCAAACATCGAGATCACTACTAACCTTACGAACAGAAGTGTGCGCATCTTCTTCAAAAGCAAGTAGAACTTTTAATGTTGTAACATAATTTAAAGAGGGACGACCTGATTTGCGTGCATTTTCAACCGTACCAGTTTCTTGAAATTTTTTTTCAATCTTACTTACTGTTGACTGAGTGATGGGTATTTCTGGATATTTATCATTAAATAAATTACACACTTCCATCTGAATTCGCGATTTGTCTCCATAACCAATCATCATGAGTATTTCAATTCTTTGCTTTATACTTAAATTCATTTCTACTTAAAATTAATTCTAAGCAATAATACAGAACATTTACTAATTTTATTATATTATATTATATTATATTATATTATATTATATTATATTATATTATATTATATTATATTATATTATATTATATTATATTATATTATATTATATTATATTATATTATATTATATTATATTATATTATATTATATTATATTATATTATATTATATTATATTATATTATATTATATTATATTATATTATATTATATTATATTATATTATATTATATTTATTATATTATATTATATTATATTATATATTACTAATACTTAAGTATTGTACTACTTAATTGTTATTGAACGTTACTAAAAATAATTACAGTTTACCAAAAACTAGAAGTAGGCTACTTTTTTGCAATTGATAATAAATAATTTATTTTCTAAGCACATATCTTTCAAATTATACCCATTAGACCCGTAATTTAAATTATATCCATTATAGTAGTATTATACTTTTTTGAAATCAGCTCAATTTTATCGATCTAAAAATTTCCTAAAATGTAGGGTGTTACATTTAAAAAAAAAAGGGCCGTTGATGTCATCACCTTAATGTGTATCACATTGTATACTGAAATTTTATTGTAAAATGTAGAACATTAAATTTAAAAATCGACGTGTTTTAGATTTTTTTAAAAAGGCTTTTCATTTAGGAAATATCGAATTTATTCCATACTTTACGGACACACTGTATAATGAAATTATAGTCAAATTTATAAGAATTTAATCCTGAAAAATTATATAAACTTGAGAAGGCAATAAAACTAGATGATGTCCAAATACTTAAGTATCTTAGAAATATCGATATTTTTGAAATGTGAGCAGACATAAAAACAATAAACAAGTAAATAGGACTTAATTAAACGATTTCACCTAAGAAACTAAATATTATTCTTTAAACGAAAGTAGAACAGAGAAAGACATATTAAGAGGGTGACAGGGAAGGAGAGTGATAGTGATAAAGACAGAGATACAGAGCGAAAGATGAAATAATTTAAAATAATACTGGTTTATTTCTAGTTATCACTGACGAATAGATTATAACAATCATCAGAGATATATTATTTTTTTATCGACAGACATTTTACGAAATGGAGACCATATCTTCTTGACACATCAGATTTATTAAAATTACCAACATAAAATTCAAACAATACCACATCTCTTCACTGCGCTGCCGTCTCGTTACGAGTTATACAGCTGTATCATAAAACGTTAAGAAAAGCTTTTTATTGAAGTACACGATCTGAGCCCTTATTACCTCCACTTAGTAACCCAGAAAACATTTATGAGCCAATTATTTGACGAGTCACCCCTGTAATACTATATTTAGTGAGCCCGTAAATTGTAGGCATTCACCGAAGAATTATCCAGAATTGTTTGCAAGAGTGGGAAATAACCATTGGCGTACCTTAAACTGTTCTTAACAGGACCTTTTAGGGTGACCATTATTAAAATATTGTATCTACACCATATATTATAAATATATACCTACTAATACCATATAAATTACTCGTATTTTCGTTACTAGCTTGGTTAATTTGAAAATAATTCTTCTTCTCAATAAATATTGTATCTATTTGGGTTTCAAAGAATTGATTGTAATACAAATTACATTTTACGTTTACTTTCGATGTTTTGATTTCCATTCCGGAAATCGTTTTCAAAAAAGATTATTTTAAAAGTAAGAACGTTATTTAAAATATGGACGTTTATTAACTGTCGCTTTGTTATACCAATTTGACAGATGTCTTACTTGACTTCGATCTTGTAGGCAAAAAGGATATATTTTTGAGTTGAAAATTCTGAGGGTGGTAATGTCACACACGGGTTGATATAAATTCTGATTTTTAAATAAATTACTTATTACACATATAAACAGACATACAGAAGTTAAAACACTTCACAATTGTATTAAGGTATATAAAAACATATAATAGTTAAAACTTTTACAAGTGTCGTCAAAATTTATACAGTAGCATAACGTTTTCGATCTAATCACATCATCCTCAGTGCCTTATGTAGTTGAAGCTAACAATGAATTTGTGGCTATGACATCCATATATGGGTTTACATCTTTCCAAAATTTAATTATATGGTGACTTTAGGTCGATGACATTGGATAAAATTTAATACTTGAGGAGCTACATGTCTCCCTGCTCGGTTTTTTAACACGTGGTTCTTATCAGTTAAAATAACAAGATGTCGTTTATGTCGTTTTAACTGACAAGAACCACGTGTTAAAAACCTAGCAGGGAGACATGTAGCTCCTCAAGTATTAAATTTTATCCAATGTCATCGACCTAGAGTCACCATATAATTTAATTTTCGAAAGATGTAAACCCATATATGGATGTCATAGCCACAAATTCATTGTTAGCTATAACTACATAAGCCACTGAAGATGATCTCATTAGATCGAAAACGTTATGCTACTGTATAAATTTTGACGACAATTGTAAAAGTTGTAACTATATGTTTTTATATACCTAAATACAACTGTGAAGTGTTTTAACTTCTGTATGTTTTTTTTAACGATGGTATCCAGCCAACTACTGGGATTTTCCCATTAATTTTTAAATATAAACAGATTATAGTTAAACACCAAATATTCTATATCTTCTTCTTTCGGTGTCATATCAGGTCCCCTAACTTAGGCAATTATGTTAAGGAGTTATTTACGGTCTTCACATAATCGAAATATTTGTTAGGCACTGCGTATTCATGTCCAATCGCGAATGTTCTTGAAGCATGTTCTTTCGTGATAAGCTAAAGGATTCTGTACCGGCCTATTTTCCTATTTTAATATATTTCAATAATTAACGAACGATATTTTCTGTATTTAATCCTATCCATATTTTTTTACCCAGTAAAATATTTATCTAACATATATATTTTTTATTACGCCGAGTCCTAACATATGGTTCAGAGACCTGGACTCTAACAAAAAATTATGAAAACATGTTAGGATGTTTCGAAAGAAAAGTACTAAGGCGAATTTATGGCTGAATGACAATGGAGTGTGGAGAAGACGATACAACTTCAAACTTTATAGAATATACCAGGAACCTGATATCGTAAAACATATTAAGATAGGACGTCTGAGGTGGATAGGGCATGTAATGCAGATGGAACAAAATTACCCAGCTAGAAAACCTCTCCTTGATAGACCCAATGGTTAGAGAAGAAGAGGAGTATAGAACAAGGTTCCTTGATAACAAATTCTTAAAGAGGCTAGGATCCACCCACGTAGGGTTATTAAGCCATAATGATGATGATGGTATTTTTTACAATTCATTCTAAACCTAAAAAAAATGAAAATTTAAAAAAATATTTAAAACATCATCATCATCATCTTTGGCTCGACAATCCTCTGTGGATTTTGGCCTGCTCTAAGATTCGTCACCATTCTGTTCGGTTTCTGGCAACATGTTGCCATCTTCTAATTTTTAATATACGTAAATAATGGATAGCAGTAAAATCCCAAAAAAATGTATTAAATTGAACACCGCAGGAAAGACGAAAGAAAGGCAGACTGACAATAGGTTGGAGAGAAGGAGTCGACAAGAATATAAAAGTGAGAGGAATAGAAGAGTACCTTCTGAACGACCGAGACCAATGGAAACTGGAAATCAGAAAACGGCGAGAAGGTTATAACTGATTGTGTATATATAATTGTTTAACCATTTTGAAATTTTACTCTGCTCAATGACCTGATGATGACCAGAAAACTGTAGTGGTTGAAACCGGTTGTCGCAGGTCTCTAATTAATTTTTACAACCTTGTTTAAAATGAACTCATATGGGCAAACAATTGATTATTTAAAAATATTTATTTATGTAATAAAAAAAAATTAACTGACGAAAATGTATAAAACAATATTAAACCATAAAGCACCTCAAAAAAAGCCCAAAATATATCAGATAAGTATGCTTCTATAAATTAAGTTTTTTTCTTTTTCTACAGTTACGTAAATTTGATAAAAGTTTCCTATTGTGAAACCACTTACTACAAACTGCTGTAAAAAATCTACTAATCCTCACCTTTAACATTTTACTTTAACTTCTCGACAACGCCACATGAAAATTACCTCTGAGTAAAGTTCCCTTCATAGGTAAAAATGTAAATATGTATAACCTTTAAAAGGGAAAATACGCCGTCGAATGGCCGAATGTGAAATGGGTTTATTTGAGTTGGCCCATACTCATAAATATTCATGATATCAAGTGAGCAAAAGTAGTTTTATTAGAGGCTCTCAATGGATTCTGATTAAATTGCCAGACGGTCTTGGTTGGTATACGGGTGTGTTCAATTGCTGTTAGTGGAATGGTAATAGTTTGTGCTTGTGCTAGTCAACGCTGAATGGATGATAGTACTGTGTTAGGAGTAAAGACACGTACGAAATCTGAGTAAAGTTTTCAGATAGTTTTAACCCATTCGCTTTTAGTGTTTTACGATAAAAAATTATTGCTGTGGATGAAAATTTAATTTTAATATTAAATTTAATGTTTTTATTTAGTTAGTATGGATTATTGTATATTATTTTTTTTATGCAAAAATTTAAATTTTCGATTTAAACGATTCCTACGCGGAATGATGTAAATTCTCCTTTTTACTTGCCTCTTTTCTTTAAAAGTGTATATGCGTTTTCATGTTTCATCTTTATTGAGACTATTAGAATAAGAAGAATGTCTTTATCTCTCGGAGTAATCTAACTTTACTCCATGAGTCTCAATAAAGAGGAAATATATCGTAGTGTGAACGAAGGTCTTTGGTCTGATATGTTTTTAGCCAGAAAACGCAGGTATGCAATTTTTCTTCTGTAATTACTATTTTAATGGGAATAAGCCACAATTAAATGTTAAAGTAAATTAACGTTTTAATTTCCACTTCGGAAACCGGACTTCCGAAGTGGAAATTGAAACGTCAACTTACTAGAACCTTTAATTGTGGCTTATTCCCATTTAAATAGTAATTACTTTAACATGCCACAAGACAATAGCTTCAGAACTTTCTTCTGTATAATACGGTGCCTACAAAACAAATTACAGACGGATGTGTCTACAATGTAAAGGAATGTATTTTAAAATATTTTTAATTGTGGCTATTCCCATTAAAATAGTAATCACTTTGATATGCCACAAAAAAATTACTTCGAAATAATATTTTTGAGGTCGCTGAGAGACACACAATGATCTTTGATGTAGATTGCGCTACGTGATCTACGTAGCAATACCACTCTGTTAAGTGGGAAATTTGCTTAATAGTTCTGCTTTTATTTATTTCGTTTATCGAGTGAGTCGAGAATAAGTAGCATAAAACAGTATATAAGTAAAGAAGTATATAATGGGAAGCGAAGAAGATATGTAAACAAGATAGGTTGTTCTGGAGCAAAAATATTCTCTACCGCGAAATATTTGGAGCCTCTTTGGGTAGTCCACTCAGCCCCATAATAGCAACTATAATTTTGGATCATGTAATTTTACAATTGCCTTTCCCTTTGCCCTTAATTACAAAATTTGTAGACAGCCTGATTTGTTCTATTCCTTCTTTACAAATTCAAAACACCTTTAACATTTTCAATACTTTTAATAAACATATACAATATACTTTATAGAATAAAAGTGAGTGTTTTACAGGCAGGTTTCACAGGTGGTAAATCAACAATTCATCAGATTTCTATACTAAGAAAATTTTAGAAAAAACACGGATACCAACCACATATTTGTTGACTACCAAGCAGCCTACGCCATGGTGAAGAAATGAGAGATTTTTAGGGCAATAGGAGGTATAAATATACCAAAAAAATCGGTAATGTTAAGAAAAATAACCGTTCCAAAAGTTTGGGCTACGGATCCAGGAGGAATTATCTAACTTATTTAAGACCAACAACGATTTATGCCATCTTGATATTTAATCCTGCTTACTGTTTGACCTACCCCTACAAAAATTAACAGGCATGTCACCAATCACAAGCACAAGCTAAATATATAACAAGTCTAAATAGTATAAATTTTTGAGTAAGCTGATGGTATCCATATCATTGGGAGAACGTAAAACTATATACAAGAGGCATATATATATATATATATATATATATATATATATATATATATATATATATATATATATATATATATAGAAGAAGCACCCAATAAAATGATTCTTTTAATAAATACCAAAAAACAAAATACAAGCAAATATGCATGGAACCACGAATCCTATGGCCACTCGTTATAGAATAAGAAGTCATTCACGAAGTTAATGAATTTTTATATCTCGAATCCCTTGTGCACATTGACAATAGTACTATCGCAGAATTTGTATGGCCAACAGATGCTTTTTTGGGCTAAATGCCATTCTAGAAATCTGGAACCCTTAACCAGTTTATACAGTTCTCGAGGTCGGGTATCATATTATTTTTTGAGTCACTCAGTAGTTTTCAAAAAGTGTTTGCTGCATGCCATCTAATGACTTGCAGTCATGCAAGATAAGGTTGACTGTTTCAACTGAGTCTAGATCTACATAAACCAGTCCAATTGTACGCAGATATTCTTTGATTGGCTCACTTTTAGTGAGGTCACAAGGTCATTTACATATAGGCCTATTTTACATACATTTTTCTTCTGGTTCCTTACCGCTCCTAGCTAAGAACCAGCAACAAATCTTCATTATTAATTCAGGCAGCGCAAGGCACCCCTAAGTTTCGTTCGCTAACTGAACACGTACAGGGATGTCTTGAAGAAGAATGGGTGGTTTTAGTTGGTAGGCAGGGCTACAGAAAGGCATCCGTTTGCAGGACCTTATCTACATAGGGGTAAATGGGCTCAGATATTTTCCTCTGCCCTGAATCCAACACACGCCGAGCAATGGTATGGTGTTTAGAATATTTTCACCCTCATCAAAAAAGAAAAGGTATACATAAACTAGTCCAATTGTACGCAGATATCCTTTGACTGGCTCACTTCCAGTATGGAAGCTTGTTACTACTCTTAGCTGATTCCTGCTTGTTTTTCGCGTACTTCAGCTTTATTGCGCCTAGTAGTAACGTACGGCTCATATACTTGTACCCTAAATATGCATTTAAATCAAAGCGAACAAAACGAACGAACGAATTCGTTCCGGTTCCGGAACCGATGTCGGTAAATAAGCGAATTATCAAAAGAAATCAGTGTTCAGTGAGAACACTGAATAGAATGTAGCAAACGAATTCATTGGGAAGTACTCTTTTAATAATAATTTGTTTAAAAATTAGTTTGAGAGGGCTGTTTTTTGTGTATTGCTAAGAACTTGAATGCGTTAATAATTTTGCAATATGGAATGAACGAATGAAAAGACGCTCCAATTAATCAAATTATGTAGAAACGAAGAATGTATAAGAAATCCGAAGTCGAAATTGTATAAAATAATAAAAAAAAAACTGATGCCTGAAACAAAATTTCTACTGATATGAATTGTGATTTCTCTGAAGTAAAACAAATATTACTTCGGTGTAAATATTATCATTTAGACGAGAAAGTCAAAAATAAGCTTTAAAGGCATCTCCAAAAAATTCAGGAAGTGAGACTGATACAATTTATAATTCTGCCTAGTTTGATTTTAAATTTTATTTCAAAATCATTCATAGAAGTTCTACAGAAATTTGTTACTGGACCTAAATTGTCAGTCATTAAATCAATTAACAAGGCATCATCTCCTCTTTTTTCTCTTTTGTAGAACATCATATTCACTTCTTCCTTTTTTTAGTTCTGCAATAAATAAATTAAGCAGCCCTAATGATTACATAGCTCTAGTGTAAATCGTCCATTAATTTGAAAGTAAATTCACAAATAGATAGACTAGCAAGAGTAGAAAATAATATCACAAAATTAGGATAGTGTTAATAAGAAAGAGAATTTTTGTATAGTGTAGGATGTGAAATTAAAACATGTTATAAAAACGATTGATAATAAATTGCGTTGATGTAAATTTTAAAATGTATATTACAACATATAAAAATAATAGAAATAAAAGATTCAATAAATATTCTGCACAGACAAAAACGTGTTTTGACGTTAACTTTTGCATAATTTTATCAAACAGCGTCCAAGCGGCTCCATCTACTTATAATACGAATTCGGAATTTTAAAAATGTCGGCACTTTATTTAAAAGATTTCTATATTTATTCATTCAATTCGAATATCCAACAAACATTTCTCTCGAGATTCCCGTGCCAAATTGCATACAATATTATTAGTAATAGCCTATGCATTTCCTTGTTTCTGCTCACACATCTATTGAGTTAGGAATTTGAGATATATCCACTTTAACAGGTTCAATTATTGTCGTTCACTTGGGTATTTTGGCACCACGATTAGTGCGTGTAAATCATAATTTAATATAATACTGCCTAGTTGCTAGATAAAATAATATTCCATTGGCGTTTTTAAAGTTTTTATTTCATTAGAATTAGTTACATTAAGTACGATGTTTTTCTCAATTTCCCGATTTTTCTCTCAAATAATTACTATTACAAATTACAAATCAATTAATTTCTGGAAAAAAAATTACAGAATAGGTGAAATTGTTTAATTATGTTTATCAGCTAAACCGACTAAAACTTTATTAAAAATATTTTAGGAATTTTATCGTGTAGTGTTGCTTATTACATTTCTGCAAGTATTTTTTTTCTTTTTCGTAGTTGTTGTCTCTCAGTCCCCCAAGTAAAGGAATCCTTATCCACGACTCAGCTCTCCAACCCACAAGTAGCTGTTCGCAAATGTTTCTATTTATTTGCTTACCCTATCTCCAAGCCCAGTAATTGTTCAGTTTCCCCTTTAAACCCCCCAATAAGCAAAATATAAATTGTTACAATTTATGCTGATAATGTATTTTTAATTGGAAATACTAAAAGGGAATTAAAACAAGGACTGAAATAGTGTGAGTAGGATCTTAATAGAAAAGGTTTAAAACTTAGTACAACAAAACGAAAATATCTAGCATACATTTGAAGATGAAGTAACCACTACAAATAATAAGGATTTTGTATAGTAAAATTATTGTGAAATATACTAGCCTAAAGGTTTTTAATATGAGGTGTTTGGTAAAGTTAGAGCGGGATAGACGAAATATAATGGTGCATTTTGTGACATAAAATACCAAAGAACTGAAAGAAAAATTATCTAAGACTATCTACGCACTGAATTTTCACAGCGAAACAGAAATATCTACAAATGCACGAATACAATTGAGTATTAACTATATATTCAGAATGTACTCAGAATTCATGAAAAGTTCAAGCATTACAGCAATATATCCCAAAATAAAAGCGCTTACGTTAAGGGGATCAGGGACGCGGACGTTTAACGGAAATTTATTAGTAAGGTAAAAAGTCCAAAGAAGACGTGGTAGAAGATGGTTACACGAGACACGTTTATGAAGGGGATTATTATTAGTGTGGCTAAGGATATTAATAAAGAAATGTTAATATAAAACGACTTACCTAAATTATAAAGGCAATATAAGAAACATAATGATAATTAACATTTATTTCAATATACGCCTATCTATTTTATGTACAAAGAGCTGATCTAACAAATAATCTATTACGGCAAAAGTATTATACGGTGACGCAAGACTTTGTATAGCAGTAATTACTACTAGGTTGCGTCGTGACTTTTAAGCTATCGCTTTTGGAATGGTCCCAATTTTAGTTTACGTTCGTACCAAGGTAGGTGTATGTTTTTACACTTTCTATTGGTTGATCGTTTACACTGATTCTTTCAATTTGCTGTTCCTTCTTAGAGATCATCATACCTTTTGTTTTTTGAATGTTCAGTGAAAGTCCATATCTCTGACTCACTTCTGAGATTCTATTCATTAACTCCTGGAGGGCTTCATAACTGTCAGCGAATACCACTGTGTCATCCACGTATCTGATGGTATTGATACATTCTTCGGTAATTCGAATTCCGGCTTCAACATTATCTACTCCTTCTTGAAAAATTTCCTTAGAGTATATGTTGAACAGCAAGGGTGATAGTATAATCCCCGTCGGACCCCACGTTTGATTTTGATATCATCAGATTCTCCTGTCTCTGTACGGAGAGACGATGTTTGATTCCAGTAAAGATTGCTAATAATTTTTAAATCACAAGTGTTTACTACAATATTTGATAATATCTCCATTAGCTTGTCGTGTTTAACTGTATCGAACGCTTTATGGTAATCAATCTTCTTCTTCTTTGGGTGCCGTGTCCGTATGCAGACGTTGGCCGTCATCATGTTTACAATTTCCTGAAACCTTTCTCTGTCGGCTGCTGCGCGAAATAATTCTTCTACTGTGAAACCACACCATTGTCTAATATTACGCAGCCATGAAAGTTTCTTTCGACCAATTCATCTCTTTCATTCCACTTTTCCTTGTATTATAAGGCGAAGTAGATGGTATTTGGGTCCTCTAATTATATGGCCGAAGTATTCTGTTGTTCTCCTCTTTATGGTGTTTATGAGCAGACGTTCTGAATTGATCATTTGAAGAACATCTTCATTGGAAGTGTGCGAAACCCACGATATCTTTAGGATTCGTCTATAGCACCACAATTCGAATGCTTGTTAAGTATTGTGGTTTGTAACGTCCATGTCTCACAACTATACAATATGATGGACCACACATAACATTTCAGGACCTTCTTACGAATATTCATCGACAGGTTTCTGTTGCATAAAACTGGTTTCCAGGTCATAAAAGCCTTACGTGATATTTCGATCCTGGTTATTATCTCTTCATCAGAGTCACAATTCACATTTAATCAGCTGCCAAGGTATTTGAAATGATTTACCCTTTCAACTGCCATCCACTTTGTCTTTGAAATGTTGATTTTTAGGCCTCTCCGATAACTTGCTTCACTGACTAGATTTAGTAAAGTTTGGAGATCTTGTAAATTTTCTGCAAGAATGGCTGTATCGTCAGCGTATCTAATATTGTTGATTACTTCTCCACCTAGTCTTACTCCCTCTTGTCTGTCATCCAAAGCCTCCCTAAAGATTTCTTCAGAGTACAGATTAAAAAGAGTAGGTGACAAAACACAACCCTGCCGTACTCCACGTTTGATGGATATTTTTTCAGTCGGACTGTCTTCAATTTGGATAGAGGCTACTTGATTGTAATATAAGTATGTCAGCAGTCTTATATCATAGTGGTCAAGTCCTGCTGCCCGTAGGCAATCGAAAAGTGTATCGTGTTGTACTCTGTCGAACGCCTTCTCGAAGTCGATGAAACAAACATAAACATTCTTTCGGAATTCACAACTTTTTTGTAATAGAACGCGCATACAGAATAGTGCCTCTCTAGTTCCTAGGCCGTTTCTAAATCCAAATTGCTTATTACCCATCCTACTTCTACTTGCATAGAAGGAATACTCGGTTTTGTATAATTCGTAAGAGTATCTTCAGTGTGTAACTCATCAAACTGATTAGTCTAAAATCTGGTGGGCCTGATTTTCTTTGGTAATGTTATAAACAGTGACTCTAACCAATCATCTGGTATTTTTCCTTCGTTGTAAATTTTGTTGAATAAAGTGGTTAAGCAGGAAATGCTTTCCTCATCCAAAAGTTTAAGTAGCTCAGCAGGGATTTAATCTGGTCCAGGTGCTTTATTGTTTTTGGCTTGCTGTATTGCCTTTTTGACTTCCGAATTCATTATACTGGGACCTCTGTCTAACTGGTTGTCACAGGCAGTATTCGGAGCATTTTCTCTAGAAGCATCGTCAAAAAGGTCAGTGATGTATCTCTCCCATTCTTTGCACTGTTGTTCGTGATCACAAATTTTTCCGTCCGCGCTTTTAAGTATGTGAGCATTTTTCTGTTTTCTAATTCCGGCAGTAATCAATCAACCATGCAAAAATATCGCAATTCACGTCTAAACCGTTAAAATAGCACTTGTTTGCTAAAGAGAGCCTCTCTCGTATCTACTGCGTTCCGAAAACCAAACTGTGTACGGCTAAATTTTTCTTCGCATATTCTATATATCCTTTGACCTATGATTTTTAGAAATAACTTTAAAATGTGGCTCATTACACGTTCAAGTCCGACAACGCGACTGTCGCGTTCAGTAAATATAGACTCAGAGGCCCCCAACGCGAGTCGCGCGGTCTTGGACTATATGACAATAAATGAACGTTATCTCAACGGATCTTTCACGAATTACAACAAATATCTGCTGGCCGCTTCGAAACACTGACATATACTGGAGTTTGTGTTTGGTTTTCGAATTTTGATGTTAAACTTTATTCTGAGTATATGACAATGTATGAATGTTATCTAGGTGCATTTTTCAAAAATTATAACAAATATCTTCTGTCCCATTGATAAATTGGATGATAAAATATGAAACCCTCAATTCCATTGCTTACTTTTTAAATATTCAAGCTAAACGTGCTCGAAAACGACAAAATTAGCTGTAATAAAAGGTTGTAAAGTAATAAAAGTAAAAGCATCGATAAGCTTTGAAAGAATCACCAGATGTATTTAGATTATATTGCATTTGCAATAATTTGTTGTATTATCATAATCTTATCCCGTCGGTTTATTTTGCTATGCATTCAGTAATATTTTCTACGCCTTCAGTGTTAGATGTTTTTTGGTTTTACTGTTAGTCATTGCACGTGTTTTGCTAAATACTTCAATTTTAAATTATTTTTAAAATGAGTGATGAATATTGCCAACCTTCGACTTCTAAACGAGGTAGGTGGGAAACTTCTCAGCCAATCTCAGATCATGAATTATTACACATATTAGAAGATTCACATGACGTTACTGACGCAAGTGATGAAGATTTATATTGTGATCAAGATGATCGGACAGACGATCCTAAATTACAAGAAGAATCTGAAGATGATGATGGTGATGATGAGTCTCAAAATATTATTGAATGGTCTTCAGAGGTTCAACATCCTACAGTGCTACCATTTACAGCAATACCAGGATTGAAAATTAATGTGGGTGGCAGCAATAATATTGATTACTTCAATTTATTGGCATGTGAATTATTCTATGACCTGATTATTCAAAACAGCAATTTATATGCCGTTGATATTCTTTCTCTAAGTAAATCTGAGAAAAGTAGAATTGCAACTTGGAAGGATATAACTGTAGAAGAATTTAAAATTTTTCTTAGTTTGTTGTTTCACATGGGAACCATAAAAATTAATCGTATGAATGATTATTGGAAGAAAAATCATTTATTTAGTATTCCAGTGTTTGGACAATACATGAGCCGAAATCGTTTTATGTTAATTTTGCGTGCCTTACATTTTAACAATAATAGTGACAATAACCAGTCCAGACTTGCCAAGATATCCCCATTATTAGATTTTTTTAATAATAAAATGGAGAATCTTTATTATCCAGAAAGAAAATTAGCCCTGGATGAATTTATGATTTTATGGAGAGGAAGACTTAGTTTTCGTCAATTTCTCAAGGGCAAACGACACAAATATGGTGTCAAACTGTATACTTTGGCAGAATGTACCGGGATGATTAAACGCATATTAGTTTATAGTGGAGCTAGTGACCCTGTAGTTGGAGGACGTAATCATACGGAAAAAGTAGTGCTAAATTTGATGGATTCGAAACTAAATGTTGGTCACTCCTTATACATGGGTAATTTTTATAATAGTGTTCCATTGTGTAAAAAACTACTTTCGGTTAAAACTTATCTTACAGGAACATTGAGAACAGGAAGAGCGGAAAATCCACACGAAGTTGTTTCTCAAAAATTAAAACAAAATGAACTGGTGAGTGCTTACAATAATAAAGAGATATGTGTGTGTAAATGGAAAGATCAGCTAGATATTTTAATGATCTCTTCAGAATTTGGTCATGAAATGGTTCCAACAATATCTAGGAAAGGAATTGATAAAGAAAAGCCACGTTTAGTCGCTGAATATAACAAAAATAAAGGTGGTATTGACTTAGGTGACCAGATGTTAAATTATTATAGTTGCGAACACAAAACTATGAGGTGGTACAAAAAAATAGGCATACATATTTTTCAAATTACGCTAATCAACGCATACTATTTCATTATGAGTTCAGCATATGCATTGTTAGGTCCAGAAGCTTTGCCATCTTTTAGTTGTGATATTGCTTTTTCCACTTCGTCTGATGGATTGGTAAGTGGTCATTACATATGTAGGACGGAGGTTGTTCGGACCTATTATCATCAAAGAGTTCTTGTATGTATTTGGTACATATGCACATTTCTTGATTTTTATCTGTGTTGATGATCTTCTGCCGATCTTGCAGTTTGCCCTCCGTGTTGGATTTTTGCAGACCAGCTGCTTGTTTTACCTTTTTATGAATATTTATTGTATCGTGTTTTTGTTCCTTAATAACATATAATCTTTTACCAATTTAATATGTATGGGAGATGATAGGTAAAAAATTTTGTCAACTTCCCAGCTTATATTTTCTTTTGTATTAACGTATTAACTGGCGTGGTGGCCTCCTATTATTACAAAAATTGCCAAGCAAAATGATAAGAAAACCGAAATAATATTTAAAGTTGTAGCTTGTTCTATTGCGTACACACACAGTATATAAAATATGAGGAATAATCAACATTTTCATATATATTATATATTTTTTTTGATATAAAAGAATCTACTACTCTTGTCAGGTGTGGAGAATATTTTTATGTAGAGAAATCGAGATATACTTTACTGGTAAAAATTAAACATCTTTACTTAAATCTGGAGTATATTCGCTCCTTATTTACTATATCGAGAAATACCTGCAGATGTTCCAATGTTTCAGCTAAGATTACCGCGTCATCCCCAAATTGAACGTTGTTTATTACTTCTCCCCTATCCATCCACACACATACACCAGCACGCAAATAGACTTGATCTCTCCTACATTGAAACTGATATACTTTGGCACCGGTGGCGAATGCCACGCCGCTTCTGATGTGCAAAATGGGAAAAAGAGAAGCGGAAATCGGATTTACGTTGTCAAGACATTCGAAGCATTGATTGATTGATTACTTTGGCGGATGAGTTATGGGCCCTAGGCGACCCCTGCTCCAGCCCCCCCATTAATGTGGGACGAAGGAGTGTCCGAACTCTCTCGACCTCTAGTATGCGAGGATTATCACCTGCAACGGTCAATTTATCATTATGGGGTAATTGATGTTCGAGTCATTTGGTTCGAGAGTGCCGGAAAAAAGAAGGACGAAGGAAAACCTAATAGGAAAGCTTGAGAGTGCGGTAATTAAGTCATGAGACACAGAATTAGACGTTCTTTAAGAGGAACGAGTCCATTTAGCTTTTAACATTAAATGTATTTAGTTTAAATTTGAATTACCGTACAATAGAATGTAGTAGCTAAAGTATTAAAATATTTATTTAATAAACCCAATGTATTGTTAAGTGTAGGGATAATTTAATAACATTTCATAAATACTTACAATATATTTTAAACTAAAGGTTTTTAATAAGTACCTTATTATTGTTGTTGTTTCTATAATCACAGCATTCTAAATTTAAATATTTATATTTATTAAAATCTACATATTTTGCACTGTTTTATATATTTAAGACCTTCCAGACTACATAAAATCATAAGTGTTATAAATATATGGTTGAACTCGTATTGAATAGGAGATTCCAATAATGACTGAATATACAGGGTGATAAATTTTAAAAACTAAAGTTACCTACTAATAATATAAGAGAAACAGTAAATCCGGAATATTGCAAATATTAAATATGGAATCTCCGTATCCCAAAACAGGTGTACCTCAAATTTTGTACAATTATGCCAGCAATTTACGAGATAATTGGCCGTTTTCAGACTTTTGGGCCAATCTGTATATTAAAGTCTGGGTTAAGGTTAAATTTTGTGTACATGTTATAACACTAAATATATATACTGTTAATATATTTTTCGTATAAACGTTTAAATGATTGCCAAGATTTCCGCATTATCTATGGGGATATAAAACATAACTTATTTTAAAAAATCTCGAATATCGAAATAAAACATTTCTGTTGTAATTGGTATATTTAATGAATTAAATGAAATTTAAAAAACCAAAAGGAGCAAATACGGCCGGTTTGCGCTCGACCGTTTTGCGCCCTTACCTGAAATAGACCGGTTTGCGCTTTGCAATTTTCATAATAGAAATATCTAATTACTATAGTTTCCTTAATCGGCGGATTTGCGCTCTCTTGCAATATAATTTTAATTTCATTCTACAATAATAGTCTGGTAGTTGAAAGAGAAAACTGAAAAATTTCGAGGCCACATAATTAAGGATAATAACACAATAATTAAGGAAGCCGAACATCTGTGTAAGCCGAGTGTTGCAGCGACAGAAGTGAATAAGTGTGTCTTCAATGCTCGAAAAAGAGCTAGAGAAGACAATAGTTATTTGCCGATGTCAAAAATATATCAAGATGAATTTCAAAGATTATATAGTCAAGGACTGGATTTCGTGACAGACATCCCAAAATTCTCTTCAGTGAAAGTGCTTTAAACGATTGTAGAAAACGTACTTGTGGGCTTCTCACAGATTCAGCGGCAGAATCCGAAATAGTATTTCCAGAAGAAATTATTACAATGAACGACAAAACGAAATTTTTATTTATCGACAAGACCACTCCCTCGGGATACAGAATCTTGGTGTTTGCCAGCAACAAAGCTAGGGAGATTTTGGTTAACAGTAAGGACACTGTATTTATGGATGGAACATTCAAAAGCTGCAGTACGCAATTTAGTCAAATATATACCGTTCATATCGATATTGGTAGTATGTCAGAAGAGACAAATACAATTCCATTGATATTTGCGTTACTTCCTAACAAAACCAAAGAGACATACGATATGTTATTATCATCAATGAAAGAGAAACTACCAAATTGGAAACCATCTCTTATAAAACTGGATTTTGAACAGACAGTGATTGGTGCCTTAGAAAATTATTTTCCCGAAGCCAAAATTTCTGGTTGTAATTTTCATTTCAATCAATGTATAGAAAAAATGTTCAAAATGTTTGACTTGTTTCTGAATAGACTGACAACGAAGATATACCTTTGCACATAAGAATGTGTGCTGCGTTAGCGCATCTACCCATAGAAGATATCGATGATGGCTGGTTATGCATTCAAGAAACCTCTCCTATTTCTGAAAAAATCGAACAGTTGTATGACTACTTTGTCAAACAATGGTTAGAAAATACTCACATTACCAAGGAAATGTGGAATTGCCACGATCAAAGACATCGCAGTAATAACGTTTTACAAGGTTGGAATCATCGTCTAGATACATTAATAAGACCACATCCCAATGTATTCCAATTAGTGAAGTGACTGGTTAAAGAAGCAGAATATTGTGATCACCTTTATGATCGATTTACTTTCAATCTGGAATGAGCAGAAAATCAGAGCAGATCTAGCAAAAAAAACATATATTAATCTTGATGAAAGAATATCCAAAAATTTTAAGAAATATAAAGATACAAGGGACTTAAGGTTGTGTTTAAGGACATTGGCATATATCTAGAAGCTGCAATAAATAGACAATTTTTTATTCCTAAGAATTTTTTGTATTTTACTGTATAAAAAGTTTAAAAAAAAAAACGAAAAAAAAACAAAAAAATTAAAAAAAATAACAAAAAAAAATTAAAAAATTAAAAAAAAACGCAAAAAAAATGAAAAAATAAAAAAAATATCTTCTAAACACATCAATGTTTAGATTATGTATAAACTATGACAGTCTTAAGAGAGCGCAAAACGGTCGATATAAGAAAATAATTAGCTATACATCTTCATTAAGAAAGTGTTAGAGCGCAAACCGGCCGATTTCAGGTAAGGGCGCAAAACGGTCGAGCGCATATCGGACGACACCAAAGGAGCAAGTTCAAGACGTTGTTGGATTTATCAGTCCATCTTTAGTGAACTTTGTAGTACTTGCAAAATGGTTGGGTCAAATGGATTAAACCATATTTGAAATTGTTAAATTATCTGGCAATATGCTGATGAACTCGTTTCGAATAACATTGTCACTATAAACAGTCAATTATCATTTCCGATACATCAAATTAGTTGGCATTTAACATTCCTACAGTTCGGATGTAGAAAACTCTTTCGAGTAGGGACTTGTGTTCATCGGCATATTGCCAGATAATTTAACAATTTCAAGTATGGTTTAATCCAGTTAAACTCGACTACTGTTTAGTTTTGAGGTTATTTTGACAGTACTACAAAGTTCACTGAAAATGGACTGATTAGTACATCTTAACCTTAATTCTTCTGGATTTTTAAATTTAATTTTTAATTAAATATATCAATTACAACAGAAGTGTTTTATTCGATGTTCGATATCTTTAACTATATGGGGCCAACTCTTAATTATCCGTTTTTAAGTTTATAACTTTTTTCTTTTCTAGAATTTTGAACTAAACACGTAACCGAACTTAACCAGATCCAGGGGCACTAATGGCAGGTAGCGAAGAGATCCAGAGAGTCGACAGATTCACTTACCCCGGAACTACCCTCAACGTACAATGGGACTACGCTCAAGAGATTAGATCCAGAATTGAAATGGCACGGTCTACATTTATTAAGTTGAGATCCTTGCTGTGCTGCAGTGATCTCAGTTTGAGAACCAAGATGCGGATAGTGAGGTGCTACGTTCTTCCAGTGTTACTATATGGAGTTAAAGCGTGGACACTGACGCAAGCCACTGAAAAACGAATCGAAGCCTTCGAGATGTGGATATACAGAAGGATACTAAAAAATCTTATGTTGACCATGTCACCAACGTTGAGGTCCTACAGCGCATGACAAAAGAAAAAGAAGTGCTTAATTTAATTAAACAACGTAAGCTTGAGTACCTCGGCCACGTGATGCGGAACGAAGAAAAATATCGAATTCTTCAACTCGTTATGCAGGGTAAAGTATTTGGCAGAAGAGGACCGGGACGCCGTCGTATCTCGTGGTTAAAAAATCTCCGACAATGGTTTGTGATGACCTCAGCGGAGCTGTTTCGCAGAGCAGTCAACAAAACAATGATAGCCTTGATGATCGCCAACATCCGGACCGGATAAGGCACTGAAGAAGAAGAACTTAACAATTATTTTACTAGCCAGTGAGAACACATTTATAAAGATTTTCTGACAATGGGTTACAATTCTTTCAATTTATCAGCCAAAGTAGTATATGCTTTATACTACCGACTTTTGTTCGCTCCTAGTGATCATTACGTCTTCTCTTGTCGAACTGCGCATGAAATAAATAACAGTCACCTTAAGATTGTTTATATCCACACTCGTGGGAGGATGTATGTTGTCATCACTCCACTTTCACATGTTGACGACCGTAAAGGTACAACGTGTCGGTCCAGCCCATGAGGGGTGGTTTTGTTCTTTTTGTCGCTGTTGAGTACCTGACTCGTAAAAAATGGGAAAATCCATACTAAAGTGCAACAGTGCTAATACATAAGTACATAACAATATGTCTCATTTCAAGAGATAAGAACCACCTAAATACAAAGGAAATAAGTGTTGAAAATAATAAAAGTTTAGAGTAGACTGGTGTCATATATAAGCCTTTCAGTTTAATTTAAAACCTGCGAAAATTTTTGGAGATACAATCGCTGAATGTTTTTAATCTTGTGAAACAAAGGACGATACCTGGTTTAATTTATAACTTTTATTACGTATTTGTTTAGTGCATTGCGGTACCACAATTTTTTATATAGTATTTTCCTCAATTTTTTCGTATTCCGTAATTATTTGTATTTTTTTTGTGTACAGCCTAAAAATTTGTAAGTGCAGTACCCTAGTGATCAATTTGAAATGATTTTTTTATTAGATAGTAAGTTAGAATACCGATAATATGATAATTAAGCTATAAGTAAGATAATCTCACATTTTTGTTAAATTTTGCTATTTAAGTTCACATTTTAGCTTTACCGAGTAATAAAAATATTCCATATAACTATAGGAATATTTGTTTAAAACCTGATTTATCTAAATTCACATTTTTGACTTTTGCTATTTGCTTTGTTTGATTTATGCCGACTTTACTAATTAATGTGTCGACATTCTATAATAACTTTTACCTGGCTGAACTTTTGAGAAATAAAAATTATTAATTTGTGGTAAATATTTGTTTGCTACTTTCTTATACTCTTTCTTCTTTCTATAGGTTAATAATAAATAGTTAAATCTCACATTACTATAGATTGACAATATAAGGTAAGTGTTTGCTTCTCTTTCTTTTTGAGTACATTTTGGTTTTGTAGAGAGTTTTAGCCTATCTTTCATTTTTTTTTTGAATCGTTCTTACATTAACCTTCTTATAGGTCAAGTGTCGAGTTTTCCTTGTCCCTCGACTAAGGAATAAGTGGCGCCCTTTCTTTTAGTACCAAATTTAATCATTTTCATTGGTACCTCTCAATTTCCAATTTTTTCTCTAAATATACCCCATCCCAGATCTATGGACCCACGTCCCAAAGCTTACCGTTTGTCCTTCAAACCACCTGGGCCGGTTTTCAAGCTAAACATACCTGCATCTGGACTTTCTCTTTATCTTTTATTCCCCCACTTCCCATACAGACAAGTATGCCTACAACAAGCGAGATAATCTTTAGCAAAAACTTTATGTTTATGTAGTTTGACTTTAAACTTAATTAAGGCCAGTAGGTACCTAATACAAGGCTGCCTGAGACAGAAATTTTTAAATACAAGCGTAAAAGTCAAAAACTAGAGATATGGTATACGAAGGCGGTCCGATAAGAACTTTGTAGTCATAGTTTTGTTTTGATCGCGTGTGGATGAGGGCGTATCCGTGGATTTTAGAAAAATATACAAAGAGCAAAACCGGTCAGTGACTCAATTCTTGGTTTTGGAAGGCAAATTAAAGAGTGCTTGGAAGCTGTGTACAGTGACTCTCCTCCTTCGATGGTGACCGTCAAAAATAGTTATAACGTTTTATTGAGCCATGCCCAGGTAGACAGACAACGTCAAAAGAATCGCTGGGAATTTGCAGCAGGAAGCTTAACACCGACAGAACTGGATGGTGAAGATGATCATAAAGAAGCTGGAGTATCGCTGAGTGTAGTGTATCGAGCTATAAGGAAACTATGTTGAGAAGTAAATAGTCACTTTTCCAAAATTTTTGTTTCCCTTTTGTAGGCCTATAGATAAGTACTTATCGGACTGCCATTTAATGGCCAATGAAGCACAAATTTGGCTAGAATAACTGCTAATATTAACTTGATAAGGCACGTTAAATTAAAGTGCACGTTAAACTAAATTAAAATAGATTTGTTAAAATTATGTATTGTTAAAATGTATTTACTAAAATACTTCCAGATGTAAAAAAAATAACAATAACTGTTAGTCTAAACTTGTAAACAAAACATGTTTTAATTTTACATACATCACATTCTCCAGTCCAACAAATCTCGCCTCATCTTTGATTCTGAGCTCAAAAGCTTCCTCCTTAATTTAAATTGCAGTTCATCTCCTGCTAACATCGAGTTCGGTTGTAGATATTTGTAAAAGTATTCGATAGTCGATACCTGCTGCCTTCAGCCGTAAATAAATAAGGGAGTAGCAAATACTGCCCTCCTGATATACGGCTTAACTTCGCCCAGACTGATACAAGTAGTATATTGCGAGGTGTTGGAATTTATTCCCCAAGTTCACAGAACTTCTGTATTTTAGTGGTAGATATGTATGTTTTTACGGTAGTAGATACTGGTATATATCTTTAAATATATAAATGGAAAAGAAGAGTAATAATAAAACTAAAGTCTACGTTTTTTTTTCGAATGAAATGTTCCTCATTTGTGACAATATTTTGGGAGCTTTATTTTCTGTAAGACCTATTAGTATGTTTTATCCCGCATTATTACAAGCTATTTACTTTTTCTATCCGCACATTGCAAAATACTGTTACTGGAAAAAATATTAGCTTACTACATTTTTATTTACTCAATTTCTATTTCATATATTTTAATAAAATCAGTTCGATACATAAAGTTTAAAAAATCGATCCTTTAGTTTTGTTCGGTATATTTATCTGTCTGACCATCGAGATTTGTGTAGCTCAAACTTCAACAGTAGCAAAGTTCAAATTAAGAAATATTACAAGTCGGACAAGTTATGTGGAGAGAACTTGTAAAATTAAAAATTTGTAGTTCCTGTTGCGGTTTCGCAACTGTATACAAACATTGTTAAAATATTAAGAGACATTTGCTAGTTTTGATTCTCTCCGTACAGCTAGTCACGATTTCGCGTACAAAAACATAGACGCTATCGAACAATAAACGGTTATTAACACATTGTTGCAAACAAAAGACTGTTCTTTCTTACATTGTTGTTAACAAAGAAGAACAGAAAAATTAGTGGATTTCGTTAAAATTGCCGATCGCTTTTGTAATTATCTCACACACGTAGCGTCAACTGGCAAAAAACATTTCTTGAACTAACCGCCGGTTTTTTCAGTCAGTAGGAGAGACTAGTTCTATCGACCAAACAATATAGTGGTGTCTAAGTTTTTAAAATATGCACAATTTGTTACCAAAACTATTTGCTACTATATCAAGTACCGTTTACTGGTATATGCATTTTGTTGTTATTATATTTAAATATTTTGTGAGAGTATATTTTTATTAAAAAAACTCATTAAAAAAATTATTTTACAAAAACAACAGCACTAAAAATGCGAGTGGCAAAAAGGAGCATGGAAAGATCTATTCTCGGCGTGACACAAAAAGACAAAATAACGAACCAAGACCTAAGAAAAAGAACAGGTATCACTGATGTCGTCGAACGTATAGCCAAACTGAAATGGAAGTGGGCAGGTCAAATACCGAGAGTAAAAGACTCAAGATGGACCAAAAAACTAATTGACTGGCGCCTAAGAGAAAAAAAAACGCAGCAGAGGACGACCACCAACACGCTGGATAGACGACATTCCAAGAAATGGCAACAAAACGCACAGAACCGTGAAGAGTGGCAAAAAGTGGGAAAGGCCTATGTCCAGCAGCTGACAGAAGAAGTTGCATGATGATGATGACGATAATATTGAAATATGTTCATTAATGAACTCTATTTAATCTTGTGCTGCGAATTGAGAGACATTTTAATCTTATTTGGAACATTTAAATTTAACTTCATCAGAATACTTTACGTTTATTTAAATACGTATTTTCTATATTGTATAATAATTATTGTAGTTTTATTTTTACCATTTGTATCATATACGTGTATAATACATGTACATATATTATATATTATATATTATATATTATATATTATATATTATATATTATATATTATATATTATATATTATATATTATATATTATATATTATATATTATATATTATATATTATATATTATATATTATATATTATATATTATATATTATATATTATATATTAAATAATATATATTATATATTACACTGGACACTAGAAGTCATCCCAGAAGATTGGAAAGTAGGAATCATACTTCCTATGTACAAAGGGGGAGACAAACGACTCTGCAAAAATTATAGGGGCATAACAGTTTTAAATGTCATCTACCAGATATTATCAGGAATTATATATAGCCGCCTGGAATCGTTTTCGGAGGAGATTATTGGTGAATACCAATGTGGCTTCAGACCAAAGAGGTCAACTATAGACCAAATACATATGTTAAGAGGTATACATGAAAAATGTGTTGAATATAACATACCTATTTACAACTTGTATATCGATTTTAAACAGGCGTTTGATGGAGTAGATCGACAAAAGATGTTAAAGCAACTATCTATGTTAGGGATACCCAATAAGTTGGTTAAACTTATACGAATGACTCTGGAGGGTTCCAAAGCTATGGTGAGAATAGATGGAGATATGACGCAGGCCTTTGATATTGAAAATGGAGTTAGACAAGGGGATGCCTTATCAACAACACTTTTTAATCTAACTTTAGAAGCTGTTGTTAGAAAACTGGATGTAAACGGCTGTATTAATACAAGATCTATGCAAATATGCGCATATGCGGATGATGTTGCCATAATAAGCCGCAACAAAAGGGTATTGAGCGAAAAAGTTATAGAACTGAAACGAGAAGCTGCTACGTTTGGTCTATATATAAATGAAAGCAAAACAAAATATATGGAGTGCACAAAATCGAATGAACATGAGAATCTGAAGGTAGACAACCATACCTACAAATATGCCTCCACTTTCCCCTACCTAGGCTCAATAATAAATGACAACAACAACATCAGTCAAGAAATACAAGCACGGATTCTTAGCGGTAGTAAGTGCTTTTATGCATACAAAGACTTAATGAAAAGTAAGTTACTGAATCGTGAGTCTAAGCTGAGAATCCACAAAACAGTAATTAGACCAGTGGTCACATATGGATGTGAAACGTGGACCCTCTCAACCACTGATGAAAATCAACTGAGAATATTTGAGCGCAAAATACTAAGGAAGATATTTGGACCAACCCAATGCAGCGATAGTTCGTGGAGAATTAAAATGAACCACGAGCTGGATGAACTAATGCAGAGCGCAGATATTGTCAGATTTGTAAAATCACAAAGACTAAACTGGCTTGGTCACCTAGAAAGAATGCCAGATAATCGAGCTGTAAAAGTAATCCAGAGATGGAAGCCCCAAGGAAACAGAACAAGAGGAAGGCCCCGTAAAAGATGGATAGACGACGTAGAGAGGGATCTTAAAACCATGAACATCAGGCAGTGGCGAAGGAAAGTATCCGACAGGGCAGAATGGAAGAACATTGTTAAGCAGGCCAAGACTCACAAAGGGTTGTAGCGCCATTAGAAGAAGAAGAAGATATATTATATATTATATATTATATATTATATATTATATATTATATATTATATATTATATATTATATATTATATATTATATATTATATATTATATATTATATATTATATATTATATATTATATATTATATATTATATATTATATATTATATATTATATATTATATATTATATATTTTATAACAATTGTTTGGCTTGTTAAAAATTATCCTATTGTTTTACTATATTTATGTGGCAAGTCATTGATCTTTCCTGCCGTATCATATTTTAGCATGCTCCTGATTTTTTTTGTAGAGAACCGGTTTTTGTGTTACATAGATTCATCTCAATTCGTCCCAATTTGTCTAATAATATTTAGTTGTCGAAAACAGCTGTGTTTTACGCTAATTCTTTTACCTTTTGTAAAGCAATCTGAGCAAAGAGGAATAGTTGACAATTGAAATGACAGCTAACGGCTGCTTATAAAAAGGAGCGAACAAATCGTGTGTGGCGTTGGTGGACGAGAATTTGTTCCCTTTGGTCGGTAGCTGTGTGCTGACAATAGCTACGGAAAAAAGTTCGACAGTTGACAGACGAAGAAAAATTAACAGTTGACACTAAATAAGGAGAAGAAGAAGAATTGACAGTTGACAAATGGTTCTAGTCTTAGCTAAGGTTCATTCTCGGCCGGTAATGCAGATTCAACGCTTACCGACAGAGACGACAGAATGAAATGGTATCCGAATAATTGGGATCACCTCATAAAAAATATGAGACAGTGATATAATTCTAAATCGTTCGGCCACGACATATATATATTTTAACAAATATAGATAATGAAATAGTTGGGTGTGGTGTTGTAGACCCATGCCTTGCTGATCATTGTGCTCAATTCCTGAATTTAAAAATAAAATCTGATCAAATTGACAATGATAGGATATTCAGAAGACACATAACATGTAAAGGCACCCAAATGTTAAAACAATCACTAAAATCTGTGGATTGGTCGTTAATAAACAATTCAATAACAGCAACGGAATTAGCTGAGTTCATAATTGACACATATGTAAAATTAACTGAAGTTTGCTTTCCAGTAAAAAAGTCAAGAATTCATTTTGAGGCACCTGTTTCTTGGTTTGACGATGAACTAAGGAAAATGCGAGTAAACCTTTCGAAGATAAAAATTACTGCTAACCTTACTAGTGATTACACTCTGTATAATCAATTCAAAAAACACTATCAATTAACAATATCAATAAAGAAAAAACTGGCATATGAGCAGTTTTTCTTAAAATCTGATAATATATCTCGAGATTCTTGGAAAGTCATCAATTATCACAGGAATAAAACTCAAAATAAAAAAGTAACTTCATGTAATATTTCATCAAACGAGTTTAATAATTACTTTACTTCGGTAGCGGGAAATATATTGAACTCGTTAGATGAGACAGATGAAAATGATGCCATGAATTTTTTGGAGGGAATATACTCCCCTTGCCACTCGTTGTTTTTAACATCTGTTAGTGATACTGAAGTTAGGAATACATTATACAGCTTGAAAAACTCAAAATGCACTGATTTTTACTTCTTAAACAAACAATTAGTGATAGAAACTCTGGATATTATTATTGATAAACTGGTCATACTTTATAATCTTTGCCTTATCGAAGGAATTTTTCCCGATGTATTAAAAGTAACAAAAGTGTTACCGCTACTCAAAAAAGGATCTCCAGAAGAAATTGAAAATTATCGCCCTATTTCTATTATTCCCATTCTTGGTAAAATTTTTGAAAGTATTTTGAATAACCGCTTAATAGAGTACATAGAAAAGTACAAAATACTTCATTGTAATCAATATGGTTTCAGAAAAAAATGCAGCACTACTCGAGCAATTCAGGAAATTGTAAGGGAAGTAGTTGATGGCCTAGAGAGAGGTCACTTCGTGTCTTTAACATTGTGTGACTTATCTAAGGCTTTTGATTGTGTCTCACACACTTTACTTTTAGACAAAATGCACAAATATGGCATAAGGGGAAATGCTCTTAATTTATTTCGATCGTGTTTAATAAACAGAAAACAGGCCGTTTTTTTAAATAATAACTACTCCAATTTTCACAATGTTGAACATGGAGTTCCCCAAGGGTCTATATTAGGACCTACATTTTTTCTTCTATATCTCAACGATATATTTCATTATACCCACCCCTTAAGGTGTATATGTTTTGCAGATGATACAACCGTTATTAGTACCGACCAGAATCAATATAATTTAAATAACAAAATAGGAAACGATGTGCTTAAAATTAAAAACTGGTTTACACATAATAAACTAAAACTAAACGAGGATAAAAATCAAAATATAGTTTTCAGTTCAGATCGAAGACACATTTTTAGATATAGCATCAAATTGTTTAGAATTTTTATGGATGACAACTTAGATTGGGGCATCCATATAGACAACTTAAGTTCTAAACTCGCCAGTACAATATTTGTAATGCGTAACCTGGTTTATTTGGTACCTAAAAGTACCCTTAAAATGTGTTACTTTTCATTGTTTCATAGTCATATACAATATGGAATAGCTGTTTGGGGCAACTCTGGTCATGCCGACAGAATATTTAAATTACAAAAGAAGGTGGTGAGGATACTTGCTGGAGCGGATTTAAGGGATCATTGTAAACCATTATTTTTGAACATGGGTATTATGCCTCTACCTTCGCTTTATATGTATGCAACACTGTTGGAAATTCACGATAATAAAAATAAGTTTACTATAAACTCCCAATTACATGATCATCTAACAAGATCGAGGGATTTAATTAGGCCACAACGATTCAGACTATCAAAGAGCACAAAGAATTCAATTGATATTCACTTGTATAACTATCTGCCTAACGAAATAAAAACTCTGTCTCCACCACTGTTTAAAAATAGGATCAGAAAGCATTTTTTAACATATTGTTTTTACTCAAAGACAGAATACCTCAATACACCTTTATAACGTGTACCCAGTTTGGTCAGAATACTGTCGATTTACTATCTACATATCACATTGTATTATTGCTATTAAAATGTACTAAGTTTTATGTATTAGTTTATTTAGTCATCGATTCGGGAATATTCTTAATTATTTGCACATTTTTGTTACTTCCATATTTCAAAGATGTTTTATGTGACAGTTTAGGTTTGTTTTTTTTTGGTTAGAGATTTTTTTATCTTAAATTTTTAATTTTAATTCTTCTGCTAATACTTACATATGTATATTACTTTAGCCAATATGGTTAAGTTAATTTTAAGTTTACATTATTATATCTTTTATTGTATTTTTTATACGGACTTCAAACTTTATGTAAAGTGGTCAATAAACGTTCTATCTATCTATCTATAACATAATAATACCATAAGAATCTTGAGTAAAAAAAAATAGATGGCGACAGGCCGACAAAGAACTCCAACGTTTTAATTTTATAGATGCATTTCTAATTGGAAAGCAACAGACCTATCGAAACATATATTTGAATTTTAATTAATCATTTTTAACAGTTTATTTTAGCCACTTTTTAATTAAAATAACTTTGATATTGAAATATTATGAACGCTTTAGGTTTACGGATTTTTTAACTAGTATGTTTTACGGCTACATCCGCATATTTATAAATAGAGCAGACTTTTCCCACTCGATATTTTATGTTGAGTGGTCCCGTGCTAGTTCAATGAGCTTTTCAGACAGTTCTAACATACTTCCAATATACCCATACATCATTTTAAAATGCACATAACTATCCAAACTCGTATTCAAAGAGTTGAAAGATTTTTTCAACATATCAACGCTAACGGACTAGCGACTTCTCTCATTCCCTGAAATTATTCAAAAACATTCCCAAACTTTCCACTCCCAAATTTTCACATATATGTTTTACCCTAATATGACCAATATAGAAACTTTTAGATGAATGCGAATTTGAGGACGGGTTTATACCGGGGAACTTTTATTTATGAGTTTTACACTGTGGCTGAATTTCAACGAGTTCGGGTATCAATTGTACGGGTTCAATTCTGATGGTTTATGTATTGCTCGGTAAGATGGTGGATTTTTGAAGTTAAATATATTTTCACTTTTACCATCTACTACTTAAAGTATATCCACATAAGTTGTTTTAAAATAATAAAACACCTACATCGAACAGAAAGAAACTCACCGTGTTATCACAAAAGACAAACAGAAAAGGAAGAATTACCAAGAATTGTAACAGTTGGTTATTTCTACATGTAGATTAAAATAGAGGAATGAATTATGCTAACATATAGTTTTTTTGTCTGTATTACAAGTAATATGGACTTATAATAAATTTATACGAGTGAAATGTAACATTTAGGACAGTATTAGATTTGTAATATGTATAATAAACAAATCAATTTATTGGGAACTACAGTCCATCTAATTTACAAACCGTTGCACGTCATTATCTACGTCAGAGATCGAAGTTGACATAGTTGCCAAAGTATAAAAAATTCCTGAATCCATTTTAAATAAAATAGGTCACATAATTATTGCAAAAGTGGATTATACAACAAAATAAATTAATATTTAATGTAAATAAATAGAAACAAAACAAGAGTTAAAAAATAATCTTGTTAAAAACAATTTGAGCCGCTTGTTTAAAAAACAACATAGTTTAATTAATAGTAAATACTAAAAACAAAACTAAAGTGTCAACACCGTAACTGTCAAATAAGTGTTACCAATTTATGCCAAAACTTCACCTTCGTTCGATTACAGTTACAGTGTGTTCCGAACAAATCTTCTTCATAAAAACGCTTTATAATGCATTTATACAAATTAAATGAAACATATCATTGTGCATTTCTTTAAGTTAACATTAATAGAAATCTTAAAATATTATTTCTACGCGTATATAATAAAATATGTCTAGTGGCTGTAATGCCAGTGTACTCGGCAAAGTGATTCTAAAAAAGAACACACCTACCGCCTAAATATTTCGTGTTGGTATCATATGAGGTCACGGGCTATGACGCCGATGACGTGCAACGGTATGTAAATTAGATGGACTGTAGGTATTTTGGGAGACTTTGAACGACGAAACGATTATGGGTTTAAAAAAGTTGGTGAAATAAGAATTTTAATTTGGATGAGACAAAGAATAAGGTATTTTGTTACTAACTGTGGAAATAACAACATCCAATCTTGACAAATGAACTAGTGTTAGCAATTATTATAAACGGTGTAAGAAGTAATTTTGTGAGTAAAAGGTTACAAAGTGGTAGCAGTTTCTGGACTAGAAATGCTGATTGGGGGAAGTTTCCAGTATTTCAGATTCGCAGTATTTGAAAGAGCAAATCAATTTATCATTTATCGGGAGAATCATAGCCAAGGATATTTGGGCAGCCAAGAGAAATAGGAAGGATTATTAGGACATTTGATTCATGTAAGCAGAACAAAGGCAACATTAGGGACATTTTAAAATTTAAAATAATTGAAATTAAACTGGTTATCGAGAACAATAAAATAAAGTTATTTTGTATTATTTTTCTTTGTTCATTTTCTGTAAAATAATATCTGTTTTAAAAGCCAGTTTAACTTGGCCTGCGCAATTCAATTTGTCAGGATAGAATAACATTAATATGTCTAATTAATTTATTATTACATATTATTAAATTGTTGGAAAGCAATAGCCAGTACGCTACTGCTACTGAAGGAAATAAATAATGGATAAGAAATGAAAATTGAAATATGGATAAATTACATATAAAAAGCAGGTATGCTTATCATGATTACCGTATCTGTCTGTTGGAAAATTTTCAGTTGGAAAATCTTGGTATTCTTCTTGATGTGCCCATCCGTTACGAATGTTGGCGATCATCATAGCAATCTTTATCTTATCTGCAGTAGCGCGGAAAAGCTGCACAGATATTGTATTGAACCAGAGTCTGAAGTTCTTTAACCAAGATGTTCTTCTTCTTCCTGGAGCTCGTTTTACAAATATTTTTCCTTGCAGGATGGCTTGAAGGAGAGCATATCTGGATTCATTTCGCATAATATGTCCGAAGAACTGTAACTTTCGAGATTTGATGGTGGTCAGTATCTCTCGGTTCTTATTCATTCTTCGGAGGACCTGCTCATTTGTGACTCGGTCAGTCTACGGGATCTTAAGCATTCTCCGATGTAACCACATCTCAAATGTTTCCAGTTTTCTGCATATTTCTTCGTTCAAGGTCCAAGATTCAACACCATAAAAAAGGACAGAGAAGACGTAGCATCGCAGCATTTTTACTTTTGTATCAAGAGAAAGGTTGTGACTCTTCAAGAAGGTCTCCATCCGATTGAAGGTGGATCTAGCTTTTTCGATGCGTGCTCTAATCTCCTGGTTGTTGGTCCATTCTTCACTTATTATGGTGCCGAGGTGTTTGTGGTGCGTCACTCTTTCTACAGGGGATTGGTTGGCGTAATAATGAATTTATTATTAACATTTTTGTTTTTACCCTTGCATTGTAAATATTTCAATACTTGAGATTTAATCCAATACCAAGTTGGCTGATAAAAGATATACAACAAGCCAGTTGGCTGCAAGACGATGGATTAATAATAAACAGTTTCCGGAAAAAGGGCCGTTATCTTTCGTATCAAAGGATATGCAATATAGGAATTACAATGACCATCGCTTCAGTTTCTCAGAGATACTTCTAAAGTTCGGCTATAAATAAAGATACAATAATCCTTACAAAAACTTTATTTGCAATGATACTAAATCTGAGGCTTTCGTAAAATTTTATTCTAATTTCTATATCCTACAATGTAAAAAGATAATATAATCATCCTGCTTTCTCTATAATTAAAAGATTAACTAGTGAAATGCATTATGCGTAGGCACATTAGAACTGCAAATAGTCCAAAGATAATACTAATACATGAAGCATGAAAAAGTAATATCTGTTCCTAAGGATAACGCTCGAGGATGTGCAAGTAATATTCAGTAAATCCTAAGAGCATATAGTCAGAAAATCAGTGATGTAGCACTAACGCCACATGGTGTAAGGAAAGAGGAATTCTCAATAAGAGAATTATACCGTTTTAGGTTATTTGTTCGTTTCTAGCTAAAATAACAAAAAAATCTAATAGATAGTTTAATTCTATTGTAACTAATAGGGTTCGAATAATTATGTCTGTACATACATGCATATGTATTTGCATATTTTCACAAATTTTATAGATAAATTCATGTAGGGCAACAATTAAAAAAATAAGCATATTAACAAAACATATAAAATATAACATTTATGTAGTAAAGTTAAACTTTCTACGGGAACTCACAGGAATTTCACAAAATAGTAAATTCCCATCACTACAAAATCTGGAAAACACAAATTGAGTTAATACAATACTTACTGATCGTTTTCCGTTAGGGTTCTTGAAATAAATCTAACAATTAAAGTTGATTCATTCGCACTTATATTATTTCTTAATGTGCTGTATTTTGGGTACTAAGGAATTAGAAAATTTACAAATTTTTTTAAAATTGTCGTATACTTTAAATACATTTTATTTAATGACTTTTGATCCCTTTTATAACATTTCTCTAAAGGAAACTATTGTAACTGATCTCATCGTATTTTCTAGAAATTTGAGTGTTGTAAATAATTTAAAATAAGGCGAAGTGGGTTGTCAATTGATATATATATATATATATATATATATATATATATATATATGTATATATATTAGAAGTGATTATTTCGACCAAAAAATAATTTATAAATACGTTCAAATTATCGGGTAAAGTAGTCTGTAATAAAAATCTTTCTTTTTTCTAAATTACTCAATATTTCGCCATTTATTTAAAAGCTTCCTCAGGAGTAAACTAAAAACAATTTGAACATTACAAAAAATGGCGTACAAATATAAAGTATTTTAAAATGTATTTGTACGCCATTTTTTGTAATGTTCAAATTGTTTTTAGTTTACTCCTGAGGAAGCTTTTAAATAAATGGCGAAATATTGAGTAATTTAGAAAAAAGAAAGATTTTTATTACAGACCACTTTATCCGATAATTTGAACGTATTTATATATATATATATATATATATATATATATATATATATATATATATATATATATATATATATATATATATATATATATATATAAACTAAGGTACACTCGAAGAGTGGTGGGTTTTTCGGTCAAAGTGGAGAAATAAAAGACAAAGAAGATGGCTACTTCATCTATTTATTGAAGACGTTTCGCTTTCTGCTCAGAAAGCATCATCAGTTCATCTAAAAAGAACAATATGAAACCAAACATCCATAGAGAAGTTATAACCAAAGTTAAAACCTTACAAAGACATGTAGCAGTCAGTGATGTTAAAAATATGAAAAAGCTTACAAAGCTGGACATTCAGAGTTAACGTTGTATATAACAATTAATTGAAACTAGGTAAAGTTTGCAATTTGACAAAATTAGCACAGCAAAAGAACATGTGATAAAAATACATGTATATATAAAAAAAAATTTTTATAAAAACTTAGTAAAAAACATTAAGGTTTATTTTAAAGTGTAAAGAACTAGAAAGATCATTAGATTGCACTTCCAACAAATTTGTTGCACAAACATTTGTTGTAAACAGTGCACAAAAAATAATGTATTCGAATATGTGCCCATTGTATCTTATGATATTAAAAGAGTATTTAATGCACATGGTGACTAAAAATGCAAACCGAAATTTTTAAACACTTTGGATTTTAGTTTAGTTTTTGGGACAATTTTTATTATCTTGATTTTAAAATATATATTGCTGCTTATATATTTTTAAAACAATATGTGTTTGTATATCTTTAATAGAAATAGAGTAGTCCTGTTATATACTCGTATTGATATTTAAATGAATATTTTCATGCTTTTTAATACATATCCGCATGTATATTTTCTTCCTTCTTCTTCTTTCTTCTTGTATGCAGGCTTTAAGGACTTTTTCTTCTTCAATATTAGCCTCCTAAATTATTTAAATTGTCGCACCATCTTTTTCTTGGTCTGCCAATACTTCTTCGTCCATTCGGTGACTTATCTCGCGCTAATCGTATTCTATCCTCTGCCATTCTACTGATGTGTTCGTTCCACTCCTGTTTTTGTTTTGTCACCCATCCATTTATGTCTTCAACGTTGCGTGCTCTTCTTATGTTTTCGCTTATATCCCTATCCAACAGACTTTTCCCTGATATTCGTTGAAGTATTTTCATCTCTGTTATGTTTATGAATATATATTAAAATAAAATATTTTTAGCTACTGTTTTAATGGAAATAAGCCACAATTAAATGTGTTTATTTTATGAATGTTTGTATTTTGAAAACGATTTCCGAAGTGGAAATTGAAACGTCAATAAACTTATTTTAAACTTTAATGGTGGCTCATTTCCATTAAAACAGTAATTATTAGATGCTACAAGAAAATAGCTTTAGAGCAATATTAAAATATTTTTATTCCTTTTTTATAGAATATTGAAAAACAGATGCGCGATAAATATGTTCACTGTTTTAAAAAGTTAAAAAAACAAATAATATTAATAAGGTTACCTAAAGCAATACAACTTAATTATCTAATAAATCTTTACAATTTTGAATACGCATATTGGAGTTTGATGTCGTTATTACTGTAATACATAATATTTAATCATATGTAATAAAGTGTCTGAAATATTTAAAAAATTTTCAATAAATATTTCCCGAAACAACATTTTCATGAGCCGTCGCTGAATTATAGATCACGGATAAATTCTTGGGCCAATATAAATTAGAGCAAAATCGTAATATCGAAAATCGTACTGGGGGATTAGTTTGATCAATACATGTGGGGAATATGAATAGAAATTCAGATTCGGAGGGCCCTTTTTGAGTTAATACCCCGAATGAAAAGTATTTGCGAGCGTGAGCAACTTTTTTACAAAATGCCGCCAAAAGAATTCCTGCTTATTATAATATAAAAAATTGTGATTGAAAAACGACTTCGGAGACTTTTTAATACCAAATGTCAATCTCTGTAGACTCATTGTGGAAACGTAAACACGTCTGTGTTTTTATTGAAACCATTTGTATTTACAATCATTAATTTACTGTTTAAATTTTTTTAATATGGATTAACTTGTAAAAAACTGGTAGCTGGACTCTTCAACAACAGATAGGGATCTACTAGGCAAACTGATGACCTAAATATATTGGCTTATAAAAAATTAAATAGCACCCTGAGAGATAGAAAGCAACACGCTCTGCAGACATGAAAATCATTAAACGCGATCGATTAATACTTGATCGTAGACGGGAAACGAAAATAACGGTGGCCTTCGATCGATATCAGAGATCCGAGGTATTAGCTCACACCAGATCAATACTCTGGATCAGACTCAGTTCTCTAGAGTGAGTCCCGGCGTTTTATATTTTTGCCAGTGTTCCATCTCCAGCGCGCTTCGTGGGTGCATCAGTCGTGCGGTGATCAAATACGCCGAAATAAACTTCCATTCTCAAAATAACGTGTAAAGGCTTGGTTAACGTGAGGTAGTAGAATATAGGTGGAAAATACTTTTGGGATCTATACAGTGGCTTATAAAATGCATGGTACCCCTTCACTATACCTATGGACGCTAGTATAGGATTTCAGAATTTTAAAGTGGATATAAGCTGTTGTTGACGAAATTGTAATAGGCGGAGGATCTAACCTATTTGCTTGTGTTATGTCGTTCCGTGGGATGAATAATTGTGTAGCGCGACTGCACTGTTTTTGGTACAGTGTCTTAGAGCCTCCTGGGTACGACCGAGATTTAATATTGCACGGTTTTAGACTAAGGGGAGAGTGGCAGCAAAAAGCTCTAAATTAACGCTATGTGGATACTCAGATAAGAAAACAAAAGAAACTAGCACTAATTTATAATAACAATTGGAGATATAATTGTAATACGTCGGTACTAGGGTACAAAAAATGAAAATTGTGGTAAAAACAATTGTGGACCTGAGGGTGACATAAGGTACAGAAAATTAATGTCCAATAACTAAAGAGTAACAACCAATCTACACTACAACAATTGTATTTTCTATAAATAAAAATCTACTTACCATCTTGCATTTCCGCGATCCTTGCAACCACAATACTGTGTTCGCAATACGCCTGTTACTAAAATATTAGTCAAAATCCTACGCAATTATTCAAAAAAATCTTATCCGTATTTAATTTTTAAACAAGATTTAAAAACGTATAATAAGTCCGTACGTTTTGACCAAGAAATATACACGAGCAGTGTATATCAAAAAGCTTCCGGGATACAGAAAAACTTAGAAAATATTATATCAAAAACTTCTCTTCTGTAGGTTCCTTTTCCCGGTACTTATTTAAGTTGCTCACAATCAAAGCTATTTTGTTTCTGGAGAACCTTTTATTGCCTATTATTTTTAAGCCCAAAGATGTCAAACTGCAAATTTCACGCCATTCGGCATGGTAGCTATGTTACTGCCAAGCAGTAGAAATAATAGATTTCATGGTCAACTTAAAATACGTTTTTTTGATAAGTAGTACCGTTCGCGTCATAAAAAACTGGTACAACTCTTATAACCAAAAACCATGTTTTGGGTAATTGTGTACGTTGGTCTTTTCCTGGTCTTGTCACATGTGTCATTCTAATTTCTAGGGCACTGTTGCCAGTTCAACGAAAATATTATATAAAACCAGCCAAAAGCAGGGCTGTGCGACAAACCGCCAGTTTTGAGTATACTAAAAACTAAAACATTATCGAACATTTTCTATCAGTCAGTCACATTTATTTAAACATGCATCCTAAAAAATTCTCCTAGAACTATTGTTATTTTCCATAACCTCAATTAAGTACCCACACATTGATTTGTGTTTTATTGTAATTTATGAAAATATTTCAATTCAAAAATAATGATAGATAATCAATCTATACATAACTTTAAATTATTTTAATAAAACACTTCAGTGATCAGTGAGATATTGGATTGTAACTGTCACGTTTTGAAAAGCGTTTTTTCTTCCCGGATATTTTATAATACACACAACGCAAAAGTCTAAGGATATTTTAATAATTTGACAATACCAATAACAGAAATTTCATGACCATATAAATTTGCTTGTATTATAATTGTTGATACAGGCACTCACCTCCTATCAAAAAAAAATGTAAAACTGATAGCAATACGTGTTTTAGAATGTTTTTTATAAGGGACAAAAAAATCTACATTTTTATGTTTTGTTTATTTTTAATTTAACAGCACCCGAGCTGGTTAATGAATTACAGCTTGCACATAATGTAACAATTAGCAGCAGTACTGTGAGGAATCGTCTCCATGAGGCCAATCTTCGTAGTCGGCGACCACTGAGATGTCCACCTGTATCTAGAGGCAATCGCGCTGCAAGATTAACCTGGTGTCGAGAGTTTCAGAATTGGACTGACTATGACTGGGCCACAGTTTTGTTTAGTGACGAGTCTAGATATGGATATCATCCAGATTCTCGTCGGACAAGAGTTTGGAGACGACCCGGAAATGGAGAACGATTACGACATCTTCAAGAAGTGTATACATACAGAGGTGGTACATTAATGGTATGAGGCGGAATCATGGTTGACGGAAGAACCTCATTTTCCCACGTGGCTTTCTCAAGTGTCAGCAATATTTAGACACTATTCTTAAACCTGCTGTGCGCCCGTTTGCTGCTGCTGTTGGAGCAAATTTTTACTTTATGCATGATAACACCCGACCACATGTTGCGCATATTGTAACAAACTGGGTGCATAACGAGGGTATCGATATATTGCCGTGGCCAGCACAATCACCGGGCTTGAATCCCATTGAGCATGTATGGGACATGTTCCATCGAAGAATTACTGCACATATGGGCAATATCTACAATGAGTTTCAATTAAAAGAGCTTCTGAGAGAACAATGGACACAACTACTTCAAGCAGACATCAACAATGTGATTCGGAGCATGAACAGTAGATGTAGAGCTGTGTTAAAGAAACATGGTGGCCATACTTTATTTTAAGTTTATATTTCGTATTTTTGACATTTTATTGTGATATGTGAAACATGGGTGATTTGCAATATATTTTTTTTTCCTCCAATTTTCTGTTTTTTGCAATTTATCGTTTTTGGCATATTAAACAACAACTTAAACTACAAATTTTGTATTACTTTTTTTACGTTGATTACAGCTAAACAAAATACGTCTATTTATAAAAATATCCCTGGACTTTTGCGTTGTGTGTACATAGGATAAAGTATAATGTTAGTTTTTCACATTTATTGTTCTTGTTATAAATAATAATTTAATTTTGGTAGTTTGCCTGTTACTAAACTTATTGACACAAAATACAATTCGTGTTCGGTAGGTAATTGAAGTATAAAATTACAGTATATGCATTCCAATGTTACCTGTGCCAATACCCTAGGTTTAAAGATCCTTCAAACTTTTTGAATATTAGCTCAACACTATCTCTGGTTATTAAATTTATTAGATACGGTTTTTTGTTGTTAATAATAAAAATAATACCTATCTAAAAACTTTATATATTTTTGAACGTTATTTTTTATATATTTAGATTTTGTGCAATTCCGTTATGTGTGATGGCAACAACGAATTGATTCACGGACCATTGTGTGCAGTCTGAACACAGGTTTACATGGGGAAAAAAGTGTACCAGTTTTATGGTGGGAGGTGTACTAAAGATAACACATTTCACATTCTTAAGCAGTATTGCAGTGTTATTTCGGGATTCAATATAATGTAATAATAGCTAATATATCTGAACAGTAAGAAAATTGTAAACTGAACTTTGTATGCGCAAAAAGAACATGTAATCTATATAATTTTATATTAGATAAGTCATATAATTTAGACATTTTATAAAGACCGGATGTACACACGTTGTATAAAGAAAATTAGAGGTACGTTTTAATCGTCTATATTTAAAGTAGCCTGTGGTGAAATAAAGCTTTTGAATGTTACCTTAAACTATACTGTATACAATCTTGGTTTATTCCGTATATTTTGTTATTTTGTTTATTTTGATATTTTAATACGTTTCGTATAAATTATAGAATATATAATGAAACAATATGTCTTGTTGAACAAAATAATCTAGTTTGTCAATATCAGAGATGTTCTCTTCAGCTTGCAACCATCATCTCAAATTAGCCTTAGAATATTCCTGGGGCATAGCATCCTTTATTAGCTCCTCTATAAGCGTAACATGAAATTTGAATGATTTATGAATATTTGTTCATAGGTGATATTTCTTAACTTTTGACGTGACAACGTCTTAAATTAGGTTGTGGCTCGGAGTCACTCATGAAAAAGTGTAACGCCCGCTCACGTCTGTTACGATGAGTCACCGAACGAGAGAGAGGCCCGCCGGACCGGCGAATGCCTTGCGTCTCTCTCCCACTCAAACATGATCGGTCCGCTGGTGCGATGCTATTTCTCCTATCATCGTCCTATCCTCAACAAAATCACTCAAATAGAAATTAGTTAAGTTTAAGTTTACATGTACAATGTTTTAGTAAACAAAATATATTTCTATAGTTAAAATTTGTGCAATTCTTATTTTCATTCAATTCCTTGTTCCTATTGTGCAATTTAATAATATTCATATCAATAAATATTCTACCGAGAAAAAAACGTTGTCACGTAAAATCTTCGCCCGTAAAACCGACTTTACAGGCAACCGATTTTTTAAGTGTTTTTCTAGGTAGTGCCAGACGGACCGAATAGAATTTTTAACTTGAAAGCATGCTGACCTAGTTTTTCTGTTCCAACTTTAACTAGGTTCTGTAACATACCTGGCGGAATGTTCACAAATATATGCCTATTTTATTACCTGCTGACGTCTACTCAACTTTGAAACACTATCTGACCTCAAGACTTTAACTTAGCTTCGCTAAACCGGTAACGTACTCTTTAATTACTTCGCAAAGTTGATGCTTGGTTTGCACCAATATTAGATTGCGACTTCTTAAGTCACAGTAAACTTGTTATTAACATGGGATCTTACTTGTTGAAACACTTCCAGATCTTGGTTCAATACTGCCAGTTCCGCTACATGGTCGCTTAAATTTGTATGTGATATAATGACTAAGACCTACTTTGCTGGCGACATATATTAATAACTGCATTCCCCTTAAAAAAAAGTTCACAAGTACGAAAAAATTTTAAACGCTAAGAAAAAGCAAGGTTTGACGCAATAATTCCATAAATTTAAAATAGTCAAAATATCAAAATCAACTAAGAACAATGTATTGGGAATGAACCAAATTTTGTGTACAGAATAGATTTATATATGGGCTAAATTACTAAATATGGATTTATTTGGAAACCAGTAAGTATTAATTTGGAATAATTTTCCTTTGACATGGAAAATTGGACCAAAAATAAAAATGTAACTTAAAATTAAAATTTTTAAATATTTAAAAGAAGCCGTTTTTATGCACCTGAGTATAGTTTAGTATATTTTATTTTGTTAAACCATTAAAGAAAATTAATCGTAAAAATACTTACTCCTAAATTTATTCCAAAAATCTCCACCCTTGTCGTTCAAATCTCACTTATTAAGAATCCAAGTATGCCTTGACGCGGAATTCTTTTATTTCATTAAAAAACAATTTGGAGTCAGTTCCAGCATTCATAAATAATTCAATAAGCTACAAATCGCGCTGCGAGATTCCAAAAAGATAAATTAATATCAGAAAATATCGCAGAGTAAGAAAAACGCATCAGTTATACCGTGTTGCTGGCTGAAATATGGATGCGAGTTGAAAAATTACAGTCAATTATGGAAATGTTTGTGAGCATAACTGAAATAATGATACGTAAGGTAAAAATCAATACAGTTATTGATGAAAATCTAGTGAAGAAAGTAATATAAACTTAGGACTAAATTTAACATACAACTAGATAAAATATATATGAGAACAATGTATATTATAGGAATACGGTCATATTGGTAAAAGTATTTATAGATAAATATTTTTTAATACACGTAAGAAAACCTGAAATGTTATTTGTATTGTTTAAGACTTTTTAAATTATTCTACTTTTTTTGTGAAATTTTTGACTTTGTATTGTAACGGGTGTTAATTCAATGGGTTTAAATTTAGCTTAAAGCTTTTATTACTCATTCTTCATTGAGAGAAATTGATTTATGTTAAATCACAGTGACCCTCGATGCAACAAATTGTAACGTTATAAACGTCACATCTTTACTAATTTATATTTAAATAATTACTTTATTTTAATTTATTTATTAATTCATTAATTTCTTTACATTTAGTTTCTTTTTTACTATTTTTCCCCAAAAAGTAGTTGGCGCCCTCTGTCTTTCTTTTCTTTCTCTTTTTCTCCGGTAGAATAAATATATGCCTTCTCTCTCTGTCCGATAGACTTAGTATTCTGTTCTATGTTGACAGAAAAGCTAATTTCATGTTATATTAACATCCTATGACATCTATGCTAACTTCATGCAGTCCCTTACTACTTCTGTCAATCACCTTTAATGGTGGGATCATTTTTTGTTTCTAATTGAAATTTATAAAAGAAGGCAGGAATTATAATAAGCTTCATTTTATGGTCTGCAACAACAGGACCCAACAACACCCCAACTTCTATTGGGGTGAATACTTTCATTGTAATCTTTATTCTATAATTCTAACAGCATTTTTAATATTCGTAACCTCACTTATTTTGAAAGCAAGTATTTTCAATTGTATGCATGTAGGACTCGTTAACAGAATTTAACTAAGTAATGATAATTATATTTCATTTTATAGTTGCCATCCGCTATTTGTTTAATTGTAATTTTGCAAAATGGCAAGGAAATTAAACCCTTTATGATGTGTCTCTAATACGAGCTGTATCTTGTATTTTAGTTTATTCGCTAAATTAATTAACCATATTCACGGTTTATTGGCTGTATTTCAGACTTGACCACATAGGATAAAAATTTATTGACCATTGGATGACCTAACCACTTAATTGGGAGTCACTCACATGGTATAACTGCAGCTCACAGGAGGACCTAACCGTCTAATTGGGAGGACACACAAGCAGCCCATTGATGCCATCGTTGCCTTAAGTATTACCCTCACTATATTTATTGTTTAGCATTGGCATTTAATGTTACGTATACAATGTACTATACTATGGAGTGGAATTATGGACGCTAAATCTAGACACAATGAGACGATTTAACGCCTTTAAAATAAGGACCTATAGAAGAATTATGAGGGTTTCCTGGGTAGATAAAGTTACGAACAATGAAGTACTGAGAAGAATAGGTAAAGAGAAGGAAGTTGAACTTACAATTAAATAAAGAAAGCTACAGTATCTCGGACATGTGATGTGGGGCGAGAAGTATGGCATCCTGCGACTCATAATGTAAGGAAAGTTAGATGGCAGAAGAAGCAACGGAAGAAGACAAATTTCATGGGTTGAACCTGAGAGAATGGTTTGGATGCAGCTCAAAACAATTATTTAGAGCTACTGCCTCAAAAATTAAAATAGCTATGATGATTGCCAACCTCCATAGCGGAGATGGCACCTGAAGAAGAAAAGCCATTGGCAGGGTTGATTGTTTCCTGTTCTTAATAAATATGATTAGTTAAAATTTGTTTTATTTGCTACCAGCTGAGGAATCAGGTTTCATTCGTAGTTTAAGACAAGACGAACTCACACTTGAGATACTGAGCTAGCCGAAGCATAGACGATAAGCTCCCATGGTTGATTGAGGTTTTATTTTAAATTTTCTTTGGTAGCCTTATCGTTACAAAATGGTTTCTTGCAGCGATTTTTTATATTTCTAGAACTATTAACAATATACTTTAAAAACACAATAGAAACATGAAAGATCACAAAGAAAAAAAAAGGAAGAGGGATATTTATTTTCCAGTATTTCTACTGTTTCGCTTTCCCGCAATGACTAATGAAACACTGAGACGTAAGTCTCTATCTCTTACCGTACTGCTTATTCATAGGTCGACCGAACACACCGGCAAGTTCTAATTTTAGTCGCACATAAATTTTGGATATTCTGCTACTACGTAAAAACATTTTGTTTTTTTTTGTTTTGGTTTACCGCTGGAATTCGGTATAAGAACCTACTATACTACTCACTGTAAAGTGAGTACGTCTGTCAGTCGTATCGACAGGAATGAAGATAGGTACTAGTGAAAAAGAAATAACTATACACATTAACCTTTGCAGACGATCAGTGTCTGCAAAATACCTAACAATATGAGTTACATGATGGCAATTAAAAGTAATACTTAAATAGAAAACTAAATACTAGTAGGTACCTATATTTTACAATAACCAAAAAAGTGTCAAAAGAAATAAATTAAACAACATATAGGAAAATAAGTATTAAGCATTAGAAAGGCAGCCACTCTGACTGAAGTGATGACGTGAAAATTGGAAGTTTTCGAGATGTGGCTTTATAGAAGAATCCTGAGAATATTTTAAGTAATCAGGTTTACAAATGAAAAAGTTTTGCGAATATATCAATTTTAAAGCTATCATAGAAGAAGGTGCATGATCAATTAATGGAACTTACAACAAAACAGGAGAGTTGCATTGCTAATCGATATTTTTCCCGAAGAGAACTTCAAACAATTGCTAGCTATCAGTTATGGACGTATTTCAGTTGACTAATGGAATGTTTTGATTTCGTTTCCGCCGAATTTTTAACATTTTGTCTCAATGAAGGAAGAGCTCGATAATAAAGTGTTTAAGAATATCATCGATAATCACAAAAATTACAATTGGTTAAGTGAAAGAACAATTTTAACAGCAAAGAACAATGATATAGATGACTTAACTTAGTAATTTAAAATAGAATCGTTAGTCCGCTGAACTGCTTCAAATCTATTGACTATTTAACACATGGTTAAGAAACGAAGATGTGTATTTTGCACACCACTGCATAATTTACAGTTAAAAGTTGGCTAGGTTGTCATCATAGTTAGAAATTTTAGCCAACTGAAGCTATGTAATAAGACACATTAATTTGGTAGTGTGAAAACTCATAGGCAACATAATACACGCGACGATAAACAATAAAAAAGTGAAGGGTGAGCAAGTTTTTATTTCGAGAATTATGATAATGATAGTACCGATATGCTATTCGAATTTAAACGAATTTAGTATCTGATTCGTTTTACATTGATCATAACGATAAAATAATAAGGCCAAACCTTTTAAGGTTTGTGAACTAAATAGAGAAAAAAATTGTTTCTCTAATATTTAATAGTACGTAGTGTGTTGATGTGTAGGCCAACCATCCACTTTGTTTATTCTCGCGCCTGGCAGCGCAACGAAAAACATGATATTATCACAAGATCCTTTAATGAAAATATTCGACATTAGTGCAATCTATTTAGCCAATGGCTACTTTGTTGCTACGTGAGTTAGCTTATTTTTAAACTTTTATTAAACTTAATTCATTTAATAATAATCTACAAAAACTCTAACTAACAGAACATTTATTAATTCTAAGGCGGTACGAAGTTCGCCAGGTCAGATAGTTTTCTGTGTATTAAACATAACTGTGTAATCTATTTAGTGTAGAACATTCCATAATTCTATCATTTTTGAAAGTTAAATTTATTTCACATTGGCGATCAGCCAAAGTTTGATAATTAATAAGGCGGTAATATTTAAACAGTTATTACGACAACTATAAACATATGTTTCCCTATATAATGATTGTAATTTTTTATTTATTCATATACAATTTATTTCTGCTAAAAACAGTGGTCTCAAAATGGATTTAATCATGTTGATAGTTTAATGTCTTCGTAATTTATGTGATATTATTGATTTCTTCGTTAAAATTTTCGTCTGTTTTTATGGATTTATGCTTGATTTATATTTGGATTGTATGCATTATGTTTACATCGTTTTTTAAAGACATTGACAAACAAGCTTAACGATCCACAAAAGTATTGTAAAAACTATATAAAGAATAGTTTAAAAAAAGTGGATTGGCCAGTGAGAGTCAATTTACATATCACATGTATGAATAAATAATAGATAAACTTTGGACATCAATTTATGACAATTTAATTACCTTTTATACGTTTGTGAAAGAAAACGAAATCAGGCATAACCGTTTTTTTTTTAATTAAATCAGCTTTGCAAAAACTCTTTTCTAATTCCTTAGATGCACATAGTTTTGTAGCTTCTGTCGAAGAGATCCCGAAACTTGAAAAGTCTGGAAAATCCGTTTTACAAAATCCATTTCAGGGAAATTTGTTCTCAAGAAGACAGATAAATAAAAGTCAGTTCCTAAGTACTATGTAAAGCGCACATTATACAAAACTTCGGTAACAATATCAAAGTTCGAAAGGTCGTAGCAGGCAGGGAACAGCAAGAATCTGGACGCTGTTGCCACTTCTACAGGAAACATTTTTAACCGTACTTTTTAATAAGAAATTTTTAAAATGTTTTTAGGTTGGTTCCAGAGTTTTACCCTTGTTTAAGATGTTTTTAAAATTATATATATATATATATATATATATATATATATATATATATATATATATATATATATATATATATATATATATATATATATATAAATATATATATATATATATATATATATATATATATATATATATATATATATATATATATATTACTATCACTACGTAGTGAAGTGAATAGTGATCAGTGATCAGTGCAGTAGTGTCTGGGGGCTCGGGAGACTGAGACCTCGGAAACCCTGAAGAAGAAATCAGAGAGGATCAATGGAAATCAACGCGGTTAACCCGGAAGACTGGTGAGTAAAAGAGTCAGAATGTGCCATTTTTTGGATGGAACAATACCATAAAGAAAGAACATTAATTAGCCACTGAGAAGCAATTGCGTCGTTGTCAAAATTATGTACTTTCGGCCATATTGTTGAAATTACAGGAAAAAGCAATGTAGAAAATGTTATAAAAAAACCTACATATATTTCAAAAATTCCGGTCTTTGGAAATAAGAACAGGAACACGAAAATTTATTATCAGGTAATATAAATGTTACTTTTTGGCAATTTTGAGTAGTGTTTTTGTAGTGTATTTTTTTAAGGTAATAATCGTTTTGAGTATTACTTACTGACAATAAAATTATAAAACCTTTCTTAAGGTTTTTTAATGTTACCAGTGTAGATCTGAACTGGAATCTTCTTCTGGAAATTCCACTTCCATCGGTGAGCGCTGGAGATGGCAGACAGACGGAATTGAATATCTCGAGTACTAATCTGGTAGGAAGTCCACCAGGCCTTTGGGTGTTGACCAAAGGCTAACCGTCCTGGGACTGCTATCAGAGTGTTGATATGGAAACAACTCCACTGATCCTAGGGTATTGACCAAAGGCCAACCGTTTTTGCTAGAGTGTTGATCTAATGGCCCTCCGAACTTTACCGCCTGTATGACAAACCTGATATTATTAGGTCCATCAAAATAAACCAGCTGCGGTGGTTAGGTCACATGGAGAGAATGAATGAGATAAATCAGCCAAAACATATTTATAACCAAAGAATAGATGGAGTGAAAAGGGGAGGCAGACCCAGAGCACGATTTAAGGATCTGGTGGAGGATGATGATGATGGTGTTGATCTAATGGCAGCTCCGAACTAGTCTTGGAGTATTGGTCTGAAACGTAACCGTTTTGTGACTTAGTGCTAATGTATTATTTCCTGCTCCTTGCTGGATTATGTCTTGATCGATCCGTCTACCTCTAACTCAAATCTTTTTTTTTTCTTTAATGTGTGTGTATTAACACATTCTGTTTTTGTTTCGATTTTTATGGTATTAATTTTATTTATTTTTCGCAGGAATAAAAAGTGGGTCATAGTGCAGTCGATCGTCATAGTGTCGTCGCCGGGACTGAAGTTTTAATATTTATTGTACATGTTACCTAGGATTTAATTAAGTAAAACATGTGTTACTTACTGAGCATGCTGTCTTAAAGAGCTAGCCGTCACAATATATATATATATATATATATATATATATATATATATATATATATATATATATATATAATTATATTAAATTAAGTTCTTTGGTCTTCTCTTAAGCTCTTTCGTTTTTTACCCGTCCAGAAAATGAAATGTTTTTACTTCTCACTTTATAAAACCAATCATACACTATAGTGTCGATTTCATCACCTTCAGTTTTAATACTCTTTTTTGTTGAACATTTCCACTTTCACTGTATACCACTTTTTAAATCCGCTTTTTTCTTAAAATGTCACTAACTTTACTTTTTTTATTTGAAACTTTTCGGATAAAACATGTGCTTTTATCATCGATATTTTTTCTTCCAAACTTAAAAACTGTCTTTTAGTCTAAGGCACTGTTACCCTTGAATCAGAATATCGGTTAAAAAAATGCTGAAATGGGTTTTTACAAATTAAACTCGATGTACCTAAAGTACCTAACTTTGTGACCATAAGTACCTACTTATATAATTAGTTTTATGGCTACAATAAATTATGTATATACTTGGATTTTCGGAGCCCAACTTTTAATTATTTAATCGCCTTGACCTGACTGTCCGTGGTTGGCAGGTAAAATTACAATAATTTCTTAGAAACACTGAAGGAAAATTTTGTCTTAGTCGTTGTGAGGAGGGTCCGTTGTTCGTAGGTGTGTTCCTATTTACCCACATATGAAATGTTCGGTTATCTAAAAACTGTTCGTTCAGCAGATGTGTCCGTTGTGGAGAGGTGTCCTTTCACAGAAGGTTTACTGTACAATGACTCTTTAAGAACAAATTTTCTGATCTCTTGCAACTTTCATGAAACAAAAGCTTCTATTTTGAGCGCACCAGGACGATGGGCAATTTAATATTTTTGTGCATTTAAATAAATTAGCGCGCACTTTAAGGAAACGAAATACTTACGTCGAAACGTGCCGAAAACTCTGAATGGAATAATTTCGCGGATAGTAGTTTGGACGAAATAGAGTTTTTAAATGTTGTATTTTGTTTTGTGAGATCAGTTTTTGTAATAGATAAGAGTTCTTGATATTTTCGTAACTGATTGTAAATTATTTGTCTTAGTGATCGATTGAATCAGGAGATAAAGAAGCAAATTTACTTTACAAATTTACAATTACAAATTTCGTGTTTTGATTTTTACAATTTCCATGCATCTATTTACTTTGGTGCTACAGAGCACGAGGAACTCGCAGAATAACCTAAAAATGATAATCTTTGTATCCATCTTACATGAAATGTGAAAATGAAGTGACTGAGCAGACGGGATTTTGCAGATAAATGCGCGTTACGACATTTAATTCCGGGCTGTAGCGGTGCATTCTATTGCGGGCCGATTTGGTCAAATGCGGGCACCTAAATCTAATGTTTTGGCACTTTACTCTGTATACCTACATCCTTGAGAAGCGTAGCTTTTTTAACTAATATTCTAATTAGTCACTTAAATTTTATCAAATAAGAAAGATGACAATATTTCTATTATTTAAACCCTTCGAATTCACTGCTTACTCAGTTGGCGATTTGCGTAGATTTGAGATATACTTAATGTAATGTTGAATTGTTAGAAAGTATTTGAAATACCGATAAATTCGGCAACAATGCAGAAGACCGACTAAGATCGCGAGCAGCAATAACGGCCTACTCCATATGTAAGGCTCATGTATATTCACGCAAGAACAAAGCCCCCCGAGTAAACAACGATGCCGAAGGAAGCGCTATCTGACGGCAGCAGAGAGTAATATTACCATAATCGGATAAGCACCGAACAGTCATTATGGGGTCCGATTAGGAGACGACATAGCACCCTTACAATGGTCATTTTAGCGCCTTAGGTGTAATCCTGCGACACGGATCATCATTAAAATAGAAAATAATTAGTTGTAAGTTACATCTAAAATGACTAACTGTTAAACAATCATCTCAGACATTATATTTAACAAATAAACACACTGGTCTATTTTGTATACACTTACGAAAAATGTAATGTGTAAAATAGTTAGCTTATCAAAGAATGAATCTTATCAGCCTTCAAATGACGTACATCACACAATAAATATTAACAAACTAGTAACTTTGTTACCAGCAAAAAATAAAAGAATGACGAAGAAGTAAACGTACAACTACATAAATTTAAATTGTATAATAATTTTTTTTATTTAATATTTCAACTTCTACCTTTGAAGCCCTTTTCCAAATCATCATTATCATTATTCAGCTTGCTCGGTTCAGTATTAAACACATACTTTCCACAAATGATATTCCACTCTTTTCTGCTTTGAACTGATTGCAACTATTTTGTTATCACTCGGTCGGTACTAAAATGTCTTCCTCGTCAACCCGCAATTATTTAGTGTTACCTCATGGACAGCCCAATTCCTGTTTAGTTTGGCAATTCGTTCGGTGATGTCGTATATTTGAAATCTTGGGCTATACAGTTGTTAATTATACCCCTAATAGTACTTTTAACTTATAGTATTTCATTTTTTCTAAAGGCAATTCGTAATTTTTTGCTGATGTTTTTGTGGTGATACGAGTTTCTGCTTTGTACATCAACACTGATGATACATATCGGTGAAAAGTCTTACCTCTTATTAAATTAATTATTATTTTACCACTTTTAAAGTCGTACCACTTATTATTTTATTATATATGTAATAAAATTGAGACACTATCTGGGATGACTATCAGATGGATCGAATACATTGGTAGTTATCACTGCCGGTCCCATCCAGATAAAAGCGGAGGGTTGATGAGCAAGTTCAGCCTATGGCTCTTTTACCTAGTATTATCTATTCCGTTTACACCGTTAACGACTTGCCATTCTCTCTTCTTACTATGTGTCGACACCATCTAATTCTCTGTTCTTTTATTACTCTATGTTCTCTTGACCTATCCATTCTTGTATTTCGTGATTCATCTATTGTCTTGCACCCTCATTGTTTTCACTCTTTGGTCCCAGTATTTTTTTCATAATTTTTCTCTCAAAAACTTTCAGATGATTTTCCTCTCTTTCTGTTAATTCATGTCATGCAGCATCTTGCAGCATATACAAGTATTGATCTTATGGTCATTTTGTAGATTTTCATTTCTGCATCTTGGCTTATCTTATTATCTCTAAACATTTTTTTATTTCTAAAAAATGCTGCATTTCCCGCTTGAGTTCTTCTTTTCATATCTACACTTTCAATCCTTTTGTTGATTAGTACTTCAAAATATTTGAACTTTTCAACCTCTTCGAAACTATGTAAGTCTATTGTCAGTTCTGTTACTTCTGTGTCTTCTTTTTCCTGGAAGGTTTTCTTTATTGATTTTTTATCTGTTGCTACTATGGTTATATCGTCCGCATATTCTATTATTTGCAATGCATTCTTGTTTGTAGTTCCTGCGATTTTCTACTTTTTTTAATATCTTTTCTAGTGATAGAATAAATAGTACCATTGAGTACTTCACTTTTTACTTTTATTATTTCTGTTTTTTCTCTTCCGGTGTTTATTGCTGCTTGGTAATCTCGCATTGTCATTTCTATCATTCTTATAGTTTTATTTGGTATTTTACTCCATTGTAAGTCTTGGACCATTTTTCTTCTGTTTAGTTTCTCATACGCCTGTTTAAAGTCTAGGAAAAGTATATGTGTTTCTCCGAGGTACTCGTATGTTTTCTCGTTCACTTCTTTTAGCGTATGCATATAATATATGCTATAAAAATAAAACTAAAAATAAAAATAAAAATATACCTTAAAGACTGACTGCGAATCAAAGTATTTATTCCTGTATCCTACCTGTACTTACATATGGAGCTCAAACCTGGACATTCACTAAAATAAACATGGAGAAGATCACAAAAACTCAGAGAGCTATGGAACGACAGATGATAGGTATCTCACTCAAAGACCATAAAATTTATGAAAACATTCGAACAAAAGTAAAAAATGCTGTCGAACTGGCAGCTAAACTGAAATGGAAATGGGCTGAACATAACGGACGTCTTACGAGTGGCCGATGGAATAAAGAAATCGGGAATTGGCGGCCATATGAAGCCAAAATACCACGAGGAAGACCACAAATGCGATGGAGCGACGATATTAAAAGAACTGCAGGGCCAATATAAAAACGTCTTACAAAAAACAGAGAGAAATGGCGAGAATTAGGAGAGGCATATATTCGGCAATCCGAATCGAGAAGGGGACTTAAAAAAATAATAGCATATATGGTGGATATTTCTTCTCTTAACACATACTAGTAATCTCCTATGATTTTTTCTGTGTATATTGTAAGTCTGTTTCTAATTATACCAATCATTACTTTATATGTTACATTCAGTAAATTAATTGCTCGGTAATTTTTACATATTATATGGTCTCCTTGTTTTTAAATTGTCACTGTAATTCCCTTCTTCCATTCTTCGGGAACTATTCCTTTACTCGGTATATTATGTGTTAGTTCATAAATGTTTCTGTATAGTTCTCCCCCCTCGTATTTTATAAATTCTGCACATATTGAGTCTTCTCCTGTTGTTTTCCTGTTTTTTATTTCTTTCCTTCTTTCTCCCCTTCCTTTTACCCTATCAGGGTGTCGGATTTGGGCTAGCTATTTTAATTTTCATTTACCCACCTCTTCCATTCTTTTCTGTTTCCTGCCATTATTTTCAATTCCTCGAGTGATTTTTGTTTAAGTTTTCCCGTTTTTAAGTTTGCATATTTTACCTTTCACTTCTGTGTACTGTGTATCTGTTTCTTATCTATTCGGTTCTTGATATATGGCATTTTGTCATTTTTCTGCTTCTTTAGCTACATTGACAAAAGGTTACCTAATTTTAAATATTGGTACAATAGTTTTAAGCCCTTATTTTCTGTTTCTATCTCGTTCATAATTTCTTTTACTCTTCGATTTTTTAAATTAAACAATTTCTTTGTCTTTTGCCTTTGATCTTTTAATTTATCTTTTTCCTCTTCTCTGCTTGTGCTTAACCATTTTAATCTTTTCTTCTACTGCTAGTTTGCATTCATCATCAAACCAATACGTGTACTAAAAAATGAAAAATATTACCGTATAAAATTCATAATGTTCAGGAAATCAATGAGGATGATCCAGATCGCTGAATGCAGTTATACGAATGTAATGAGGATTTATGTAATTTAAGTCCACCCTTTATTTGTCAAATCCTTTTTTCTGATAAAACAACCTTCTGTTTACATACAACGCTAAATCGGTAAAACTGCAGATATTGTAGTAAAGCGAATATCCATTATATGACTAAGGCACTCAGCAACCTCAAACAGTTAACGTATGGGGAAAGATATTCGAAGATGGAATTAGTGGTCTTTTTTTCTTCGATAAGCCTTTTACGCATCAAAGATATGTTGGTTTTTTACAAAATGAATTTATACCAGCCCTTACAGACATTTTTACACATGAAAATTATCGTTTACATGACAAGACGATGTACCTTGGCACTTTGCACTATTTGCATACTTTTCCAGGAGATAGATTTGTAGATGACGAACAATTAAGTGACTTTGAAAATCTCAAAATCTTACACTACTTGATTGTTTTTATGGTGTTACTTATAATCAAATTACATTGATAGGCCACAAAATTTTTAAGATTGAAAAAAAAATTAAATTGGAGTTTTACAGGACATTATGATAAATAGAGCAAAAGTTGATTTATTATAGTATACCACATCCCAAAGAAAACAAACAGTCAACAAGTATTTTAAGAACGATTTCCGAAGTTGAAATTGAAACGTCAATAAACTTACTTTAACCTTTAATTGTGGCTTATTCCCATTTAAATAGCAATTTCTTTAAAATGCCACAAGAAAAAAGCTTCAAAGACAATACATTAAGAACAAGTTCAAGTACATAAGAATGACAACTAGTAAAAACAACATATAAATATAAATCTTATAATTTACCAATATTATCTTCCTAATTATACTATTTAAAATGTAAAATTACTGTAAAATTATATCAACCAATTTTAGCAATAGCAACAACTTTGGTAATAAGCTAAGAACGTTTATGTAAATATTAAATTTATGTCATTTTGGAAAGACAATTCTTCTTTATTAAGTAAAAATATACTCCAATTGTAAAAAACGAGCACCTCATAAAATATTATTATTAGTTTTACCATTATCTACTTTTCCCAGTGTTAGTAACATTTAAGCGAAAACAATAAGGGAAATGTTACTTTTCTAATGAACTACTTGTACGAACTACGTGATATTTACATGGAGTAAAATAAATTCTGTTAAATTTGAAAGACGCATCACGAGATTTTCAAGCTCTATGCTTCCAACAGCAACTTCTGCTTTAATTAGAGCGGTGCCTCAAGGCTACATCACGTTCCTTTCCAAATATACATCGAACTTACTCCATATTTACTTTCGTCTTTAAGTTTGCTGTGGGTTTTCCGTTGCCAGATCTAGATAAATGCTAGAAATCTCATAAATAATAGGAAATTGCACATTCTCAAATGCGTTTCAACAATATTTTACTAAATACACTAAGAAACAGAGTAAATTTATTTACTTAGATTTTGTATATTATTAACAAAATTTAAGATAGTTTATTATTATTATCTACCAGTTAGTATTTTATAGTCTGATCAAGTTCTATTAATAACCAGCATTTCTCTAAAAATAATAATGCTTTTAAACCTAATTAACCAGTTGCCATTTTTATTTTTCTTCTTTCTTCTTCTTGTATAATATCTTTCGATCTGTTAATGCCGATTCATCACTGTAATATTTTTTAGGAGGTGACCAACATGATTTATTCTGTTGAGATTTTCCAAAAAAACTGGATTAACACGTCGCTAATATGATAATAATGTCGTTTTATTTTTGGTTGATATACAACTTTTGGACAACTATATCTGTAATTTCCACTTTCAGGTTCCACGTTGTTTTGAAATACTGCATGATATCGCTGATGTTTGGTCTTTATTATTACCATAAGAGAGTACTACTGGTCTCTTTATTATTTCTTAGTATTGTCAATCTGACATGTATATAATTTTAATAGAATTTTAGTTGTTTTTGTTGATCTTGATACGATCCTGAGAACGTATATACTTTTCAGTTATTCTTCATCTCGAAAAGATGTAGTTCACCGTAATGGCAGTATGCATTAAACACTTAAATTAGGAAAGTAGTCATCTTTTTCTCTTTCTCCACAAATATTCTGCACTGTTATTATTAGTGAAGCCCCCATCAAGTGGTGTGATGCAAATAACGAGAACATTTCGTCTTCCTTGTAATAAGCCGACTACGAAATAATTTTAACTTTTCTTCATCAACGTACCTGCGTTGCTTGTAAAGTACCTGCTATTACTGAACTAAAGGCACTATTATATCTTCTTATTTACAGTGCTGAGTCCAACGACAAAAGGACGCTCCCTCTCCTTATTAGCTACAGATGGAACCGGCCGGGACATTTACAAACTTACAATGTCAGCTAGAATGTTCTGCGTTTTACTTGTAGCTCTAAAATTTCGCGAGAATCGATCGTCCGCAAAGAAGTAGACTCAGTGTGTGCTAGTTTTTATTGCTATTTTTAACTTATTTAACGAAAATTTACAACTATGACAACTTTCTAACTACATTTAGTGTTGCAACAAAATATTCTACAGTGTTTAGTAAGATACCAAATAAAGATGGAGCAGTATTATTTTATTTTCATATGCACAACAATGAAGAAATTGGTTCAGATACAAGTAAACCTATAATTACAGAAGATTATGATAATACTTAAGAGATAGTTTACTCAATTGATCGGAAAAGTTCGATATATAGCTCTAATCTGTGAACTAGTTCTTGGCATAATATGGCAATGATTTACGGTCTGTTAGATATGTATATTTAAATACTTAAAATCTACAATAATGTGAAGTAGTTAATAAATCTAAACTTTCTTAAGGAATTAGCTAATGAATTTAAAAATAACATTTAAAAATTTGACGGCAGTTAGGTCCCTTCATCTGATTTATCCCAAATTAGCAATTAACGGATGATATCTATCATAATATCCCAAAAAGCGTTAACAATATCAAAGAAATCACTATGTTTTAGGTAATTTTAAATAAAAACCAATATCTAGGCCACAAATATTGCAAACTTATTTTTTTGGCAAAATTGAGCCCAAATTTTTAATATAAATTAGAATATTTAAAAATTATCTTTTATACCAGTCGATCAATTTGAAGAGATCAATCTCGAAAAACATTTTAAAATATTTACTAAGCAGGTGCGTCTCTTCAACCATGAAAAATTCTTAATTTCTTAATATGTCTTGTTGTCATTATGCCAAAATAAATGCAGGATAAAAATAGTACACTCGTAAATAGAATCCATTGCTCTGGCATTGAATTTCGACTGCAGCCGTTGGAAAATTTACATCTGTTGGCGATATGTCGTAATAATTAATATTTGAATATGTCATTATAAATCTTGCAATTTAAAATGTCAATAACCCAGCAATATGAGTAGTTTTAAAGTGAACTATTAAAATAATTTTATTAATTTATTAACCTGTAACGTCGTGTATTATTTGATGCAATTTGTGAGTCGTATCTAGTTAGAATATTAGTGATTAATTATTGAAAGAATATCCTAGTGAGTAAGTAAGGTTTACTGCATTGTTGCAAAAATAGAAAAACATGCTTTGTTGCCATTTTGCTATAGTGCGCACTCAAGAATCCCTGACACAAAATATTTACATCTGATTCTTTTTTAAAGAATGAATCGTCAGAATTATTTGTCGGAAAAGGATCTACAAGAATATTGGTCAAATTTCACTGGTCTGAATAGTGAAGATGGAAGTGATTTCTCCGACACAGATAGTATTGCACATCCTGAATTTGAACCTAACTATGGCGACGAATCTGATGAAAAAACTCAAAGATATGAAAGAGGAAATAGATACAACAGAAAATATGAATATACTAGAAAGTGAGCACATCATCTAGGTGAATAAAACCTTGCCATCTACGAGTAACTAAAAAAAATAAACGGAAAACACAATTGAAAAAGTTTCGAAAGGCGTAAATAAAAAAGAATCTAAAATAAATAAAAAGAAGACTACTACTGAACAAATCACTTAATAGAAGAAAAGACATTGTCTCAATGATGGTCAATTGCACTTTCATGGAAATACAATTCTAAATCAACAAGTGATGGAATTAGAAACGCCGTATCAGTTTTTTACTAACTTGTTTATGGACGAGTTGCTGTTGCGCAATACCAATGAAACAAATTTGTATGCCGTACAAACCAAACCAGAAAGAATCGAAGTGTTTACTTCTGTTGACATTAGACAGTTCACGGGTATAATTATATATATATATGTATATATATATATATATATATATATATATATTTATATATATATATATATATATATATGTTATTGATCGATATGCCTAATGTACGCTCCTTCTGGAGTCAGAAGCTTACATTTGAACCAGTAAAAAAGACTATCTAAAGATTCGAGAAAATTAGACGATACAGACACTTTAATGATAACAACAACCTCATACGTTTTTCTGAACCTAGAGAACAGATTTCGCAAGATAAGGCCACTAGTTAACACACCTAGTTTCCAGTGTAACACTTAAACCATATGTAAGCATTGATAAGCAAATATGTTCCACAAATATTGGTCATTATATGAAACAATACTTGCCAAAAAAAACCACATAAATGAGGATTCAAATTGTTTGTACTGACAGAAATTTCCTGATATTCGTATAATTGTGAAATTTACACAGGGCAAGAAATGTCTCAAGTACGACTAGAAGCAGAACACGATCTTGGAGCATCCGGTAATGTATTTGTTCGCTTGGCTCGGGTAGACTTGGCTTATTCCAGAGCATCAAAATTTCAGTCTGTATCATGATAATTATTATACAGGTGTACCGCTGCTTGTATATAATGCCAAAAGGAGAATATTATCATTAGGAACTGTTCAAAGGCAACGGATGCCATATTTGAAATAATCAACAGATACGAATATGAAGAATTGCTCCCGTGGTGACAGTCATGAGTATACTGCAACGGTTGACAGCGTAGATATCCCATCTACAATATAAAAAGATAAAAAAATCATCCTACTTTCCACTTTTGTAGGTATATCTCCTACATACAAAATAAAACGCTTTGATAAGACTGCGAAAAAATATATCAAAGTAGACTGTCCCTTTATAATTAAAGAATATAATCGTCATATAAGATAAGAGGGGTTGATCTCATGGACAGTCATATTGGAAGATATAAAATTTTTGTAAAAAGTAGGAAATGGTACCTAATGGTACCTAAAATGGACTATTTTATCACTTACTTAATTTAACCGTTGTTAATTCCTGGGTACTCTATAAAAGAGCGACGGTTGCTAAGAACCCATAGGTAAAGCTTTTAACACAAGCATTTTTTCGCATAGAACTTTCGGCACAGAGGGTCTGTGCAAGATGAGAACAACCACAGCAAAAAGAGGGAGACCAAGTACATTAGAAGCTGACATCCAAAACAAGAAGAAGGGAGACCTTTTTTGATATTTGACATCAATAACTATAATATATATATACATATATATATATATATATATATATATATATATATATATATATAAATATATATATATATATATATATATATATATATATATATATATATATATGTATATATCATAAATGATCATGAATGTGTTGCTTGTGTGAGTCCATTTCAAAAGGTAAAAGAAATAATAAATTAGACTTACTCACAATTAGTTAAATTAAATTTATTGTAAGTCTAATTTATTATTTCTTTTACCTTTTATATATATATATATATATATATATATATATACTTATATAAACTCTTTGTTGGCAAACCGTTCTTATTTGATGTTTTTTTAGCACACTATTTTCTTGTCACTAGCATCGTGTGTAACCCATTATCTCTATCATCTTCTTAGTCTAACCACTTTTTTTATTCCTGCGTATGTGATGCAGTTAGCTTAATATTAACTATTAAAATTAAATTTACTCTAAGAAGCACCCTCCCTAAAATTATTTGGACTAAGTATTATATGTCTACCCTATCTTTACTTTTGATCTGTATATCTACACTCTTACCTTATATCAGATATTAATGACATTCGATTAAATGCCATTCTTCTTAGTTCATTCCGTTCCTCTTAGTTTCAGTGTTTTTGACGGTAATTTTTAATAACCTATTAAATAGTAATATTCTGGAGTAATGACCAACTTATTTCCGCAATATCCTAAAAGATAGTATATTGCGGAAATTGATATTGAATATTTCTAATTTTAACAGTTTTTATGACTTCACATTCTTTTTTCATTTTATTGTTCTGAAGCTATTTTCTTGTGGTATTTTAAATTAATTACTATTTAAATGGGAATAAGCCACAATTAAAGGTTAAAATACGTTTATTGACGTTTCAATTTCCACTTCGGAAATCGTTCTCAAAATATTCGCTACAATGTCATTATTTCTATTTAGGTTATCTAAAGTGTGTATACTGTTTTGTTCTAATAGAATATTAAATTTATTTAAATGTATATCTCTTTATTTAATATATGAATTTTCATATACTATATGTAAACTAAAAATAATTTGATCAAAATCAGAATTTGATATCATATCGAAAAGTAAATCTTCAATACTTACAATATCTTGTTCAACATTCAAAATTCAATATTTTGAGAACGATTTCCGAAGTGGAAATTGAAACGTCAATAAACGTATTTTAACCTTTAATTGTGGCTTATTCCCATTTAAATAGTAATCTTTTTTCATTCTTTGTAACACTTCTATATTAGTTACTTTTTCAGTCCACGATATTCTGTGGATTCTCCTGTAGCACCACATATCGAAGGAGTTTAATTTTTTGATTTCGGACTGTGTTATTGTCCACTCCTTGTAAATACGTTTATCTTATTTGAAAACACACAAAAAGTACTGAAGTGATGTTTTGGAAGCTCGAATGAATTAGTGGCATTTCAATTAATTTCAGTGGGGAAAATTGCTTTGAGATACGAGCAATTTGACATACGAGCAAGGTTACGAAATGAATTAAATTAAAGTATAGGTAGTACTATATTTGCAATAACTACTGAATTGTACAATTTCTAATAAGTATATTTATTATATGGCACAAGAAATATTTAAAACTTTATTAAAATTTTGCGTCCCATGGTCGCCTAAAAATCTATTCACAAATACGACCAAACAATTTAGACATAACAGATGAAAAATGTTATTAAGCTCATAAAAATTTATCAATGATATAACCGATGTTAATTATAAAAATTTTTAATATTCCCTATAGCTGAATAATATTTAAAAATATGAGCATGCCTTTAAAAACAGCTGTATAAAATACCAGAATCCTCCTTCAACAATCTGTTTGGATACGTCTTTGCTTTATGCTTTATCTACAAATTCATGTCAACCTATCATGCTTATATATATGAGAAACGTGGGCAATATTCTTCCTTGTTTGTTTTTGGCTTTAGCTTTTATATAAAGTCTGAATCGAGTAGAGTAAACGGAAATGGTTGTCGGTTTTAAGATTTAATACATTATATACAATATACAACCGATAACATTGCGAATGTTGCCGCACTTATGTTTCTTTTTATGGAAGAGCAAGTGTTTGTTATTTCTTTTGATGTGGAAATAACTGTATTTGATAACAAACATATTTTGTCGTGGTTAAAGAAAACAAAAGGGAAAAAGTTGGCGTGTAATCTTTTTTCAATTCGGTCTCCTTATCGGTAGAGTATGTAAATATGTTAAAAATTACTTTGTTCAGTTATTAAATATACTGTCTCTTTAATTTATGTTCACCTTAATAAATGTGAATTAAATATAAATCCTATAAAATTATAATTACCTATATTACATTGCATAAATTAAAAACCTATAACGAAAAACACACGGTTAATGATATTTCTAAATGCTTCAACATCTTCTGGATTATCGAATTAAAAATAATTTTTTCTGGTAGTCCTACTGTTAAAAAATGACATTTTTGTAATCACTGCATCAAACATGTGAAAATAAGTTAAATTTACAATTTACTCGTAACAATATAGTGTAAAACAATAAAAGTATCAAAACTTACATGGAAGGTTGCGCGTATGTACTACATACGATAGAGGTTATACCTACTTGAATACAATGCCCTCAAGCTAAAAGATTTTTTTTCTTCTTTCTTGTCTTATTGTTATAAGCTTTGTCCATACAAATTTGTACACTTTTCAGTGACAAGAAAGCATATTACGTATTTACTTAATTATTTATTTGTATTGCTATTAAGGCTAAAAAATTAGTTTTTGAGCATTATAATAAATATACTCTAGAGATGGGATTGTAATAAATCTTAATATCTATGGTCAACACAACAATGTCGTTACCTGTATATTGTTATTAGTTTTATTGATATTTTTTCTTATTATATTCCTCTTCTGAAGCTTAGTGTACATAATATAAATATTTGGTACCACATTTTTTCGTATTCTTCGTAAACCAAATTACTTTAACATTTATCATTTATGATATTAAGATGTTAAGGGATTTTTAGCATCCGATATTTTTTGCTCTTGCCACTCTTAATGTCGCGCATGGTAGAGTACGGAATTCCTGTTAGAAAGGACCCTTTTCTTATGATACTCGGGATCATTTTGCAGATTTTTGTTAACGTTCATACAAATTTTATTGGATGGTTCATTGAAAAAAAAATTCTTTTGTTTAAAAATCGTAAACTCTTTTCTACAGTTCCAGTCTGTTTCGTTGTTTTTTATAACACTTACATGATTGTCGACTATTACACTTTCTTTACTACCACTTGGGTTCTCTTGCTTTCATTAAGAAAAAACTGTAAATGATTTTCTTCATGGTCTAAACATTTTCTTTATACACAGATAAATAGTTTAAAAAAACAATAAAAAATACTTCAGTTATAATGATCACCTCAAAACAATGACATTTCAACAAAACTCAAATTTAAAGCAATGCACAGCTATAAACAACCTTGTTTCAAAAAAAAATATCAAAAGTTAAATCGAGAGTTATTTCATAATTGTTCTTTATTCTCCATTTTTCTATATTTTTCTCAAAAGATTTTGGGCAAAATTAGAACATAAATTATATTACTGTCTAATGGTAGTAATAAAATCCAAAGTTTACAATTTTACAGTATCTATTCTCGAAATTGTTTGAACCCAAAAGCTGGTCTATCTTTAATAAGTAAGTTTCTGCATTTTTATTTTTGTTTTATTGTTTACTTAACATGGTATTCACAAAGAAAATTTATGTTCCTGTTTATGTCCGGTGGGCATAATTTACTTTAGTTCCGGAAATTCGTTCTAAAAGATTTATAATATAAAAACGATCGGTTGGTATTTAGTTTTAACGGAAAATGAATTTGGATAGTTCAGAAAAAGTTTTCCTATTTTAATCCAAAGTTCAAATACAAGGTATCGCAAATGAAAAATAAGACTTCACCAAAACGTCCATAAGACTTTCGTATATAAAGGACATATTTTTCAGAATAAACAAACAAACACGCACACGTACACACACATACACATTATAAATCTTAGTCTAAAGTTTCAGAAAGAAGTGGACGAGATTATGATACCGCCAATACTTTACTGAAGCTTAAACCTAAATAGCGGTGATGGCAATATTTATGTTTTACACCAAAACATTCTTATAAAAATACTGGCAAATACAACATACAATGTGAAATTCGATTAAAAGTGAATAAACACACCTTTAACGCAGCTGATGCCTTTCTAATAGCCGAAAACATACCTGCTTTCACAAAAATCCATTACCTATCTACTGTCGCAAGCAAACAAAAATTGTAAAAATATATTCAAATATATTGTTGAAAAAGGTTTAGTGTACTCATATTTTCTTTTACATGACATATCTCACCATGCTGTGGCTTTCAGCTGTTAAGATAAAAGGAATTTAAAACTGAATACTAGATTTTTATTACATACTAAACTCATACGAACCAATATTTAAAAATCTAGGTTGTTGTGTAAAAAATTGATTTCATGATGTTCCCGTAAAAATTATTAATATAGAATAAAATTATTTTAAGCTCTGTTTGTTAATTTCAATTTTTAAATTTTTAAAGGATCGTTCTATTTAAAATTTAAAGAATGCTTTACAATTAATTCAGTTACCTTCTAATTTTTGATAGACGATCCAGATCCTCTTTGAAATCGTACCGTTGTTTGTGTGTTTTTCTTTACAGTTTCATGACATGGCAAATCCAAAGCAAAACTCCATTGACTTAAAACTCCATAGATTAAATATCACCAAAGTTACAGATATGTCCAGATAGACAAGTCATAAAGTCTTCAAACTTAGCATTGCAGTTACAGTGTAAAAATCCAAATTTCCAGTATCCGAATCCAACAGTAATTTTATTTGGTATTACTGTGTAGAGTAAGTGACAGTGTGTCGTATATAATCATCCATTAACAACCCTCAACCTTTTTGGTTCAGATCCCCTATGACCTACCTTCTCTAAAAGGGAAGTGACGGGATGACAAAACCGATTCTCCCACTAGGATGAACTGAAATTTTAAGTGTACTTTCATTTATAATAGTCTCCCGTTTTATACCGCTTCGCGGCTTTGGGAGTATAGCAGGGTAGTCTGCTATATCTAGGGCCTACGGTATACAAGGAAGGTAACATGGCCAGGTAACGCTTCAACCGCCTATTATTACCCCTGGTTTTACCCAAGGTACTCATTTTTTATTCATCTTGCCGGCGATAGGATTCGAACTCCGGACCACCGGCGTGCGAGGCAAGTATCCTACCGCTTGCCCTACGCAGGCCCTTACTTTCATTTATTCCATGCGTAAATAGCCGATGTGAGAACTCATCTGTTATTTTAAAATCTCTATAGACGGAATTTGGACAAAAGAAAATCAAAAAGTGAGACAGTTGATATTTCATCTCGGAATGGCACTTCGTCATCAGTGGTGCTACAGCTCTTGTTGAGCCTCGACCTTCAACAGTCTATTTTGTCGGTTGTTTCTGTTCATCACCAACTGTTTTCAGTTTGCTGCGCCAATCTTCCTTGCATCCTCATCCACACCATATCTTTATCTTAGTCTTGGTCTACCTCTACTCCTCTTTCCTACTGTTGCCGCTAGTAGGGTTCGTCTGGGTGTGTTATTTTCATTTAATGCGATTGACACATATCCAACCAATCTAAGCCTACGTAGTTTTATAAAAGGTATTATATCTCTTCCATTAACTATTTCTTTATACTACTCGTACAATTCGAAATTATATCGCCTTTTCCAAATACCATTCTCACAGATTGCGCCCATTATTCTACATTGTATCTTCCTTTCAAAGACGATCAGACGATTTGCGTCTGTTTTGCAGATAGTCCATGTTTCTGACCCATATGTCAGCACTAGTAGGATGAGTGTTCTATATATTGTTAATTTGGTTTCTCGGCTTAAATTTCTGTTTCTAACTGTTTATTTATTCTAAAATAACATTTGTTCGCTATCTTCATTACTTCTTTAGATGTGTTATGTAGTACTTAATGAATTATAAATAGACTCCAAAGTTGTTAAGATTAATTTTAATTATTTTACAACGCAGAAAGATAATTGACCATTTTCGGTTGTTATGATTCACAGAGTGAAATAAAAATGCTACAATTCTATAATAAAGTAATGATCCAATTAGGCAGATAGTTACGGAAGAGTTTGTTATAAGACTACGAGAACGTCATCGTTATATTACAATTGCAATACTTCAAATTATACTGCAGATGACTTTTAAAAATTTAATGGACAACCAAATGCAAAGAGATATGTTTCTTTGGCTTTTACCATCAAATATTATTTATATAAACAAAACTCACAAAGATAAAAATGTTTTATTTATATTAGGTATTAACAATAAATATGCGGAGAATTATTAGTAGCTTTTCACTAGCTTCTTAAAATTAAAAACAACAATTTACGATAAAAATTAGGAATGTTAAAAAATGATAAATACTGTATGAATCACAATTTTACCTAAATTTTTGAATTTCATATATTAGTACCAGCATTTATTATAAAAATAATAAAAGAAATATTTTGTGGTTTTAAGTTTAAATTATATTTTACATTTTGTTACGTTTTATTCTGACAATCTACACGTTTTACTTCTTTTTTCATTACTAATTTTCCTCTTATTTACCCAACAGCTCCAAAGCGACGTAGGTAATGTTATATACTTTATACTGTAGTTCACAAAAGTTGTCAAGTCATTTAGTTATAATAACTTGGGTTAACTCTGACATGGTCTCCCTAACAACAGTTAGGGGAACAGTAGAGTATACGCGAATTGCGACAAAATTCCATAATTTCGTATATGAGTGTAATTGTCTGAGAATTGTTATGATATTGTACCGTAAATTTAGATTGAGTTTGCCGGCTGGATAATAAAGGAAAACGTGAGGAAATATATAATATTGATAACACCTTAGCGGTTGCTACTTTTTAATTAAAGATAAGAATTTTAAAATATTTACATTCAAAAGAACGTCTTTTATGTATTTTTTTATATTTCCTACGATAGCTGTGGTCTTAATATTTATATTATACATCTTTTGTTTTATTGTAAGCATATACATGTTTATGTTGATGCCACAACTTTTTATTTAGATAATTAATTTTATTAAATCAATAATTATTCGTACTCCGGGTTCTGACAGTATCTTGTTTGAACGAACCGTGTGTTGATACATCTGGCAATGTTTTGCTACAATTTTATGTGGCTTCTTAAGAAATAATTATATGTAGCTTATGAAGAAGCTACATATACCGCTTTAAACCAGTCGTACTGCAGCCAATCGGCATATTGTGTGTTGCAGCGTAAGTTGGGTAATCGTATTGTTACTAAATAAAGTTGGCTTCGTTGTTGTTACAAATAATTGTATATAGATTTAAATGACTACAACGGGTAAATTCCGATCCAACTTCTTGACCATGTTTCAAAGAAGACATATTAATTGCATATTATATCAAAACGCAAAAGTTTGGGGGATATCAATGTGGTTTCCGCAGGCAGAAGTCCACAATAGATCAGATCTTCGTCTTGAGACAAATCTTAGAAAAGACTAGTGAATTTAATATAGACACACATCATTTTTTCATTGACTTTGAGAGCGCCTATGATAGCATCCATCGAAAATTTCTGATCCATGCAATGAAAGAGTTTAATATTCTAACTCAACTCATTGATATCATAAAAGAAACACTTAAAGTACAAAGCAAAATTCGAATTCAAAACGAACTAACAGATACAATTCATGTGAGAATGGGCCTACGACAGGGAGGTGCCCTATCCTATTCTATTCAACATCACATTAGAGAAAATAATTAGGAAGTCAAAAGTCAACACCAGAGGAACAATAATAACAAAAAGTGTACAAATATTGGCATTTGCAGATGATGTTGATATCATAGGTAGAAGCGAAAGAGAGATGATAGAAGCATTTAATGCGATAGAAAGAGCGGCACAAAACAGTGGCCTAAACATTATATATATATATATATATATATATATATATATATATATATATATATATATATATATATATATATATATATATATATATATATATTGTTATGATGTGTTGTTTGTTTGAATGATGAGCAATGAGTATTTTTAATAATATAATATATAGGGTTTTTATCGCGGTTCTCAAAGAATTAGCTTGTAAGTACTTTTTTAAATTATCTTTATTATAACTATTATGAAACACACATATATATCTAACCTAGCCAATGTAAATTTAAAATAAACTATCTTTAAATTGATGTTCTTATAAAACTAATTAAATTCTATAGACAATGTTAAATTTAAACAAACTATCTTCAAAATTGAAATTGTTATAACACTATCTAAATTATATTAACAAAATTTTGTACCTTTCTTTCACTGAATGCCTAAATGAACTGTTTTCCACTATATATATTCTAATCACCACTGAATGTCTTCGTACTTCGGTTATCCTTGTTTTTGTGAAATTTCTTTTTCCAATTATCAGCTTCTACCAATTTAAGATATATTTTTCTTCACCAGCATTTATACACCACCAAGCAAACCAGCAAACACCATTTATATTTATTCTTCTTTTCAATATACCAATATCCAATTATTATAAGTTGATTTATACTAATCTCCAATCATAATATAATTTTAATTCCTTCCAATGTCCATCCAATATTCTTCTAATATACTTTTATAATCTTCAATAATTATTTGTGTATAATTATAAATGTGCATTAAATATATGCATAATTTTTAATCTTCATTTAACTCACTATATTAAACAATTGGACTATCTCCAACTAACTTTCATATTTCTTATTAAACTGCTTGACTGACTTACTAAAACTGTGAACAATTAACTTCACTAATTAATTGTGTCTATCTTCTACTAACTTTCATAATAAACTGGCCTGACTTCTGACTAAAAACTGCCCTCTTGAATCCAAATCACGGGTATTTATATCTTTTTGGATATTCCAGAATCATCTGGTAAGAAACCATGTTCGATCTCGTTCTATTTCTTCGATATGGATGTTCTCGAAAAAATATCTGTTCCATCCACCGACATAATCATTATTCCAGAATGTTCGACCGTAAACAATGGTCACACTCTGCACTCTGGAGAATTCGTTAATGTTCCATTGATAATTTTGTTGACATTTAGGCTTTTCAGATCAGAATAAACACTTAAATCATTAAATATATATAAATTAAACATTTTAAACTAACATTATTATTATAACCCCACTTTATATTCCTTATAATTCTTAATTTCTATCTGTCACTTCGAGAGTATTTTTGGTTACCTATGCACATGGCTCACTTAAATATATTTACAACATTAAAATACAACTTTTTACAATTATTATATGATAATTTCTTAAAAATACCCTCACATAAATAATTTTTAATAAATTCTCTAGTATATAACTTATTTAAAACAACCAAATATCTAATATTATGTAGTATATAACTTATAAATTATTTTCTATAAACCCTAATCGTATCAATATATATATATATATATATATATATATATATATATACCCGGTACTTAGGCGGCACACGCCCTTCCGGTAGGGATCTATGGAGGAGTATCACCGAGCCGCAAGCCCTTATCTCTTGCCGTACTGCTCCACCATAGGCCGATCAGATACCAGCATATTCTAGACTAAGCCGCAGATTCATTTAGAATTTTAAACTGCTGCGTTAGCCTTTTTGTTTTCTGTACACCGAGCTGGGGATTGAACTGACATCTCTCGCATTGAAGCGAAGGAGAACCCAGCCGCCCAGCCCGCTTGGCTATCCGATCGACCTAAACATTAATGAAATAAAAACCAAATACACGAAGGCCAGTAAATGAACAGGCCAAAGAAATTTACATAATCTGACAATAGGAGACTATAACATCGAAAGCGTGAAAAATTTTACATACCTATGTTCACTAGTTACCGCAGATAACAATGTCAGTGAAGAAGTTAAGAGAAGAATACATATCGCTAATAAAACATATAATGGACTAATTAAACATCTAAGATCTAACAACATCACAAGAAAAACCAAATGTAAAATATACAAGACCCTGATAAAACCGGTCCTTGTATATGGATCAGAGACATGGACACTGTCGAAAAGCGATGAAAACCTATTATACACATTTGAACGAAAAATCCTTGGACACATATATAAGGAGGTAAAGGAAAATGACATATGGTGCAGAAGATATAACTTTGAACTATACACAGCATAAAATGAAACCGAGATCATAACATCCATAAAGATCAGACGTCTGCGCTGGATGGGCCATGTTGAACAAATGTTGGAGACTGAAACATCAAAACATATTATGAGGCAAACACCAGTAGGAAGAAGGTCAAAAGGAAGACCCAAACTTAGATACATTGAACAAGTGGAACAAGATCTGAAAACTATTAAGATTACCAACTGGAAAAACAAAGCAAGGAACAGAACAGAATGGTGGAAAATCCTAGAACAAGCCAGGATCCAGAAAGGGTTGTCGAGCTACTGATGATGATGATCAAAACGCCTACATCGAGTAAGTACTGGTCCAACATCTTGATCATTTCTCAAAAATAATATATTTTTTTAAGAAGAATTCTTCTTTCAAGTGGATTCGAAATCACCATCCTATTTACTGTGTTTACTTGAAAAGGACCTACCCTTAATGTTTCAGAAATGTGACATATTAGAAAGAAATACCGAAATATTTTAACTTCTAACTTGAAAGTTTTTAACGCTAATGTCATAAACTTCAGCTTCACCCGTCCCTACAGGTAATACTTCTTAATTTTTTTTTAAATTGCTTTAGGTATTAAGGTATATCTCATTTAAAAGGTCTGGTAAGTCTGTATTTAATCAAATTGTTTTGCCTTTGATACAAATCGATATTGTTATTTAATGGATGTTTCAAATTGGTTCTCTTTATAATGATCATATGACTCAGTATTACGTTGACAATTCAAATTGTCATAATATAAGAGAACAAAAAAAAAATAAAAACAATAAATGACAAGTAAAAGAGTCATAGTGGTAATCACAATTAGTCCAGTCGGGATAGGATTTGACCTTGCATGGAAAGCAGCCTCAAATTTTATTAAACTAAACTCGGATAATTCAATTATTATGCTTAACTCTCCTTCCACTATTTTTTTCCATAACTCGGAAAATATCGACCTCACGAAAAAACTTGCAAAGATGATATTGTAATAAATCGCAATTACAACAATTTGGGTCTCTACCATTTTGTCGAAAAGTTTAAAATGGCTAAGATATTGAACAAAACTAATTCCTTTATCACCAATCTCCCCCAAAGTCTTACAGTCGCCGTTTTACCGCATGCGTAGGACCTCAAATATTAATTTTAGAAAAAAAGAGACCAAAATTTTATAAAATATAATTTTCTCAATAATTATGCTTTCCTCTTAATTTACTGCTTCCTCCTTAACTCATATCGGCTGCACGAAAAAAATTGTAAAAAATGAAATGAAATGAAAGGAAATCACATTTGCAACAATTTTAGTTAATAAAATAATAATTTTGTTGAAAAGTTAAATATTGAGAAAAATGGTTTTCCTTTTCATTTTCAAATTGAAGATTGCGGTTAACGCAATAATTGAATTCAGTAGCGATTTTAAATTTACACGATTATTGACCCCCCTAAAGGTTAGAATAATAAAATTGGGGCAGCTCACCATGCAAAGTTAGGTCTTTTTATCGGCTTTCCCGACAGGGGGATTCGATCGGGAATATAAGAAAAAATTACAAATAAAGTAAAAATTCAAGTGTAACCAAGACATACCTAACTGTTATTTAATCATGTTTTAAAAGGTAACACCAATAACAATTAAGCAATAATGAAGTCTATTTTTAAACTCCTATCGCACGTTTTGAAATGTTTATTTTGTTATATGTACTTCTACAAAACTTTAATAATGCGCTGCCTTCAATCATCAAAAGATATTGATTGTGTTTTTTAGACCTTAAATTTTAAATATATCCACAAAAAAAATCGAGTGGTGATTTTGGTTTAACCAATCTCTCACACGGGGCTCAAAATATGATGGAGTCATGTCATGCCGTTTTGCTCAAATTATTAAGGTATTTTCATTAATAAAAAGAATTACTTGGTCATCTAATTGGTTTTTCGTACTATCAACAATTACGTTTGATAATGTTATCTAAAGGTTCCAACTATTTTTCACCCATTAAATTTTCTTCAATGAATATTCGCCAGAAGCCTTTCTTAAAATTACAGCCCAAACATTTAGTTTTTAATAGTTTATGTGGTATTTGGGAATGACCTTCAAGAAGAATATGTGGATTTGTATTATCCAAATAGCAGTTATGCCAATTGAATAATCCATTTAACAAGAAGGTCGACTCTTTGCTAAAACATATAATATGAACTGAGATTTCTTTAAAGTTAAAAGCTTATTTTGTCATTATTTCACAAAATTTAACTCTATGATCGGGACTATCTTTAGTTTGTCAAATACGTGTATCTTATACGGATAAAATTTTTACAGTTTTTACAGTACCTACAGAGATATGTGTTGAATCTGCTACTTTCCTAAAGGATGTTGTTGGATTCATAGCAAAATTTCCAATTACTTACGTCTGTGTGTTTTCGTATATAACTCTTTTCCCCTCACACTTAACACCTATTTATTATCTACAATCTACATGTTTATCTTTGTGTCTTTTATTAAATTCAGTAGCTGTTTTTGTAGCACCAATTTGGGCGACCAAAATCAATAAAAGTAGCGTAAGTTAAACCACACTGTAACTTCTCTACTAGTCGTTAATTAAACTAAAATTTTGACAGGTGACATTGTTAAGAACGTCGACATTTGTATTTCAAGTCTTAGACTTGTTCAGTTATATATTGGACTGTCAGTACGTTCCAAACCACAGATCCTTCTACAAAATCAACAACAGCCAACCTTGTACAAAAGTATGATTTGCTTTCTCTGCCGTCACAATAAATATTAAATTTAATAACAAATAGTAGAGAAAACAAGTTTTAACCATTTTAAACTTTATGTTAACATAACGTTTCTTTTGGTTACCGTTTTGTTCAAATAAAAAGAATGTTTCTTATATGTATTATTTGTAGGTTCTTGTTTTGTACCAAAAACTTTAATAACCTGCTTGTGTAATATTCTACCAAATGTTTTTCTCTGGACTTCGAGTTTAAAATACCTTAATAGCTCTGTACAATATTGGCCCAAATGTGGTGAATACTTAATACTTTTAGCCTAAAAAGATAAATTAGAGGTAATCTTTTACATAATTTGCAACTAAACCACTTATTGACATTTATAAAATGTATATTTCCCTCCTTTGTCAATAAATTTCTGTTTACCTATATACCGACTGATTGATTTTTTTATTAGAAATCTTTTACTACGTATTTGCGGACGGAATGTAATACGCCCACAATTTCCAATATTAATACCATTTTTAGTACCGGTCCGACACAATAAGTAATAATTCCCTACACTTTTACGAGAACCCTTCAGGATATGTAACCGGACATTGTACACAACCTAGAGGTTAACAGAACAGGGTTGCACGTTTCCGTCCTTGTGGACAAAGCTCCTAACATGGGTTGGTTTAGTTCTGAAGTCGTATAATAAACTGTACACGGGCAATAGCAAGAGCAACGATTAGAGCAAAGAATAAACTAAAAGAGACGTATCTGAGATTTATAACATGAAATACATATTTTTGTGCAACTAGAAATATTCTGCACTATACCAAGGCAATATTATAGAGTTGATAGTTGTTTTAAGTACCAAGCAGAGGCACAGTTTTCTCAAGTTTTTACTATAAATAAAATAATACTTTTAATATGAAAAATAAGCATAATCGCCATAATCGCACTGTTCCTTGGAGCAATAAATAAATTATTTAAAATGAATACTGATGATAATAATCAGTGTGATGATAATGATACTGTACTTTGGCAACAAAACATATTTAACCCTTAAACGGCTAGCGTTACCATATCGTAACGGTAGACAACCTCATTTTAGAAGTAGCAACACAGCTTTTGGTTCCATCGGAATGCGTTGGTTATTTGTCAACACGCTTTTAGTATGTGAATGAACACATTGTTGGGTACAACGTCAACGTAAAATCTTTTTGGCAGTTTTATTCAAATTTTAAAAATTGTGGTAACAGTTACGAGCTTCCAAAGATGGACATCCGTCTAGAGTAAGTATTACTAAAACTTCTTTTTTGAATTTTTATGAAAAATACTTACAAAAAAGTATTTATAGATAGTTATTCTTCAGTTCTAGATCAAATTTTGTATATATATTTAGGGATTCTACAGTATTCACTGCCTTCCCTCGCTCAACCGTTTCCATCTCTCTCTGTTGTTCCATTCTCCATCGTTTAGTCCTCTCTTACTCATGGCGTCGTCTACTTCGTTCCTCTAGGATTTTCGGGGTCGTCCTCTTTTCCTCCTTCCTATGGGGCTCCATTCGGTTATTCTTTTTATCCATCTGCTGTCGCTAGCTCTTCTTACATGTCCATACCACTTTAGTCTTTTTTGTTCTATATATGTTAGTATGTCTGTTTCTATTGATGTTCTTTGCTTTATTTCGTCATTACTTCCCAAATTTTGTTATGAAAGTATTTCAAGTTCTATAATGTAACCTCAGAAATATTGGCGTTACCGTATGGTAACGCTAGCTGGTTAAGGGAGACAAAAAATATTGTATGTGTATAAATGTCTTGCGTGTTGAGTATGTGGTATATATGCGATCAGAAAAGCTAGGACTCTTGTTTATGTATCAATAATTGTCTAGTATATTCATTTGTTACTTTTAGGCGTGGGTTTACGCTGGAAGAAGCATTGCAAATGGTTTATGAAAAAGACCTGGACGTTCATGAAATATTCATCGAGCCTCCTGATGCGAATGTGCTTACCGATGAGGATTCTGGTGATGAAGATGGTGGCGGATTTCTAGATAATTTAAGCGGTCGACAGTTGACACCAGGAGCTGAAATCGTCCCTCCTCGTGCTGTCAGAGCTTTTATCGATGTACCTGAATCGGAGCCAGTGTCAAATATCGTCCGCCCTGGGTCAGAAAAAAATATCCTGGATTGAAGGTGACTTTGAACGTGTGAGCAGGTATTTTCCTAAACCAGATTATAGTAAATATAGTGATATGGACTATTTAGATATATTCGAGATGTTTGTTGATAGCTAAATAATTGAACTACTTGTGACCGAATCAAGAAAATACGCACTTTTCTGCAATAAACCGGATCCAAACATTTCTAACGAAGAAATGAAATGTGTAATTGGGATTATGATTGTTACAGGATATAATGAGTTACCTGGAAGTGACTTTTACTGGGATTCCAAACAAGATATGAAAAATATTTTAGTCACTGAATCTATGAGAAGAGATCGGTTTCGCCAAATTTTAAAATATTTGCACTGCGCCGACAACACACAGCCTGTACATGGTGACAAAATGTGGAAGCTACGCCCACTGATGGGCCTTTTGAAACGCCGCTTTATTGACAACTGGATACCTGAACAGAACTTGAATTACGATGAGGCTATGATCAAATACTTTGGGAAGCATTCATGTAAACAGTTTATTCGGGGTAAGCCCATCAGATTTGGGTATAAAATGTGGTGCCTAAACTCTGCTTCTGGTTATTTGGTGAACTTTGATATATATCAAGGAAAAAACCCAAAGTCAAACACTAGTTACGAAAGCAATTTTGGAAAATGTGCTGCTCCTCTACTTTGCATGATAGATGAATTTTCGGATGATATAAAAAAGCTCCCGTTCACATTTTACTTCGACAATCTCTTCACAAGCTTTAATTTGTTATATTCCTTGAAACAAAGAGGGTATGATGGTACGGGAACTACGAGGGAAAATAGAATTCCTACAAGTTATGAGTTACCTAAAAAAAGTATTATTTCGAAATCGAAAAAAAGAGGAGACACGATATCTGTCATCGACAAAGAAGATGCAATAATATTAGTCAAGTGGATGGATAATAATGTAGTGACAGTAGCATCTACATGTCATGGCGTCAATCCAGTCACTCAAGTAAAACGCTACTCTCGAGCCGAAAAAAAAATTATTCAAGTACCACAACCTTATCTGATTTCTGAATATAATCGATTTATGGGAGGCACTGACTTCATGGACCAGCAGATATTCAGATACAGGATTTCAATTCGTAGAAAGAAGTGGTGGTGGTCAATTTTTACTTGGCTACTAGAAGCTGCTATAGTCAATGCTTGGTGTATATCCAAGAAGTGTAAACATCAAACACAGCTTACCCAACTAGAATTCAGACGAGAGATTGCTCAAGCCTATCTGATAAAATATGGCATGGCTTCAAAAGGTGCTGGAAGACCTGCGGCTGCTAAATCAAGTTTATCTTTTAATAGGGTTTCGGATAACTTGAGATATGACAGAACAGACCATTTTTTGATAAACATCCCCAATAATAAGAGGCGTCGATGTGCTGGAGAAGGTTGTAGCTCAAGTATTCGTACTATGTGTGTCAAATGTGATGTAGGATTATGTCTAGAGTGCAATATAATGTTTCACAGCCCAAAGTGATAATTTTCTTGTCCAAAAATTTTTTGTATACCCTAACCGGCTAGCGTTACCAAAACGTAACGACTATTTTTTTTTAAATTACATATATTTTGAGAAAAATACTTGTACCAATATGTTTAACAAAGTGTTTTGACCAATAGTTATGATTTTTCCTTTCCTTTTTTGCAAAAAATAAATTTCGCCGTTGAAGGGATAATATGTGATATGTGATGGTATTTATGTAAATTTTACGGTTATCTTAATAAAATATAGTTCTATACATTAGTGGTGAACAAGGTTTACGCAATATTAAAAAAAATGAACCCGAATGATTTCAGTGAAAAGATTTCAGATGAAAAGTGTCATTGCGATTGCGAAATCTATTACCAAGGTGTGGAGTCAAACTAAAAAGTTTTGTTATAAAGAGAACCAAATAGTCGTTACAATAAAAAATATATAAATAGAAAACAACATAGTATTACAAAAGCAGTCAAAGGCAACACTACTATTGTTATAGATCTAATAGAAGATAATAACCAAACAATGGACTTTTTAAATATTAAAAATATTGAAACAATAAACCAAGATCCAACGGAAAAGTATTAGAAGCAAATTAACCTAGCGTAAGAAAATTTAAAATCAATTAAATTAAATTCAATACAACAGAAATACCTTAACATCATAGAACAGGAGTGGAACGAACACATTAGTAGAATGGCAGAGGATAGGATAGTATGCATACCACAAGATGTCACCAAATGGGCGAAGAAGTATTGGCAGATCAAGAAAAAGATGGTGCGACAATTTAAACAATTTAGAAGGCTAATATGAAGAAGAAACAGGCTTTAAAGCCTACATACAAGAAGGAAGAAGAATAAGAAGAACCTGATCACCCAATAAGACCTGTAGTTTCTTTTTATACAGCTCCCTCCGTCATATAAACTATCAAAAAAATTTTAATAAAATAAAACATTTTTAATAACTTAACAACTCCAAATTTATTTCATTTGACGTCAAAGACCTTTTTCGTAGTATTCCTCCTAGACAAACTTTTGTTCCAGTAAAAGACCTTTTAGACCATATTATTACAAATCCAATCATTACGTCTGGAATTTTATATCTTCTTGAAATTTGCATAAGCTGGGACTACTTTGAATTTAATAATCACATATATGCAAATAACATTGCATTACTTATAATGGGTAATTTCCTAAGCCCATTGCTATCAGATATTTTTATGGAACATCTAGAAACAAAGATTTTAAAACATCCTATATTCAAACAGTTTTTGTATTGGTAGAGATACTTAGACGATGTACTGGTATGTTTTACAGGAACTAACAGACAACTTAATCAATTCTTATCGTATATTAATTGACTCTATAGTCATATTGAATTCACAATAAAAACAGAACAGAATTAAGGCTTATCCTCGAAAATCCTAACGGTAAAATTCAGTGCGATATCTATTTCAAAAATATCTTTCTTTACAAAAACAAAATCTATTCACGAAGAATAGTCTAAAGGTCATCTTGTACTAAAGTTGGGCTTTTTACCTACTTACAACCGGACACCCACCCCCTGTAGTGAAAAGTCTTGGGTCTATACAATAAAGCGAGCGGGAGGTCTTCTATTTAGTGCGGTTATGGTGTAATTAGAATAAAAGGAGTATACCAGAGTAATATTATTTATTAAATAATTAATTCACAACTTAGCAAAGGTACATACAGATATGTATAACAAGATATTTTGAGGTCACAGTATTGCCGAATTCGTTTTTTTATGTCTTATATTTTCTTTTGTTTTTTTTTGTTACTTTTTTTACTGACAAATTGGCTTTTAACGTTGAATTACAGTTTGATGATAAATATTCTGAAATGAAAAATGTTGAGATGTGGCGAATAAAAACATTCATGAAATTAAAATGAAAGGATTTACGTCTATTAATAGTGCGATTTATAAAATTAGTTCTTGACGCCCAAATCGCGGGAGGAATATGTGCATCAGTTTTCAAATATTTATTATTTACTATATAATTTCTAAATTGAACCACTTTTACTTCTTTAGGTAATAATGTATCTTTTTGACAACTAAATAAGTAATTAGACAACATAATGAGTATTATTTTGAAATTATTAATTTCAAAACAGGAGTTTAAAGAATTAGAAGGAGGTAGTCCGGGCCCAGTTGAACGGTCAAGCTTATTCCCGTCGAATAAGTAGGAAGTGCCACAACTAAATCATCTACATATCTTTTAATAAAAGGAATGAAAAAAGTGCAGTGTTTATAAACTACATAATTTCAAAAATTTGACATCAGGATTTTTGACTATAATAAATTATTCTTTTATTTTTTTTAATGCATATTGATAGTATAAGTCTTTTGCTTTCATTTGTCACCCACAGAATTACCCTATCTTTATTATTTTCTATCTCTGTTGTTATTGTAAAAAAAAGGTCTCTGAGATAAACAACTACAATAACTTTTAAACTAATTAATATATCGGTCCCAAATTTTGAGGGTTTGTTAAGTACCCCAATACCCAACTTTGGGTGGAACTCTAAAGTTTAAAGTTTAAGTTTACTAAAAGTTTTTAACAAATATCAATTGTCACTTATTTTGCAGTTTGCGAAGCAACAAATTGACTCTTCAACTTTCAAAAATCGGCATTTTGAAGCTTTGTCAATATTCTAAAAAATAAAATTTTGTAATTTTATGTCAAATATTTAACTTTCTAATGGAGTGCAAAAAATAGAAAAAATCGCGTTTTTTGCATTAAATTGTTAATCATTAAAAAACGGCTTAGAACTTTAGGCAGGAAACAGATAGGTTTTCTTCTTATAGGTCTACAATAACTAAAAAAGTTGTCAGCTACCTGGATTATTGAGTGTCACGAGAAAATCCTTATTACCCTGGACTAATATGACTGGACAAGCAAGTGACGAAACAAACTTCATATATTCTGTAAACTTTACTAACAAAAACGTTTAAAATAAATATTCCAATAACTATAAATAATCAAATTCCATATTCAAATACTGCAAAATATTTGGGTATTGTCCAATAAATATAAATAATCAAATTCCATATTCAAATACTGCAAAATATTTGGGTATTACTCCTTAATAAGCCCTAATAATGTAATTCAACATTATTTATGAGAGAGTGTATATTTCTTATACCTACCTGTCGGCGAGAATCCAGAAGCTATCGACAAAGACAGCCTGTACTGACCGAGAGAGAGTAACATTTAGCAGAACTTTGAGATTTTTTAAAAAGTTTATATCAAATAGCTGCTTTGTGTTACACTTTATGTTAAAAATAAAAACAGATTCGGAAAGTGGGTCAAATGTAGTGCCCTATTTAAAAAAAAAATTTTACTTTGATTTAACCAAAAATATTTGAAAAAAAAATATTGTTTAAACAATTTATTAATTTACAACCAAATAGTGCACTAGAACTTTTTAAGACCTTTCATATAAAAAAAAGAATCATCTCAATATCTGCCATAGTTTTTGCGTTATTTGATATAAACTTTTACATTGGAATTTAGCTATGCCCAGAATCGCGAGGAACGGCCTTAATCCGTAAATTTTAGCTACAACTGGTTTCTTTAAGTCTCTTTAAGACGTCGTTCCTTGTGGGATGCCATTTAATTGTTTCTTTGTTAAAGATATTGTGCCGGATATGCAAACCTGGAATTCTCTTCAAGATAAAAAATTGCGTATGAAATGCATTATATTGCCTGTCAATCACCAGTGCTGTAGTTTATTTAGAATAATTTTATGTCGTGTAGATTCAAATATTTTATTAATATCAAATTTAATTTCTGGATATTTATCTTTAGTAGCAAATGCTTCGTGAATATTATTTTCTAGGTTAATAATGTTATTAAGTGTGCTGGATAAGCGAAATCCGGATTTTTCATTCAAGAATCCATAATTTATGAGTTTCCAAAAACCATATTAGTCTATTATTGATTATTTTTTCTAATAGTTTGCTAGTTATATTTTGATTCAATATTTTGGTTAAGCGAAACATTGGTTTGATATTGAAACTGACGAACATTATTTAATGTTTACTAATTCTAAACAATTGTAAAAATAGGTTGTTTCTCGAAATGTGTCCATCATAAAATGAATACAATTATAAAACTGACATGAATAAATTTATAAATACTGATATATATTGTAACATTTTAAATCCCATTTAAAACAACAAAAATGTTAACTTTCTGTGGAAATTATATTGTCAGTCAATAAAATAGTGTCAGCACCAAATATAGTGATATGTACAGGGTTGGGATAAACTATGGAACTAAGTAAATATCTGTAAGTATATTAGTATATTACTTTATTTCCTAATAAAAGTAAAAAAAACTTGCCGTTTATTGGAGACCACCGCCAAAGATTACTAGGGACCATCGATTGAGATATGTTATAAGACACTACAATACCAAATGGTAAGATAAGAAAGAGAAAAAGGGTAAACGTAACCAGTTAAATTTTATAAATTAAATATGATGGTTAGTACGTATAAAAAGACACATAAACAAGAGATGCAAAAGGAAAAAAGGGCAACCACAAAACGGTGGCTAGATGACACCAAAGTAAAAATAGGTAGACATTGGCATCAATTAGAAGAAAACAGACAGGAGGAAACGATAGCAAAAAAGAAAGATAAAAAAACGGCTTGGAAAATCATTTTTCAACTATTAGATTTTAAGTTCCCTACTGAATATGAGCAATTATTATTTGACTTATTCACCTCCTATATTTAGCGCTAATCGTTCACCCTGTTAAGGTTAGTGTATGTACTATGTCAAACCATTCTCTTAAATTTTTGTTAAATGTAAGTGTTATTGTAACTATGTAATTGATAACTAATTTCTGTCAATTGTCATCACCATCACCAACCTTTATGCGCTCATTGCTGGACATAGGTCTCCCTTAGCTCTTTCCATCTATCTCCGTCTGGTGCGGATTGCATCCAGTTAACGCTAACACGCTTCAGGTCGTAAGTTTATCTGGTTGGTTGGCGTCTTCTGCTCCGTATTACTTCTTTTCTTGGTCTTCACTTGACAATACGTTTTGCTAATCGATTGTATAATAATCTGGCGACATGTCCTGCCCAATTACACTTTGGCCATGCGATTTACTCGACAGCGTCTTTGTTTTTGTTCTACGACATATTTCTTCGTTTGAGATTCGGTCTCTCAGAGAGACACCCAACATCTGGCGCTCCAGAGCCCTCTTAGTCATTACCTTTTTTCTGAGTGTTAATGTTTGCGCTACATAAGTGAGGATAAGTAACACACATTGCTCAGAAATTTTTCTTTTAAAGCATATCGGTAGGTACGATTTAAATACATAGTTTAATTTACCACACGCTACGTAGGCTAATTCTAAATGTCTGGTTATCTCTGCCAATCGAATTTCATGTCCTTAGTATTTATATGATGCAATCTGCATAAAATTTCTTTTATCAAGGATTATTATTATCAAGGATCATTATCTATACGATTGGATATAAAAACGATGTCATCTGCGAATCTCAAGTGGCTGAGCTTCTCCCATTTATGTTGATACTATGCTCGTTTAGATCTCCCTTCTTACAAGTATAGAAGCGCCATGAATAGTTTTGGAGAAAAGGTGTCTCCTTGTCGTACTTCTCGTTATATATAGCATTTATTTGTTTCTTTTCAGATAGTCATATGCTAGCTGTGGCATTTTGATAGGTGTATTTGATTATGGTGGTGTAGCGATGGTCTATTCGACATTCTGTCAACGCTTTAAACATTTTCTGCTGGCTTATGGTATCGGATGCTTTCTCGTAGCCCTCGAGTATCAGTGCATGGTTTATTGTATTCTGCAGACTTATCTATCATGTTCCTTATGGGTAGTATCTGATCGATAGTGCTATATCCCGATCTAATTCTAGCTTATTCTCTAGGCTGATAGAAGTCTAACTTAGCGTCTAGACTTTTTTTTATAATTTTTGTAAAAGGTTTATATACCACTGAGAACAAATAGAACGGTAGTTTTTAAGATCTGTTATGTCTCTTTACTTGTGCAATAAAACAATGACTATATTATTCCATTGACATTGAGTTTGTCTGTCGATTGTATATCTTGTTTAATCATTACATTATTGTTTTTCACAGTATATTATTTTACTTGACCGTATACTTGTAAGTAAAAATAATTCTAAAGTATATAATCAAAAACTGATTATACTGAAATATACTGTAATATACATTGAAAACTGAAATATACATTTATTTTCTGGTATTATATCTTACTTGTATTGTCTATCTGTCTTACACATGTCTGCACATGAAGTGACCTCATGTGGAAATATTTCATTTCAATAAACCCAAAGGCGTATAATTTAAGAATTAGTATCGCTCAAAAAGAAAGAATTATAAAAACATTCGTCTAACGAACTTAGGCAAGTTGATCGACTTATAATCTTTGAAAAGGTACTCGCTTCTGTTTTACTCGTATGTTATTAAAGGTAATGTTGTGCAACTAAGTGCTCACGCATACACGAATTGTAATTTTTTATTAATTACCGATGTTCATTAAAAATAAATTAATTCAATAGGTCCATGAATTGCGAGACTCTCGTACATATTGTTTCTGAAAATATATAATTCCAAGAAAATAGGATTAACTTAAATATTACGTTAAATATTTACATTAAATATTACATTAAAATATTACTTAAATATTACATCCAAAAAAAAATCAACATTATACACAACTGACGTACAAATAGATTTAAAAACACTTACAGAAATTAAAAGATATCTTTTTATATAAATATCGCGTGTTACGATGTTCGTTTAGACCAGCGGTCGGGGAACATTTTTAATCATTACCCCAAAATATTTTTGTGTAAGTTGATATTACCCCATGCCGAAGAGCAAGAAAAAACGAAATCGCCTCTTTTTAGCATCTTTCATGTTATAGCCCCCATGATAATTTTAAAAAGAAAACAATAATTAAAAATTTAATTTAAACATCATTTATTCAATTTATCAATGTAATACCTAGTAATCCATAATTTTCACCCCCACAGAAAATATAAGTAAATAATAATTTCTTGTTATTTTGTCATACAAGAAAAATATCATATGAATTACAAAATAACGAGAAATTATCATTTGCTTATATTTTCTGTGGGGGCGAATTTTCATGGGAGAAGTTTCATGTTCGATACAATTGCTTCAAAATTGGGACTTGGTGTAAGAGCGATTTGAACACAGTCTTCAGCGTTTAATCGATTTCTGTTCTTCGTTTTTCTGTTCATTAGAGTGGAAAAGCCTTGTTCGCACAAATATGTTGTTCCAAATGGCAACAATTTTTTAACCGCATCTTCACGTACAATTTTGATGCTTTTGACATCCAAAAAGATAACAGATTTGGTTTACTCTCAAATTGAATATTAGATCGAAGTTCAAGAATTGCTTCTGCTAAACCTGAAGGTTCTTCTGGTATCATAGCAATTTCACATGTAAAAGGATCTGCAATGCAACTGAGAGTAAGTGTATCAAGATCTGGAAAGTAATCTGAAAACCGCTTTCTGAGTTTGATAAGATGTCTTACAATTGTATCCTTGATTTCAGCAAAAGTAATATTTTCGCAATCTTCCAAAAACAAAGCTAACCTTGAAAAAGTAGCTGTCTTGTTCGGTTCTACTTTCTGTCTCCAATATTGCAGCTTTAACCCAAACGCTGACACTATTTCTCTCGCTGAAATGATATTAATATTCTTTCCTTGCAATTCTTTGTTTAATATATTTATACTCTCAAAAATGCCCGCTAAATTTGCGAGATATGCAACCCAGGAAGAGTTTTTAACTTATCCGTAAAACCATAAAAATTTCGACTTCAGTTTTGAGAGTCCATACGCGATTTAGTACATTTCCGCAAGAAAGCCACCTTACTTCTGTATAATAAAGTAGATCCGTATATTCAGCTTCACCGCCCTGACATAATTCACGAAATAGCCGCGTGTTTAGTGCATGTCCCTTGATAAAATTTACAATCTTGATGATATCATGCATGACAGCTTCCAGTGTAGGTTCTAAATATTTGACCATAAGGGCCTGGCGATGGATCATACAGTGAGTAACTTCAATATTTGGGTTATTTTTTTTACAAAAGCCGAAAAACCATTAATATGATCCAGCATAGCTGGAGCTCCATGCAAAGATTCAGAAATACAGTTTTCCCATTTTAAACTTTGCGCATTGAAATATTCATTTACTTTATTGTAGACATCAATTCCACGAGATCTCAACTCGAGAGGAGAACAAAACAGCAATTCCTCTTCAAAATTATCTACACCTATGTAGCGAACATATACCATTAGCTGTGAATTGCTACGAAAATCAGTTGTCTCATCAAGCTGAATAGCAAAATATTTAGCCTGTTTAATACGAAAATAACCCGTTCCTTTACATTTTCTGTTAATATAGAAATTTGTTCTTTCACAATTTTCGCAGACAAGGGCACTGAATTCAGTTTCTTTGCTTCTTTTTGACCACACATAATCTCTGCCATTTTTACAGCAGCTGGTTTAACCAAATCTTCACCAATAGTGTATGGTTTTTTATTTCGTACAATCAATCAGGCTACTTCAGAGCTAGTCCTTGATGCTGGACGCCGATCAAATGTACCAAACAAGTTGCTATTCAATATTTGTCTTTTAACAAGTATTTCTAAATTTGCAAAGTATTCTCGCGGTTTGGAAGACAGGTGTGAATGCAAATTATCTAAATTGTAAATGTTTCTTTAATTGACTTTTTTTGAAAGATTCTGAAGTCAGTACCTTTACACATACAACACACTCTGGTTTCATTGTACCATTGTCTTCTATTTATGTAAAGCCGTAATTAAGGAATTCGTCTTGGTATGTTCTTTTTCTATTTGCTGCCATCTTAAGGGAGACAGAAAATAATAGTTGTAAAATACTTGAATTAAATTTTTAAATTGCGGCTTACCTTAATCGATATATCGATGATTAATGATAAAATGGTGATCTTGTCAGCAACTAATTAGTAAAAACTCCCTCTCTGACTCGTCAATGTATTTGTATCTTGACGGCATAGCACGAACTGAGCAGGTAGTCGGGGCCGGGACTGTGCTTTACTACGCAAAGATATAACTCGAGAACACTCTAGTGGTGGAGAGTAAGATGGCGTGGCCTGCATATGTCGCTAAATTGTTTAAGTTGAAAAAATACTAACGGGTTTATAAAATAGCAAATTAAGAATATATACTTTTTACTCACAAAAGTTTCATTTTTACCCCCAAAAATTTCATTTTTACCCCATTTGGGGTAATTTACCCCGGTTCCCCGACCGCTGGTTTAGACTAATCTCCGAAACCACCGAACCGATTTCAATGAAATTTTTTAAAACTACATTGTTTCCTCCAACTTAAATAATATGATATTGTTTATCTCGATAGATGATCCTTATTACTTTTAATTGTAAATTAGAAATTTTTTATTACCAAATCGTTGTAACTAATTACTTTTGAATTTTATAAGTTTTCAATAGATGACGGTAAATGTTATACTGTTTTACTTAAATATATTTTATGTAAGAATAAACATGAGAGTACAATTACAAAAAAATTTATCGGTGCAAATATATTTCGAGAAATCGTTAAATATTGGTAAAGGTAAAATAAAACTGCATCCAAAGACACAACGCAATAAACTTTTAGTTAATGTATGCACTTTTGTTAAAACAAAACATAAATTAATTGAAGTCTTCCCGGCTATACTAAATAATTACTTGAAACATAATTGGCTCAATGAGTAAGCAGTTTGACGACCAAAGACGTTGATGTTAACGAAATCAATTTCCTGGTTTAACAGTTACTACCGGATGAGGATACTGTATACACCACACAATCTTTGGTTAAAAATTAATTCACCGAATATTCTGCTTGGGTCATGTGGTAAGATCAAAAGAAGACAGAGTGCTAAAGACAGAATTTTTTGAGAGACATGACGGTTGTAGACCAGTAGGCCGTCCCAGAAAAATATGGAAGGATGATGTTGCAATGGCACAAGTTTGGTTGTTAAAAGGATTACCGGAAATATTATTAAAGCAACCATTTTGACTGGAACATTTAAAGAAAAAATCGTATCTTAATAATAATTTCAGATAATACCACATCATTTAAAAGGTTTTAATTTCCTATTCAATTAGCATTCGCAATAACCCTTATCAAATTTCAAGGTCAGACAATGTTCTTTTGCAGCTTGAATTTCAAAAATCCATGTTTAACACATAGTCAATTATATGTTGTTGCTCACGTATTAGTAAACAATTAAATTTATTTATTACAGTAAAAAACCAATTACTAAAGAATATTGCGCACCCTTTAAGTCTTGATTGAATTTTAATTAATAGGTATAATTTAATAAAATAATTTTTTTAATAAAAATCAACTAGTCCAGGATTCATTACGGAATTTAATTTTGATATTTCTTCTTCTTCTTCTTCAAGTGGCCTGTCCGTTGCGAACGTTGGCTATTAACATGGCAATTCTGATCTTGTTTGCGGCGCTTCTGAATAGTTCGACCGATGTGAGCCCAAAACAATTCCTCAGATTTTGCAGCCACGAGTGTCTTCTCCTGCCTGGCCCTCGCTTACTGTCTACTTTTCCCTGGACAATCAATTGCAGTAGACGGTACTTATCGTGTCTCAATATGTGGCCTAGATATTCAAGCTTTCTTTGTTTAATTGTATTCACGATTTCTTTCTTCTTTCCGATTCTTTGGATTACCTCCATGTTGGTGACATGTTCGGTCCAGGATATACGAAGAATGCGTCGGTACACCCACATTTCGAATGCTTCTAGTTTTCTCGTGAGCGTCTCCGTCAGCGTCCAGGCCTCCACACCATACAATAAGATCGGAAAAATGTAGCATTTAACTAGACGTAGTTTTAGGGGAAGAGACAAATCTCCCTGCTTATGAGGAGCTTTGATATTTCTTATATATCATTAATTGTACTTGAACTGTAAATATAACAAGTTATATATATATATATATATATATATATATATATATATATATATATATATATATATATATAGGATAGAAAGTACAGTACAAACAATCATCATCATCATCATTATAATTTTCAGCATATTCTACCGATTATGGTGCAGCATCCCTTACATATTCGTTCTTCATTTCTCTCCACGATCGTCTGAAATTCGCTTTTCTATACCATATTGTTTCTTTATTCATAGTCCCATCTTAAATTTGGACGTCTTCTTGGTCTCTTGATACCTTTTGGATATCACAGTGTAATTCTAGTAGACCATCTTTCGATCTCTCTATTATATCTAGCATTCATCGCTCCATTGACGTTTAAGTGACTTTGAGTTTCGATATTATATCTTTCTTTATTGTCCAGTACAAACCATACTGACAGATATTTACACGCTGATTCACACCATCATCCTGCACAATTAAATTCGGTAATCAAACCCCTAATAACAAGATCTGAAAAACTTGCAAATGAGGACCATAAGAATGAGGAAGTCCACAAAGTTAAAATATATTTAAGAAACAATGGCCTTTCCACGACTACGATTGAAAATGCACAGAAATTGTAAACCAAAATCAGAAATCAAAAAGAAGAAGAAAAACTAGCCTGTTGTAGCATTGTTGTAGTCTATCAGATGACCGGTGTTTTTGTAGTGCTCGACAACTGCGCAAGAATTTTTTCCTTTGTTTTAGCCACTGCGATGTATGGCCAATGTAGCTTTTTTCACATCCTAGACACGGTATTTCATATACCACATTACTCCTATATAAGGTTGGTACTGGGTCTTTAATTTTAGAAAAAAGTTGTTTGCTATTTATGGTATTGTATTTAGTTATATTAATATTGGAAACATCTGTAAATATGGATACGACAGACTGGGTTAGACCGTTAATAAAGAGGAGTTTTTTGTATTTGATTGACTCATTGTTAGAGTCAAGGACAGGACCATCATAGAAATTACTGCTGTAAATAAGTTTTTTTAAAATATGTTTAGGATAGCCGTTATTTCGAAAAATTTTGTATAATATGTCCAGATTTTTTTGTAACAAATTATCATCAACAATGGACATTACCCTGTTTTTCATACCCAATACTGTATTATATTTTTGACGAGTGGTGTGGTTTGAAAAGTAATTCATATACCTTCCCGATGCTGTTGGCTTTTGGTACCAATCCAATGTCAGAATATTGTCATTTGTTTTTATTACCTTTGTGTCTAAAAGAGCTTTAGAAAAAACAAAGATTTTTTATTTAATATAGACCACATACCCGATATTTCCAACATATTTACAAATTGTTTTTTGGTCGAAATAATCACGTTAAATATATATACATATATATTATCACTGAAAACTAAATCTTTTGGTTCTAATAAAATAATTAATATAGACTATATCTACGTGTATCAGGTATCTTCTTCTTCCTATGCCGTCCCCATTAACGGAGGTTGGCGACCACATTTTTAAAAGCTTCTCTGTCTTTTGCAACGTGGAATAATTCGTCTACAGTCATGTTTGTCCAGTCTCGAGTATTTCGCAGCCATGACTTCCTCTTTCTACCTATTCCCTTTTTGCCATCGACTCTACCCTGCATGATGACCTGCAGAAGACTATATTTATTATTTCTTAGTATGTGTCCAAGGTATGCAGTCTTGCGTACTTTTATCGTTCTCAACAATTTTTTGTCTCGTATCAGGTATACTCGTACATAAATAAATATGGTTGGGGTGAAATCTGTTCAAATATATCTGTGGCCCATAATAATGAAATTCACAGATTTGAGTCCCGTAATGCACATAACCTGAAAACAACTGCTGGCTGCAATGAAAACTGTTATGCGACTGCCGACAGCAACAGCCGAAAAGTTTGTAATTTAGTAAGGTTAATTAAAAGGTATGATGTTGTTGATTGTGTTTCACATTCTACGTAATATTAAATGCAAAGCACAAATGTCACTTGTTCTTGTACTATAATGTATTTTACTTCGTGTCACTGTAGTACAAATGCATTGTCTATATTTAAAATAAATAAATATCCATGCGATCTTACATTGTTTATGACATATTGTTATTACCAAATTTATCAAAAGCAGTTGTTAGATATCTATATTAAAGAGTGTCACAAAAAGGCTTTTTATTTGCTTATTCATCTGGCCTACATTACTCTAGTTCAGTGAGTGAAAAAAAAGCACGATTATTTAAAGAAATAGATTTCGTTGTTTGGTGTATGTGACAAGACTGATATGTAAGATGGATCAATAAAAATATTGCCGATGAGTAAAGGAAGACAAAGACGACCAAACAAAATTAAAAAAAAACAATGAAAAATTTTAAGCCATGTGCACCTGAAGTCTGCAGCGCTTTACTACATAGTTGTCCACAACTACAGTCCGTAATTATTTTAATTATTGTAATCAGTCTAACACTATTTTACAAGATCAGGAACAATACTATATATACAATCTGAAAGGGAATAAATTTGTACTAAAGCAATATTCACGGTAGGCCAAAAGTATTAACGTGGAATTCATTTCACATGCAACACTATGAAATAATTCAAACTACCAATATCGGAATTCTACTACATATATACATACCAAAGTATGTTACACGAATATTGCATATTTTCTAAAAATGCCCTACATTCGAAATATTCTACAAATATTGTTACATTGGTAAGTTCGGGATATCAAAATCCAGATGCGACATGTGCATTTGGTTACATATACATACATGTACGAAAGCAAATCCTCAAAACAATGAGTACAAAGTCACAGGTGTTACAGCAATAGCGACGACAGTGTCCTGTGTGTCTCTCTATTGAAGATTTCATGGTCGACTAACGGTATAATCGCTATTTTAACCTGAACCTTGTTTATTAGTATCAGGACCGGTTGTAGGAAAGCAATTAGACAAATATAAATATAAAATTACAAATACATTAATAAATCAAAAATATAACATAAATCGTAGAAATTCTATTGTAGGTACATAGTAATAATTTTGATACGTCCTCAAAAAAATTTATACGCGATAAAAATATTTTTTTTACTTTTTCATTGTAGTTATGTATTTAAAAATGAGAATGTTTTGTAGTCTATAAAATAAAAGAGAAACTAGAGAAAAGAGCTCCTCATTAGCGTAAGGATGTTTCTTTCAGTTGTAACGAAAAGACAATATTAATTTAGTTATCATGTAGCAGGTAGATCAAGAAAACTTATTTTCCTTGTTAAAAAACCTAACACATTGTTTCGATGAAATACGTTTATTAATAACTTTTTAATATATGCTAATAATAGTTATGATAGGACAACGATGTACACAAGCCAGTTATAATTATTAACTTGGTTTGTCAATCACAATGCGATTTTCTAATCTATTATGTAGGTCATAGTTATACATACATTCTCTGCGTACTTATTAGATTTGAGGTTCTAATAAACAGCTAATAAACAGGGGTGGAAAAACCGAATAAACATATTAATTTTTATGACGAAGCACTTGTATAAAACTATTCCAATTTCCGTTAAAAGGAAAACGCGTGCATCCCTTACACAGTGAAGAAATCATGATTAAAAATTTACAAGGAAAATAAAATTTCTACAGTTGGTGTATACCATAAATTACAACAGTTTTATTTTAAAATCCTTTATAAAAGGTATATAATTAAAAAAGACCTTTTCGGGCTACATCATCACAACAAAACGTTTTTGGACTAAAAAGTCCATCATCAGAGCATTTACCAGAAGTACATGAGTCGACACTAAATATTTGTAAAAAAAACTCTTGAAATGGTAGAAAAATTGTTGTTTATTACATTTTTGGTAAAAATGTGGTTCGATGTTAAAGGCTTTCACAGATACTCCCCACGGCAACGTATGGGCTATAGTTGCCATCTAGAATTAGTGTAATTCTCCCATGTAAATGAATAAAGTTACACATATTATGTTGACCATCACTAAGTCATAGAGCAGCAGTACTGTCAAAAATAAGTATATTTTCACATTCAACTTTCAGAATTCTGCAGCATAGAAAATAGTAAATTAGAAACAAGGACAGTGTATTAGCGAAAGATATTAACCCACTATATTTTAAAATAAGACAAGTAATAGAGAGGCTCATTGCAATAATTAATCAAATGTTTAAAATTAAAAAAAGAAAAGAGAAAGATAATACTGAGAAATGGATTACGAATTAAACATATAACAAAATATAATAACCGAAGACCCAAGAAATATAGCAAACTAAAGACCTAATACCAAAGATGAACTTCTAGCAAAAGTCAGCCCTAGTGGTATTGTGGCATGTTGAATTTTTTGAATTTATAACGTACTACGTGACTGTATTTTTAGTAAAATATGTCTAGAGATTATTAATTTTTATGGCTTCTAATACGTATAAGTGTTTAAAAGACCATTGTACTTAAAATGCCTTTTTCGTAATAAATTAGGTTTGGGGTTAAAATATACGTTTTCTTTTAAACCAATTCATTCAAGTATCAATCTCGCATAATCCCTCTCAAAATTTGATTGATTTTTAGTTAAAGCGTTATTATTTTCCCAAGGTAACAAATGTTTCGAACCAAACTACACATCCTATTCCCAAACATTAATGAGCTCAGGGCGAATTTATAAAAAACCCACTATCCAATTTTAGTTCTCAGTTGCCAGTTATTTGTAATGTGTCTTTGTATCAATATGCATTCAGACATGCAAATTTGTAGTTTTGTTACGATCGAGAAACTCATAATTTTGTGGTAAGTCGTTTACTGTTCGTCTTTAATTAATTGCGATATTAAGAGATTCTTTTTTTTTTTGTATATTTATAGAGTCCGACTGGCAATTCACCTTTTGCCCCCATGTATTCACAGACATATTTTATATTATCTGATTCCAGGCGGGGTATAAGGAATTCCGACTACCTGTCCCTTTAGAATTCATTATTTGTTTTTTTTTCAGGCCTATGGCCCTGTCTTCAAACTGTAATGTGAGTACAATATTTTATTTCTGTTAAAGACACAAGCTTTTATGATTAAATTTGCTTATTTTTATTGACAATAAGTAACGTTTTTTGAGAGTTTATTTTGAGTTTTTTAAGTATGTTACATGTAATGTAAAATTTTGTAACGTTAATTTTAGATAAAACTGCCAATGAAATTCGTTCAGATTTCAGTCAAGTATTTATTTGATTATTATTTTTTGTAGAGATATTAAAGTTAAAATTAAAGTAATTTGCGTTTTGAGTTTACTTAAATTATATAAAAGACTACAATCTGTTTAAAGTATAAGATTATTGACGACAATATGTGTCATTGCTTGTTTTTTATTAATGTATTTATGTTATTTATGTAATGTATTTATTAAGTAATTTTTTGAGTGTTAATAAACAATGTTTATTGTTTATTTTTTGCAATTCATGTTTGTTTATTGTGATGTATTATTTTATTTTTGTAGACTATATAAATTATATAAATGTTTTTGTAGAAGACAATATAAATATATGTTTCTTTAATTGAATATATATCCTTTTTTACAGCTTAAGGTTAAATATGTCAATTTTTATTATTTTTGTTGATAATTTGCTGATATGTTTTCTGACATATGGTTTTTCTGATGTTTTTGAGAGAAATGTTTGTTTAGTTGATTTAATCTTGTGTTCTTTCATAAATTTCAGGTTAAAACTTTTTTGTTTTACAGGTTAGCTGTATTCCGTATTTCTTGTTTTCTTTGACAAACTGTTCTATTTTGCTATTTAATTATTATCTATCGTTTATGTATTTGTTTTTGATTTGCAATCTTTTTATCATCAATATCTTTACCTACCCCCAATGAAGCTCCCAAACTGAGCAACGTGGTCTTCGTTACGAAAACGAGAAGCTTTTTATTATCTACTTTTATCAGCTTTTTCGCGACAATATCAAACAGACCAAGATCATTCGTAAATAGTAGTGTCAAAGAAATGAAAACATTATTTATGCCATTCAAACATACAAATAAATAAACTTGATTAAATAAAATCCTGTGCAGAAACTAAATGAATAAATGGTCGATGGGCGGGAATAATTAAAAGAATAATAAGAATTTATTAATTTCATATACTTGAGGTCGCTTTTATTATTTCCGACATAACACATATCTTATTTTGCTTTTTAAAACAATCATGCATTTCCACGAAATAGTCTAACCAATAAAACAGCTCATCAGCGAAAAGTTTTCCTGTTTTATTACATTCTATTTCATTGTTTAAAGCATCTAATAAGTAATCGAAATAACAGCAGTTTACAACACGACACTAAGCATGTAATAAAGCAAATTTTGAATGAATATTTGAAAACATAAATTGGGGTAATTTACTCGGAATAACACAATGTACTGTTTCTCGTAGAAATATCTTGACTAGAATTTGTAATGGTGCAATTTAGCGATTCGCCAAAGACGGAGATAGTTCAGATGTTTTGTACACAATTGTTTATTGATTTGAATGTCTACGTAATTTGTACTATTGCTCGAATTCGATTAAGATGTTAGAAAACAATCTATCATATTAAATATAATTAGAAGATAAATTCAGATGTACACGATTACATAATAATAAATATATAATTATATTGCATCACAATGATTTTAGGTATATATATATATATATATATATATATATATATATATATATATATATATATATAAAAGCGAGGTTCCTACAGCTTCTGCCCCTTCTCGCATTTACACCGCCATCGTTTTCTCCATCCATTCGTCTTCTTTGATGGCTCTATATCTCATTATGCGTAGAACATTTTCTTCCCATTTTATTGTGGTATGTAATTTAAGCTTTCTTTGGCCATATATCTTCATTCATTCGCTTCACGTGACCATACCACACTAGTTGTCTCATTTCAATTCTGTCTACACTGGAATATACAGTATTTGGCCTCCTTCTAATATCTTCATTCCTGATATGATCTTTTTGAATACACCACACGCTCTCCTTAAAAAATCCATTTCTACTACTTCTATTATTTTTCTATCTTCTTTCGTGGTCTGTCAAACTGCTGCCCCATAAGTCATAATAGGATCTACCAAGGTTCGATGGATTGTCAATTTCGTTTCTTGTCTAATAGCTTTAGACCATAGTAGAGAGTTTAGAATGTTTACCGCGTTTTTCCCTGCTGCCTTCTGTTTTCGATATTTCTTTTGGTAGTGCCTTCTTTAGATATTATAGATCCGAGATATTTATATTCATTCCTTTTTTTTGTTTCTAATTTCTAACTCTGATGATCTTCTTTATAATCTCCTATTTTAAGATACTCTGTCTTTGACATATTCATATTGAGGCCCCATTATTCACATTCTTTCTTTAGTTTTCTAAACATGTAGTCCATGTATTTCTCATCATTCGCTACGACTACCTGATCATCTGCAAAAAATAAAGTTGTTAGACATTTACCCTCGCCTATGTCTATTCCCATTCCGGATACTTGTTTCCTCCACTGCTCTAGCGATGATTGAATATATATTTTAAATAAGGTCGGAGATAGACAACATTCTTGTTTAAGCCCCTTTGTTATTGGAAATAATTTAGATATAAAGTTTCCTTCTTTAACGACACTTCTTGCATTTTTGTATATATTTGCGATACCATCCACATACTCTCTACTGAGACCTACTTTTGTCAATGTTTGAAACAGTTTGTTCAAAGGTACCGTATCGTATGCCTTCCCTAAATCTACAAACAATAGGTGGGTAGATAGGTTCCTTGCCTTCCGTTTTTCGATTACCTGCTGCAGAACGAATATACCAACAGTGCATGATCTTCCTGTATAAAATCCATTTTGTTCTTCTATGTCTTCATATTCTCATTCTATTCTTTGTTTTATTATTCGACCGTACAACCTCCCTACTGAGCTGATAACAGTTATTCCCTTATAATTAGAGCTTTTGCGTTTATTCCCTTTCTTGAATATTGAGCTGATGTATCCAACATTCCAATCATCAGGGATATTTTGTCCTTTTAAGCATTTGTTAAATAGTTGAACCAACATCTCATGTAATATTTTTGGTACATACTTTACCAACTCAATTGAGATGTCTCCAGGTCCTGCTGCTTTACCGTTTTTCGATTTTTTGAGGGCATCACTTAACTCTCCGGTTTTTATCTCAATTATTTGTGTATGTTAGAATTATTTTAAAAACAACTATTAAATCGCTGAGCCACACACATTTCTAAACTACTATAACATGACTTCTGTTGTTTTTTTTTGACTTCGGTAATTCTCAGTAGGAACTCTTGTATAGTCAACTTTGTTGTCAACATATCTCTAAAAAAAAATTATTTTGTAACCAATTTGGTAAAAGGAGATGGTGGTTTAATTATTTTTTTAGTCGATTTTATCCACCGAATTTCTTCAAGAGATTTGGCAAAATGAATTTTATTGGCAATCATCATTAAAGTTATTCATTATTGTACTCATTTGAAGTAGTAAAGTAACACTTTATTGTACAGAAAGAAAAAGAATTTTGTCTGCCGCCAATATCAATCAAGTTGACTGAAACTGAATGTCAGTGGTCGATGGCAGTTATGGATTATTTATTTGAATGAACTTAAATTTTACCTTATCGTAATTATTAAAAATATTGTACAAATATAATGAAATTTATGACAAAAGTGAAATTTTGTAGTATTTTTACATTATATTCATATAAAATAAATCAAAACTAAATTTAATATAGGTACCGACTTACTAATTATTCAGTATTGATAACTATCGAATAAAAATCGAAAGCGGCTATCGTACAAAAGTTATCTGTCACCACTGTCATAAAATTTTTATTTTATCTGTAATTCAATTTGTTTACAAGTTAAAAGCACTTTAAAATTATATAGTAGTACTCAGTACCGTGTCCTAGCGCTCTGCTTTTAAGGAAATGGAAGAAGTGATATGTACATACAGGAACCAATTTTAATAAAATTTGTAAAGCTGTTCATTAGTATATAATATAACGCCAGATTAATAAAACCGTTTATGTCTTTATATTTTTTGTATGTTCTGCAATAAAAAGATTACACAAAATATGAATTTGTTAATGTTTTTTATGGTTGACAATAAAATGTTGTATACACCACGTCAGTAAACACTCTTTATCAAACTCCTCTGTATCTCGCCTCGCTCGCTTCGCTTGCTCTGCTCGTAATTTCAGACTGGTTTGATAAATAGTTACTTTACCGACTTGATACATAAATAGCTATTATTAAGATATTATAAATACCGCATATAACATTGAAATTACTCATTACTAATGTGGTAATTTGCATATTTAACAAATGGTAAACCACATTTTTGTAAAAGGCACCCTTTTTCTGGTATTAACAAAATAAAATACTTTATTGGCAGACTAAGTTAATACATTTACGAATTAATTTGAAAATCTTTTAATCATTTATTAGTTTTTATTTACGGCGGTCGTAAAGACGACCCTGTTACATATTTTGACGTTTCTCTTTCACAAGTTATTAAAAACAGTACCATAAATTTAGCAAAATGTTCATAAACCTTTCAAAGACGATTACCCGGTCGGCAATCCGTTAAATCACCGCTGGAATAAAGTCGTAACAAGTTCAACATCGAACAAAGTTGAAATAAATGGCGTTCCCACAATAGACCAGACTTTGATGGAGAACACCAATTTCGGAAAGCCTCGTTCGTCCAACTCCAGAGAGTTCAGTTCATTCATTAGATAAGGCCCAGATTGGTTACGCTAAGCATTAACTACAAAATAGTTCTGGAGCTCCCTTTACGAGACCGTGGTCGAAGATGAACGAAAAATTTAACAAAATTGGAAAGGGAGACCTTTAAACGAACTTTCCACAAGGAAAGTTTCTTCGTTGATTACGTTCTAAAACGATATTTTCGGGGTTTTATACGATATCTCTTAACTGGCGCAGTCTATAAGGAGTTGTCAGTATTGACCCATCACAAACCAAATAAATAATATGTGTTTAAAACTATTATTTGTCTTTTTGTGTGAGGGCTATAATATTCGACATACATTCTTTCAAACAAAAATACACTGAATAGGTTTAATTATTTAATAAACTATTAATGAAAAGTGCCATGCTATTTTTTAATTATAATAATAGCAATAACAAAATTTAGGGTAAATCGAAAAAAATATTTACCATTTCTTTCTTAGGTCTGCTGATTTCATCAGCAGACCTAAGAATCTTTAGAAAACTTTGAATTAAAATAAAATATTTGAAAACCGATAATATGTTCATTTTATGAATAAAAAAATTGATGTCAAAACAACTACAAAACAAAAAAATGGTCTTAAATTACTGGTAGGCCAAAAAAAACTAAACCTAAATTGTGGCTACAACTTTTCTGGTTTTCTGGTTTTTCTGTGGTTTTTTTTTTGGAAATTTGTACTGCAGTTTCGAAAAATGTTTACTAATTGTTAAATGGCGTCTACCCTATTTGACATTTCGGCTTCTAGATCTAAAACTGATTTCAAAATAAAAGTTTTAAAAAAATAAACATTGGTTTGTGTCATATTGGAAACAAAGTGTTTCTAATAATTTAATTTTATGTACCTCACTTATAATAAAGATTTAGATTTATACATGATAAAATATGTCTTTTAAATGGTACAGTTAGTATTTTTGAAGTGCATTACTGGGACGACTTTATTGGAGGATAGTTAATTTTACTACAAAAAATAAAGTTTAACGTAAAAATACTTGTCGGACAAAAGAATAATAGCATTCAACATATATTTAATATTACTACATATTTCGTCATATCCACTTATTGTAGTAAGAAAAAAAGACATCACTGATGTCCCTATTTTTACAAAAATTTAACAAAAATAGAATATCCTAACTATAACAAAATTGCTAAAACCAAATATTAAATAATTATTGAATAATGTTAAAAGAAATGATTAAATTAAAAACTATTAAATTAAAATAAATTCAATTTTCCTCAAAATCTTGTGAAAATAAAATGAATACTCCAAGTTAAAGGTCATTCATCTTCGATCCCTAACATACTCAATCAAACAGTGCTTAAGTCTTACAGATTTTATATCCACCAGATCATAAGATTGATTAAAGTCATTTCGCATTATCTGAATTCTGTTAATACGAGAGAATTCACCATAGTTTGAGAGTATGAGAGTTTTATAGAAAACAAAGGCATGTCTTTTAAAAATTATATAAGTAGATTCTTTATTCTTTAGTAGTACATCTAAAGTTGATAATACTTAAAATAAATCAGAACAGTTAGTGGTATGGTCAAGAAGTTTATAAAGAAAACAAGACCACGTTTAGGTTTTCTAAAGCATTGATATTTAGCCCCGACCTTATCCCCCAAAGATATATTCTTTAAGTTTAATTTATAAGCAAATCCAGAGACATTTATTTTGAGTTTTTTCAAGGGTGTAAATATGGTTAAAATAGTACGGTAATTACAATATATCTTAAAAAAGATATAAATGGGTATATGTGGGTATCAAAACGTCTCGAGAATTTCTTGTGATAAAACCTACACTGCGGTATGATTTATTTGACAAATTCTTGATTGAAGAAACTGTCAAATAACACTCCCAGATCTCTTATTTCAGTCACTCTTGAGAGAAGTAATAATGTGATAGATGGTCAAACACAACATTATTTTTAGATTTACTAAAGGATAAAACAAAACACTTATCTTTATTCAATTGGAGACCATTCGAAAGAGAACAATTGTACTCAGACTTAGAAATATCATTAATAAACACTTTAAAAAGAAGAAAGCCAACATATGAACCTTGTGGGAACCCTGAGCTGACCAAGATAAAAATCTAAAGTAAATCCCTAATAAAAAAATATGAACTCTTTCATCAAGTAAAAAAACCACTCAGGAAAGTCGATAAATCGTAATTTAAAGATTAGCAAAGAATGGATTAGTGTCAAATGCCAAAGAAATCGGTATAAATGAAGTCCACTAACCTGATTATATACTCATGATACAAAACAAGATTTCTAGATGTAAATTTACATTGCCTAAATACATGTTGCTTATTGAAGTTATTGAAGTTATACTTCTATACGCGCGCTCCACGTTGGAAATTTGTATGGAAGTGAATCTGTGAAACCATTAAGATGTAAACCATGTACGATAATGAGTAAGAGAGAGACAGAAGATATATTTTCTCTCTCTTCCTCTCTCGAATAGAAAAATGTTCCTTTTGTATATATAATTTAATATTATACATATTATATAAAGATATATATACATATAATATACATATAATAAAATATTTATTAATATTATTATTTATATGATATGTTTTGTATTATTTATTAAATGTTCATAATTATATTATTCTTTTGTATTTCAAAATAATAATCTCAATAAATCACTGTATCATCCAGAACTGTCAATTTTGAAATACATTTGTGTTATGTCCTCGGTAGTGTAGTAGTCAGTATCCCCTCCCGTCACGCGGGAGACCGGGGTTCGATTCCCAGTCGGGGAGGACTTTTTGAAGTTATACTTCTATACGCACGGTCGGCGTTGGAAATTTGCACGGGAGTGAATCTGTGAAACCATTACATATGTAAGATAATGAGTAAGAGAGAGACATAAGATATATTTTCTCTCTCTTCCTCTCTCGAGAATAAAATGTTCCTTTTGTATATATATTTAATATTATAAATATATTATATTATATATAATATTATATATAATATTATATATAATATTATATATATATATATATATATATATATATATATATAATATATATTAATATTATTATTTATGTGATATGTTTTGTATTATTTATTATTTGTTCATAATTATTTTAGGCTTTTGTATTTCAAAATAATCACTGTATGACAGACAACTGTCAATTTTGAAATCCGTTAGTATCATGTCTAATTGGCAAATCTTTTACGTGTTTGGTTCATACGCTGGTGGACGTGAGTTCGAATCCCAATATGAATTTCCTTTTTTATTTTTGAAATATTTAAAAACCTCACGTTAATGTTATTAAATATATGTAATATATGCAAACAATCTAAATTTTAAAATAAAATAAAAATTTACAACATAATCCGAGTTGTTGGTTTTTTATTTTTATCTTCGTAAAGTAAGTTATGTATATTGGCAGTTTTAAATACTTATAAATATTGCATTTTAATTTGTATTGTATTATTATATTGAATTATGTTGCAGTGCATTGTATTGTAATTTTTATATTAATAACAAAATAACCAATGAATTTTACTGCAGAGTTTGTGTAAAAAAATTTTTTTGCATTCAACTCCTTTTATACATATATGAAAATAAAAATATATATTTTCATTAAAATATTGATACAATCATTCATTTTCTATACTTCTATTACAGGTCAAATGTTTATATTCAGAAAACGATGCACCATATACCTATATACCTAATTCTTTTTCTCTTTCTGCTATCTCTTACCTATAGCAATAAATATGTAATGATTGTGCAGATTGACTCCCATATAAATTTTTAACGGCGAACGCGTGTATAGAAGTATAACTTCTACCGGCAGTCCCACTGGACTGCCACACACGTTTTTTTTTTTTTTAATAAAGAGATTTGTGCAATGCCAAGTTTTTGTTAAGAATTATTAGTTTAAAAAGTTTGGGAATGGCAGATATCATAACAACAGACCCATAATTTTTTATATTGTCTCTGTCATCGTTTATAAATACCGGAATTATATACCTGTCACGCCACTTACTAGAGAAGGTGTGTAGTCTTAAGATAAATTCAATAAATAAAATAAATATAAAGTTTCAGATATATTACAGACTCATATTTCTAAGAAATTCGGAATATTATCAAGGTCATAACTCAGTTAATCCTTAAGACTCCTTAAGATAGATTCAAAGATTTCAGAAAGTGAAAATTGAATAAATGAAATGTCAACAGAATTCTTTACTTTAAAATTAAAGTTGCTTAAATTAAAATCGTAGACTAATTTTCGAAACCAAATTAAGAATTTTGCTTTAATCTGTGCCTTCTAAAAATTGCAAGGCAAAACAGACGTTGATAAAGATGTTAAGAGAGACATGGGAAATCTAAAAATTGCATTCCACAACATATCTCCTCAACTAAGCAAAATTCTTAGCGAATTGGTTTCTAGTACTCGTACAGAGTATATCGAAATAAAAAGGAAAAGACAGTTAAGATTTGATTTCACGTACAGGGTGCTTGCGCATCCGCTTATACGTATTTCGGCCCAATAGGCCTCATCAGAACGGCTTTCGCAATCGCTCTGAACGTGAAATAAATATTTTCTATCTTAGGAAGCAACTCTAACATGGCTTCGTATAGACGTAATGTAGCGACATCTGATAATAAAATGGTAGACTAATTTTAGAAACCAAATTCCAATTCCAAAAGGAAAAGATAGTTAAGATTTGATTTCACGTACAGGGCGCCGTTCTGATGAGGCCTATTGGGCCGAAATACGTATAAGCGGATGCGCAAGCACCCTGTACGTGAAATCAAATCTTAACTGTCTTTTCCTTTTTATTTCGATATACTCTGTACGAGTACTAGAAACCAATTCGCTAAGAATTTTGCTTAGTTGAGGAGATATGTTGTGGAATGCAATTTTTAGATTTCCCATGTCTCTCTTAACATCTTTATCAACGTCTGTTTTGCCTTGCAATTCTTAGAAGGCACAGATTAAAGCAAAATTCTGAATTTGTTTTCGAAAATTAGTCTACGATTATATTATCAGATGTCGCTACATTGCGTCTATACGAAGCCATGTTAGAGTTGCTTCCTAAGACAGAAAAGATTTATTTCACGTTCAGAGCGATTGCGAAAGCCGTTCTGATGAGGCCTATTGGGCCGAAATACGTATAAGCGGATGCGCAAGCACCCTGTACGTGAAATCAAATCTTAACTGTCTTTTCCTTTTTATTTCGATATACTCTGTACGAGTACTAGAAACCAATTCGCTAAGAATTTTGCTTAGTTGAGGAGATATGTTGTGGAATGCAATTTTTAGATTTCCCATGTCTCTCTTAACATCTTTATCAACGTCTGTTTTGCCTTGCAATTCTTAGAAGGCACAGATTAAAGCAAAATTCTGAATTTGTTTTCGAAAATTAGTCTACGATTATATTATCAGATGTCGCTACATTGCGTCTATACGAAGCCATGTTAGAGTTGCTTCCTAAGACAGAAAAGATTTATTTCACGTTCAGAGCGTTTGCGAAAGCCGTTCTGATGAGGCCTATTGGGCCGAAATACGTATAAGCGTATGCGCAAGCGCCCTGTACGTGAAATCAAATCTTAACTTCTTTTTTACTTAAATTAATTTTATCTTAGCGATATATACCAGAGAAGTGTCTCGAAAACAATTTTGCTATTTGCTCAATTGATTCAGCTAACAAGTCATTAAAATGCATTAAATTTGGAATTCCGAGGCTTTTATACAAGGAATTTACATGATTCCAAAATTGTTTTGAATCTGAGTAAATAGATTCTTAAATGTTAAAGATATAAGATCTGATCTGTTATCAATTTGCATTCTGTCCTTAGGATCTTAGCTAGATAGAAGGTATATTTAGCTGTTGACTGAGTATGTTTGAATCTAGCATGAGCAGATTTTTTTAAAATAACAAGTTTTTTTAATTCTGGAGAAAATAAACCAGCAAATTTTGAAGTTTATATGTTTTTTTCCGGGACATTATTATGTTTATTATGAATATGAATTTGTATGAAATATTAACATAATTCCAACATAGTACATATATCTAAATGATGGAAACTAGTTGCAACCAAAGAGAATTTCAAAAAATATTACAAAACAATAAATTATTTTAAATTGTAGTTATTTATTAATTAGTGGTCTGGTTTAGCCAATTTGACAGCTGACTTGGCCTCGATTTTCTTTTAGTATTGGTAAGCAGAATACGCTATATTCTCTTAATGAGTTTGTACAATGTTTCTAATGTAATACATATTTTTCTTCATTATGTACAATGAGGGCAGCTTCTTTGATTTTTCTCTGTGTGCAGTCTCTTTATCGCATCTTTCTATTTTACTTTATTCTTATTGTCTCGGATATGTTTGCTTATCTGGGATCTCTTGAAGTCTCTGTTTTCGATGTATGATTCATGGTCATTTATCTCAACAATTACTGGTTTTGAGGTGTCTCCCACCAAAAAATTGTTTAATTCTAAGATATTTTCTAGGTGCAGTTTTTTTATGTTTCTGTGTGGGTTTTAATTTTTTTGGAGAAAATAGATCTCAGGGTATAAGTAGTTTTGAAAGATGTTGTAATTCTGTATTTATTTTGCATTGTTTTTAATTTTTCTTAAAGGCCTTTTAATATCAAATAGATACACTGCCTTTACCTTTTTGTTTGGACTTTGTAAAGATGTATTCTAGGAAGGAAAGATATTAAAGATACTGAAATAAAAGAAAGAGCAAAAGATACTAAATCAAATAATAAAATGTACTATAACTATTATAAATTTTATTGGATTTAAAGGTTTTAAATTAACATAACTCTAAAAAACATTTCAAGTAATCTTACTTTTTTTAGTTATTGCATATCTCTTACGAGATGTAAATAAAATTTAATATGGCACATTGTTAAACCTCCAAAGTACGCAAATGTTTCTTTTCTTTTGTGTAATTCTTAAAACCATATAATTCTTAACAGTCGAATATTTATAGCAAACCATCTTTTTTCTCTCATGCGACGTCTACTTATTAACCACACAACCATTACTACACCAAAATGAAATTAATTCCCCTTTCACGGAACGGCCAACTATGTAAGTAAAGATTAAATTTTTGCCGCTGCCTCGCCATTAAATTAATGGAATGTCTCATTGGAAGTTAGTCGGGCAGGAAAGTTTCAGGAAACAAGTTTCTGAGTCCTTGTCACTCTTTATATAAGTCCGAATCTATTAGAAAGTCCATACGTCAAAAGGATTGATGGAGCGGTATTGGAAAGTTATCGGATCAAAACTAACTGAACAGTCCGGCTTGATTATCACTCGCATCAAATGAGGCTAATTTAGAGATTGATACAGTGCGTAGAGGAAAGCTTAGATTTAAGAGGAAAAGACACGTTTTTTAGTTTGGTGTCGTTTAAATTTAACGATGATATATCTTTGTGACTAAAAGTGATAACACCAAACTTTTAGTACTTTCTTGACTCAAATGCCAACTAACGAATGAACAAAAGATGGATTAGAAAGATATTTTTTTACGTTGAGAGCATTCTAGCGTTTAAGCGTTTTAACATTCCGAGAATTTTTGATTCGGCTTTTAAATTGTATTGGCAATATTAATACTTTTCCAATCACAATTATAAATATTTTAGAATCATATCAAATGAAGATAATGTATTATAAGATGTATAGGTAAAGATGTGACTTAAAAGGCCATGGTGAAGAGACGTACCAGATTTAAAACCAGATGTTATAAAAGATTTGGTGTTAAAAATAGAAACCGAGGAAAAAATAAGAGAACTAGTAATAAAAATGTAAATAAAAATTAGAACACATTGATAAGTAAGTGTTAAGAAGCAGCAGAAAAGAACCAAAGCGAGTATATATAAAACATACATTTGGGAGCAAAATTTAAAATAATAGGATAACATCAAACGTTTTTGATAGTCTAAACAAAAAAGTAGAGAAGCGATACCGAAAGTTAAATACAGAAAATATAGTGTTAACAAAACAAAATAATGGAAAATAATATACGTAAGCGATTTAGGAATGAAAATAAATAAATTTAAAAATTTTTAAAAATACATGAGACAATCATTCTTTGTAGAATAGAAAAAATGTGTGATAACTAAGTGCCTTACACAAAAACCTGAACTTTTTTTTATTATTTTACAATGTGGCCTTCTATTTGTTTATGTACCCATGTATCAATACATATGTAGTCCAGAAGTCAGAGAGTTGACCCCTAAAAATAATAACAACAAGCCGAATTTTGACAAGAATATTAATTTTAGGACCCCAAAAAAATAAAAAGAAGTTTACCACTTTTACCCCCTTTTACATATTTTTAAACAAAAATGTGTTTTAGCTCTTTTTGTGTAGAATGAACCGTTCTCTCAGAAACAACGCTTGAAGCGACCGTCGATTTTAAATGTCAGTAACGGCGCGAAATCAATATTCAATAAAATTTCTATCAGCTCGACGGTTAAAACTCCATATCTTTTGATCCAAATGTCCTACCGACCAAAATCAAAATGCGTTTTAAAGGTAAAAAGTGCAGCTTTCGTATGCAGTTTCCGTATTTTGCTGAGAAAAAACTCAGTTTTTATAAAGGTGTTAAATAAATAAACCTGGCGCGACTTTTGCCATTTTTTTATGATTCTCGTGAGATCAATAAAACTGATCCCTTTCATTGACCATTCGTAGTAAAATTTCTATTTTTAGAGATCAGTCTTTAAAGCCTATGACATACTAAGTTGTGACAACAAATATGAGGCATTTAAAATGAGAATAATAAACGCAAACTTTAATGTTTTAAATTACAAACGACCGCGCGTCACGGGAAATGCCTTCAAGAAGACGGTTTTTGGTGTAGTTTATAGCAAAAGTGTGGTTCTTTTGAAAAATGTAATTTAGTTACGCAATTAATAATAATAATAAGTGTAATTGAAATTTTTTATTAAATGTTTTAAATTGTTTTTTATATGAAAGTTTAAATTCAGCGTTTTTTAAGCATATTTTAAATGCCTGATATTTGTAGCCAAAACTGATAACTAAAATTTCATGTTATAAGTTTTGAAGCTTAGGCTCTAGTAATCGAAACTTTATAGTGGCCAGTCAATGAAAGGGATATATCGTATTGATCCCATGAGAATCATAAAAAACGGCAAAAATCGCGCCACGTTTTTTTATTTAACACCTTTATAAAATATGAGTTTATTTGCGGCAAAAAACAAAAACTGCATAGAGAAGCACAACTCTTTACCTTTAAAACGCATTTTGATTTTTGTTGATAGAACACTTGAAACAAAAGATATCTAATTTTTGCCGTCGAACTGATACAAATTTTATTAAACATTGATTTCGCGCGCATAACTGATTTTCAAAATCGACGCCCGCTTCAAGCGTTGTTTGTAAGAGAACGGTTTATTCTACACAAAATGCTAATTAACATTTTTGTTTGAAATTATTTTATCTATATTTTTTATTTAGAACATTTTTTTACGCCGTACAGATTATTGGTATATAGATTTTTTTCGTTTTTACCCCCCTACGAGAGGGGTTTTAGGTGGAATCCAGGGGAAAAAAGTGGTAAACTTTTTTTGCCTCTTTTTTGGGGTCCAAAAAATAATGGTTTTGGCAAAGTTCAGCTTGTTCGTATAATTTTTGGAGGTTCAGTGGCATTTTCGTCTCTTAGGACTGGAGAAATGTACCTATTATATTATAATTTAGCAATACCTGTCTGAAAAGTCCCTAAATATAAAACCTCGAAATAACGAACTACAGCAGCGAATAATTAAGCATTCGACAATTTTGGAGCCACATGATAACAGCTGAAAGTAAATATGCAGAGTAGTGAAACATTACATCAACCTAACAATTATTTCATAAATTTTGTCCTTTAAAATAGCATACTGTGGGCATATACATCAGCCTGCTTAGAAACTACTATTTTATTTACCAAAAAAAAAATAGATTATCCTTGATTATATCGCTAAGTTGTTGCAACAAATTCGCATACTACTTGTCGTTTATTATTTCCCCTTTCTAAATAATTAACCGAAATAATTCCACGAGAATCCCCAACCAAAATTGCCTTTTCGCTTTTTGCTTTCTTTGTGGAGGAAAACCTTTACGTGTCCATAATTTGAACCAATCCTTAGTATGTGTTATGGCCCAAACGTATCAAAAGCTCACAAGAAATACTTAAACGATTTAGGTTCCTGATCAGATGTGAGTAACTTCAATACACAACGTCTGGTATTATTTCATTTCTAACCTTTTAAAAGTCATCGTACTAGCATATTTGAGACTGTTGTCTTATACAATGTTTCAACACTATGGATAAATGAAATGATACAAGGGACTCTTTTAATCATATAAATTTGAATATTTTAAAACAAGGAAGCGGGATACAATATAATTATCGAATATGGTTTTACCTTACTTACCGATTTATAAGTTAGATGAATAAGTATGATGCTAGAACTGAAAGATTCCAATGTTTGACTTAAGGTGAGTAAAAATCTTAATACAAAGGTGCTAGAATGCAGAAATGCAGGAAATATAGAGGAAAGTCTGACTATCATACAAGAAACAGTTAAAGAAATAAAAGAATAACACATAAAGAAAGATACAGAAAAACAGAAATCGTGGATGACCGATGAAATTCTTAAACTTATGGATCAGAGAAAAAACAAAAAAATCTCCAAAGATATAAGAAACTACATATCAACGTCAGAAGAAAGATAAGAGAAGACAAAGAGAAACAAAAACAGAACAATTTCAAGAAATAGAGTAGTCCCAGAGTCGATATGGTAACTTCAATGTCCATCAAAAGGTGAAGGAAATAACTGGAAAGTTCCAAAAACGCAACAGCTGAAAAATGATAGATGATGAAGGCAATCTTGCCATAACCAAAGCAGATAAAACTAAAGTATGGAAAGGATACTTGGAGAAACTTTTCCACGATCTTAGAGCAATACAAGAACCCACTATTGAAGAAAATTCAAGTCTCGAATTCATACCAGAAGAAATAACGGCAGCCGTCAGACGAATGAAGGATGAAAAGGCACCGGGACTTGATAAAGTTCCTGCAGAACTGCTAAAGCTATTAGATGCAAAACAAATAAAAATATTAACTGGAATATTTAATGAAATATACAAGGCAGGAAAAATACCAGTAGAGTGGCTCAAATCGGAGTTCGTATCATTGCCCAAAAAACCAGGAGCAAAAGTTTGTGAAGACTGTAAGGCCATAAGCCTTATGAGTCATCTGTTAAAGCTGTTTTTAAAAGTCATCTACAAAAGAATTTACCGGAAATTCAAGGAACAAATTGCCCCAATCAGTTTGGATTTGTGAACGCCGTTGGTACGAGTAAAGCTTTATTTAGCGTACAGGTATTGTTTAAGAAGTGTAGAGATGTCAGCTGTAATGTTTTTGCATGCCTGATTGACTACAAGAAAGTTCTCGATGGAGTCAGGCATGAACAAATGATGGAAGTGCTGAAAAGGACAGGAAGAGACCTAAAAATAATAGCTAACCTCTATTGGAATCAATTAGTTGTGCTCCGAATAGATGATAATATACAGATCAGATCAAAATCTTAAGGAAAGTGAGACAGGGGTGCATAGTTTCACCACTGATATTCAATCTGTACTCGGAGCACATTTTTGAAGAAGCCCTAAAAAATATTGATAAAGGCACCTCAATAAATGGAGTCAAGCTTAATAACCTACGGTATGCAGATGATACAATATTTTTTTCTAATACAATCAAAGGGCGGCAAACTTAATAAACAAAAACCGGAAACAAGTAAAACATATGGACTGGATATAAACACTAGCGAAAACAAGCTAATGATCATCAGCAAGGAAAACATACCTGGAGCAAATCTGTATGTGAACCAAATGAGAATTGAACGGGTCTCCTATTATAACTACTTGGGAACTATATTCAATGAGTCGTGGGACAATACCCAAGATATTAAATGTCACATCGAAAAGGCAAAAGTGCATTCTTGACTATGAACTCTGTGTTCAAGAGCCATGATCTCACCCTAGAAACAAAAATAAGGCTCCTTAAATGTTACGTGTACTCAGTGCTTCTGTACGGGTTATAACGTGGACATTAAAGGTGGAAAATCTATGAAAACTTCAGGCTTTGAGCTATGGTTATACAGAAGGATCCTGAAGATACCATGGATAGACAAAGTCACCAATGAAGAAGTACTTCGGAGGATGAACACAACCGTGGATTAGGTCAACATCGTGAAAGGCCGTAAGCTGCAGTAGCTGCACCCTAAGAAAAAGAAGTTCTACCTTGATTTCGGTAAATCTTTTAACCGAAGGTTTCGGAATCTAATAGAAATAACGAGTATGGTTCTATTTTAATTTCGGTAGATCTTTTAACCGAAGATATTTTATCACTGATCTAAAATCAGTTTTTACGATGTTTACAAAATCAGATAAGTAGATCTTTTCTTTTACGTACTGTAAAATACAGGATTGACACTGTGATTTTTACCATATTATAAAGAAAGTAAACTATTTAATAAGCCGTTGTTGGAGGAAGCTATTAGTAAAAATATTTTGGGCAGACACGAATTGAGGACCAAAATGAAATTTTAAGTAAGGGTTTACTTTTATACCTGAAAAAATCGCACGAATTGAGGACCAAGACTTCAAGAAGGTATAAAATATTATTAAAAGTACGAATCCCAATAATCGTAGATATTTATTGTCTATTTAAGAAAAAATATTTTAAACATAAAAGCTTTACACATATTTACATTTAATATTTATACTTTATGAAAACATGATGCAAATTTTACAAAATCTATTCTTCTCAACAAACCGTTATTATATTCCGACAATTTAGAAGTTAACATGTCTAATCTTCGCCTAACAATTTTGTTCTTACATTTAACAGGCTCCTTAAAGCTTTGAATACGAATGTAAGTATCTGTTTGAAAATTGTTCAAAACGTTTGCAAATAAATACAACTAAGGGTGCATCGAATAGAAATTTGAATTAAATCGAGAGTGAAAAGACTCGCATGCATTTGTAGAATTTTCTGTAGTTACAGCTGCTTCAGTCCAAAGTGTTGGTGGAAATAAAGAATTTTCACCAACATAATTGTTTATTAAATAGTCCGCAGAATCTATTGCAGCTTTATGCAGATGATTTGGCTGAAATTCAGCCAAATCCAAAAACATTCTCCAACCTCCTCTGGTTTTAAAAAAGATAGTCCAAAAAGACACCTCAGCCACTTTCCACTTTCACTGTTTCCATCTTGATATTCTTTAGCCAAGCCTAAACTCTGTATTTTCCTGTACCACACTTTGTCACAATTACACATAAATTTGAAATTAGCGTCACACGAAAATACCACAATATTGTTAATATGATCAGTAGCCAAGAGAAACGGTTCATTTTTTATTGTGTTTAAATTTAATGTATGTAAAATATCTAACGCATCGGAAATACAGGTTGGTAAACGCGGTTGGATTTGACGTCTCTTGTAATACATATTATTTCTTACGTAGGTAATGTCTTTTCTTGTCAAAGAATTCATAGCATCACTGTTTTCCCTTATTAGAGAATGGATAATTTTTGTTGGCCGCCCTGTGATATCTTCTATGGCTTTTCATTTGCTTGCCGTACTCAAAATTTGTCTATTTAATTTCTTTATATCATTTTCATGATTGTGCACTGTTTCTTTTCGGGAAACTGTATTATCTACACCTAGCGTAAACAATTTTGCGTTACATTTATTTACCGTCCAAAATTTTTCACCACTTTTAAGCACTTTTTTTTCACGATACTTATAATCATCCTAAACAAGTAACCAGTTTCCCTTTTCACTTAAGATCATTTTAACTTCACTCATTTTGACCACCTTTCAAGACAGCTCAAAATAAACTAAATCTAAAATAATATTTTATTACTAAATATTTCCTTACTCACTTCCTTACTTATTTTGGCTGTTCAGGTAGCGGTCCTCAATTCGAGAACACCGAATATTTTGTATATTGTAGGCACTGAAACAAGGTCTGGTGAGACTTCTCTACGAGATTTTATTAGGCAAATTGGCTGAAATCTTTTGCTGTTAGACTTCCTCTAGCTAGTTGTGTGATTACGCGTTAGTAGGATGTTCTATATCGTTGGGTCAATTGGTTTACTTCATCAGTTTGAGGTCTTGGGTTGTGGTGTTATTAGGCACGTACCACGAAGTATTAGTTATCGTACGGTGGACTTTGGACTTAGTTACAGTTTCCCATAATTAAAATACACAGCTCAGATGCATTTCTTGTATAGTCTAACTTGCATTGGTAGTTTCAATTTTAGACTTATTAACCAATCTAGTTTACGAATTTAGCTTAAAGTAAATACGTGTATTTCGAAGTACTTTTCTTTCTGTACATGTGGTTTACTATTTAATGATACAGGAAAATATGGTTTCTAAATGTAATTTGGACGGATATTTTCTCGTTAACTCAAAAACGCAATATTTATAAATAACTTTGTATTGGATCCTTTGTAAGGTTGGTTTGAGATTCGTGATACTATGGCTAGTTCTATATTTAAAGAAAGTAAAGTAGTGACATCTTCTTATCTTTCTTTTACTTAAGATACCTTATAACAGTTTAGCAAACGTCTGTACGATATCTAAACATATAGCAAGACAATACTGTGTCTTTAACTGAATGGTGTCTTTGCTGATAATGGGTTTAATGTTCGCGATGTAGTCTAAAACCAACCTAAATGATGGAATCTTATTTATTTGTCACTTAAATTTACTTGAGTTTTTTTTTCAGCAAGCGTTTCCAGTTTCCAGTAGTTTATACACAACAGGAAAAAAAATAAAGACACTACCTCTATTGTACTTTTGTTCCTGTGGTATCAAGGTTCAGAAATTAAAATTATTTCAGTGACGTTCCAAACCAGTGCAAAATATTAAATTCTAAGTTAACAGCGTAAGGTATATAATTGTATAAGATGCTTTAAGGCTTTTCTTGGTAATGTTTTCAAAACTTTGAGTAAATTAGATCATTAGTCCACCGAAATACATATTTTATTTCTTAGCGTGCATTTGTTAGAGGACGCAGTTTTATTTTTTTGATGTGTTGGGAGGGTAAGTATAAACTTAAGTTACTTTTCGTTTGGGTCTTATAACTTTTGTCTTTGTTTTTTTTTTTTTTGGTATTTCATTGAATAATTTGTACTAAAAATTTATTTAATTTCGTTATTTTTTTCTCTAGATTTTGCGAATTTGACCAGATCCTTGAATACTCGAGCTGCTTGAATCTTGGAATAAGCGGTGCAAAGGGTGTTTGCGCTGTATCTCGTAAACTAGCAACTCTATAGAAACTTATATCAAATAAAATTTGAAGCAAACTAAGTTGTCCACAACTTATTTTTATCGTAAAATATAAAATAAAAAGTTATAAACAAAAAAAAACTAAAGAAATTTTCAGAAAATTTTATTATGCATTATTTGTATCAAATTAAATTGTCTACCAATTTATTTCTATTACTTTTTATGGTAAAATGGAAAGTAAAAAAGTTATTAACAAAAATAACTAGAAGTTTTTGAAAAAAATTTTTTCCGGGCTTTAACTTTTTCTCTAGTCATTTTACAACAAACTGATGTCAAAGCAATATTATAGAGGGTTTTGCTGCGAATGATTTTCACTACAAATTTATATAATTTTATTATTCTTTCTGGGTTTTACAGCGCTCCGAAGTTGACCAGTTTCGTTGTTGTGTGGATTATATTATTGACCTTCCTAAATAGGGTTGATAAAAATACTATATAGGAAGATACTATAGAATGCAAGAAAGGAATTCTTTAAATTCGTCACATTTGATGGTCGTATATCAAAAATAGAACAAAAGAAAATATAATATGCGTTTAAAATTTTATAATATATTTTGAAAATACTACAATCACATAAATTGGGAAAGAGTATGTTGGGAAACTTATTAATATTAGTGCCTATGATATTTGTTATGCTTTAATTAGGTAAATACCTATTACTAAATTCTTAGTGAATTCCAGAAATGAATTTCAAAAAAAGCAAATTTGAGGATATTTAAATTAACTTTAACATTAATAAAAAATTACTCGCTTTATTTTTACCCATTAGTTAGACTTTTTTAAAATATTTAACTGAAATCTAATAAACACTCCCAAGACATATGTTCTCTATGGAATTAATTTGATTATTTCCTGAAAAGCGGATAAAGTTAAGATCTCTCCGCAACTTTTAAGTAGCGGTCAATTCTAATACAAGTTCGAATTCGGTAGATGGCCCATACGTCAAAAGGGATTGATGGGTAGGTATTGGAAAGTTTCGGATAAAAGACAAACTAACTGAAATGCTTCGCTACTTTTCTTGCCAACTCCATATTACGTCACTGGTTTTCTAAAACGCCAGAGGCGTATAATTTATAAAAAGAAAAAATTATTTTCAGTGTAAAAAAACAAAGTTTGATCAAGTCTAATGCGGTTTGCTAATGTTATATACACTTTAAATTATAATAGTTTATATGGTAGTACGTTTGAATGATTAAACAAGAGTTTAAAGTAACTAAAATCCAACGAGTATTATATAATTCAAAAAACAGATATATATATATATATATATATATATATATATATATATATATATATATATATATATATTAGGATTTTAAAATGATTTGGTTTTAAAACTGTATGCCTATATATATATATATATATATATATATATATATATATATATATATATATATATGTATATATATATATATATATATATATATATATATATGATAAAAACATCAATTGGTTTTACACAACTGTTACAAAATTAAAATTACTGACAGTATGTAGCAAGAATAGATTCTATATTAAAACGAATATTATGTTTTAATATTAAGATATAATATGTAAACCAAAGAAGAATCGATATCGATTAGGATGCTGTATCAATTTCTATAAAATATCTATAACTTTTGTACTATGCTGGTTCTTTAATTTAAGAAATGTTCCAAAAAATAGACTATACGTCATGAACTAGGGTAAAAGTATTACATCATCAATAATTACATTATAATAATATAAAGAAATAATAAGTATGCCTAAACTTTATTTCATCTTCGGTTGTAAAATTTTGTGATATCTCCCAATATAATCTTCTGTATATAATTCACAATAAATATTTAAATTAAAACTAGCATAATTACACACCAAAAGCATTACTACCTTATTCTTATGTAGGAAATGCCAAAAGAGGCGGTAAAATCTTTTGTCAAATTTTCACCGTATCGAAAAACTGAAAAACACGTGATTATTATTTTTCAAAAATCTATCAAATTACACCTAATACGACCCTCCAGCTCCACCCACTAGAGCGAGAAGGGGTCAGTTTAGAGATCCTAAATGAGTACTCCCGTATTAAGATTACTCATAAAAAATTCCTAATTGTTGATAGATAACGGTACAACCGGAAAAATTGTACCCTGATAAACTAAATAAATGCCCACTGCTTGACGTGGACACCACAAGGGAGAAGGAAAAGAGGAAGGCCGAGAAAAAGCTGGAGAGGGGGAATTGAAAAAGAACTAGAGGAAAGAGAAATCCTTCCAGGCCTATGGCTGAATAGAGAAGAATGGCGGTTAGGAGTCGGAAGGCGTCGGAGAACGCTGTAAACCGATAGTAGTAGTAGTAGTACCTAAATAAATTATGGAAACGGTCTAATATCTTGAAAAATACACTTCCGAATGAAAACCAAAAAACAATTTTAATATTTTTCAAAAGTCTATGTGATGACCTGATCCACATAACCACCCCCTGAAGGTAGAGAGAAGGCAACTTTGAAATCTATGAAATCAACTGAAAACCACATTTTTTATTACAGGTTAGGATAGATGGTACTGAAATCACAGAAAATTAAATACAGGTTATCAAAAACAAACTATTTTCTATGGTATTGAATAGAGTTTTTTATAACATCTAGCAGAATTCGAATCTGCAATAAAAAATGGGAGCTCCTATTTCAAAAGTTGCCCCTTACTCCACACCTCTGGGCTGGATTGGTCGTCTCATTTAGTGTCGTTAGATTTTTGAAAAATATCAAACACGTAGGTACTTCTTAGTTTTTTTATTTAAAAGTGTATTTCTCAAGATATTGGACTGTTTCCAGAATTTTTCTATGGTATCAGGATAAAAAGTTTTTTTTCCGTTTATAGCGTCATGTATCAGTAATTCGAAAATTCAGAGAGCCGGTGAACTCTGGGAGATTACAATTTTAGCACAGTAAGGGAGCATTGCCTTGCCTGACAGTATTTCATCCCAACTCGTAGAAATAAAGATTTACAACTAGATGGTACAAGAAAAAAGGGATCGCTGAGAAAAGGGTTATTCTTCTAAACATATGAATACAAATACAACGAAAACGATCAAATAGGCGTTTTTAATCGTGGATTTTGCCCCCACTCCAAATACTTAGCCACAAGGTATTCCAAGAGTAAGAGGTTCTGATCAAAGTATCAAAGACATATGCAGTTCAACCAAAGGAAATAAAGAAAGAATCAGAAATTTCTGCTAAAATACGCACCACAGCAAATCTGCCGTGCCTATGCAGCAGTACCGGCAAAACGGGAGGTTTTGTCAATAGATAATACCATTACTACCCCGCAATAAAGAATCATTAAAAAACCAAGAAACCTTAACGAGCCCAGATCATATACCAATATCACAAAAGTAGTCAGAATGGCGGTAACACACAGCCTTTATCCTGATACTTAACTAGATCAGGGTCTAGCTAACCTGATCATCATCAAACTGGAACAATCAGTGGATAAGGCTCCTATTGGAAAAGAATCAACTTCTGCAATTCCATTAAACATCGTTTAGCGCAGGGAAACTTTAAATAAAATTTGCTTACGACTATACAAAAAAAAAAGCACTACTGAGTTGGTAACAAATATGGGTGGGAGCAGACTTAAATTTAGTCGATCCCAATAATATGCCTTCTTGGGCCTCACCCACTTCCCAGAGAAAAAGGTTGGCGAAGCAATTTATAAGATTCATCTAAGGAAACAAAATCAAGACTTTAACAAGAAAAACTGGTTGTAAAAAAAATCGAAAGATCGGAATTAACGAAAAGCATTTTACGAATAATTTAGAAAAAATTTCTTATAGTTAGGATATTTCAGGACCAATATAGGAGAAAGTAGAGTTCTTCTCAGAGCCTTCTTCCAGTCCGTCACAGTTTTTCGATTTCTTTCTAATGCAATAAATTGGATGTAACGCAAAAAGCGGTAAGTCCTTGATTAAACCGTTGATTGAATAACCCATTTGGATTATTCAATCAACGATTAAACACAAAAATAATGTGGCGTTACATACACAAGTGTTCTATTTCTAACCTACGTTTGATTCGTTGATATTTAAAATGCACGATTTCTACAGCCAATCAATTACGTGAATTACGAACATTGTTAACTAATTACGAAAAACTTCATCCAACTTGGCCATCCATTCGAAGTGTCAAAGAGTAAAGTGATAGTTGTCGTTCAGGTCGTCAGGATTTGACATTATTTCACAGCGCTGTACATTATTTTTCGTTTTGGATTATTTATTTGTTCATTAAAATATTTTAAAAGTGCCGAGATATACGGAAAAGGGAAAAATACTGATACTAAAATTACTTAACTATTTCCAATTAGAAAAGGAACCTCGACAAACTTTATTACCGATTTCTACTGTTCGTGAAGTAAGTTTAAAATTTGGCTGAAAATAAAATTGTTTTACCTACTATTTATTTAAGCGCGTTGCTGTGGCGTTAGGAATTTCTTTGTAAACTATACTAGGATTGACAAATGAAGGTATTCAAAAAGATTCTGACTATTCCATCACAATGAACGAATCAGTAGCCACTAGCCTTGACCCCAAATTGATAATAAATAAATACGAATATGCCATCAGGACTCGTGTATACAGAATGTTTAGTAAGGGAAAAATGGTTGTACTACATTTTCTTTTGATTTTGATGCTCTGGACCACTGTTTTACGTGAACTAGTGGTTCAGTGATTGGATAAAATAAAACAAACACTATTATTATGCCATTTTACATACAAAATTTCATTAGTTTTGTCGAATCTCTAACCATATGTACCTCTTGCCATTTACTTCATTAGCTTAGACTCCGTTACTGGACATTTTTGTACACGATTTTCTCTTACAGCCCCCGCAGCCTTTATGTTTTTTTTGCTTTAGATTTATAATTAGTTGATATGTAGTGATATAATTTTATTAGTTACAAAAATAAACATTTTTGAAAACCGTCTTTTGTGTGTTTGCAAAACATGACGGCAAATTATTTAATTGTATTAACTAGAAAACAAACGAACTATGCTTGAATTATATACTATTATAAAAAAACAATTAATGAATCGTTTTGTTGTCCTTTTTAAATGTTTCCATATATATAAATTTAATAAACAATTTTGTTTACTATTTAATCCACGTTGTAATAAAAATCATGCCATAAACTTTTCACCTGCGGCTAAGTATGATCCTGGTATCTGTCAGATTCGTCAATAATTACATGAAATAATTCTCGAAACATCCAATAACCTACATGACGTCATAATTAATGACGTACTGAAAGAAAGCTCTAAGAAAAACCATAACTTTTAGTAGTAGAATGGTGTTTTATTTAATTTAGGTATTGGCCAATCTAGAAGAAGATTTAGTTATACATGGGGGGTTAGGTTTTGAAACTATAAATGTACTTAAGCTAGTACTAGCACTATATGTAGTGACTTAAAAAAAATGAAGTAAAGAAAGTCAACTTATCACGTAAAAAATGTATATTATTTTCTAATCGATTATTTTATGGCAAGGAAAGAAGATACCTAAATCTAATGACTAAAATGCAAGTAAAACTATAAGACAACAACACAAGTTACTTGTGCTAAAAATTGAAGTAGGAAGCAAAAGGAAAACTAAAAACTTAAATAGAACTGAATTCTAATACAATTTGTACTAATATGGCCAGTATTGATAAAAATAATAAATATTTAAAATACTAATTATTAAAATAATTGAAAAAACCTCTCATTTGAAATATAAATTTTGGATTTCAATTAAATATAGTAAGAAATGTTGGTAAATTATGCAATCAGATTGACGCAAATGCAGTATTAATTATAAGTTATTTGATGGAAAATATAGAAATAAGAAAAGAGACCTAATAATTAATTGATCTCGAGAAGCAATGATAGTCAAGAAATGCAGCTAAAACGATATAATACTAAGAAAGACTATCTAACTACTGGTTAGATTTCGAACCAAAGAATAGAATCAATTAGTTGTGCTATATTATCAAATATTATACTTTTGTAATTTTGATAAAACCGATACAATATTTTAAGCATACATTAAAAAAAATCTTAAAGGAGGGAAGATTATTTTTTTATCTCTTAAATAAGTGAAAGGGTGTCAACCACTTTACTTCCACATACATATTTTGAATCTTTTTCTTAAACATTAATTTACTAGTATTACAAAAATCTTAAATAATTCATCAGCGAAGTACAAAAATTATAGTTATCTACCATAAACTACACAGTAGCTGAAATGGAATTAAAAGCAGATTGCTTTACAAAAATAGTCAACGAATAAAAACTACTTTATTCAATACTTGTTATAATACTCGTTCGAAGTATGCTAAAATAAGTATTTAACAAAAGTTAACGAAATTTTTTGTCTAGCCTAAAATTCATAGAATTTTGCATATTATGTTAAACATACATATTTAATAACATAATATTTGTAATACATAATATCAGTAATATTCTTTGCATTGACATTTTCTTTATCGTTAAATATATTAATATGTTGGAGCTAATTTGATGACAGTTCTGTCTCCGAAACAATCTTCAACTTAATATCAATAAAAAAACAATTTTTTTATTGATATTAATTTGTAATACATGTTTTAACTGACAAAATATTCAATATTAAAAAATAGCTTTCGCGAAAGTATAAAGCATTCAGATAGTTATCGTCTTTTTATTGTTATATTTTCTTACCTTGATCTTCTTGTGGCTGGATCTTTCATTACCATTACTTCTGTAATATCTCCATATTTGCTAAAGTATTCTCTTAAGCTCTCTGTAACAAAAAAGTGATATTAGAAGGTAAGCATTCATTAGTGTTTCGGTGATTAAATATTATTAATATTTGGTCATGTCAGTTATGACATGGAGTACAACCAGCTTGATTCGGATACTCTAAGTTTGAATAATGAAAAAAACTTACAATGAAGTTAAAACTTCTAATGTATATTTTTATTTAAAGGTATATATTATTTAGAAAGCATATATTATATTATAGATTACAAGAAACAAAAAGCATACTAAATACTAAATAAACATAAAAACTAAACATAAAGAAATATTTAACAAATGTATAAATAAGTGATGTATTTGACCGTTATTTGATAGAAATTCATTTTATATAACAATAAAACACTAAAAACTTTTTGGTATGTGTTTGTCTCAAGTTGGTCATTCAGAACTATGTCTGTGTTTTTTAATTTGTTAATTTCCATAGATTATAATAAAGATAGCTTAAGGCCTTTAGTTTGGATGTGAAAAATTTGAAATTCGTCATTAAAAGAATGATTATGATCTAGAAGGTAAAGTGTGTATGTAGAATCTGTTTTTCTATTATTGAAAGCCCTTTTATATTATGCTATACGTTTGTTAAAAGTTCTACCAGTTTGACCGATGTAAGTTTTTGGACAGTCGCCACATTTAAGTTTGTATCCACCACTGTGTAAGAGCTTTTTATTTTGGCTCTTGTTGTTTTTAATATATTTGCCTAAGTTGTTGTTTGTTCTAAAAGCTGGTGTTACTCCTTTCTTTTTTATGTGTTTGGCTATTTTTGTTGATATTTTGCCTGTATATGTAATCGAACAGTAAGTACTGAGTTTTTTCTCTGGTGGTGGAAGTACTAATTGCAGGTCTTTCTTACGTAGTTTTTGATTTAAAATTTTATTAATTGTTTATTTGTTGTATCCATTGTTTACTGCTATTTGATTAACGATATTTAATTATGTCTCAAATTTCTATTAATCTAGGTAACATGCGATGATAGACTGCCAGTTTATGTTGTGTAAGATGGGATGATGAATTGTGTATAGTCGTGTCAGTATGGGTAGGTATTTGAAATACGGAGAACTCATGTTTATTTTTAAGTCTGATAATTTTTAAATCTAAAAAATTTCTGAATTGATTTTGTTATGTTTCTATTGTAAATTCAATATGATTATGGAGTAAATTAATATACGATAAAAATTGATCAAGCTGCCTGTTAGTTCCTGTAAAACATACCAGTACATCGTCTACATATTATCTCCACCAATATAAAAACTGTTTAAATACGGGATGTTATAAAATCTTTGTCTCTAGATGATCCATAAAAATATCTGATAGCAATGGGCTTAGAGGATTACCCATTATAAATCATGCACTGTTATTTGTATACATTTGATTATTAAATTCAAAGTAGTCCTGGTTTATGCAAATTTCAAAAAGATGTAAAAATATAAATATTAAAAAATGTATAAATATAAATAGTAACAAATTTCTGAATTGATTTTGTTATGTTTCTATTGTAAATTCAATATGACTATGGAGTAAATTAATATACGATAAAAATTGATCAAGCTGCCTGTTAGTTCCTGTAAAACATACCAGTACATCGTCTACATATCTCCACCAATATAAAAACTGTTTAAATACGGGATGTTATAAAATCTTTGTCTCTAGATGATCCATAAAAATATCTGATAGCAATGGGCTTAGAGGATTACCCATTATAAATCATGCACTGTTATTTGTATACATTTGATTATTAAATTTAAAGTAGTCCTGGTTTATGCAAATTTCAAAAAGATGAAAAAATATAAATATGTTTATTTACAATCTACATCATTACAGAGTATTAAGTAAATGTGTTACAAGTTTTGCGCGCGAAGGAGAGACTTCCAATGATGTCTCACCTTATTCTATTTTGGTTTAGTTTTGAAGTAGATCTTGGGACCAGGTTCTATCTAGTCTTCTTGTGGCTGGACCGTTGCTGAATAGTTCCCTTACTAGCTCATTTTTATGGTGAATGGTAAATTCATTTTGTGACTCCGTGACTCGATGGATTTCTTCTCTGATGAAAGAAATTTTTAAGTCGTAGTGAAGTGTTTGATTACTTATGCACCATGGTGCATCCACTATCGATCTTAGCACTTTAGACTGGAATCTTTGGATAATATTCAGCGACGTTGGCTTTGCACAGCCCCATAGGTGTAGTAGGTAGAACCAGATAGGTTTGAGTATGGCTTTTTATAGAAGAATTTTGTTTTGGATGTTAAGTTTTGATTTACGTCCAAGAGGCCAATACATTTGCCGAAATTTTATGTCGAGCTGCCTTCTGTTGGTCTGGATATGTTTTTTCCAAGTGAGACGTTGGTCAGGATGGAGGCCAAGGTATCTAGCGTCTGTTACTGTTGGTATTCTCACATTTTCTATCCTTTCAGGTGGGCATAAGTTGTGACGGTTGGTAAATGTTATTTGAGCTGATTTTGTACAAATAAAACAAATAAAATACTATTGTAAAAGAAGTAGGTATTATTTCTTAAAAAATTATCAATTTTAGTTTGTTTTTAACATTATTTTTTACACTGACTGAACATTTACAATTATTGCACCAAATATTTTTTGACTAACTCTTGCATCACTTCTATATATAAAAAGTAAGCATTATTTTAATTACTTACAGTTGTAGTAAGTTTTAGTTCATCGTTACTCTCGGAAAGACGTCATTGTCGGAAACATTGGACACCTGTTTGTTTTCTTGAAAATTAATAACACACATAGCTAAGTTTACTTCAATATTTTCTGTCAATAGGGCTGTATCAATCTCTAGGTAGTTCAAAAAATTTTTAACTCCATGACTTTCGCAAAAGACTGATAATGGCAAATTATATTCCAGGTCTTGTAGCTCCAGGTTTTTCACAATTTCTTCTTCATTACTACATTCTAGTGGCATTAAATACTTGGCAGTGCCAGTAGGATGGATGATTGATTTAGCTTGACATGTGTATCGGGATTTGTAGTTTTTCAACTTTGATCATATATTTTAGTAGTTTTTTAAGTTATATAATTCTAAATAGTAAGCAGAAAATATTCTACTTGGTATTCTACATCGATTATTAAGTAAGTGATGTCATTTATAAAGATAAGGAAAAGTAGAGGACCCAGCACTGAACGTTGTGGTACTCCACATACAATGCTTTTGTGATTAGAGTCAGTATCATTTGCTCTAACTAGTTGTTTCGTATTCCTCAAGTAAGATTGTTTGTGAACAGCTCTGTTTATTTTCTGAATAAACAGTGCATGCAGTAAACAATTGAATCGGTGAGTGAAAGAACAATATAAACGCCAAAAACGACATTTTAAACTGAAAAAACCCAAATACGTTTAATAGGTTAACGCATCACTGGGCAAAAGAACAGCAAAAACGCAAATCTCTGAGATCCAATATCGACAGGGCGATTTGGTAGATGAGTAAAAGAACCGTATACGTGCGCTTATACTGTTCTTTCGCTCAATGGCATTACGTCGTCGCACGCCACATCTAATCAGGATTCATTTAGTGATTGACAGTCAAAGGTTAACAATCTTGCATTCTATTATTTTAAATATTTAAGAGTTTTTATAAAGTATACGACTGATAAAAATCATGTCTGGTACAAGTAGTAGTGATAATGATCGTTCTCCTGAGAGATCCATTAAAAAGCGAAAGATGCAATCTGGTAGTTGGAAGCCAAACACGAAAATATGATGGTCTTCATGGCAACGAATATGTCAACACTGCCGGAAAAACTGTTAGTCAGAAAACTATAGTGCCTTTCAAGTAAGTTATTTGTTATTAACTTGTTTTATATTACCAAATACATACTTATGAGCTGCACATTAGGACAGGTTTTTTATAGTTTGTATTAAGATTTTAAGACATATTTTTTTGGGTTTTTAAGGACAGAGATCTAACCTAACCTGAATTTTTTTAGGAAAGGTTATATTTATAAAGAATTCTGTGGCGAGAAAACTATAAGTTTTTTTCTCACATCACATCCTTAATATACAATTTTGCAGATGCCACGATAGATGTGCGGAAAGCGTAACCCAAGAGGAAAAGGAAGCCATATTGTCCAAGATGCTTGAAATGAATTTCAAAAATTAACAGGATATTCATGTAGTGGCCCTTATCAAAGCCAAGAAGATAAAACGATGCCGAAGGACCAGCCAAAATGTCATAAAAATTGCAACATTTCGATATCATATTAGAAAAGTAGGTGATAAAATACCAGTTTGTAAGAAAGCTTTTCTCAGCTTGCATGCCATTTCTAACTCAGGTCTACAACGTTTGAATGCGCTTTTGAAATCTGGAAATATCCCAGTAGACTTTAGGTTCAAGCACAATACTCGTCGACATGTGAAACCTCCAGAATATAATGTTATGGTAAAAGAGCATATAGAATCTTTTCCCACCAAAACTTCCCGTTATGATAAAACAGTTCTAATGTTATGAAGTATTTTGATGCTAAACTTAGTGTGAAAACTATGTACGAACTTTTGAATAAAAAATGACCAGATTTAAGACAACATATAAAATATGAGTACTATCTTGAGAATTTCAAAGAAAACTATTCTTTGCGTTTTGGAAGACCACGAGTGGACGTATGCGGTGAATGTGAACGATTTGGAATAAGGCTGAATGATCCGCACCTAAATGATAACCCAAAAAGGGTGACCACCGCCGAATTAATGGTGCACAAACGACGTGCAAAAAAGTTTTATAACCAAATTCAAACTGTAACAAAACTATGCACCGAAAGAGACAATGTTTGTGGTAAAACTTTCGATTTTATGCAAAACTTACCCTTGCCCAACATACCGGTACAGGAATTTTTTATTACCGTCAGCTATGGGTACACGCCTTTGAAACCCACAATTTAAAAGACAACACAGGTCATTTTTACACGTATCATGAAGGTCAGGCTTATAAAGGTCCTAACGAAGTTGTAGTTTCCTTTTGGATTACATTTTAAACAAAATTTCTTTCAGAAATACCTGAACTGCATATATTTTCTGATGGGTGTCCTAGTCAGAACCGCAACAATACAATGGTAAGATTTTTGATGACATTGGCGATTTAAAAAAATATGTCATGATTTCCCTATCCGAGGACACTCGTTTTTACCTTGGTGTACTCGTGATTTCGGGACAGTTGAGAGACTAATCAGGAGATCTGAACGTGTTTACCTGCCTGACGAATATGAGAATATTATTTTAAGTTGCAGACATTAGACACAACGATATTCTTGACTTCAATAACTGGTGGCCCAATTTTTATAAAAAGAGGAGCAAATCTTTTGAACGCAACATTAATTTTACTGTGTCTTAATTAAGACAGTTTATATATTGCAGCGAAGCACCAGGTTATGGTATTATATCCGAGTATATAGAAGGCCTTATATCCCATAAATTTAAGTTGGTAAAGTGAAATGTTAGTATACAGAACAAGAAATGAAGTATACAGAACCTGTCTCAATCAATGAAGCAAAGATAGCACACATTAAGAAAATTCTCCAATATATGTCTGGAGAGGATTTAGGTTTCTATTACCATACTACCTTTTGGAAAGTCGTTAAGAAAAACGAGGATAACTGTATTTAACGATCAGTCTCATTGTTAATAAATATTTGTAAACAAAACCAATAAATGTGGTTTTAGAAATGTGTTTTTTTTTGTAATTGAGGGAAAGAACAGTACATGTATGTACACGATAATTTTTGCAAATATCTTTTCTCTGGACTTTGTTTTATTAAATTTTATTTCTCTATTTAATAAATAAGGACAAAAGCTACAACTTTACAATGTATGAGAATATCAAAGAAATTTTTTGTTTAAATGGTTTGTTTTTTATTTTCTTAAAATGGCAGTTTTGGAGATGTACTATTCTTTCACTGACCGATTCAAATATTAAACAATAACTACATCATTTCTTACACTCATGTTAGATTGATTCTTTTTAGTTTACCTTCGCAACATTTTTTAAAGTTAAATAATAATAAAATGTAATAAACTTATGGAATAATTATAGGAATAGTTACGCAACTTCTGATTTTTCTAAAACTAATGGCTATATTGCCACGATGAATGGTAAAAGTTCTTCTTTTTTGTTAAAATATTTATTAAACTATTCTATTTTAATTAATCAACATTTCTAAATTCCCAAAAACTGTCAAGCAGAAAGGCAGAGGTCTAGTTCAACAAAACCGAATAAATATTTTTCTAACAACCCTTACGTTGTCAGCCTATAAGTTAATTTTAGGACTATGTATATGACACGTCAAGTACAAAACATTAAAATTATGCAAATGAATCCCTTTTATAAGTGAAACCCTTGAAAGGGATATACAATATGTAAAGTGGTTTCTATTGATCTTAACACGGTACACAATTGCTGTGGCCCAGATTATAACGCTAAATTTGAGTTAAGTAAGTATATATATAATTTCCAATGTGAAGCCATTTCGCTGAATAATATGGAAAACTCTTATGATTCATTAAATAATATATCGAGGATATGGATGTTAGCATGAATTTGGGATTTTTGAAATTACGGATATTTTTGGAAAACTCTTGGGAAGTCTAAATAGAATTTTCAATTGGACATCGAATACAGTAACCACCTATGTATAGGGCCAGGCCAGGCCGGTATTAATGTACGAAAGCAATAACTAAACAATCACAAAAAAATTCAATAGCAGTAATTGAAGCTTGCTAATAAAATTTTCAATAAAAATGTTTAAGCTTGCAGAAGGCAAGACAGATTATCCATTGAAGAAATAAGAAATGAATTTAGGGCTAAAATTATTCAAAAAAACATAAGAAACTTTACTGTAAAATGAAAATGTTTAGAAGACAAAATGCGAAATATAGAAAGACCCAAAGAATAGATTAAAAGCAACCTAAACTTTAATGTCTCAATCCAGAACGTAAAGAAGAAGGAAGTGTTTGCATACTAACATTTCTAAAAGTTGGCAAAATTCAGCAAAACCTTGTAATGTTATACACGTCACATGATTGTTATATTTGTTTAAATAATTCTTTGAGTTTAAATTTTACTTCAATGCAGAAATGAAAATATTTTTTTATATAAGCTTTCCTCTAAATTTTTCTCTCTCTTTCTCCCTAAAATTATTTAATTTAACTTATTTATTTTAATAATAATTATATTTATTTAGTTCTCATCAGTTTAGACCTTAGTTACATGATGAAGAAACTACAAAAAGTATATACCAAGGCTGGCCTCGGTATTAACCTCGCGAAAACAGAGTACCTATCTACAAGTAAAGAAGACATAAAAGATCTACAGATTGACGACAACGTAACAATCAAAGGAAAGGATAAAGTCAAAAACTTGGGGTTTATAATCACGAAAACGGCAACAACAGAGAAAGAAATTAAGCAAAGATTACGACAAACAAGAACAGCAATCCGACAACTTAACTCAGTGGGATAGACACCTAAATATGAAGACAAAAACACAGATTTATAAAATATTAGTGCGAAGTATTGGATTGTAAACAAGAAAAACAGCATTAAGATAGTAGCAACAGAGATGGAATGTCTGCGAAGATGCTGCAGAGTAACAAGAATGGATAGGAGAAGTAATGACGACATAAAGCAAAGAACATCGATAGAAACAGACATACTAACATATACAGAACAAAAAAGACTAAAGTAGTATGGAAATGTAAGAAGAACTAGCAACAGCAGATGGATAAAGAGAATAACCGAATGGAGCCCCATAGGAAGAAGGAAAAGAGGACGACCCCGAAGATCCTGAAGGAACGAAGTAGTCGATGCCATGAGTAAAAGAGGCCTAAGCGATGGAGAATGGGACAACAGAGAGAGATGGAAACTGTTGAACGAGGGAAGGCAGTGAATACTGTAGAATCTCTGAAAATTAATTAATATCTATTTAATCCTTGCGTCTGCTTTTTTCTTTCCAAAAAAATTTTGTTGTTTTATAACCTATTGACAAGAAAATGTTTGAAATGTATGCTAACAAAAGGTTTCTTATTATAGTTTTTTTGGAATATCAATTTTTCTTTTTCCTTTATTTGGATGGGTTTTTATTTGATTTATCACCTTTTCATGTTATTTCGTTGGTTGTGTTATCTATAGTTATTTATACCATCCTGACGATTTTACTTGGCAGGTTTACCTCTTTCAAAAGTTCGTACATCTGTTGTCTCTTGACCCTATCGTAGGCTTGCTTAAAGTCGATACAAGACATATACTGCTGTTTTATGTTCGTAACACGTAGTCATTATTTCTTTTAGTAAAAATATTTGATTTATCGTCAACCTATTGATTCTAAATCCTGCCTGAGATTCGTCCAATATATTTTCCGTGTATTGACTTAGCTTTTTTCTTATCATTTGTGTCAAAATTTTGGAAACTATTTCTAGCAACGCGATACCCCTATAGTTTTCACATCTCATTTTGTCACCTTTTTTGTATCTTAGGCATGTCCTTGCTATGTCATACACTTTTCGCATTTTTTCTGCTTCTCATATGCTTTTTATCAGATTATGTATCTCTTTATGTAGTCTTTTCTCTCCTACACTTATCATTTCCGCGGATATTTCTGTTATTTTTAAGTATTTTGGCCTCTTTATTTTGTTTTCCATTTCTTCCTTTGTAGGTATTTCTACTACTATGTGATCATCTTAAATTTCATGGATTGGTTCCCTTTGTTTTTTGTTTTTGTTTAAATGTTTTGACAAGACAATTTCTTATTATTTCCCCTAGTTCATTTCTCAATGTTCATTTCCCTTTCCATTTTTTTTTGTTTCCCAGTTAAAGTTCATAGTTCTCCTTAATTCTCTGAATTGTTGTCTGCTTTTATCACTATTATTTTTCTATTATTTATTTAATTGCTTCTGCTATATTTTGGTATTCCTCATCATGCCATTCTTTTGTTTTATGTTTTCTATTAGTTTTAATTAAGGTTTCTTTCTTTGTGTTTAAAACTGCTTCTTTCATTTTCTTCCACTTTTCTTCAGGGTCCAATGTTTCTGGTTCGATAAGTCGGCTGATTATTCTTTCTTCCTACTTTTTCTGTGAGTTATTACCTTTTAGTATTTCTGCATCGAAACCTTTTGAAAGTATTTCCGGAAACGGTGCGAGAGAGTATTGAAAACAAATGGATTAGAAAATAGAGAGTCTAGAAGCGGGGGAAAATGTGACGAATTGTGGACAAAATGTCGAAATATAATAAGTGAGAATATATTGAAAATATTGGAGAAAACTAAACCAGTTAAACAAAACGAGTGGTTTGATGAGAAGTGCAAAGAAGCAACAGATAACAAAAATAGAGTTTACCCAAAAACAAATCTAGCTAGATGTACAAGAAGAGCAAAGGAGGATTACCTGACCCTCAAAAGGGAAGAAAAAAAAACATAGAGAAAATAAGGCAATTTGAAAAAAAGCAGTTAGAAAACATATAATGGCGAAGAAATAAAACCGAAACTAGAAAGTTTTATAGAAATATAAACAAACTGATTAAAGAGTGTAACCTTAGAATCGGGAGCTGTAAGGATGGAGAAGAAAATATCCTAAGTGATGCGGCGTCAATCTTGAACCGATGCGATGGGTTGAATATTTTTACTCAAAATTTAACGAAGTTAAATGTTATATCGAAGAAACAGATAACACCGTAGCAGAATAAAATAATTGAAATCTATTCGACCCAAACGAAAGACCACCCACCACTGAAGAGGTTGCCCAAGCCATTAAAAAGCTGCTTAAAAATAATAAAGCACCGGAAACTGATCAAATTTGTAGTGAGCTCTACAAGAATGGTAGTGACGCTCTGCTACAATCACTGCATAAATTTTTACTTCTTGTCTGGCAAAATGAGATCATGTCCTGTGAATGATCTCAAGGTACGATATTCCCGTTACATAAAAAAGGTAATCAGCTCTAGTATGATAACTACAAAGGTATAACCCTGTTAACAACTAATTACATAATACTAGCAAATACTCTCTACGAAAGACCTACATGTTTACACGGTTGGCATAATTGTAAAATATCAGGCCGAATTTACTTCATAAAAATCAACAATTGACCAGATTCATTCAATAAGAGAGATCTTCGAGAAAAAAATTAGAATTTAATATTGAATCCAATCACCTATTCGTTAACTTTAAGGCCGCATACGACAGTATCAAGAGAACAGTACTATACCTATACCAATCAATGCGTGAATTTGGTATATCAGAAAAACTTATTCGATTAACGAGAATGATAATGTCTACCTTAAAAGCTAGCATTAGGACACAGGTAAAAAATTCTCGATCTTTTAAAATAAAAGATGGACTCAGAGAAGGGTCTGCCCTGGCTTGTCTTTTATTTAACATTGCCTTGGAAAAGGCAGTCCAAGATACACGAATTATAGACGGCGGTACTATTTACAATAGATCGTTACAAATCTTGACATAATAGGGCGTAGCAAGCGAGATGTTGAGTAATATTTCCTAGAATTGAAAACTGCGGCGAAACAGGTCGGTCTAGACATCAACAAAGAAAAAATCAAGTACATGTTGGTTACTAAGGATCCTAGAGTAAATGAGAAACGAAAAACAGTCTTTAAAAGTCATATATTTAAACGTGTTAACAGCTTCATATACCTTGGCTCACTAGTTACTACTACCAACAAAACAAGCGAAGAAAGTAAAATACGAGTAAACCTTACAAATACGACATACTATAAACTCCAAAAACAGTTTTACTCAAGAAATATCCAAAGAAAAACAAATACTATATACAAAACACTTTTGAGGCTGGTCCTCACGTATAGCGCGGAAACATGGACTCTACGCAGAAGAATGAAAAACTTTTGGGAATATTCGAGCGTAAGATACTCCACAAAATAATTATAGCTATAAACGAGTAAGGGCAGTGGTGCAAAAGATATAATTTCAAATTATACCAACTTTTTAATGAACCAGATGTAACATTCCTTAAAACGCCGCAACGTAGATAGGCTGCTCACATAATACAAATAATGCCAGACAATATGGTTGCTAAAAAGCTGACGACAGGAACACTTATAAGAAGAAAAAGCAGGGGTCAACCGCGTAATAGGTGGTTAGATGGAGTAAGAACCGACTAAGGGATACTAAAGATCAGAAGATGGTAGCATGTTGCCAGAAACGAGCCAAAGATGATGATGATGATTTCTGTATTGAATTGTTGTCTGATCTGTTTAATTATTTTATTGTCTCGCTTTATATTAAAGTTCATTTTATACCCTGCTATTACCAAAAAGTGATCCGAGTTACATTCCGCTCCTTTCATGCCTTTTATATTTATTATATTGAGGACGTGATTTTTCTCTATTAATAGGTGGTCTATTTGATTTATTGTCTTATCTGGGAAAAGTTCACATTCAATCCGATACCGGCTTGAACTTCATCACTCTGTATTTCCATTTTTTCTGTATTATAAAACGTGTTCATAACAACTTGTTTTCCCCACCACTTTTAAAAAAATATTATATCGTCTAGTCCTACTATTTCTCTATCTAATTGTTTTGTTTTTTGTATGGGTAATATGTATATTTTATATTTCCTTATTTATCTAATTAATTTTTTAATTTTTCCCCTTTCATAATCAACTGCTTACATTACTGGTACCCAAGTTTGGTATGTATAATTTGTTGTCTCTAATCCAAATCATCGCCTTGTTCTTGTCTATTGTCTGTAGTAATTTCATAATAGCGTTCAAATGGGCACACCTATTAATATCAAATTCATTTTTGTATAATAAAGACGTACCCACACCTAAAAGACAGCTAGACAAAGCCTTAAGCAATTGGCTCAATGTTAGTTGCAGTTAGTTAGTAGTTAATAAGTTTTATTTTTACAACCTCTTTTATTAAATTACAAATAGGAAACTGGTTGGGTGTCGTCTGATATATTTATTTTTTGCTTTAAATAAGACCTATAGTAGAGGATAGTAGAGATTTACTATTTTAAAAGTTTTTCGACAAACAAATTACTTTCTTTGTATTTGAATGTTTCGAATAGCTTCAGAATAATCGTGTTAGAAAATATGTTTTAATGTAAGTTTGTCTTAGAAAAAGCATATGCAATGAACCAAATAAATCCTTTACGTAAATCATAACCCTCTATCTAAACAGTTACACCCTTTATATTAAAATTTGATGTCAATTGAGATACTTCGCATGTATTTTACCTTTATCTGAAACTCGGTGAGACTTATTTCGGTGATATATAACTTTAGTATAAATTTTCTACCCTTTGGCACTATAATCGATCGAGAACTTACACGAAACTCGTGATCCTATGTCGAACAAAGTCACCCAATGAATGGAATTAGAAGTAGCTATGCTTTATATCACATTTTTATGGCTTTTATAAGCTATAAAATTAAACTAAAGGGAAATTTTCGAGCGTCGTTTATATTTCGGTTTATGCACGAATCCATAACTAATGATCAAAAAGTAACCAATAATCATGGTATAAGTATTTTTTTTATGTTAGATTCTAATATGTTTCCACCACTAAATGTGTGTCATTCTTTATATCAGGTCTCTTTTGTTTTTATTATTGTGTAAAATACAGTATTGTTCCATTTTTTGTTTTAAAATTTACAGCCAATATCTGTGTAATGGCATAAGATAAAAATCTATTTGCCATAATAATAATAAACATTAATATAATTATTTTTCATTTTACCTCTGTTATGTAGTTATGAAAGGTAGCAAAAAGTTCAGAATGGGGAGAGGTAAATGGTGTAAACTTAAAAAAAGATTTAGTATATTCTGGAACGTGAGGAGTTAAACATGTATTAGATTAATAGTCTAATTAGTCTAATAAAAATTGTATCTGCTATCGTTGATGATTACGTGTTAGACCTAATTAAAATTGAAACGAATATTCAGGCTTTAAGAATTACGAATGGTAAATGGATACCGATTGTGAATAATGTTAAACTGCGAAAATTTTTTGCTATCACAATTTCATTGAGCCTTCTAATATATCCAAAAATATCTTATTACCAGTCAATAAATATTTATTTGCAAATAAGTTTGTACCATAATTTATGTCGCGTAATAGATTACAGTCTATACTACGACAAATGCATTTCTCTCATAACAGCACTAATGCTCTTAATCATAGCCAAAATTATACCGTTAGTCAATATTCTTATACACAAATACAAACACTTAAAAACTCCCAAAGAAGTTGTCGTAATTGACAAATCGATTTTAAGCTATACATTCCAGGAAAAACTTCCAAATATGGTGTAAAATTATTTAAAATTTATGATTCCCAAGGTCATACGTACCACGTTAATATTTACGAGGGTCAAATGAAACAGAACAACAATGAAGAGAGAGCAAGTAACACAGTTGTTTATGAACTACTTGAATATTATGTTGGATGTGGAAGAACTTTAGTAGTAGATAATTTTTATAGTAACCCACAATTAGCTCAAATGTTGTTGCAGTGTAAGAAAAAAAACTCATTTAACCTTTATCCGGAAAAGGTGTGTCCATCGGACACACTTATAGATATGTTACTGTATATTTCGAAAAGCACAGTATATTATTACCTCAAAAATTAGGACTTTGTCTACTTTAAAGTAAACTTATTGGAGACAACAACTCAATATTTTGAACTAATCAAAATAAACTATCAAAAAATAAAGTTACTTTTACTAACGTAACCAAACAGTGTGTGTTCGCCAGACACAATTTGCTATTGGATGCGGTTACGCCACTGGTCATCAATATTTATCGACTATCGGTCACGTGAACTACCAAACAGGCTCTGACTTGTCTGACTAGTCATTCAGTTGCATTTTTGCTAGCCTAGAGTGCAGTTTACTTTATTTGTTGTTTTTCATATTTTCGTAGTCCTGTAGTTTCGGGTAAGTTTTTCAATTTATTTTACTGGTGTTTACTCCTTACCTAGAAATATCTTCACGTTGTAGTTTTCACACATCTACTAAACTATACATAAAATAGTAAATATGGCCAAAAGAAAGTTAACCGTAACGGAGCTTGAAGATATAATTGAGAACTTGTCTGATTTTGATGAAGACGAACACTGCGTAGCGGATTTAGACGACGAATCCGAATCAGATGATGATCATTTGTCGGAAGCTCTATTATAGAATACTCTATAATAAAATTTCAGCTGTTGAAGAACATATCAAAAACAGTCAACCAGAAATGGATGTTGCAAAAGATAAAACTAAGTGGTTATCACAACCTTTTCCGACTGGACGAACACGAATTCAGAATATGGTAAAAGGACCATTACACAGAGTTCAACTTCCACCTGGAACACTCATTGAAGAACCAATAGATACATTTCGCTTATATTTGACTGAAAATATTGTGGATGACATTGTCCGTTACACCAACCTAGAGGCTCATCGTGTATTGCAAAATAAACCATGGAAGTCCTGTGATAGAATGAAAATGTATGCTTTCTTTGGCCTCCTGTTCACCGCCGGGCATCTAAAATCAAACTATGCAAGTTATGAAGCTTTGTGGAATTCACTTTATGGACCAGATTTTTCGAGCCACTATGGGTATAAATCGGTTCAAGGAGCTTTTGCGTTTCATTCGTTTCGACGACAAAACGACAAGATCCGAGAGACGCAAAAAAGATAAACTGGCTGCTATACGGGATATATGGGATAAAATATTAGGAAATTTGAGAAAGCATTATTTGCCAGGACGAAATATATTAATCGACGAGCAGTTGATACCTTATCGTAGAAGATGTCCATTCAAACAGTATATTCTCTCAAAACCCGACGAGTATGGGATAAAAATATGGTGGGCATGTGACTCAGAAACATTTTATCCTCTAAATGCGATTCCATATCTCGGCAAAGAAGGTAACCAAGTAGCTACTGGTTTGGGACGTAAAGTAGTAGAATCACTAAGCGAACCTTAACCAATAGGAACATAACATTTGATAACTATTTTATGGACTTAGATATTGCTTATATTATGCTATCTAATGGTTTAACAATTGTTGGCACAGTTAGAAAAAATCAACTTCAACCATGTAAGAACAAGGAGCAATCGTCTTCTACATTTGGATTCACAAAAAAGGTGACATTGGTATCATACGTGCCTAAGCCTAAGAAAAGTGTCATAGTGTTTTCAACAATGCATTACTCGAATGACACTAGAGAAGAGGTGAACCATAAACCAGAGATTATTCTCTACTATAATAAAACAAAAGGTGGAGTTGACTCGCTTGACCAGATGGTGCATCAATGTGCAAACGTAGAACAAACCGTTGGACTTTCGCATGTTTTATGAATATGTTGGATGTATGCTGTCTGGCATCTTATGTTATTTGGACTAACCTGCATCCAAAATGGAACATAAAGAAACACGAAAAAAGACGTCTATTCATAATTGAAACAGCAGAACAACTTATAAAGCCCCAAACGTAGGACTGTCTAAATCAACCAGATCCCTTATGGCGAACTTTGCAGGAGAAGCAACTGCCACAAATGCTACAACTCAGTCAACACAAAAAAGAAGATGTTACTTATGGTTATCAAAAAAATCAAGAACACAAAATCAAACGTGTAATAGTTGCAGTAAGAACGTTTGTAACGAAAACAGCAGTGTAAAACGTGAGTGTAGTAGTTGCCTAATAAAGTAATAAATAAATGTCCTATATATTGTAGATACTTCAGAATTATTATAGGTTAAGATATGCATTGTTTTTTTAATTTTGATAAAGCAAGCACTCAATAATTATTACTTTATTAGTTAAAAATAAATATTCAAAAGATTTGATACACATTTTATTAATTATAACATGAAATGCCGTAATATTGTTGCCTTGTGTCCGATGGACACACTCTGTCCTACTACGTTAGAAAAAATAAGTGTCCGGATAAGGGTTAATTGGAACACTAAGAAAAATGGTTAAAATTGCCCAAAGTCTATTCTAAAACCTAAAAAGATGAAACGTAGTGAAATTGTAGGAGAGAAAGTGAAAAAAGATAAGTAGTTAGGAACTAAAAGCATAAGAGGAACGTATGGTTTCAATTAACAAAACATACGTTAACAATGTGTGAACTTACAAAAAAAATATATAAGAGAAGAACCTGTCATAAAGTCCGAAGCTATCGTTTTTTTACAATAAATGCAAACAAGGTATTGATATATCTGACCAAATGGCCAGCTATTATAATGTGTTAAGAAGAACCATCAAATGGTATTACAAAGTAGGTTTGGAGTTGATTTTTGGGAATCTTGATTGTTAACGCTCATCTTCTTTATAAAACAATAACATGTAAAAACATTATATCTAGAGATTTTATATTGCAAATTATTCAAAGTTTTGCATCTAATTTGACCTAGAAAGTTGAAAAAGTCCAAAAACATGAGCTGATCGAAGTACACGAAAATGATGAGAAAAACAGAACGAAAAGAAAGCGCTGTATGACACGTTACAATAAATTGCTAATTAGTCATTAGAAAGTTTGTACAGAATAAATGCAAGCAGGTGGCAACGTTTTATAATGGTTGTTCAGGAAATCTGTATAAGTGTTTGGATTGTTTTAACTTAAAACATTAAATCATTGTTCAAGTTTTATTCTTTTTTGTAACTTGGTAGGTATTTAATGTTTTATTTTTTAAGCAATAAAGTTTTTTCTTCACTTTATTACTAAACTTAATCCATTAAAAATTAAATTTTACGTTCAATATCTAATATGCAGGTTAAATTACACTTTTTCAAAAACCAGTGTAACTATAATTTCATTACCTTATTTTGAAACTAACACGGCAAACTAAAAACTCTCGTTTTAACCTAGGCTGTTTTAGAGCATTTGAAATCATTTTATAACGCTGGTTGTCGATGTATCACACGGTACTACAGTTATATTTTGTGTGAGATGTCAGTATCTCACACGGTAGCCAAGGTGTTAAAAAACATAAGTAACGTGAAGACTCAGATCATCACGTTATATCATATGACATGCAACAACAAATCTAGATTGCTCAATAACCTGTTGAGAAATATATTATTCGAGGCAATAAGCATGTTGCAATTTGGATATAGCCATGGATATTCCTATGGAAGATGTACGAATTTATTCCGCAATCAACACAAAAGAAATCAGTTTAAAATAAGGTTTTCATACCCAAAAATTGCTGATCCAACAAAATTTAATATAAATAAAGATAAGATAAAACTGTATTAGAATGCTTTGAAGAAAAAGGGAAAAATTCGGATGCCTACGGTATCAAAAGAAATGAGCTTTTGAGGGGAGACTCTTTTCGTATTATCGAATCCTAGTCAACATGGTATGCTGTAGTATCTTTCAAAAATTTTCGTGCGAATCCAAAGGTCGTGAGCAGTACCGTTTGTTGCAGTTTCGCAACTGCAACAGACTTTTTGATAGTTTCGATTCTCCCCGTATATTAAGCCAAGATTCCGCGTACAAAAACACAGACGCTATAAAACAATAAACGGGTGTATTACATTGTTTCAGATACGATTGTTTTTTCATACATTGTATGTTAACAAGGAATGATAGAAAAATGAGTGATCGGAAAAAGTGCAGATCGCTGACTAATTATCGCCCAAACGTAGCGTCAGCTTCTACAAAACAACTCTTGGTCCAACGTCAAGTCTCTTATCTAACTCAGTCACCATTAATCACTCAGTCACCATCAGTCGTTCTAGCGAGAAGGCTGTTCAGTCAACAAAGACGAGTTCCATTAGTGAGTAATAAAGACAGTCGTTCCAGCTAGTTGGAGTAAGGATGCTCAGCCAACGAAGACGTATGTTGGAGTTTTGGGGTAGTACTCCCTACGTCGAGATTCTTTTGTTCCTGACTTGCCAAGAAGACAGAATAATACATGGTAGTATTTCACTACCTTTACTGCACGTGGTAAAGTACATATTTTATTATACACCAATTGCTGTTTCATGACAAGTAGGCACGGGTTACTGAATGACTAGTTACATTTATTGCGAAATTGTATAGTTGTAATTAATTATTTAATATTGCGTTGCGTTATAACGTTAATTATAGAGTATTTGTGTCTTTATTGATATATGTATGATTGATTTTGATATTATTATAATTGGTTTATCTTGATTCACTTTTATACTAATTATTGCAAGTATTAATGCTTTCATTACCTTTGAGTTGCATTTACTAGTACGTATACATATGTAGATATAATACAAAATCAACTGATTGCGTTACGTTGATATTTATGTGGCAATCAGCTGTCAAAGTTATTGTTCTTTCTTGTTTATCAGTATTTTAGCATATTTTTTTTTGTAGATGGGTGGTCTGGTTTGTGTTATATAGATAACCACCATTCGTCTCGTTATGTTTAGTTTTCAAAATCGCTGTGTTTTTACAGAAATTCGTTTACCTTTTGTAAATTCTTCAAATTATGAATAAAATATTGGTTGTCTTATCGGTTCGAGTCACATAATATTTAAATTTGTAGCTCTTTATATTTAATTATATTTGAGTGTATGCATGTTTATGTATATATGTCTGTTGGTTTTACTTGTTTTTAAATAGAGGTTTATATATATATATATATATATATATATATATATATATATATATATATATATATATATATATATAGATATATATTGATTGAACGATTGAACATTATATTCTCCTCCCTTTCTGATATCTTTTTATGTTATATAAAAGTCATCCAAAAGTCAGAATAGCCATGTTGATTGCCTACGTGGAACGGACAAGGCACATGAAGAAGAAAGGTCATCCTATATGCAAAAAGCAACAGTATTATAGAGATTCAATAATACTTATATTATTTACAAACTTTAATTCACTTTCAATTTCTTGCATAGCCTAACTGTATATAATTTCTCATTTTACCTAAATATTTTTCAACGGCTTTAAAATACTAAAAATATTCTTTGATATGCACTCCAAGTAATTTCCAACATCAAAGGATATTACCTCTATAAAAATATTAACTCGTGTAAACCGTGACTCCCCACAAAGCATATAAATTTCAAAGGACGTATGTAATTTAATTCTTTAATTTCGTTATTATACGACTCGGTGTCATTGCCATGCAAGAAAATAATTACTACGATAAAAGTCTATTGTCCACGGTAAGTTACATTTGACAAATAATTGTTGAATTAAGGTGATTTACTACATATAAATAAATATATATAAAATACAGAGATAGAGCATAAAAATTAAGTAAAAATGTAGGAAGTTTGCTAACATAATCTGGTCCAAAGTTTATTTGATATTCTTAAAACTACTTTAAATGTTCTTCATTATTAGTAAAAGAATTAATACTTAGATTAATAATTTATTATATAAATTAAATCTATTATATAAAATTAATTTCTTGTTTCGAACGTAATGAGCAGACAACGTATTTTTAAACATTGCATGTAATTAGAAAATGGCTTTCGATCTTCCTAAGAATGTACTATAATATAGAGATATTTATAATAAGATACAAAATCTTAAAGAGCTCAACAATTTTATGATGCGTGCCTAGAACAACTTGAACTTAAGAACCTCTATTAGACAAATACTAATAGAGTGTAATATTTTTTATTGTATTAACCTGTGAAAACTAGTTTTCCTATTAAATTCTTTCAGTGAGGGCCACGGGATTGACATAGGTAACGAATTGTTTGGTTTACTGCTCCTTTAGCTCTTTTTGTACAGTCAAATTCTTTCCAAATTATTAATATAAATATATCCTTATCAGATATAAAAATCAAGAAATTTAAATATGGAACAAATTCACCTGTACAAGTCATTTCTTGAGAACACAGGATTTTGTGTGATTTTGAATGACAAAAAATTGATAAAAAAAAAGAGGGTAGAAGGAGATTTTTGATTTTGATAGAGATTTGAAAGAAGAAAAAGTGGTTATCTATTTCTGGACCTTAGAGACAATAACATCCAATCCTGACAAGTAAACTAGTGCAGGCAGATTTAAAAAGGTGTAAAAAATTATTTGTAGAATAAGAGTTTAAATATTTCTGGATTAGGAATGCTGATTTGAAGAAGTTTGCAGTATTTGAGTTTTGCAGCATTTGTAAGTACAAATAAGTTATTATTTATCGGTGGAACCATAGACAAGAATAATTCGGTAGGCAAAAGAGAAGGCAAGGATTGTTACGTAAGGAGATTAAACCTAGATTCCGTGTAAGCATAACGAAGGAAGGAGATTTAGCTAGCGAGTTGTGATAAAAGAACATTTCTATATTAAAATTTAAATATAGAGAAGACAGGGATATTTTTAGATTTAAAATAATTAAAATGTATCTAGTTATTGAGTACATTAATGCAACTATATACAGTTTTAAAACGAAACAATTAAATAAAATGATTTTGTATTATTTTTCTTTATTAATTTTGTGCAAAGAATTATCTGTATAAAAGCTAATTTAACGTGACCTGTGCAGTTCAGTTTGTCTGAATAGGGTGACATTAATATGCCAATTGACTTGTTTAATAATTTTCGTAACGTGTAATAATTTTCCAAGTTATTTCAACATTATATTTAATTTAATTGAATAAATTTGTATATAAATTTTAAACAAAATTTTAATTATTTCCTTCCACTCCTGTTTGTAACTGAACACTAGAAAAGGCAAAGGTACTTCTGAACTCAAATAAAAACCTTGTGATATTATAATAAAAATCCAATTAGTAATTTGGCGTCTGTAATAAAAATTATTCAAATATCTTAATTATCAAAATTATCAAAATCCTTCCAAATCAAACACTTGGCATATCAGACTACTGGAATACAGCAAAGATAATTCTCATTTATAAAAAAGATAGCAGAGAGGATATCAAAAACTACAGACCTATTATAAGTTCACTACCAATCACATACGAGTATAAGATACTCACAAAGGTCATCAATAAGAGGTGGCTTCAGAAGTGGATTCAGTTACCTGGATCATATTCATATGCTTCGAGAACTATTGTGCAGAGCTAAATAATATGAAATATCGCTAGCATTAACCTTCATAGACTTTCATTCTAGATATCCCAAGGCAGTAATAGAATTGCTTGATAACCCATACATAGAGCTTTTAGCAAATATATACAGACAAGTAAAAGCTAAGAAAAACATTTATGAAAACACTTTAGAATTTCCCACTAACAGAGGCGTTCGACAAGGAGACGCAATATCACCAAAGCTCTTTACTGTAACTCTATAAAATATATTTAGCATAATGAACTGGTAGAACCAAGTCCTATCCATTGATGGGGAATAACTAAGCCATCTAAGATTTGCAGACATCGTTTTAAATACTAATAATTGTGCATAACTACCAGAAATTATGAGCGATCAAAATACAGCTAGCAACGAAGTTGCCAAAAACAAGAACCATGTAAAAAGAACTAGCGGATGTCCAAGATGTAACAATAAACAATACTGCACTTGAGATCATCATCATCATCATCTTGGTGCTACAGCCCTTAGAGGGCCTCGACCTTCTCAAGCTTTCTACGCCATTCTATTCTGTCCCTCGCTTGCATTTTCCAGTTGCCGACACCGATCTTCTCGGCATCTTGTATTACCCCGTCCATCCACCTTAGCTTTGGTCTACCCCGTCTTCTCATTCCTACGGGTTGCGCTGTTAAAATCTTTTTTATAATGTTTGACTCAGGGGCCCGGGCTACATGTCCTGCCCACTGCAGACGGTTTCGCTTAATTATAGTGGTAATATCTTTACCACCAAACGTATGCTTGTAGATATTCTGCAGTTCAAAGTTATATCTACGCCTCCATACTCCGTTCTCACAGACCGCTCCGAATATCTTGCGTAGCACCTTTCTTTCAAAAATGGATAGAGCGGATTCATCTGTTTTCGTTAGCGTCCATGCCTCTGATCCATATGTGAGAACGGGGACTATCAGTGTTCTATACAGCCTTATACGAGTTTTTTGAGACAGACGTTTGTTAGCTAAGTACTTTGATAGACCATAATAACACCTGTTTGCAATTATTATTCGCCTTTTTATTTCCTCAGATGTGTTATTATTGGGGTTAACCGATGTCCCTAGATATATGAACTCTTTGACTGCTTCGAAGTTTTGGTCATTGATGATATAATTTGTGTCAACATTTCCAGCTCTTGTGTTTGTGTTAGTCGCCATGAATTTGGTTTTATTTTGATTTATCTGTAACCCCATTCATTCTGCTGCTGCTACTAGCTCGGTTAGGATTTCCGCAGTTCTCGCCCTAGTTCTTGTTATAATGTTCACGTCATCTGCATATGCTAGAATTTGGACTGATCTATTAAATATTGTTCCCCTGCTATCTAAATTAGCGTCTCGTACAACTTTTTCTAAGGCCTTGACGAGTCGTTTTGAATTCTAACTGCTGATAGCATCTTCGCCATTGTCACTTTTATCAAACATGAGTTTTTTTGGAATTCCCAACTCATTCATAGCGTTGTAAAGACTTGGTCTTAAGACACTGTCATATGCCGCTTTAAAGTCGACAAAAATATGATACATATCTATGTTAAACTCTTGCGCTTTTTCGAGGATCTGTCGTAGTGTAAAGATCTGGTTAATGGTTGAACGTCCACGCCTGAATTTCGCCTGATATTCTCCTAGAAACATTTCAGTATAAAGCTTTAATCTCTCGTGCAAAATATTTGACAATATCTTGTATGCTGTATTTAGGAGAGTAATTCCGCGGTAATTATTGCATTCCAGTTGGTTTCCCTTTTTGTGTAACGGGCAAATTAAGCCTAAGCTCCATTCTTCAGGCATTTGCTCCTCGGACCAAATTCTACAAACAATTTCTCGCATCACCATGGTGAGCTGCTCTCACCGTGCTGTACTTGAGATAGTGGACAATTAATACATAAATGGCATCTATCATTTGGCATCCTTGGTAAAAATGAAGTTATATTTAAATCCAGGATGCCACTTCACCTAAAGAAAAAACATTTGATTAGTGTATACTGCCAATCCTGACATACGGCTGCGAATCTTTGACACTAAACAAAAAAAATAATAGCGAAGCTCAAAGTCACTCAAAGGTCAATGGAGTGATGCATGCTAGGTATAACAAAGAAAAATCGAAAAAGAATAGAATGCATCAGACAGAAAACCAAGGTCACTAATGCAGTCCACAGAATAAAATCTTTAAAATGGCAGTGGGCAGGATATGTAGCCAGAGGAGCTGACAATAGATGGTTCACTAGAACTACCCTGTGGTATCCAAGAGGCGTCAAGAGACCAAGACGTCCAAATTTACGGATGGGACTATGACATAAAGAAACAAGCCGGAACAACATGGGACAGAAAAGTGAATTATAGATAATCGTGGTCAGCAATAAAGAACAACTATGTAAAAGAAGCTGCACCATACTTGGTAGAATACGCTGAGAATGATGATGATATATGTATAAATATATATATATATATATATATATATATATATATATATATATATATATATATATATATATATATATATATATATATATTATATAAAGTGATTATTTCTTTTAAAAAATAAGTTATAAATATGTAGGAATTATCAGGTACAGTGGTCTCCAATAAAAATCTTTGTTTTTTTTAAGACTCAATATTTCGTTATTTATGTAATAGCTTCATCAGGAGTAAACTGTAAAACAATTTAAATATTACAAAAAAAATGATGTACAAATAGATTTAAAAAACACTCACAGAAATTAAAAGATTTCACAAATAAAAACTGACATTGAAGTACGTAAAATATTCAATGTCAAAATTAAACTGTCTTAAGTTCACGTTAGTTACAGCAATATAATAACAAAATTAAAATTACTTCAAATGTAAAAATAAAAATAATAATAAAAGAAATGTTAGAAGAATGATATTTCTTTGGTGAATTATTAAGGTTAGTTGTTATTAAGGTGAATGTTAGCTATTTTGAATATTTATAAATTTTGTTCAATATATTACAATATATGTTGCTTAACTGTCCAGTGTCCGTTTTATAATTTAAAGTGTTTTTAGTTTTAATAATGTAATGGATCTCAAGAAATAATCTACTTTTGTAGTTATCAGTCTGTGTCAAAATGTGAGCTTTGTTATAGTCAAGTATATGACCGGTGTTTTCATAGTGCTCAACTACTGTACAAGTATTTTTTTTTCAAGCGGCAATCACTTTTATTTTGTGTAATGCGTTATTTTAGCGATTGTGATGTTTGGCAAATGTAGCTATTTTGACATCCTAGACACGGTATTTCATAAACAACATTACTTTTATATAAGGTTGGTACTGGGTCTTTGATTTTTGAAAATAGTTGTTTGCTGTTCATGGTATTATATTTAGCTATACTATATAAATTTTATACTTAAACATTGTATCTTCACTTCTCTAGAACAAGGATGTTAGTATTAGTTTTAAGATTTATTTCTTAGATGATACCTGGCACTCACAGTTATTAATTCTCGTATCTAGAAGCTTGATTCATATTGATCTGAATAATTAAAATTAATACATATTTATAATATAAAAATACATAAGTATTTGTGCTTAATTTTTTTATAAACATTTGAGGAGTACATTAAAAATCAGTTATAAAATTAAAAACAGAAAACCCCTTGTAAAACGAAAATAAAATTTACACTTTGCTTCAGAAATTGTTAAACCTAGCTTTCCAGGTAGCAACTCCCTATACACTGATAGGAATATACATAATTAAATGGTAGATAAGGAAACCCCAGAAAAGGTATACTTAAGAGCAAATCCAAATAAAAAGTTTCGATTACTGAGAAAGACGCTCGACACAAAGGGTGTATTTTTGTGTAGAGATCTCAAATCCAGCTCATTGCCTCCCGCTTTCTTATTCTTTTCAATTGAAGGCGGCGAAGAATTGTGGGATTTCTCCGTGGCGAAACAAAATTATTGTTAAAGACCGAGAAAAGCGCCTTCACATTACTTGGCGATATTTACGTTTGAAAGTTCTGAGCTTAAAATGCAACGTATACAAAATAGTTTTAGAGAATTCTAATGCGCAATCACGAAAAGCAAAGTTTGCACATTAGTCGAACAGCCTGAACTTCAAGATATGTTCTTTTATAATACCGTAACTGCGAACTCCTTGTTTGTGTACAATATATTTACGTGTAAGATATTAACGTTTCGGAAAACGTTTTAGGTTAATTTAGAAATTTCAACTAGTAATTGGAAATAAAATTCAAATAAATACAGTCGTGTCACAAATATATCATTACAGCAATAGCACTTATTGTACCTAACAAAAAACTTTTGGAAGAAACAAATTCGTCGGTGAGGATGTGTTTTATAGTCAGGTAAAGATTGCAATGGTGGCAGGTTGGACGAGTTCCTGAGGACATCAACCATGGGTAAGTTTGGTGTGGTTAATTCGAAGTATCTAATAATTGATGCTTCTCTTCTAGTTATGAAGTCCTGGGAGAGTTAACCAATAAACGGTTGTAGTTCACAAAGTTATTTTGGAGATTTTGGTATATGTCATGAATGTTTTGAACTAATTGGTGGTCAATACAAATTGTATTGATTGAATGGTTAGATGAAAGGGAATCTAAAGAAATGGCAATATCTCTGTTTTAATGAGAGATGCACTTAACATCCATCAGAATACCATATAGTTCACCTGTGTACAGAATAAACGGAATTAAAGGGATTTGCGGATCTTAATTCAGCATATAAAAGTAGAGGAGATTGTTGTCTTAGGGTGACAAAAGGTTTGTTAGATTCACAGTTCATGCTCTCGATAGGACTAGAGCGGATCAGATCGAGAATCAGAGGAATAAATAAAGCTACCATAGTCAAACTTAGATCGGATGAAAGCTCTGTAGACTCTTAATAAAATAGTTTTATCAGCACCTCATTAAAGATGACCTAGGATTTTAAGAACGTTAAGCCTTTTAAAACAATTGGTTTCCAGTTCAAATATATGATTCTCCCAATTGGTATCAAATTAATATCAAACCAATTGCTTATTAACAAATAGTAGAGAATTGTTAAATAAAATTTGAGGCAAGGGAATCGAGGTCCTTCTGGAAAATTTTATTAATTTGGTTTTTATCTGATAGAATGATAATGCAAAGTCGATCTTAAAGCAGATTTACTTCACTTTGTATAAGTTTGCATGAGGTGAAGACAAATTACCATGATTACCATGATTTACCAAGTAAATGATTAGGTCCACAGCATATTGAATGTATTTCATGGAAGTAGGAAAAGACATGCAAATTACGTTGATTTGAAGAATGAATAGAGTTGAACTTAATGCAGATCTTTGAGCAACACCTTGATTTTGTGGAAGAGATTGGAAAAGTTTACCATTGGCAAGAACATTAATGGTTCTTTTAATCAGAAAGTTTTTTACAAATGACAGAATATTACCATTGAAATTACAGTAGGAGAGTTTGTCAATTATTGCTTTTCTGAAGATTAAAGTAGATGTGCCTATAATGACAAATATAGTTGCTACCACATCATCTTAATTGTTGATTGCTTAAAAAATGTGTGTTTGAGGAAGAACAAGGTTGTCAAAAGTAAACTGATGACAACGGTAACTGGATTAAGCGTCGGGAATAATATTGTGCTATTCAAGGAACAACTAAGAGAGTCTTTTTTTCAAGAAGTTTGCAGGTGGTACACGTGAGAGAACTCAGACGAAAATATTTATAGCGTATTGGTCAAGTTTTTTAATTGGAATGATTATAGAATTGAGCCAAATATCTAGAAATTTATATGTGTTCCAAATAGGATTATAAATTTCGAAAAGTTTCAAAAAAAGACCAGCAGCAGATTTTTTTATACGAAGACAAAGCAAATTTCAGTTCAAGTATGGTAAACGGGGCGTTCATTAACGTGATATCGTGTGGAGTTGACCAGGAGGTGGAGAAAGAGGGAATGTGTGAAGGGCAGGGAGAGGGATGTGGGACGAGAAGTCATAATAATTTTAAATTTGTCTTTAAAATAATTAGCAAGTGTGTCGGAAATTAATTTGTTGTCAGAGATAACTGTCTTTTTGAAGATTAGAGGAGGAATCTTACGGTTAGTTTTATTGACATGCATTTGTGAAATTTTTTTTCCATGGTGGAGGAAGTGTAATTTTGCCATGAAAATATTTTGCTTTGCTTAGTAATAAATTTGGCTTTAGCTATAAGTTGTTTGTGTATAAGAAGATTTTCTTAAGTTTTATTTCGCCGATATTTATTTTAAGCAATCTTTGATAAACAGCTTTGGTTATTACACTACTAGGGTACCATTTTGTAAGTAGAGATGTTTTTTTACCGATATGTTATTCGACAACAGTAAGTAAGCACACGATAAATAAATTTAGAATAATGTTAATATTCTCTGTAATAGCTAAGAAGATAATAATATTTCGGTTTTAAAATTAAATTTTGATCCATGAGCGTTTTTAAAGTTCCAGAAATTTCTATTACTGATTTGCTTAATGGAGGAGCTGGATATGTTGATGAGAAAATGGTTGCTATCATGTAGGTAATCAAAAAATTCCCAGGAGAAAAAAGGTGCAATTTTGTGGTCAAAAGGACTAAGGTCAATGGCTAAAAATGATTCTGACGAGATGTTAAAAAGGATATTAAGTTTTTTTGTTTAACAGAATGGTGTCAGAACAATTTAAGACGCTTTCTTTGTAACAAATTAATTATCTTACGGGCATTAAAGACATCAACAAGAATATACGGGACGGAAAATTAAAATATTAAATCGACTACCTCTTCTTCATTGAGGGTATGGTCAAGAGGGATATATATGCTACAAATGTTAAGTTTGTCGGGACACCAAGCAGGAACCGTTACTGCTTCTAAAGTTGTAGTTTACGGTAAAAGGGAGGAGTATACATCACTAGATACAAAAATTGAGGTAGGTACCACCACTAGACCTTGTAGAGTTTGAGCGAATATGGTAATATTTTTAAAAGTTTTTAAGTTTGCCGTGATGGTCGATTTTAAAATTTGTTTCTTGGAGACAAAAAATGTCGAGATTGTAAAAGGAAAAAGGCTTTTAATTTTTTTTTAATTAATTTGAAAAGGGATATCGAAGAAAGGAAAGAAAAACTATTCATAAGAAACGGAGGAGTCATTGTGTGACCATCGTCAGTGAGTAGTTGTAACAAAAATGGAGGTTTTGAACAGTTTTAAGAAATAATTAAAATAGAATTAAAAATCTGTGTAAAATGTTTGTTAGATAAATTAAAAACAATAGAACTGTGCAAGATATTGCGACAGAATTTAAAACAATCAGTCTGTTCCGATCTCTGTATCTAATACTAAACCTAGCAATGAACAAGAAAAAACATGTATTTATGAAATGGTTCCAAAATTTAAAAATTTTATTTAGGAAAACCTCACTATTAGTAAATGTCATAATAAATGATCATAAACTTATATATTAAAAATAGGGAAATGTGGATTTTGTGAACAATTGAGAATTTTACACTTAAATGCCGATGGTTGGCATTTCAGTAATTTCGCAAATCATAAATGTCAGCGCGTGACATTTTTATAATTATCGTTGCCAATAAAAATGTTGTTTATAAACAGATTATAATTAAATTCTTGTTAAAAATATGGTAAAAACTATCTATGGTTATGTATATATCACTCAAGGCAAGTGACTAGAATCACAAACAGCGTTATTTTTATTGCACATATCTCCAATTAGGTTTATTTGAATGGCTATACAGGGTGTTATATTTTGGACAGTGATGCCACTTCCGGTTATAGAGGAAGTGAACAGAAACTCAGTTATTTTAAATAGAACACCCTGTATATTGTTGCATTTTTATATTCTGCGTAAAATTCTGGAACAAATTTGAATAAGCTATTATAAGTTGAAACTTCGTATTTTTTGATATACTCACCTATTTTCAAAAAAGTTGACAGATAGGGACAAACTTTTTAAAATTAATAGCAAGCTCATTCATTTACAAAAATACTTTTTTGAAAACTTTTGCACGCAAAGAATAGGTGACCTTTTTTCAGGAATTTATATTGAAATCGAATTTCTACATACAGAGCGTTCATAAATTATACTTCATTTCTTTAAACTTCAAACCAGAGTCAATAATTTTAAATGAAACACCCAGTATTTTATAATTTTAATAAAAAAAACATCAGTTACATTTCAAATAATATTAGTGTTACCTATACATAAAGGTAGCAATTTTGGTTATAATTGTGGTTTAATGTTAACGATAATATATACATAAGGTAAAACCGCGTGAGATGTTGCGGCGGGTGAGACCCTCTCTAGACGAACCTTGAAGTGTCATCAACGAAATGTGCCTACAGTACATTAGTCACTAGCAAAGCTGTATGTTGTGCGGATGTGTGGTTTTAGAGTTACTGAATCAGTGTATTCGAAAATTTCATTTTACTATAATACAGTGGCGCACCGAGGGGGGGGGGGAGTTTTGGGGGTTAAACCCCCCCCCCAGGACTCTATTCCGACGCTGTTATTTACACATTTTAAGGACTCAAAATGGAGGTAACATCATAAAAAAAAATTTGGTGACCAACCAAACCCCCCCCCCAGAGGTAAATTCTAGGTGCGCTACTGCTATAATATAAGTATCTAAACATTTTATTGATTTTAACTTAAAGATCTAAAACTAAAGAAATGTTAATAACAGATAGCTGCAAGATTATTATGTATCTAGTACTTGTCCTGTAGAATAGCTTCGTTAAGTTACGACAATAATAACCAATTTTGAAACACAAAAATAGCGTGCGGAATCTCTCCCATTGTTGTGGGGAGAGATGCCGCTGAAAGAGATGAAATGCTGCATATATTTTTTGAATGTTTTTGGTTAATACCAAACTATAATTATTTTAAAAAGCAGCAGCAGCTAAAAATAATTAAATTAATTTATTACACAGTTTTAAATACCATTAATATATATATATATATATATATATATATATATATATATATATATATATATATATATATATATATATATATATATATATATATATATATATATATTTATATATATATTTGCAGAAAATGCCAACTAATAATAAAAGAGTATCAAATAGAGGTTCGTGGGCCCAAACTAATTTGGATGCTGCCATAAATCTTATACAGAACCAAAATGTCAGTATCCGATCAGCTGCAAAGTCGACCGGTGTTTCCGAAAAAACCTTAAGAAACAAAATACCAAAAAACAATTTTTTAAAGCAAGCAATGGGTCCTGCACCATTGCTTGGTTATGACGCTGAGCGAAAATTGGTCCAACACAATAATGCATTACAAATTCGTGGATTTGCGCCTACAAGAAGAGCTGTAAGGAAAATAGCCTTTAACCTTGCTGAGGCGATGGGTATAAAGCACAACTTTAATAAAGCAAAAAGAATTGCTGGTGCAGATTGGTTTAAGTCGTTTATGAGAAGGAATGGTACTCTTTCGGTTCGCAAAGCTCAAGGATTATCCAATGCTCGAGCAGAAGGCATGAACAAGAAGGAATGCAAGGAATACTTCGAGCTCTTACATGAAACGTTAACTGAACACCACCTCATCAACAAACCTGGTAGCATCTGGAACGTAGACGAATCAGGCCTACAACTAAATAATGAAATTGGCATTGTTGTGGCTAAAAAAGGCAGCGATGTACATGTCAGACAATCAACGGAAAGAGGAGAGACGGTAACAGTGGTAGCTTGCGCGAATGCTGAAGGTGCCTTCTTACCTCCTTTCTTTATTTTTAAAGGTGTCAAAAAACAATAAATTTGGCAAGAATTAATGCCCACAGGAGCGGCTATCGAAATGAGAAAGGAATCAGCCTACATTGATGAAAATATATTCATGAAGTGGTTTCGAGATCACTTTTTACCACGAAAACCACCGGGAAAGTGTTTGTTACTTTTAGATGGTCATGGCTCACATACGAACTTTCCCGATATTTTGACATGTGCTTCCAATAATGATGTTGTACTTCTATGTCTACCAAGCCACACCACGCAATATTTACAACCACTCGACAGGTCCTTTTTTAAGCCCTTAAAGGCCCACTACAGACACGCAGCAAGCGAGTGGGGAAACGCTAATCCTAGAAAGAAATTGGAGAGGCGTCATTTCGGAGAACTGCTTGCTCAAGCTTGGTCAAAATCTGCAACTGTGCAGACAGGTATTTCATGATTCAGGGCATGTAGAGTCTACCCTTTTAAACCTTCAGCTATTCCCGAAGACGCATTTCTCGCAAGGACAGACTATGATTCCGCACCATCTGACCAAGAATCAAAAGATAAAGACGAAATTCCTGTCCCATCAACCAGTTCTGATCCTTCTCCTGTCACTGATCCTTCCACTGTCACTGAGTCTTCCGCTGTCACTGATGCAACACTTGAAGAAGCATTTGCAAACCAAGACGTAGCCACTGAGAATTTTTTAATGGGTAAAGAAGATTTGACCACACCATCGACCTCTAAAGAAGTCACTACAATCATCGTCACGCCCATAAAAGATAACTTGCCGTGTTTGCAGGGGAAGTCAACTTCGACAAAACTCCTTCTCGAGGTTTCCCCAATTCCCACACCTATTTCAAGGAAGCCATCTTCAAGAAAACAGTCAGCTCAGGTGTTAACCTCGATAGAAGTAATAGCTGACAAAACCAAAAAACGCTTGGCTCTTGTTGAGAGAAAAAAAAGATAAAGAAATGAAATTAACTAAAGGGAAGAAAACTGAAAATAGTAATAAAAAAAAAGAATGCAAATGTAAGAGGCTCTGAAAAGAAAAAAAAATATGCTCGAAAAGAAGACAGTTCTTCATCTGAGTCTGACTTTGTTTTAAGTTTAAGTGAGGACCAGTCGGTGCACGACAGTAATGTTTGTGTAGAGTGTTATGAAAATTATAACACAATAACATCTAACGCAGATTGGCTTGAGTGCATCAAGTGTGCTAGATGGATGCATGAAACAAATTAAAACTAATGTGTTTTATTTTTATAAAAATTTACTTGTAGACTGTTTTTTTATGTTAATTTCCATAAGCCATCTCTCCCTACCCTTGTGCGGCATCTTACCCACCCAGGTGGGTAGGATGGCCAAAGTAAGTTTCGTTAGTTTTCCGATAATACACAAAAAACCCTTTTACACAACATTAATTAATATGGGATATACGTTGAAGTAATGATCAACGAATAACCTGGACATTGGAATTTTTTTTTAGGTTAAACCTATGTTCATTTTTTTAATGTGAGAAGAAAGGTGCGGCATCTCACCCGGTTTTACCTTACTTTTAATACATGCATAATTTTATTATTAGTTATTACTAGAAATGTGCTTTATTTGCTAAAAGATATCATAAAAAGATACTATGATGCTTATGCCGAAGCGTCATTACGTTGTTCAGCTATTAAAAAAAAAATAAAAATGTCTTCCCTATTCTTACACCATAGTGCAAAGTTTGAAGGAAACAGATTATACTCATAAAAGAGTAGAAGTTGTAACAATTAAATTTCAAGAAGATAAAGAATGTTTGAAGAATATTATAGGGTGTGACAAATCCAAATTCACAAAAAAAAAACAGTAATGTTTAATAGACACAATATGCATTACTGGAGTAAAGTAAATCAACATTTAATAATAGTACGTGGTTTTCAGGAGCAATGGAAGTTTTTTTTTGTGCGATCAGAGATATCCGGGTTGTAGCTCTCTACTTTTTATGATGGTAACTTAAACTACTTTTTTACGTGAAAGATATCTCAATATGTTTCTAATAAATTTAGGCAATCTTTATTGTTTATTTTTAAACGAGCCATTTCTACCACTTTGTAAAAGTGCCAATAATCACAAATAATAACAATTATGACATATTCATTAATCGCCTGCTAAAATGAAACAATAAAAATATCTTACCTTTAACATTAAACCACAATTGAAGACATGAGATGATAAAGGTGCCATGTCCACTTTTTCAGATATTGAGTAATTGAAGGAAACGCGTTTTCACTTATATATTTTTTTTAATAAATTTTATAGTCAAATAACTGTCAAAGTTAAACTTGATAATTAAAAGTTCTCCTATTAATTTTTAATAATTGTGTGTATATTAAACAGTATTTAATAGTTATATTACAATTAATTAGTATTCAAAATTCCCATTGATGTAGCCAACGAGTAAACATTACCTTGTGATGTGATAATTCGAATTATTTTGTGTGTTATGGAAAAAGCAATTATTATTGGACTATAATATTATTATATTCAACTGAAGTAAAACTGCAGATACAGGTAACTGTTATATTCCTATTATTTTATCCACAGTGTCCTAATAGGACGACTGTTGCAATACTAAAAATTAAGTGAAGTGTTTTTGGTATCCAGGAACACTCACAAAAATGAACTCAAATCAAAACCTCACAACTCCACAAGTCCTCCCCACAAAATCATATGTCGCTGCTACTTTATCCAAACCTCCACCTCCTACTTTCCCACGTAAGGAGCAAGCCATTTTAATGCACGCTATTCCAAATACTGTTTTATTTGACTATGTTAAAGCTATAGGGGACATTGTTATCCCAAAAAACATTACCTTTGCATCACGTATTCCAAATAACCGCATCTGTATTTATCTTTCCTCGCCTACAGTTGTCGATAACCTTCTAAAAACACATCAAAATATCTCTATCAACTCTACAGTAGTTCCCATCAGAAGACTTATCACCCCAGCTAAACGCCTTCTTATATCTAACGTATCTCCTTCAATTCCACATTCCATAATTGAGAAAGCCCTTAAAGATATTGGATTACAGCTGGTCTCTCCTGTGTCATTTGTGAAATGTGGTGCACTCGGAGAAGGTTATGCACACATAATGAGCTTCCGAAGAGTAACGTATATTATCCCCGATAAAGAGAACTTTTCAATAGATAGAAACTTCGTTATTACATACGAAAACACACCTTATAGAATATTTATTTCTACGGATAAATTGCATTGTTTTTTATGTAAAGAGGTCGGACATACCGCTGACTCATGTACCAATAATCCAACTACTTTTTCTCAAACTGAACTACCCCATCTAGAGCCCTCTACATCTGAAATTACTGATATAATTTCTGACGTAAACACTCCTGTTCAATCAGACCTAACTACTTTAAATTGCACAGAAACCCACACTGAAATAGATACTGAAACTATACACCCATCAATTCCACCCACACAAGGACAAAAAAGAGCTATATCAACAGACAGCAATTCTGATATTCCTTCTCTATTATCTTCAGCAAGTACACCCGAACCATCGTCTAACCAAATGCTTCCTCCGTTATCCACAAACACAAACACTATCTCCAAACCTCACAAGAAAAAAGCAAAAACTACAAAATCAGAGGAACATAATCTAACAGCTAGTTCACTACAATCCGTAGCGGCCATTTATAAAAATAATCCATCTGGTTTAACTTTGACCGAGACTCAGTTTATTGCTTTCCTAGAAAATACACATGGTAATCCTAGTCCACTTAATGAAGCTTTTGTTTTTACGTCAAATATTGAAGGACTATTACAAGACATAACAGTTCTCCATTCAGAAACTAAGGAAAGATCCCTTAAAAATCGACTTACGAGACTTCAAAAGAAAATCAAAAGACAGCTAAACTCAGATGACTCTGATAATATCAGCGTCTCATCTGAACTCCTAACCGATGATGAAACCAAAATCCTTATCTCCCAACAGCCAGAACAACCATCTCAGTTGCCCCTTACCCCTTCAACTCAAGATTCACCTTCAATTTAATCCAATGGAACTGCGATGGGTTCTTTCCCCGTATTGAAAGAATCCAACAACTAGTGACAGAAAAACAACCCGATATCATATGTCTACAAGAAACGAACTCAAAAATATCTAAGCTTCCCACACTAAAAAAGTTCGAAGGATATCATTATATCAGAACTAATTGTGACCGAGCCAGTGGTGGGACATCTATTTTTATTTCAAGTGAAATATATTCATCCCATCTTCTCATCACCACCGAACTCGAGGCTATCGCCGTTACTACTTGGTGTCCTAATAAACTTACGATATGCAGTGTTTACATTCCTCCTAACTACCCCCTTAAAGAAATTGAAATTCTAAATCTTATATATCAGCTCCCCGTTCCATATATTCTAGTAGGTGACTTCAATGCTCATAACTTTATGTGGGGGTCAAACCATACTAATGGCAAAGGTAAAACTATAGAAAACGTTATCAATTGCACAGGCTCCTGTCTACTAAATACAGGCTCTAATACGCATCTGAACTTTTCCTCTGGCACATTTTCGGCGATAGATCTTAGTTTTAGCGACCCAAAAACATATACTTCACTAACTTGGAAAACTTTCGATGATCTATATGACAGCAACCACTTTCCAATATTTGTATCATCTGATATCTCCAACCATGAACAAACTATAACCAGAAACTTCTGGCGGCTAAAAAATGCCGACTGGATAGACTATACTTCACAAACAGATAACACCTTACCTTCTCTATCCCTATCCGACAATATTAACAATAATCTATTATTAATCACAGATTCCATACTTAAAGCTGCAAATTTGCACATAGGCAAAAATAGTATTTCCCATAAAAGAAAGGCAGTACCTTGGTGGAATACATCTTGCCAAACTGCAACAGAACAACAAAAATTAGCTCTTAAAAATTACCGTAAAAACAAAAATCTGGAGAATCTTATTGAACTAAAGAAAACTAGAGCCAAAGCCCGATTTATTATAAAACAAAGTAAAAAATCATCTTGGAGAGAATATGTATCCTCTATTAATTCAAACACCAATCCGGCGGACCTCTGGACAAAGATTAGGCAAATCCAAGGAAACAACACCAACCTCAAAATCTCTAGTATTGCTGTAAATAACACTACAATCACTGACAATCGAGAAATCGGTGAAACCCTAGCAACGCACTTCGACACTAAATTCAAAAGTAAAATAGATGCCTCCTTACGAAAACCATTACCTAACACCCCACCCTGTTCCTCACCCGAAACAATAATGGACATCACACATCTTAATTCTCCCTTTCTTTTTGAAGAACTAGTATCAGTTATTCAAACTTGTAAAAACAATGCCGCTGGTCCTGACGACATTCCTTACATATTAATCAAAAAGCTCTCAAACTGTAGCCTACTCAAAATACTTGAGATGTATAATTTAATCTGGTCATCTAACCAATTTCCCAATCAATGGCAAACCTCTATCGTAATACCTATTAAAAAGCCTAACCTAGAACGTTCCTTGGCCAACTCTTATAGACCTATATCACTAACTTGTACGATGTGCAAAATATTCGAAAAAATGATTAATAAAAGACTCCTATGGTTCATTGAAAAACATAAGATATTTGCTAGTGAACAGTCAGGATTTCGTCAGAACCGTTCAACCCAAGACAACCTTGTAATCCTCCAAACTCATATATCAGAGGCCTTAAACAAAAGACAAGAAGTCGTAGCTGCCATATTTCATATTGAAGGTGCTTTTGACACTATAAGTAGGCAATATATATTAAACAAACTTATCCTTCTTAATATTAATGGTAATATATTTAACTTCATACGAAATTTTCTATCTTCTAGATCGTTCAGAGTCTCTGTCAACGGTATTTTATCTTCTACTTATACTCAAACTGATGGCGTACCTCAGGGATCGGTACTAAGTCCTACACTTTTTAATCTAGCAATAAGTGATTTATGCTCTCACCTCATTTCCCCTATTAAACATATCATGTATGCTGATGACCTAGTAATTTACTGTCATGGACAAAACTCTTCTACCACCTCGAAGCTTATTCAAACTGCTGTTGACACACTTTTAAAAAAAACTAGTGACATGGGGTTATCTTTATCCAATGTAAAATCTAAAATTATAAACTTTAGTAGACGTCCCCCTTCTCCATCTCCACTTATTTTGATCAACAATGTCCCTCTTCCTGTTGTTAAACAATGCAAAATTCTCGGATTAACGTTTGACTCACGACTAACTTGGAAGCAACATATATTTGCAATAAAAAGAGAAACGAGCATAAGACTAAACATAATAAAAACTCTATCACATCATTATTGGGGATCTGACGAAAACTCACTTCTTAAAATATACAGATCACTAATACGCTCCAAACTAGATTATGGTTGTCACATATATATATATCCGCCTCCAAAACATATATTAACCTTCTAAACTCAATTCACAACACAGCCCTTCGTCTTTGTATTGGCGCTTTTCGATCTAGTCCTGTAGATTATCTTTATTGCGAAGCTAACGAACCTCCTCTTTGTATAAGACGAAAACAACTGCTACTCTCTTATGCAGCATCGGTATCAGCTAACCCCTCTAATCCAGTGCATCCCTTATTTGTAATGTCCACGTATAATTTATACAATACCAATTTCTTACCACCAATAAAACCTATTCCACTAATTTTAGCACAGACACTTAATGATATCTCTCTTACACATACCCTTCCTCTTTATCTCCCTCCATCTCCTCCTTGGATCATGTCCACGCCCAAATTTAACACCTCGCTCACCAACTTCGATAAAAATAAACATCCGAAAGAGATCATTATAAATGCATTTAAAGACATTATAGATACAAATAAATACGACCTAATATTATACACGGATGCCTCAAAAAATGACACAGGAGTAGGCTGCTCTGTTACAACCTCTCATTCACTAATTAAGTCATCACTTATACCAGCCATCAGTAGCGTTCATACTGGCGAATTATTTAGTATATTGCAAGCTTTTAACCATATATCTCCACCTAATAAGCAGGTTGCCATATGCACAGATTCTTTAGCATCAATCTATTCTATCAAAAATATATTTACTGATCATCCAATCGTCCAAAAGATCCTAGACTCTTACCAAATTATCTTGTCCCAAAACATAACAGTTACCATAATCTGGCTGCCATCACATATTGGTATAGAAGGCAATGAAACTGCAGATCACTATGCTAAACTTGCTACAGCATCACCTGAAATCACCGATAAAATTCAAATTTGTAAGGACCTAAAATCATATATTAAAAGAAGAACCAGACTCCTTTGGCAGCAGCATTGGAACTCTAACCGTTCGATCTTGCACGAAATACAACCGTCAATAACCAGTCAGCCTACATTTGACTATTCAGCCCTCTCAAGACGAGATCTCATTGTGATAAGACGACTTCGGATAGGACATTCAAAACTCACACACGGCTACCTAATGTCCTCTAGCATCCGTCCCTCCTGTCAAATCTGCCAATCATATTTGACAATCAAACATATTCTCACTGAATGCCATCAACATTTGGCCAGAAGATTACAATACAAACTCAAAAGTGAAGTAGGAGGTATCCTAAACAACCCTGACCAAATAAAAGCTGTGCTACAATTCCTTAGAGATGAACACTTATATCAAAAAATATAATTAGATTTTAATTTAGACATTGTATAACATATTATTATTATTCCGTATTATTGTAACATATTCTTAATGTAACACTTAATGTTTGTGTAATGAAAATTCATGTTATAGTACCTGTGTAAGTGGCCATAGTAGCCGAGCACGTTAAAGTTGAAATAAAAAAAAAAAAAAAAAAAAAATAAATTTTATAAAAATTACCAATATCTTATTAGATTAGAATCGTTTTGTACTTTTTTATATAATATTTTTTGTTTTTCTAGAATTTAAACTTTTTTTAGTAATTTTAACTTTAATGGACATAGCACCTTAATCAACCAACATTTTATGCAGATATTGGTATAAACTTGAGTAGAGAAAGGTGTTATGTCACCTATGTTGTATTTAAATTTTAAAAAAATAATAAAAAAAACTATTAAGTAATCTGGAAATTAAATTTTATTCGCAGATTAACAAAAGCAAAGTAAGATACATTAAAAATTTATAAACAAAGACACAGAAACATTTAAATTTAACATGAATTACGTTTTTTCTTAGAGTTTTTCAAACATTCTTCTAAAACAATATCATAATACCATTTATACTCTGCTGGAATAAACGTAAGTTGATCTTGTAGATTTGAAATTTTTTCAGAAGTCAAACCACCGCATTTAGGTAACTTTTGTAAAACAACTTGATTACTTTGTACTATCAGTTCTCTTTTTTTTTGTAAGTCAACTTCCATAAATGGGGTAAACGGATCTAAACTAGTTTTGTAAAAGTATTTTCCAAAACAACTTACTCTTAGCCACTTCACTTTATCTCGAAAATTTATTTTTTGGTCAAGACTATTAGTGAGTCTTTTGTTTAAATGAAGTTTTGCAGGTAGAGTTTCAAAGCAATAAAAAAAATGTTCCATGTTAAGGCATACACTTTGTTTGGTACTCGCAGATCTAATAATTTCCCGATATTGGTCTGGTATATAAATATTCATGTTTTCTAAGAACCTTTTCTATTCTTCCAAAGTCTCTGTCAGAGTCAAGGTAACTGTGACTAACTTCGGGAAATTTATGGTCAATGATCTTAAATATTTTATTTAATATTAGGTATTGAAAAAGGTTAATAATGGAGAAGTTATTGTTTTATCCCTCACATTGATCTGACCAAATTATTAAATGATCAATTTGGAGATTTTCTTCTTTAAGAAGCAGACAAAATCGTAGCAAACAACTTGCTATTTCATTACTTCCTTTATTGGCAATATCCTCAGTCCATGTAAAAAAATAGGACTTATGACCAGAACTGGTTAAACAGTGGACTCCAAAGTTGTATAGCCACATTTGTATTAAGTAAAAAGATTTTGACGTTGATAGCTTTGGCAAAGACATCGTTTGTTGAAGATCCATTGTTATGTAACATTTTTCTTTGGAAATTTTTACTGCTTCGCGGTCAACTTTCTGCTGCGCAAAAGCAAGTTGAAAATTATTCGAGTGCTCTAAAGAGTTCTCTCCAGCATCGCATAAACTGCAAGTATCACTTTTTGGTACACCAAAAGATAAGTTAAACCTTCTTTCAAATATATGTCTGTAAAAAGAGGCCTTTACGAAATATTTAGTTTCGACCTTTTTTGTTTGACAATCCTCTATATACAGTTGATGAAGTCGGTTAATATTTAGTAAAGGGGAAAGGTATTTTTTATGTGGGTTTTTAGTCCTAGAATAATGTGATTCCTCTAAAGGAAACTGCTTGATATGATTTTCAATGCAGTTTATTACTTCATCGGATATTTTTTTTTTGGATTTTTGTGATGCCCTTGCTTATGTGGTGAGGGCATTACCTGGCCAGATTTTGAGTCATTTTAAGCTTTAAAGACTTTTTTATCCTTAAATATGGATATAGCACCTTTATCTAATAAAAAAGGGTAATTAGTCATAGGACATAGTACGTTTATCAATTAAAATAATCCTTATTATTAACAATTTAAGAATCTTGAGTTATTCAGGGGTTGTATTACGACTTTAGGTAACCAAATATACAAATAAGTCATTTTTTGAAAAAAAAAAATGGACATAGCACCTTTATCAACTCATGTCTTCAATTATCTCCAAAAATAATAACTTCAGGTATAGGGAACCGCAATAATATTTAAAAAATAATTTTATTTCATTTTTTAACACCATGTATTTAGAAATTCGATTTTGACTAAATTCCTAAAAGAACGTTACTTACTCTTTGACTGCAAAGGTTTGTAAGAAATTATGACTGTAAACGGATGAGATATTAACTTTGAAAAGTTTGTCTCTATCGGGCCAAACTAAAAAATATAAAGTTTAAAAATATGAAGTTTTGACTTACGGTACCTTCAAAATTTATCTAGAGTTTTACGCGGAATCTAAAAATGCAATAAAACTGCAGTTATTTAATTTAAAATAAAAAAGTTTCTCTTTACTTCAAAAGTACAAAAGTGGCATGTCTGTCAAAATATTTTCTTCATATTTTCTTCGATAGTTCTTCATAACTTGTAGTCAGCATAAACCAATATTTATAAATATCATAATAGTAGTTTTCAAAATATAGATAGTGTAAGCTTGTCGTGAAACACCCTGTATATAACAATAAAATTCATCAATGGATTTAAAAACCAGACAGTGGAAACAAAATAAAGAAGTTGCAGCCATTCTAAAAAAAAAACAATTTTCATCACAAGTGTTTCTGTAAAATATAAAATGTGGCAGACTTTGGATGCTCATGAAATGAATAAACTATTAATATTCTGTTAGTGAAAGGAATAATGAGATACGTTTTGTAGTAAAAAAAATTAAGCGTATTCGTATTTCTATTTGACAGAAGTCTTATATAAATTTCAAATCACATACTCCATATTTTTCTTCAAGAGGTAACGGCACAAAAAATAAAAAAAAACGGGTGTGGCAGTCCAGTGGGACTGCCGGTAGAAGTTATACTTCTATACATGCTTTCGCCGTTACAAATTTATATGGGAGTCAATCTGCACAATCATTACATATTTAATGCTATAGGTAAGAGAGAGCAGAAAGAGAAAAATAATTAGGTATATAGGTATATGGTGCATCGTTTGCTGTATATAAACATTTGACCTGTAATAGGAGCATATTAAATGAAGGATTGTATCAATATTTTAATGAAAATATATATTTTTATTTTCATATATGTATAAAAGGAGTTGAATGCAAAAAAAATTTTTTACACATACTCTGCAGTAAAATTCATTGTTTATTTTGTTATTAATATAAAAATTACAATACAATACACTGCAACATAATTCAATATAATAATACAATACAAATTAAAATGCAATATTCATAAGTATTTAAAACTGCCAATATACTGTTGTGAATTTATTAAAAGGTTCAATATTTATAACACTTACGGATTTAATTTATTTCTTTATTTATATTAACTTATCTGACAATAATTTATTGTATCCGTACGTAACAAATTCGCGAGCGCGGGTCTTGAGAATTAACTGTCCCTTCCAAATAAAGTTCCGTTATTATATACCAGTGCCGTTATCTCGAAAAATCTAAAACCTTCGATGGCCAAACGGTAAAGGCAAACTGGATTTCCCTCGCATCGGTTCTGGAAGGTCGCTCAGGTAAATCGAGGCCTCTCGTAAACTGTAACATTGCCCCCCTCTCAAAAGATGGTTCCTCCTGGAACCTTGTCGGGACTAGAACTGGAACGGTATGCTGGTATCGGCAACTGGACCCTCTTTTACAACTTCCAGTTGTATAAAAATGACAAGGGACGGTTTTCTCTCCGCACCAGTAACTATGCGGATTGCAACAGACTAACACCTGGACTTCGGTGTCTTTAAAGATCTCCTCCACCATATTTCGGATAACCCTCCAATCTAATTGGCGGCACTCCAACTTTGACATGGCTAACTTTTACACGTCGGACTCTAGTACGTGCTCTCTCAATTGAAGTAAGGCTTCCCATACATCTCGGTAGGTAGGTTGGTCACGGGCAGTGTCTTTTGTTACCAGGTAGAAAAGGTAACGTGATGCATCTTGGAGTTTCAAGGTTTTACCGGGAGCTGGCACCTGGCATTGAAGTTCTGCAACTCGACCAAACTTCCTTCGAAAGACGGATGCCAACCCTGGTGCGTCTTTGATACTGGCCGGGATGGTAAGGGCCAGCGAGTAGTCATCGGGAAGCGCGAGTAGATCTTGCTTTTCTTCAGTGGTAACACCATGTCTTGCTTTACCGGTACCTCCATAGGCACCCATGAATTCCTCAAACGTGAGGTCAGACACGTCTTGGACTTGGTTTACTTCCACTTCTTCATCTACGTCGTGGTCACCTTCGAAAGACGCCAGCCGGTTATGGTGTACTATCATCGGCTTTCCCCTCGGAATAGTAGCGTTACTAAATACCGTATATAAAATCCTATCAAAATCCATAAAAGATAAGCTAGAAAAAGAAGTTGAAAATATAATAGGCGAATACCAATGCGGATTTAGACGAGGGAGAAGCACAACGGACCAAGTATTCATAATCAGAGAATTACAAGCAGAAAGCTATGAACACAACTTACCAACGATAGCGCTATTCATCGACTTCCAGCAAGCATACGATAGAATAAAAAGGAAGGAATTAAAAGAGACCCTTGAGGAACTGGGAGTTAGCAGAAAGTTGCGTAACATGATACATCTTACTTTAGAGAATACAGAAAACAGAGTCAAAGTAAACAATCATGTATCGGACAAATTTATAGTAAACGAAGGATTAAGGCAGGGCGATCCTTTGTCATCATTACTCTTCAATTTATGCCTAGAAAAAATAATGCGAGAAGCGAAAATCAATAGAGAAGGACTCCTATATCATAAAAGACACCAAGTTTTGGCATTTGCGGATGATATAGTGTTGCTGGCAAGAGGAAAAAAAGAGCTACAGGAGATAGTACAGAGAATAGTAAAAGCAGCAAAGAAAATGGGACTTTACATAAATGAAACTAAAACAAAATGTATGCAGTGGACAGATGATCAGTTCAGGGATGGACAAAAGTTTAAAGTAGAAGTAGAAGAAAGATTATCATACGAATTCGAAATGGTAGAAAGATTTACATACCTAGGTACAATAATATCACGCAAACCTAACATTAAAGAAGAAATACAAGCTAGAATAATGGCAGGCAATAGAAGTGTACATGCTCTTAGTGGAATGTTGAAAAGCAAGTTTTTATCAAGAAAGGCAAAAATACAGTTATACAAAACAACTATACAACCAATAGTAACGTACTGCAGTGAGACATGGACAATGACAAAAAATGAACAAAATTTACTGGAGATATGGGAAAGGAAAATCCTGAGGAAGATATATGGAGGAATAATAAGGGATGGTTTATGGATAAGAAGATCAAATGATGAGTTAAAGAAATTATATAATCAACCTAACATAATAGGAGTCATAAAGGCACAGAGACTAAGATGGCGAGGTCACCTAGAAAGGATGCCGAACACGAGGACTTCAAAAAGGGTAATGAACTACACTATAACTTTAAAAAAGAGAAAAGGAAGGCCAAAAAATAGATGGAATCAGGAGGTAGAAAAAGATATGGAAGAAATTGGACTACAAGGCCAGAAAAGAAAAATGAATAACAAGAAGGAATGGAGAAAAATCACATATCGAGCCAGAGAAGATCTCAGTACATAAAGAAAAGCGAAAATGAAGAAAGAACAAACTTTTTAAGCCATGGGCCTCTAAGGCCTTTAGTGCTATTGTATATATATATATATATATATATATATATATATATATATATATATATATATATATATATATATATATATCATCGGCTTTCCCCTCGGAATCTTGCTTATTCGGTAGATGACATCGTTGATCTTCTCCATGATGAGGTATGGACCTTCATAAAACTGCTGCAATTTGGGAGAACAACCTTTTCGCTTCTTGGGATTATACAGCCATACTTTGTCGTTCTTCTTAAAGCAACCCTTTTCGGCTTGTGTATCGTACCGTTTCTTCATTCGGTCGCTAGCGATCTGAAGGTGGGAACGGACTTACTCATGTACATCGTCCATTCTTCTTCGTAATTCGATCACATATTCTTCACCTGCTACATCTTCTCCAGGTCGACATCCAAACTCGAGATCACAAGGTAGTCGCATTTCGCGTCCGAATAGGATTTTGGCTGGTGTCTGGCCTGTTGATTCGTTAACAGCAGATCTGTAGGCCATTGTGAAGAACGGAAGGTATTGGTCGCAGTCTCGCTGATGATCGGACACCATCTTTGTCAAATACTTGCCAACTGTCCTATTCATTCGTTCTACCATACCATCCGATTGCGGATGATACGCGGTAGTTCTTGTTTTCTTCATGCCTAGTCTATCACATATTCCTTGGAATAGATCACTTTCGAAGTTCCTGCCTTGGTCACTATGGATCTCCAAAGGCACTCCAAATCGGCTGATATATTCTTGGATCAACTTATCTGCAACGGTGGCGGCCTTCTGGTCTGGAAGTGCGTAAATCTCGACCCACTTAGTGAAGTAATCCATTACTACCAACATGTACTTGCCCCCATTTTCACTTTCTGGAAATGGCCCTGCAATGTCCAAAGCTATTCTTTCAAACGGGCTTCCAACATTATATTGTCTCATAGGAGCTCTCCTTTTTCGGTGAGGCCCGTTACTCGTAGCACAAATAGTACATTTCTTACACCAGTCTTTTACGTCGTCGGAACTGTTCATCCAATAAAACCGTTCCCGAATTCGCTGAAGGGTTTTCCTTACACCAAAATGCCCTCCCGATGGACTGTCGTGTAACTGACGAAGTACTTCGGCTATTCTGCTCTTTGGGATCACCAACTGTCTTCTCTTCTCTGAACCGTCATCATTTTCCAGGACTCGTTTGAGCAAGCCATCTTCAATGATAAATGAGTCCCACTGGGCCCAATACGTCTTAACTACTGAGCATAGGTTTGATATTTCCTGCCAAGGTGGTCGACGGTTTTCCTCTTTCCATTTTCGGATTTTCTGTATAACTGGATCTCTCCCTTGTTCTTCCCTGATCTTAGTAGGCGTCCAGTCGTTGTTTACAATCGTCGTTCTTAGCACTGCTGCTTCCTTGGATTCCGTTTTGTTGCAGTGGGAACACTCTGCAGAGCATGGCCTTCTGGAAAGAGAATCAGCGTTTCTGTGGCTAACTCCGGCCCGGTGCTCAATCTTAAAATCGTATTCTTGGAGTCGTTCGATCCACCTGGCTATCTGACCCTCTGGATTCTTAAACTGCATCAACCACTTAAGGGCGGCATGGTCAGTTCGGATTAGAAACTTTCTGCCATAGATGTATTGATAGAAGTGCTCTACTGATTTAACTACTGCTAGAAGTTCTCTTCTCGTGACGCAATAATTCCGCTCAGGTTTTGAAAGAACTTTACTAAAATATCCGAGGACTCGTTCCTGTCCTCCTTGAATCTGAGACAGCACTCCTCCAATTCACACATTACTTGCATCCGTATCTAAGATGAACTCTCCTTCCGGCAGTGGATACCCCAAAATTGGTGCTGTTATTAAATGCTTTTTCAACGTTTCAAAGGCATTTTGGCAGTCTATATCCCAGCGGTATTCTCTTGCTTCCTCTGTAAGTCGCGTTAATGGCTTAGCGATATCTGCAAACTTCTTAATAAACCTCTGGTAGTAAGTACATAGTCCAAGAAAACTTCTCACTTGATGTTTGTCAGTTGGTTTTGGCCATTCCTTAATGGAATCGATTTTTCCCTTATCCACGGCCACTCCTTCTTTACTGACTATATGACCCAGATAATTGACTTTACCTTGAAATAGCTGGCACTTCTTGGGGTTTAGCATCAATTGGGCAGCTTTAAGTCGATTAAAAACGTTTTCTAAATTCCTCAAATGATCTTCGAATGTCTCCCCCAAGACGATTATGTCATCTAAATAAACCAGGCATGTTTTCCAAGATAACCCTCTCAACACATTTTCCATAAGCCTCTCAAATGTCGCAGGAGCATTACAAAGTCCAAATGGCATAACGTTGAATTGCCACAATCCAGATCCTGTGGTGAAGGCTGTCTTTTCTTTATCGACTGGGTCCATTTCTACCTGCCAGTATCCAGACTTCAAATCTAAAGTAGAAAATAATTTACTTCCAACCAATGTGTCCAATGTGTCATCGATCCGAGGCAGAGGATAACTATCTTTCTTGGTAACGTTGTTCAGCAAACGGTAATCCACACAGAACCTCGTCGTTCCGTCTTTCTTCTTAACCAGGACCACCGGAGAGACCCATGGGCTCGTAGAAGGTTCTATCACCCCGTCTTTCTTCATTTCCTGAACAATCGTTTCAGCTTCCTCTCTTTTCGCCTGTGGTAATCGTCGAGCTGTTTGACGAATTGGCTTAGCATTACCAGTATCAATTTTATGCTTAACAACGGTAGTTCTTCCCGTCTTTCCTCCTTTCGGTACGAAAATATCACGATACTGCCGAAGAAATTCCCTTAATTTCCTTTTCTCCATCTGATTTAGAGACTGTCCTGCAACTGCAACCATTTGGTCGAATTTGTCGTTGGAATTATCAGATGTTGTCGCCTGACGGATTATGGATGTCACAGGTACACAAGTTCCTACTTTTGTCTCTTTCTTTATGGTCACTGGGTAGTCGTTGACATTGATAAGTCTCACAGGAATTTCCTTAGCCGAAGTCACCAATTCCTTTCCAATTATGATTCCACGGCCAACCTCATCGTCGTGGTTCCAAGGCTCCATCATAACAGGTCTCCCTTCGTCCACAAATCCCTGTAGCCGCGCTACTATGATCGTTTCGCTTCTCGCAGGCACGACTGTATCTTCTGTAATGGCTGCTTGCACAGTGTTGTCATTATGTGGATGGAGAAATACCTCCTCGTTGCCAACTTTGATTACCTTATTCTTAAAATCCAATTGGAATCCATGCATATTCATTACGTCCATTCCTAATATAACATCCTCTTCGATGTCAGCAACTATAACAGTATGGACGAATTTTTCTGCTCCAATTCCCAATTGTACCTGGATTTCTCCATGAATGTTAGCATTTTCACCTGTAGCGGTCCGAAGTCGCAACCTCGTTGGTAACAGTTTCTTTCGGCTGTTTATAACTGTCGGGCGTATAATGGTTCTGGTCGCTCCGGTATCCACCAACAACGTATGCTTTTTACCATTTATGTCTCCATCGACATATACACTATCTTCACGACATTTCAAAGAAGCTATTAGTATGAGAGGGTCTTTGGAAAAGTTCTGGGTCGAAGCTGCCCCCCTAAGGCTGACCCGTTCTAGTTTTCCTGATGGTGAGTTTCTTGATTTGCGTCGTACCTAGGGTGCTTACAGGAGCTTCGCACGTGTCCTATTTCGCCACAATTCCAGCATCTGATGGTCTTCGTTTTCTTATATGTCATGCTTTTCATCATATTAACGAGCTGGTCAAGTTTATCTTCATCTCCTTCCTCTTTTACAGTCCTAACTTTACTGTACCCGCCAGAGGCCTGCGTAGCTGACTCGTATTCGAGAGCGGCGGATAAGACATCAACCAGCGTCTTGTGACGAGCTAATCGTAGTGTTCTCTGCATTTCATGATCACGAAGACCATCAATAAACGTTTGAACGGCCAATTTTTCCATCATGTCTTCGGGAGCTGTTGGATAAGCATATCGTACTAATCTGGCAATATCTACCTCATATTCTTGAAGAGCCTCATCTTTCTTTTGTCTTCGATTTTTAAGCTGCGACTGATATACATGCTCCAAATGTTCGTGGCCATATCGCATATTTAACCTCTTCTTCAGTTGTTCGAAATCATCGGTCTCCTCTACGGCTATGGTCTGAAGCACATCTAAGGCATCTCCTCGAAGAGCGATAGTCAGGTTTACCGCCTTTTCTTTTTCAGACCATCCATTTGCTCTTGCGGCTGATTCGAACTGTTTCATGTAGTTGTTCCATGACGATTTTCCATCGAAAGTTGGGACTTTAACATGAATAGAACCTCCACTTCCTTCAAATTTCGGCCGTGTCTCCAACTTACATTTCGTCTCGTCTTCTTTTATCTCCACTGTAATCGGATTGTTACCTCTCTCTGCTGTCCCTGTTTCCTCCCTCTTCCTTTCCATCTCTTTCCATATCTTTTCTTCGAAGGCCAACATATCGGCAGCAACTTGGTTTTTTAACGAAGACACTCTATCGTCAAGAGCAGATATCTCTGAAGTGACTTTAGAGATGTTAGCAGAAACTTTGCTTTCCAGAGAAGAAATCTCGTTAGAAACTTTGCTTTCTAAAGAAGCGATGTCGCCGGATACTTTGTTCTCCAATGATGCGATGTCGCCGAAAACTTTGGCTACATCACCAGAAACTTTGGCTACATCAGAAGAAACTTTCGAAATATCGTCAGAAACTTTGTTCTCCAATGATGCGATGTCACCAGAAACTTTGGCTACATCACCAGAAACTTTCGAAATCGACGAGAGGACAGCATCATGCTTGTCTTCAAATATATAAGTTTCTGGATCTAGTCCTTCTTCTAGCAAAGCGTTCTTTAGTCGTTGGACTAACTCAGCCTTTTTTCCGGTAGAAGCTAATTCTCTGTCTTCGAGATGTCTTCTTAAATTCGTCACTGTGAGCTCATAAATCGTAGCCATTTTCACAATTTATTTTACGTATTCACTTGTATTATTATTATAAGTCTAATTTATGTTCGATCCCACTTCTGACACCATTTGTTGTGAATTTATTAAAAGGTTCAATATTTATAACACTTACGGATTTAATTTATTTCTTTATTTATATTAACTTATCTGACAATAATTTATTATATCCGTACGTAACAAATTCGCGAGCGCGGGTCTTGAGAATTAACTGTCCCTTCCAAATAAAGTTCCGTTATTATATACCAGTGCCGTTATCTCGAAAAATCTAAAACCTTCGATGGCGAAACGGTAAAGGCAAACTGGATTTCCCTCGCATCGGTTCTGGAAGGTCGCTCTGGTAAATCGAGGCCTCTCGTAAACTGTAACAATACATAACTTACTTTACGAAAATAAAAATAAAAAACCAACAACTCGGATTATGTTGTAAATTTTTATTTTATTTTAAAATTTAGCATTTTTGCGTGTATTATATATATTTAATAACATTAACGTGAGGTTTTTAAATATTTCAAAAATAAAAAAGGAAATTCATATTAGGATTCGAACTAACGTACACCAGCGTATGAACCAAACACGTAAAAGATTTGCCAATTAGACATGATACTAACGGATTTCAAAATTGACAGTTGTCTGTCATACAGTGATTATTTTGAAATACAAAAGTCTAAAATAATTATGAACATTTAATAAATAATACAAAACATATCACATAAATAATAATATTAATATATATTATATTATATAAGTATATAATCTTATATATAATATAATATACTTATAATATTAAATATATATACAAAAGGAACATTTTTATTCTCAAGAGAGGAAGAGAGAGAAAATATATCTTATGTCTCTCTCTTACTCATTATCTTACATATGTAATGGTTTTACAGATTCACTCCCGTGCAAATTTCCAACGCCGACCGTGCGTATAGAAGTATAACTTCAATAAAACAAAATTGTCAAAATAGCAAATTAATACTAGTGCTACAGAAGACATTCTTTATACAATTACTTTAAAATTAGAAATATGGAGCAATTGGAATTTTAAATGTAGTATCTAAAATGTATACACTAAATATTACCATTGTGCAAATATTATTTGATACAAATACATACTAATCATGTAGGTATATCATTAGTATTTTATTGGTTTTCGTCCTTATTTACAATGTAGTTAATAACATATGAGGTCGCTATCAGAATTGGATATGATAGAATTGTATAGTGTTAATGAAGACCAATAATAAGCTTACATTACATGTCCTATGCAGATACTATATATTACAATCCTATCGACCAGATTCAAATTAATCAGTTCCAGGAATAAACAATAAAAACATCGATGATACTGTATGTCATTAAAATGTGCAACTAATCTATGCGAAATATTGGCAAATAAAATTTTTTTATCATAACGAAAAATATGAATTTTTTATTAAAAATTGTATTTTAAAAACGATTTCTTATCTAAAACTAGAAAAATAAGTCAGAATTTGCTTTACAATTTATGGATTATTCCTATCATACTATTTAAAAATATAATCCTCCTTAAAAGCATTTTTAATGGTCTCCTGGTGGTAGAATTATATGTTGACAGTGATGTCAAGAAAAGCCAACTGAGATTCGCAAGCATATTTTCCGTAATCTATTACATAAGCCGCCGCAACTTATAATGCAGAGTAAAATAATAGACCAAAGAACAATAGGACAACATGGAATTTCCTATATGTGCAATATGGTTTGAGCCAGCGTTAGTGAAATTGTTTTGCATGGTTCTGTCTTAGTGAGAATTACAGTATTGATCAGAAATCCCTATCTGGACAGGATAGGATATCTTCTTCTTCTTCATAAACAAACTCTTCTACGAAGGTGAATTGTCATCATCAAAATTCTCACCCGGTAACCGCCTGCTCAGAACTGTTGAATAGAACTGGCAGCGAACTATTCCCTGAAGTTTCTCAACCAAGTTATTTTTGTAAAAATCTAACTAGTTTTATTGTCGATTCATAAAATCTAACCAGATGTTAGCTCTAGTTTTTAGTTTCTCGTAATTGCGATACACATTGCTTAGCTTTTATGTTGGTCTTATAATTAATTATTTTTTTAATTTTTGTGTATGTGGTACATTTAGAGAAATAACCTTTTTTTATAGTTGCTTTCTATCTCCAAGATTTTGACATCTGACAATTAAATGTGTGGCCTGTTGTGTTGGATTGGTGTACTACAGCACAATAGTTTTTCTCTGTTCTGCAATCAATTTTGTGCTGCGTTATTCTTTGTTTTAAAAAGATCGAAATCAGTGCCGTCTTTCCGTCTTATTCTTCGTAGACTATGTCTCGCTCTGACATTTTCTTTATAAAATAAGACACAATAATTTTGGAAGTTATAAAATTGTGAACGTTACGTCTGTGTCTAAGTGATAATTAATTTTGTAGTATGTTCCTGACAAAGTTAAAAATATAAAGTCAAAGAAATATCGAACTGATATAATAATAAATGTAGTTTCAATTTATGCCATTGATCGCAGTCACGCCATTCTATTATAACACGATTGCTTAGTCTTATCATCCTTTGTAAAGTTATCTATCTCTGTGTATTATCAGTTGTCTGTTACAAATCTTCCAGTTAACAATTAAACTAACAATAAGCGGTAATAAATTAAATTCAACAATAATTTACTATACAGCAGTTTAATAAATTACGTAGCAATTAAAAAATAATTTGCTTTGAAACTTCGCAACTTCACCATTCACTTTCTATGTATATTGTGTCATCGCTGCTACAAATCTGTGTTGGTTTTCTTTGTTTCGGTATCGGCAATTGTGAACATTGAGCTGAGAGAGCGTTTATATTATTTTGTCGCTTGCTGAACATTTTGTATTTCCGTGTGCAAAAACCCATTATCGCTGACACTAACGGATAATGAATTTTAAAATAATTGCAGTAATTGTTAGATTTGCGACAAATTATTTTTAAAATAATAACATATATAACACACACATATATATATATATATATATATATATATATATATATATCACAGAATGACGGTATTAGATTTTTGTTTTGATAAAGTGCAGCAACAACCGTTGATACGTATTTCGACCTCCTTAAGTCTCTTCAGAACGGTATAGCCACTGCTCTGAACCAAAACAAAAATCTTTCCCGTCCTAGACAATAGTTATTAAAATAACTATATACAGACGTAACTACGCCATCTAAAAACAAAAAGAGAAATCAAACGATTTCTACTTAGCGAAACCGAATTCAAATCTTAACCACTGTGTTTCCTAAAATTTGCGAAACAAACAGCTGGATGAATTAATCGGCAAGGGAATCTAAAATTGCATTCCACAAGCCGTTCATCCTAGTCAAAATTCGTAGTGAATTCAGTTTCTCGTACTTCCAACGAAGTAAATAACAAAACAGAATGACGGTATTAGATTTTTGTTTTGATAAAGTTCAGCAACAACCGTTGATACGTATTTCGACCTCCTTAAGTCTCTTCAGAACGGTATAGCCACTGCTCTGAACCAAAACAAAAATCTTTCCCGTCCTAGACAATAGTTATTAAAATAACTATATACAGACGTAACTACGCCATCTAAAAACAAAAAGAGAAATCAAACGATTTCTACTTAGCGAAACCGAATTCAAATCTTAACCACTGTGTTTCCTAAAATTTGCGAAACAAACAGCTGGATGAATTAATCGGCAAGGGAATCTAAAATTGCATTCCACAAGCCGTTCATCCTAGTCAAAATTCGTAGTGAATTCAGTTTCTCGTACTTCCAACGAAGTAAATAACAAAACAGAATGACGGTATTAGATTTTTATTTTGATAAAGTGCAGCAACAACAGTTGATACGTATTTCGACCTCCTTAAGTCTCTTCAGAACGGTATAGCCACTGCTCTGAACCAAAACAAAAATCTTTCCCGTCCTAGACAATAGTTATTAAAATAACTATATACAGACGTAACTACGCCATCTAAAAACAAAAAGAGAAATCAAACGATTTCTACTTAGCGAAACCGAATTCAAATCTTAACCACTGTGTTTCCTAAAATTTGCGAAACAAACAGCTGGATGAATTAATCGGCAAGGGAATCTAAAATTGCATTCCACAAGCCGTTCATCCTAGTCAAAATTCGTAGTGAATTCAGTTTCTCGTACTTCCAACGAAGTAAATAACAAAACAGAATGACGGTATTAGATTTTTGTTTTGATAAAGTGCAGCAACAACCGTTGATACGTATTTCGACCTCTTTAAGTCTCTTCAGAACGGTATAGCCACTGCTCTGAAACAAAACAAAAATCTTTCCCGTCCTAGACAATAGTTATTAAAATAACTATATACAGACGTAACTACGCCATCTAAAAACAAAAAGAGAAATCAAACGATTTCTACTTAGCGAAACCGAATTCAAATCTTAACCACTGTGTTTCCTAAAATTTGCGAAACAAACAGCTGGATGAATTAATCGGCAAGGGAATCTAAAATTGCATTCCACAAGCCGTTCATCCTAGTCAAAATTCGTAGTGAATTCAGTTTCTCGTACTTCCAACGAAGTAAATAACAAAACAGAATGACGGTATTAGATTTTTGTTTTGATAAAGTGCAGCAACAACCGTTGATACGTATTTCGACCTCCTTAAGTCTCTTCAGAACGGTATAGCCACTGCTCTGAACCAAAACAAAAATCTTTCCCGTCCTAGACAATAGTTATTAAAATAACTATATACAGACGTAACTACGCCATCTAAAAACAAAAAGAGAAATCAAACGATTTCTACTTAGCGAAACCGAATTCAAATCTTAACCACTGTGTTTCCTAAAATTTGCGAAACAAACAGCTGGATGAATTAATCGGCAAGGGAATCTAAAATTGCATTCCACAAGCCGTTCATCCTAGTCAAAATTCGTAGTGAATTCAGTTTCTCGTACTTCCAACGAAGTAAATAACAAAACAGAATGACGGTATTAGATTTTTGTTTTGATAAAGTGCAGCAACAACCGTTGATACGTATTTCGACCTCCTTAAGTCTCTTCAGAACGGTATAGCCACTGCTCTGAACCAAAACAAAAATCTTTCCCGTCCTAGACAATAGTTATTAAAATAACTATATACAGACGTAACTACGCCATCTAAAAACAAAAAGAGAAATCAAACGATTTCTACTTAGCGAAACCGAATTCAAATCTTAACCACTGTGTTTCCTAAAATTTGCGAAACAAACAGCTGGATGAATTAATCGGCAAGGGAATCTAAAATTGCATTCCACAAGCCGTTCATCCTAGTCAAAATTCGTAGTGAATTCAGTTTCTCGTACTTCCAACGAAGTAAATAACAAAACAGAATGACGGTATTAGATTTTTGTTTTGATAAAGTGCAGCAACAACCGTTGATACGTATTTCGACCTCCTTAAGTCTCTTCAGAACGGTATAGCCACTGCTCTGAACCAAAACAAAAATCTTTCCCGTCCTAGACAATAGATATTAAAATAACTATATACAGACGTAACTACGCCATCTAAAAACAAAAAGAGAAATCAAACGATTTCTACTTAGCGAAACCGAATTCAAATCTTAACCACTGTGTTTCCTAAAATTTGCGAAACAAACAGCTGGATGAATTAATCGGCAAGGGAATCTAAAATTGCATTCCACAAGCCGTTCATCCTAGTCAAAATTCGTAGTGAATTCAGTTTCTCGTACTTCCAACGAAGTAAATAACAAAACAGAATGACGGTATTAGATTTTTGTTTTGATAAAGTGCAGCAACAACCGTTGATACGTATTTCGACCTCCTTAAGTCTCTTCAGAACGGTATAGCCACTGCTCTGAACCAAAACAAAAATCTTTCCCGTCCTAGACAATAGTTATTAAAATAACTATATACAGACGTAACTACGCCATCTAAAAACAAAAAGAGAAATCAAACGATTTCTACTTAGCGAAACCGAATTCAAATCTTAACCACTGTGTTTCCTAAAATTTGCGAAACAAACAGCTGGATGAATTAATCGGCAAGGGAATCTAAAATTGCATTCCACAAGCCGTTCATCCTAGTCAAAATTCGTAGTGAATTCAGTTTCTCGTACTTCCAACGAAGTAAATAACAAAACAGAATGACGGTATTAGATTTTTGTTTTGATAAAGTGCAGCAACAACCGTTGATACGTATTTCGACCTCCTTAAGTCTCTTCAGAACGGTATAGCCACTGCTCTGAACCAAAACAAAAATCTTTCCCGTCCTAGACAATAGTTATTAAAATAACTATATACAGACGTAACTACGCCATCTAAAAACAAAAAGAGAAATCAAACGATTTCTACTTAGCGAAACCGAATTCAAATCTTAACCACTGTGTTTCCTAAAATTTGCGAAACAAACAGCTGGATGAATTAATCGGCAAGGGAATCTAAAATTGCATTCCACAAGCCGTTCATCCTAGTCAAAATTCGTAGTGAATTCAGTTTCTCGTACTTCCAACGAAGTAAATAACAAAACAGAATGACGGTATTAGATTTTTGTTTTGATAAAGTGCAGCAACAACCGTTGATACGTATTTCGACCTCCTTAAGTCTCTTCAGAACGGTATAGCCACTGCTCTGAACCAAAACAAAAATCTTTCCCGTCCTAGACAATAGTTATTAAAATAACTATATACAGACGTAACTACGCCATCTAAAAACAAAAAGAGAAATCAAACGATTTCTACTTAGCGAAACCGAATTCAAATCTTAACCACTGTGTTTCCTAAAATTTGCGAAACAAACAGCTGGATGAATTAATTTTCGCAAATTTTAGGAAACACAGTGGTTAAGATTTGAATTCGGTTTCGCTAAGTAGAAATCGTTTGATTTCTCTTTTTGTTTTTAGATGGCGTAGTTACGTCTGTATATAGTTATTTTAATAACTATTGTCTAGGACGGGAAAGATTTTTGTTTTGGTTCAGAGCAGTGGCTATACCGTTCTGAAGAGACTTAAGGAGGTCGAAATACGTATCAACGGTTGTTGCTGCACTTTATCAAAACAAAAATCTAATACCGTCATTCTGTTTTGTTATTTACTTCGTTGGAAGTACGAGAAACTGAATTCACTACGAATTTTGACTAGGATGAACGGCTTGTGGAATGCAATTTTAGATTCCCTTGCCGATTAATTCATCCAGCTGTTTGTTTCGCAAATTTTAGGAAACACAGTGGTTAAGATTTGAATTTGGTTTCGCTAAGTAGAAATCGTTTGATTTCTCTTTTTGTTATATATATATATATATATATATATATATATATATATATATATATATATATATATATATATATATATATATATTATTAATATTTCAAATTATGTAAAGAAAAAAGGGACATTTACGGGGAAAAGGACAATATCAGTTGTTCGACCATTTATGCAGATAAGAATTTTGTAAATAAAACATTTTAATAAAATGTTAAGATGCCTGTGTATTGTAAGGTGTACCACGAACGATTAGAAAATGTATAAGGCCATGGGATTAGTAAATTTGTTAAGGCAGGTATTTACTTATCTTTTTTTTTTCTTAGAAATTGAACGAATTTTAATTAAGAAATATTTGATTGATGGGATTTTGGTAGCAGTGGGTTTTTTGTAACAAAATTAAAATTTGATTGGTAGAAAACGGTTGGAATTAGAGGAATATTTGGGCGTTCTGATTCGATAAGAAATTATAGAAATTGGTTTTAGGGGTCGATGAGAGTCCTGCCAGAAGAAGCAAGTAAGCAGGTGCTAATTAGCAGAGATTCCAAGAAGTAAATTTTGTGTAAAGTTGTGTTTTGTGTTTGTGGAAAGAGCTCTAAGTAAAATAACAGATGTATAGTTTATACTTGACCAAGTCGATCAGTTGAGACATCCTAGTGCCTGAAGAGAAGCAACTGTTCTTAGAGTTAGGAGTTCGAGTTAGGAGTTGGGCAAAGATTAATGCAGTTGTAGATTTGTTGTTTCGAAAACGATAGTCAGAGGAGAGAGCAGGCGTATTTGGAGAAACTATGAAGTACGAATGTGGTGGACAAATCACAATCGAAGGGGCTCCACAAAGGTGGAGTCAGCTGTTTTGAAGACAAAAGGTTAGTTTTGTTATATAGTTAACAGAGACTATCAACCAAGACCATCTATTTAGATTAGACTTATTTGTTTTTAGTTGTTTGTTTTTAATAACTGAAAATTAAAGTAAATATAAAATTTTTGAGTCACTAGTAAAAACGTAAATGAAAGACTAAAATAGGTATTTTGGAAATAAGTTTTTTTTTATATTGATAATTTTGGGTGTATGATTTGATGGATGCCTGATTTTTCATTATTCTGAAATTTTTTATTTGGTATTCTAAAATTATGATACTTGATTTATTTTAAAAATATATAACACTCTTTTCGTCTACTCTTTACACAAGGGTGACTATAAAAAATACTTTAAAGCCACGTTAGCATCAATGTTTCGAACTTTACGCGATCCCTCTGCCGGTGACAGTCATTACTGTGATTTTTTTAAATGGGAAAGTACATCTGTGCATCATCATTCAATCTTCGCTTATCCACTGCTGAACACAGATCTCCCTCATAATTTTCCATCTATTTTGATCTTGTGCCTCTTGCATCCAATTCCTATGACAACGTTTTAGATCGTCAGTCCAACGTGTTGGTGGACGACCTCTGCTTCGGTAGACATCATCTCCTGGTCTCCATTCCAGTATCCGCTTTGTCCATCTATTATCTGTCATTCGAGCCACGTGACTTGCCCAGTTCCATTTCAGTGTTGCTACTCTCTCTACTGCATCAGCCACTCCTGTTCTTTGTCGTAGCTGTTGATTTGGGATCTTTTCTCGTAGTGAAACGCCCAGCATAGCACGCTCCATCGCCCTTTGACACACACGGATCTTTTAAACTGTTCTCCTTGTCATGGTCAACGTTTCCGCCCCGTAAGTTAACACTGGCAAAACACACTGATTAAACGTTTTTTCTTTTAAGGCATACTGGTATATCAGACGATTTGAAAATATGGTTCAGCTTGCCGAAGGCTGCCCAAGTCAGTCTTATACGACAGAGAAGCTCAACGGTTTGGTTATCTTTTCCTATCCGAATCTCATGACCTAGGTATTTGTAGGCCATTACCTGGTCTATGGATCTTGTTTCTACGCATATATATTCGCTGACTACAAGATTTGTCATCATCTGGGTTTTAAATATATTTATTTTCAATCCCCCTTCTAGCGAGGAAAGGTAGAGCTGATTTAAAATATCTTTGGCCTCATCGATCCTATCAGCTATTAGTACATCATCTGCAAACCTTAGATGGCTAAGCTTTTCTCTGTTTCGGGAATTTCTGGGTTTGACGATCACCCACTCTAACACTGGCTGTTGCGTTTTGGTATATGTGTTTAATTATATTTATATACCGATAGTCCATTCGGCATTCTGTCAAGGCTTCCAACATTTTTTGTTGATTTACGGTGTCGAATGCCTTTTAATAGTTGACAAATATTAAAACTAATGATTTATTATATTCAGTGCATTTTTCTATAAGATTTTTTATTACCAGTATGTGATCGTTTGTTCCATAGCCTTTTCTAAAACCCGCCTGTTCTATGGGCTGATAAAATTCCAATTTATTTTCTAGTCGTTTCGTAATTATTTTTGTAAATAGTTTATAAATATGTGAAAGTAGATTTATGGGCCTGTAATAACTGAGGTCGGTAGCATCCCCTTTTTTATGAAGTATGATAATTTCTGCGTTATACCACTGGGTTGGTGTTATTGCTTCCTGCAAACATCTAGCGAATAGTTTGGCAAAGACCTGCTATAATCTTTTTCCAGCCACTTTCAAGGCATCTGCCACTATTTCATCGCCTCCGGGGGACTTATTGTTTTTCATCTCTTGCACTGACCTTCAAACTTCATTGGGTGTTACGTCCGGTAAAATTTCAGATTCCTGATTGATTATCTTTGGTAATGATCCACTCCGGTTACATTGCTGTTCTTTGTATAGCTGTCTATAAAAACTTTCTATCGTGTTCATAATTTGAACTCTATCCTCAATGATTTGCCCCTGTTCATTTCTTAATTGGTGGACGTTTTTTCTTCCAATGGACATGCTCTGTCTGAGTACTTTCAAGCTTTTGTTTTATTCTATTACTCTAGTTATTTCCATCGTATTGTATCGTCTCAGATCTTTTCTAACTTCCTTTTTAATTTTCTTATTCAAAATTCTTATTTCATTTTGGTTATGATCCTGATTTTCCCTAAGTTTTCTTCTTTCCTCTAGAAGATGTTTTGTGTTGTGGCTTAATTTTTTGTTATTGTTTTCAGGACGAGGACAGTATTTCTTTTCAGCTTCTTTTAATATTTGAGTAATATTATTGTTCATTTCATTGATGCTGATATTCTCTAAGTCGTGTGTATCCAAACTAGTCTTAATATTTTCTTCGTAAAGTGTTATATCCTCTGGGAAAAGCCACCTTCCACTTTTCTTTTTGAGGATCATGTTTGTTCTTTCAACTTCAGTGTTAAAAGTTGTTTTTGCCGTTCATTAAAAATTGTTACCAAGTCACGGTAATTCCGGCGAGCTTCACCATAAATTTTCATTCTAATCATTTCGAATATTTATTGTAAATTACGAAGTTTTACCATTTTTAAAATTCACAATTAACAAATTTCTTTTAAAATAGCAACAAAACTAAAGTTGTTAATACCATTTGTTTATGAGCATCATCGTCATCATCATCATTAACCTGTATGCGTTCACTGCTGGACATAGGTCTCCCTCAGCTCGTTCCATCTGTTTCTGTCTTGTGCGGCTTGCATCCAGTTATTGCTAACACACTTCAGGTCGCTCGTCCATCTAGTTGGTGGGCGTCATCTGCTCCGTATTGCTTCTTGCCTTGGTCTCCACTCTAAAATATGTTTTGTCCATCTTTTGTCTGATAATCTGGCGACGTCTCCTGTCCAATTCCATTATAACGACGCGATTTTTTCGATAGCGTTTGCTGTTTTTATTCTACGACGGATTTCTTCGTTTGGAATTCGGTTTCTCAGAGAGTCACCCAAAATCTGGCGCTCCAATGCCACCTGAGTCACGTGAATCTTATTCACTACCTTTTTTGTGAGTGTTAATGTTTCCGCTCCATACGTGAGTACAGGAAACACACATAGGTCAAAGATTTTTCTTTTGAGGCATATGGGTAGGTCCGATTTAAATAAATAGTTTAATTTACCAAACGCTGCCGAGGCTAATCCTATGCGACGTGGGAGCTTATATGTCTGGTTATCTCTGCCCAACCGAATTTTATATATCGGGTACTTATACGATGTAGTCTGCACAATATCCCTTCCATCAACAGCAATATTTCGATTTAGCACTAGAGTAGTCATTATTTGCGTCTTGTTTATATTAATCTTTAGTCCAACCTCAAAGGAAGCGTGATATAATTTTTCAAACATTATTATTGCATCATCGATTCGATCGGCTATAAGGACGATGTCATCTGCAAATCTCAAATGACTGGGCTACTCTCTATTTATGTTGATACCATGCTCGTTTAGATGTGCCTTCTTACAAGTATGTTCTAAAAGGGTCGTGAATACCTTTGGAGAGACTATGTCTCCTTGCCGTGTTCCTCGCTGTATACAGAATTTTTATGTTGCTTGTTCAGATAGTCTTACGCTAGCTGTGGAATTTTGGTATATATATTTGATTATGTTGGTGTAGGTCTATTTGGCATTCTGTCAATGTTTTTAATATTTTCTGATGGCTTATGGTATCGAATGCTTTATCGTAGTCGACAAATATCAGTGCCAATGGTTTGTTGTATTCTGCAGACTTCTCTAACAGGTTCTTTATTACTAGTAAGTGGTCGTTACTGCTGTATCCCGATCTAAATCTAGCTTGTTCTATAGGCTGATAGAAGTCTAATTTAGCGTCCAGTATTTTTTTGATAATGTTTGTGAGAAATTTATATATGTGAAAGCAAGCTTGTGTAATAAAGTACTGACTGCATTATTCCACTGAGAAGGAGTTTCTTCTTGTTAGATGCATTCGGTGAAAAACTTGGTCAAAGCCTGGATAATTTTATTTTCACCTAGTTTGATCGCTTCAATCTACTACTACTTCTATTCCGTCATAGCCAGGGAATTTGTTATTTTTCATTTCTAAACGTACCGTTTGATTTCGTATGGAGTTATTTCTGGCATTGATTCTGATCTCTGGTGTGTGATTTTGGGCAGGGGCTGATATTGGCTTTCGTCGGTGCTCTTATACTTTTCGCGATAAAAGGATTCGACAACCTCCAGGATTTTGGTTCTATCAATAGTAATGTTTCCATCTTAGTTCTTTATTTTGTACATATTTTTGTTGCCTATTGTTTTCGTATTTCGCCTCAAAACTTTTAGAGTTTTGTTTTCTTGAATTACTTTAGTTATTTCTCTTGAAATGTTTTCTCTTACGTCTTTTCAGATTGACCGGTGGATATTTTTATTTGATTTCTTCATTGTTGTGTAGTTGCGGCCGTAATTTCCGTCAGCTGTCTTCTTTTATCTATTAGCTCTTTGGTATTTTGACTTACTTAGTTTTTCGTTATGGGTCAGAACGGTCGGGTAGCACTCCCTTTTTTTTGTCTTTTACAGCCTTCATTATGCCATCATTTGCTTGATCTACATCTTCTATTTCGTCTTGTATATGTCTGGTTAGTGTATCTTCATACAGGTCGTTGTTTTCTGGGGGAATCCATTTCTTTTTTCTTGTTTTGAGGATCATCTGTGTTCTTTCCAATTTGACATTTAATAGTTTAGCTCGGATTAATATGTGGTCGCTTCCTATTGAAAATTTGTTGAATACTTCGATGTCTTTGATTATTTGTTTTATAGTCTAGTTAATTTTTGACACTGCCATCTGGGCTGATCCACGTCCATTTACGCTGAGGCTTTTTATCGAAAACAGAGTTCATCATAAATAAATTTTCCAGGTGTAAGAAGTTCAGCAATCTTTGCCCTCGTACATATCATTCGCCATAGCCATACTTACCCATTGCTGCTTCTGCATCATCTTGTTTAAACCCCATTTTCTCATTAAAGTCACCCATAATTATTGTGTAATATGTTGGTGTGGCATGTAACGCTGTTTCTAGGTCCTCATAAAATTTATTTATGATAGCTGCCAAAAAACAATTTAGTTGCTATGCAACGAAAGAAGATCATTAGTTAAGTTTTTTGACCAGATCTAGAGGTACGTAGGAACATTGAAATTCTTTATCTCATAAATTAGATTCTGTAACTTTTCAAACCAAAGTATTATAAACTTTTAAAACCAGTTTTTCGTAAGCTTTTAAATGGAGTGTCACATGATGTACTTTCCCATTTAAAAAAATCAAAGTTATGACTGTCACCTGAAGGGGAATCGCGCAAAGTTCGAAACATTGATGCTGTAATATACTATGATTTTTTTTTAAAATCGACCTTTCCGAGCGTTTTGCTTGCGTGCTAAAAATAAATAAGTTCATAGGGGGGTAACACTTACTCCATTGCACGTTATATAAACAATATAAAATATTTAAAAAATGTTCGAATTTTTGGTTTCACTATTATGAATATTGAAATATCAGATCTTCCCTCCAATGAACTAACGTTATCTACATATTTGCTAAATGCATGTTGTTAATATATTACTTTTATCACTGTTTATTGTAAAAAGCTAATATCCATTTATAATATATTAATTCAAACAGCGAGTGCGTAATTTTAATTGGTAACAATTTACATTTTAATCGATAGTATCTGGAAAGCTTTGACATCGTAATTTCCAACGCGATAATATTACCTGCTTTCATGATATGTTTTCAACGACATTGTAGCTCGACAATTTAACCACATAAATATGAAACAATCAAGCTGTTAACAATGACTTTATTAATTAATCTTGCATAATAGTCGGTGGCAAGTGACACGCTATGTTTTCAAATAACCGGAAGTATTAGGTAAACACATCAATTGTTTTAAATGCGGAATAAAATTAGATGATTTATCTAGACGTTGCGAAAATAACTCGTTTGACCTTCAGTTTCTGTTTCACGACATCCACGGCGTTCTTAGTATAACATATTAATAATAACAGTATACTTGGGTATAAAGTTCTACAGAATAATTGACGAACTGAATTGAATAAGGGGCCCAGTGCAAAAAAAAAAGAAAAAAAGTTTGCTTTAAAAAAGGTCATGACACATTAGGATTCATGTTCTTAAGAAAGGGTTGAGTACTAAACAAATATTTTGACTTCCTAATCGTAATTTTCATTATTTTGTTTTTTTTTTATTAAATTATTTGTTTTCTTTACTTCATTTATTTTGAAGTGCGTGACCTATTATTTGGAAGCATTTTGTGTGTACGATTGTGATATAAAAAATAAAATAAATGTAGAAAGCGATGGTAATAATAAGTAAAATAAAGCAGAAATAAGCATTAACCATCTGACTAAACCTCTGCACAGTAGGGTGTCCCGTCTTTGCATAAAAAATTTTTTTTGAGCTACACTATCGCAAGAGCTATCGAAATTTGCGTAATTTTCCAGAGATTATAAAAAATGTAAAATAAATACGATAGCATGTCACCTTCGGGGCTCTACTAGACTTTAAAGTTTTGTAAATTTTACGTTTGTATAGACCTAAATCATATACTTCAAATAATACACAAATTAAATTTAAAAGATATTTTATTATTAAAATTCATGAAAAAGGTTTAAAACAACTTAACAAACAAAATAGATCCTATATTTGATGACAAAAACTTAAAAATTTGAACTTATTTTTGTGTCCAAAATTTGGCATTTCTTGCCGAGACTCCAACCTGATTCTGATCAAGCTATCTCTAGAAGTAGCACCAGTTACATTCTGCGAGGCCTCTGTAATCAGTTTAACACATCTTTCCAGAGATTGTGTGTGACAGGGAAAGTCAAAATATACAAGCTTTTATCTTTTACCATGATGTGAAGGTCCTCAGTAAAAATATGCTGAAGAACCGGCGGTGTTGTAACCTGACAATCCTGACATTCGTGCCACATAATAATATCGGTGTAATCTTTAGCAGAGAAGTTAATTTTTGATGTTTTAAACATTCTGCGTTTATCGCTACTTTCAGTGACTCTAGTTTTTTTATTCTTCGCCATGCCAGCTCCCTAATGTGATCTCTATCATCAAACAACAAACTCACAAGTAAGTTTTCTGGGTGGACAAAAAAGGCATTTCTTTCGATAACGGTATCCACAACAGATCTTAGATTCTCGGGTAGAAATCGAGAGTACATAATTAGTTGAAAAATATGCTTCGCTCCGTACTTAAAAGACGCTTTTTGCTTAATTCTGAACCACATCGAAGCATATACTTTACATAAAGTCTGAGTAGACGATTAGCAGTAGTAAGCCATCTGGAGTGCGCCATTTTTCCAGATTGACGGTTAGCCAATTCAGGAGTACAGAAACCGGTTAATACTGCTTGACATATTTCATATAGATATTTTTGATCTATACTTAATTGATTGACCACATTTTTTGGCAAGTCAGGCAAATTACCATTCACATCACACAAAGTCACGGTGGGTTTTGTTCCAGAAATGAACATATTGTTTTTAAAATATAAAATAAAAATGTAATTTTTAGACTTTTCTTAGTGTAGAATAAGTAAAATAGTCATTTCATCAAATCATGAATGTGTTGCTTGTGTGAGTCCATTTCAAAAGGTGAAAGAAATAATAAGTTAGACTTACTCACAATCAATTTAATTAACTAATCGGACGACCGGTTTCGCTTTCTACAATATGCAAAGCATCTTCAGGTCACGATACAAAGTTAAAATGCTGAAAACAATAATCCCATATTAGGGTGTTGTCTAATAAAGATAAAAAAAGATAAAAACATAGGTAGGTGATACAAATTATATAAATTACAGTAATTATGCCAATATTACATGTCTGTGGTTTTATAAATGAATAAAATAATAATAATAAAATGTTTAAGCAGACAAGGTAAGACCCACAAATTGGTAACATCGTCTATTAAACTGTAATGAATCAATAAATAAATGAACAACTAAATAAACATTACTTACATGCCGGTACTCTATTAATTGATGGTTGAAAGAACATGGTTCAAACTATCTTGGATTGTTGATTGGAGAACTCAGGTTAACTATTGTAATTGTTTAACAGTAAACTGGGAAGTTCTTGAGGAGACAGATTTTATCCAATATTGGATAAAATATTTTATCCGATATTGGATAAAATCTGTCTCCTCAAGAACTTCCCAGTTTACTGTTAAACAATTACAATAGTTAACCTGAGTTCTCCAATCAACAATCCAAGATAGTTTGAACCATGTTCTTTCAACCATCAATTAATAGAGTACCGGCATGTAAGTAATGTTTATTTAGTTGTTCATTTATTTATTGATTCATTACAGTTTAATAGACGATGTTACCAATTTGTGGGTCTTACCTTGTCTGCTTAAACATTTTATTATTATTATTTTATTCATTTATAAAACCACAGACATGTAATATTGGCATAATTACTGTAATTTATATAATTTGTATCACCTACCTATGTTTTTATCTTTTTTATCTTTATTAGACAACACCCTAATATGGGATTATTGTTTTCAGCATTTTAACTTTGTATCGTGACCTGAAGATGCTTTGCATATTGTAGAAAGCGAAACCGGTCGTCCGATTAGTTAATTAAATTGATTGTGAGTAAGTCTAACTTATTATTTCTTTCACCTTTTTTTCATTTCATCAAGTTTGCTCGGGACACCCGACTCATTGGCGCCGCAACCTCTTAAATAGTTTTCACACCTAAATAAAAGGGGGGTAATGTTCACTTTTACGCATCAAGTAGTATTTTATCAGTTCGTTCTCACACATCGCCCTTGAGGCATGTGCATTTTTAAAAACACTCTCAAACACACTGTTAGAAATTGCTATAATCAATTATTAACATTTGGAAACTTAATTGATTTCATTTTCATCAACATGGTATGCCTTACACAAACGTATATTTTGTTACAAAATGTCTCACCGGTCACGAAAATATAATATGTTACTAGAAGAATAATAAGAAGATTATACCGATAATGAATTCTATACAAAAAATAGAACGAAAACAAATTAGTTTATTAAAAACCATCAACCAATTTGAGCTAACAACAAAATAACTCCTTATATCATAAATGATTTTCAACAACTCAGCTTATTAATATTTACACCCCAATAACTGGCGTTCTTGACAAAAGTTCCGTCCACATTTTAAGCTCTGAGCCATCTGAAAAATCTGTTAGCTAAAGGCTTTCAGTATCACTTAGAGTCTCATTAATATTAACAAGGTAAAATATCGAAAAACGTTTCCATTTCACTTTTTCCGTCAGTTCCTTTTTAAATATTTATAAACAAAAGCGCCAAATATCCATTAATCGAAAATGGTATTTACACGTTTATATTTTTTGTAAACTTGAAAATATAGGAAAAGTGCTAATTTTACACTTGGGAAGTTTTCAATTAAATTAAATGTATAGACTTTTATTTTACATTTTGATAGGATAAAAAAATAATGTGAATTAAATACTACGAAGAACGTGATAAAAAGATTTTTTAAGAGAAATAGTATATATCAGAACCTAAATGGAAGTATATAATATATATATATATATATATATATATATATATATATATATATATATATATATATATATATATATATATATATATATATATATATATATATATATTAAAAAAACGGCGAAATTGCCTCAATAAAAGAGATGACGGTATCTGGTTACCTTCGACATGGGGACCTGTCATAAATAAAATAACGTCCGCTCCACCCTCCAATCAAAATCCCCCTTCAGTAATCCCACGATAACTCCCACATCAGCATTCACCTAAACCAAGTGACCATCGACGGTGTAAATAAACCTTTCGCTGTTCCCAGTAGCAGTAGTTGTTTGATTGGTGATCAGTGTAGGGGTGTTTGGGGGATTGGGAGACTAAGACGTTGGAAGCTCTGAAGAAGACATCAAAGAGGATGTGGAAAGGTGGAAAGCTTGGTGTAGTGATAATCGATTCAGTTCAACCCGGAAGCCTGTTAAGTTTAATATTAATTGTTGTAATAGTATTAAGCTTAGCTTGGATATATATGGATATATATATATATATATATATATATATATATATATATATATATACTTTTATATATATAAGCGGGGATCCTACAGCTTCTGCCGCTTTCCGCATTTCGATCGCCATCTTTTTCTATCTCTCCAGCTGTCTTCATCTTTACTTTACTTAATCAGTAGACCCATTTGTACCTTTCGGTGTTGGGCCGTTTATAATTAATTCAATTCATTAAATTACAATATCTTACAGTCTTCTGAGGTGTCCTAGCTCTTAACGAACTTTCTCCATTCCTTCTTATTGGATGCCATCTGTGTTGCTTCCTGCCAAGTCTTACCCGTACTCTGCAGTATCTGCGAGATGTCACTGTTCCATTCTTTAATGGGTCTTCCTCTTCTGTTCTTCCCTATTGGTTTGGCGTCCCACACTCTTTTTACTTGTCTATTATTGTCCATCCGGGTTAGATGTCCGAACCATGCCAATGTTTTCTCCTTGATTGAGTGGAGTATTAGTTTGATTTTGAGTCTTTATCTTATTTCTTTATTTCTGATTCTATCAGTTCTTTTTACTCCGATCGTTCTTCTGATGTATTTCACCTTTGCTGCCTGAATCCAATTTTCTGCTCAGTATGTCACTTTAGGTCTATATATTGTTTTGTATATTGTCATCTCGGTCTTTGTTGATATTTCTGTGTTTCTAGATTCCGTTTCCCCAAGTTGTATTTCAGTTTTTCTGCAGTTTCCGCAATTAATATCATGTCGTCTGCAAATATACACATCTCAGCGTTTATCATTTGCATTATGTTCCAACCGATGCAGTATTTCTTGAATGTTTTCTTACATTCTTTCACTATCTCATCTATTACATTTATAAATAGCACTATGCTGGTTGTTTCAAATGGTTCTGACTGTATATTTAACATTCTTACTGTATTTGTTATTTTCATGTATATACTCTTTGTTTCTTCTATCAGTTCTTCACTTACTTGCTTCTTCTTTGGGCTTTCCCATATATCTTTTCTTTTGACTAAGTCGAATGCTTTTTCCATGTCTATAAAGCTCAGATATATTTCTTTATTTTTCTTTAAGGCTTTTTCTATTACTTGTTGCATGGTGAATATATGGTCTTGTGTGTTGTGTCCTTTCCTGAATCCACTTTGTACGTCCTCTAATTTATGTTCTTTTTTTTTCTGATTTTCTTTTCGATTATGGTTTCGTATACTTTTACTGCTACACATAGTAGTAATTAACCTCTATAGTTTTTCCAGTCGCCTGTGTTTCCTTTCTTGTATGTAGGTATAATTACTGCATTTGTCCATTCTCTGGGTATTTATTTTCTCTTCCATATTAGGTTATATATGTATAACAATTTTTCTTTTGCTTTTACTCCTATATATTTTATCATTTCTGGTGCTACTTCATCGCTTCCTGGTGCTTTTCCAATCTTTATCTTTCTTATTGCTTCTTCCAGTTCCTCTTTTTCTATAGTTTCTAGATTTTCCGTGTTTCTCATGGATACTCTCTTGTTGTGGCTTTTCTTCTTCATTGTATTCGCTTGATTTCCATTCAGTATCAGCTGGAAATATTCCCTCCATCTTTCCATTATTGTCTTATCGTCGTTTATTATTGTTCCTTCCTTGTTCATTATTTGTTTCAGTTTCGTTTCTTTGTTGTTTATTAGGTTTTTCAGTGTTCTGTAAAATAATTTTACGTTTTCTGTGCTATTTTCTTCCATTTTTTCCCCGAATTTTCCCAACTTTTCTTTTTCTCTTTCTTAACTATCTCCTTAACTTTTGTTCTTTGTCTCTCATAATTTTCATATTTTTGTTGTGTTTTGTCTTGTATGTATTCTTTCCATAATTTCTTCTTTTCTTTCTCTTTTCACTTCATCGTTCCACCAATATGTACGTTTCCCACTGTTGTTATTTCTTGTAGTTCCACATATTGATTCAGCTGATTTTATCATCGCATTTTTAAATTTTCTCCATTCTTCTTTTATAGTTTCTGTTATTTTATGTTCATTGTCTATGTCTTTCTCTAGTCCTTCTGAGTATCTTATTTTCGTTGTTTTTCCCTTAGTTTATAGATTTTTATTATTTCTTTATGTTTTTTGTTTTTGTTATCATTTCTTTTTATTTCTTTTCTTTTGCTTTTGAATGTGGTGTCTAGTAGATAGTGGTCACTACCAATTTTATAACTCCTTTTTACCCTTACGTCTCTTATCCAATTCTTCTCTGTTTTTTTGCACTCTAATATAGTCTATAATTGATTGATCGTATCTTGATTTGACTTCTCGTGTGATCTTGTGTATCCTTTTATGTTGGAAGTGTGAGTTCATAATCACCAGGTTATTGTCTAGACAGAATTCGAGTAGTAATTTTCCATTTTTGTTTATTTTTTCCTCCCCATAAGGTCCGATGACATTGTTGCATTTTTCTGCTTCTTTTTCCACTCTACTGTTCATGTCTCCTGTGATCACAATTTTCTCTGTACAATCATTTATCACTTCTTGTAATTTGTCCCAGAACTCATTCTATTCGGTTTTTGTTGCGTCTTCATCTGGTCCAAAGCATATAATTAGGTTTATATTGGTTTCCTCTGTTTCCATATTTATGTCTACTCTTAGTATACGTTCGTTGTAATATATCCAATTTTTTACTTTGTTGATACTGTCCTTCTTTATCATGTACGCTCCTCCTGCCTGAGCTCTCTTCGTTTCTTCCACTCCACTGTATATTAGTAATATTCGGTTTTCTAGAATTATTAATCCTTTTTCTTTTTTCTTTGTCTCTGTTATAGCTACTATTTCAATATTCTTATCTCTAATTTCTTCTCCCAGTTCTATTTCCTTCCCATTTATACCTCTCACATTCCATGATGCCATTTTCAAAATTGTTTGTTCTTTTCTGTGTTTAAGTTGTACTTCAATTTGTTTTTCCTCCCGTTTGTGTTATTATCTTTAGATCTGCTCATCTCCCTGTTCTGTGCCTGTTTTGTTTCTCGGTCCGTCATTGTGTTTTCTTCAGCTAGTTTTTTGAACAAGTTGGTTCTGTGTTGTATGTTACTTTTTCTATCCGGCTTGTTTTTTGATTCCATTTCCACTTTATACCTTCAATAAATATGAAACCATATTTAATTTTTGTCCTTTTCCCATTAGTCTTTTTATCTGCTACTATCTTCCTAAGATTTATTTGTATTTCTATCTCTTTTAATATTAGGTCACATTCTATATATATTCTATGTTGCTTATGGATAATTAGTTTACTCTTGGCTTTCAGTATTTTCATTTTATCTTCGATTTTTTTTACATTCGATAACACACATTATTTCATTTATCTTTTGTACCCTATTTATTTCTGATTCTACTCCTATTTTTGTTTCTATAAAGTTCTCTAGTTCCTCTGCTTCTATTCTGTCTATTGGTAAGCCTCTCATGATAAGGTTATTTTTCTTCTTTTCTTTTTGAGATGCTTCCAAGGTTATTTCTATTTTATCTATTTTTTGGTTCATCGTAGTCATTTCTTTCTTTAGATTTTAATTTTCTCTTATTATTTCTTTCATTTGCAATTTGTATTCACTATTTTCCTTCCTTATTTCTTTTAGTGCCTCAATCATATTACCCATTTTATTTTTTATATCTTCCAGGTCCTTGTTTTTCTTTTTATTATCGCTTGCTAATTGTCTCATTAGCTGCATCATTTCGTTCTGACTGCTGGTTTCATTTGTTGATGGTTTCGACCTGTCTGGTGTTCGGCTCACTTTTCTGCTCCTGCTAAATATGTCTATCTCCTATTTGCTTTTTCTTTTACCATCTTCATTAAGCGTCTTCTTCGCTATTTTAATTTCTACGTTTTTCTGATGAATTGGTTTCCACGTATTTGTTAGTCTTTGGACATCATCTCTGATTTAAATTTATTTGGATGTTTTTCGATCTCTATGGCTTCCTGGCAAACACGTTAAACAACTGAAACCACATATAACTCCCGCGGAAATTTTAAATCCAATATAATTAACCTATACGGGAAGGAAATTCTACGAGACCTTAGACGATATGAAAGACTACGGTCAAAGCGAAGTAGGTTACTTTGTAACCTTACTTTTTTACAACGCTGCCGCGATGAAACTATAATACCCACTTGTATAAAGTTAAGTTTCCACAAAAACAACTACAAAACCAAGATTTTTTTAAAAAGAGCAAGTCTAGCACTTACTAGAGAAGCGATTTAAGACTCCAGACGAGACATCGATATAGTAAATTCAGAGCTGCTAAAGCTATATTTCACACAAAGTAACATGTAGTAATGACGATATTCTTGAACCTGAACACTTATTCGTGAGCTTTCATGTAATCTCATTATTCACCAATATCCCAGTAAATAATCATTAAAAATTATACGTAGAAAATATCCTATACCACAGGATACACTAAACTTGACAAGGTATTGTTTAAGCAATACCTATTTCATCTACAAGGACCAGAGGCACAAACAAGTCAAAGGAGCATCGATGGGTTCACCACTGTCACCCGTAATAGCCAACCTTTTTATGAAAGATATGGAATTGAAGGCAATAGAAATAGCAGAGCGTATACCCTCTTAGGTATGTTGACGACACATTTATTATCTGGACTCATGGAGAAGCGAAACTTAATGAATTCCTACAACACATTAATAATATCCATCCAAAAATACAGTTTATCATGGAACGGGAGAATAACAACAACTTCCATTCCTAGATATGTTAGTTATTAAGAAAGAAGACGGAAGCATAGGGCATACAATATATAAAAAACAAACCCATAATGACAGGTACTTACACGCAGACTCACGCCATCATCCTGCACAATTAAATTCGGTAATAAAAACCTTAATAACAAGATCTGATGAACTGGCAGATGAGGACCATAAGAACGAAGAAATATACAAAGTCAAAACAGCTCTAACAAAAAATTGCTTTTTCATGTCTACGACTGAAAAGGCACAGAAATCTCGAAACGAAAGCAAAGATCTAGAAAAAGAAGAAAAACCAGTCGGAAAAACTATCCTGCCCTATATAAAGGGTACGACAGACAAAATCAGCAGAGTGTTAAGAAAAAGCAAAATAGAGACTATTTTTAACACCAACAGAAAAATCTCAACCATATTACCATTGGCAAAAACAAAAGTTGCATTGGAAAATCAAGGTGTATACAGAATTCCGTGTGAGGACTGCGATAAATCGTACATTGGAGCGCAGTAGTCACAGTGACCAAACCATAGGATAGGTCAGTTGCGATCTGGCTCTCTAGTGACTATCCAATTAAGATGGTGTGGGTGTATATGTGTGTATGTGTATGCGTGTGTGTATGTGTGTTTGTGTGTGTGTGTGTGTATTTTGTGTGTCGGTGTGTGTGCGTTTTTGAATATCCGAATATCCTTGTGAAGTGCACAAGATTTTTTTATTGCGGTAAAAATGGCTCTAGTAATTTTATTATTTTTGTTTCGTAACTGTAAGTATTAATTATTATTAATTACAAATTGTAACACGAATTACAAATAATTTTCTCTTGGAAGCTATGTAAGCTGATATAGCATAACAGTGAAACATGTTAAGCTGACGATATTCTGTCAGAATTAAAATAACCGTTTTGTGTTGTTATTTTTATTAGATATTTTTATCTAGGACATAAATTTATATTTAGTAACAGCTAATTCCATTAATAATCATTACTATTAATTATATTTTAATAAGTTTTCACGGCGTTGAATCTTTGTATTTTCTTGTATAGAAAACAGTTTTTATTAGCTGTGTGCTGCTAGTTTACTTCTTCTGTTTAAGATAATATTGATATCCGTTTTAAATAGATCTTCTATTCTAAACAAAAGTTTAAGTTGCAAGCAATTTTTACTTTAATAAATTCAAACAGTCGATTTAATAACACCATCTGCTCCACAGAACGTAACTTTGCTACTCAATTTAATTTCAAACTTCTTTATCTCGGAAGGTAAAAAAGCGATCTTTTCATAAAATTTAAACTTTCTATAAAATAAGATACGAAAATCGACATAATTGGAAATATTTTTCAACTTTTCTGTCAGTGGCACACGTTAAAAGTTGGTACTAGCGATATAATAAGCTTTCACCGGCGCCAGATGTTGATCTGTAGGTAAAAACTAATCCTACTCTGGGAACAGAGTCGTGCCTTGCAATTTATCAAGTGAGACGTATTCTATAAATACAGACGTATAAAATATAAATTGTAGAACTTTAACTGGTGGAGATTACTCTGCCGAAAACAGATTTGATTAAGCCGAAAATATAAATGATTTGAGTTGTTTTCGTGTATTAGCAAAAATATTAATTATTTAAAATTTGGGTGAAAGGCAGTTCATAATATGTTGTAGATAAAATAAGTCAGATTACCAAGGTCACAAAAATTATAAAAATAGAAACCTATTAACAGGAAATATACACAAGAAGAGACTCTAGTTAACCGATAATATCTTGAAATACATGGAAGAAAAGGGAAGAAAGATAATAGAGTTCATTAGAGGCAGCCACTCTGTCCATTAAACATATAAAAGCTCTTACACTAGACGCTGTAGACACAGAGTTCATCAAAATCTTCAATGGAGATTTCATAAAAAATAACTCGTATTAAATATTCAATCCAGCAGAGAAAAGACTGAGAAAAAAGATTGTAGCATCATGTATAGAAATATACACGTCTGCAATTAAGATTACCAAAATATATTTGAATAAGTTTGAAAAAGAACTTAAAAATGATAGAAGTCCTTTAATATAATTTAACAAATCCCAAAACGTGCGCACAATCACAAACATTTATTCGAGAAGATCAGCTTCGTTTACAAGGCAATTATAACCACCTTCCAGCAATTTTTTTCTCAGTAACGTTGTATATCACGCGAATCTTTAGCATGCAGTCTATCTATCTGGAGCTGGTTTCGTCTTTTCCTTTTAAATGAATTTCGCTTATGACTGCTTCATACGAGGTGTTGTAGAATGCTCCCTATATATCTAGAAAATGCACCCAACATTACATCTTGGTTTTCCAGAACGTACTTCACCATCTATACGAGATAGTGTAGTGCCGTTTTTGCAGAGACTCCTGCTCGATACGCAAAAACCATCCCTAATATACCTATCAAGAAGTTTTTCATCAGACATATAAGCCTCAAAAACTTAGCCTTCTCATGTCTAACTTTGCCAGGTTTAGGTATAAAGGTCTTATGTCTAGAATACTAGTCGTAAGATAGCCTGCAGTATCATCTATAATTTTTGTACAGAAGAATTGAATATATCCTGTCCGAAGACGGTGATTTATATGGCTTAATTGAGTTTATTGCCTATTTGATTTTTGTCCTGGTTCAGTACTTCTTTTGCCACACAACAGTTTTCCCTAGAACTATAAGTTATGGGATCCAGTCCAGTTTGTTGCCATGCGTCTAGTGATTGAAACAGGAAAGTGCACACTAAAAAGTTCTTTTAGGGTCTCTTCGCCATTTAGGGAATAATTATCTGAGGGTCTTTGGAGAGAACTTTATGGAGTCTTGATATTTCTGCAATCTATTCTATCTCGTCGCAATGCTTTTTCCATGAATCTCTTTTTGCCTTTCTTAGTTCTTCATTATATTTAGTCAGAGCTTTGGGATAATCGCCCTACTCACCTAATCTTTTAAAGAAATTAAATTTTCGACTGACTTCTATTCTTTAATTTGTAAGAGTGACATTTCATCAGGGTACTTTCCTGTTGGAATTTTTTACTATCTCCCAACAGTTTTCTTCGAACGTTGACATGACAACTTCTCAAAATTGTTTGGCGGACATTTCTAGGTGTAATATAGACCTTATCGTCCCTTTAACCCTACCTAAACAGCATTACAGGTCTGCTTGATATGCTTCCCAGTTTGTTTTACGAGGTTTACGATTACTATGTTTGATAAGGTCATTACCTGGTATTTCAGAAGAGATGTGCCGATGGTATGAACAATGCAGCTCGTCTGACACGTGCCATTTTAACAACTCTAGCCACGTAAGTTGTGGCCAGTATTATATCAGTTATCTCCTTCCATTATGTTTAATATGTCTAAATTATGTTCCAGAACAAATTGTAGTAATTACTTACCTCTTTTATTAGTGTTTCTAGTTCCCAGGTCAGATTGTGCGCATTTGCGACACAGTCAATGAATAACTGCAGTCCATTTTTTTTTAAATCTCTCACTAACTGTCCCAATTTTCTTGATGGTGGTTATTCCGAATCATCATATGAGAGATATGCTGATTGGAGAGTTATCTCCATCATACTTTCTGTCTCTATGGTCTTTATCCTTACCGTCGTTAAATCTCTGAAACAGAAATTCATCAACGGAAGTATTTTAATATTGACTATTATGCAGGTACTCAAAACTTTGGCAAATCTTCAGGATTCTAATTGGAGCTATCGAGACATCTTATTGTCTTAAAGAATAGCTTTTTAAGTTGATAATATGCCTTGAAATGAGCAGCCCTTAACATTTTATACAAGACTAGAATAGACTCATGTAGATATTCCGACTTTTCAACAATGAGTCTTCCACTTTGGTTTCTTGATTTTGCCCCTTTAGAAGCGCCCTGATGGTTGCTTTATCAGTTTTCCGTTAGAACACATCACCCACGGAGTCCTCTCGCTAAACAGTATTTTATGGAACTGCAGCAGTTGATTCTGACCTTCGATAGGAGCCCCATCAACTGCTTGTTCCAGTTTGTTACTGATCAGATCTGATTGAGCGTGATCTAGCTAAGTATCAGGATGGTGTCTGTGTGCCACCGCCCTTCTGAATACTTTTGGCATATTGCTATATGACCTAACCTACCCGTTAGAGCTAATTGTTGTGTTTTACCAACGCTTTGTAGCGAGGGAGTAAGGGGTGATAGTATTTTCCCGAGGTCTCTTTTTTATCCTTGGTTTTCTTGGGATTTATTGAGGTCCATGTTTTAGTAGCCATTTTTGCGTCTGCCCTCATCTTCTGTTGTTAAACTTCGGCGACACTTTTTTGATACTTGACGCAGAGTCTGTTTCTTTCCGGATGCCTTCTGGTTGAGTATTTGGGACAGATACAGAATACTTAACTATAGTCGCCTCTCTTATCGTTCCTTATCTCGATATCTATATATGTATATGTAGATATATATATATATATATATATATATATATATATATATGTATATATATATAATATATATATATATATATATATATATATATATATATATATATATATATATATATATATATATATATATAATAAACTTATTTACTACCTCAAAAGTATAGTGGTCTATGTTAAAGTTGGGCTTATTTTAAGGCCCATATTTTCTACGCCGTTAAGTAGTTGGAAACCATCTCTTTAAGTCGTGCGGTCAAATCCAAATCGTTAGCGTAAGTCATAATCTTCTTCTTCTTTTTAGTAGGCCTTAAGACCTGTTCCGGCCTTTTAAGCAGTATTTGCAATGTTAACGGCACCATATTCTGCGTTGATTTATTAAATATTGTTCCCGTGTTGTGTACAACGGCATCTCTTATAGTCTTTTAATGCTATATTAAAGAGACGAAACACCAGCGCATCTCCTTGCTTTAACCAAGCATATGTTTCAAAGGCTTGTGCCAGATTGCCTTGTATTTGCACTCTGCAGATCACTTTAATCATAGTTGTTTTTACAAGTCTTAATTTATAGGAAATGTTAAGTTTATTCATGGTTTCATATAATCTATATCTTAGGACTTAAAGTCCACAAAGAGATGAAACGTATCAATGTTAAATTCATTGGTTTTTCCAAGATTTGACGTAACAAAAAAAACTGGTCAATTGTTGACCTACCTGGCCTAAAACCTCTTTGATATTTACCAAAGAGTTCTTCCATGTACGTACTTACATGGCTGTAAAGGGCGTTGGAGAATATTTTGTGTATTGTGTTTAAAAGAGTTATACTCCTATAATGTTTACATTCCAACAAATCCCCCTTTTTGTGCATTGAACATATGATTCCAGTGCATCATTTTTCTGATATTTGTCCTTCTTTCCAGACTTTGACTATTATGTTGTTAATTTGGTACACAATGGTGTTACCTCTATGTTTAATAAGCTCTGCAGGGATAAAGTCCACTCCTTTGAACTTGTTATTTTGAGACGTGTGATTGCGTCTTTCACTTCCAATATTAAAGGAGGTTGTATATTGAAGCAGTTCTCAATATAATTAAGAAACAAAAATTATTGTGTTGTTTAATTAACATATTTAGATAATTTTAATTACAGACAATCTCCTTATCTATGATTCTTCCGATTAATAATAACTGGTTTGTACTTACAATCAATACTGTAAAACTTTTACTGCAACTTTTTCCAATCAGAATTCATAGACCAGTTCTTTTACAATGTTTAAATTTGCCGGCTCTCGTTCACTTGTCAGGATTCAATGTTCTTCCTTTTAAAACCAGCAACAAATAACCATCTTCTGCTGATTCCAAAATTCATGCAAAATCCAAATCTCCTTTTATACTCTCTTTTTAACCAATGATTTTTAGTATTTTAAATACCAAAAAAAAATAACCGAATCCTCAAAAATCAACCGTACTTTTCAATTTTATAACCGATAAACAAAATAACAATGGACCTCCATAACTAGCTTCCTACAAATTTCCAGAGTTTTTAAAATTCCATATAAAGCACAATAGAACAATACCACAACATTAATAGCTTATATTTTGTTTATTAAAACTGCGAAGAAAAACTATGAAGAAAAAGGGTTTCCCTATGAATTTTATTAACAAATTTGTTTATTTTACATATTTTAAATCTAATACTATTTAATATTCTCAATTTAAATATTTATCATATTAAGTACATTATAAATTCATATTACTTTTACCATAGACAAAAAAACCATCTATTATTATAATTCCTTTCTCTATTTTTATCTAAAAAGCATTACTGTGTGGCTCTAGAAAGGAACACAGCATCTAAATATGCTTGTCTGTCTGTAACAACTCTTATTGTATCACCGGCTTATTGTCTGTGATATGTGACATATTGTTGGCGTCACACCGTACTCAAAATGTTAATATTTAGGTTTTGTCAATTTAATAGTAGCAACATTCTCTATAGTAAATCTTCTGTATTTAAGTGTGTCTTTATTGGGAAGTAACTTCGCCTATGTACTTCTACGTGCATAACTTCCTAGAAATTACTTGCATTACTCTTGATGGAAAGTTAGAACGTTTCCATCTATCGCCATTCGCCATCCTCTGACAACTTCAGAGCTAACGGTGTGGTAATAGACTTGAACTTTGTGTGCAAAGTGGGCGGTGACAGGTGTTAAAACAGACGCCAAACGTTAATTATAAACGCAGACGCGCCAGTTTGATCGAACTCTGTCTTATTTGCCGGGCGAGCCTTTAATTAATCTAAGTTAAGTTTTTTTAGGTTATAATTGGATAAAATCAGGTTAATTAGTTGGTGTACGTTAACCGCGTGAAATTTACATCTAGTGGTTTTAATCGTTAACGCTAAATCTAGAACGTTTTCCGCATATGCGTGTACAACTTATTTATATCCAGGAATTAACTATTAATTTTTATATAATAAAAAATCTAGAATATTCGTATAAAGTGATCCCCATTTCGTATTTAGAGGAATACAGCGTATATAGTTGACATTTATATTTTAAGATCCCTTAGATAATTTATTATTAATTTATTTGTTTAAATGATTGTTTCTCCTAAATCATTAAAGATATTTAATTTTATCAAATTAAAAATTTTTCCTTTTAAAAAATTTAACAAAATGGTGTTTGGTAATTTTTCTGTCTGATCCGATTGTTAAAAACGGAGTTGTAATAAATTTTGTGAAAAATAATTGCAAGATAGGTATTCGATCGGTCTTTTCCAAGAATAACTCATACGTGCTATTAACTTTCAAAACCACCTCATTTTAAGTTTCAGCTTTAAAATTACTTTATCTTTATTAATAAAAAAATTAATTTGTTAAAGAGAATTGCGAAGAGTTTTAAAGAAAACTAATCTATAAACTTTGAAAATTTGGCTAATGGAAGTTATAAAATAAGTAAAAATAAACATTTTAAGCTTTGGTAAATGTTTCCAGGTTCCATTTGCTGCGAGCTGACCTTGCGCCTCCTAAGAGGGCGTTATTAAAAGTTTCATATCTTGGACAAGAATTAACATAGATTTACAAATATAAATATTTACCAAAGCTAAACATGTTTGTTTTGAGTTGTTCTATAGCTTCCATTCATCAGATTTTCAAAGATTTTAGCTTAATTTTGTTTAAATCTCTTATAAACAAATTAATCCGCAAATTTTTAGTGAAATTTTTTATGCTGAAATAATTACCTTTAAAATGAGGGGTTTTGAAAGTTAATCGCAGGTATGAAAGCCGAATGAAAATTGGAAAAGCACCATCAGATGCATATTTTGCAACAGTTTTTCACAAAATTTGTTATAATTCCGGCATTAACAATCGGATCAGAGCTTACCAGACGCCATTTTGTTAATTTTTTCGAAAGGATCAATTTTTATTTTCATAAAAATAAATATCTCTCATAGTTCAGGAGATACAATCATTTAAACAATAAAATTACTAATAACAAATTATATGTTGGGTTTTCAGCCTGGTACCCTCGAAAAATCAAATCAACGCACCAAAAAACATAAAAAAAACAAGGCACCGAGCGGACATATAAGTGCCTAATCAACCCCCTCCCCCAAACCAGGCTTCTAGACATCTAGACTAACAGTATAGAACAAGTATTTTTTAAATAATTTAATCCCACCAGCTCATGCCGTAATTTGAAGAACTACATAATAAATTAAAAAGAAACAATATATTTATGTACAATGGCAGATTAATCTAATCATCATCATTATCATGCAACCTCTTCTGTCAACTGCTGGACATAGGTCTCTTCCATTTTTCGCCACTCTTCACGGTTCTGTCCGTCTTGTTGCCATTTCTTGAATATTTGTTTAATGTCGTCCATACAGCGTGTTGGTGGTCGTCCTCTGCTGCGTTTGTCTTCTCTTGGAGAAGGAATTATGGATATTTTCAACCGAAAATTTGATTAGATTTCGAATATCTCCAGATCTGGAGATATTCGAAATCTAATCAAACCTTCGGTTGAAAATATCCATGTTTCTTTTAAAGTACCCAATACCTTGGGTCAGTATATATCCAATTCCAAAGACCCCATCAATTATATGAACCGTAGTGGTGTTTATAGACTAAAATGTTCTGATTGTGATGCCACCTACATAGGAAGAACATGTAGATCATTGTCTTCACGCTCTCTAGAGCACACAAAAAGAGAAAACACTTCCACTTTCTCACAAAATCTTAAAGAACATAACCACACCCTCAATATCCCAGAAGACGTTTCACTTATTCATAATATCCCCCAAAAAAACTTTCTCAAACTAGACTTATATGAAGACCTAGAAATTATTAAAGAAAAACAGAGAAGTCCAAATTGTGTTTATCGCCATGTCTCATTCAATCGAGGCTTCCTTCCGCTCCATCGTCAACTATTCTCATGACCCACATTCTTACTTTACTTCTTCATTATTATTTAGATTTTTCGTTCTTGTCCTACCACCTATTAATCCTGCTTAGTCCTGCAGAAATTTTTCAATATATCCAACTCCCCTTCTTTCCTTACTTCTTTCTAGGAATCTAAGCGTCAAGTCTGACTCCATACCTAATATTCTCCATGCTCCTTTTCTACAAACTAAATTCAGAGCAGATTATTCTACTTCCCCTTAAAAAACAATTTTTCATTAGCATACATCTTTACCTACTTAACCACATATCATCACATTTTCATACTGTTTTTACTACACCTTATTTTACTCATCCACTTTACCTCAGAGTTTGGTTTCGGATCTTGAGACTTCAGCCTCTTGTAGAGTCTTTTCTCCTTTCACAATAATATTAAAACATCACATATCTTTAGTAAATTTAACAGAGCCACCTAACCCAGAGAACCCAACTACTCTTGCAGTTTTTACATATCTTTACAATACACACCAAAAGCCTATTAACTTCATCTACCTACCTTAAACTCAAACTTATAACTTATCCTTTTTATATTTCTCAGGTACCAAATGTTCCTTTTAACATATAGGGCCTTTTTCTTTTTCTTAAGTTATAACTTGAGCAATGTATGAACAATACAATACCAAACCACCTTTCAGCCATCAATTTTCTGTATTTCTTGCATACTTGTCAACACACAAACCAACTTACCATCTTTATTCTTCACAATAAACCAGTAATTTATCTTCACGAACTTATAACTCAAAAAATCTATCATATTTACCAGGTAATGTTGTTTTTTGATATAGAGGGCCTTCCATGCTTAAGTTGTAAGTTAAGTACTACATGAACATTACATTACAAAACATTCTTATCATATTCAAATTCCATCTCAACAGCACATTCAAATATATCGTTTACTATATCACTACTCAACAATAAATTTTATAGAACCATCTTCCTACATATGTCTTTTTTACCATTTCCTAGGTACCAAATGCCTTATAACATACAGGGCCTGTTGTTAAAATCTTTAGTTAAGAACAAATAAATTTAGACACATGTATAGTTGGTTGCCTATCGATACCTATAAAATTTCACGTACTTCAGTCTACCTACATTAATTTGTAAAACAAATTTTTTCAATGTTTTTCAACATAAATATAGGACATATTCACATTACAGACTACAACATTGATGGTTGATACTGTTATATTATTATAATTTTAATTTATTCAATTTTAAATAATACTGGCTTCTGTCATTTTTAGACAACTACCGTAAGTTGCACTGACTGCTTTGTTCCGACATCCGTCCTAACATGTCAATATTGTCATTTTTATCAGTTGTTATCAACAGGTCCTCGAAGACACTTTGTCTCAGGACCATGTAACCTATGTAGAGCCATACGTCGCCATGTTACCAATTCCAACAGTAACTTGAACATCCTAATTTGTAATAATATATAATGTAACATAACTATAAATTAAGAACATTTAACTGGTTTTTACCCATATATTTTAGTGGCTCATAGCATGTATACTTCGTAAGTATTAACCACATTTTGCATTAACCTTAGTCAACATTTTAAATCTTACGTTCATTTTAATTAAAGTGGTTATATACTTTCAGGGTACACTGATGATGGAAATTAACTTTCCAAAAACGTTCTGTAATGTAATTGTAATATAGCCCGTTTGGGCATTTTATTATTTTCATTTATAAAGGATTTGAAATAAAAATTTTTATTGTTCTCGGGGCTGGTAGAAATCCAACTTTTTTTCTAGTCTTGTCGTAATTATTCGGGTAAACATTTGATAGATGTGGTTTAATAATCTGATTGGTCTATAGTTTTCTAGGTGCGCCTTGTCTCCTTTCTTGTGTATTAAATTGTTAGTGCATTGTTCTATGTTTCTGGTATGCAACAATCTGTTAAAATAAGGTTAAACAAAATTTTTATTTGGTTGAGAAGGGCACGTCTTGTTGTTTTCATTGAGAAGGGCACGTCCGCCCATCTTTGTAGCTTCTATTACGACTCCATCTTCTCTTGGTGCTTTGTTGTTTTCATCTTTTTCATTGCGTCTTGGATTTCGCTTAGTGTGATCTCTGGCATGAGCTCTGAGCCCTGGTTGATGATTTTGCGTGATGTGGTCGCTTCCAAGTTAGTTTGGTCTTTTCTTTGACTTGTGTATAGTTCTTGATAGAAGTCTTCAACTATGTGTGGTAGTTCTTCTCTATTTGATATGGGGACTTCTTCTGTGTTCTTAAGTTTGTGTATTTCAGATTTTCCATTGTTTAGCCGTCTTCTCAGGACTTTTAGACTTTTATTCTCTTCTATAGTTCGGTAGACCTTTTCATTCTTAAATTTTCTTAAATTTTTCCTTATAGCTTTTGATACTTCTTTATTTATTTTTCGTAGTTTTTCAATGCTTTCATTTCCATTGATTTCTCTTCTAATTTCCATTAGTTACTTGGCGTCTGTTAGGGCAGCATTTTACTTAAGCCTCTCGAATAGTTTATACGATATTTTCTTTTAGGGTATTGACATTAAGTATGCATTTATTTTGTTGTAGGATTTTATTGATATTGTTTTGGTATTGCCCTTAAATTCGTTGGGTTGTTCCATATCGGGTTGGCTTTCTTCCTAATCATTTTGGATCTTTCTGTTATTAAGTCTAATTTTAGTTTGGCTCTTACCATTCTATGATCGCTGCCTGTGGTAAAGCTATTAAGGACTGGGACATCGTTGAATATATCTTTTTTTTAATCTCACCATCATCTAATTGTATATTCCTTATTATCATCAGCAGAATATCTGTTTATTTTATATTTTGTTACTTGGACTTTTCATGTCATTTTCTGTCAAGTATTAGATACAATTTTCAATATTTTACAATAATTGATGGATTCGACTACAATCGACTATTCAATAATTCAAGAAAAACAGATCCTAAATAAGCACTTCACCTTCTAGATCATAATCATTCTTTAATTGACAAATTTCAAGTTCTTCACATTCAAAATAAAGGCCTTAAGCTATCTTTGTTAGAATCTATGGAAATTAACAAATTAAAAAACACTGATATAATTCTGAATGATCAACTTGGGACAAACAGTTGTCCCATCCTCAACCCATTTCTTTAAAGACTATAAAGTGTAATCGCATTCTAAAAATAGATCACTTAAAAAAGGCACTCTGCCGAAACAGCTATATTGATAAGATTTTATATTAAAGTTTGTGGAAGTTTTGAAAACAAAGTTTTCAGTGTTTTATTGTTACATATTTTACAATGTTTAAACAAATGTTTCTTGTCTACCTATGAATAGATGACCTCTCTGGTCGACATAAATTCTTTCATTTTGATTTTAAAGTAACATCTTGTTATAATTGGATAATTTGGGGTCACGTCCAAGCAACTACTACGTATTTTGCAGTATTCTCATATGAAATCTGAAGATGTAGATCTGCTTGATCCTCTATGTTTGGACCAATTGTTAATCTTATTTAAGGAGTTATGCAGTTTTTGCAGTACTTCTTTAAAACCATTTTCAACTGAGATAATTGCCATATCATTAGTGAATGTGCCAATAGTATCTTGATTTAGTTCAGGAGTATCGCTGGCGTATTTAATGTACAGAACTGGTCCAAGGACACTTGCTCTAATCTATCTCAAATCAGAGTATGCTACCTCCTGCTTAATTCTTAAGTACCTGTCTGATATGAATAATTCTAGGAGTAGAGAGTACTGTCATGGTAAGTAATAGCGTATTTTATGTATTAATCCATCATGACATACCATTTCAAAAGCTTAGGCCAGGTAGCTCTTTTAGCCAGACTCAGTAAAACTCAGGTTTAATTAAAATAAAAATATATTCGAAACAAATAAATAACAACATAAAACTATATTTGAGAGGCTATGTACATAATGTAAATGACAATTCTATAGCGACGGTGCCGGCGCACAGCTCGGCGACAAACTGTTTAATTACCCACTACACAAACAAAAAAAAATAATTGTAGGGATAGTATTCTTTACAAAAGTAAAAAACAAGTAAATAAGATTTCAAATATTAAACTTTAAACATAGAAAGCTAAAACTTTAATTGAAATATGTACCTATATGTTAAATATTAAAGTAAAACCGTGAAAATATACACCTAATATATTTTCGTCGTTTAAAAAAGGTAGAAATAGGTTTATTAAATAATGAAGCCAAAAGCCAATTACCAAAAATATACAAAAGAAATTGTAGAATTCCAAATTTAGTAATTGCGGTATAGAAAGTAAATAATAAAAAATAGTTTTTTATCGTTTGCTTTATTCTCGGTAGCAGTAGAAGCTTTTAAAAACTTTATATTATCGGTTAGTTGAAATAAAACCTAATAGTTGAAGTTTCTAAACCAACCTTTCGACTTTGCATGCTTGCCCATTTACCGGAATAACTAAAAATTGAATTATTCTTAGCTTTTAATATTCCCAGAGAAGTTTGTACTGAGATTGCTCCCCAAGTTTTCGGCGGGTACTAAATGCAATTTAATGTTTATATAAGAGAAAACTTTTTCTAGTAAAACAAGTAAATAACCTTTTTCAGAAATGGCGTACAAGAAGGGAAACTTTCTAACCGATTGCCACTTAAAGTTGAATTTAGCGTAGAGACTTTAAAAAGTGCTCCGGAACTTAGAAAGTTTCGATGAGAAGCCTCAGCTACTGTCATGTAGATTTTTAACTCGGAATTTCTTTGTTTAACAGAGGCGAAATGAAGGTCGGTGATATTTATGGACCGAAACTGATGTGGGTAATTCGGAAGTAGATAATTTTTTAAGTAAAGTATGACATTACCGCCTTATATATTAGCCGCCAAAACTAAAAACTACTGTCTTTTAATAAGTAAAATTACGAAAGATTTCTGTGTTACAACAACTTGTAAAAATATTTTAGAATTTTTAATCACAATTTATTTAGAAGATGGTAAGCAAATTTATGAGGGATTTTTTTTTTTATTTAGTTTAACGTATTTCGACAACGTAGATCATTGACATAGGTACAGTAATTCAAAGATTTGAAATATTAGAGTAATTAACAGATTATAGTATTTCACAAGCTATAACTAATTTATGTTAGAGATTTTTTTTCCCAAATTGTCTTTATTTTCAACATTATATGCAGTAAATTTGATTATAAAACTGGGAAGCCTTTAAGAAATTTATCCGTCTTCCGAAACGGCTTGGAGAACTATAAACTACTGTTCAAATTGTTAGCAACGCGGCTATGTTGGTAATGTCGGCATTCCAGTAGGATGTGTTAAACAGTAAGTTGAACCTCATTATAGTGAATACAAAACGACGGCGAATCTTCGGAGGATATAAGATAACCATGAGTCATGCGTGTTTGTCCTATCCTTAGTCATCGCAATATAACCTTTTATTTTCTTGGTAGAAATGCCGGAAAAAGAGGATTACTAGGATTATTAGTGCTAGGTAGAATATTGACTTTTTATTTTTGAGAACTTGATTTCTGCATAGTTTCTCAGTATCTTTTTCTCAAGAATGATATACAGATTTCTTTAATAATAACTTTAAGTCGCTCCAAATTTGAACCTTATCAAAAACTGTGTGCAGCTTTATTTGCAGAAAAATCAGCCTTCTCATTTCTCTCGATGCCAATGTAAGAGGAGGTGTTTCGTAAACCGGCTTTTTTAAAGAAAAATCTTGAAACCCGTTGATTTTTATCTTTAAACAGGCTACTCGTAAGGATACCTCTTCATTATTGACGTCATCTATGTAATCGTGATGAGGTCGTTGCTAAAATGAAGTGGAAATGTGGGTGTTGCAATATATTATTTGAAAGGTATAAAGGTATCTTAGGGCCTGCGTAGCGCAAGCGGTAGGATTCTTGACTCGCAAGCCGGTGGTCCGGGGTTCGAATCCCACCGCCGGCAAGAACATCTAGACATTTTAAAAATGTCTATAGGCCCCAGGTCGACTCAGCCTGAATAAAAATGAGTACCTTGGGTAAAACCAGGGGTAATAATAGACGGTTGAAGCGTAGCACTGGCCATGTTACCTTCCTTGTATACCGTAGGCCCTAGATATAGCAGACTACCCTGCTATACTCCCAAAGCCGCGACAGCGGTATAAAATGGGAGACTATTATTATATAAAGGTATCTTAAATATACCTATTTAGCCATATCAATATGTCTGAGCAATAAATGTTTAAAAAATTCATAAATTTTTAATTAAGAAAATAACTGTTCATTATATATTTATTAATAACTACAACAAAGTTACGTGCTTAAATTGTTTACCATTAGCTAAAATAAAATGAGAATGGCGTGCCGCGAACTCTTCTCGAACCTTCTCTATAACTTCCGGAGTTATTTGTGCAGCGTCAATGTGTATCCTTTATTTGAGTTTATTGATATTTTGTGGACCCAAATCAGATGACCTAGGCAACCATTCTATTGTTTCGCTTTGACCTATCCACCGATTTGAAAAGACGTTGGTTAAGCAGTAGCGCACTAAGACAACATAGTGTGGAGGCGCACCATCTTGATGCAGCCATAAATCTGTTTAAAAACAACCTTTCAATTCGGGAAGCAAGAAGTTTTAAAGAAATTTGAGATATCGAGGACCTGTTAAGGTTTCTTCGGAAAGGTATTGTCCAGTAATTTTGTCTGCTATTCCCGCGCAAACATTAACTTTCTTTTGGTATTGAGTACGGTACTCTTGCATCCAATGTGGATTTTTCGTAGACCAGTTCCGATGAGTTTGACGATTGACATGACAAGTAGAAATGAACCTTTTTTAAAAACATTGGATTTCTGTTATTTTGTTCCATTATAATTTCACAAAATTCAATTCGTCCTTCAAAATCATCTTCATAGAACAAAAACACATAGAAAAGGATACGTGGATTGACTATCTAAAAAAGCTATACGCAGAGGAAGAACAAACGACGCTCGAACCGGAAACACCAGTGATTACCACAAATGAAGAACTTAATGTAAATGTACAAGAAGTTCGGAAAATACTTGAAAACCTGAAGAACAGAAAAGCAGCAGGTAAAGACGGGATACCAAACGAGTTAATGAAATATTGTGGAGCAGCAATGACAGAACAATTAACAACATTAATTAAGCAAATTATAACACACAATAAAACACCCGCAGAATGGAGAACGAGCGAACTAATTCTACTATTCAAAAAAGGAGATAAAAACATTAAGAAAACTACAGAAAACTATAAACTTGTTAAATACTACGCTACAATTTTACAAGTGCTAATAAATCAGAGGATAAGTTTAGCAAATAAACAACAGGGTTTTCCTTGTGGAGGATCGTGTACAGATGCAATATTCATTATAAAACAAATTACTGAGAAATTACTAGACTATAATAGACCAGAATTTCTGTGTCTAATTGAATTAAAGAAGGCGTTTGACAGAGTAAGACTCAAATATGTAATCCATCTTCTGTATAATAGATAAGTGTCCCTAAATATTATAAAAACTATCGAAAACATCTACTAAAATAACAAAATGGAAGTCAGAATAGATGGACAATTTACAGAACCTATAGAAATAGGCAGCGGAATAAGACAAGGGGATTCATTGAGCCCCATGCTCTTCAATTTAATTGTGGATGAAATTATCAAAACCGTAATGGAAAAATGTGGATAATTAAAAAAACCGAACAAGTAATGGAAATAAAATAACTGGAAATTACACTGTCTAGCTATGGATACCTGGACAAAGAAGTGAATGGCGAAACAGACACATTAACACTGAGATGAATTTCAGAATTTATAAAGCCAGTGTAAAACAAATAATGACATATGCCTCAGAAACAGGACCCGACATAGCCACAACGCAAAGGCTGCTGGAAACAGCAGAGATGAGAGAAGAATTGATGATAAATTACAGGAAATACGCCGAGAGCTCGAAAGAGAAATTGGAAATGGTAACAGCAGAGATGAGAGAAGAATTGATGATAAATTACAGGAAATACGCCGAGAGCTCAAAAGAGAAATAAAGACATTAGAAGAAAATGTAACGTACAGTGTATAAATAAATGGACACAAAATAGAAAAAAAGAATGGAATAACCACATAAGCAGAATGGAGGAGACCCGTGTCGTCAAAATAGCAAGAGATGAGTAACCAATCGGCAGAAAAAGTATCGGACGACCACGCAAAAGATGGAATGACAACCTTCCATAGAGGTATTAATCCGCCAATGAACAAGCAGAATTGCTTATAAAGAGGAAGAAGAAGAAGAAGAACAAATCATCTTCCATAAGTACTTGTATTAAACTTACCTTGTAGGTATCCCACTATTCCTTCTTTAGCTTTCTTAGAACTATTGAATGGTCCATGTATAGAACAAACGGCTAACAGAACCTCTAGTTGCTTTTTTTTCAGATATTGGTTTTTTATCACCTTTGGAGAGGTCTTTGACATGACCCGTTTCTCTGAATTTCTTCTCAATTTTGCGTACAGTGGATTGTGAAATCTGTTCTTCGTTGGGCTATTTATCATTAAATAAGGTATATACCTAATTTTTTATGGGTACCAGTTTTATCTCACAATCAATCATTATTAGAATAATTTCAAGTCTTTGCGTTTTAGTCAGTTTATTGTTGATAGATACAAAGACATTTTGAATACGTCTACTACAATTACTCAATTAATCACTAAACAGAAAGTTAATTATAAGAATAAGCTATCGTAAAAATTGGTGATAACTACACCGATGAAATCTCCATACAAAGAGGAGTCAGACAAGGTTGCAATTTGTCGCCAACATTGTTTAATGTTTACTCGGAGCAGTTATTTAAAAAGGCACTTAAGAGACAACCATATGGAATAAAAATCAACGGGTAACTACTTAATGTGATTAGATATGCAGACGATACAGTAATTCTTTCAGATAATATTGAAGGTCTTTAAATTCTACTTGATCATATTCACGAGGTAGGAGAGGAAATGGACATAAAAATAAACTCAAACAAAACCAAATTTTTAGTGTTTAGTCGTGACCCACATCTCGATGCAAAGCTTTAATTAAACGAAGTCCAAGTTGAGAAAGTCCACAAAATGACATATTTGGGAACTGTAAAAAAGTATCGACCATGAACAAAATTGAAGCATTGGAAATGTGGGTTCATAGACGAATGCTGAAGATACTTTGGACAGCAGGGAAAACTAATAAAGAAGTACTAAAGAGCGTCAACAAAGATAGAGAACTGCTAAACACCGTTAAACATCGAAAAATGTCTTATCTGGGACATATAGTAAGGGGAAGTCGATATAAAATATTACAACTGATCCTTAAATGTAAAATAGCACGCAGTAGAGGTGTAGCAAGAAAACAAGTTTCTTGGTTAAAAAACATTCGTGAATGGACACAGATAACAAATGCAGGAAAATTATTCCATATTGCAGAAGATCGAGAAGCCTTCGCAATGGTGATCGCCAATGTCGGATAATTCTGATATGGCACGCGAAGAAGAAGAAGAAGAAACGATGTTCTTCCTCAGTTGGTTAACTTATATCTCAATCCAATAGATCCGACCCTACCTCATCTGTCTGGTTCCAGCAGGACGGTGCAACACCCCATTATGCTTTAATGGTGAGAAATTACTTGAATAAAATCTTTGGATTTTTTTCTGTGGGGTGATCTCAAGAACAAAGTGTATGTAACACAACCAACTAGCATTGAAGACCTTAAAGAACGGATAACTAAATTTAGATTTAGGATTTCACCTCAAACTTTACACAAAGTTCGGGACGAGTTTTATAGGAGACTGTGTTATTGCCAACAACAATGTGGAGAACATTTTGAGCATTTATTTTAATGTAATCCAATCAATTACCTCGGGTATTCTATGAATTAATTGTCTTGAAGAAAATTATACTTCATTTCAAAATTTCACCTTGTATTATTCATAATAGACCATACATGATATAGTTCGTTGAGATCAGGTTGTTAAACATAAAAATATACAGGGTGTTTCATTTAAAATACAGATTATGGACTATGCCAGACTTGCATGGATCACCCTGTGCATTTAAATTTATGTTTAAAAAGCGCACATTTAAATTTAAAAGTTAAGGTATCTCAACGTTTTTTATTATTTTCTAAAATAAGGACACAAACAGTTTTATTCCATAAGTGGTTTCCACACTGTATATATTATTTATATATATATATATATATATATATATATATATATATATAACTATATATTATATAAATATATATATATATATATATATATATATATATATATATATATACATGTATATATATATATATATATATATATATATATAATCATCATCATCATCATCATCCAGCCCCATTTTCACATCCATTGTTGGATATAGGCCTTCTCCGAACGTCTCCAGTTCTCTCTATCTCTAGCTGCTGCAATCCAGTTTGTTTCTATTCTCCTTAGGTCGTCGGTCCATCGGGTGGGTCGTCTGCCTTGACTTCGCTCGTCGGCTTTTGGTCTCCACTCCAATAATCTCTTCGTCCATCTTCCGTCTTCCATTCTAGCAACATGTCCAGCCCACCTCCACTTTTGTTTATTGATTCGCAGTATAATATCGTCTACGCCAGTTCGTCGGCGTATCTTCTCATTTCTCACGCGATCTTTCAAGGTCAGGTCCAGCATTGATCTCTCCATTCACCTTTGTGTTACCCTCAGTTTTTCGGCAGTAGCTTTCGTTAAAGTTAGGGTCTCTATATAATATATATACATATATACATACATACATATATATATATATATATATATATATATATATATATATATATAATATTGGTAATTATTATTCGTGGTGAATGCAACAGGAACTTTGAAATTAGTTACTACGAAATATCAGCAGAAGAGGAAATACACCATCACACTGACTACTATTACCTAATACAATTTAAAAAAGCACGGTTTAATCAAAGTGCACTTATGTTCAGAAAGGCTACTGTAATTAAAAAAAAAACTGAATTCAGAACATCAGATTAACTTTAATCTATACTTTTCTAACCCTGAGTTTGATCATATCACATCTTATGTTCAGTAAAGATATGACTGCTTATTACTGCTACCATTTGTGTGTCCAAAAGTTTTTTTTCCTAGTTTCTTTTTTACATACCAGATATTTGCTTATTATTTTTCGGGCAGGTAATTCATTCCAAACTTCTGTTATATTTTGGGTTCTGGTGTGGAGCTTGAGAAGAATAAAATACCTGATTCAAGCGAATCAATAAGCGAAAGACTTTGTATAATTACAAAATACTGACCATAAAACACTAAAATCCTTGATATTTTTATTTGCAAGTAGTCACAATGATTAACAAAATATTTCAAGGAAATAAGTTAAGATATTGATACTTACATATGTGTAATTATTTCCTATTTGTCAAAGATTGACTGTTATATTAGACAATATGGGGTTTTAATTATTCTAAAGATTGTCGACGTAGAACAGTTCTCAGTGTACATAATAAAGATCATTGCCTCTCGTGTTAATTCAAAATGCTATAAATACATTAGATGCAACTGGCACTATGTGCTTACACTCATTATCTCATTCTTCTTATTTTCGTTTTATATTTAACTAAAACACTGTTACTTCAGAGAAGTAGAGTGAATGGACTTTGAAATCTTTACTGGCAAGATTTAATATTCTGACAAATCGTTGCAGTCCCATTCATGTGGCAGAAACATATGCAACATAAGATTACGAGAAAGCGAAGTATTGAATTTTTAATAGTTTTTGTAAAATACTTACTCTTTTTAGTTTCGACATTATTGGAATAAATTAAAATATCTTTCGTAGGGTTTCCCTTAATATATTTATATTTTTAATATAGGTATTCCGCATTTGAATTCTGATTGCTAAGGTTAAGCAAGTATAATAAGAATATCACTTCCATGGTATCTGGCGACCGTATTCACGGTTATCGTGTTGTTATTGCAAAAATAATTTAAAAGATTTTATATGCAACATTTATGGTTTGACATGTTATTGGAAAGTTGGTTACGCTTTTTATTAACAAGCATGTTTGGGAAAATTAAGTAAAAAATAGTATTCAACATGTAAAGTTTTCATTTTTTTAAACATGCTTATATTTTGTTGAATTACGAAGTTTCAAGTTTGTGTATAATTTATATCTTCTATATTAGTCTGTTTAAAAATTATATATTACTTTTGCATATAAGTAGTTTTGTACAATAAGCATATATGACAGACTTTTTGTGTCAGATTACCTATCAAAATGTTTATAGTATCATTTGGTTAAGTTTAAATAATATATAGACAACAAGATATGAGTCAGATTTGTTTTGGTCTCTGATGAGGGCAGATTTTATGTAGCCAAGGCGTCGTTTAAGTGTAGTCAAGTGTTAATAACTGATATTAGCGGTAAGTTTTTCAATATTTTCTTTTTGTTTATTCGTGGAAGAATAGAAAGAATATGTTTCTAGAATTCTCTGGCACATCCAGAGGCTGAAAAGTTCATATTTTCAAGTTGTTGTTACCTTTCCTGTTTCATTGTTTGTTTGGATTGAAACGTTGACCAGGTAAAATTGGCTTCTCTACTTGCCTTTAAAAAAGGTTGTGTATGATTTTTCTTATAAGCACGCTACACTGCACAAGACCTGGAGGTATAAGAGTTGTGATAGTTAACCGCTGAATTTTAAGGTACATTTAAAAGACTTTTCTCGATAGATTTTTAGTTAGATTAGAAATATATGTGGTACCTACCCCTGATTATTCATTTTTGAATGTTAAATAATAATTAGTTTACTTTTCTTGAAAGATTGTATATTTTTATTTGATCTCGTGACCGCAATTTTTTAAATACTAGTTCGTTGCTGTCTGTACTCATTTTTAAGCGTAATTAATAAATATCGTTTTTTAAGTATAATCATAGATCTTTTTTCGTTTTAAAAATACGTTTATTTCGAAAACGGTGTACTTTTTTGAATTGAAACAAGAATACCTTTTTCGTTTAGAATTGAATGTTATTTCATGTTTTTTTTTCCTAGAATGTTTATACAGGGCGGACAAAAAAATTATGGTCACATTAATAAACCAATTTTATAGTAAGTGGCGCCACCTAGTGTCTATGGTAAAACTAATATCATTTTCATATTAAGCATACTAAATAATATAAACATACTACTACTACTTGTCGGTTTATAACGTTCTCCGCCGTTTTCCCACTTCCAATCGCCACTTAGATCGGTTGTTCCATAGATCTTCTTCTATGGCCCTCTCTCTCAGTTCTTTATTTATTCCTTCGCTCCAACTTTGTTGTTAGGTCATCTGTGATTGTTCGTTTGATTCCCATTATTTCTCTAATACGTTCGTTGGTAATCCTTTCTCTTCTAGATCTTCCTGCGGCTCTTCTCCAAAAATCCATTTCCGTCGCTTTCAGCGTTGACAGTGTTCTTTCTTTTAGTGGCCATACCTCACAGCTGTATAAAGTGATACTTTTTCTTATAGTCTCATATATCCTCTTTTTATTTTCTTTGCTGATGGATTGGTCCCATAAAATGGTGTTTAACATTGTTATGGCTTTTCTCCCTGACGTATTTCTCTCTCTAATTGCTTTGTCTAATGTTCCATCTTGTGAAATAGTGATACCTAGGTATTTGTAGTCACAGCAGTGCTTTATCGTAGTGTTATCGTCTAATATGAGATCTTTTTGTTCTGCTCCAATGCACAGGTATTCGGTTTTCTTTTTATTTACTTCTAGACCCCATATATCATACTCTTCAATTAATTTTCGTGCCATATAGTTTAAATCGTCATAATCTTAAGCCATTATTACTTGATCGTCTGCAAAGTCAAGCGTATATACCATAATATTGGTGAGCGGTATCCCCATTGTCCTGCATTTTTGTTTCCATCTTTTTAAAGCACTTTCGAGGTATATTTTAAATAAAGTGGGAGATAAGCCACATCCTTTCTTTAATCATTTTGATGTTATAAATCCTGTTGTTATTTGTGTCCCTGCTTTTATCTTTGTTATTGGTTGGTTGTATAGCACTTTGACGGCTTTTATTAATTCTATATTAATATTCGTGCTTTCCATTGATTGCCACAGCTTCTTCAGTGGAACGCTGTCGTAGGCTTTCCGTAGGTCGACGAACAACATATAAATCTCTTGATTCCTTGCCATCTTTTTTTCTATTATCTGGGTTAAGGAGAAAATGTGGTCAATAGTGGATCGACCCGTACGAAATCCTGCTTGTTCTTCTGCTTCATAATCTAAGTATTCTCTCTCGATTCGGTTCTTTAACACCTTTCCATATAGATACCAAAATAACATACCAAATTTCACTTAAATCGGTTGAATAGTTTTCAATATATCCCTAAAAATAATATAAAAAATATTATTGAATCACCCTGTAGAACGAAAACTAGCAAAATTTCGCCTAAGCTAATAAAGATCAAATTTTGATGTCAGCTATCACCCATTAGCTATAAATGTTAATTAATTGTGGGATACCCTGTATAATATTTTAATTTTTTACTTCTCATTTATTGTGTATATTTTTTACGTTATTTTTCAGGTAGTTTTTAATTTAAACCTGCTTAGAGTAAATATATGAGGACTAGAAACGAATTGATCGAGAGTAGTAAATCGATGTCAAGAACCGCTATTCTATGACGCTACTCGTGACGATGCCATCTTGTAGTGTTGGTTCCGTGACGCTCGCCTCAACATTTTACTGCAGAGAAAAAAGTAATACAATACCAGTATAGAAGCTTTGCTTAAAAAAAAATGTTAAATATTATACGAATTGCAAACGAAGTAAAAATATAGAATTAGTACCCACATGTACAGAAGATAATATATGATTTTGAACAGTTATAAAGACAAAAAACAACGTTAGTGTGCTAAAGCCATACATTTATTTCAAATATATCAGTCTTTATCGAAATTCGTATAGTAAGCAAACAATAAATTTTTCATGTACCTTCGTAGCATTATTTTATCAAACTTAAAATATCAAAAACTATCTGCTTACTTGATAAATTGTCTATAACTAATTCCTAGCTAGATACAAACTTTGCCAAGTACGTTTTAGCTCACAAATGCATGCATTTATCTACAAGAAAAACCGTAAACAGATATACATTTTATTTCGTCTGCTGTTGCCAAAGGGAATTAATCAATGAACATACTGTGTACACCAGTTTGGCATAAACTGCTGCAAGGAAATCCTCGTATATCCAGTATGAATTTATTTTATTGCCGCTGTCGAAGTCTTTCTCTGGTTTATACACGGAATAATGGAATAGCTGTTGAAGTTTATTGCAACTATAGCAAAAACCGCACATATATTAGCCGGATGTTTTTCAAAAAATTAGCCGATGATAAATTAAAAAATTATGATATATGTAAATATTATTCCTTATACTTTATTATATCGGTTACAAAGTAGTATATGGTGACATGAAACAGACATTTTCCATAACTAACACGTCGTAATTATCATACTTTCGATTTTAGTACAATAGATAATAGTAGGTTTTTTTGTTAAATATCATCAGTATGAAGAAAGTGTAACCTCAAAGCTTCCATATATTATTTTTCTAATATCTCTAAATAATAAATTTGTTCAGGACAGATATTTTTCTATAGATAAACCTGATCGAAAGACTTGCTTTTAGTTAGAACAAGCAGAAGCAATTAGAATTATTCCTGCTTTTCATAATAATGAGTGATAATTACAATAATAACATAAAAGAAAATAATCTCTGATTAAAATTTTTTTATTTCATAAACTTATGAACTGAAAATAATAACAAATAGTAAGAATACTAATTTTTTTCTAGACTGATATTCATATAAAAATTTAAAGCCAAGGTAGAAACTTATTTAAGAGGAGAACGATTTTTTACGGTTTCGCCATCGCAGTACAAAACAATCGTGCTTTGTGAAACAAATCCACTACTAACTAATGCGTTAGTATTTCCTTCGATATCATCGTAAATAGGAGTATTAATTCGATCAAAAAAAAATTACTACTCTAACCCATAATACAAATAAAGACCAAAACAACTTTTCTTCACTTCAAGAGGTGGATTCATAAAGTGAAATTGTGTGAACATTGATGTGTAAGACGAACATGGGAGGTATACAGGAATCAGGAGTCATATTTCTTTTTAAAATATAATAAAAAGAGTTCATGTTGGGCAGGTTCTGTCAACTGAAAAATCAATTAAGTGTAATAAACCAAGCTACATATTATGTTTTATTTAATTAGTAAACCAATTTGACCATATCACATATCGTACACGATTGACAAGACATACTAGACGAGAAGAACATCAAAATGCAATTGAAAGGAGAGAAAAAACGTCGTCTCTTGCACACTTCTCAAATACAGTATATACGATAAACCTAAACCAAACGATGATTATAACTAATATTGAAACAAAAAGAAAACGTTAAATCAAAGAAGCGATAGAAATTGAAAAAAATCCCAATAATCGAATCTAAAAGGATACTGTTCAAAGACTTCCAATGATATAGAAAACGGGGCCGAGGAAAAATATAAAAATGAATTAAGTCACAAGATCGACCAGTCGGAGCCAACCTACCTATTCACCTAAAGGGCAAATCACCAGAATCGGTGCGAGGGACAAGTCGACTGAAGTCGACCAAAGATGAGAGAAAGACGAGACCTGGATGTTGGAGTAATGGTCAAAAGTAAGGATTGCAGTAGAATATACTGGTCTTTAGCGCAAAAACGACTCCAGAAACAAGAGCCGCTATCTTCACTGTCTTCGTCGGATGATGTACACCGCTGGATCACTAAGCAGCGGTTAGCCGTTATAGCCATTACCGAAATTATCAAGTCACACCTTAAGTAGGAGAAGCCATCTTTATCCAAGGGGGTGTGAACCCCTTATTACAGTGAGGTTGCGGCAACCTTACCGGTCTGCAAATCTGATAGATTGAGCAGCGTCGTAATGTCTGGCTCGATCAGATCTGGACATTTAACGAGGAATGTGACCCTATTACAGATCTTTGCATTGGCCACCTCTAACCCGTACACTCTCCGTATCATAAAAACAAGCTTCTTTTCTCAAAACTCTCAAAACTTCTTTTGACAATCCTTAGAGTGCTGAAAAGGTTCTGTTCGATTTATAGACCCAAATTCTATCAATAATGGCCCAATTTCACATGGTGAAGACGAAATAATGAGAAATGATCGTCACCACCCAATATTATCAAATGCCGATATTTTAGTCCTAATAACACCAAGAACTAATCCCGTAGATTATGTCTTAATAAAAAAAATATACAAATCCCAATCATAAAAACAGAAGAAAAATTACAAATATATTGACAAAAAACCACCTTGAATGATAATATGGGGATAAAGATACAGACAGAACAAAGAAAGAAATTTTATTTGTAAGAAGTTCATAAAAAGACAGAAACATAACAGGTTCAGATAAACTGCCAGTGGCAATCCTTAAAATTTATTAATAAGGGGTATATTTAGGTACTGGTAAAATTATTTAACAGAATTCATAAATCAGGAATTATACCACAGAAATAACTGATATCAATCTTAGTCCCCTTCATCATTCATTGAGCCCTGGTCAGGGTGTGTTGACACACCTTGACAAATAAATATTATTGGTTTGCTGACTCCATTGGCTGCGATCCTGTGTCATTTGGTCTGCCCATCGAGTTGGAGATCTGCCTCTTGGTCTTCGGCCTTCTACCTTTTTAGTATTACTACCAATAGTTTCATGGTTCCCGTTCTTCTAGTTATATGGCCGATGTAAACTAGGTATACTCGTTTTACTTTTTTTAGTAGCCTGTCTTTTATATGAAGCTGTTTGAGAATTAATAAGTTGGTTCTATGTTCGGTCCACAATAGGCGTAGAATTCTTCTATACACCCACATTTTATAGGCTTCAATTTTATTTCTATCGATTTTTAGATTGTCGGTGTTTCAGATGGGTATGTAGCAATGAAAAAAATAAGGGCTACGACCAACCTTAGTATTCCTTGTTATTCGGTTTTTTCATATTTTAGCCCAGGTATACAAATCTGTCAACCACTTCGAAATTCGCCATTTGGTGTATGCGCAGCAGATTATTATTTGCTTTGTCTACGATTTGTTTTTTTCTGATGTTGATCTGAAGTTTGAATTCTTCGCTTATCCGGCTGAGTTGTTCAGTGATGGTAATTCTTTCGACTTTATTCGCTGCTAGTATATAAGTGTATCATCTGCATATTGTAGGTTGCCGAATTTAGAAAACCTAAATTATATCAAAATTACCGTACTATAATCCTAATGAGGCACACGCCGAAACAATTCCTAAAAGTGTATGCTATGATATACTATGTAACGAGCCCACCTGGAAAAGGCTCCGGTTGATTGGGATATCCTCAGTTTTGATTTTATTTTCACCAGGTATTTGAAAGTGAATTTTATGCTTCCACTCCGTCATTATTATTTTAAAAAAGTCACTATATTATTATCGACTTTACATATTATCAATATAATATATATATATATATATATATATATATATATATATATATATATATATATATATATATATATATATATATATATATATATAATAATGACGGAGTGGAAGCATAAAATTCACTTTCAAATACCTGGTGAAAATAAAATCAAAACTGAGTCTCCCAATCAACCGGAGCCTTTTCCAGGTGGACTTGTTGAGTCCCCTTTGGTTCTGTCTAGCGATGAACCCACTATCTCAGCTACTGAACTCCACTGACTCAGGTTTTAGCATAAAAAATAACAATATAGTTGCGGCGAAGCTTAATCATTTGTTATATTTGGATGATTTGAAATTAATGGCTTCCACTCGAAACCACCTAGATCAGATGCTAAAATCTATAGAAACTTTCTCAAATGATATTAGTATGAACTAGTTGGAACTAGTCAAGTGCCGTATATTAAATATAGTCAGAGGAAAGGTTTAGCCCGGAGATTTTGATACGAAAGGTGGTCAAAATATCGAGGCAATTGGTGAAAATGATATGTACAAATGTTCAGATATGCTGAGTACAGCAAGCGCGAAAAATTGACCATAAACTGATAAAAAATGAACTAACTTCTGAGTTAATGAGAAGAGTATGACAACTAAATCGGTCATTTTTTAAAAATAAGAATTTGTTTAAGATATTAAATACGTACGCCTGTTAGATACTTTTTGGTATTATCAAGTGGTCAAAAACGCATGTAGAAAGTTTCCAGCGAAAAGGACGAACATTTCTCACAAAGGCGAAAACACTTATAGACATATGTGAGCAACTTGATAAACATATTGCTAATTTAAGAACTTATTTTCAGGTGCAGGCTGAGACATCTACTTTATATCGAGCAATCTGCGAGTCGATGATACAATGCCGCTTAAACTGAGAAAACAAGAAATAGCATAAACCACCTAACTAAGCAAGAAAAAATGAGCACCTGAATGAGTAAACCTCTGCATGTGGGACATCTCAATCAGATCAGCCAAGAATATGTCGACAATACAGCGTCGAACTATTGGTTGACATCAGGAAACCTGTTTATCGAGACTGATGGTTTCCTACTTGCCATTCAGCATCAGGTTATTTTAACCAAAAATTACCTGAAATATATTGTTAAAGATCCTCAAGTCCAAAATGACAAATGCCGATATGGCCGCCAAGCTCAAGAAACCGTCCAACATCTTACCGGGGGCTGTAAGGCGTTTGTCGTTACTGATTATAAAGAACGCTATAACTCAGTATTAAAGATTATCCACCAAGAACTAGCTGACAAACTGGAACTTCTTCAAACCGACATCTTCCTTACTATCAGTACGATGACAAGATCGCCAAATATAGAGAACTAGATATATAAATCAGGAGACAATGGAGGATGGAAAGTACCCAGACAGTACCTATTATTCTATCTACTACTGGTGTTATTTCCAAAAACCTCCTAGCGAACGTAAAACAGCTGGGTCTAGATGAACATCTTTATAAAGCCATGCAGAAAGCTGTACTCCTAGCGACGTCCAGATGTGTACGAAAATGTTTGGGAGATACTTCAGCAAATCGAGTCACCAAGGGCTCGATATCACGGAAAGAGTCGCACCAGAGCTCAATCCTTTTGATACCATAGGTATCTGGGATAAGTGAATTTTTCCCTTAGAGGGAGTGTGTGCCGTATGGCTAAATCTGGATATTATTAAATATTAAAAATCTATAGAATTCCAAATATAATCTTAATATTTTCAATACTTATCATATTTAACATAGTTAGCCTAGTAAAATAGTTCAAATAGTTATTTTATAAACTTTATTGTGAATGTGAATGGTAGATAATTTATAGAATTAAAAACTTGTTACAAATAAAGGTTATACTTATTATACTATAATTTTATTATTATACTTTCTAATAAATTGTTATAAATTACATAATTTTATTTATGTAGATAGTTAATATACTAGTTTCTGTTAACAAAAGAGACAACTTAGCTTAAAGAGATAAATTATACGAAACTTAAAACATTGTAATACCAGTTTAGAGCGTATATTATAATAGAGAAGTTTGAAACTCACAATTTGTAAATAATTCTTGTTGACGTAGCATACAACTCAGTTTAAATTTTGTCAGTTTTCAACAGCGTATATCTGAAATTACGAGACTCGATGATTATCTATTTAATTCAAAAGCTGAAAATGTAGACTGCTTGCGGCAAACATGTATCATAAAGTATTTAATGTAGCAAGCTGTAAAACAATGTAAGATGACATAAAATTAAATTTTAGCCAGAAATTTACTTTCGCTTGTCTCGTAAGTCCCGCTCACGTTCCCTTACCTAATGATCCTATCACACACGACTCGACTGCGCCAATTTTATGCACAAGCATGCCCTTTGTTGTGCACAATAGCAGCCCTGAAGACCGGGAACTTTGCGTAGGGCGGTAACGGGGGTAGGAGGCAATCTAGTTTAGTGTTCATATACTTTTCCACTTTTCTTTTTTTATTGAGAGGCAATTTCAGGACCAAATTGAAATCTTTGTATTCTCGAGTTCGACGTGGAAGCCTCTCCAAGTCCGATATCTGATCAGATTATGCTTGCTGCTAGGAGGCCTCCTCGGGAACAATTTCAGCCGTACTTGGAGTCATGCCGGTTCATTGGCGTACAAAAAAGTGTTTAACTATGTATATTATTTTATTTAACATAGATGAATGTGTTTATTCTATTTTAGCTTAATAGTTCCAAAAACAATCAAACAAAAAATAATAACAGGGGAAGCAATAAAAGCGGAAAGGCGAGACAGGGGAAAAATTATAAATATTTAAATATTTCGCTTACCTAAGTTTACTTGAATTTATCGTGATAGCTTACAGCTATGGCCATTGATATCACTCACGACTAATGATATCTTAATTACTACTTAATTACCCCTGATTAGATAGCGGAGCTCTGAATACGTCCATACACTTGGACGGTCAAATGAAAAAAAAAAACCGGAAAATGTGAAAAAAATCCATGAAATGGTATTAGCTGATCGAAAAGTAAAGGTGCTTGAATTGAAAAAAGCCACAATATTTACTAAAGAGTGCACTAGCTATATTTTGAACGAAATTTTGATAATTTTGTTTACCATTTACTGGTTTTTGGCAACGTCTTTGGTGAAAGTCAGCGTTTGCTAATCTTTGACCAAACACATGATCGTGTAACCAATTATCAACAGTGTTTGAACCTTATAAAGCGAACTCCATCGGACTTTTGGTATCGACTGGTGGCAGTTGATTAAATCCGGATCCACTACTAAACACCAAAGAACAAAATAAATGCACGGCAGTGGAACGAATTCGTCAAATGTGCTCCGAAGCGGCCAAGAGTGGCTTAATGGACTGGAAAGGTTATGAGCACTGTATTTTTAAGATTTCAAAGGCATAATTTTAATTGACTTAAAAAAGGTAAGACTATCAATAGCCAGTATTATTGTGAATGATTTTACAAATTAAAGAAAGAACTCAATTCTAATTGGGCCCACATGCCGAAGAAAAAAGTGTTGTTTCTCTAAGACAATGCTAGAATTCAACAGTGTTAGGAAAATTTACATGGCTTATTTTCCTCATTTGGCCTCTCCGAATATTATATATGTGTTTTCAAATTTAAAGAGATGGATATTTGAAGAAGCCCCTGCCGAAGCCAAGTGCAAAAAGAAGACTATATCGAATAAAATCAAAGAATTATACCACGTTTTTAATTTCAAATGAGATTACTTATCAGATTATCTAGTAATGTATTATTATTTATAGAATTAGAATTGTTTATATAACACATCCCATTACAAATACTACAAAACTTACTTAAATGATCACAGTGCTTACCTGAAACAAAAAAAATTAAATTAATTATAAGTTTAAAAGTTTTTTTTAACATTTACACAAATATGTACAATAAAGGCATGAAACTTAAACGATAACCAATACAAAAAATTGTTTATGCATGCCTAAAATTCTTAAAGTAATTTGTTAAATTAAATATAGTAAAAATCACATGGATAAAAAAACACAAATTAACCAACCAAGAAATATTTTTTAAGAAAATATATTTGCAAGCATAAACATAACTATAAGATTAATAATCATAAAAATAATTAACAAAAAATAGTTAAAGCACATATCTGGTAGCTTTATTTAAACGTTACGTTCCACAGTTTAAAGGTATCGCCGATATAAGTGATAGTTGGCCCAATGATTATTATAGTTCTTTACTCTTCAGAAGGTTCAAAGTGCGAATTTTAAAAGCGACAGTAACCTGAGGTAAAAGAAACTTAGTGTATTTATATAATAATATACCAACTAGCCGATCTTGATTCGGCCAAATACGATAAAAATTTCTGGGTTTTATCTCGCTACAAAAAAGCTGTCTGTTAATATTTATCTTAGCAGGTTCTTTGATAACTTAAGGAGATCTAGATATTAGCGGTTAAGTCGATCATAAGACTGATTATGGATCACAACAATATTATTTAAATTACTTTTAGATTCATAACTTTTTTTAGAAAGGCCACAAATCTAACTTTAAAAGAAGATTTACTCTGTTGTTGGAATCTGGTATTGGCCGTGGAATAGTATTTGATTCTGTAGGTGTATGTTTTTGTCAGAATTTTGTAGACCTATCTCTGCAGTTTTGGCCGTCTAATGTATTGGATAATGTATTATGTAAACAAGTTAAGTTAATATCGGAGTTACCCGTTTGCACTATGACTCCGTAAGACTTAAACAAGTATCTTAAATATATTAATAAAATACCTCTACAAACCTCATGAAAAATAAAAAAGCGTTAATAGCAGTTGTAGAAATTACTGTACGATAATCACATTACGAAAAGAGAAAAATGCTAAAAAAAAAAGAAATAAAATATATAGTAAGAATTGTACATAAACTATTCAGCTATTCAACTATTATAAAATCACTACATAACTGGGGTATTGTTAAGGGTAAGTGGGATATTATATGCGAACTGAATGGATCCAGACTCCTCATCACAACGCACAGAGCACGAATCAAAACACAATCTTCTACCGCCAAAGAACTAAAATTCTAAAAAGGATCTGATTAAAAAAAATTGGAGGTATAAGCATTTGGGAGTGAGTGAGTTGAGTAGTTGAGGTGAGAAAGTAACGTGAGTGAGTGAATTGAGTCAGTGAGATGAGTGGGTGAAGTGAGTCAGTATGGAAAGGTGCGTGAGTGACTTGAGTAAGAGAGATTTTTGAGTAAAGTAAGTGGAACAATTTCCTAACATGGAAAGTGGAATAAGTACAGTGTCAAGTTCTCATAATTATGCACTCACGGCAGATCACAATCGAATTATCAGAGTGAAGGCAGAGTTCGCCGAAAGCAGGAACAATAAGATGCTTTAAATATTTTAGAAGGAAGCACGTCGCTATATGGGCCTGGAATAGACGACGAATTTTTTAAACGCATTTTTCTAGGAATATTTTTTTCAAGTCGGTGTTTACTGTATTTCAAAAACTAGTTGATCTATCCTTCTCAAATTTTGTACACATCTTTAAAAGATAAATTAATTGATCGGAACGTCGAGATATTGCCCATTTTGTTGTTTTAATTAATTTTACATTAAATTAGTAAAATTGACAAATTTTGTTACATTCTAAATTAAAAAAAATTCGAAAATTCAAAAAATTTTTGCCTTCTAAAATTTTTAAAAAGTAATAAACGTTACCACCTAGGAAAATCGTTTTGTTTTTTTATCAACACATCATCCAGTTATAATTTACGATAAACACCGCAAAATTTCGGATAATACCCTTGAAATGTTATACTATAATGTACTAATGTTATAAATACATTTATATTAAAAAATTTAAAAAAAATAGGTTTAAAATATGTATTGAAAATAAACCATACCTCCCTTAAAGTTAGTTACCTAATAGACAAACAGTATTTTAATTCATAGTTAAAACTTAAAAAAAAAACATTAATTTAATTTTAAAAATGATGGTTTAAAAAGGAGCCACCTAGTTTTCTATTTAAAGAAAATATGGCTTCATTTGAGTGGTAAAAATACGAAGTTTTCAACTGTGCAACGGATACTTTGATGTTTATAATGACGAAATACGGATGCCGGATGGTGTGTAAACATCAAAGAATATTATTGAAGGTACATAAATGAGCTTTAGTATTGCTAATATTAGTGAGACAGCATTATACAAAATAGAAAAATTTCTAATTAATATTATATTAAAATAAAAATATCTATTAATTTTTACGAGGACATATAAAAGGGGGAATTTAAATTATATAATTTTACATCTAATTACCGACGCTGACCAACAATAGTTAGTAAAATACGACAATTAAGTACACTTGACGTAAATGAATAATGATATAAAGATTAGTTAAAGTGTTCTCCTATTTCGTTTTTGCTTTTGAGGGCTATCTAAATGTATACAGTGTGTCAATTTAAAAAGGTGTCACCACCAGCATTTGATCTCTATAAAAAATCTAAAAATATTCAAAAGCACGTCTACTTTTGAGAGATCATTTTAGTAGACCAGTTTTTAACTAAAATACATCAACCCTCTTGAAAGGGCGAACATAACTCAAAAAACCTTTAATGGAAATGGGGGTTGAGTAATACCTCATTTTAAAAGTCGTTCAACTACGTTCTCAAAAATATCACACATTATATTTCTTTTTAGTACTTTTGGAAAAATTACGTAAAACAGTAAAGATATTAAGTATCAAGTTTGGAACACGTGACCTGGGATTGCTAACAAAAAAAGATATAATCACCGTGTTACGTTAGGTTAGGTTAGGTTAGGTTGGATGAAGCAGCACAAACAGAAGTTTTACCTTTACTTCACAATGTGGCACGACAAGTAGCAATGTCTCACGAAACTGTAAGAAAAGCATTAAAGTTACATAAATTTCACCAGTATAAAATACAAATTCTTCATCAGCTTCTTGATTATGATTCTGACAATAGCGTTGAATTTTGCGAAACAATGACGAGTTTAACAATTGCAAACGACAATATTTTACAAAATATTTGCTTTAGTGACGAGTGTACGTTTTTTAATGGACATATTAACACGCAAAATTGTCGCTACTAGAGTGATAAAAATGTGCGACTTTTTAGGGAATGTCATACACAGTATCCCGAGAAACTGAACATGTGGGCTGGAATTCTTGAGAATACAATTATTGGATCTTTATTCATTGAGAAAAATCTAACTGGTGAGCTCTACTTAAATCTGCTTAAAGAAATAATAGACCCCTTAAGACCAACCACTTTGGAAAATCAAATTGACGCGGCTGGTAATATGATTTTGCAAGAAGATTTGATTTAATTTCAACACGATGGAGCTCCACCCCATTATTTTCTTCCAGTTAGACAGTGGCTAAATGATAGATTTCCTGGCAGATAGATTGGTCGAAGAGGAGTAATAGAATAGCCACCATGATCACCCGATAATTTCTATTAGACCTCGAGATTTGGAAGATTTAAAGGGAAGAATAACAGCTTCGTGTAGGAAACTGTAGCCTGAAGTTTTTCGAAATGTTAGAGAGAAACTTGAAAGCAGGCTTTATCACTTTTTATAAAACAATGGACACAATTTGGAGCATTTACTTTAGTAAGTTACTTTTATTTTTTTACATTTACTTTTACTTTAGGAAGTTACTGTTTATTGTTGCAAACATTTTTATATTTAAATATCTTTACTGTTTTACTTGGTTTTTCCAAAACTACTAAAAAGAAATATAATGTACGTAGTATTTTTGAAAAGGTAGTTGAACGACCTTTAAAATGAGGTATCACACAACCCGCCATTTTATTAAAGATTTTGAAAACTGGTCAACAAAATGTCCGCCTCACAAATAAATTTAACGTGATTTTGCATATTTTTATATTCTGACACACTGTATATGTTCCATATTATATGTATATGTTAAATTTTTCACATTAAAAATTTTCTGTACACTAAGGACTTTCTTAAAGTTGTGTATTCTTGTGCATTTCAAATTTATCTTCAACATTTATAGCTGATGATGACAGAGATGTCGAGGCGCGTCCTATGTGTTAGAAAATAAATATTGTTTTTACAATTTGCGGTTTTGCTTAGAAATTAGTAATTGTATTAGAATTTTACTGGTTTAATCTATAGTCATTCGCTCTATCCACTTTCTCGGAATTTTCGTTTTTTGTTTTCAATATAATGTGATTAATCAACGTCATAACGCCATCTCATTACTTTGTTTTTTTTTTCTTCCTGCAGTCAGTTACATTTATGCTGTGCAGCAGAGAAATAAATCCCAATCAAAGTAAATGGGCAACAGATACAAGACTCTCGTAAAACCAAGACCAACTATCGTATATGGTACAGAATGGTGATCAGGTAAAATAAAGAACAAAAAATGTATGATGGACAATTAGATTGCTTATAAGGATAAGTAGATTCATAAACACTGGAATTAAAACGGGTATTCGAAATGAAAGAGGTAAAAAACTAGCTGATTCTGTTAAGAGTAAAAAATTTTAATTACGAACACTTATTGTGATCTATCCGCATACGACTCGCAAAACTGTCAAAGTTACATAACGTTATATTTATCATCATCAATCTGTACGTGTCCACTACCGAACATAGGCCCCTCTCAGGTCTTTCCTTCTGTGTCTGTCTGGTGCGGCTCGCATCCAGTTACTGCTAACACACTTCATCTGGTTGCAGTGGCGGTTCCTTCATAAGTGCACATGTGCACGTGCACTCCCACAATAATTATTTTCATACAAACATTTATATAAATATTTAAAATTTATTATTCTATAAATAATATTTTTAATCAACTAATTAACCGTAACTGAAATCAGAAATTACAGATCCGCAGCTTATGAGTAATAGGTAACATTTAGTTATTTTTATTCTATTTAGACATGCGGAAACTTCACGGGTTCGAGACTTGAGACACAATCTCCAGAGCACTGCTCAGCTAAAAATTAATTTTCATTGGCCCAATACCACCGACCGCACTTCTCACTTCCCCGCAATAGCCCCGCGTTGTAGCTGGCCTGGTGTGCACAAATCGATTGTGATCGGTGATCCTAAATCCTATTGTCATTGTAACTTGTACGGACGGCAAATACACATTTAAATTTTGCGGTGTTAGTGTTGCTTATCAAGTTTCAAACAATTTAAGAATGGAGAGCGTGAATGTTAGCGTGGATTATTTAAAATCAATTAAATTTTCTTCACTATCTTTAGAAGAAAAATTAAAAGTGCACCTGCAAGTCCTAAACCAAATTTGTTAATTTCGAAGGTAACAAAATGCAAAAGTCGGGATTATAAACGATCATTTAAAATTGAGATTTATGAAAAAACTGACTGGTTGTGTGGGTGTGCTACTACCAATACTCTTTACTGTTTTCCGTGTTTACTATTTGGAGATGAGGAATCAGAATGGACAAAATATGGCATTAAAGACTTAGTTCATTTATCCGAAAAAATTAAAAAGCATCAACATTCAAAGTCACACATATCTGCTAAATTAGGTTTCAATTTATTAGGTAAACAAGATATTCGGCAACAACTAAATAGTGCATACCGATTAAATATTGCAAAACATAATGAACAAATAAAAAATAATAGGTACGTCTTATCAAAAATTATAAACTGTGTCAAATTTTGTGGTGCTTTTGAACTTGCTCTCCGCGGCCATGATGAAAGAAAGGATTCAATAAACCCTGGTATATTTAGAGGTCTCATAAATTTTTCCGCCGAATTGGATTTAGCTCTCAAAGACCATTTACAGCAAGCTACTGTGTTTAAAGGAATGTCAAAAGACATTCAAAATGATTTACTCGATTGTATGCTTTCAGTGTGTCAGGCACATATCAAAAAAGAAATTGCTGCTTCAAAATTTGTTTCCATTGTGAGTGATGAAACGAGTGACATTTCAAATATTTTTCAAATGGTTATAGTTTATCGTTACACTTTACAAAACGGGACCCCCGTTGAAAGATTTTGGACTTTTTTAAAACCAAATAACCACGATGCTGTTTCCTTAGCTGGCTGCATAGAAGAATGTTTAAGTTGTGTTTTATCAAGTTCCGATAAGTTAATTTCTCAAAGCTATGACGGGGCAAGTGTTATGAGTGGCGTTCATGGGGGTGTGCCAAAACTCATTCAGGATAAATTTAGATATGCCAATTATATACATTGTTATGCGCATCAGTTAAATTTGTTAATGTCTCAGGCAACAAGCATAAATACTAATGTACGCATATTTTTTGCTGATTTGACCGACATTACTAATTTTTTTTCAAATTCACCTCAGAGAGTTGCCATATTAGATGAAGTTGTGGGAAATAGGGTTCCATCAGCATCTGCTACAAGATGGAATTTCAAAATTAGAACGGTGAACATGGTGTATGAAAATAGAGAAGCCCTAATAGAGTGCATGGAAAGAATACAATCCACATCCAGGCAATCTGATACCATAACAAAAGCAGGTGCACTTTTAAGGTTATTGAATGATAATAAATTTGTATTTTGGTTGAAAGTTTTTCATCGTGTTATGCCCCACGTTGACATACTATATTCACAAATACAAAAAACTGCTACTGATTCCGTAATCGTAAAACGATGCCTGACTACATTTGAAGAAAATATACAAAAAGAAAGAGACAATATTCACACTATAAGAGAAACCGAGTTAACAGACATTGACGATAGTCAATCCAGGAAGAGACGGAAGAAAAATGACAGAAATTCTTATGTCTCCACAATTATTCAAGCTAAGGAAGTTTGCGATACTATACTATCTGAAATTAAAAGAAGGTTTTTGTTTACAGGACATTTGGAAATAGCAAAATTATTTTCAGTGGACAATTTTGAAATATACAGCTCAAATTTTCCTACATTGACATTGGAATCAGCAATTAACAATTATCCCTTTTTAAATAAGAACAAATTAAGGACTGAATTGGAAATTGTTTATAGAAGATCCGATTTTAAAGAACTTTCCGGAGCAGTTCACTTACTTAAATTTTTGATTGAAAATAATTTGCAAGAAGATTTTTCTGAAATTAATTTAATTCTTCAAGTACTTGTTACGATGCCAATGACAACAGCAGAAGCAGAACGATGTTTCTCTACATTGAAACGTATCAAAACTTTCCTTAGAAGTACTATGGGCAGGATCGACTAACTGCACTCGCCATGTTATCAATTGAAAAAAAAATGATTCAAGAAATTACAAATTTTAATGAATTGGTTATTGAAGAATTTATCTCAAAAAAAGACAGGCGACTTGATTTTCAATACAAAACTTGCTTGTAACATTTAAAAACTAAATTATAATTTTAAGTTTAATAAAATACATTATTTATTGTAGTTTCTTAATAAGATCCTTTGATTTTTACAATTTGACGACACTCAAAAAACTTTTGCTTACGGAAATAGGGCTGAAGCGGAGGCCTATGGTGTTATCTATTTTTATATGGTATATATAATATGTGTGCACCCCCAATATTTTACACCAGGCGCCGCCACTGTCTGGTTGGTAGTTATTGTCTTGACCTCCACTCTACAATACGTTTTGTTTGTCGGCTGCCTAGTATTCTGGTGGCATGTCCCGCCTAACTCCATTTTAGCGACACGGTTTTTTCGATATCCTTTGTTGTTTTCAGTTCTATGACGTATATCTTCACTTGGGATTTAATCTTTCAGAGAGAAATCCAACATCTGGCGCTCCATAGCACTCTGAGCCACGCGAATCTTGTTTATTACCTTTTTTGCGATCGTTGATGTTTCCGCTCCATAAGTGAGTACAGGTACCACATACTGGTAAAAGATGTTTCTTTTGAGGCATATGGGTAGGTCCAATTTAAATACATAGTTTAATTTAACAAACGCTTTCCCGGCTAAACTTATGCGACGTCGGATCTCACATGTCTGCTTATTTGTGACTAACCTAATTTTATGTCCTGAGTACTTAGACAATGCAGTCTGCTCAATATCCCTTCCAACAACAACACTATTACGATTTAACACCAGATTAGTTATTATTTGCGTCTTGTTCACGGTAATTTTTAGTTCTACCTTCAGGGAAGCATGATATGATTTTTCCAACATCATTATTGCCTCACCCATACGATCGGCTATAAGGACGATGTCATCTGCGAATCATAAATGACTGCGGTTCTCTCCATTTATGTTGATACCTGATCAGTATCAGTATCGGTAACTATGAGTATCAGTATATAAAAAAATGAGCAAACAGAAAGTTTTTGATTTCTTATCATATCATTGTATTAACAATATTTTTCGACAGAAAATGATCTCTAGTTGTTTTTCCAAATGAGGATAATATTTGTTTCATATTTATTGTAGAGTATTGTGTTGTTTATCACCTACTTCTAACTTCTATTTTTTACAGATATTCGAAAATGTATGAATGTTGCTCATTTTCAACTCTTCCTAAAAAAGAAACAAAAAGAAATATCTTTAGATAAAATACCAGTGATTTTTGAGCTTAAGAGAACTTTGAAAAATATAGCATTATTTACAAACTGCTTAATGCGGCAAAAATATGCTTCTCGTTAGATATGTTGCACAAATTGCTATAGTTATCAAAATCCATGTGGAAAACAGAAATAATGCTCAGCTGAAATTTATCCTGCTATCTGAAAGTTCCTTAATTACCTCCAAATCATAAACGGAATCACATTCGGATGGTGAAGCTCTTGCAATACATTAAATGACAAAAAACTGCTCTGTTTTGTTTCCCAGTGTGGAGAGAGTCCTTGAATGTACATCCGACTATCCTGACAGTTTTATTACCAAAGTTTATAGTTAGTTATTTATGTACTTATTGTGAAACAACTATTCTACGAAATAAGGATGTATTTTCAGAATATTTTTGCTATGTAAGGACTTTGATAAATTTGATTTACTGTAGGTATATTTTTATTGGTATCCCGGTCTGCTATCGATTTGATACAGAAATGATTTCACTTTGCGAAAAATATAATTCTAACTAAATTAAGGGAAAATGCTTATAGGTATACACCTATAAAAAAGTCAAATATATTTTTAAATTATGCTTAACAATAATTGTCAATTAAGTTTTAAAAGTATGCTTTAATCAATTTATTTGCTTTATTGTAAAATCGCTAATGATTCCTAACAAACTAAGGCTTGCTGGGTAAAGAAATAATCACTACACTAGAAATATACCTCTAAAGCAGATATAATTAATGCTTCACAAAGTTAAAATCTAGACTCTTTATTAATAAGAACAATATGAAAATGCAACTACATATATTTTATATTCTCTGATATTTAAATAGAAAATGTAGTGTGGCGGTGGATCGTAAAAATTAATTTTTACGATCCAGAGAAATATTTTTTGAATTTTTTGGACCATTCTGAACAAAGTAGTTCTCCAGTACTTTTTCTGTAAACCAGGTTGTTTTCGATTTAAAAAGAATTTAAAACAGAAAAAACGCAAAATTACGATTTTTAAAACTCAAAAACAACTTAAGATTATTTTGAAATTCACCAAGGACCTTAATTCAAGTTCAAACCTTGTTTTATCATTTCCCGATAAGTATTTTGGGTTTATTTAATTTTAAAACATTGTTTTTTAATCGTTAATGAAGCGCTTATGACAGGACGGGCGCTCGGGCTGCGGCGTCTATAAGGAAGAGAAACAAGATATATAGCAAAAATGATTGCTCGATTGAATTCTCATTGTACAAATGAGCGCTCGCCCTGCCATGCAAAGTTCATTAGGTTTATTTTTTTTTAGGTTTTTTAGATCATTATGAATAAAAAAATCTGATTTTTAACGTTGATCGTTTTAGTGTAACAAATAAATTAAAACTGAAAAAAAAAATCCAAAGTTACGACTTTTAAGTCTCAAAAACACAACTGAAAAATATTTTTTTAATTTACCAAGAACCTAAACTCAAGTTAAAACGTTGTTCATAACTTGAAAACGATAAATTTTACCAAAAAATTACTAGAGACCTAAAGAATTAAAAAAAATGTCCTGGTCGAAAACATTCATTGTTACAATTTGTTTAACCTTTCAGTAGATGCAGTTTTATTTTGTGTATCAGTAGTCGCACACGGTCTACTACACCGGTCATAAAAATAGTCCTCTGGATGCATTTTGTTTAAATTTCAATAAAGTATTTTATTGATTGTAGTTATTTTTAACAATATATATTATTATTGACATCTTTTGTTTATTTAAAATGTTAATTGACGTAGAACAAAAAATAGCTTACAATTTTTGTAATAGTTTGATTTATTCTCTTTTTTACTAAACAAATTACAATTAATTTAAAATTAAAACATAACATATCAGTCTTCAAGAACTATCTTAACCAAAAATAAAACATTATTTCAAGATTTATCATCATACAAAAATATAAGAGATGGCAAAAAACGTAATAAAATAAAGCCGGAATATTGTTACAGTCATTGTAAATTAGATTAAAATGTTCCAAACAAAGATACTTTTTATAAATCGAACAAAATTATTTTTTTTCTCGATTCTTTTTCCATCCACAGTCACCACACCTCCCAATTGCTGCTGCAGTTCTTTGAACTGGCACGATATCTTCATCTAAATGACAGATCTTCTGTAAAAGAATCATTATTGTCCTGAGTATATAGATATTTTGGCTTCGATTCTTCTGGTGGTTGTACATAAGGCTAAATGCTAAATTTTTCAAAACTGCTAGTCGAGTGTTTGTGGAATTTGGAATGTTACAATTGTAAATAACAAAGAAAAGGTTGTAAAAAACATCCATAGGCTATCTTCTACTAAAACATGCCACATCATAGTGTGCGCATAACTTATCTACGGTATCCACATCGCTTTTTGTGCTGTTATATATATGTGCTAATATGATTTATGGTTTTCCAGTTACAGGATCAACGCCATCCCCATGACACATAGTGGAATATAACAGAATATTTTTGTTTTTTTTTTGTTTACATTACACCAGTGTTCCTCTTGAACCAAACCCAAATGTAGTAGAGCCACTAGATCGTCCTTGATTGTTAGAGAAATATGCAGAAATTTCTCTCCTATTTACTTTTATTGTTCCCAAGAGAGTTAAACCATTTTCCTTCAAGCTTATACCAAGATCAACGCTGGTGTACCAATTGTCGGTGATAACATTTGTCTTAGATTCGTAGAGATGTTGACAGGCCCGTTCTGCCACTGCCTTGGTACTAGTGTCTAGATAGTATGGACCACCCACTTGGTTTTTACCAACGTATACTTCCATTTTACCGGTATAAAATGACTTCACATCAGACAGTGCAAATATTTTTATACAGTATCTATTGGGTTTGCTTGGTATGTACTGGAGGAACGTCCTCTAAAAGCCTCCAACTTTTCGTCCACGGTTACATATTGCAAATGAGAGAAACATTTTCTCCGATTGTCGTTCCACTTGGTAATAAGATCTCTTATTAGCGGTAATTTATCCAAACTAACTCTATCATACCTTGTATTGATATCATCAGTTCGCATGTACCTTAGTAAATTTCTAAATCTCGTGATGTTTATTGTCAGTCGGAATACCAGTGCCGTTCGTTTTCCACAAGTCTCTTGTATTAAGGATACTAAAAACAAGAATGGATAACGCAAGAGATCATGGACCTCATGGACGTAAGATAAAAACATAAAACAAGCCCAATAGAATACAAGCGAATCAACAAAATCATTAAAAAAAGTGCAGGGAGGCGAAAGAAAACTGGATGTCAACAAAATGCCTAGAAATCGAACAACTTCAGGAAAAATACGACACCTTTAATATTGGTAAAAAAGTAAAAGAAATGCCAGGCAGACACAAAAAGAGACAAGCAACAATATTCAAAAATGATAATAACGAAATAAATATGAGTACAAAAGACAAAGTAAAGAGATGGAAAGAATACATACAAACTCTTTTTGACGACGATAGACCTTGTTCTCCACCATCCAAAGATAATCGCATAAATGAAAAAGGCCCAGAAATAACCAAAGAAGACGTGATCCACGCAGTAAAATCTCAAAAAGATGAAAAAGCCACCGGTCCAGATAATATCAATGTGGAAATACTAAAACTAATTGCAGATAACGAAAGTAAAAGCCTAGACTTAATAACAGCACTATTCAATAAGATATATGACACAGGTACATACAGGTACAAAATACCAACAGACTGGTTAAAATCAACATTCGTAACATTACCAAAAAAATCGAATTCCTCACAATGCGATGATTATCGAATATTAAGCTTGATGTCTCATGTCCTTAAAATTTTTCTCAGAATTATCCATACACGAATTTACAAGAAGTGCGAGTTCCAGATAAGTGACACTCAATTCGGATTTCGAAACGTATTGAGAACAGGAGAGGCTCTTTTTGCTTTAAATGTGTTAACGCAACGATGCAGAGACATGAATGTAGATAAATATGCATGTTTATTTGACTATCAAAAAGCATTTGACTGCGTTAACCATCAAAAGATGATCGAAATTCTGAGTACAACTGGAGTTGATGAAAAAGACTTGCGAATTATCTCAGAACTATACTGGCACCAAACGGCAAAAATTAAAATAGAGCACACAACATCCGAAGATATACAAATCCAACGAGGAGTGAGACAGGGTTGCGTCTTATCACCGCTACTGTTTAATTTGTATTCGGAGTCTATATTCAGAGAAGCATTAGACGAGGTCCAAGGCGGAATTAAGATTAACGGAATCGGCATAGACAACATCAGATATGCTGATGGTACCGTCTTAATAGCAAGCAACGCACAAGAACTACCAAATATAATAAATGCGGTAGTTCTTCTTCTTCTTTTTCTTATAGTGCCCTATCCAATTAGTGGATGTTGGCGACAATTCTAGCATACTCCTTTCGGTCTTGTGTGGCTCTAAAGAGTGCATGGGCATCGAGGTTTGTCCAATCCCTTGTGTTTTTAAGCCATGAGTATTTCTTTCTTCCGATGCCCCGTTTTTCTTTTACAAGTATCTTCACTTCCATAATAAACTTTAAGAACTGGTACTTGTAATTTCGAAATATATGACCCAGATAAGCAGTTTTTCTTCTTTTTATTATTCTCAGCAATTCTCGTTCTCTGCCCATTCGATTTAATACTCCGACATTTGTTGTGTGATCTGTCGAGCTGTAGTTCACCATAACGAAATGTTCGGTTTACATCTAAACGTTTCCAAAACTAAAACTTTAGTATTTTCAAAGAGATCAATAAACGTACTTGTGTATGCCAAGGGTCAAATAATAGAACAGGTAAATTCGTTAAAATATTTCTTCTTCTTCTTCTTCAAGTGCCCTGTCCGTTGCGAACGTTGGCTATTAACATGGCAATTCTGATCTTATTTGCGGCGCTTCTGAATAGTTCGACCGATGTGAGCCCGAACCACTTCCTCAGATTTTGGAGCCACGAGTGTCTTCTCCTGCCTGGCCCTCGCTTACTGTCTATTTTTCCCTGGACAATCAATTGCAGTAGACGGTACTTATCGTGTCTCAATATGTGGCCTAGATATTCAAGCTTTCTTTGTTTAATTGTATTCACGATTTCTTTCTCCTTTCCGATTCTTTGGATTACCTCTATGTTGGTGACATGTTCGGTCCAGGATATACGAAGAATGCGTCGGTACACCCACATTTCGAATGCTTCTAGTTTTCTCGTGAGCGTCTCCGTCAGCGTCCAGGCCTCCACACCATACAGTAAGATCGGAAAAATGTAGCATTTAACTAGTCGTAGTTTTAGGGGAAGAGACAAATCCCTGCTTATGAGGAGCTTTTTCATATTGCTAAATGCTGCTCTAGCTCGTTCTATTCTCGCCTTAATTTCTGTGGCCTGTTCCCATTTTGCATTTACGTTGGTGCCAAGGTACACATAAGATTCTACATGGTCAATTAGTATGTTACTTATCCGTAACTGTCGAGCAGGCTGTTGCTTCCTGCTTATCAGCATCCACTTTGTCTTCTTGAAGTTGAGGCTCAGGCCGTATTCCTCACTAACTAAATAAACTCTTAAAATATTTGGGAGCAAATATCAATAGTCAGTGTAATCCAAAAAAAAAATCCTATCAAGAATCGAACAAGCAAGGAAAGCATTCATGAGCGTGAAAACATTCTTTACAAGATCAGACCTTAATCTGCAGCTTAGAATCCGAATGATCAGATGTTACGTTTTTTTGTGTTACTGTATGGCTGTGAAAGTTGGACAATGGACTCTGAAATAGAAAAAAGAATAGATGCCTTTGAGATGTATATATACAGACGGATGTTGAGAATTCCATGGATACAAACACTACTGTTGAGGTATTTCGTCGCATGTGTAAACAAAAAGAATTACTTAGAATAATCAAACAGATGAAAATGCAATACTTGGTTCATGTGTTGAGAGGCGAAAGATACGAATTACTTCAAGCTATCAGCTAATCAAGCTATAAGTTAAAGGAAAAGTACAGGGCAAAAGATCAGTAGGAAGACGCCAGAACTCGTGGCTGAAAGACCTGAGAAGATGGTCCGACCGCTCATACGCAGAAATCTTTTGCGCAGCAGTTTCCAAAACTACAATTGCCATTAGGATCGCCAACCTTCGAAAGGAGACGGCGCCATGAAAAGAAGATCGCTTTTCTCCGAGTTTTCTTCTACATGATCTTCTTCTGCCTATTCTTCTTCATCATCATACTTATAACACGTTGAAACTTCTTCAAAAAGTTAACTTCATAGAGCAATCACGAAATAATAACAATATCAGAATAAATAATAATAAAATGTACCATCATTGTGATTTACTCTTTTATTTTATAATAAAGAACTCCTTATATAAGAAAGGATTTAAAGATGACAACAATATCACATGTGCTTTACCAGTGCTTAACCATATGTAAGCGAATATACTGAAATCTATTCTGTCCTAAACCAAGCCAAACATACATGATAGATCAAACAAATGCATCTACTAAATATCGACTTTGACAGATCCCAGATATGCAAACATGCCTGGAACAATGAGCACAAAGTACAATGGGAAGATGCATCAATACTAATGAAAGAACGTCAAAAAGAGAAAAATTAAAGAAGCATTCCTCATCTTTCAGCAGCCACGAAGAAAAATGTGTAGCAAACCTATCAACAGAGTGTAGCAGGTTCTGGTTACAAATACTTAAAGAAGTCAGCAAATAGAACATACCAACATTATTGGATAAATACTATAGTAATAAGGTGAGATTACCACCCTCAGAATTTTCAACCCAAAAACATGGCTACTTTCGTACAAGATCGAGGCCAACTAAGACACTTGTCAAATTGGTCTAACAAGGCGCCAATTGATAAACATTTACAGGGTAGAACAACCTTTTTATTTGTAAAATAATCTCTTTTGAAAACGATTTTTCAGTTAAAATCAAAACGTCAAACCGACGTAAATTACTCAAACTCAACTATTTGTTGATTTTCTTGGCATGTTAAAAGTTCCGCCTTAATAAACAGCAGGACGGGATGTTTGGGGCACAATTGCTTTAGGGCGGTTAATGCACTCAGGGAATCGCTAATAATTAGAGAGTATTTTTAATGTCATGTATATTGACAAACGTTAATGCTTAGATGATAGAAAAGAGTTCAGTGAAGAATAAAGAGGTTTATGAAGACAGATGGTAAAAACTGTTAAAGTTATCTGTTGTGAAAGCCGCTCCCACTCCGTTTGCAGATCTGAATGCGTCGGTGAAAATAAGAATGTAATCATTAAAACCATTTAATATCTCTAGTACTTTCTGTTTGAAAACTTTTGACTGGTTCTCATTTCTTGAATGCAGAAAGGTTTGTTATATAAGGGACTTTAAAATAGTTAAGTAATTAATAAACATATAAACGATATGAAATCATTAGTAGGTCTATATGAAGATACAATAACGAATTATAAACTTCGTTTATAATTCGTTACCTAGAGTAACGTTCGAAACGTTATGTTTCCCAGATTTTTAGTCTACGGTTTTAAAATATTCCTTTCTGAAGCCTCGTTTAAGACTGTGGTAGATATTATCAAAGATGATGAGGCAATGGTCCTAATTGTTGTTTCTGTCTGATACTGATCACCAACAGCTAACTTGGGGCTATTTAAACCACAACATGTAAAAAATACTATATTATAAATAAATAAAAAAAAAAACGTTTTGCAAATGTTGATTTCAAAATACATGACTGGCCTATTGCGTCTTTCGAATTAAACTCTATGCCAAGCTTTTTTAGAGCTTTAAACAAAATATGAGTGGAAAACGGCATATTTGTTTCTTTGAATTATAGCATATGAAGGTAAATACCGTGGCAAAGCTAAGGTAAAATTTATGCTTATAAAGAAGGTTTGCAACGTTTGCCCTTATGCTTTTAAATTCTTTCCCCGCTGGCTTCTTTTTGTTTCTTTTAATTTTTCTAATGCTTGAAGATCTTTAGTGTCTCAAAACTTGTTACGTTTACTTGTGACTCTAAAAGGAAAAGAAATGCGAATAACTAACGAAAGTGCGGTATCTGAGGGATATTTCTACTGAAAGAGTAATAAAAGAAAACATGTGCAGCGACTTTGTATACTATTTTATTTACTTGGAAATTTCATCTCCCTTCATATTTATTCTAAGAATTTCGAATGTTTTGTATTTCCTCTAATTGTTTTTTAAGAATAATGCTTTAACTTTTTTTTAATTTCCTCACACCCGTAAGGGTAAACAAGTTTTAAGGATTAATAAAGTTGGTTTATTTACTAGGTTATTTAAGTAAATCATTATTGAAGTGGTATAATCATAACTGCAGACTCTTTACTAAAAACAAACTAACTATATTCTTCTTTCAACTTCTTTGAAATATCTTTTTTGCATTATTAAGGTATTGTAATAATGAATATACAATAATTTTGTTCAAGTACTTGGTTCTCATTTTCTAACAGCGGAAGAGCGTAATGCTAAGCATAATGCATGGAGATCTACAATAATAATAAGAAAAGAAAAAAAAACTACTGCACTCCATACAAAAAAATAATCTAAACTCTCTTCTTATTGGGCAACCAATTTACTCATTCAGTGATGGAAAAAAATATTAACTTTTCTAGACTTTGGTAACATGAGAGGCATTTTCAAGTGACCAATATCAAATCATTAACCCAAATATCTCTTTATCATCTCTTTATCATCAAAATAGTTGAACAAACGGAGCCCATTATGATACGGCGAGGAGTCAGACAGGGTGACACTATATCACCCAAACTATTCAATCAAGCTTTTTTTTTAAGTAACGTACAATTTCCCAGCTCGAAAAAGGGAACCTTAGGTATGCCCTGAGAGGTAACAACCAAGTAAATTATTTATAAATCTAATAAAATAGTGACACCACACAATTGATAGAGATAAAAACATCTGTCCTGCTCTGAAATTTCTAACCATGAAAACGATAACATCAAGTCCTCATATCAAGATATATCAGTGAAAGGCTGCATTGCCAACTTCCAAAAACATTAAAAAAAAATTGTTAAATGGCTTTAAATACGTAACCAATGCAGCATTTTTGAAATCGGTGCGCTTAGCAAAATTTAATACGATATTGTATATTTATATTATTTTATGTCATACTAGTTTATTATTGTGTTTTTATTAACTAACTACGTAATAGTGTACTTTATGCCCGCGTGGGAATAAAGTGTACTTTATGACCTGCATGGGCGTAAAGATACAGACAAAAAGATAACTTATTCGAAATTTGGTAAAAGATCTCAAAAATATCTTGAATTTTCACGGTTTTAGTTTGACAGCATTTCTGTAGCGTAGCAACATAACACGGACGATAAAATGTCTACTAGTAAATATATTGTCAAAATGAAACCGAATTTTCGGATTTTTTAGAACATATTTATTTGTAGATGCAATAACGAACTAGAATGACATAAAATTTTGCCCTCGGGCCAGAGGCCCTCGGGTTTGTAACATCGTCGCCCTCTGGGCATAAACACCTTCTGGCATTTAATACCCTTGGTACATAAATGAACTATTTTTGTACTTTTTATGATAATTAGTAACCGTGAGGGGATGACCCAAATTTAAAAAAATTAATATTTTTTTTGTAAGTAAATTTATATCGATAAAAACATTTTTCAATTTAAAAGGCTTACAAACGCCAACGTTTCCCTGTGATAAACCAAAAATGCCACACAATAATTATATTTTCCGTTGTAACTGTTGTGTAGGATAAAACGTTACCCTAGGAAAACATTTTCTGGCTGGCCTACCAAGCGCATATATTTCAATTTAAACCGTTCGGAGACATATTTCAAATTTGCAGCGAGCACAAGTATTTTATTATTTTATGTCGGGGGTAGTAAATTATTCACGAAAGGTTCTTATGTAACCAACTTTTGATAAAACGTTTTGGGTTTTTTAGATTTAAAACACTTGAGAGACTCGAACCTTACACTCCGGAATCAAAAGATGGCTGCTATAAAAATAATATATTGTTAGTGTTTTCCTACGGAATTTGCAAAGTTTCCGACTGCCACTTCATCAAAACAATTGCTATTATAGTTCAACATTGTTCCACGAGGGATTTATTTTGAATCTGCACATATATTTTCTGCACTATGAGGATGCCACGCGTGTAAGTTGTATAATTGAATGGTGTGCTCGACATATTTACTCTCATATTTTTAAGGATTTTGTTATAGACTTACTTCATTCTTATGATTGTATATACCTACAAGTAAAATTTTTTAGAAAGTACGAAAGAGAGAAAAAAACAGAAAATAGGAAAAGAAATACATATTAGCTGATAATAAAGCAGAAATTGCAGGAAACTTAAATTTATACGCTTCTTGTATCTATAGTGTCAAGCAGACGAATAAAACAATAAATTAGGGAATGAAGTTTATGCATTAAAACCGGAAAGCAAAAAAGAGGACAAAACTAACTCGATACACTACATAAAGAAAACAACACCCTTAAGACTATTGGATGACACCTAAGGACATCATTAAAATGATGGACCAGATAAACTTCGTACAAAAAAAATGGTCATTAAACATTCTTACAAATATCGCATATTACAATGTCCCAAAGTCAAATCACGCCACACTATCCCATGAGAATAAGAATAAAATGAAGAAAATAACTAAATTTTCTGTTTCTTTTATTCTTTGCGGTTTTGTGTCAATATCTTTGCGTCTGTCCATGTCATTCGTCTTCTCTTCAATATCTTTCCAATTACTTCATCCCATGTCTGTCTTCGTCTTCCTTTTTTGTTTTTTAATATTGTTGCTTTCCACACTTTTCTTATTGGTACAGCATCCTTCATTCGGTATAAATGACCCCACCAACTCAGCTGTCTCTGTTCTATAAAGTCCAATGTGGACTGTATTTTCAGTTCGTTCCTTATATCTATATCTGAGTTCCTTATTCCATTTATCTTGGTTAAACCTTTACGGCCTTGCTCTATTGCCGTTCCGTTAGTCTCCGTAATTTGCTGCCAAAAGTGCCAAAACAGGTCTATAAACTGTTTTGAAAACTTTCATTTTTGTATTCCGTGATATTTCTTTTCTGCCTATAAATTTTGTTCACTGTATGATACACTTAATTTCTGTTTCGTCCCCGAGATTTTTAAGTGTTTTCTGTGTGTTTTCTGTGTGTCTTAAAGTGTCTCAATTTTAAATTTTAACTTTATAATTTGGACTTTATAACAATTTGCCACATATTGTAACATAACTTTATCAAAGAAATTTGATAATTACAAGCTGATCTAATTGCACACCCACACAATTTGTACATCTATTCTTATTCATTGTCTCACAACTGTCACCTTCCAAAACAAAAATAAAAATCTCAATAAATAACACACATTTCATAAATATATCTCCAGAATAAATATAAATAACTTTAAAGAACTTAATGGTATAGAACATTACTTTCATCAAACAAACAATTACATTTACCTATCTCTACTTCATTGGATAAAATCTGTCTCCTCAAGAACTTCCCCGTTTACTGTTAAACAATTACAATAGTTGACTTGAGTTCTCCAATCAACAATACAAGATAGTTTGAACCATGTTCTTTCAACCATCAATTAATAGAGTACCGGCATGTAAGTAATGTTTTATTTATTTGTTTATTTATTAATTCATTACAGTTTAATAGACTATTTCACCAATTTGTGGGTCTCTCCTTGTCTGCTTAAACATTTTATTCATTTTTAAAAACCACAGACATGTAATATTGGCATAATTACTGTAATTTATATGATTTATATCACCTATCTTTGTTTTACCTTTATTAGACAACACCCTAATATGGGTTTATTATTTTCAGCATTTAATTAACTTTGTATCGTGACCTGAAGATGCTTTGCATATTGTAGAAAGCGAAACCGGTCGTCTGATAGTTAAATTAAATTGATTGTGAGTAAGTCTAATTTATTATTTCTTTTACCTTTTGAAATGGACTCACACAAGCAACACATTCATGATTTATATTTGGAAGTTTAAGTATAGTACTCAAGTAACTTTATTTTAAAGTTATTTTTTAGTTTTTGCAATTAGCACCAAATTGTCAGCAAATGCTTGCATTCAGTTTATTACTTCTTATTGTGCATGTCTTTATAACTTTGTCCATAAACAATATAAATAGTGTTAAGCTAAGTGTTTTTCCCTGTCTTAAGCCTCCATTTATTGTGAACGTATCTAATGTTGTATTATTACTAATTACGGCATTGTTGATCTCATTGTATATTTTTTTGTATCATTCTTAGTAATTTGTCTATTCCTTTTTCTCTTAGTATTTTCCATAATTTCTTTTTTGTTACTTTGTTGAAGGCTTTTTCTATGTCAAAAAATGTTACGTATATTTTCTTTTTTTCTTGCAGTGTTTTTCGTTTTACCTGGTTTAAAGTAAATATGTGATCCTGTATACTTCTACCACTTTCAAATCCACTTAGTCCTTCGTCTAATGTCATTGTTCTTAATTATTTGTTTATTTTTCCAAGAGTTTTATACATATAGAAGCAACGTCAATCCTCTGTAGTTATTACATTCTCTCCTATCTCCTTTTTTGTATATGGGTAATATTAGTGAGACTTTTCAATCTTTCGGTATATCTTTTTTTTACATGTTATTCAGTATTTTTAGTAATATTTGTTAATTTTTTCCCATGTTTTTTATAATTTCTGTTGTTACTGCGTCTACTCCAAGATCTTCCCCTTACTTTAACCTTTCTATTGCTTCAACTAGTTCTTCCTTGTTTATTGACTTTTCTGTGTTATCTTCAAATATATTATTTTGATTATTATTTATGTCGTTTGGGTTTATATCCGTTAGCAGTTCTTCGAAATGTTGTTTCCATCTTTCAACTATTTCTTTTGTTTCTATTACTAATTCTCTATTTTCATTTTGATATTTTATGTTTTCTTTTGTATTCTTATCGTTTTCAGGGTTCTGTAGTTCTTGGTTACTTTTGCTATCTTCTTCCATTTTATCTCCGAATTTTTCCCAATTGTCTCCCTTTGCTGCTGTTACTAATATATTTAGTGTTTTATTTTTATTTTTATAGTTACTGCAATTCTCGTTTCAGTTGTCTTTCAGATGTTATTTCCGTACATTGTTCTTCACTTTTACTTGCTTTTCTATTTCTTCGAAACACAACGCTGTCTGTTTCTTTAAGTATTTTTTTACTTGTCTGGCATACTTCGTTAACTGAATCCAGTAGTAGGTCCATGTAGTTGTTTTATAGATTGTTTATATCAATATTGTCGTACGTTTTTTTATTGTTCTAAGTATTTCGCTTAAATTGTTTTTTTCGAATATTTTTGGCATTTTTTTATTTCTTAGCTTATACGTTTTTATCGTTTATTTTTTATTAGTTTTTACTTTTCTGTACTAAGCTTTATCTTCTTTTTTATTTCAACGCTAATTAAGGAAATTAGGTCCTCACCAGGACAAGTCAAGGTTATCGAAGCATCCTAAACAAAGTCACCGTCAATGCCAGAGCCACTAAGCTACGTGTCATCAACCCTCAAAAGTTCTACGGCCACGTGTTCCATGTGGATAGATCCAGAAGTCGTATCTGAAACAGCTACAAAAGAAATTATCATGAATCAAATTTCATATTAAAAAAATACCAAATTGAAAGTCACTATGAACGCCGCCACAAGCGACAAGAAAAAGAAAATAATATTATGAACACCAGAGATGAATTCTTTAATTCCAGACAGCAGAAAATGCAACCATACCGGACAATTAGATAAGGCGAAAAGCTCGGGTTCATTCAAAAAAATATTCCTATGAGATTTTTTTTGCATAATTATTTTCTTTAGAGACCCCAAAATAAGGTTCAAGAGGTCGCCCAGGGGAAAGGGTTTTTTTTTATTTTAAAAATAATCTTTTTCGGCATAGCCAATTTTTTTTAATCTTTTTACTAAGTCTCTTGTAGTTTTTTTGTAAACGTGATTGTTTTCGAGTTATAAATAATTTAAAACTGACAAAAACGCAAAATTACGATTTTCATGGTTCAAACATAAGTAAAAAGATTATTTTTGAATTCATTAAAAACCTGAATTTAGGTTCAAACCTTGTTCTATCATTTCCCGATAAGTATTTTGGGCCTATATCATTTTAAAAAATTGTGTTTTAATCGTTAATGAAGCTTATGACAAGACGGGCGCTTTAGCTGCGGCTTGTATAAGAGAGAAATAAGATCTAAGTACAAATTTTTGCTGGTTTAAATTTTCATTGTACAAATGAACGCGCCCACTCTGTCACACGCGATTCATTATAAACTAAAAAACAATGGTTTAATAGTTATTTATGCACCAAGGGTTTTATTAAGATGATTACGTCTCGAAAGTCAAGGGATGGAAGTTGCTTGATCAGCGTAATCATACGGTAACACCAGTACTCTTTGGGCGAAATCACCTTAATAAAACCCTTGGTCCATAAAAACTATTGTTTATTGTGTATTGTGTAACCATTGTTTTTTGATTGATAATAAAGCGCGTATGGCAGGACGGACGCTCATTTGTACAATGAGAATTTAAACCAGCAAAAATGTCTCCCCTAGATCTTGTTTCTCTCTCTTATACACGCCGCAGCTCGAGCGCTCGTCCTGTCATAAGTGCTTCATTACCGAAATAATCCCAAAATACTTATCCGGAAATGAAAGAACAAGGTTTAAACTTGGATTTAGGTCCTTGGTAACTTTTTTACTTGTGTTTTTGAGCTTTGAGTATCGTAATTTTGCGTTTTTCTCAGTTTTAAATTCGAATCTCTCAGTCGAAAACGATCAAGTTTACAAAAAACTCGCAGGAGAACCATTTTGTTCAGAATGATCCAAAAATTAAAAAAAAATTGTCAGGACCGAAAAAATTGGTTGTGACAATTTGTCTTTTCGCCTGAGCGACCTCTTCAACCTTATTAGAGGGTATCCCATGAAAGTGACTATGCAAAATAATCTAATGGGATAATTTTTCCGAACGAATTTGAGCTTTTTGTCTTGTCTAAATTCTACAACCTCAAATAAAGATCACAAGGAGATAAAGAAACCAATAGAAAAAAAGAAAAAAATCAGCGTCAAAAACATGAAATCAATATTTAGAAGTAGAGGTGAGTCACAGTATTCTACTTATTTCTTCCTCGTATATGTCTAAAACTGAGAAAAATGAGTATTTCAATGACTTTCAAAACTAACATATTTTTTTAGCATATTTGTAACTAATTATATGTAGTCGGTTTTCAAATTATTAGATTTTCTTAATCTAAAAAGATAAATTAGCTCTTATCTTAAATGTGTAAAATATTAAAGCTGTTTTAGTCAATTAGGTAATAAATTCGTTTAGAGTTATGTTATCATCTTTGTATTTATTTAAACCGTTGAATTTTTAAACGCTTAATCCTGTAAGATACACATTTAAAACGATTTTACCCTTAATTGATGATCTTTCCTGTCTTAATTCTTACCTTTAGGCTTAGATTAATTCACGTGAAATCGAAAAACCCAATTAAATACTCCTTCCCTAACCTCTATAAATAAATTAATTAATCATCGGGTTTCCGGCTGTCTCGAACGAATACACGCACCCAAAAATTAGTTGGAAGTCTTTTTTTGTATAAAACTGCAATATATCAGCCTATTCTTATCGGGACTATCGGCCACAATAGGAAGGGTGTTGTGGCCTTCTATTGTTTGAAACCCTCCCTCCTTAATGAAACCCTATTTTTAGAGCCTTTGACTTTACTGTCTACTTTTCGCGAACGTATTATAAATTGAATGGATCCTCTCTAGAGTATTTTTCACAGGGGTTGAGCTTTTTAAGGGTCTCTGATTAATTTTGATGTTAAAACCTGGTAAACAGTTCCAAAAATGGACGTATAATAGCAAAAAAAAACTTAAATTCAGGCTTTTATTTTGTAGTAAGTTGTTATAAACTGAAAAGATAGTAGGGTAAAAAACATGTGAACTTAGATTGAAATCAAAGCACGTGGTGTTCGTGTGTATTAAGGTATAAAAAACGCTTATTAAAAGCTTAAAAATTTTTATTTTAAAGAAGATCTTTTCGGAATTAAATCATTCCATCATCAGTTTAATAAAAAGTTGTTAAAAACATTGTATGGCCACATAAAAACATTGGAAGGACGTATTAAACATCCGTATTAAAAAATAATCCTCATGATATTTACCAAGGTAAATGCAATAGACTGTTAACTTGTTGATTATTAAAAACTGAAAATGGGGGCATCTTACATGACCCCCTGTAGCTGGTGAGGTTTTATCGACTTACATTACCTCTGATCTGTTCTGGAGTCTTGGGCTAACTGACTCAGTTTTATGTTTTCGTCTTACGTCCATGAGGTCCATGATCTCTTGCGTTATCCATTCTTGTTTTTTGTTGTGTTTTATGAACCCGATGTCTTCTTCTTGTATCTTTGTTATTTTTGTTTTTAGAGCAGTACATGTTACTTCAATGTCTGTCTGTATCAAGTTTTCAATCGTTTTTATTTCTTCCTCAAGCTTGATACTTATTTCTTTTTTCTGTTCAGGGTTCTTCAGTTGTGAGATGTCTATTTTTCTTGTCACTGTTTTCTTTTTGACTTTGAGAAATCTTTTTAATCTAAAATCCATTATAACTGGATTGTGATCGCTATGTATATCAGCTCCAGGGTATGTTTTCGTAGATTGTATGTACTTCTTAAAGGTGTTATTGAGCAAAATGAAGTCAATTTGATTTCTAACAATTCTGTCTTCTCTGTCTGCAGGTGATTTCCATGTGTATAGCCTTCTGGGATGTTGTTTGAAGAAGGTATTGGCAATTAACAGATTGTTTTCTAAGCAGAATTGTACAAGTCTATCTCCTCTATTATTTCTGGTACCTAGACCGTATGCTCCTATGTGGTCTTCTTCAGCACCACGACCAATTTTAGCGTTAAAGTCACCCATGATCATCGTTATCTCACGTCTTTTTGTCAGTCTCATTATTTCGTCTATGTTGTTATAAAATTTTTCGATTTCTTCGTCTGACTTGTCACTTGTTGGAGCATAGACCTAAATAATATTTAGTTTTCTGGGAGTTGTTTGTAATTTCAACATTGCTACTCTATCATTTAGAGGGATGAAGTCTATGACTGATTGAGCAATTTTGTTCGACACTAATATAGCAGTTCCATATTGATGTTCTGGGTCGGTTCCACCTGAATAGTATATGTATCCATGTTTTGTTTTTTGTATTCCTGATCCAGACCATCTTACTTCACTCATCCCCAAGATGTCTATTTTCAGTCGTACCATCTCGGCTTCAGTGTTTGCCAGTTTCCCGAACATAAATAAGCTGCATACGTTCCAGGTGGCAATGCGTACTATTTGGTCGTATTATTGTATTCTCTGTGCACTTTCTTGGGTAGTTGACGGGGGCATTCTTCGCACCCTCTCCCCATTTAAGGGGTGCCCCGGACTGAGGGCCATTTTCTTTTTCTCGTCTGCCATTTAGATTTGTGGAAAATATAATGGGGTGGTTTTCCCGTTGCCTTCCCCATCGCAGTACCACAACCATTTAAACTGCTCCAGTCATGCTTGTGGTAATCCAGTTTCAAGCCGGTCCAGGATCATTTCCTCTACGCCTTCTTGATTTGCCTGCTCTGCAGTAGGCAAATCAAGAAGAGATCGGATACCAAATGAGAGAATACGAGAAATGATGGGAGTCAAACATACAATAGTTGATGACATAAAAACAAAACAGTTAATATGGTACGGCCATGTACAGAGAATGCCAGATGACAGGATTCTAAAACAGATTTTGACGTGGACACCACAAGGAAGAAGAAAAAGAGGAAGGCCGAGAAGAAGCTGGAGAGAGGGAATTAAAAAAGCACTAGAGGAAAGAGAAATCCCTCCAGGCCTATGGTTAAATAGAGAAGAATGGCGGTTAGGAGTCGGAAGGCGTCGGAGAACGCTGTGAACCGATAGTAGTAGTAGTAGTAGGTAAGTTAAAATCTAATTATAAAATTATTTTATAGATACTTAATTGTTAGTTTTTACATGTATGTACAAAAACATAAAAAATATTAGATACTTTATATAGTTTCATACAAAAAACCATGTGTTATTTTAAACGAACGTGGTGACTCAAAGGGTATTTAATTTTCAGATTTCATTCTTCGAACATATGTCTAGAAAGCCACTAACTGGAGATGGACTCCTTGATATTATCAATAATATCAGATATCAAGATTATGAGCGATGATGAGAAAAATGATGAATTACAGAAGTCACAGGATACCTCAGATGTTGATAATTCTGATTTAGAAGGTAAGCAATATTGATCAAGTAATACCATGTTAGAAAATATAAATAAATTTTAGATAATGATGAAAGATCCCAAGAACACAAATTTGACACCGAAGATCAAAATAAAGTAGGTGAAGACAAAAAACATTGTAGAAGCCCTTATATATGCAGAGATACCAAAAAAAAAGTTGGACGTCCATCAACCACTAATGGATCTTGTACACCACCAATCACCAAAAATAAAGATGGAGCAAAGGCTATTAAGAGAAGTTCGTATATGTGCCCATATTTAAACAAAGAAAGCAAAGTGCAAGGTGTAAAAATGGAACCAGCCTGAAAAAAATACACGTTAGTTGTAGTAAATACAAAATTCATTTATGTATTGTCCGTGAACGCAATTGCTTCCTTGATTTTAATTCAAAATAAATATTTTTTTTACGATTTTTTTGTGTAGTTTTTTACATGCGCGACCGTTGAGTCACCATAGTCGTTTTAACGACCATTCATTTTTTCGGTAAAAATTGGTTCTATGAGCAAAATTTTTTGTTTATAAATCTTTAAAAAAAATCATATACCTCAACCTCCAAGCTTACAATTTTTATCTTTACGAACAAAAACTCATGACTGAAAGGGTTAAGGATGCAAAAAGAAAACGAGCTGTTAACTATAGTAAATACAGCCAAAATCGAATACCTCGATCACATCATGAGGAACAGCGAAAGATATAGGTTGCTGCAATTAATTCTACAAGGAAAATTAAAAGAAAAACTAGCACCAGGAAGGCGAAGGATTTCCTGGCTAAAAAAATCTACGTACGTAGTTTAACACCATAACCATAAACCTTTTCAGAGCAGCAGTTTGCAAAATACAGATTGTCATGATGGTCGCCAACATCCGAAACGGATAGGCAATACAAGAAGAAGATGCTACAAACTACTTCCAATTAAAAAAACAACAACAATTTTTGTTGATTAAAACCGACTTTTATAAATTTAAATTTATGAATTTAGTTTTTGAAATAGTGAAATCGCTTCGATTTTAAACCCTTTATCTTTGGCGCACAATGGGCGGCTTATTTTTAAAGAAATCGTTTTAAATTTTTTTTCTAAACATGAATTTTTATTGTTTCAAATAGTTGTTTTTAAACTGCACATTGTTTATAAACAAAGCCCGGTGAATTTCTAAAAAAAAGGGTTAAATCGGGTAATGGTGGGACATTATGTTTTTTTTGAGTATGTGTAAAAATATCAACATAACGAATACAACAAAAAATAGCTTGCTATATGTTATTACGTCAAAGTGATTTTAATTGTTTACAATCTTAAAATCACAGTACTTCTGCAAACCAATTTTACAATATTTTGTTTCAATTTTTTAATCTGTACATAATTTAATTTGATAAAATAAGCATTTTTTTTCTAGTCTGGTGGTTTTTCAATAGTTTCAAATCAAATCAAATTGCAATGTTACATTGTTTATATATCGTTTATCAGTAAAAAATGACGTTTATTCTTTTGCATAGAGTTTCGTTCGAGCATTCGAACTGTAAGCATGCTATCAGTTATAGCAATTAGCAATAATCGATTTTGAATATTAACAAGTTATAATTTTTACCCAATTATGGTATGTTTTCTAATCAAATAATTATTTAGTGATAAAGTGAGTGTAATTTCCTTGTATATTTCCAAGAGTAATACCACTAGTGATTCAATTTTCGCAATAAGTCTGTCGATTTACTTCTAAACTAAACTGAGTTGCTTGAAAACACCACGAGTCCGTAGGACGAGTGGTGTTTTCTTTAAGAAACTCAGTTGAGTTTAGAAATAAAAGACAGACTTATAAGCTAAATTAAATCACGAGTGGTATTTTATTAGACTATTTCATGAACAAAGTGATAGGTCAAAAATTCAGTAGAATGAGAGGAAGGAATTTAATAATAATACATTTGATCTAGGTATTTTGCAGTAGTGTTCCATATGGTTTTAATAACATTCTCCTTGTAATCACTACCATCAATTTTTCGAATGTTAAAGGCCCAGTCTTTTAGAATGAATGCTAGTCTTTCGTTGTTATTTTCTGCATCTAATTTGTAGTTGCGATCCACACAGAACATCATAAATTTTCTCCATATATAAGATTTAGATTTTCTTGTGTTATTCAGTATATTTTCTTCAATGTTTTGGTTTATAACTTCGTTTGAAGTACCACCGAATCGACTCATTTTGACGTACAGCTACAATAGTTTTTTTGGCAAACGTCAAACTTTGCTTTGCGATCGGTATCCATGGTTACGTCGTTGAAAACACGAAGCTGATAGATCAATCAGAATTGAAAGACAGTTGGTGTTTTCGCGATAACACAAGCTGTCTTTGGTTTGTGATTGGTCAGATTATGTGAAAATTTTAAGATGAGTGAAATAGTCAACTAAAGTAAGATACACAATATTTTATACAATCTACTAAAAAAAAAGAAAATAAAAACAAACAAATTTACTATTGTGTAATATCTTTATGCATCTTATCAGTTCGATCTGCTTCAATGCTGGTCCGACCTGAGAGGGTATACATCTTCTTCTTCAAGTGCCATCTCCGCGGCGGAGGTCGGCAATCATCATAGCTATTCGAACTTTTGAGACGGCTGCTCTGAAAAGGTTATTTGATGTACATCCGTACCACTCTCTCAGGTTGCGCAGCCATGACATTCTACGCCTCCCTATGCTTCTCTTTCCTTGGATCTTTCCCTGCATGATCAGTTGGAGGAAGGTGTATTTCTCTCCACGTGTAATATGTCCGAGATATTCCAATTTTTTTTTTATTGAATTGAATTGAAGGGTATACATAGTTATTGGAAAATAACGAAACTACATAATATTTGTTCTATTAATACTGACACCAACTCTAACAATCAACAACATAGTTACTCAAGACCTCTTAGCCAACCGAAATTCCCATCTAAAATCAAGCTATAGTTTTCAACTCGCTTAATGGAATACAACTATGGGAATATCTTACATCCATCTAAACTAAAATCAGTCCAAAAAAATATAATTTTCTCGTTTAGGATATCTAACAATAGAATATGTGTTTACCTATCCAGTGTGGCACAGATCGATGAATTCATGAACATTGATAATGGAATAATTAAAGTACATACAGAACAAATTCAAGCTCGCAGATTTTTTACTCCAAGCCAACGCTTATATTATCTAATGTATACACATCTATTTCATATAATGTATAGAACAAGAACTCATATAATAAGGCTATAACTTAGTATCTTCTTTAAATTTTCTTATAATTAAGGCAACAAACCCTTTGTACAATCACATTCTTATTTTTTGATGATACATTTATATCTCACCTCCCAACAATACACTCCCAGACTCTATAGTATTATCTCATGATAACATATCATATCGTATTTTTCTGTCTTATGAAAGCCAGCTGTGTTTAAAATGTAATTAAACAGGCTATTTCTCAAACAATTGTTAACTACAGTAAGTCAAGAGTCTGCAAACAATGTGCTACCACTCAAAATGAAATCCCTGCCACGTCAGCTCTACGAATAAATGACAAATCTTTATTTTCTTAACCTCTAACCCATAAAAAAGCACCAAATACACAATATATTAATAATAATATGAATAAACAACTATCCACAGACATTTTTTCACCTATCCCAGTAATATACTCCCATAAAAAATCTACATAAAACAAGTTCCAACGCAGTATTGCAGACCTCGTCCTCGTCCACATAAACTTAAGTTACATTTTCAGTACTAACTACTCAAAGAAAGAAGAAAACAAAAATTATTACTGAAGAAGAATCATGCCTGGCCAAAATACATGAGCCAAAATCTAATGAAATATTGCCGTTACTGGAAACAACTAGAAGAATATTCGAAGAAGAATCGTTTAAACTCAGTTTTGACCAAATCGGGCAAAAGCTAGCCCGACTAAGCTAAATATTTCAACTCTAAATAGTTCTACCCCAGCAAGTAAAGTGTGGCAAAATATAAGGAAAAATATCTGGGAAACAATGTTCAAATAAAATACCCTTCCTAGCCGAGAGAGTATGTTAACTAACTTTGTGACACTAATATGGCTATTAAAAAAAGTGGTTATTAAAATAGAGGTGAAAATTAAGAGACGATTGTCTTTTCTAATGTTACATCATAAAAACAAAAAAGAAAAAAATATTGTTAATAAAAATAAAAACATTTTTGGGGTGAACCACCCTTACACCTTAGGGTATAAAAATAAAATGCAACCTACTCTCAGACCTACTGAATACACATACAAAATTTCATAACAATCGGTCCAGCCGTTTCGGAGGAGTATGACGACTATGAATAGGAGTTTTAGTTCATTTATCATTATTTATAACGTTATTATTATTCATATTATTTATTTATATTTATAGTTGTTCGTTTTAGAAAAAACGAGTATATTGGATGAGAAAATGCAAATCTAGAGCAAGACAGATTAAATATTTTTCTAAAGCGTAAGCACTGGTTATATCTACTCCGACTGTGACGTCAACTAAGACTGCATCGGAAGACTGAATCTTCAATAAAATGCAACGCTTGAATTAAAATGGGTAATGCCATTTGAATTACGACGAATTTCAATCATATGTGTATAAAGACCGTTGAGAACGGTACAGCTAACTCTCTTTTACTTTTTCTTATATGTACAGGACCGAACTAAATTGGGATAAAAACCATAAAATTGTTTATAAAGTTAACCAAAGTCTGGTTGATGTCTTCACATTACAAAATAGATTATATTAGTTTTCATTGAAACTATTAAAGAATAATGTAAATTAAAAAATTATACCAGAAAAGAATTTAGATTTTTTATATAAACAGTAAATATTTAAAACTGCGATAAAGTGAAGTTATGCAGTAAAAATGATTTCACCATTATTTTCCCCCGTAACAAAGAGTTAATTAAGTTCAATATATTATGACGTGTCAAAAATGAGAAATAAACGTGGTTTCAAATAAAATAGTGTACATATAGTTCATCAATTATGGCAGAATTGTACTCGTATCGTTTACCGGTTTCCACTTTTATAACTTTGGGTTTAAGATGAGTTTAAATAAATTTTTAACCTTGTTAATCCCATCAGACCTCAAACCAGATAGACTGATAATATCAAGCGAATGGCGTGGCACGAATGGATGCAAAAAATAACAAACAGAAATAAACGGACACACCTAAGGCAGGCTTATATGAGACGATGGATGGAATAGCTATTGATGATGAGTCCCATCACTCCAAAAGAACAAACGTACAAACAGAGTTTGGGCAAATTATGTATAGATTAATGAAAGAATATGTGGGAACAACTTAAGAGAATATGGTTCAGCTAACATCCTCAGAAATAACAATGCAATAGTTGCATATTACCATAATAAAACAAGAATTCCTTCCTAATTTAGGAAGTAAGTCCAGCCATAAAAGCCGTCATCATTCTCGGACGAAACTAAACACTTAGATTTTCATCTTTCTGCCTGAAGTTAGCAGTTATCGTTTAATCTCTGAAAATGCTAACAAAAATGAACACGTTCTATGCTCAAAGGTACAAAATCTTCAAACAAAACAAGTTCAACAAAGGATCCCAAAACGTTACAGAGTATTATGTCAATGCAGATAAACTTACATTTATTAAGAGAGGAATTATAAAACAAAATTGAAGAACGAACTTACGTAGTAGAAATAACAGTAAACAACTTCCAAACTTATGTAGTACACACTATATTTAAATTAAAAAACATTATATGTATATATGAAGGTATTTCTCGCCTTCCTATATACAGTTTTCATAACGCTTTAAGTTTAAATACTGTAAATAAAAAGTCACGAGGAAAATAAAATTCCTGTAGTTGGCTGGATACCATGAACTGGGAGTTGCCATCTAGAACCTATTCAGACAAGGCCTGGGGACCAGCAACAACCCCTATTGGGATACGTTGCAATAATGTAACACACAACAAATTTTGTAACTTTTTATGGGTTTTTACCCAGATATTTAGTGGCTTGATTATGTATATCTGGTAATATTACACTGGCGATGGACTTTTTAGTCCGAAAACGTTTTGTGATGCAGTACGAAAGGGTATTTTTAATTATATACCTTTTATAAAAAATGTTTAAATAAAACTTTTGCAAATAGAAATGACGAAAGACTTTTAAATGATGAGTACAAGCATTTAAAAGACGATGTAAATAATTCAGCATCCATCGCATCTAGTTGAAAATGAAGGTACGATAAAAACCCGTACTTAACTAGGCCTAAAAGGATCGTCAAACCCACTGAGAGACTCAATTATATTTAATTGTTGTTTTATATTGTAGAACTATAATTTGGTTTGAAATTTATACCAGGAACCAGATATCGTAAAGTATATTAAGATAGGATGTCTGAGATGGATAGGGCATGTAATGCGGATGAAACAAAATGAGCCAGCTAAAAAAACGCTCTTTGATAGATTCATTGGTCAAAGAAGAGGAGGAAGACCCAGAAAAAGGTTCCTTGATAATATGGATGACGACATGAGAAATATGGAAATACGTGCTTGACGTAGGAAGGCAATGGATAAGGACGACTGGAGAGAAATTATTGAGGAGGCTAGGACCCAAGCAGGGTTTTAATCCAGAATGATGATGATGATGATAATTTGCTAGGCATAATATGATGTATACTTTATAATATCGTCCTATCTTAATATACTTAATGTACTTCTAGAACTTTGTTTAATGAATAACCTCCGAATTAACAACACACTTTGACCACCCAATACAACATAAGATCACCTGGTCAGATACAAGAGGACGTAACTCTATGATTGACTACATTATAACAAACAGACAAACAGACAAATACAAATAAAAAATAGAAGAAAAGTTAAACATAGAAAGTCTAGAAGAAGAAGGGACACAAAACTTGTATAGAAACAGACTAACAGAAAAGCTAAACAGCCATAACCTAGAGACTAAAAAGAATATAGAATAAACCTGGAAAATTATTAAAAAATATATTCAACAAGCAGCGAAAGAAGCTTTAGTTAAAAGAAAAGTTAACAGAAATAAACGGGAATACAAAACACCATGGTACGACGAAAGGGTAAAAGTACTAGCAAATGAAAAGAAACAAGCTTTCCTAACATACAAAGGAGTGAAGACACCGGAGGCACGAGAAGACTACGTGAGAATCAGGAATAGAGTAAACCAAGAAATAGATAACATCAAAAAAGAACACTGGGAGAAATTTACCAAAGATATAGAATACGACCTCTATGGATCCCAGAAAAAGGTGTGGAAGATGATAAGGAGACAAAAAACAGAAATGAATGAATTTGTACGCATAGATAACATTACGGAGGAACAATGGACTGAGCATTTCACGAAATTATATGGAGAAGGAGAAGAAGAGAACAGAGAAATAATCATTAACGAAACTCACGATAAAGTACTAATATCAGAAGAAGAGATACAAGAACGAATAAAAAAATTAAAAAACAGAAAAGCACCTGGTCCTGATAAGATAAACAATGAACTGCTAAAATATGGAGGAGGAACACTACGCAAATGGATCCTAAAATTATTCGTCGATATAATAAATACCGGAGTTTTACCAGCCACCATTTTGGAAGGAAAGTCTCCTGCTACCGATACTTAAAAAGGAAGACTCGAGAAATCCTGAAAATTATAGAGGCATTAGTCTGATGAATAGTACATTAAAATTGTTATCGGCAGTCATAAAAGATAAAATCGAGGAAAAAGCGAACATGGCAGATGAACAACAAGGCTTCCGGAAGAACCGCAGCACAATAGACGCAATTTTTATTATCAGATAAATAATAGAGAAGTCTATTGAATATGGAAAACCAGCATACATGTGCTTTGTAGATTTAAAAAGTGCTTTTGACAGGGTGAAGCGAAATGACATCTTAAATTTATTACAAGCTTAACAAATAGACCATCAGATAATAAGGACAATTAATAAAATTAACAAAACAACAAGACCAGAGTTATAATGCCAACAGGGGAAACAGAATGCATATAACTAAAAGGAGGAATCCGCCAAGGACACTCGCTTAGCCCATTGTTATTCAATATGGTGATGAATCAAATAATTCACGAAGCAAGAAAACGACACGGATACCACATGGGAGCGCATAAAATCACGATACTATGTTATGCCGATGATGCAGTACTAATTGCTGATAACGAATATAACCTACAAAGGCAGCTCCACACCTTCAATATCACAGCAAACAAGCTTAATATGAGATTATCAGTAGAAAAAACTAAATGTATAGTGATCAGTAAAGAGCCGCATAGATGCAAACTAGAAATAGACGGCAAAATTGTAGAACAAGTAATGAAATTCAATTACCTAGGAGTAGAGATCACTAGTGACAGGGATATAAGAACAGAGACCACAAGGCAAGCATCAAAAGCGGCAAGAGTAAGTGGTTGCCTCTGAGAAACCATATGGAGAAACAAATATCTGACCACGGAAAGCAAAATGAAAGTATACAAGACAACAGTAAAGGCCAATCCTAACATATGCAGCGGAGACAAGGACCGATACAAGAAAGACGAAACAACAAATCAACAATATCAAAATAAAAGTATTAAGATCAATAGCGGGCATATCTATAAGAGACAGACAAACCAACAGAAGTATACGCGAACAATTCAAAATTCAAAATTAACAGGTGGATAAAAACAAGAAAAAAACTGGAACGAACATGTAAACCGAATGAGACCAGATAGATTAGCGAACATCTGTAAAAACAACAAGCCGTATAGTAGAAGACCTGTTGGAAGGTCGCCAAAAAGGTGGAAAGATAATGTACAGTCAACAACGACTGAAACAGAATAAGAGGCAGACAAACAGGAGTAATCCTAGTCGCGCGAAGAAGAAGAAGAAAAAGACTTTTTAATATATATATATATATATATATATATATATATATATATATATATACATATATATATATATATATATATATATATACATATATATATATATATATATATATATATATATATATATATATATATATATATATATATATATATATATATATATATAGTGGCTGTCTTATTACAGTGTGTACAATGAAACAATTCTTCGGCAAATGCGGTCCTGGGAACTCCTACTAGATTATACTTCCGATTTCAATTCGATTCCATATTCGAAATTTTTGAAAGCAATTACAAAGAGGCTCATTCTCATGCCGACTACGACACCTTTTTGCCAGAAAATGGCCGCGGAAAATGCGTGCAGGTTGCTTGTTATCGAGATTTGAATAAAACTCGGCTTTTCTTTTCTTTAAGTCGGATTTCAAGTGTTCCTTGCGAAATTAAAAAAAATAAAAGTACCCATTCGAGGAATTTTTATGTATTCTTTTTTGCTTTTAAAGGTGCCTATTCAATTGAGAGGAATGTAATTTCCGAACTACTTTAGCGACACATTTAGATTATGCAGATAAGGTTTTTGGGACACATACAAATTCTCGGTGGAAGTTCTTATAATAGACGTGTTGAAAAAAGAATAAAGTCTACTCAGAAAAGACTTTATATTGGAAGTGAGTAATTTGAAAAATAATCCAAATTTCTAAACTAGTTATATTGTAATCAATCTGTTTGAATAGTCCTACATAAACCTAGATCAAACTTTAACCAGTTAATAAAAAAAATTAAAATACTTAGTAAAATACGAGTATAAAAATGCTATGAATACTGGGGTGACTATTAATAAATAATGATATATGACATAACTTTTGTAAAATTAGTTAATATCTTTAAAAAACAATTTCGAAGAAAATAAGATAGTCTAAAATTTTTTAGATACTTTTTGTTACTTTTATAACATATAGAGGGAACCTATTTGTCAGAAATATAATAAAACTCACAAATAAAGTCATTTAAAGTTAAATCTAGGCTTGTCTTAAGTTTACCTGTGTGTTTCTTTTTTTTTAAGATGTTCAAGACCTCTTAAGTATATGAAAACCGTACAAAATGAGTTGACATAAGAAACTAACTATTCTAAACCGGAAATGATAGTCATTTCATTGATGTTTGTAATGAAGCAGTGACTACCTATGAATGCATCTAGTAAATAAACAGACTTGAATCTTGAATCCAATAATAAGAACACACTGAAAAAATTTATTACAAAATGGATAAGGTAGAAGATGAAATAAATTTAGAAGGGATACACAAACATTTTCATGTTCATCTGGCTAGAAGGATGTTAATGGAGTGGTTATTAAATTAAAAACTATATGAAGGTTTTGACCTCATGTTAATCACCTACGATTTCTAAAGTAAATTAAAAACAACAACAATGAACAAAAATAAAAAATGAACCTAAAACTAGAAAGATGTCATGAGAAAAATAGTCACGGTCCAAACGTAACTAGAGAGGACGTAAGAATCCTCTTGGGGGCAAAGTTAAAGAAAAAGACAACGAAGGGGGTGATAAAATATATACAAAAAAACGTTTGATCCTATTAAAACAAATACCGGGCTGTGCCAAGGAGACCCTCTCTCCTGCATACTGTTCTGTCTCTGGAAAAATAATACGTATGCCACAAATCATAACCATTGGTTCAATTTATAATAAATCAGTGCAAATCCTTGCCTATGCTGATGATATCAATATTATTGGGACAACGAAAAACGCTGTACGAGAGGCGTATGTAGCAATAAAAGAATCGGCGACAAAATGGGTTTATTAATAAACACCAACAAAACGAAGAATATGATAATTAGCACACAACCACAAATACTACGACTACTTGTTATAGACAACGACATCATCGAAGCAGTGAAAGAATTTGTATACCTGGAAGCGCTCCTTAACACTGAAAATAATACTACCGCAGAGGTAAACTGCAGAATTTTCACGGCCAACAGATGCTATTTTGGGCCTAGTCCTAACATATGGTTCAGAGACCTGGACTCTAACAAAAAGTAATGAAAACATGTTAGGATGTTTCGAAAGAGCAGTACTAAGGCGAATATATGGAGCAGTGAATGACAATGGAGTGTGGAGAAGATGATACAACATTAAACTTTATAGAATATACCAGAAACCAAATATCGTAAAACATATTAAGATAAGACGTCTGAGGTGGATGGGGCATGTAATGCAGATGGAACAAAATGACCCAGCTAGAAAAACGCTACTTGATAGACCCATTGGTCAGAGAAGAAGAGGAAGACCCAGAACAAGGTTCCTTGATAACATCGATGAAGACACGAGAAATATAGGAATACGTGCTTGGCAAAGGAATGCGATGGATAGGGACGACTGGAGAGAAATTATTGAGGAGGCTAGGACCAACGCAGGGCTGTAAAGCCAAAATGATGATGATACAACAAAATACCTCTTTAAAAATTAGAATATCTTTTAGCGACATTGTTTATCAATAATATATTATTTGAGCAAAAACACGGGTCTGGAATAATTTAATGAAATAAGTGATAACGTGCTCATTAAAAAATTTTTTTTGGTTAAGGTTTCTTATCACTCTTACTTCTCTACCTTTATATAAATATTCTAGACAAATTATTAGTATTAACATAAGTTGTCTTACATTTATTAAGTAACTATCTACATGTAATATATGTATTAACGTATGAGGCAAAAATATTAAAAATTACCTGATAATATAAAAGTGTTAATGCCGGATTACACAAATTCTATTAACTGCGGTATACGACATTGCAAACCACACTCAATCGCGATAAATTAATCACTGTATCACTGTAAAGCAGTCGAGCACTGGCGACAAAGGGAAATAACTGGTATGCTAGTTTTTGCTAGATAAAATAAAAAGGAACAAAAAAGTTACCACCAAAACATGTTCGAAAATGATGATTTTTATTTGTACACGTATGATCCAAAATATTGCATCGATGGTTTTTGACCAAATAAAAGTTTTTATTATTATTTCGTAAAACTTTTTGGAGATTAGAATTTTGAACAGTGGTTTATTTGATAAAATTAACCAGGGAGCGGTAGCGCTAAATTGTTTTGTATTCGGTGGAGTGTTAAAATTTATCTACCATACCAAGTTATAATTTTTATTTGCGTTGTGTATTTTTTATGGTTTACACAAAACGCGTTTTGTCTATTATTATATATGCATATATTTCCTAAAAACGCCAAACTAATACAAATTAAAAGAAGATTACAAGAAATGAAAAACAACAAGAAATGAAAAACAATAAGTCCCTCGGAGGCGATGAAATAGTGGCAGATGCCTTGAAAGTGGCTGGAAAAAGATTATGGCACGTCCTTGCCAAACTATTCACTAGATGTTTGCAGAAAGCAATAACACCAACCCAGTGGTACAACGCAGAAATTATCATACTTCATAAAAAAGGGGATGCTACCGACCTCAGGAATTACAAGCCCATAAGTCTACTTTCACATATTTATAAACTATTTACAAAAATAATTACGAAACGACTAGAAAATAAATTGGAATTTTATCAGCCCATAGAAAAGGCGGGTTTTAGAAAAGGCTATGGAACAAACGATCACCTACTGGTAATAAAATTCTTATAGAAAAATGCACTGTTTATAATAAACAACTAGCTTTAATATTTGTCGACTATGAAAAGGCATTCGGCACCGTAAATCAACAAAAAATGTTGGAAGCCTTGACAGAATGCCGAATTGACTATCGGTATATAAATATAATTAAACACATATACCAAAACGCAACAGCCAGTGTTAGAGAGGATGATCGTCAAACCCATAAATTCCCGATACAACGTGGAGTACGCCAGGGGGATACCATATCGCCGAAACTGTTCACATAAACATAAACGGAGAAAAGCTTAGCCATCTAAGGTTTGCATATGATATTGTACTTATAGCTGATAGGATAGATGAGGCCAAAGAACTTTTAAATCAGCGCTCTACCTTTCCTTGCTAGAAGGGGGATTGAAAATAAATATATCTAAAACCCAGATGATGACAAATCTTATAGTCAGCGAAGATATATGCGTAGGAACAAGATCCATAGACCAGGTAATGGCCTATAAATACCTAGGTCATGAGATTCGCATAGGAAAAGATAACCAAACCGTTGAGCTTCTCCGTCGTATAAGACTGACTTGGGCAGCAGCCTTCGGCAAGCTGAACCATATTTTCAAATCGTCAGATATACCAATATGCCTTAAAAGAAAAACGTTTAATCAGTGTGTTTTGCCAGTGTTAACTTACGGTGCGTAAACGTTGACCATGACAAGGAGAACAGTTCAAAAGATCCGTGTGTGTCAAAGGGCGATAGAGCGTGCTATGTTGGGCGTTTCACTACGAGACAAGATCCCAAATCGCCAGCTACGACAAAGAACAGGAGTGGCTGATGCAGTAGAGAGAGTAGCAACACTGAAATGGAACTGGGCAGGTCACGTGGCTAGAATGACAGATAATAGATGGACAAAACGGATACTAGAATGAAGACCAAGAGATGATGCCCACCGAAGCAGAGGTCGCCCACCAACACGTTGGACTGACGATCTAAAACGTTGTCCTAGGAATTGGATGCAGGAGGCGCAAGATCGAAATAGATGGAAAATTATGAGGGAGATCTATGTCCAGCAGTAGATAGGCGAAAATTGAATGATGAATAAAAATTTAATTAAGGTTTACATAATAAAATCCGTGTGGATGTTGTCTGTCGCCCATCGGACGCGTCCCCAGGTGGTGGATAGGGGAACGCCCTAACCAGTCCTAGGACTGGCGGGTAGGTGGGAAATAAAATACCACCCGTGAACCAAAACAGACTGGCATGGCAACCCAACAGAGTCCCTGGCCCTCCAGGTTGGGGGTTAGGCTAGAGGCTAACAACCTCTTCCTGTAAAAATCATATGTTACGGAACCTCAAGGACTATTAGCCGGACGGAACTTACGACGACGACACTGCAAACGAAAAATGGAATTAAGATTAGGAACATGGAACACCCGAACCCTGTACCGAGCTGGAGCACTCGCATCTCTACTAGACATAGTGAACATGTACAGAGTAGATGTTTTGGCACTGCAGGAAATGCGATGGACGGGAACAGGCATTCTTGATAAGAGAACCCACTCCATATATTACAGCTGCAATGAAAACCAACACATAGATGGAGTGGGATTTATAGTAAACCAAAGAACAAAAGGCCTAGTTATTGATTTTAAAGCCTACAGTCAAAGAATGTGCTATTTACGCTTAAAAGGTAAATTCTTTAATTACAGTTTAATTAATGCACATGCCCCGACCGACGACAAACTAGAAGACATTAAAGAACAGTTTTTCGAAGACCTAGAACAAGCCTACAGAAGATGCCCCAAAAATGACATTAAAATAGTGCTAGGTGACATGAATGCAAGAATAGGACGAGAGCATGTTTTTATGCCGACTATAGGAAGGCATAGCCTACACAACATCAGTAGCGATAATGGATTACGACTGATAAACTTAGCAGCAGCACTGAACATGACCGTCGCTAGCACCTATTTTGAACACAAGAATATACACAAGGTAACCTGGACCTCCCCTGATTTAAGAACAACTAGTCAGATTGATCACATCTTAATAGATTCAAGACACGGAACGGACATAATAAACTGCAGAAGTTATAGAGGCGCAAACATAGACTCAGAACATTGTTTAGTGATCTCAACACTAAGGGCTAGAATTTCAAACTCCAACAAAGAAAAAGAAATAAATAGAAAGAAATGGAATGTACAGAAGCTGAGAGATGCAACTGTTGCAAAACAGTACTGGGAAAATGTTACCAATAGGTTAAGGAATCAAAGTCTAGGCGAAGAAGACCAGAGAGATATAGACTCATTCTGGAACAGGATAAGGGAAGATATTGAGTCAGCAGCACAAGATGAAATAGGAACAGAAACTTGTACCCGAAAAAATCACTGGTTTGACGATGAATGCAAAGACGCAACACAGAAAAAAAATGAAGCCTATGCAAAAATGCTTACCCGCCGAACTAGAACAAGTATAGAGAATTACCAGACAAAGAGAAGAGAAGAAAAGAAAATACACAGAATGAAGAAACGAAACCACTTAAAAAAGGAACTTCAATATATAGAAAACCTCAACAGAGAGAAAGAATTCAGAACATTCTATAAGAAAGTTAACATCAACAGAAAAGAATTTAAGGCAAACACAAATCAATGTAGAAGTTTAAATGGCGATCTCTTAACAACAAGAACAGACGTACTAAACCGATGGACGGAATATTTTAACCAGATACTTAATATAGAGGAAGAAGAAAACCCGGAAGACGAAAGCTGCGAGGTAAGCGGAGCAGACGAGAGGGAGGAGGATCCACCAACGATCCTGGAAGTTAAAGACGCTGTAAACAAACTAGCCAGAAACAAATCACCCGGAATAGATAATCTCCCAGCGGAATTATATAAAGAAGGTGGCCACGATATCATAATAGCCCTACAGCAGCTTATAAAAGAAATATGGATACAGAAGTCCCTTCCCAATGATTGGAATATTGGAATACTTTGCACCATACACAAAAAGGGTGATATCTTTGAATGCTCTAACTATCGAGGAATTACGCTCCTAAATGCAGCGTATAAAATATTCTCCAATATACTATGCCATCGTATGGCACCATATGCAGAGCGAATAATAGGACAATACCAGGCTGGTTTCAGAGGTGGTAAATCAACAATTCATCAGATTTCAACCCTAAGACAAATTCTAGAGAAAACACTGGAATACGGTGTAGACACGCACCACATATTTATAGACTACAAGGCAGCCTACGACTCTGTAAATAGAAGAGAATTGTTTAGAGCAATGATAGACCTAGGAGTACCAAATCAGTTGGTAAGTTTAACCAAACTAACCCTTGAAAAAGTTGAATGCAAAGTACGAATCCAGGGGGAACTCTCTGAACCTTTTAAAACAAATAACGGGCTACGTCAGGGAGACCCACTCTCCTGTATACTATTCAATCTAGCTTTGGAAAAAGTAATACGTACGTCACAAATCACAACTACCGGTTCAATATATAACAAATCTGTGCAAATCTTAGCATATGCTGATGATATCAATATTGTTGGGAGAACGGAAAACGCAGCATGAGAGGCGTACGTAGCATTAAAGGAAGCGGCTACAAAAATGGGTTTAATAATAAACACCAACAAAACAAAATACATGAAAATAGGTACGCAACCACAAACACTACGGCCACTTGTTATAGAAAATGACGTCATCGAAGCAGTTAACGAATTTGTATACCTGGGAACGCTCGTCAATACTGAAAATGACACTACCGCAGAGATAAACCGCAGAATTTGCACGGCTAATAGATGCTATTTTGGGCTTAATCTCCTTTTTAAATCTACAGTTATATCAAGAAATACAAAAGTAAAACTCTACAAAACAATAATACGCCCAGTCCTAACATATGGTTCAGAAACCTGGACTTTAACAAAAAGTAATGAAAACATGTTAGGATGTTTCGAAAGAAAAATACTAAGGCGCATCTATGGAGCGGTAAATGAAAATGGTGTCTGGAGAAGACGATACAACTTCGAACTCTATAGGATATACCAGGAACCAGATATCGTAAAACACATAAAGATAGGACGTCTAAGGTGGGTAGGCCATGTTATGCGGATGGAGCAAACCGACCCAGCTAGAAAAACGCTCCTTGATAGACCTATTGGTCAAAGAAGAAGAGGAAGACCCAGAACAAGATTCCTAGATAACATCGATGAAGACATGAGAAATATGGAAATACGTGCTTGGCGGAGGAAGGCGATGGATAGGGACGACTGGAGAAAAATTCTTGGGGAGGCTAGGACCCACACAGGGTTGTAAAGCCAAAATGATGATGATTACATAATAAAAGGTTTACATAATAAAAGGAACGCAAGTTCTATACATAATATCACAAAAACTATTCTTAAAGTTTAGTGAAAAAATTTCAACCCAAAAACATTCTCTATTCCTTAAAATTTGTCATACCAGTCTTTCTTCTCTTAAAAGAACAAAGAACTGTATAAAACCTCTTATAGAAAGAATAAAAGTCACCAATTTTGACATTTATCAACTCAGTCACGGAGTAACATGGAAGAAAGAATCACTCCAGAATATAATATATGTGAAACCTTTAACAACGACTAACAAAAATATTCAATGACATATATTTAAACGGAGTCATACCAAGATTATGGCTGAAGTCAACGTTTATCGCTCTACCAAGGAAACAAAATCCGTATTCTGCAATGATTTCCAGACGATCAGATTAGTGAGCTACGTTTTAAAGTTATTTCTAAAAATCATACATAACAGGATATAAAAGACTACGTGAAGAAAAAATCAGCCGTACACATTTTGGTTTTCGGAACGCAGTGGGTATGAGAGAGGCTCTCTTTGGCAAATAAGTGCTATTTCAAAGATGTAGAGATGTGAATTGCAATATTTATGCATACTTCATCGATTACCAGAAAGGTCCGACAGGGATTAGTATACTATCACCCTTGCTGTTCAACATATACTCAAGAAATTTTTCAAGAAGCAATAGAGAATGTTGAAGCCGGAAATACAATTAACGGAGAATGTATCAATAACATCAGATATGCGGATGACACGGTGGTATTCGCTGACAGCTGCAGCATTATGAAGCTCTCTAGGAGTTAACCCTAGAGTACTAACGTACGTAAATTTTACGTACCGATTTTAATCTGACAGCTACTGAAAGAAAACTAAACGTGGTAATGCTTAGCCGCGTGGGCTATGCTATCCTCACTTTATGGTCAATAAAACAAATTAATACTCGCTTTGATTTTAGTTTGGGTTAGCCTTTGACCGTAGTAGTTATAACACTCTGTACGTAAAAGATACGTGTGGTTAGTATCCACGTAAAAAGTTTTGTAAGTAATTGTGACGTGTTGTTATTATTAACGTATAAATAAGATGTCTGCAAAATCGAATGTTAATCTAAAGGGTCCTCTTACTGAGAAAGAATTACAGGAAATTATAAATAAAAGTGACTTCAGTGATTTAAGTGATACAGAAGATGATCTAGAAGAGTTAGAAAATCCATTTGACAGCGACGATAGTATTGAAGATAAAGACTATGATCCTACACAGGACGAAGAAAATGTCTTTACAAAATTAACTAACACCTGGGCAGATACACCAGCAGAAACTAACAAAGAAACAAGAAATACATATATATATATATATATATATATATATATATATATATATATATATATATATATATATATATATATATATATATATATATACCCGGTATTTAGGCGTTCCACGCCCTTCCGGTAGGGATCTATGGAGGAGTATCACCTAGCCGCAAGCCCTTATCTCTTGCCGTACTGCTCCACCATAGGCCGATCAGATACCAGCATATTCTAGACTAAGCCGCAGATTCATTTTAGAATTTTAAACTACTGCGTTAGCCTTTTTGTTTGCTATTTACCGAGCCGGGGATTTGAACTGACATCTCTCGCATTGAAGCGAAGGAGAAGCCAGCCGCCCAGCCCGCTTGGCTATCCGATCGACAACAAGAACAAGAAATACATGCTCTCGTAAAAGAATTAAAATTACGCAGCAGCCGTCATCAGAATCAACATATACTGATAACCGAATTGAACAGAAATCTTCTGTTATAATATAGGATAAACAGTCTTTAGTAGGTAAAAACGATTATTTGGAGTAATTTACCAATAAATGATGAAGTTCGTAAAGTCGCATCCAGAAATATTGTTTATATCGGTCCAGGTTTAACCAACTTACTAAAGATGCTATAGAACCTATAGATGCTTTTAATTTATTTTTTACAGATCAGATTCTGGACGTTTTGCTACGTACAAACGAAAAAATTGCAGAGTTACGAGAGAACTACCAGACAAAAAAAGCTACTGTTTAGAAACGTCATTGCCTGAACTGAAAGCGCTGTTAGGTTTGTTATTTTTATTTGCGGCTTTAAAAAATAATCACCTTTCAGCTGTCGTTTTGTTTGATAGCACTTATTGTGGCCATAGATATAAAGCAACGATGAGTAGAGAAAGGTTTAATTTTTGATCAATTCTTTACGATTTGATAACTTCTTAACAAGAGAAGAACGTAAAAAAGAAAGTAGTTTTGCTCCAATATCTAAAATTTTGAACTTGTTTATTGAAAACTGTGTCAAAAATTATAAAGCTAGTTTATATGTGACAATCGACGAATAACTCCTAGGATTTCGTGGCAGGTGTCCATTTCGCATGTATAAGCTAAACAAACCTAGTAAATACGGCATAAAAATACCTATGGTTTGCGATGTAGTTACGAAATATGTAATAAATGCAACACCGTAGTATCTGGGTGAATCTATTGTAACCAACGGCATTCCTTTAGTAGAACATTTAGTCACAATCCTGACCAGACCTTTACATGGAAGTAGACGTAATGTGACAATGGACAACTGGTTTTCCAGCATCCCTCTGGCGAATAAATTATTATCTTCCTCTTACAATTTGACAATGGTCGGAACACTCCAGAAAAATAAAGGAGAAATAACTCCTGAATTGCTCGATAACAAAGCTTGGAACTGCGGTTCAAGTATGTTTGTGTACGATAAAAACATGGCTTTATTATCTTATAAACCTAAGCAAAATAAGAAGATTCTTCTACTTTCAGCTATGCATTTTTCTGGAAAAATTAATCATAAAACAACAAAACCCAAAATAATCCATACATATAATTCAACTAAAGAGGTAGTAGATACGTTTGATTAAATGTCTCAGAACATTTGCTGTAATAGGAAGACTAGAAGGTGGCCGCTATGCATATTTTACAATATGATGAATATTGCAGGAGTAAACGCTTTTGTAATTTACCATCACAATGCAACAAAAAACAAACAGGAGCCATTATCAAAACTAAATTTTATGCTGAAACTTCATGAACAATTAACAAAGCTGTAACAACAAATAAGACTTTAAACAGTACCAACTTTATCAAGAAATCTCGAAGAGAGTCTTTCCATGCTTTTGAATTCAACGCATGTTGCTGAAGACCGCCGAGGTCTCCAAGGGAATGGAAAATGGACTCACTGTAGTTTATGCACTACAACAAAGAAACGAATAACAAACTACTAAATGTTACAAGTGTGGGAGTGCCTTGTGTGGACAGCATCAAATAAAAATATGTATGTAATGTGTACATCAATAGAAGATTATCGTTTCTGTATTTGTAATTTTTATTATATGCACAGGTTTATCATGTACATATTCTTACAAGATTCTGTTCTGTGTCAAAAGTATTAATTTTATGTTGTTTATGTTTGAATTAATAATATTTTAATGTTTTTTATTTGCATCGGTCCTAAATAAACTTCTCTTGAAATTAAACCATTTTGTTTTAACTAGATATGAAATAAAAAGAAAATACTAGACCTAAATCAGTGAGTACGTAAAATTTACGTATAGTTAGCATTTACGTATCTTAAAGAAACGTTATTATTTTAGGGTTAATGAATAGAATCACAGAAGTAAGTCAGAGATGTGAGACACGATATGATCTCTAAGAAGGAATAGCAAATTGAAAGAATTTGTGTGAATGGTCAACCAATAGAAAGAGTAAAAACATACCCCACCTTGGTACAAACATCAATGAAAATTGGGACCATTCCCTAGAAATCAAATGTAGGATAGAAAAAGCAATATCTGCATTTCAAAATATGGTTAAGCTTTTGAAATGCCATTATTTATCAGTACCCATAAAAATCAGTTTACTACGATGTTACATCTTTCCTATGCTGCTGAACGGAGTTGAGTTGTGGACTCTCACAGACGCTACCTGCAAGAAAATTGAGGCTTTGGAAATGTGGTTGTATTATACCGACCACGTTAATAACCACGAGGTTTTATTAAGAATGCAAAAAGGAAAAGAGTTGTTAACCACAATAAAACAGCCAAAATCAAATACCTCGGTCACATCATGAGGAACAGCGAAAGATATGATTTGCAGCAATTAGTTCTACAAGGAAAAGTAGAAGAAAAACGAGGACCAGTAAGGCGAAGGATTTCCTGGCTAAAAAATCAACGTATGTGGTTCAACACAACAACCACAAATCTTTTCAGAGCAACAGTTTGCAAAATACAGATTGCCATGATGGTCGCCAACATCTGAAACGGATAGGTTAGGTTAGGTTAGGTTAGGTTAGGTTAGCCTACAGAAGAAGAAGAAGAATCTACTTAGTCTATACTCTATTGCTACACACAAATCCTTCGCTTGTCCTCCATGAATGTTGACTTTACACTTAGAAACTATTTCATATCAAATACTATGTTTTTATGCGATTAAGCCCCAATTGATTGTAATAAAAATTACATTTTACCTAAAAATTTGACGTGTCGATTTCCACTCCGGAAATCGTTCTGAAAAAAAGATTATTTAATAATTTTGTTAAAAACTAAATACAACCGTCAAGATTATTGATAAAGTTATGTTATGTCGTAAAATTGAAGGTTAACTCACTTTTGGCCATAGTGTTATAGGCAACAGCCATATTTTTGATGAACAGGTGTGAGGATGGGTTTTTTGCCCCATGGAAATTTCAGATTTTGATTATAATAAGACTTCGGTATTATAAATATATGCAGTCAACGTTTGTATATGTATAGAGTGTTCCTATTTCATAAACTTGTATTGGTTGTTGCATCTGTATTGTGTATTATAGAGGATGATGTGTATACAGGGTTTTTAATTCCGCTATTCTTGGTATATTCTTGTTGGCGTTCATTATCCCAGGCATGTTTGCATATCTGTGATCTGTCAAAGTTTTTGATGTTTTTGATGTATGTTTCATGCTAGTTTATCCTCATACTCAGTAATCTTGCAGTTTCTTTCACATATAAGTTATAGAATTCACAGGTTATTTTATAGATGCAGTTCTTTGATCTCTCTTGTGTGTTGTTAGGTTTGGTTTTTGATAGAATAGTAGTGCATCGGTTATTTCAAATGTTGTAATATTGTACTTGTTTCCTATCTTTTTTACTTTTACTGGTAAGACCTTCACATATAGTAATATTGTCATCATTTAATCCCTTTTTGTAGGTGTTTCTGCATTACCTGTTGTGTTTTGAGGTTTTTTTTTTTCTATCTTCTGGAATTCCTTTTTGTTATTAAAAAGCCTTTTTATTGGAGCATGTGTTTTGGGCTCTATCATATAATGATTTTATTATTCCTTTTTTGATTTTACGTTGTGATTTGAGTGGTAGTTCAAATATCTGCTAATGTGGGTTGGTTTTCGGTAAACTTTGGCTGCGTATCCTGTATCCTCTTTTGTGGTAAGCACATCGAAAAAAGGAAGTAAATTATGGTTTTCTTTTTTCATAGTATATTTGATGGATTCTTCTTTATTGTTGATGTCCATCAGGAATTTACTTATTGCTTCTGGCAAAGAAGACATCATTCACATATATCCACCATACTGTGGTTTGTTTATGTAGTTTGTGTACAATGGTATGTTTAAATAAGGCAAAACATCCACCATGGTTAAAAGTGAGTCAACTTTAATTTTGTGACAAGACGTAATCTTGTCAACAATATTGGCGATTATAGGTATACTATTGTTAACAAAATTATTAAATAATATTTTTTAAGGATGATTTTGAAACGTCAAATTCTTAGGGAAAATGTAATTGTTATTACAATCAATTGTGGCTTAATCCGCTAAAAATATAGTATTTAACTTATACATGCCAGAAGAAAACAATTTCAGAACTATACCAATAAAAAATTGGCTCACGCAGACAATTTCATCCAATTTCTACGACGGTGCAGATACAAGAACACCCTCCCCAAAAGGCCTGACGCTAAGGTCATCATCCTATTTAAGTAGGAGAATCCTAGACAGAGCCCATTTAGCCATAATAAGGGAGATTATTCAACACGACAGGTTTTTTTTTTTAATAAAACTAGAAATTGTAAGTATTTAAAAACTCTCTTTATTAGAAAACCCGATTCTAAATCATAATTATGTGTTTTACTGTTTCATGTTTTATTTCTTTTTCTTGAGATTTATTTCCTATTACGTACAGTTTTCTTGCTACATAGATGCATTTATAGGTGTAACCCAAGGTTTTATCAGTTGGTGATAAAATTGTTGCGACTTGTTCAAAAATTTAAATACTCGTATATATTAGTATAAGCATCGATAGAGTAAACTTTTTACTGAGAAATAAATAAATGATTTAATTAAAGATTTAAATCTCCCAAACGATGCTGCATAAGTTATTGGCTGCAGATTGAAATTAAAAAATCTCGTTGCGATGAATGTCACTTTTTATTGGTGAACGAAATTTTTCTCCGTACTTTCGACAAAGAAATGCAATGGATGCAAAATAAAATTTAATCAGTGATGGAATATTTTGAAACTGACTATAAATCTACTAAAAAGCTATTTTGAAAGCTGTCCTTTTACATAATAGAAACATATATTAAATTTCTTTTGAAAAATATTGAGTAAGAGAAAAACAACTGGTTAATTTGTGTAAATTTTACGATCATCGTTATTCTCCTGGGTTTGCAAAGTGAATTTACTAAATTTTCTTGTTTTCTTTGTGAATGGGATAGCAGAGAAAGGATCAATCAGTATACAGTGAGATCTTGGAAAACAAGAACCCAGTTGAAACTAAGCTCAAAGAATGTCATAAACATTTTTAAAAATTATCAGACTTAGGAACAAACATGACTTCTATATATTTCATAAACCTACCCATACTGACACGACTATTCACAATTTATCATGTCACCCCACACAACATAAACTGGCAGCCTATCATATTATGCTATATACATTAACAGAAATTCCGATGTCAAAATACAATTTTGAGACAGAATTAAATATCATTAAGCAAATAACAGTAAACAATGGATACAACGAACAAACAATTAATAAAATGTTAAATCAAAAACTACACAAGAAAGCCCTAAAATTAGTATTTCCACCACCAGAGAAAAAACCCAGTACCTTCCGCTCGATTATATATACAGGCAAAATATTAACAAAAATAGCCAAACACATAAAAGAGAAAGGAATAACACCAGCTTTCAGAACAAATAACAACCTAGGCAAATAAATTAAAAACAACAAGAGCCAAAATAAAAAACACTTACACAGTGGTGTGTACAAACTTAAATGTGGCGACTGCCCAAAAACTTACATCGATCAAACTGGTAGAAATTTTAATAAACGAATAGCAGAACATAAAAGGGCTTTCAATAATAGAAAAACAGATTTTACATACGCACTTCACCTTCTAGATCATAATCATTCTTTTAATGACGAATTTAAAATTCTTCACATTCAAACTAAAGGCCTTAAGCTATCTTTGTTAGAATCTATGGAAATCAAAAAATTAAAAAACACAGATATAATTCTGAATGGCCAACTTAAGACAAACAGTTCTCCCCTCCTCAACCTATTTCATTAGAGACTATAAAGTGTAAACTCATGTCACAAATAGATCACTTGAGAAAGGCGATCAGCCGAAACAGATGTGATAAGAGTTTAAAATAAATTTTGTGGAAGTTTTGAAAACAAAGTTTTCAGTGTTTTATTCTTTCATACACAGTCCATTATTAAGTGTGAGTCCTAAAGTTCACCAACTAATGATCGACACTGACTGACAAATGGATACTAAGGAAAAAATGCATAAGAAGCTTCAAATCAGTTGCTAATTGGTTTTTTGGGAATCAAAAAAATCAGTTACAAAGAAGAAGTGTTTGTTAAAACGTTTCCAATACCTAGGTTGTGTTATGTGTGCAAAACTTAATTTCCTTCACTCACAGCTGGACTAGTTCCCCGATAATTTCGGAGACTACAGCGAAGAACAGGGGGAGACGTTCCATGAAGATATTAAATTAATGGAGCAAAGTTATCAATACAGGTGGAATACTACTATGATGGCTGACTACGTCCAGAATCTCAAGAGAAACGAATCCAGAGAACTCTACATCTAGAAACTCAAGAAAGAGGAAGTTTCTTTTGACGTAATGGGAAGTACCATTATATTAATTTATTTAATGATTATAGGAAATTAAATCATAATCAGTTTTTAACTTGTAATCAACTATCAATTTACTGTATCACATTGAACCTCCGCCGATAACCATTGTTTGTTTTTGTTATTTTTCTTCATTAACAGTACTTTTTAGCAGTTCTAAACTTAAAACATTTTTTAATTATCTTTTTTTTATGTATGTGTGCAATGTAATTTCTTATTTTGTTTATTGTTTCTTTTTTTAGACTTTCCTATCTAATTATCTGTCTTATTTTATCTCTCTTTTATTATTTATCAATTTTTCAATTACATAGAATGCTCATTGCTCCTTTGATTTTACTAACCTCAAAATATGACCTGCATGTATCTTTTTTTATTTCTCCTAATCTGGTCCATCTTGTGTCTGGCATGATTAGTCTATCAATAATGTATACATTATTGGCAAAATCAAGTATTCATAAAATGAGAATATTATTTTACAAAAATTTAAAATTAAAATTCATAGAAATACCTGGTTATTCCTTCAATCGCCTAATATATTACATAATTCCGAGAAACTTAGTTAATTCCAATTTTATCTAAATTATCTATCGAAATTCTTTGCATTTTACATTCAGTTGACATTAATTTGTGAAGATATCTATTTTAATTTCTTTAAAGAAAAGAACTGAATAAAAACTTTTAAATTATTTCCATTCCATTTAAATAGTCCACCAATTTTAGCATAATTTCTAAGTCTATTTAAACCTGTTTGTTTTCATTAAAGTTTAAGTAGTTTGCAAAACTGCCTTGTTTCGCTACTACCCAGATTAGCACTGTATTTCTATTATGTAAACTATATTGTTGAATTATGTTTATATAAAACTTTAAACAAAAGATACTAATAAAAGATACACTGACAACTATTTAATATGCTCACAATTAAGAATGCTACTTTAACACAACTGCGGAAATGTAATATTTTGATTCAATGCTTATAGTGTATTAAATATACAATATTTTTTTAATAGAATATAATTGTTTTTATTTTCATGTTTATCTAAAAATCCCAATCAAACAACCCCAAAATATAGAAAAATCAATAAAAACATTAACAAAACAAATACACGAAGCTGCATGGGAAACTACAAAACATAACTTTAAACGAAAACGGTTCCATAAGGGTTGCCCAACAATAATAAGAACAAAAATATTACAAAAACAAAAACTTCACAAAAAATGGCATCAAACTTGTTCACCTTAAGACAAAACAAAATTGAACAGAATGTATAGAGAAATTAAAGAACGACTAAAACAACATAGCAAGGCCAATTTCCAATATTACCTAGAAAATCTGACACCTAACCCAGATAGTGATTACTCCTTATAGAAGGCCGACCACAAAACAAAATTTCACCTGTCAGAACAGAATATCTAAAATTGCTAAATACAGGTTGGGAAAAAGCAGACGCTTTCGCAAAACACTTAAAAAAGGATTTTCATCCACTAATAAACAGAGCAAATAAATGTGACGACATCGATTACTATATATATATATATATATATATATATATATATATATATATATATATATATATATATTCCTAATCAAATAAAATATACACCCAAATGGGCAATAAGTCTAATACAAATTATAAACTTGATACTAAGAACAAGTTTCCTGCACAAGTTAGCAGAAAGCATTACGATTACAAAACCAGGAAGACCTTCACATGAAATTAGATCCTACCGAACCATTAGCCTATTAACAGTTATGTCCAAAGTCGCAGAAAAATCATTGCAAGTTTTTGTACATAGCTACATACCCACCCTTTCTTACTTTACTGTTGCTAACTTCTTTTACTGACTCATTGTACACAGCACAAAACCTATCTGGTTTTTCCTTCCCCCGGTTTACTGAACGACCATGTCACTCACAAGTCAATCACAGTAGACTGATTATTATTGATATACAGAACATAAATACAATCAGCCTTCCATGAAAAGAGGTTTTGCAATGCCATTTTTCCAGATGTAAGTCACGTATTTGATAAGGTTTACCATCTAGGATTACTATTCAAACTAAAGAAAGCAATTTTTCAGTGGGGACCCTTCCGGACAACCCCCTCCGAAAGCATACTGAGCGAAGCCGGCGAACCACCTCTAAATTATCGAAGAATATACTTAGCTCTAGCGCATGCTACATCTATAGCCTCAAATACAAAAAAACCCCTCTACTGTAATACTTTTAATAACAAATATATTAATTATTACAATAATAAGCCCCGTGCCCCCAAACCTTATTACGAGAGAATCCGATTATATAGCTCAAAGCCATCAAGCAAGTAAATATTAAAAACATCCCTTGTTGTCTAGTCCTTTCTGACTCTTTCAGCGCAATCAAAGCTATGCAAAATGTATACCCTAAACACCCCATTGAGAAAATTATCAGGGCCGAATTAATGAAAGCTCAAGAAAATTTTAGAAGAGTCCATTTCTTATGGATACCATCTTATATAGGCATAAAAGGGAATGAAGAAGCAGATACTAGTGCGCGTAACGCTATCACCAGTGACGCATCAGAAACAGAGTGTCGGAGTATCGCAGGCGATCTAAAAGTTTATTTCAAAAATAAGGTGTTAAGTGCGTGGAATCGGGAATGGAATGACTCTAGTTCGAAACTCAGAACCATTAAAAGTGATATTTTTTCATGAAATTCCACAGCCAGAAGTAGAAGATGCTTCTAACTATTATTACAAACAAAAATTATTATTACACGTCTACGACTTGGACACTGTAGGTATACTCATGCCTATCTCTTCTCAAATAGTGAACCTTCAAAATGCGAAACATGCAATACATTAGACAGTATAAAGCACTTCTTGATAGACTGTCCTAAATATGTGAATCAAAGACAGTCTTACAATTTGCCAAATAACCTGAAAGCACTCCTCAACAAAAGTTTAGTTCCGAACAATTAGGTTACTTAAAATGTATAAATATGTTACACAAAATTTAACTTAATTAATTGTTACAAATGTTCAATTGTTCACAAATTGTAATTAATTGTTACAATGATTGATTGTTACAAATGTTAAATTTAATATTACAAATGTTACAGGAATGTCGCTAATAACCTTTGGGTGGATGCGACTTTGTTTCTTTAAATAAAAAAAAATAAAAAACAATTTTTCAGTGGCTATACCCGATACTAAAATTATTCCTCGAAGAAAGACTATTTTCTGAAAAATAAGAAGAAAGTGTGTCTAACATCCACAACATAAATGCAGAGGTCCAGCATGGCAGCAACTTGGCATCAATTCTCTACAAAATCTTTACAGCTGGTTTCCCAACTAGGGAAAAATCCACAATCGCAACATTCGCAGATACACTGCAATTTTAATCAAAACCCAGATACCGTACAAGCAGCTAAAATATTATAACAGAACATTCAATTTAATTTACATTTAATTTTGATTTAATTTACATGTAATTTACATCTAATTTACATTCATTTACATTTAATTTACATTTAATTTAAATTTAATTTACATTTAATTTAAAGATAAAAATCAAAGAAGCAAAATCAGTAAAGGTTTTTTACTAAATTTTACCAAGAAATACCAAATATCCTAATGCATAACAACAACATTCCTAAAAAGATCAAGGCCCAAATACCATACAAGCAGCTGAAATATTACAACAAAACATACATTTAGTTTAATCTACATTTAATTTACATTTAATTTACAGTTAATTTACATTTAATTTGCATTTAATTTGCATTTAATTTACATTTAATTTGCACTTAATTAACATTTAGTTTAAAGATAAAAGTCAAGGAAGCAAAATCGGTTAAGGTGGTATTTACTAAATTTCACAAAGGAATACCAAATATCCCAATGTATAACAACAACATTCCCAAAAAGATACTGTAAAATATCTTTTATTATACATTGACAAGAGTATGGTATAGAGTACATACATCTGGATTAAGAGAAAGCCATTAGGAATAAAATTTAAAAAACAGTAATGGTTACTTGACCGTAAATCCACCTTAACGTTATGTAACAAAATTTATAAAGCAATCATACAGCCCATCTGGACATACATTTACCTAAGTAAGGCTCTGAAGACATAGAAGAGATTATGTTCTAGAATAGTACACTTTAAAAGATTGATGATGAATTTTTGAAGCACTCAGGCACTGGAAAAAGAAGTGTAAGGGCTATCTATTGGGGATGAAACGTTATACACGTTGCACTATGCATATTACCAGGTAGTTATTACCCAAGACAATGAAGACCTGGAGTATATGGCTAAAAAACTAATGGAAGAGTACAAAAAATGGGGCCTTGAAGTAAATTTACAAAAAAGGCAGTATACGGAAAAAATACTGCAGATGACCTCGACGGAAAAATTAAAAAATGCGATCAATGTATATATTTGGGGTAAAACTAACAAAGACAGGAAGAACTGATAAAGCCATAAAAGGCAGAATAACCAAAGGGAAACGAGTTATAGGTGCATTGAATTCAGTACTATGGCAGAAAAATATAAGATCGGAAACGTAAAAAAGAATATATAATACCATATTGAAACCAGTAATCGTCTATGGCTCAGAAGTATGGCAGTTATCACAAAAACTTAAAGGTAACCTATTGGCAGTTAAAATGGATTTTTGGAGGAGAGCAGGGGTAAAGTCTAGATTGAAACATATAAGAAATGAGGACCTAAGGAATCAAATGGATGTACAAAGATCAATTATAGAAGACATCGAAAAACAACAATTAACATGGTACGAACATGTTACATGTTAGACGTAGGGGGAAGAAAGATTACCAAAAAAACTATTAGAATGGGTGCGACCAGAAAAAAAAAACGAGGACGACCACCAACAACATGGATGGAAGGAATTTCAAAAGCAATGTCAGCAAGAAATCTATCTGAAGAAAACTGGCAGAATAGACTGGCTTGGCGAACGGGAACAAAAAGGCGGATTACGCTATAAACGTATATATGGGATGTATGTATGGGATATATATATATATATATATATATATATATATATATATATATATATATATATATATATATATATATATATGATGAATTTTGCTGTATGAAGTAAAGTGCGGAAATGTAAATTTAATGTAGAATAGAATTTAGTTTAGTAAGAACCAGTCTAGAAGATACCCAAAATCTGAAGTTAAGCCAAATCTTCAGAACTTCAGATCAGAATCTTAACAACCCCAAAAGCTATCGGCCCATATCTTTACTCTGTCACTTATTCTAAATACTCAAGGTGCATGATCGCTGAATAGAATTTCATCCACAATAGACAAAAAACTTATAGAAGTACAAAGTGGCCATTCCCACGAATGGTAGCTTCGCATCATGATCCTCTCAATTAAGTCTGTCAGGCAAATGTCAGAACCTGCAGTTCTTCTCGTACGGAGCAGGATTACTAACGCAATGACGAATCGTCAGTAGGGTAAAATTAACCTGTCTCACGACGGTTTGGTCGTCTGCGACCAGTCATCATCATAAGCTGTTTTGCGTTTACTGCTAAACATAGGCCTTCCATAAATAATTCCATTCCATCCGATCTTGAGCACCCTGGATCCAGTTGTGCTAGATGCGCTTGATGTCGTCTGACCACCTTGTTCCAAGTCGTAATCGTTTACGATAAGCATCGTTTTATAATGGAGAATCAGACACGATACTGCGCCCACTGTGAATAGTAAAATTGGAAAAAACAAGCGGAGTGTTGCCCGACATGAACACCCATTTTGATAAATCAATTTTAGTATTTGGAGATGTTGTACGCTATATCCATCCATGGTTAGTTAGCAAAACATCCTCAATAAATGATTGCTAATTTGATTGATATAGCTTCAACGATATTGGAAGATCCTGTATAAAAAAACATTTAAAAAAGTTGTTTTACTATATTTGTATATGTAATACAAACTTGGTTAAATTAATTAGAAAAATTTACAAATGCGCTGTTGTGATGTTAATATAATTTTTCTTTTTTCAATCAAATACACATTATCACAATATCTCTGTTATATCCTGGTTCGTATTAATAATTTATAATTTGCAATTTTGATTTACGAAGCCAGTAAATAATTCGTTGAAATACTAATAAAATTGTATAACGACCTTGACCATAAAATATTTTGCCTATAAATTGGATTTTATAAATTAAGTTTTTATACATATATACGCAATCAATTAGATGCAATTATGCTGAAAGGTTTACAAAAAACTGGCGTTAATATTTAAATCTCATTTAACGGGAACAACACCGATTAGTCACTAATGACCCTCCATCTTTATTTAACAACTCTCCTTTGCAAGTTTAATGCAGGAATCAATTATAAATTTAAGCTCACCCAGAGTCGGAAGTAAAGCCGAAGTAGTAAGAAACGAAGAAAAGAAAGCTTTAACACCTGTGCTATTCAGGTAGAATGAACTCAGGAGAAACACAGAGTCGTAAAAATTAATTTTCCAAGGGGCATAATAAATTTTGACTGCCAAGCAGGTTAGTTTATAATGAGTTACTGACATTTAGATATCTTTATACATAGGAAACAACTTTTGAGATATATTTAATAAAGGCTATCAATTAAGTAATACTAGTTAACTTTATATATTATGAAAGTGTACAAAAAATAGGAGGCACCACTTATGGCCACTTTAAAAACTTTGTTTTATTATTTTTTCATTGAGGAACATGTAGGGGTCGAATAAAATATTTTCCCTCAATTCCTTTTTTACTTTCGAATCAACTTTACTAGAAGATCAACTGATTATACATATTCAATTCATAATAAAAATATTATAACGTTTTATATTTTGAACCACACAAATCGCTGCTTTTGGTCATCTGTTTCTAGATTTAGCCATACAATTTCCTTACTTTTGGCCATCCAAAAACTAGTTAAAAATAGAGATACAAGTTGATATGCATATTCTTAACTATTTACTGAACTATAAAAATAGGTAAAACAAAATAAATTTCTGGTAACGCAAATAAGTGAAAAGCATTGAAAAATTTGTAAATGGTGCTTATGCTTTCATATTTATATAACAATAAACCACTGAATCAAAACTTCACTTCACAGAGTGCCTTTTTCACTTGCGAAAGGCACCCTGCCGAAACAGCTGTATTGATAAAACTTTATAATAAATTTTGTGGAAATTTTAAAAACAAAGTTTTCAGTGTTTTATTGTTATATAAAATGAATCTCCATTAAGTAACGGTCGAATCTATCACTTTCATATTTGTTTATAAATATCTAGTTGTTCAAAAAAAATAGTGTTAAATTTTCTTTCCGAAAAATGGGTTTAAATATTTTAATCATCGTTATCAAAAATTTTAATATTTTCTTGTTCTAGTTCCATGAAGTCAACATCGTCTCCTCTATTGCCAGTTTCCTCCTAGTCTTACTGTTTTTTTGAAAAAGCGCCTGAATCCAGATCTTGTTTTTAGTTTTCGTCGTTTTAAGTTTTTGTCTTTTGTTTCCTTTTTTCGATTTGTTTTTGTGCCTGTTTTATATGTTTGTTATGCCTCAAGCCTACTTTATTTTTTTTGCTTTTGTTTTCCTTTTCTTTTTTAAGTTTCTCACATTATTCAGGATACTCCACATACTTATCACGTGTAACACTTAGTGCGTATTCTTTTTTTTTGAGTCCGTTTATTTTTACTGAGAGTAAGGAATAACAGTGTAAAATATTGTTTAAGGAATCGGTTTTTGTGCAAAAGAATATTACGTTTGACTTCTTCTACCTTATCTGGCGAAAAATGCCATCTATCGCAATATTGCTAGCATTCGATGTGGCCTAAATAATCAGAATTGGAATATTTCGAAATCAGAGCATTTATCATATTATTATTTATAGTAGATACCAGGAGACATATATTTGGAACAGCATTATTACAAGGTTTTGGATTTTCTCTCGCCAAGTTTGGTTGAATTTCTACTTCCTTTGTTATCTGAAAAAAATACTGAACAGCGATTTATCTTCAACTTTCTCTTCTTATTAATGGTTTCTTGTTTTGTTATCTTAGATTGGTCCAAGTGAACCACTTCTAGTAGAATTGGTCTATCAATTTTTTGTTTTAACTATTTAAAAAAAGCTGTGGCTTTAAAAAGGATATAAATGATATTATATTTAAGGTAATTTTTTAATTATTAATCAAATGAGCCAGTGGCATAGGTAAAAATGACTCTCCTGACCATGGTTCTCTATCTTATATTTTTGAACTAGATGTTTCTACTTTTGTTTTATAGGCGAAAAAACAGATACCTCTAAAGGCTGAAGCATATGAGTAGCATTAGGGGACCATTCTAGTAAAAATATTTGATTTTTTCTGCAAAATTTACATAAATATAGGGTCAGATAGGATTTATGACCATTTAAAAAAACAAGAATGGGTAGACTCCTTATGGGTCTAGGGTACAAAATATTCGAAAAATGCTAAAAAAACATTCTGCAGTGATTCAGTCTCTTTGACATTGCTCTAACCCCCAACCATTAGGAGCTGGTTAACATATTCGGTCATATTTAAGAAATCCTTAAAGAAGCAGCGAATTTTTCTTCTGCATTAACTGTAAAAAATGTAGTTATATCTGATGAGATTCGTTCATCATATATGTTTTGGGTCTAAGCAGAAACATGTTTCATCCATATTATAAATCCTTTTCGGATTATTTAATATGCTGGTGGCACTCATATGCTGCTGCTTCTGAGAAAGTTTCTATACCAGTTAAGGCTGTAAAATATCATTTTTTGCCAGGGCGATCATTGACAAAAGAATTTTTGTTATTTGTATGTCTAAAAAAGTTTTACACTGTTTTTTGGTTTTATCTCCTAGTATCAAAATTTTCAGTTCAGTCCATTAAAAGTTAAGTAAACATCTCTGTCTTTGCTAGCTCGCTAAAGATGGGAATGGAAGAACAAGATATTTTTGTTATTTATTGTTGAGAAACCTACTATGGTTTAGATAAAATTGGGAATCAGTATTTCTTTTATTAAAAAAACCCGCAAGTATGCAGTGATATAGATAATTATTAAGCTGACTATTTCCAATTGGTAGTTAGTATGAAAAAGGAAACATATCTCAATATTTTTATTTCTCTTCTAGGTGTACCTAGTGCAGTGCATTGTTAGTATTTTTTAAAGGGGTACATCCCGTAATTTTTTTTGCATGCTTTATCATCATTGTTTATTTTTATACAAAACATAATATTAAAATCATTTTAAAAGTAATTTTACCAGGTTATCGAAAATTTATATTAAACTTTTTCTGTAATGAACATTTCTGTTTGTAAGTTCTAAATAAGTATGTCCAGTAAAATCTATGTTTCAGCAAATATCTAACAATCTTCTGTTCTCTGGTACAACTTATAAATAATTGCAGGTTTGCTGAACGAACATACAATTTTTAACTACAACTTTTTTCCTTTGTATTTGCTGAAATTTTGTCCATTTTGTTTCAATTAGTAGGATTCGTTTTCTTTACACTTTTTAAATTCAGTATCCTCTGTTCCTAATAAGTTCCAGCCACGTCCCAAAGCTCGCCGTTATGTCCTTTAAAACACCTGATTGCCGGTTGCAAAGTGAACGTACTTGAACCTGTAATCCTTTTTTTAATTTAATTCCTCTTTTAATTTAATTTTTAAGTTCCTTATAATAATATCCAACTTCTAAGCATTCCTGTCTTTTCATATCGGTCCTCATCCTACACCCTCCATCCAAGCACTGAAATCTGCTGAAATCAACACAAAATATACATATAAATAATTAAAATTTAAAATTATGGAAACTCACAAAAAAGGAGAGTTGTGGTAGATCAAAAATAAAATCACTACGATTTTAACCAGAACTTTATTCAAATATTGTAAGATAATTGACATATCATAAGACTAAACACAAAAAAGCTGGCATTCGTGCCAAAAAAAAAATGATGCCACGATACTTTTATATCATAAAAGACCGATGGGGCAATTAATAAAAGAAGTTTTATACATACATATCAAAAGCATAATGTTTTAATCCGTTGTTCTTATTTGTTATTAAAATTTGATGACGTATTTCAAGCAAAAAATCATTTTTAATTTTTCCACGGCACTGGCAGAAAGGGAAATCTGCTTTAATAATTTATAAGTGAAATCAATAAGAAACAATTGCATCCTATTAGAGTACAAACTAGCGAGTTCAGAGCGAGAACTTGCTAAAATATAAATGGGACCACGTTGCTATTCGCATGCTCAATAATGGATAACATCTACTTCAAGAAGGCCTTGATGTTCTTAGAAAATATCCACTTTTTTTGCTTTTCATATTCGCCTAAATTCTCTCTCGTTTCTTGCTCATTTTATGAATAAAGTTTCTCGATTTTCTAGAAATGTACAAACCGGCAAAATTTTAAATATTTTATATAAAGAACAGTTTAATCTTACTTTTCTGGGGTTTCCTAGACCAACTACAGTCGTGTCATATTACGTCTAAAGATGTACTTGTTAAAAACACATAACATAAAATAACAAAGCATATTACATATATATATATACCTTTTGTCTGATCCCTGAGGTGAATTTCTGTACATGATTGTATAAACTTTATTATGTGACTGAGATTTAGGTACCATTTCTAGTCTATGCCCCATTCGCATAAAAAGCAGCAGTAAAATTAATAATATAATTTGAAAAAATGATACTTATTATCTCTTCACACCCTATTCTAGAATTAAATGTGCTTCTTATAGGCTATTGATTATGTACTTTGAAAAAGGACTACAATGTTAAAGCCATTGAAAGGGGCCCGTTTTTGAGAAACGCCTTTAAATTTTCTATCACAATGTCATCTTTTAAAGTAAAAAATAATTTTTTCCCAATTTTTTTTTTCACAAAAATATATTTAAAAACACGAAAACACGACAAAACACAACAAAAAATTCTATCCTGCTCCTTCAAAACGACTTTCGGTAGAAGTCTTTAGGATTCACATTATTCGAGATACGACCTTTCAAAGTTTGCCACTCACACATCCATTTTTGTGCCATTTACCTGTTTTTTCGCAAACATTCTATAATTTTTTCAACGTAGTTTTAGGTATATACACTTAGTAGAAAGAAATCACAATAAACGGTTCCACAAAAAGTTTCTACTTTTTTTTAATTCACATCTTTTTTTCTTGTATATTATTTTCTAAACTTTAAAATAGCTCATAAGAGAACGTAATATCAAGTATTTAAGTATTCATCAAACAGCACAGGAGGTCTTAGGAATCAAACAAAATAAAATTAGTAACAAGCTTTGGTGGAATGAAGACGTCGAAAATGCGGTAACAGAAAAGAAAATATTATACCATAAGTGGTTGAATACAAAAAAAGACGTAGACAAAGACCGATACCATGAAATTAAGAAGAAAACTAGAAAGATAATTATGACCCCCAAAAACGAGATATGGGATAGAAGGTGCAGAGAGATAGAATCTTATATTGGAGGACGACAATGCACTGAGGCGTGGAAGTTTATAAACTCTGTTAAGAAGCCGACTAACGAGAAAGTAATTCTAAATCCCATAAATCCCGAGGATTGGACACATTATTACAAACATCTATTAAATGAGAACAGAGACGAATTTAAAGAAGATATGAATTCATCAAGAATCGAAATTCTGGGAGAGCATATTACCATAGACATCAACATAGTTCAAAAAGCTATAGCAGGGATGAAGAATGGGAAAGCAAGTGGACCAGAGGGAATAACTACGGAATTAATAAAGAATGGCTCAGAGAAATTACACAGAATGATCACGGTGATATTTAACGAATATATTAATGGACATCCAACACCAGATGAATGGAAAACAGCATATATGACCCCAATATATAAAAAAGGTGACTGGAGAAATTGTAAAAACTATAGAGGGATATCGGTCACAAGTTCAATGAGTCGACTATACGGTCGAATACTACGGGACCTGATAGAGGAAGATTATCAATCATCTGAAGACGAAGAACAAGGAGGATTCAGAGCAGGTCGTTCATGTACAGATAACATCTTCTGTCTTAAACAAATTATAGAAAAGAAAATTGTGACAAATAGAGTTACATATGACTTTTGTAGATCTTGAGAAGGCATATGACACAGTCCTGCTAAATAAACTATGGGAAGTCCTGGGCACATCAAACATACATCAAACATTGGTTAGTGCTCTCAAAGATCTATATTATGGTTCAAACTCCCAAATGAAATTCGGAAACCTCTTAGCTGAAAAATTTGCAGTTACTAAGGGTCTCAGACAAGGATGTTGTATCTCTCCGACTCTATTTAAGATTTATATCTCTGCAGCTCTGAAACAATGGAAAAGGAAAGTAAAAGGAATGGGTATACAATTGAACGATCAGGATTACATATATACTTTACAGTTTGCAGATGATCAGGTGGTGATCTCAAATGACAAAGATAACATGGAATACATGCTTAGAAAACTTATTGAAGAATAACAGAAATGGGGATTAAATATCAATTTAGAAAAGACAAAATACCTCTCAATTGGAACTGAAGCAGAACAACTCGATATCGATGACAAAAAATAAATTCATGCAACGAATATAAATACCTGGGCGTCATCTTCGGCCGTAGTGGAAAAGACGAACGAGAAATAGAACATCGAATTGTACAAGCACGAAGAGTTATAGCATGTTTGAACGGAATTCTATGGAGTAAAGAAATATCAAAGAAAAGAAAATGGAACATCTATGAGACAATGGTTAAAACTAGCCTACTTTATGGAGCTGAGACATGGAGAATAACCGAAAAATATAAGAAAAAGGTCGAAGCCACGGAAATGGATGCCATCAGAAGATCGATGAGAATATCAAGAGCCGACAGAATACGGAATGAAGTGATAAAACAACAAATGGGTATAGAGGGCACTATAGTTGAGGATATTGAGGGAAAACAGCTCATATGGTATGGGCATGTGAGCCGAATGGGGGACGAAAGATTGCCTAAAAAAACGATGATGTGGCAACCCCCAGAGAAGAGGAAACGAGGAAGACCACCACAGAGCTGGAACCTGGGAGTTAGGAAAGCGATTAGAGCTCGAAATCTGGACGAAAACCTAACTCAAGACAGAATACAGTGGCGTTTGGGAGTCGGACAACGTCGTAAGACGTTATAAAAAACCGAATATATATATATATATATATATATATATATATATATATATATATATATATATATATATATATATATAAAATAGCTCATTCTAAAATATTCTGGGATTAACGAAAACCAAGATATAGTTCGTCAAAATGTGATGCTTGCAACGATTTATATAAAGATTTGAAAATTGTTGAACGGAACATTGTGATTATTAATACAATACCTAAGATCCCCTGATTTGCAATTAACCAGTGTAAATTTCAATATATCGTCGCGATGTTTTATAACTAATTCATTTGTTTCACTGAATTGCCTCTCCTTTGACTAATATTAAGTAGTCTGATCACTGATTCAATATCAGAAAGTAAATTTGGAACTCTAATATCTGATTTAGAAGGACATAAATAAATTTAAGTCCTAGTGCTAAAAATTTTTTAATTTCAACAGGAAAATGTATATATGTTAGACTTTTAAACCATTTTTCTTGAAATTTTATCTTATCAAAAGCTTTTATTTTTAATTTATTAAACTTATTAATTTGTATTTTTTTGATTTTATGAAATTCTGTATTGTATTTAATTCTTTGTCTACCATTAAATTTATTAAATGTGTGAAAATTTAAGACATTATAAGCTTTGGTACGTAACTCATGTAATTGTTTTTCAAAAAAGTTAATATCAGCAAAAGTGATCCTAATCTCTTTAAATAACATAATATATTTAAATATATTTACAAAAGAATGTTTATATTGAAAAAGGACAAATTACAAATATCTTATACTGACATTTACGTTTTGGGAAATCTATGAGTTACCAAATAATTGCACGTAAATGTAAATTCCATAGCTTACTATAGTTACTAAACTTATCGATCGCTCGTTATCTTTATATTACATATGTAGGCATTTTAAATTCACTTTTATTTAAATTTAGTCGCAATACTACCACTCATTTTACCTTTTATCAATGAATTTAATTAATACTCATTTAGAAGTTTAACAAAGTTAGATAACATTCATAGTTATTGTTATTCAAATGTCAAGATGTTTGATGACTATAGGTGCTTACCTATTAAATTAATAATGCGGTTCAGAATAGAATAGCATGAATTATGCATTTCCCTGGGGCTTGCATATGCATTTAATGAATGCCAGCTTGAGTATGCACACACATAGATGGCCATGTATTCTAAGCATGAAATACTAAATCCTGTTTGTTGATTGTTACTTTGGTGTGCCGTATATCATCAAAATTAACGGTTTAGGTAGTAGTTCTTCAGTTATTTATGTCATTATTGTCCTGTTTATAGCGAGACCGTTCTGTTCCGTACAACTTATTTTCAGAGATGTTAATGAGGAAGGTATTATTTACTTTACATTGTCTGCGTTTTTCAGACTAATAGAATTAGTTAAAGAAATTTATAGTGACCATTAATACTTTAATATTTTAGTGCTTACTTGGGAATGCTTAAAATTGTGATAATTTTTTTAGGATATTGTTGTAATGAGTCACATTTCATTATATAAAGTTATCGAAAATAAAAACGTAATCTGAGAAAATTGTGAATTTGACACTTAAATAACGCATGTCAAAATTAAGTCATTCAATAAATTTCACCTAATAACATCACAATTTTAATTTGACATAATATAGGCTGTTTGTATAATTATCTATTCTTCGTTCACAAATTGTTGAGGGCACGAAATATGCCTCGAACTCATCAAACGGTCGTAAATCATAGGCGTTCCTAAGGTGTTTATTCATTAAATAATAATATAATGTTTAATACTGTTATATATAATATTGATAATATTTTAATACTAATATATTTAACAAAAGAATAATTAAAACTTTCACGACTAATGTTGGTTATTATATTATATTAATAAAAATAAGAATCTAACCATTAACAATTTTGTAAATAAGAATACCTTATCTCTTTGGATATTTCAATACTAATCTTCGCGTTTAATCACTTTACTAGAAAACCTGGAATTCATATCCGAAGGTACTATTCGTTGCAAGATAATTAAGATGGAATTCCCCAGATTTTTAATAATATAATTATATTCGAAACTTAACTTGAAAGCGTGAAGTTATTACGAACGAAAACAATTTTTTTGTTTAGTACGTTTTTGATCGCATGTAATTTACGGCTCGTCGGTGTTTCCGCGTCTACGGCAGTAATTAGCGTCTCGAATACTTCTTTTGCGAATTATATGCAGTGCGTGAGTGATTTTTTATTCCATATACCTGTAAACATATACGTACCATTCCCTCGTGCTCGTTTTGTTGGATTGTTTGTGATGGCTTCATCATCAAGTTTTACACCGGTACTGTTGCGTACAGTTAGTAAGTCTGTCTATTCACCAAGAGAGAAGACTATTGTCCTGAATGTTCACGATGCTCTGGTTTCTTAGAATCCCACAAACACTGTTCGCAACATAGTCGAAAGTTGTGCCAACATGACTGGCGTAGGAGAGTCAACTTAATATAGGTTCCTATCAGAAAGAAAAAAACACGGTATAGCTAACCCAAACACAAACGAACACTTAAAGAGAGGGAAAAAGCCTTTGCCAAAAATGGTATTCGAAGGAAAATTCATAGATTTTTGTTAAAAAAGGAAATACCAAACCTAAACAAAATTTTACAAGAAGTTAGAGACGACTCGGATTTGCCTCATATCGGACGAACTAAATTGTGGCAAGTTTTAAAAGAATTAAAATTCCGGTGGCAGAAATCAGACCGAAAATCACTTTTGATTGACCGGGAGGAGAAGATGATGTTGGAGAAGAAATTATCTAAGATTCATACGAAAATTCTGGGCTGAAGAAAGGCCCATCTTCTACCAGGATGAAACGTGGATAAAATCAGGTCATACTCTAAAAAAATTTGGTCAGATAAAAATATATTAAGCTCCAGGCAAGCCTTTATGGAAGGTTGGTCTACTGGTATCTCCCCACCTTCTGGTAAAGGCAGTAGATTAATAATTTCTCACATTGGCAGTGAAAAAGGATTTGTTAAGCATGGTTTGTTGGAATTTCATTCCAAAAGCACAAAAGACTATCACGAGGAGATGACAGCTGATGTTTTCAAAGAGTATTTTGAGCAAATGATTGAATACATACCACCAAATTCAATTATAGTATTAGATAATGCACCTTATCATTCACGACTAGTATAAAGACTTCTAACGAATGCGTGGAAGAAACAGGATATTCTTGACTGACTGCGGAATAAGTATCTGCCCTACGAAGATGGAATGGTAAAAGCAGAACTTTTAAAAATTGCCCGGCAACACAAATCTAAGTTCAAGAAATACGTAGTTGACAAAATGGCGGAAAGGCGAAACATCGCAGTCTTTAGACTTCCACCCTACCACTGCGAAATAAATCCAATTGAACTCATTTGGGCACAAATGAAAAGTTATGTGGCTAGAAAAAATACGTCATATAAAATACAAGCTGTACGTGAATTGTTATACGAGTCTTTATAACATATTACAAAACAAAACTGAAAAGATGCAGTAAGACATGTAATAGAAGAAGAACAAAAAATGTGGGATCTTGATAACGTAATTGATGCGACCGTAGAGATTATTAACCTAATTATTAACCCTCAAGACGACTCGGATTCCGAAATTGATCCTATTTATTTTGAATTTGAATAGTTTTCTAATCGTAATTATATAAGGTAAGTAATAGTAGTTGTAATCGTAAGGTATTAAAGGGGAAAGGCGCAAAATGTCGCCTGTCAAAATGTTCAATGTGTTTTAAATGTATCCATTTTTTTTTTCAAATCCTGAGAAAACTAAAAAGCATTTTTGAAAAATTTAAAGGCAGAATGAAATACGTTTTAGAATAAATAAAAAGTTTCTTTTGCATGCAATATTTTCAATTAAAAATTATACTATATTTTCTCTTTTATTTTCACCCCTGTTACACAACATATTAAAATAAACATTGTAGAAGTTTTCGGGGACTTTCTGCCCTGAGTAATAATGTAATCTTTCCTTCTGCGTTTAAATTTTTCAAAAAATTAGTTTTTTCCGGATTCGAAAATAATGGAGACATTTAAAACACATTGGAAATTTTGCCAGGCGACATTTGGCGCCTTTTTCCTTAATTAAATAGTTTAAAGTTTTATTAAAAAATACAATTTACATAAGTAAAATTTAAAAAATATATTTATTTAGTTCAAATAAATGTTTCAATCATATACTCTACGACACTGGTCGTTCATGTCTAACCATTCAAAATACCCCCGTAATAGGATTATAAGGTATTGTATTCCTTCAGATATAAGGTGGGTTAGTCGAAAACGTCTTAAACCGTCAGTTTTAGGTTGGTTTTTACTATTATATCGTATTACATATCCTCTCTGTATTTCAGTTTTCTAATTAGGGTTAAACTTGTAGTGAGCTATCAACAAATTGTGAATCGACTGTATAAAGAAAACTAATAAACAAACACTAAAAGACCAGAAAATTGTAAAATCGGTATGTAATTCAATTGACGTCTTGTTTTTAATCCAATATTATAATACATAAGAGTTGGGGGGAAGGTTTAGAGACACCCCAAAATCTAGAATAATTGATAAAAAAATATTTTCGCTACTTCAGTTTTATTGGCTATGGCATATATTTTTGGCTCTGGTTTTATTTGTAAATTTGGTAACATTTTCTGGTTGCACTTTAGGCTAAATCGATTTATTTTTATCTCTAAAGATCGTGGTATAATTTATGACCAATCTTTTTAAGACACCCTGTTATCCATCTGGTCGTGTTGCTTATTGGAAAGGTTATTAATTATATACTTAGCGATAAAATATTAACACAATTATTTTTATAGCGGTGTCAAAGATATATTTAATGTTTAAATTAAATTAATTTATACAACAAGAAGTATGTATGTAATTTATGTCACACAGAATACTTATATTTTACTGCTGTCAGAAAATAAAAATAATGTTTATTTAACAAATAAAAATTGCTATTGCTTAAATTAAATCTTCAAATTGCCACCCACCTGCCTCTTGGCAGTAATTGACCGATTTCAGTTTCTGAACTGGTTTATAAATAGAGGAAATATTTATTTGACAAATAAAAATTGCTTTTTGTTGAAATTAAATGTTCAAATTGAAACCCACCTGCCTCTTCACAGTCATTCAGGCGATTCTCGGAAAAACCTTAACGTTAAAGTCCTAAGGAAAATCCAAGTTTAGCATACTTTGAGAAAGGAAAAAAACTCTCCTGCATTACCATTTTTAAGGTACAAAAATATAAAATAGTTTGTATTATATCACTTATGATTTTTTTTACAAGAATGTGAATAAAATTAAAAACATACATATGTGAAGTTTTTAGAAGAAAAACGAACAAGTATTCTGAATGCTGTACCCTCTTGATGATCGATTGGAGGTTACACAAAGAACGGTACTAGGCTCGGGCTTCAGTCTGGTAGAGGTATCTTGGTCGGGGTTCTTGTTACAGCTCAAATATCACGGATCAATTAAAGAAGTACTTACGACACAAAGACAAGAAGTTAGAAGAGAAGATAAGAGATAAGAGAAGAAAAGTTATTTGGGCACCACCCTATTTTTAGAGGAACAGGGAAACCTTAAGGCACATAAAAAAGGACGACGAGAAAGGTAAGGTACAGCTAGAGAACTCACGCGAGGATAAAGTAAACCGTGAAAGAGAAAAGTATCGGAATTATGCGGTACACTCCTAATATTTCGACACATATACTTAAAATATACGATCAAACAAATAAATATAATAATATAATTCAATAAAAAATGCCTGGAAGAGAAACACAAAAATATAAATCCAAATTGTATAAAAAAAATATAAAAGAAATAAAAAGCAAATAGTTCTTTAACAAAACTATATTTAGGTATATTTGTTAAAGTAAATGTACCATATTAAATTTTATTAAACAGTTAATTAAATAGCATGATTATTGCGTAACTGATTATTAATTACAAACAAAAAAATATCTCAAAAAAATAGTTATAAATAATTTAGTATCCTCAAGAATTAGAAAAAAAAGGCAAGGAACATTATAATTATATCTACATATATAAAGTAAATGGTCCGTTAATTATACGTATATATTTTCCTGTATTTTTACTATATTACTCAGTCAAACCAAACCTCCATAAACAAGAAGGTACACTGAACTGGAGTCATAAATCAACTGTTAAAGATTTCGTTACCACAGTTTAGTCAATAAAACTTATACTCACAGGTGTATTCAAATAATGGTATGACGCCCTCAATAAGGCACTTGACTTCGGTCCACCACAACAGGTAGTTGGGACGACACGACCACAATAAATTGCAGTCTTCCTAACGTAATCCCTTAGATTGTCTGTTAGGCCGACGAAAAGAGGCAGCTACCGGTACCGGGGTACTACAGGTGGTTGAGGTAACATAAAGATGACTGATGTTCAGGTGAACTAACTTTGCGGTGAATGCTTGAAAATTGTACACGGATGGACGGTGTATAATAGGAATCGGTATACAATCTGAATTGGTGTACAATCTGAATTGGTGTACAATCTGAATTGGTGTAAAATAGGAACGGCAAACAGAAGTGACTTCAGTTGGAAGACGTCTGTTTGACAAAAGAGAAAATAATCAATATAAGACACACTGTGCAAAGATAAATAAGGGTGAATTGAAAATCCACTTACCGCCGATTGTCGAAGATAAGACCGCTTGTCACAGGAACCAACTTGGAAATGAATATCGGATTGTGAATTTAGAAGGGCTTAGACAAGCGAAGGTTGAAAATAGGGAGGTGATATTGGCTGAAGGATGCCACGCGAAATTGACATTAAATATCCGGGCTACTGGGGTTCATTTTCGTAGCGTTTACCAATAGAAAGTAAAGTTTCTACGAAAAACAACTCTTCTGATTTTCTGAGAAGGTAGCTCGGAGATTTCACAATAGGTCCTTTTTCCTTTGTTATTAGGAAAGATTTTTATGTACCAAAACAAGATAAAAAGAAGAAGAAACATTTGGCGAAGTTATTTTTTTGTTAAAAAAAGGCGTAACAAAACGAAGGTATGCAGGCATGGGCGGCGTGAAAATAGTTTATTAAAGGGAATAATTTAAAGAAATTATGAACATGCTTCAATGCAAACACTAAAAACTAAATATGAACTCTGACAAACATTAAAATATTAAAAACTTTACTACTTCCATACTCAGTCTTCGCAGCCACTGCTGTTATCAGTGTTATCAACCGTGTTATTACAACCGTCAGGTCCTATGGTTGTCTGGCTTTTTATAGTCGTCTGGCTTTTTATAAGTATTTATAAAATGTTCTGTTGCTGTGGTCATATAAAAGAGGAAGAAGCTTTCTAGAATATCCAGTTATATCTTCTTAATTGGTACTGGTAAAACATATGCATGCTGCAAGTTTATTTCGTTTTTTATTGGTATTTTTGATGCTACATGTGATGGACGCCATAGACTACAGTAGCTATTTTTTAAGAAGAATGCATCTGTTAGTATTTTCGATTTTTAGCATTCTCATATTTTTTATGAGCTGGATTTGGATATTTTAAGAAAAAATTTGTCAGTTGCACTTTTTATATCAAAAATCATTGAATCATCTACCAATAGTCTAAAAGGAATGAGGTTACCTACACCAACCTTTTGGAGTTTCAACACGTTCAGTTTTCCACTTATTTCTTGAGATAAGAGGAAAATTCTGATCTTTAGCAAAATATGAATGCCGTAGTAAAGGAAACTAGTACGATATGGTATCAACCATTTTTAACACAAACTAATAAAAATAAAAAGTGTAACATGGTACAGTTCTTGTTATGTCCCAGACAGCTATCGGTAATCAAAAACAATGTTCTACATAAATTATTGGTATTGAAATAGGTTCAATAACCTCGACGTAACATCTATTAATCCCTTATTTGCTTCATTTTCTGTGTAAGTCTACATTGTTGCTTGATTAGTCTCCAAATCATGGATCCATAGTTCCATAAAACATAGTTCCATAAAAACCTTTTAAAAAGTACTGGATTGGACGGTATATATGGCAGTGACAAAATTGGCATAAAATCAAAAGCAATTCAAGTTATTTCGCCTGCTCTTAACGGTTCCTTGAAGCTACGTTTTTTGGCATAAAGTGCATTAGCTTTTCTTAGATGATGTTCTTTTTGTATATTGCACAAAGTTTCATCGGCCTCAGAAATACCCTTTTTGTTTAAGGTATGTTCAAATTTGTCATATTCCGTACATATATTGATACAGAGAAATCAAAATTTAATATTAAATTTTGTTTAAAGTACTTTCTATGTATGTATGCATATCAGGTACGTCAAATAACTGTCAAAGTTTAAAAACGCTTTTTATAAAGTTCCTCGCGAATTTAAAAGATTTAAGCAGTGTTACAGTTCGTTCGTGATCATTGAATCGACCAGTCGATTTATCGAGTGCGAAGTAATTAACAACAGTGTTTAATTGTGAATAATTTTGTTAAAATTTCTAGTGTAGTAGTTCTTATAAGAAACTTAATTATCAGTGTGTGTATATGAGTGCCAACCAGGGGGGTGGTGAAACCCCCCAAATTGGAACTCAACCCTCATCCAAAGGTGACATAGATGTCCCAAATATTTGGGATATGGACGTAGAATCAAATCGTAATGTATTAGACAAAACAACAATAGAAAATATCAATAATCCAAATGTAAGTACAATAATTAATAATTCTAACGTAAAACATACGGAGACAACAACAGATATAAACGAAAAACCAGTACGTATTCCAAGTTTTTATAATAATGTAGATATCGCTCCTTTTTACGTGTATGTTGAAAATAGTCTAGATAAATTTGATGGTAAATTAAACGCAATTAGGATAGGAGATATTTTGTTCAAAGAACATCCAGAATTGGATTCCAAAATTAATTGCATAGATTCGATAGGGCGTAATAGGTTAAGAATTAAATTAAAAGACTATAAATCGGCAAATAATTTATTAAAATCGGTTAATTTAAAGAAATATAATTTGTTGGCATATATTCCTAAATTTATTACACATAAATTTGGCATAATACGAAATATAGATTATGAGTTTGATGAAGGGTATGTTAAAGGGAAAATAAATCCAGTTGATATGCATTGTAAATTTAGTGTTGAGGCAGTTAAACGAATGAATCGCAAAGTAATTAAACCGGACGGTACTAAAGAATACAAGCCTACAAAAACCTTTTTTATTACTTTTAAAACATCTAAGTTACCACAATATATATGCATTAATCATGTAAGAATCCCGGTAGAACCCTACGAGCAAAAGGTCCTACTATGCTTTCATTGTTATAGATACGGTCATTTAATAAAACAATGTAAAAGTAACGTTCGTTGTTTAAAGTGTAAAGAGGGACACGAGACAAAAGACTGTAAAAAAAATTTGGTAGAAAAATCATGTTTCTATTGTAGTGGAAAACATTACACAAATTAAATAAAAGAGTGTCCAGAATTCAATAGACAAAAAGCAATTAAAAAATTAATGACTGAGCAAAATTTATCTTATGCCGAAGCTAACAAAAAAACCCCTAAATTTACTTATGCACAAGTGGTTAATAAATATCCGGGACCGACCGAAATCTTAAACAATAATTATTTAGCCGACAGTAATCACAATTTAAACAGTAATTCTAATGCTTTTCAGTCACAATCTAATATATTTCCTTCTTCCCAAATGCAGCCAAGCGGGCAAAAGTCGAGTTCGGTAAACTCCCAGCATTCTGCGGTTTCTCACAAAAGACCTAGGTTGGTGAGGTCTCAAGAACATGATAATACACTGAATCTACATAAAAAAATTTTATCACCAATTCATTTACCGAGTTCATCGACAGCCGTTTTCGAAAAACAAAATTACACTTCAAACTTGACATTGAATCAGCCTCATCAAGAGACTTGTGTCACTGTTACGGAGAATGCTTTAGTAGGTTTAATTTTATCCATTATAGGAATCTTAAAACAACAAAATAAATTTGAAATTCAAGAATCAACTTTACTTAGTATTATTCAAGATAAATTTAATGCAATATCTGATGAAGAGTTGTTTTAAGATTTGCCAGTGGAATTGTAGATCAGCTACATCTAATAAAGAAAATCTTCAAAATATGTTAATAAGTGAAGATATAGATATTGCTATGCTTTCAGAGACGTGGTTTAAGCCATCAAAATATGTAAATTTTGCAGGTTATAACGTTATTAGGGAAGACCGCCCTGACGGATACGGCGGGGTGGCTTTTCTGGTAAAGTTAAAGTTAAAATATAATGAGATTATTGTAAGACACTCCAATAAACTGCAAGCAAACTGTATCCAACTACTATCAACCAACAAAATCAGTATATTTTTTGTAAACATTTATGTTACTCCAAGAAGTTCCATAGGGACGGATGAGTGGGGCGAGTTCTTGGAATCTCTCCCAAAACCATGTGTAATCGGGGGCGATTTCAATGCTCATCACACTGCTTGGGGATGTTTAACAACCAATTCTCAGGGTAACAGGTTACAAGATGCAATAGATAATACGGATTTGGTACTATTAAACGATGGCAGTCATACATTAGTGCCCACATTAAACAGTAACTCCTCAGCGATAGACTTAACACTCTGTTCATCAGGCATAGCACATCTTTTTGAGTGGCAAATTATGGACGATCCACATGGTTCTAACCATATTCCGATTTTAATTAAATTTAACTGTGAAATGAGCAGTAATGAAATGATGGTGTATAGTAGATGGATAACAAAAAAAGCCAATTGGAATAAATTTCAAAGCGAAATGGACGAACAATTTATAAATAATGATAATAATTCTAATTACAGCCAATTTATTAATGCAATTAATAATGCAGCTGTAAAATCAATACCACAGAGATATAAATATAAGCAAAATAAAAAAAATAAACACTGGTGGAATGATGAATGTCAGGCAAAAGTTAATAACAGAAAACATTTATTTATAATATACAAAAACAATCCAAACCTGCAAAATTTAATAAACTATAAAAGAGCTGATGCAATAGCAAAAAGAACGATAAAAATAACCAAATCGGAATCATGGAAAATATATTGTCAGTCCTTAAATAAAACCACGCCTATGAAACAAGTTTGGCAAAAAGTAAATAGTTATAAGAATAGAAGACAAAACAATACACATTACATAGAATCAAGTGCTGAATGGATAGAGGATTTTCAAAATAAATTATGTCCAAAAGTTTGCATTTCTAAACCATTACAACCTTGTGCATATGATTCCTCTGGAAATTCAGATAATTATTTAACAGCGCCTTTCAGTCTGTATGAATTGAATAGAGCTATGAAAAAAAATTGTAATACATCCCCTGGAAAGGATCAAATTCAGTATAATATGATATTTAATCTATCTTATTCCGGCAGAAATGCGTTGTTGGATATATATAATAATATATGGTTTAATAAAATACCAATTCCCAATGATTGGCTTGATTATATTATAGTCCCTTTATTAAAGCCTGGAAAAAAATCTAATAATTCAGATTCTTATCGACCTATAGCTATGGCATCTTGTTTATTAAAAACTTTTGAACGAATGATTAAAAATAGACTAGAACATTTTTTAGAATTCAATAAACTATTACCCGAAAACCAATTCGGATTTAGAAAAAATCGTTCAACGTTAGATAATGTGACTACTCTAGTTACTGACATACAAAGTGGATTCTCACACAATTTTTCAACAACCTGCTTATTCATAGATATAAAAGGAGCGTACGATAATATTCAATTAGACATTTTAATGGACAAGATGCAAAAGCTAAAACTACCGGAACTACTTATTTTTAATATTTATAAATTGTATAATGAGAGAAATATTTATATTCGTACACTAGACAAGTTAATAGGTCCTCAAAAAGCTGCTGTTGGCCTTCCTCAGGGCAGCTTATTAAGTCCTATTTTGTACATTATATACTCATTTGACTTGGACACTATATTCCATAGGAATATAAAAACATTACAATATGCTGATGATATATGTATATATACGGCAGAACAAAATATAGAAAAATGTCATCAAAATTTAGAGGTAGCTTCAGATTCATTAGAGAAGTGGGTAAAGAATAACGGATTTTCCATTTCAGAAAATAAGTCAGCAGCTGTTACATTTACTAGGAAGAGGTTTCATCATCCGTCTTCAATAACACTAAAAAATTACACACTCCCGTACCTAGCTTCAATTAAGTATCTAGGTATTACTCTAGATACAAAACTTAACTGGAAATCTCATATTCATTATATAACATCTAAAATTGAAAATGCTATAAACATCATAAAAGTTTTCAGCCATAGTAAGTGGGGGGCAGACCCTAATATTTGTCTTCTATTTTATAAATCTTTTATTCAGTCAATAATCGATTATGGGTGCGTATTATATGGATCGGCCTCTGAATGTCATCTTAAGAAGATTGATCAAATCCAAAATAAATGTCTACGAATCTGTAATGGGTATCTGAAATCTACACCCATAGTTGTTATGGAGGCGGAAAGTTGCATACCTCCACTTCAGTTAAGGAGACAATTCTTAAGTAATAAAAACTTATTTAAGATATACGCAAAAAATGACAATCTTACACACACAATTCATCAGTTAACTATCGAGGTTTTAACAAATCGATATTGGAAATATAAAAAAACTCCTCTATTGATCGAAAGTTATTATAACTACCCAGAAATTAAGGACAATATATTAACTATTAAAAACTTAACGTCTTTTAAACACTACGATATTCGCCCTGTATTCCATTTAATCGATGACTACCCTAGACTCCCAGAAAAATTACTAAATAAATATTTTCTTAAAAAAATTCATCATAAATGGGAAAATCATGATTACATCTTTACTGACGGTTCTGTAATTAATGGAAATACCGGTTTGGCTCTTTATCATGTTAATAAAAAAATAAAGCGACTGTATAAACTGCCTAAGGGATCGTCAATATTCACTGCAGAGATAGTCGGAATTAAAAATGCACTAATCTATGCTCAATCCCTATCCGGCACTAATATAGTAATATTCTCTGACTGCAGAAGTGCATTAGAAAAAATAAAAAATATTAACATAACCGACCAGTATGACGATTTAATTAAAGATGTATATGAAGTACTTACAAAATTGAATAAAAATGAAAAGATAATTACATTATCTTGGGTAAAAAGTCATTGTGGGATAGAATATAATGAGATAGCAGATAGATTAGCAAAAAGGGCTACTACAGAAGGGGAGATGATTAACATGAAGCTACCTTTGAACGATCACGTAAGCCAAATGAAAATAACCATGAAAACTAAATGGCAAGAAAAATACGAAAAATCCAACTCTGGGAAAAAGTTTAAATTGTTGCTTCCAAAACTAAACATAAAACCATGGTTTTTTAATGTACGAAATAGAAATTTTATAAAAACAATTTCACGAATCAGAAGTAACCATGCAATGTATCCGGAATATAAACACCGTTTAGGTATCCATAACGAAGATTATTGCGAATGCGGAAAACATGGTAGTTTAGAACATATTATATTAGAATGCCCTTCTATTCAACAAGAGATTTCTACACTACTTAGTAATCTATATAAATTAAAAATAGACACACCTTTTAACTTATCGAGCTTACTTGCAACTGAAGATATACGAGTATATGAGGTTATTTATGTACATACAGTTAAATGTAAATTTAAATTATAAGCACACTAACATAAATCCCACTCTTTTGTATCCATTCCAGGGGTCCCCTCCGTCCCCCCCTGTTATAAAACCCCGCCGAGACGACCCTTCGGCAAATTAGCGGCAAAAAAAAAAAAAAAAAAAAAACAAATAATAAATGAAAAACCAAACAATATAGTTAAAAAAAACAGTTACATTATAAGGATAATCAATAATATAATATTGAGTATTATGTAAATAATATGTGTTGTTCATTAAATATAAGATAATATTAGATACGCATTAAGTGAAAATTAATACTTAACTGAAGCATTTTCCTTATAACTTTCACACATTTGTTCTGGCTAATTGGCTTAGTTCCAGTGCCATAAAACAAAACACACACACACACACACATGTATGTATGCTAGAGCTTTCTTTTTGGTAAATACAATAAACGACAGCGAAAAAATAAATCACAATTGTTGATCAATTTTCTTCCTCTCTTGATGACAACGGTCCACCTTTTGTCAGTATGGTGATTCTTGGATTTTCCTTCGATGGAAGTATCTTCTTTTACAGTTGACGAAGACGGTCCAGGTATTCCCATTTCATATCTTTTAGCTAAAATAATATTCATATAGATAGTCAAACCAAATTACAGTTATACATTTTTCAGGTCTAGAATAATGTTTAATGCCACAACAGTTTATTTAACAGTTAAAGGTGCATTTGAAATTTGTAGTTGTTTTCAAAAAGTCTCATCCCCTATTTGGTTAATCATCTGTATTACAAACGTGCATTGTTTTTTTGTTTATCTGTGTGAATAACGATAAAGCCTAGTTTTGAAGAAGAGGTATCACACGGGTCGTGCTTTAACAAAAGATCACAAACAAGTTTTTTGTCAATAGATCAGGATTTTGAAAGAGTAGAAAAAACATTGCGGAAAACTGAAGAAGATTTGTTACCAACAGATTACCACAATATATTTGAAAAGTTTAGATATTTACTTTTTCTCTGCAAGGACTGCTTTACTTATGACAGAAAATTAATGGTTAAGAGGTACATAAAACTTCAAATGGACTTGAATATAGCAGATAAATTCCATAGAGATAACCGGTAGCAGAGTGAGCTGCAGGTCCAGCTACTCGGATCTTGTCATATGTTTTCACACAATATTAAAAATGGGAAAGAAATTATCATCTCTTAAGTTAAACACAGAGCTTTATGCGATTTGATTAAGAAAGAGAACTTAAAAGACGTAAAATTACTTTTAAGTAAGCTAGGAATTTTCCAACAGCATTCTGCCATGTCATCTTGGTAGAAAGTTTTATTAGTTGATATAAGTAATGGTACTGAAAATTCAATTTCTAGTGACGATGATAATGATTGAATAACTTTTAACAGCTATTTTGTCTAACATTACTTATTACAATTAAACCCCATTCTAACAAATTATGACGTTTTAATACCTAATTGAAGTTTCACTGGTCAAATACCAATTTCATGAAATAAGCTTTCGACATTTGCGTAACCAAATGAGTCTCTTGTAAGTTTGACGAAAATTCTGTGGTCAAAGGCTAAAAGTAAAATTTTTATTTCGGGGTTTGACTAAGTAATTCAGACCTGAGGATTGACTAGTCGAGTGTCTGATACGCAGAAGGGCGGAAATCGAATACCAGCACCGGAGAGAATAACTATTTTTAAACTCGATCTGAATAAAGTGAGTTGGATAAAACTAGGAGTAATAATATACGGTTGAAACGTAGCACTGACCCTGTTATCTTCCTTGTATCACATAGGTCTAAGAGATAGCGGACTACAATGTCATACTCACAAAGCCTCGCTGGCAGTATAATGGGAGACTATCGCTTTCTTGTTTCATATTTTTTTGTTTTAAGTACTAGAATAATTTTTATCTTTCTCACCTCATCATTATAAAGAATGAAGTATATATTTTTTTTAAGAATGGATTGGTACTTACGGCTAATGATTATTTTTCTGTTGGATTTTTAGATAGTGATTGTTATCATGCCTTCTACTAGAATTAAAAATTGGGATACTTCAGAATAGTTTTTCTTACCTGAAATAAAAATAAATAATTATTAATAGACAGTTTTAACGTTTAAAAGTTTTTGATATTACAATGGGCAGGTTATCTGGCAAGATCACAGCAAAACAACCATTCTAGACGAATCCTTATGTCACAGCCTAAGTGAAGTAAACGGAAAGGTAGGTCAAAAATTGATAAAGGTATAATAAAGCCGAAGATGTTAAAAATATATGCAGCAAACTGGCACTGGTTGGCAAAGAATATTGGCTGACTGGCAAAATAGACAATGAGAGGTTAAGGCTTTTCTATAGTGATGTAGCATCATTGATTATGATGATATATGTACAGATATTTTATTGGTTTCACTCAGAATATGTCTAGTCTCTAACCAATCAAATCGTGGGAATTAAGAACTGTATTACAATACAAAGTTCTTTTTATTGCGTCTAGTCTTGCAATGTATACCGTTTTTATACAATACAAAGGGCTGTTTAATTTTACGGCAATTTTTTCATGTTTTACTTATAGGGTGGAACTATTTTTTGGGTATTTACATATTATTAAAATATTTCAAATACGCCAATGAATTTTATGAAAACAAAAATAAGAATTGCTGTTAGGAGTGTTTAAGTATCTTGACAGAGAGAAGAAGCTGGATAAACTCTGCGAACAATTGCAGCTCCGCATGAAGCAGCTTCATAAAGACAAATATTTACTCTAAATAATAATAGAATTTTATCTATATATTATGTTTCAACGTTTTTCTGAGCCTTAGGTTTGACATTACCGACTTTTAAAAAGCATATCCCTTGGTACTACTTTAAATTATGAACCACACATGTTACCTGGATTACATTAAAAATGCATAATTAGAATGCATTAGAGATACAAAGCAGCAAAAATCCAAATATTTATTGTATATTCAGTATATTTAGGAAGTCTAAAGATAAGACAATACATATTTTTGAACAGATTAAAAAATAATGAATATATAATGTAATTAATATAAATATGAAATAAACATTCCGAAATAGTTTTTCTCTTTATTTATTAGAAGGTACAGTTGTTTCCATTTTTATACCTTTTTAGTTTGCATCATTCACAAGAAAACTTTGTGTTTTGTGAGTAAAAGTGAGTAAAACTTGTGTGAGTAAAAGTATTTGTTCTATGGGAGTTCTAGATAGATTGAAGATCTATCCTCTATATTCACTGTAAGTTAATTGCTTTTCTTTTTTTGACGTGGCTCGAGCATTTTATATTCCTGAATTTGGTCTGGAGGAGACAAACGATGTAGTTTTTTGTGGTGGATACTCAATAAGTAAGATGTTTCACGTGAATATGTAAAGTTTTTGAGAAAGATGGAACTGCATTTTAGGCAGTTCAATTTACCATTTACCGTAAATTTTTTTAACGAGCATAGCATTGATTTGAAAAAGGTTTTTTCTGTGTGTACTTATGGTTGCCCATCAATGTTGGGACGAACTATAGGGTTTGTTCAGCTGTTGAAAAAACACTTGGAAAATCATAATTTATTGAGTTTCCATTGTATCATTCATCAAGAAAGCTTAGCTGCTAAATTTGGTGGAAATTTCAGCTGTGTTATGAAAAGACTTGTAAAGATTGTGAATGTCATAAGATCAAATGAACTAAACCACAGAGAGTTTCAAGAATTTTTGAAAAAATTTATGGCAATAGGGAGACATTCTTTACCACACAGAAGTGAGATGGCTGAGTAAAGGTAAAGTTTTTCAACGTTTCTTCAGCATTCGACATGAGATTACTCTGTTTTTGGCTACAAAGAATAAAGAGTTTCCTGATATTCATAATTTTAGTTGGTGACTTAAAGTAGCGTTTCTCACTGATACAACGAGCATTATGAATGAAACATTAACAAAATTGCAAGGAGACTACAATAACATTGTAACGAAAATGATGAGTATTGTTTTTTCACTGGAGCAGAAGCTGAATATTTATATTGAAGAATTGTCATATGAAGATTATTCCAGCTTTCCTTCCGATAAAGCACGGTTTGATGAAAATCCAGATTAAAATCAAGAGATTTCTGACCAACTAAAGCTTTTAGCAGACCTAAAGTAAGAAATGTCTGTGAGGTTTAGTGACTTCAGGAAGTTCCAAGAACCATTTCGCTTGGTGGAAAATCTATGGGCAATAACAACAGCAAATGCAGCTCATCTTTTTGAAGTTATACTTCTATACGCGCGCTCCACGTTGGAAATTTCTATGGGAGTGAATCTGTGAAATCATTACATATGTAAGATAATGAGTAAGAGAGAGACAGAAGATATATTTTCTCAGATAGAATAGAATAACAGACAGAATAACACCTGGTGATTCTCAAAAAGGAATTTATGAAAAAAATAATAAAATATAAATAAAAAAACTAACGAAAAGGACATATTATTTTCAAAATGCACTACGGGACAATTAAATTATCACCGCCTTAATTACTGTCAATATTCGATAATGGACATACATCAAAGGAAGAAAACAATAACGTTTGAAGCAATAGCTATTATGTTTTAGTTAACTAAAGAAACGTAGTTTTCTTTTAACCTTTTTGACACTTTTACAATAATTTTAATGTTTTCTAGATATCAACATCAACATTTCAGTAAAATAAAAACCTTGCCAGGTGTCGAGTTATACAAAATATTGCATAGTTCTTCTTAAAACTGGCCCAATGCCAAGACATTCTTAATACAACTGGTATCCTGAATTAATATTTACGACTTATTTACAATATTGTTCAAGTCTGTATTTCTTAGTTATTTTGCAAAAATCCATTAGCTTGTTTAATGTACACTGCTCACAGATGCTCATAATTTGATTAGGTACTTTAAAACCGTTAAAAACAAGAGCTAAACCAAAGCTAACATTTTCTAAATGATATATGGGGAAAACGATAGTCTAATTTTCGTGATGCATAACACAAAATGTATGTAGAATATTCTGTGAAATGCGGCAGTATACTTGTAGGTTTTTTTATTTACAACCGGTGAGAGAATATTTTATTAGCTTGTATAATATATGCCAACATTACAGTCGATAAAAAATCTAGTATACGCCTTGTAAATTTTAAGAATTGTTTTTTGTAGATTATTGCCTCAATTACAGCTATATAATTTAAATTAAAAGAATTGAAATAGATAATACTCAGATAAAAAAAATATTTCATATAATTGAAATGACACAACAGTTGTTGCAAATGAAGCATAACAACAGAATATAGACTGATTGTGCATATTAAAGTAGGATTTTTACAACAAAGTTTAGACAAAAAATACATCTAGAAGAAAAAAAATACTTTTAATTTAGCAAAGGAGAAGAAAACCTAAATTCAGCTCTAATAAACTTATATATTAACACAAATATTATACGGCTAGTATTATTAGAAAGACTCCAATTAAAACATATAAAAACTCTTCAGAAAATAATACTAAGAAAATTTTGTACAAGCCAAACGAAGTACAAGAAAACATAAAAAAAATAGAAAAAGATAAACAATGACAATAATATTAAAAATAACAGGTTAACAAAACAGAACAAAATTATTTGTAGCCTACTAAGTGTGGCATTGGTTAGTGATGTGATCAGGGTAGTAGTGTCTGGGGGCTCGGGAGACTTGAAGAAGACATCAAAGAGGATGTCGAAAGCACGGCGCAATGATAATCGACGCATTTCAACCCGGAAGACTGTGGTAATAGTAACAATCTTAGCTTTAGGTTCAATTGTACTAACAGCGAAGGAAATCTTTCGGAACATAATATATGTTCAATAATAACGAAGAAAATGTATAGTGCCCTTTTGGTAGTCTCTTTGTTTGTTTTTTCTATTTAAATATATTCGTTATAACCTCCTCTATATATTTTATTTGCTATGTCGCATGTTAGGATTCGATCAGTTGTTTATTTTGTACTCAGCCTGAGGCCTTCTGTAAGTCAATAAATCAAAATTTGTCGCCATACATTCATTAATAACGAAGATACTGTGTAGTGCCCTATTGGTAGTCGCCTTGTTGTTTTTTTGTATCTGAATATAGTCGGTATATCCTCTTCTTTCATTTGCTATTTAATTCTACGTAACTTTGTCCAACTTAATTTAATTTTATTTAATTCTATGTACCCTTCTTTAATTTTACTTAATCTTATTTAGTTTTAATTTTATTTTATTTTGGTGAAGCGTTGACGTTTGTTAAACGTCATTTTATTTTTATAGTCAGTGTATGTTTATCTTATCCAGTGACATATAAATAAATATATATTATACGTCATCGATCTTACCTTACAACTACAGTAACCTATATTGTTAGCAATTCTCGAAAAAATTAACTAATTCAGATTTCTTTTTTCAGATGGCGTTAGGAGTTCATATCTAAACTACCATAAAGCGTTAAATTATTTTGTATTAAATTCTACACTAAAAGTATTATTTTAATGATATCTAGTAGGAATGTACCTAAGTATCCCTTCCCGTTGAGGATATAGTTCCTTGATAGGAGATTGATCAACCTGGTAATGTTTAAAAACTATTAACCTAATTGCTTGGCTTTATTATTCCCGTCTAAATCAAAAGTATTTATCAGCTAATTCGTTTCCGTAATTTTCTCAAAGTCATTCCCCTAATGGCAACTTTCACCCTCTCCGTGATAGGTATCGCCCGTTTTGTACATTTATATTTCATTCATTTAATTTTTTCTGACACATTGTTGTGTAATTTATGCCGCGACCTACGCTAAGTTACAAAAACATGTCACGTCACTTTGTAATTACGATCCAAGGAAAACGATCTAAACTACGTACGCAACCTAACAAATCAATTAAAAGGTAATTATTGTCTATAAAACATCAGGCGGTTTTATTTGTGGTAAAAGGGTTAAATTGAATAAGAATCAAAAAGATATTTATTCTAGTAATCTTATAATAAAAAAATAATTTGAAAATATATTTGGTGTTTGTCTTTCGACAATATAAGAAAAACTTATTTGCGGAACCGCTGCAATTAACATAATATTTATCATGTTATCCAAAGCTGTATCCCGGCGAAATATAGCCAGACGGAAACCTCGGCCAGACAAGCCTTACACTATACCGTACCAGCTAAAAGAAAACAAAGAAGACCACTAGTCAGATAGAAGAAAACGATGAAAAAGGAACTTAAACAAGTTAATTTAATATGGAACGTAGTAAAAATAATATTGCAAGGAACAGAACAGAGTGTATTCAAAAATTAAAATTAATTAATAAAATTGGACGGGACTTAAGCAATGATGTGTGAGTCTACCAACCTTACCATCAACCTTTCTTTTGCAACTGAAAAACTTAGTGTCCTTTGCTTCATCATGGAGCTATATGATTTATATATATCCTAAGATGTATCAACGATTAAGAAACTAGCATTTGTTTACATATGAGTTTTAATTAAGGTTAACAAACGTCTACACAGCAGCATCAACTAGTAGCGTTTTTATGGTATCAGTTGGACAATTATAAAATCGGTACCTTTGACAAAACATAACAATTTTCCTACAACATAAGGGGCAAATAAGTCACCTGTCAAACTTGTAAAACAAAGCGCCAATTAATAAACTCATTTTATAGGTTAAGAACAGGTTATTATTTAAAATAATATTTATTGAAAAGATTTCCGGAGTGGAAATCGAAGCGTCAAAAACAAACGTAAAATGTAATTTTTATTAAAATCAACTGAAGTTTAATCCCGTATAAACACAATATCAAGTCTGCGATTTTCTGGGGAAATTAAAAAGTAATGTCTTCTTTCGTTTTGTTTATTATTGGACATACGTCTTTATCATGTATTTGCGAATTCCATAAAGAATTTTAAGATCGGAAAAAATTTAATCAACAAGGGTCATGAGAATTTTTGTTAAGAAAGTGGAATTTATGATGCTTATCAAACCAATACTCACCCGATCCATAATACTGCAGTCATTCGAATGTTATAGGTATCTATTTGCAAAACAATGCAGCCAACATTAGTTAGTAACAAGGACTCAGCACACACACCCTTAAACAATTATTATTCGGGTAATACCTTTTTTTTTCTTCGACATAAGTGTAAACACGTAAAGTGACTACGACGTGAGAGATAAATATTATGCCAGATTGTGCTTTAATAGCTAATATAATATTTTGCATAAACATCTAATTACTATTACTGTCAGTTACTAGATACTAACTTTTCGAAATTCTTTTTAGATCTGCAGGTGATATTTCAGTTGGGTGGTTTAGGCGAGCGGTTTACCACAGTAACTCTATCTCTTATGCTCTGCTTATATAACTATAAGCCGAGCATAAATAAACTATTTTTTTTGCATTTTTGCAAAAGTTCAAATGTATTTTTTAAATTTTTCTAAGTGGGTCGGAAATTGTTATTTGCAAATAACTTTTTCAAAAACAATCCCCGAATCGCTTCAACTTAATTTTTTTTAGGCGTATCTCATCGCCTAAAGTAAACTTTTTCTATCTTTGTAATTTTTCGAAAAATGCTTCACTTTCGAGTTGTTTGCAATTTTTTCTTGAAAAAATGCCTGAATTACTTAAAACATGGAACCAACATATTTCGAATATGCTTTAAGTCACTGTGTGAAACACTAGCATTTCGGTTCATGTTTTAGTTGTGTTAAGTGTATCATTTTTTTTTACATTCCATTGTTTTTATGAACTCTTTGCTACGTCCTCTTCAAGTTTTAACTTTTGCTTTGTGCTTTTCTTTTTATTTAAATTATATATCGGATAATAATAAATAACAGTAATTTTTTTAAATAATCAATAATTTTAATTTTAATTTTTAATTGTCCACCAAGGGATGATGTCCTAACACTGGCTTTAATATCTCCTTTGTTACGTTTTTGTGTAGACAAATAGCCAGAGAATAGTAGGATTATATATATATATATATATATATATATATATATATATATATATATATTATATATATATATTATATATATATATACAGTCAAAATCGTTTATAACGAACTTCAGGGGACTGGTGGTTTTTGTACGTTGTAGCCAGTGTTCTCTGTAAGCGGTTCTATCGGTTATAATGAACAGGTTGCTATAAACGATATTACATTGGTAGAAACAGTTAGTTCGTTGTACCTAGGTTTATGACGCAAAAATGTGTTACTTTATCTATACTTATATTATGTTATAATAACATATTATACATAACATTTAACATATGTCTGTATTGTACTTACGTAAATCTAAATATGTACGGACATACATATTTGTATAATATGTATTGAAATAAGTATAAGTAGTCAATAAAGTATACTTATAATATAACGGCTTCTCAAAATCTTTGTATTATAAAAATGTAGTCATACATATACTATTTATTTTTAAAAAGACAAAGAAAAATACATACATTTATGTATTACAAAATATGTAAATACAACATTTTACCTGAATATTTAATGAAAAAAAAGTCTGTAATTTTTGTTTGTCGCCTTCCTTGAACTTCTGAAAAAAACATTTTTTCAATTGATGTGGAAACAATCGATAATGATTCTTTCACACTCTGGGAAGTTTCAGCAGTCTGAATAAATGCTCTTATGGTGGAACAAGCAGCATACGCTTCAGCAACAGTATGGATTTTGCCGAAATCTTTTAATTCTTCATCAGCCTCATCAGTACTTTGTTTGTCACTAGTTTGGTGACTCAGTACGATGTCAATATCTGACAGTTCTTCGCTCGTACTTATTTCGTCATCCACTCGTACTTAGTCATCTGCAGAGCAGTCAGAACTGAGAAGGGAAACGGTATCCTGCAAATGCGTTTGTGCAATATCGTTGTATGCGATTACTGATGGTTGTAAGTCGTTAGTTAGGCCGGAAAAACGAAAACAGTTGATGATTGTTTCCTTTCGCACAGATTTCCATGCCTATGATATCATTAGTATAGCGTCAAGAATACTGATTTTCGTATAGTTATTCTCTCACTTTTCGATAATTTTGTACACCAATTCTTTCCGAAAGCATGCTTTAAGACTTCTTGTAACTCCGTGGTCCATGGGCTGCAGTACGGACGTACAATTTGGAGGCAGAAAAACGAGTTTAATTTGTTTTAACCTGTCAACTGGGAGGTGGGACGGACAGTTGTCGACAATTAAAATTATGTGTTTCTTTTGTTGTAAAAGTTCCCTGTCCCATTTTATTAAAGTCTTTTCCAAAATAGCCGACGTCATCCAGGCTTTTTTTATTCAAATCGTAATCAACAGAGAGATTTTTCACGTTTTTAAAACAGCGCGGCATTTTACTTTTTCCTATCACCAAAAGCTTCCATTTTATGGACCCGGACATGTTGGCTGCAACAAGAACTGTAACTCGCTCTTTTGAGAGTTTACCGCCGGACCATTTCTCCCCTTTAAACTTTAACGTGTGATCAGATGTCAGTCTAAAAAATAACCCCATCTCGTCAGCATTAAAAATTTCATCATCAGTCAGTCATTTGTAATTGATCTGTCAACAACTGCTGACTCACTTGAAATTTTTCAATGGACAATATTGTGGCGAGCTCGGAAACGTTGAACCCAGGAAGCATTACACTTAAAATCCTTCTTCAAAATCTTAGCGAAAGCGTCAGCTTTACCTGAAGCATCGGCCCACTCACGGGTACATTGTTTGCTCATTGTTGTTTGAACCAATCGAGCAAAGCGCTTTCAATGTCACTGTGATTTGATCACCGAACGCGTTTTCCATTTCACACTTATTAAATTGCATAATAATTTTCTCTCGCCGTTTCATCATTTCGGCAATTGTTTAGCGTGACGTTTTAAATTCCCGGGCAACCGAACTCGCGGAATCACCGGAATCGACTCGGCATATTATTTCAAACTTCCTTAATAGTAAATTGTTTCCGTGACATGTTTTCTATGAAGGTTAGACACAACTGAATTCAAATTCAGAAACTCTTGGACATATACAATGGAGCCGTCTTGGGAGTTCTAAATGTCTAAAGGACAAGTAATCAAGTGTAGATGCCTGCCCGGATGTACTATAACCATAAATTAATAAGTCCTTACTTCTCATTTCGTGGTACTAAATATCGGTAATACCTGTGAGAAATACAACACTACAATGTCCATTTTTATAACTTTACAGGATAACACGTTTAAACTTATTTATTAAGATGTGGAAACAATATTGTATTGAACATTGTATCTACTGTCATTTACATCATGCGTTGGTTATAATTATTTATTATTTATTTATTATACAGTGTGTAAAAATGTCATAATTGAAAAAAATGGATGTTGTATCATCTGAGGTACAGATATGTACTTGAAATTGTACGCTGTAACCAATATTTTAACTGCTAGTGTTCTAAGAAATACGTTTGCTCTAACCGATTTGTTCATTATCAGCAATATAAATGCGTTTTTTGAATGTCATTTTATGGTACCTATTATTTTGTTTGTTATATCCGATTGTACGTTATAGCCGGTGTTGTTGTAAACGATTTTACCTGTATATATATATATATATATATATATATAAGAATATATACGAATATAAGAAACCCATCAGGATTATTATATCATTTTACTTGCTATAAAATATTGTATGAACGCTGAATTATGTATATAAGCTAGTAGTCAATGCTACATTTATTATTTACCATCTTTTTTTGTTAAAATTTGTTATTAGGTCCAAACTTTTGGTTAAATTAAACTTAAATTTTAAGGTATTTTATTGGTAACTGGTATATAAACATAGTCAGGAATTTTTTTAAAATAACTAGGTCAGCTGTACATAAGAGGAGGTGGGACGACTATAAGAATTAAAGATAATCTGTAGGTATATAAATTTGGGTGATCATTAAATTTGTTGTTAACAGGCTAAATATTTTAATTAGTACCCTTCCTTTTGTTTCAGCATAATAGGCAACAGATACAGCATTTTCAGACACCTCGGCGGGTATACGTTAATACGTTCGTGGCGCCCAATCATCTATTAGAGCAGCTTCTATATTTTATCTACTATATTTTATTTTCATCCACATATTTATTTTTGGTTTATTAGTCATCAGTTTTCACATTTTACAGTCTCTGTAGGGCATACAAATTGTTCGAATTCTTACTTGAGTGTCAAGTGGCTAACCTTTAATTTTGTTATATTTTAAATTCATTTTTTTCATTTATTTAGTTTTTTTGCATTGCTTATTTCCATCAAATCTCTTTCTTTGTCCCAAATATTAGTCTCATTTGTGTATCAAGGATCACGTAGTTATGTACTCCCCTATCTCCATTCCACCCATTCTTGATATTGGCGGTCGTTTAGAGTACAACACACTTTTTTGTTACAAGCACCAGATAATTTACATGGATATCCGGAATCATCATTTAACTACTCTTGAACCATTTTCATTGTAATAACTATTCTGCTGATAAAATTCTTCTACAAAGCGACAAAAAACTTCCATGATGACCTAATCAATACTCTCTAATTGTTATCCAAATCTCTTCAGTTTAGCACGATTATCAATTATACCCTCATCTTTAATAATTCTGAAAAATGTAAATGGTAACTCCGGTGAGTTCACATATTCTCTTTATATTGTATTTCCTGTAAGTATACAGTTTTTACTATTTAAATGGCAGGTCTAGGAAGCTCAAAGGTGATTGTATCCGCATTTGGTGCAGTTACGATCTATGATACAGTTACGTCGGTTTGCACATTGTCCTTAATACTGTTTTTTAATACTCTCTGTGTAAGTATATTTGAAAAGAAGTTAAAACCAGCTTCCAAATGAAATATTCCTTATCATCTGTTCCAATTTTACCTAACTTCTTTTTTCGACTAACATTGTTCTAGGAATAATCAAAACGATCGAAAATATCTACCAAAACTACACAATAAAAGTAAAAGTGGAAGAAGAACTAACCGACCCTATTGAAGCTGGCAATGAAATAAGATAGGGAGATTCCCTGAGTGCTTTATTGTTCAACCTGATTATGGATGAAATAATAAAAAAAGTAAGAACCAAAATAGAATGTCAAATGGGAGAAAAACAACTTAAAATAATCTGTTATGCATCGACGCAATACTACTCTCTCAAAGTGAAGACGATTTACAACGTATGCACCAATTTAATATAACCGCCAGAAAATTTAAAATGTTAATTTCGAAATGACGAAGAAGATGACGAAAACGATGGAACGGATACTGGAGGCACATTGAAAAAAAGACAGAGTCATGTCTAATAAAAAGAAGAAGAAGAACTAAGATTGTAAAATAAAATATGTCACGTTTTAAAATATGCAAACAGATTAAAGATGTAGGTACTTTTGATAAAGTTATAACTGGGCTCAGTCAATGCAAAATGTATGTCAAACAGTTATTATATAAAGTGTTAGACGTTATTTAAAATATAGTTTTATTATAAATAAAACTATATAAAAATTTCATGTATTACTCCTTTTAGATAGATCTAATTTTACGAAATGGATGTTCTGGTTTTACCCGTAACGATAATGTTACCTCTTCTCTAAAAGCTTACCTAAACTTTTAGCTCTATTTTCTTATCCGATTGCAGTAATGCGGTGTTAGGTCCGTCCGCATTTTGTACCTCATAATGACGCAAACCAAAACGTATACTTCACAAAGTAGTTCTTTAATCACTTCCTAAATCGAAATTTTCGTAATAGGGCGACGTATAGGTGAACCGTCAAAGAAAATGGCAACCTTTTAACGTTCCTAGGCCACAAAAGTCCATGGAGAAACTATCCAAAGTGTTATATGCGGTATACTTTCCTCAAAGAGGAGTTTTGTGTCTGTTAGTACAGTGGATATAAGGCCTTATATGAATTAGATAAACTTTTAAAAGTTGTGATAAACTTAAAAAATATAAGACTGCTAAATAAAGAAAATTAAATGCTTTTTATTGTTTAATTTTGACCTTGGAGATATTTTAAACATTACAAATATTCACATTATCATCGAATATATCCTATTCTTATAAGAAACAAATCCGTGTTGTGGTAAAACCATGGTTTAAATGTTTAATATACCATAACCGTCTATGGTTTAAAAAACATACCAGAACGTCAGTAGATGAGTAGATAATGTTGTTAAATACATTAGGTTATTGAAAAAAAAAACATTTGTACAACATATTTACTAGTATAACAATCAACTTAACACATAATTATCCTCTCTAAAATCTATTTAGTCCGAATTAATTGATAGTCTTAATAATCTGTGAATAATTAGTATCGAAATTTAAAAAAAATATTTTTATTTTTTGTCATGTTTTGATTTTTTTTTTGTAAATGATTCACAGACACTACATTATATTATCTTGGGTTCCTATGGTATTTTCTTCCCCTGGTATTCCGTTAGAATATGGTGGAGACTTTTATAAGTCAAGGAATAGTTTAAATTGTTTTCCATTCCTCTGATACTCCAAGTGCTAATCTTTAAATGAATTTAATTAATTCTAGGCATATGTACGTCATCGTCTTGATTTTTGTTCGGCTTCTAACTTGACACTACGTAACAAAATTATTTTTATGGGAAATCATGAAAATTTCTGAAATAAAAATTGTAAATAATTTATACAACTTATGAATGTTATTTAGTTGACCGTAAATAAAATCTGGAGAGTTCAACTTACTTGGTCTCCATATTGGTGGCATCAGCTATTTTTACACTTCTAGTGCTGAAAGTCTTGATTGGTGATATTATGTCCTCGATTGATGTCAAATTCCGATCTTCCTCAGCTTGGGTATTTTTTTGTTGTTAGCTATGGATGATATATCCCTAACATCTTATTATCTCATTAGTGTTAATATCTTCTTATTGATAACTTCTTCCTTCAGTGTCGAACCTAACCAGATCTTTCTGCATTCTACTAATGAATTTGCAAAGCAATTTGCTTTATTTAGTAAGATTAAGGCTGATTCCTTTATTTTCCTTTTTTACTGTACGTTTTTTTTCAAAACTATTAATGCATCTTTCCAGTAGTATGTAACTTTCTTAAAGTTGCCATTTTTTTTAAACCGCTTCACCGATTTTTATGAAATTTTATTTGTATATTTGGTAGGTTTCAAAATCAGTCGTAATATATTTTTCATAACCCTAAGGGATAAGGGTGACCCATCCCAAACATCTTTTTTTGACAATTTGTTTTATGATCACTTCTATCTCTAGTCCCTTTTTTAACAGCTGTACTAGTATCATAGAGTTAGTTGCCATACTCCTTTGAGACGATATGACCAATTTTTATAAAATTTTATATGTATGTTTATTTGAATATACCACTCTGAATTTTCTTCCAGAAAAATCAGTTGACATAGTTATAAATCAGGATGACGTAGTGAAATATCCTACACAGTTTTTAAATTCATTGGAATTGCCTGGACTCCTCCCTAAGAATTTACAATTAAAAGTAGGATCAGTTGTCATTGTGCTTCGTAACATTAATCAGCATCGACTGTGCAATTGAATGAGACTGACAAGGAGAGGATGTCTTGATCCCGCGTATACCGATGATTCCAACGAATGTACCATTTGATTTTAAACGTTTACCATTTCCCGTGCTTTTGGCTTTTGTAATGACAATAAACAAATCACAAAGCCAACCGTTGAGTATTCGCTTGTCAGAAAAAGATCATCGTTATATATAACTCCACAGTATTGTGGGTATTAAATCTTAATTTGTTTAAAATAATTCTATAAATATATCTGTTAATAACAAAGTTTTGTTTGTAGAAAAAACTTTGTTTACTGATATAGGATACGTACTCCAAGTATACAGAAGATCAATATATACTAACAGATATTTTAATTACCATGCAAAACATAACATAAATATTAAAAAAAAGGGGATAATAAGACCGGCGAAAATACAAAAAAGATCATAAAGCACTTAGAAGAAAGGGTTAGAATGTATCAACCATACTATGGATAGAGGGCTCAAACGCAATGAAAACTAGCGCAAGCTGTGTTCACCTAAATAACAAGAAAGTAAACCACCAACTAAACATCTCTTTTAATACTATACTGCGCTCAAACACCTACAGGATTCCAAATACCTTGGAGTAACTTTATCTTTCAATAAACATATTAAAAATACCGCCTCTAAGTTAAGCACAAGCAACAATACCCCAAAAACTCTGTGGAGTTTCGTGGGGAGCTGCAGCAAACAAATTACGAACTTCAGCTTTGAGCCTGGTATGCCCATTGGCCGAAGATTGTACACTAGTTTGGCTAAACAGCGTTCACTATAAAATGATCGACAAGAAGGATGGTTACTGTATGTCCAATCCGGCTGCCTGTGGAGGTATATGTCCTACACTAGCCAAATAGCTCCATCCTTTCTGCGAAGACTCAAAGCACTCATGACGGAGTACAATAACATTATGCATAACCCTAAACTGCCTGTCAAAAGGTGTGTACTTCTGCAAAAACAAACTGCGATTCTAAAATCCACCCTGGCGTCTTGATTAACAGCTTGTTGGTGGTAAAGGGTTGTAATTGTGAAATAACAAATCTCTCTTTGACCTACGTGACTTAAAGATCTAACAAAAATGACTAAAGTTTTTGATCTTCCTACTACAATTGTGAAGCTGCTAGCCAATCCATTTGTCATCTGGTTAAAGAATCTGAGTTCAGAGCATATCCTGACGATCCAATAAACGTTTTGTGTATAATTTATATATTACTATTACTTTTATAATATAATAATAATATGTAATGAAATAACACACTATATGTATTTTTATAATGATGATTTTACCATGTATGCCAAACGGTAAATAAATAAAAGGCCTAACAGAAAAATTTAGAAACATTTAAAAACAAAAACATTTAAAACAACCAACATACTGGTATCTGTTATATCCAAAATCAAATGTGACAATGATCAAGAAAAACCTATGAGCTAAGAGAAATATTTGCAGTTATAAAATACCTTTTGATTGTGAAAATTTTTGTTTGGGTAAAATTAAAACCACAAAATTTTAAGACATAAGAACAAATTGTACATTATACTAGAGAATTTGAACACATTGTACAATGAAAATATACATCAATGGCTTTGAAAAAAAAACAGATAGCAAAAAGAAGAATACTATGAAAGGAGCCATTATCTTCCTAAATGGAGTATTTTTACTACAGTCATTGCGGTTTATTTCGATATACAAAAATTTAGTAAATAAAAACACAAATCAGCGTTTTGTACAATTTTATTCTCAGGTTTTGCTTTATCATTGTGTAATAAAAACACTTCTCTGTTATGAATTAGTTATACCTTAATATCTCTAAACTCTAAATTCAAGAGGATAATATCAACTTAATTACAAATAATGCTCAGAATTGAAGGAGTTGGAGAACACAAAAGGAGAATACTTGAAGCTTCCTCACAGCCCATAATACTGTGATGTATCGATAATATTGGAAAAGAACTGAAAAGAATTAGATAGTACAGAAAAAGTATTACATGATCATCTAACTAAGAAATACAAAACAATTTCCACTAAAAGCAGTCTGGGAAAGAAGAGATACCATGGAAAAATAAAACAGAAAACAGAAGGTTGAAGAAATTACAATAAACAGATGGTAAGAACAATGGAAGAAGAGTGAAATGAGTAAGTGAATTCATACACTTATATCTAATATTAAAAACTGGATTAGGAGGAAATTTGGTGAAATCCACCAACTTCTAACCCAATTTCTAACTGACCACGAATGTTTTATGGATTATATACATGAACATAAAAAAAGAGAGAACGGCACAAGTATATGTACTGTGAGATACCTAATACAGCTAGGCACACTGTATTATGTTGCAAAGTGTGAGAGAACGCTAGAAAAACAGTTACTGAAAAGAGAAACAGAAAATTACATTCCGGAAATCATTTTTAAAAAAGATTATTTTAAAGTAGTGAGCTATTATTATAACCAATAGTTGTTTATCGGTTATTGTTTTTAAGCAAATAACTAAGCTTTTAGTTGAAAATTCTAATGGTAGTATTTGTACCCTATGAATAATATAAAATTCTGATCATTTTTTGAGTTGTGCATATATAACATATAGTTATAGTTGTGTCCCCGACTTTCTATTAATTCACTAATATTAGCCTATTCTTGTTGTTGTCAGTTTTTTTAGTATAGGCATCCAGAGCCTGCTATATTCTGCAGGCTATGCTATAAATAGGTTTGCTACACATTTTGCTGCGTTAAGTAATATTAGAGATGCTATTTTGATTTTTCTCGTTCCATGTCTGTTTCTTTCATGACTATTGATGCATCTTTCTGTTGTACTCTGTGTTCATTGTCTCAGGCACGTTTTCATATCTGTGATTTGTCGAAGTCTCCATTTTGGTGTATATTTCATGCTCGTTTATCCTGACACTTAGTGGTCGTGCGTTTTCTCCAACATAAAAATTGTTGCATTCGCATGGTATTTTGTGAATGTAGTAGCAGTAGATGTGGTAGTTTAGCAGTAGATAAACATTTTTTGTTGCTAACAAACCTTTGCTAGTTGGTTTTTTCTTCCTGAAATGCATTTTTTAAAGCAGGTGTTTTAAGCTTTATCATAAAATAATTTGATAATTCCCTTTTTGACGCTTATGTTGTTGTTTAAGTAGTATTTTAAATATCTGCTGGTGTGGTTTCGTTTCTGTAGACTTTGGTTGCTTAACCTGTATACTCTTTTGTGATTAACACCGGAAAATGAAGAGAGTTGTTTTCTTTTTCGATAGTGAATTTGATTAAGTCTTTTTAATCGTTGATGTCCATCAAAAATGTTCGGATAATGATATTGTTAAACAACTCTATATTTTAAAATATTTTTTTTTAAACGCTTTCCGAAAAGGAAATCAAAACGTCAAATAACAATTATCAATTTTCATTACAATCAATTGTGGCTTAATCCCATATTAACATAATATTTAACTTAAACATGCAGACATGCATTTAACAAGAAAACAGTTGCAGAATATGGAATGTTTTCAAAAATATAATTTAAAATTATTTATTTTATTATTAATTATTAATTTAAAGAGCTTACATAAAACGGTGAATGAATAACAACTTCACCAAACTATTACACAGTGAAAATGGAAAACATAATTTACATTAACTTCTAAAATCTAAATAGTTGCCAAAAAAGATTATTCTACCGTACTAATAAACTACCCGAAGTGTTATATCAAGTGTACATTTCTCAAAGAGATCTTTCCTTTCTATATCACGAAGCTCGTTGTATTGGTGCAAGTCATGAATTCTACCGAGCGAAAACGGTTTGGGCTCTTTCCTCTTTCACATCGGGAATCGATTCAAAGAGGGTTATTGAACTAATCGACGGTTAAAGTTAACTTTAATTAAGGAGGTATTAATTTTAACGAGTTGGATTAGAACACGCCATTAACACTGCCAAAGGAACAATAAAGAAATTGTTTTCTTTGAAGGTCGATATATATATTTGCCAAGAATTAATTAAACAATGTTGATTCACATATATAATTAACTGTGTAAGTTTTTGCCTTTGGTTCTTAAAGATGAACACTGTTAAAAATTGTAATACCCGGTCTCTTTCATTGAAAGTAAAACCAAATATTCTTTTAAGAGTATATATTGAGTATTATTCATACTCAGAACTCAGCGGCTGGAGAAGAAAAATTCCTTACATCGGTGAAATGTTTTTTGTGATAAAAAGTACATTGAAAGAGTGTTTCGAAAGGGAATCAAAAATTATTTAAATATTTAGTAAGTGCCAAATTAAAGCAATACTATTTTTCTATTCTGTATCTCTTAATCGATGTGTAGTTATTATGAATATTGTTATTTTTTCTGGACTCCTAATGCTATTTTATTTCTGGACTTATTAGCGAAATTTTTATCTAGCAATATGTCCACTGTGTCAGTTCTTTTGTTTGGTGATTTCTCTTTACCCTTTTTTGATTTTTGTTAAACCATCAGTTTGTCCCTATTAATGACTCCGATGATGAGATCAGGCGAAGTCGTAATATTATTTTAAATAAAAAAGTAGTGGCGACCATACAACACCAATGCTGTAAATTGTAAACGTCTCTTAGTATCTGATTTGTTTCTCTTTTTTTGCATGCAAAACACTCAAACAATATTTTTAAATACCAGATCTCAACTTATTCATGAAATATTTTCTTATGTTTGAATGAGTTTTAGAGACAGAACTGAATGTTAGGAAAACAAAGGCTCGTACGATTGTTATCTAGTAAACAGTTAGAAACAATAAAATGTTTTATTTTTTATTGTCAATATATACTTTACTTTACTTTACTTTAATATAATACAATACTTTAATCGACTAAATCAATTACATTAACTGTATACAAATGTTTCCCACTTTCTTATTTCTTGCATCTCGTCTTATATTTTCTTTTTTTTGTATGCTAATGTCAAGTCTTCTATCTCATATATTGTGTAGTGTTCACTTAAATATCGTAGAGTAAGGACGTATTCCAACAAGTGAGATAGCAAAAAGCCACCACCAAAAAGAACAAGTAAAAATCTAGTTATTTTAGTTATTAAAATAAACAATAAAGTGGCAATGGCGTACCAAATTTTGTTTCTACCATGAATAATTCACACACAGCGAACACAAACAAACAGTGTTTATTGTATTATTAGCAGAAATTGCAGATAAGCAGCAAGTCCACTATTAATAAACATCCAGTAATTTTACCCAATTCCCCAACAATATTCGATACCAGAATACACATCCAAACATACACCAAACCACATATATTGGCAACAGACAAAAAAAAATCCTATACCAAACATTCCACAAAATCAATTCGCTCTGTCACCAAAACCACAACAATTCTTAGCACAACCCAAACAAATCTACTAAGAACCCAAGCAATCCATCTACTGTATTACGGACATAAAAAGAAAGTTAAAATTTGTAATTACACATTTACAATTTACAAAATAAAAACTCGTGGCAAATAGTCAAAAAACTTAAATTTACAAAACAAAATTCAGCCGCCAGACGAAAACTTGGTAAGAAACAAACCTATTCAATATGAATTTGAAAATAAACCACAGAAAAATCATGAAAATAAAATAAAAGAAGAACAAAAATTTTCTTGATCAAAAACCGTTCGTTTTACCAGTGTCGAGGATAAACCAAAGACAGAAAATTGGTTTGCAAACCAACACGAAAATATTGGAACTCCTGTAAAATATTTTTTAGAATATTTTCCAAACAACATTTTTGATTAAGCAGCCTTATATTCTAATATGTATTCATTGTAAAAAAAAGGGAAAGCATTAAATACGGCAGCAGCTGAAATCAAAAAACTGTTAGGAGCCCACTTGCTCTTTGGTTGTACTCGGTATCCCCGTTTATCCTGGTATTGGAAAGCTGGGCTAAAAATATCAAGTGTATCTGATCTGATGTTTTACCCAGGAATAGGGTTATGCAACTGAGAATCTGCCTTCACTTTGTTGACACAAATTCTCCCCCTGAGAATCATCAAAATAACAGGCTATGGAAAGTGTAACCTGTCATAGATGCGGTACGAAATGCATGTCTTCAAATTGAGAGATGAATAAACAACTACAGTATTGACGAACAGATGATTCCTTTTACTGATTGGTGCTCTTTACATTAATATGTAAAAGGCAAACCACGACCAGTACGATTAAAAAATTTTGTACTGGCTTCATCAACAGATAAGGCTCTTGATTTGATCTTTAAAGTATAGTAAAAGAGTGTTGTAAAAATAAAAAAAAAAAATATGTAGAAATAACATATCCTGATATTGTTAAATCCTAATAATGAGAATATGGGAGGTGTTGATAACGTAGATCAGCAAGTCGGATATTACCAAATCTGGATAAAAACCAGAAAATGAACCTTAAAAGTAATAATTCACTTTTTGGATCTAGCGGTGGTAAATTCTTGGATGCTGTATAGAGCTAACTGTCAAATCAATAATAATACCAAACAAAAGGTAAAGGATGTCCTATCCTTTCGAACGGAACTTGCAGAAACATTACTGCCAACCCCTACGAAACGACGTTTTACTAATAGTGATCAAGAAGAGGAAGAAAGAGAGTCTCCAACAAAAAACCACAAAATTATAGGGCTGCAATGCCAGCTGAAGATAAAAGGTTGGATAGCTTTGAGCATTTTCCAACTGTAGATCAGCTAACTACAGTCAGATTTTGCCGCAGAAGCACTCGCAAAAGTAGAACGCGAGTCAGGTGTTTAAAATGTAATGTTTATTTGTCCCTTATAAAGAATCAAAATTGTATTTGTATTTTCATACACGGTAAATTTAATATTTTGTATTACCTAAAATAAAACGTATTCAAATCATACACAATTGTGTGGGTACCTATTTTTTTAAACACTGTTTCCATAGATTTTTTTTAATATTTCTTCTATTATAAGTAACCTCCAAGTATCATTTGCACTAAATTTTACAAAGTTCTGAAGAAAAAATTATGTTCAGGTCTGAAAGGGCTATATTATTCGAGATCTTTCATTTTCGCAACCTCTAGTTTCTTTATTATTTATTACTTAGAAAGAAAATTACGTCTGTAGGTAGAAATATTTAAAGCCAAATAACGCCGATTACTAAATAGTTCCTCAAGTCAGCAAGTTTTTAAGTTAACTCATGAGTCAGTTATATTTTATTTGTTTCGTTGTATATATAAGTTTTGATTTTTTATTATCTCTAAATCTTAAATAAATTCAATTTTCCCTTGTTATCGATCTTTGTCTCATAGCGCCGTCTACTTTCGAAGGTTGGCGATCCAAATGGCAATTGTAGTTTTGGAAACTGCTGCGCGAAATATTTCTGCCGATGAGCGGTCGAACCATCTCTTCAAATCTTTCAGCCACGAGTTCTGGCGTCTTCCTACTGATCTTTTGCCCTGTACTTTTCCTTCCAGTATAACTTGAAGTAATTCGTATCTTTCGCCTCTTAACACATGACCCAAGTATTGCATTTTCCTCTTTGATTGTTCTTAGTAATTCTTTTTGTTTACACATGCGACGAAGTACCTCAACATTAGTAACTCTTTGTACCCATGGAATTCTCAGCATTCGTCTGTATATATACATCTCAAAGGCATCTATTCTTTTTTCTATTGCAGAGTCCATTGTCCAACTTTCACAGCCATACAGTAAGACAGAAAAAACGTAACATCTGATCATTCGAATTCTAAGCTGCAAACTAAGGTCTGATCTTGTAAAAAATGGTTTCATGCTCATGAATGCTTTCCTTGCTTGTTCGATTCTTGATAGAATTTCTTTTTTTTTTGATTACGCTGACTATTGATATTTGCTCCCAAATATTTTATGGAATTTAGTTGTTCTATTATTTGAGCCTTGGCATACACATGTACGTTTATTGGTGTCTGAAAATACTGAAGTTTTAGTTTTGGAAACGTTTAAACGTAAACCGAACATTTCGCTGTGGTGAACTACCAAATTTATTATATTTTGTAGTTCTTGTGCGCTGCTTGCTATTAAGACGGTATCATTAGCATATTTGATGTTGTCTATGCTGATTCCGTTAATCTTAATTCCGCCTTGGACCTCGTTTAATGCTTCTCTGAATATAGATCGATAACAATATTTTTTTTGTCAACTGTTAGAAAAATGTAGGCATATATTTTTAGTTTTACCTTTTACTTTTAGCTTAATACCTCAATAAATATGAATTTATGAAACTCAGAAATATTGATCTTATGCTCTTTCTTCTGTTTTGTTATATTGGTCTACATTTAATATTTTTGCTTAATAGTTTGCCGCCTACTCTTAAGATTAAGCTAATAATTGCGATACCTTTAAAGTTCTAGAGTTTTTATTTTGACAATAATAATTCGTTGCCAGATATTATACCATCCAAATTCATGGTTTTATTACGCTCTATTGCACGTGTGTTTAAGTTGGAAACTATGGAGTTAGAAGGAAGATAAATCCGGATACGACCCAGTTCTACGAAATGCATTCAGCAAAGTTAAGACACATTTTTGGAGTTTCAAAGTAATCGGCGCTTCGTCTACATTAGTTAAATATCAGCAGACAACATTTTAGTGTAGTGAAGGACTTTAGCAGGAGCATCCTGATTATAATAGATTAACCAAGTTGAGAATTTCAAATGTAATAGTTGGTCTATACAGAGTAAACCGGATAAGCCAATATTAATTAACTTTGAAACTATTATTTATATGATATTTTTATACTATTTTACTTTTAAGTTACTTTAAAATATATTTTTGGCGCCACATGTATGCAATTACGCGTAGTAATTTCTAGAATCTATCGGGTTACAGTATTTTCTACATTTATTTTCTTTATCAACCAGAGCTTGATACCTTCTGATTCTGTATTTTCTTATTACGAGTCCGCCCAGGATAGCAATAGGCGTCAGCTGCGTACAAGTCACAGAAGGGATGCGCAATTCATTTGCGATTTAAATTACAAGGTTACCACGGTTCCTACAAATAGTAATTGATTTAAAGTAAAAAGTAAAAATTCGAAGATTTCTACTTGTTCGAAACCAAAATTAAAATTCTTAATTAAATCTGTGCCTTCTATGATCTACAATGCAAGCAGACGATGTTGGTTTCACGTTTAGTGCCTCTACAATTTGCTTATACGTATTTTGTCCTTTCAGGAACCATCAGAGCTACTTAGGGAAAAGCCCTAAACGTAAAATCAAATCTTTTCTGTCAAAGAAAGTAGTAATGAAATAATTTTCTAAAGACACATACAGCAAAAAGCAAAAATTTGAAGATTTCTACTTGTTCGAAACTAAAATTAAAATTCTTTGTTAAATATGTGTCCTTTACAATTTACAAAATAGGCAGACAACCAATGGACCAACATGGGTTATCTAAAGTTGATTTTAGAGCAGTTTTTAGAACAGTTAAAACCAACAATGCTTTAAATAGCAACATATAACTGCCGCTCCCTATAAACTCAATGAGGACTTGTAGGACTGGAAAAAAAAACTGAAAAAATAAAATAGTACATTATAGGAATCCGCGATATAAGACGAAAACATGAATAGCTATTGGAATTAGTGCCAGAAAACACATTCTTCCACCGAGGAACATCAACGGGCAGAAAAGCGGTATTCGATTTCTAATTAACAAGAAATGAAAAAGAAAAATACACAATACAATAACTAGTATCTCGGATCGAGCAGCTAATTTAACCTTACAACTACTATCAAAGAGATACAATATACTAATTATACAAATATACGCCCAAACGATTACTCAGACTGGCAAAGAAATAGAGGAACTCTACAGTACCATAACCGAAGCAGTAAATAATAATAAAAGTCACTTCAAGTATTGAATTGGTGACTTTAAGTGGGAAAGAGAAACGACAACGAACAAGTCATGAAAAAGTATGGAGTCGGTGAGAGAAATAAAAGGAGAGAAAAACTACTTAAGTTTACACACTACCAAAACATACCTATTGCAAATACATTCTTTAAGAAAAAATCGAATAAAACAGTTAAGAAAAAAAAACAGAAAATGATCCTGGGTAGCGCCAGATGCAACCACTGAGAACGAAGTTAACTTTATTATAACCAACAAGACTGCTATAATAAAGGATGCCACTCTCATAAATAAACTTAAAACAGGCAGCAACAACCAACAATACTGGTATAAATATTAACAATATAAAAGAAAACTTAGATCACTACCCAAGAACAATTGATAAGAGATTACATGATCAAGTCGACAGCTCTCAATTAATGGAAATCATCCTTGATAGTGAAAAATAAATCAAAGGCCCGCAACCAGAAAATTAACATGGGAAACTATCTAATAAAAGCATAATAATGCAAAAACAAAGAAAAAAACTAATAGTAAGTAGCAACATCCAAAGAATATAATACACAGAAATTTGTAAGGCAGTAAGAAACAGTATTAAGGATTACATAAAGTACATTACATACTAGTAGTCTTTTATTGTTTGAGTAAAATCGACAAACAGGAAATACTATAAGAAGACAAAAAAAGCATTAGTTATTAAGCAGAACAAATCATTGGGGTTCTAACGAATAAAAAGACCAGAATTACAGACAAAAATGAAAAGGTATAGTAATTAGGAGTTCTTGCTATTATATTAATGGAAGTAGTATCTTAAACCTGTCTTGATAGGATGCAACATGTTTTGTATGCAGGTGTATTACGGTGTGTATATGTAAAAGTAAATTTTTATTTTATTTTTGATGTTTTGTCAGTAAGTAACACAACAAACATTGTTACTTACTGACAAAACATCAAAAATAAAATAAAGATTTACTTTTACATATACACACCGTAATACACCTGCATACAAAACATGTTGCATACTATCAAGACAGGTTTAAGATACTACTTCCATTACTATAATGGCAAGAACTCCTAATTACTTTTTAATCACACTATTTTTGTTTTTTTTTTTCTGTTCTCTATGGATCAGTCAAAACACACCATGAAAAGATTTCCCACCATCAGGGGCATCTGAAAAGGAAACGAAATATTACCAAAATTCGTCACTACACCTCTAGAAAATATATTCAGCAAAATGGAATGGCAGAACACAAGCCTATGTATCCACGGAGAATACGTTAGTCAACATCAGAACTGTAAGAACTTATAAGCTACCTAAATGCAGCTAGCGATGAAGTTGGCCTAAAAAACCATGTACAACGAGCTGTAATAATAAACAATACTGCACTTGAGACAGTAGACGAGTATGTATACCTGGGACAAGTAATACATAAATCTGGCTTCTTACTCTCAGAGATCAACAGAAGAATACAATTGGATTGGGCATCTTTTGGTGAAAATGCAGTTATATTTAAATCCAGCATGCAACTCTACCTGAAGAAAAAAGCATTTAATCAGTGTATATTATCAATCATGACGTACATATGGCTACGAAACTTAGATACTAAAGAAAGAGATAATAGCGAAACTCAAAGTACCTCAAAGGTCATTGGAGCAATGCATGCGAGGTATAACAAAAAGAGATCGAAATAGAATAGAATGGATCAGACAGAAAACTAAGGTCACTGATATAATCCACATAATATTATCTTTCAAATGACAGTAGGCGGGACATTTAGCGAGAAGAACTGAAGAATATTAAAGAATCGTGGGCAGAAAAGACTATGTAAGGGAGACTGCACAATAATTGGTAGTATATGCTGAGAATGATAATGATGATTATATATATATATATATATATATATATATATATATATATATATATATATATATATATATATATATATATATAATAAATATAATATACATATAATAAAAAGTAGTCCAAAGTTTTTTGACTAGTTTGGAAAAAATATATGTAAATACTTTTTTCTTTTTGGGTGTGGTAGTCAATAAAACAGAGCTTTGCTAAGGCGTACTATTTATTCTGAATCCAAGCTTTCGGTGGTTTTTGCCACCTTTATCAAGGTCTACAAAGAAAATTACTGTGTTGTAACAATTTGAATGGTGCCAAAAAAAGGCTATAAAAAACTATAAAAAACTTACCCGAATGTAAGATTCGTGGCATAAACAACAACGTTAAATAACATGATAATACTGAAGTTGCAACTAAACTTAAAAATGTTACTGTTAAAAAAACACTTTAAAAATTACTAAATACGTTAAAAGTTAAAAACAAAATGAAGGACGACATGTTAAAACAGTCTTCGTTGCAGGCTTGATTTCAGTCACATTTCACGAGCAGAAAGAGAAAGTTGGTGGACAATTATTGTTTAAATAGTTTGGAGAAAATACAAAAAACAACTTTGAAAATAACGTCTGACAAAATACTGTTTATGAATTTTGAGTACTACCAACTGTATTACCAACTTGAAAATAAGCGGGAAATTAAAAATGTTATTTATAACATAAGCAATCGAAAGAAAATAGTATTTAGTAAATACAGGTAAAATCGTTTACAACAACACCGGCTATAACGTACAATCGGATATAACAAACAAAATAATAGGTACCATAAAATGACATTCAAAAAACGCATTTATATTGCTGATAATGAACAAATCGGTTAGAGCAAACGTATTTCTTAGAACACTAGCAGTTAAAATATTGGTTACAGCGTACAATTTCAAGTACATATCTGTACCTCAGATGATACAACATCCATTTTTTTCAATTATGACATTTTTACACACTGTATAATAAATAAATAATAAATAATTATAACCAACGCATGATGTAAATGACAGTAGATACAATGTTCAATACAATATTGTTTCCACATCTTAATAAATAAGTTTAAACGTGTTATCCTGTAAAGTTATAAAAATGGACATTGTAGTGTTGTATTTCTCACAGGTATTACCGATATTTAGTACCACGAAATGAGAAGTAAGGACTTATTAATTTATGGTTATAGTACATCCGGGCAGGCATCTACACTTGATTACTTGTCCTTTAGACATTTAGAACTCCCAAGACGGCTCCATTGTATATGTCCAAGAGTTTCTGAATTTGAATTCAGTTGTGTCTAACCTTCATAGAAAACATGTCACGGAAACAATTTACTATTAAGGAAGTTTGAAATAATATGCCGAGTCGATTCCGGTGATTCCGCGAGTTCGGTTGCCCGGGAATTTAAAACGTCACGCTAAACAATTGCCGAAATGATGAAACGGCGAGAGAAAATTATTATGCAATTTAATAAGTGTGAAATGGAAAATGCGTTCGGTGATCAAATCACAGTGACATTGAAAGCGCTTTGCTCGATTGGTTCAAACAACAATGAGCAAACAATGTACCCGTGAGTGGGCCGATGCTTCAGGTAAAGCTGACGCTTTCGCTAAGATTTTGAAGAAGGATTTTAAGTGTAATGCTTCCTGGGTTCAACGTTTCCGAGCTCGCCACAATATTGTCCATTGAAAAATTTCAAGTGAGTCAGCAGTTGTTGACAGATCAATTACAAATGACTGACTGATGATGAAATTTTTAATGCTGACGAGATGGGGTTATTTTTTAGACTGACATCTGATCACACGTTAAAGTTTAAAGGGGAGAAATGGTCCGGCGGTAAACTCTCAAAAGAGCGAGTTACAGTTCTTGTTGCAGCCAACATGTCCGGGTCCATAAAATGGAAGCTTTTGGTGATAGGAAAAAGTAAAATGCCGCGCTGTTTTAAAAACGTGAAAAATCTCTCTGTTGATTACGATTTGAATAAAAAAAGCCTGGATGACGTCGGCTATTTTGGAAAAGACTTTAATAAAATGGGACAGGGAACTTTTACAACAAAAGAAACACATAATTTTAATTGTCGACAACTGTCCGTCCCACCTCCCAGTTGACAGGTTAAAACAAATTAAACTCGTTTTTCTGCCTCCAAATTGTACGTCCGTACTGCAGCCCATGGACCACGGAGTTACAAGAAGTCTTAAAGCATGCTTTCGGAAAGAATTGGTGTACAAAATTATCGAAAAGTGAGAGAATAACTATACGAAAATCAGTATTCTTGACGCTATACTAATGATATCATAGGCATGGAAATCTGTGCGAAAGGAAACAATCATCAACTGTTTTCGTTTTTCCGGCCTAACTAACGACTTACAACCATCAGTAATCGCATACAACGATATTGCACAAACGCATTTGCAGGATACCGTTTCCCTTCTCAGTTCTGACTGCTCTGCAGATGACTAAGTACGAGTGGATGACGAAATAAGTACGAGCGAAGAACTGTCAGATATTGACATCGTACTGAGTCACCAAACTAGTGACAAACAAAGTACTGATGAGGCTGATGAAGAATTAAAAGATTTCGGCAAAATCCATACTGTTGCTGAAGCGTATGCTGCTTGTTCCACCATAAGAGCATTTATTCAGACTGCTGAAACTTCCCAGAGTGTGAAAGAATCATTATCGATTGTTTCCACATCAATTGAAAAAATGTTTTTTTCAGAAGTTCAAGGAAGGCGACAAACAAAAATTACAGACTTTTTTTTCATTAAATATTCAGGTAAAATGTTGTATTTACATATTTTGTAATACATAAATGTATGTATTTTTCTTTGTCTTTTTAAAAATAAATAGTATATGTATGACTACATTTTTATAATACAAAGATTTTGAGAAGCCGTTATATTATAAGTATACTTTATTGACTACTTATACTTATTTCAATACATATTATACAAATATGTATGTCCGTACATATTTAGATTTACGTAAGTACAATACAGACATATGTTAAATGTTATGTATAATATGTTATTATAACATAATATAAGTATAGATAAAGTAACACATTTTTGCGTCATAAACCTAGGTACAACGAACTAACTGTTTCTACCAATGTAATATCGTTTATAGCAACCTGTTCATTATAACCGATAGAACCGCTTACAGAGAACACTGGCTACAACGTACAAAAACCACCAGTCCCCTGAAGTTCGTTATAAACGATTTTGACTGTAGGTTTAGAAAAAAAACTCAAACAAAACAAAACTGAATTAGTAACAGAAGTTTGATCACAAGTATTCAATTAATACTGAAATTTTTAAAAAAAGAAAAGAACAAAGAAAACTCTGATCTGAAAACTCTTTGACTGAGCTATTTTGCATCTCAGAGTTTTCTTTGTTCTTTTCTTTTTTTAAAAATTTCAGTATTAATTGAATACTTGTGATCAAACTTCAGTTACTAATTTAGTTTTGTCTTACAAAAAACAACTTTGAAAATAACGTCTGACAAAATACTGTTTATGAATTTTGAGTACTACCAACTGTATTACCAACTTGAAAATAAGCGGGAAGTTAAAAATGTTATTTATGACATAAGCAATCGAAAGAAAATAGTATTTAGTAAATAGGTTTAGAAAAAATAATAACTCAAACAAAACAAAACTAAATTAGTAACTGAAGTTTGATCACAAGTATTCAATTAATACTGAAATTAAAAAAAAAAAAGAAACAAAGAAAACTCTGAGATGCAAAATAGCTCAGTCAAAAGTCAATATAAAATTGTAAATTTTGCTAAGATTCTGGATCTCAGATCTCTTATTAAGATTGTTATTATCACTCTTGCTGATATGTACCATCTCTAAGAAAGTTCTCTTAAATTTATTTTTCTCTCTGGCTAATATTTTTACATTGTTGAAATCTATCTTATGGTCTAGATCGATAGTATGCTCTGCCAAAGCACAAGTAGGTTTGTTTAATCTACAATCACTCTTATGAGAAATAATACGGCTAGACAGATTCCTTCCAGTTTCACCAATGTACGTGGATGGACATTCAGTACATTGAATGCAATAAACAACATCTGTAGTCTCTAGAGTGGTTAGGGGTTGTTTTATTTTGCTATACAGCTGACGTATGGTTTTGATGTTCTTGTTAGCTATTTTGATATTCTTAAATTTTTTAAAAATCTTAGTGAGTTCAACGGTTAGTTTTGGAATATATGGAAGGGCATAAAAATACACACTTGTTGGAGCAGAATTATTTTGTGCTGAGGGCACTGATTGTGACATAGTAAGTCTGTTGTTTCTATTAACAAAGGGAACATTAAAAATTAATTTATTAATCAGTCTTAGAGGATATGAATTTTCAACAAAAATATTACGTAAGAGGTTGAGATCATGTTGGAGATAATCCGGATGAGATAACCTTTTGACACGTTCTTTCATCGCTAGGACTAAATTAGTTTTCATCCTAGGAGAATGGTAAGAGTGGTAGCTTATGAATCTATTGCTACATATGGGTTTTCTATACCATTATGTTTTCACAACATTATCCTCACATCTATGCAATCTCATGTCAAGGAAAGGCAAAGATCCCTCCCGCTCCTCCTCGCACGTGAATTGCAAGTGTGGGTTTTGTTGGTTGAACACATTTAACGTAGAATGTATGGAGTCTGCAGGTAGTTCCAAGATTAAGTCATCCAAGTCAGAGATCATCCAAGATTAAGTCAGTCAAGTCATATATATATATATATATATATATATATATATATATATATATATATATATATATATATATATGTATATATATATATACAAATATATAACTGTTTTGGATGGGTATATATATATATATATATATATATATATATATATATATATATACCCATATATATATATATATATATATATATATATATATGTTTATATATATATATATATATATATATATATATATATATATAATAAATAAAGTAATAAAGAATCATCGTATTGCTCCGGTAATGATTCTTTCCTAAGTTAATTTTCGACTATTCTAACTTGCCGTACTCATGACTACCGAATAGTCAGAAATACGTATTTACGGTTTTCTTTCACCTTTTTCGCATTAATAATCCTTTTTTATTATAAAAGATTCTGTCGTTCTTTTCTAGCTGCAGCTGCCTACGTGGATGTGTTAGTTGTAGCTCTAAAAACTCAGTGTCTTCTGACATATACACCTTTTATGGCTTTCGACAACTTCATTAGTCTGACTTTTTTAAGCGCATTTCCAGCTATAATAGCCTTTTCCAGCTCGAGTACCTGTTTGTTATATTTTTCTTTTAAAAAACACATGTTTGGGCAAAGCATAAAAACTGCCTTTTTATATGTACAAGCTTCTCGCACTTTCTTTTTCTTTATAGTCTTTTTAGCCTTGAAAGAATTATATTTTTGTTCTGCCATCTTCCATTTTTCCTTCATTTTGTTGGCGGGTATTTTTGTTCTTTACACGCTTTATTCTTGTCCTCTAATTGTTGGCTACCAAGAAGTCTTTATCTTTATCTTAACCCTCGTTTGAGATTACCAAATCGTTGTTACTACTCGAGTTATTACTGGGAACAAATAAACTCCAAACGCCAATAATTATACTCTAAAATTCCCATCTCAACATGCACAGGCTTGCAAAATTTGAAAAGTAGCGTTAATATTCTAGACGTACTACGTACTACCATAGTTCATAGTATCATGACGTACTACTTTGTCTGAGTTGCATTATGTGGGACATATTAGGTACTTTTTGTTGGACGTATGTAATATAAATTTGCCCTGGGAAATGACACATTTAAAGCACAGAAGAAACTGTTTTGCTTTAAGCTTAATGTAGCCTAAATATTGTATATAAAAGGCTGTTTTGGTCAATTTCAGTCAAAAGTTATGGTGTTTTAGGATATTTTCTATTTTCGCCGAGTATTTTAATATAAATGTTGTATCTATACACCTCCTTTGTATTCCCCTTTGTTGCAATTTTTAGATGTTTGGGTTATTACAGTACAAATAATTTGAAGCTATTCTTGGGCCTTCTCTTTTTGAATCGTCTTTTCTATTTTTAAGAATAACTTTGTTATAACCGCGACTTCCACACATTAAATAATATCAATTTATTCCTTTTTGGTTTTGTTTAAGGGTTTTGTACTATAATTAACTACTTTCCATAAATACGATTAAAAATTAAGTTACATAGTTCACGTTTAGTCTTCTTTGTATATATACGGATTACTGTAACTTTGACTTAATTTCCGTTTTGTTACTGCTATTAAGCAATACAATGAAGTTTAGGCAAGAGCCCGTGCCAAATCGCCTTGTTGGCTTTGTATATACATATATCCATTATCTACATTATGTACAAGATGTTGTAACATCTGCCAGTACAGGGTTGTAAAAATGTATAGAACTTTATGTAATACGCGCTTACAAGTAAATGGTAGTCATAAATTAATATAATTTGATATTAGAAAGATTTATAAAATTTTTATAGTTATTTACGTGAGATTAGAGATATTTAGGCTTTGGTCGTGTTGGAGCTAGGATATTTGTAATTAACGAATTAGCAAACCTTATTAAAACCCAAAAAAATGGCAGTAAGAAAAAAAAAACAAATATTAGTTTATTCATTGCATGGAACCATAACAACATATAAGAATTTATATAAAGCACAAGTTATAGCTACTTTTTGAGATATATTTTGGCACAAAATATAGAGAACCTGATAAAAATTTGCGCATGTATTTCCTTTTATTCTTTATAAACATTCTTGTAATATTTATTTTTATATTATTCTTTATTATACATTATTCTTTATAAACAAAATTCTTAACTTATAATATTGATAGATTCGCGAATATTTTATTCACAAAAACAAAAGATCCAAGACGTATTGGATAAAGTAGACAAAGAGGAATAAAGAAAAACACTGTCTAAAAAATCATTTAAACATGAGTGCTCTATAATATGATATCTGAATATTATTCAATACACTATAACAATTAGAGCAAGTCTTGGAGTTAGCTTTCCTTATTTTGAATGGCTAATCAATCTCACACAAGAAATTTAACACAAAATAAATCTAAACACAGCCTTACTTGTATATACAGTTACCTAAATTATTTAAAACACAAATTTAAATAAAATAGAGTAATCTATTTTTTTTAATACGTGTAAATTTAAAAATTTGAGTATTGGTGTTTGTAGTGAGTCAGTAGCTACCTTTGAGCATGAATTTACTTTAAGTAACTTTTAGTACACCCTAAATTAAATGTTAAATCCAATAATGAAATTTTTTGTAGGAGCATTTCCAGGAACACATTGAACAAATTTACTACAACATAAATGAGGTGGCAGATGAAATTGCGAATGGCTACACAAATGTTTTATGATCAGTAGTTTATTAATCGCAGTAGTAATAAAATGAGAAATATGTAGAAATGTTTTGACCTTACATAAACCAACATTACTCTAGTACACAAAATTTCATATTTCGCCCTAAAATAAGAAGCCATAAAAAATGTGTTCATCAAACTAGCATGAATTGCTACCTTTTGTTTATATTTGAATGTAAGTACGAAGTGTAAATACATAATGACAAAATTAGACTGATATAGTAGGTATGTATGTATAGCGTTAACAAGCCTTTTAGGCCTATTGCTGGATAAATAACTTCCATCGTTATCTGTTCTTAGCTATCAGCTTCCAATCTCTGATTCCCATCTCTCTGACATCTTCCATCACTACATCTCTCCATTTCTTTCTTGGTCTTCTGGTCTTCCTCTCTTTTTTGCCCTCAAGTACTCTCCAAATAATAGTAGTAAGTCTACGTTCTTTCACTACTTTTGTTATTGTAGAGTTAGCATCCAATTGGCACACTTCTGCATTAATCTATTCTGTATGGTTTTGTTTATAGTCTGTCTCGGCAGCGTATAGCATGTAGGTCTAATTAGAGTTTTGTATACTCTTATTTTTGTATTACAAGATATATCTTTGTCAGTCTTAAGTTGATTTCAATTTCTTTCTTACAATGTCTTATAAATAAGAGTACCTAAGTACATATATTCGTCCATCTTCTTGAATTCTACAACTGATCCAACCTCCTCTTCCAATTTAAGGGAGCCCCTGGTGTTAGTTCCTTTTTTACTCAAGATTTTCATATACTTGAATTTATTATTATTACCTTTCAGTCTCTTAAATTGGTATTTTTGCTATACGTGCCAGTTATTTTCCATTTCTTGCAATCAGAATCACATCATCAGCGTACGCTAAGCATTGGTTCTCTTTGTATAAAATAGTGCCGGACCTATTTATCCCACTAACCCTTTAAATTTTTTTTCAGAACCATATTCAATAGCAAGGTAGACTGTTGATCTTCCCTTGCGAAACCATCCCTAGTATTCACCTTGATTCTTCTCTACATATATTTGTAATCGTTTATTAATTAGTACATCGAGCAGTTTATACATTACCTCTAACAAGGATATTCCTCTATAGTTTGCGCATATAGTTTTATCTCCCTTTTTGAGTATAGGAATTATAATGGATTTGTTCCATCCTTGAGGAACTTCTTCGGCATCCCACACATATAGTTAGTATAAGCTCACTAAGGTGGCTTATTAAAGGCTTTCCTTCATATTTTAAGTTCTCTGCCACAATGCTGCTTTCCCCGGGGCTTTTTTTGATTTTTCATATCTTTTATTATTTCTTCGATTTCTTCTCTTGTGGGCTTTGGTATTTCTTCTATAACTGAGGTTGGAGAACATTATAATTTTCTTCAGTAGTCACTCCGTTATTTAGCATCTCTTCGAAATATTCTTTCCACCTTTCACATATTTGGTCTTCGTCCACTATCAGGTTTCTTTGCTTATCTTTTACATTCATCGTTCTTCCCTGATACCAAGTTTTAATGTATTTTACCGCTTTTAATTTTTTTTTAATTTATATTCTTGTAATTTTCTTCAATAGGCTTTAGCTCATCATCCATATACTTTCTTTTTCGCGCCCTTAAATTGTTTTTACTTTTTTCCGTTGTTTGGTATATATTTCTAGGTCGTCTTGTTTTTGTGATCGCAAACTTAATAATCTAAATCTGATTTTTTTTAACTCTGTTCAACATTCGTCATCGAACCAGTGGTTTTTTGTAAATCTTTTTGTTCTTAGTATGTTCTTCAACTTACTTTCATTATAGAGTTTGTCATTTTCAAGAACTTTTGTTGTATGTTACTCACAGAAGCACTATCTGGTTTTACGTAGGATTATTGTATATCCTTTTAATAATCGTGCACTACCTCACATTTTCGCAGTTCACGTTGCACTTTCTTTTTCCGTTTATGCTTTTTAATTATTGCATCCCTCATATTAATTCTAACCAAAAAATGATCAGAGTCTACGTCAGTCCCTCTACACGTTTTCACATTTGTTATTAAATTGGCGAATTTCTCTTGTATTTAGATGTGGTCGATTAGTTTCATTTAATCCCGAAATTTACCATACATTCCCCGGAAGAGTGACATAGTAGTATTTTCAAAACTATCACAATCTCAACAGTCCAGTAACTGTGTACCGCAAAATGATAGTCGATATCTTACTACCGCAACTTTGCAAACGATCATCGTCAATTTATAATTGCTGCGATGCCGCTAGTGTAACTACGGAACACACCTATAGTGCATGTCAATTTGCCAAAAACGTACATTTTATGTAGATATGAAATCAAAAATAACATTTAACTAAAAAAATGTTATGTTTTATTGCTAAAATGACTTGAAAAAAAGTGGATTTCTAAAACTAAAAATAAAAAGGAATTCCAAAAATAAAATAATAATAATATTCAAAAACAAAAATTTAACGTAATAGAGGTTCAAATATTGCACCCCTTTTTGCAAAGCAAAAACGAACTTTGTTGTACAGAGGTACTCTCATATCCCTGAGCACTTTCGCTCCCACAAAGATGAATTATTTTCCCCCTCAATACAGCTAAATTTCTGACTCTTTTAAAACCATGTCGATAAACCCTTGCTTTCAAATATCTCCAAAGAAAAAAATCATTGTAGGATAAGTCTGATGATCTAAAAGGCCACTTGATCGTACCACGAGAATAAATTAATTTATTTCCAAAAATGGTTTCTACATAATTTTAAACTGCTCGTATATTGTCAGTAGGAAAGCCGTCTTGCTGAAACCAAATATCGCCAAAATTGACAGAAAAGAATTGAACTGTAGGAATAATTTGATTTTAATTGATTTCAAACCAATCAACAAGCGCATGTGCTCTCTAAGACTCAAACGAAAATGGTTTAACCTAACCCTCCTCTTAACCCACGCACCAACGGAAGAAGCAAATGAAGACGACAAGGAGGAATTTTATAAAATTTTAGAACAACAGTACACAACGGCACCCAGATACGACGTCAAAATCATACTGGGAGACTTCAATGTAAAACTAGGTAAGGAGGACCATCTTAGAGCGGTGATAGGCACACATAGCTTACATGATAACACTAATGATAACGGATCAAGACTGGCAGAATTCGCTGTAGCCAACAATATGGTAGTAAAAACTACACAATTTCAAAGAAAAGATATACATAAAGTAACCTGGATATCAAATGACGGAATCACACGAAACCAGATAGACCATGTGCTTATCGATGAAAGACATTCTAGCAATATCATTACCGCACACAGTCTGAGGGTAGCATAAAGTGACTTAAAAATAAGAACAAGGCTAAAAATGAGACAGCCAAAGCAACGCCAACAAGGAAACAGATGGGACGTTTCAAGGCTTGATTTACCTGATAACGAACGCCAATATCAGGCACTGATCCAAAACAAATTGCAGACACTGGAAGAAGAAGAAACATCAACGCCAGAATTGACCATAGACCAGAAATGGCAAAATATACCGAACGCCATTGAAACTGCCGCAGCGGAAACTATAGGAAAAGAAAGTAATAACAAGAAGAAAAACCAGTGGTTTGACCAGGAGTGCAAACAAAGCTTGCATCAGGAAGCAATAAAGAGGCTAGAGTTACTAACACGCCTTACAGATGAGAACAGGGAAGACTCAAACGAGAGGACTTTTGAGAAGAAAAAAGAAACAGTACCTAGAAGCGCGAATACAGCAACTGGAGGAGGAACATAGAACCGGTCAGTCTAGACAGTTTTATAAGGACCTAAAAACAATGAAGGGCAACACGATCAACAGCCCAAGATTTATAAAAGACGATGCAGGACAATTGCTCACAGACGACAAGGAGATAAGCCGCCAATGGAGAAAGTATTTTGAGCAACTCCTAAATACAGAAAAATCCACAACGATAGAGCAACAAAGACAATACCAGTTAGCCGAATCTGAAATACCAGGGCCCACACTATCTGAAGTAAAGTCCGTAAAAAACCATAAAGCCTTAGGCCCAGATGGCATACAGGCGGAACTACTAAAGAAAGGGGGAGAAAAACTCCACCTTGAGATATATCATCTTATAAGAGAAGTCTGGGAAAGAGAAGAAATACCGAAATACTGGCATGAAAGCCATATAATACCTATCCACAAGAAGGGAGACAAACAAATATGACGGAACTATAGAGGAATATCGTTAATCAATACAACGTACAAAATTATATCCGTAATACTGTCTAGAAGACTAACTCCATACGCAGAGGAAATAATAGGCGACTACCAAAGCGGATTCAGACCGGGAAGGTCGACCATAGACCAGATATTCGTCCTACGCCAGGTGTTGGAAAAAACTGGGAATTCAACCGCGATGTGCACCAAATCTTCGTGGACTTTAAACAAGCTTACGATTCTGTTAGCAGAGAAGCATTATGGGAGACCATGGTAGAAATGGGAGTACCTGGAAATCTGGTACGATTAGCACAAGTAAGCACAGAGAACGCTTCCGTACGGATCAGAATTGGCAGCACCACGTCGGAGGAATTCCTCATTGACACCGGACTTAGACAAGGAGATCCTGTCGCCCCCGTGCTATTTAATTTTGCACTGGAACTTGCGGTAAGGAAAGCTCAACCACAATTGACAAACGGATTTGCCGCTTAAGGATCAAAAATACTATTGGCGTTTGCGGATGACGTGGACACAATTGCACAATCAACCAGAGATGCAATTTACCCTATTCGAAAACGAAGCCAAGGAAGTTGGTCTGATGGTCAACGAGGACAAGACCAAGTACATGGTGGTTACGAAGAACCTTCGACCAAGGGTTAGACAAAACGTAACAATCAATAAATACAACTTTGAAGTCGTCAAAGAATTCAAGTACCTGGGAGCGATCATAACATCTGAAAATAAATATGAAAAGGACGTGGCAGCCAGGATCATTGCAGGAAACAGGGCATATTACTCATTAATGACCGTACTTAAATCAAAAATACTGTCAATACCAGCAAAAATAAGAGTGTACAAGACAATAATTCGCCCCACAATAACGTATGGAAGCGAGACATGGACTCTGAACCAGCTGGAAACGACAAAATTACTGGTACTGGAAAGAAAGATACTGGGGACTATCTATGGGCCTTGCAGAGAAGAAACAACAGGAGAATGGAGAAGAAGACACAATTATGAACTCCAGACAGTATATGGAGATGAAAACATAGTACGCTACATTAAAGCAAACCGAATAAGATGGGCGGGCCACGTGTTAAGATCAAGTGACGAAAGACTCCTGAACGCCACTTTCTGGGAAAGGCCCGATGGCAGAAGGTCAGTTGGTCGCCCAAGAAAGAAATGGAAGGACGCGGTAGCCAGTGATCTACGCAAAATGGGAATACAGCAATGGGAAATAGCTGCTGAGGACCGACAACAATGGAGGAAAATAGTAAACGCGGCCAAGACTCACATAGAGTTGTAGAGCCAAATGATAATGATGATGATGATGAGTTAAAACTGTAAAAAAAAACGGTTACTATTTCATTTCAAAATATTCCTGACAGTTCTATAATTTATGTCAACTTGATCAGCAATGGTTTTGCTTAAACAAGGATCACTAGTTTCAGCAACAATACAAACATTGATTTTCCTATTTTGCCGTACCAGTTTGTGTACAACCATATGATTCAAATTTTTAATAATACGACTAATAGTTGATTGTGTCGGGATTGGGACATGGTTAGAAACATTACTTTAAATTTAGCTTATGGAATTATAATAAGAAGCAAACTTATCATTTACACCCTTTTAAATTTGAAATTATAAACAATATTTTGAAAAATAAATGTATTAAAGTATAAATTTAATAATTCAAATAATACCACAAACTAAATTGTTGTTAGTAAAACCTTATTATTATCTGCACAAAAATACAGAATTGCGAATATCCCAAACGGAGTTTCAGGAAAAGTCGGAAGATAGAACAACACTGTCGGCGTGCCACATACGCTACTACGAATGGGAAAGGAGGGGCAATCCAGTGGAATAACTGAATTAGTTATAAAACATCGCGACGTTGTATTGAAAATTACACTGGTTAACTGCAAATCAGGTGATCTCAGTTATTGTATTAAAAATACTATGTTACGTTAAAAAGTTTTCCAAATCTGTATATATATACATATACAATATGTAGTTCACAAACATACTTGTGGAAGGGTTGTCAGTCAAAACTATTGAAGACGTTTCGTATACGAATCCATACACATCATCAGTTTAAAAAGATATGCTGTTCTAAAAAGATGAAAGTGAAACAAATGCTTAAATTACGAGTCATGAAATATATATATACATATACATGATAGTACAGTCAGATTATTAGGTGCTATTATGGTGTCAGATTTTACACTAAAGATTTTAATATCCACAGCTAAAAATAGTAAAAAATTTGATTAAAATTGATTAAAAGTTTTTAACCGTTTTATGTAGGATTTTAATTTAACATAGGTAGCTGTCACTTAATCATAGATTTTTAATAATTAAATATTAATTTAATTATTAGGAATTTTTCCCAATATTATATCAAAACTTAAGGTAGTAAGTTCTCCACAATGTTTTCCGTTTCATTTTGTGATTGGGTTTTTTTGCCCAGCTTACCCAACTAATTCTTTCCTCTAGTAGTTTTCTCCGCCACTGCTTAGCGTGCATAGCTTGATTGCAATACACTTATTCAGGTGTATTTGTTGTCTTGGAAATATTGATCTAACAAAACGGTCCGTTTTTATCAAAATTTAAAGGTATCGCCGCCTTAGTCCAAAAATTTTTGATTGCCGATTTTAACCGACGCACAATTTGTAGTTTCCACCAACAATCATTAATGTTATGGCTGCATGACACGGTAAAGAGCATGATTTGTTGCGGTTTCCGCTTCATTTTTTCTTTTTATTGAATATCATGCAGGTGCGGCGGTGCTACTTTTGAAAACTTCCGCTTTTAGTAACTTAGGAAGATATAGGCAGATCGAAAAACTAAAATAGTATATTTTTGGAATCAATTTTGGGCAAATGCAACGAATAAAGATAAATAATTAGCTACTAAATAAACAATTGTGCAACAATAACCCATGAAAATACAAAGTTCACATTTTACTGAAAATTACATCTGGGAATCGACTTTCATAGAATTCGTCCAGTTTTACTCTTCCTAATTTTGTTTTAATATTAATTTACCTTTTTTGGAATTTTATAAAAAGGTCTTTTAGTCGAAGTGTCGAAATGCGAAGGGATGTGACGACTGCCAAAGGTATAAGCACTCCGTTATTGCCAAAGAACCCATGACTGTCACATCGACAGCCAGCAGCTAATTTAACATAATCATTATAGACCTAGTAGGCCCATTTAAGGTGGATGACCATGCGAAGTAAGCGAATACATAGATACGTAGTGCAAAACAAAGAAGCCGAAACAGTGGCCAAATCATTTGCATAACATTTTATTTTGAGGTATGGAGTACCCAGAAGAATAGTAACAGACCAAGGCACAGAATTTATGGCAAGAATTAATGCTTAGAGCTTTAGAAAATACTCATAAGCATTTAAATTCGTATAATATATTAATATATATTTAAATAGTGTTGTATTATGTTAATGTTTTATTAAATAATGTTAACTGTATAGTAGTTAGACAGAAAGATATAGGGATAAAACTTTGATGCAATATGTAAAAGTAATTAATTGTGTGGAAAAAGTAAAACAGAACACTGTTCTTTTTTAGTAGAAAACAACGTAAAGCAAAGCCATAATGTAGAGTTAAACAAGAAAATAATGTAGGGTAAAACAAAAACATAATTTAAGGTATTAAACAAATAGTGTGTTTAATGGTAAGGTAAAAATGAGTATATGTTAAATTTTGCTTTCATTTTCTTTTTCGGTGGGAGGTGTGGCCTGCCCCACATAGATATTTTTGAATATTTACTTTATATGGATTGGAATTTAGGTCAACGCCAAAACGTCATATTACAGACAATATTGATAAACATAAAAGTGGGTTTGTTGTATAAAACCATCAAGTATTTACACACACATACGCCTTTGTCTGTATATATTGAAAAGAATGTAAATAGACAAATTTTGGTTAACCTGTAATTGTTAAATTTGTTTAATAAAATAAAAAAGTATCCATTTGTAGTTTTGGAAGTATAACATAAAAAATCAAGTGGGTCTAACACAAAGAGAACCCAACATCACACTGGCACGACTTTAATTTACTCTCTTTTAACGTAAATAAGACAGTAGCAATATCCTATAAAAGAGCTCTTCAACATACTTCTTAATAACGGACAGATTAGTATGGTTGATTCTGTAAAATTTCTTGGTATTTTCATAGATAACCGTAAATGGTCCCTTCATATCGATTAGTGAAGTAAGAAACTAACCTCGGCCTGCTATGCTGTTATATAAGATCTGTTTCGAAGGAAATCAATTTAGCATCTTCCAAAATAACATGTCTACTTTGTTCTAGTCTCATCTTCGATATGGTCTTCGTTTTTTGGGTTCTAGTACAGCTGCCCAATCTCATCTTATTTTTAAATTACAAAAAAGACCAATACGGTATCTGTTAGATAAACAATTCGTTGCAGAAGCCATTTTTAAAATCACGAGATTTTAAAGCTTTTCTCTTTATATATTTTGGAAACTGTTTACTTAATTCGTAAACACCTGCATGTTTTTCCTGTAAGACCTAATCATGACTACTCGACCAAAAATTCAACCTTTGATGTTTATCTACCGATCTCGCCTAATAAAATATTAACGAAATCTATATTATTTTCGGCAAAAAAACTATACAACCATCTCTCTTTAAAACTTAAATCAGCAACATCATTCCTCAAGTTCCGTAAAATGTCAAAAGTTAATCTATCTAAAAGACCATATTTTTCAGTAGAAGAGTTTCTTAACTCGTTGACTGCCAAGGCACTGTCAAGGAAACGGGTCTCGGGAACTATGCGAACATGAATGAGTGTGAACGGGAAGAGTTCCTGAAGGATAATTTAGATGATGACTCGGACTATGAACTATTAAATGAGCAAGGTTCAATAAGTTCAACAGCAAGCGACGAGAGCCCTTTGTCACAATTACAATTGGAACAACCTACTATAAAGCCAACTGCTGAAATATCCAACGAAGAAGAATGGTGATATGTTGAGATTGACCCACCAACTTTTGAGTTTTTTTTCACAAGATGTTGGGCTAAAACATTAAGGTGAACTGACTATCGACAATCTGGTTAGCTTGTTTTTTTCTGATGCATTTTTGAACATGTTTCTTCAACAAACAAATTTATATGCAGCCCAAGAAATTCAGAAAAATACACTTACAAGATCTTTTTGAATGAATAGATGGGTTAAAACTGACAAAAGAACTACGAGTATTTATTGCCCTTTTGCTACAAATGGACCCTTCCTTGTACTTTACCGTCAATTGAACATTACTGGTCTCAAAATATTATGTATAAAATGCCATTTTGGAGGTTAGTAATGAGTAGAAATAGATTTCAATTACTATTACGTTTTTTGCATTTTGCCGACAACTCGGAACAAACAGAGGATCGATTATACAAAATAAGGCCAGTCGTCAGTCATTTTAACAAAATAATGGAACATAATTATGTTCCCGATAAAATCTTATGCATTGATGAATCAATGACCCTCTGGAGTGGTAGATTATTTTTTCGGCAGTACATAAAAAACAAAAAACATAAGTATGGTGTAAAACTATATGAACTACGTTTATTGACGTTTTAATTTCCACTTCGGAAATCGTTCTCAAAATACAAACATTAGTAAATTATAAATAAACAAGTTACTAATGTTTGTATTTTGAGAACGATTTCCGAATCAATAAACGTATTTTAACCTTTAATTGTGGCTTATTCCCAACTATATGAACTGTGTGAATCCCATGGAATGGTTCTGAAAATTAGAATTTATTGCGGCAAATCTGAAGATAACGACGCCACTGTTGATATGGAACATACTACAGAGGTCGTATTGCACTTACTGGATAAATATTTGGACAAAAGATATATTGTCTATATGGAGAATTTTTACAATTCAGTAGCCCTTACCAAGCGTATGACAGCCAGAAAAACATACGTCTGTGGTACTTTACGCAATAATCGAAAAGGGAATCCAAAATACGTGATCTCAAAAAAACTTAAAAAGGGCGAGTGTGTATGGCAAAGAAATAAATCGGTAGTTGTGTGTAAGTGGAAAGAAAAACGCAAAGTTTTAATGATTTCAAATATGCACAAAGTAGAAATGGTCGAGGCCCATGCCAGAAGTGGGAAAGTTGCCTGGAAACCTAACATAATCAAGGATTACAACGATGGGATGTCAAGTATAGACCAGTCAGATCAAATGCTAAGCTACTACAAAGCTCTTAAAAAAACCATAAGCTGACCGAAAAAAGTAGCTTTGCATATTGTCGAAATATACATAAACAATGCATACTTGCTCTACCGTAAGTCAACAGGCAGCAAAATAAAATCTTTAAAATTTTAAGAGATGTTTATTTCGACGCTCCTTGGTGATAATATGGCAAAAGCTACACCAAAGTGTATCGAGAAAGAAGATATAGATGTGGTGCATGTGAAGAAAAGCCTCCTTTATGTGTAGAACCCTGCTTCAAAGAATATCAACATGAATAGGACTGTTCAAGCACTTTTTTAATAAACTTTGTATGTTTCTTTTTCATTTTGGAATTATTAGTTTTTGTCCTTTAACCATAACCAAAAATAATAAATAAATCTGTTTTCTGATATCCACCTATATTTTAATAACCTTTTGTAGACGCCCCAATATAAAATCTCCATGCATATCCCACGAATAATCTCGTTCTCGGTGCCACGAAAAACATCTACAAAAACGAGATAAATCGTGGTTGGCGTCTAAGAACAGACAGCCAACCACGAGTTATCTCGTGCTTGGCAGTCAACGAGTAAACAAATAACTAAAAAATTACAGCACATTTATGTACAAGTAACTACATTATTTTTATGTATATCTATTTAGGTATCCTTTGCAGCAACTACAGTTCGTAAGTCCGTTTTATCAGTTGATAAGGTTATGTAATTTGCAATTATTTAAATTTTGCCATAGATTGTTTATTGTATTAGGTTTTATTTTGTGATATTGACTATTTATGTAATTTCAGTAAATTGTAAGTGTTATTGTTATTTTCTGACTTTTCATGGACACTTTGTTCATTAAATTGTACAATTTTCAGTGACAACAAAGCATATTTCTATTCTGTTCTACTCTAAAATACTTTGAAATTAGAGAAGAAATAAGAAACAAATTTATAAAACCCACTTTCATCTATGTTTTGTAGTGCGATCCTGTCTATCTCCGTTTTGTTTGAAATAATGGTCGGTGTTTTATATTCAATAATAATAGGAGTGAAACAATGCGTGCAAGGGCTGTGACATTAAAGAATTTTTGACCTGCCGGGTATTTGGAAATTGGCTCCCGTGGTAAATATTTCGTGTCGGAATTTTTGTTTGATCCGTATCTATACCACGATAAAATATTTAATGGGTCTTTTGACAACGTAAAGTGTTTAAAATAGACGTTAACACTGACATCGATTATTGAAAATTGCTTGTAAAGTAGACACCCTACAAAAATTATTGCATTGCTAATTAATTTTAAGTATTTTAAACTTGCGGCAATAAAGTATTATAATCAGTAATTGAAGGTCAATAAACATTCAATTAGGTTGTTATACAAATTTGGTTGTCTGGGAAAGTTTTAAATTATGAGCTTGTAGTTCAGATTTATCTCTACCATAAATCAATGTGTTTAACTACTACATCAATTAACTAACTTCACTTGCTTTACTTAATTACTTATTCGTGGTTTTACACAGCATATTCTGTTTGCCATTTACCAAATAAATGTCGCAAGTTATTCTTGTCATATATACCTTCTTCAGTAAGGTCTCTTTTTTCAGTGCTGTTTTTAATTGGTTCTTTTCATTGTAATCTAGAAAGTCCCCTTTTGCCCCTTCTATTGGGTTTCGATTTCCACGTTCTCAGCGCTTTCTTGTCTCATCTATCCTTCGCATATATCCATTTCAAAGTAACTTTCGGTTTTCTATTCCATCATTTGGTGTCTCCTTTACATTCATTAATTCTTTAATTCGTTCATTTCTCACTTTTTCTTGGCGTTAATCGGCAGGTTCTTCTCAAAAACATCATTTCCATTGCATTTATTCTGTTTTCCATATTCACTTTTTTTCGGATTTTTGAATTGAATTAAATTAAATGTCAAATAATAATAATTATAGATAATCTGATAATATGGACAGTAAATTTCTGTATATCATGCTTGCAGTCTATTTGGAGGTTTTTACCCTATGTTTGAGGTTTTAGTCCCCTTGACTATTAAATATGAATCAGTTTTGCCATGTAAACCAAATTTTGATCATTAAAATTTAATAAAAAATATCACTCCTAAGATGTACCTATCCGTCTATTAAAATTGTCGCATTTACCGCATTAACTGCAAATTGTAATGCAATGTAAATTAAAGCAACAAAACCTAGTATAAATACTTATTTGACTAAGCATAATCGTAACTTTTGGCCACCCTGAAATAACACCAGAAGTAATTAAAAAACACCCCAACGTTATAAAAATGGAAAGGCTTCAGGACCAGGGAGTAACCATAGAACTGATTAAATATGGCCCTGATTAACTCTTCATTTTAGCTCTTGGCTTAGAATATAAATTTATTCGTGAGAGGTGAATGGAAAATGGAGAATGGAAAAATGCGTATATCAGCAATCTATACACAAATAAAGACAACAGAAAGGATTGTACGAACTACCGAGGGCTTAGTGTATATAGCTTAACTGTAGAATTAAGGGAAGATAATTGAAAACCGAATTGAAGATTGTTGCGAAGACGCTGAAGACTAGAGTTGCTTTCGTACTGATTTTGTTTTGAGTAGACAATGTGTTCTGTCTAAGACAAACAATAGAAAAACGCTTGGAACTTAATATGGAGACACTGGTCATAAATAGTAGTAATAAATACCATTGATGAACAATGGTATTTATTATTCTCTGAAAGGCGTATGATAGTATGAAAATGTGAATCTAAATCGTGTTAAAATTGGAGATCATAAAATGTACAGCATGCATTTTGCCGATGGCTAAGTAATACTTGCAGAAAACCAAGATGATATCCACTACATGTTGCGAAAAATATATGAAGACTGGACTAAGTAAGGTTTATTAATTAATTCATTAAAAATAGAGTATGTAGTAATGGGAGATGAAAGAAAGCACTTCGAGCTAAGAGACATACAACTCGAAAATACTGATAGCTATAAATATCTCGGTGTTAGCATTAAAAACGATAGTTGGGATACAATAGAAATAGCCATTATAATTGGTCAGTTAGCAATATATAAAGGTTATATAAAGTTACATAAAGGTAAGTTAGCAACACGTAAACTAAACAGTATACTCTGGAATAACCACATCACTCGAAACACAAAAATTCGGATTTACAAAAGTATCGTGGAAAATATTGCTACATATAGTTTAGAGCTGTGGGTGATAAATAAAAAAAGGCACATCCAAAATAAAAGCAATGGAAACAAATTATTAGCGTATTTATCTCTAATCACTAGAAGAAATACTAAAATCAGGCAACGAATAAACATCGACATTGATATCCTGAAAACTATAAATTGCAAAAGGCTAAAATATTATGGCCATGTAGAAAGGATAGATGGTCAAAGATGGCCAAAGAGAATGTTACAGTGGATCCAACCGTAGGAAAAAGGGAACACCAAGAAGATCGTAAAGACAATCATATATATATATATATATATATATATATATATATATATATATATATATATATATATATATATATATATATTGTTGTATACCTCATATTTTTACACTAGATACTTATTATTCACACTGTATAAACTTATTTCAAATGTTGTTTTCCGACACATAAATAATAATTTATAAATTTTCCAAACGCAATTAAAAACAGTAAACAAATTATTCCTTATTTATTAAGTATCGAATTATTCCCGTTCTAGAATAAGGTTTTTTGCTATTTTTCAATATTTGTCATTTTTAGAAATATTTTGTTTATTAAAACTCATTATCTTGGACAAAGTAAATATTCTAGAACTATTTAATTAGAATAAAAAAACTGGAAGATTTGAGCTTCTGGGTTCTATATAAACTAAATCTCTTTTTAAACAATTTAATTGTAGACTGACTTTAGTTGCAGCATGTTCTAGTGCACGAGAAAGTGCAAATAAAACAACATATTAGTATTTTGATGTTTTATTAAGCAACAAGTGTCTTAATTCAGTTACGGACCTTCTACAAAAGGTGCCCTGGTGACAGCTAAACAACACACCTCTCGTTCATTCCTAGCAGGAATACAACAATATATATATATATATATATATATATATATATATATATATATATATATATATATATATATGGATGAAGCAGGGATGCTGAAAATGATTCATAATACTCTATTGATACTGAGCACGGGAAGTTTAACGAATTTGTCCTCCTAGTCCATTTTATTTGGCCACACACACACACACACACACATATATATATATATATATATATATATATATATATATATATATATATATATATATATATATACACATACATGTACATATATAAGCAAAATAACATGCACATCAATTCCGTTATCGCCGAAATACATAAAATTTTACGATCTCTTAACTACTTAGCATAAAAAGCAAAGCAACAAGCAAAAATATCAATTTAGAATCACTATTATCACTAAGTAGTCGAGAGAAGCTTTGCAGGTCCCAGAGTAACCCTTTTATTTAAAACAGCAGAATTTCCACGTTAGCCGTAACATTCCCTAAGGACCGTTTACTGAGAACTTCTGGTAAACATGAACAAAAACCATACGGTAACAGTCTAGTTGCAAACCACCTGTTACACTACATAATTACAAAAGATTAAAATCCGCTTCCGCATTATTTTAAAAACAAAACAACCGTCCGATTTGAATTCGATATTTCTTTCCAAATTAATTTTACCGTTGAAAATTTTTATTATTAATATTTTTTATTTTTCCTCTAGCATTTAGTAATTTTAATTAAAAACGACCAATATATTTGAAGCTTTAAGAGCAAAGCTTATCAAAGTAATTAATCCATTATTTTAAGTAATTATTAGTATTAGTATAATATATTTAAGTATTAAGGTATTTGTTAATCTATTTGCCTAGGCCAAGGAAGTTTTTGGTAAAAGAAATATAAATAAAAATAAATCGTTCCCAAGGCGAAGAACTCCATGGTTTTCGAACTCTTCGAAAGAAATGGAACATGATTTTTACGGTCTGCAAAAAGGAAATATGGCGCTTCATAAGAGGTCAAAGAACGGAGGTAAAGGAACTAAAAGAACCAAAACACATAGGAAAGGATACGAGGATTGACTACCTAAAAAAGCTCTATGCAGAGGAAGAACAAACGACGCTAGACTCGAAAACACCAAAAATTACCACAAATAAAGAACTTAATGTAAATGTACAGAAAGTTCGTAAAATACTTGAAAAGTTGAAGAACAGAAAAGCAGCAGGTAAAGGCAGTGTACCAAAGCACCAATGACAGAACAATTAACAACATTAATTAATTAACTTTTAAAACACAATAAAATACCGGAAGAATGGAGCATAAGCGAACTAATTCTACTATTTAAAAAAAGAGATAAAAACAGCCAGAAAACTACTGAGATACAAACTTGTTAAATACTACCCTAAAACTTACAACTAAAAATTTACAAACACTAATAAATCAGAAGATAAGTTAAGCACCTAAACAACAGGGTTTTCCTAGTGGAAGATCGTGTACAGCTGTAATATTCTTTATAAAGCAAATTACTGAGAAATCATTAGAGTATAATAGACCAGCATTTTTGTTTCTGATTGACCTAAAGAAAGCGGTTGACAGAGTAAGATGGAATCCAGGGGCGGACTAAGGCCTAGGCAACCTAGGCACGTGCCTAGGGCCCGTAAGCTAAAGATAGTCTGCAGAAAGTGGTCCACAGATTTAACATAAGAGCAATTTAATATGACAATCTCATCTCAGAAAACTAAAACAATAGGAATTAGCAAAGAACCAACTAGGTGTAAAATAGAAATTTATGGCATCAGTATATAACAAGTAATGAAAATAAAATATCTGGGATGACACTGTCCCACTATGGAGACCTATAAGGGAGAAGGGAGAGATCAAGAACAAAAAGCAAATAGACTGGCAGGATGCCTTAATAACACTATATGGCGAAACAGACACATTAACACTGATATGAAGGCAAGAATTTATAAAGCCCGTATTAGGCCAATAATGACATATGCATCAGAGATAAGAGTACTAAGAAGAATTACAGAAAATACGCGAGAGATCGAAAGAGAAGTGAAGACATTAGAAGAAAATGTAACGTACAGTGTATAAATGAATAGACATAAAATAGAAAAAAGAATGGGATAACCATATAAGCAGAATGGAGGAGACCACTGTTGTCAAAATAGCAAGAGATAAGTCACCAATCGGCAAAAGAAGTATCGGACAACCGCGCAAAAGATGGAGTGACAACCTTTCATAGAGGTATTAATCCGCCAATGAATAAGCAGAATTGCTTATAAAGAGGAAGAAGAAGAAGAAGAAGATTTTTTGAATAGAAGGAATTAAGTAAGAAAATATGGTCTCTTGTTAATCTTTCTACTCAAAAATGTGCTTGTTCTGGGGGTTCATATTCTTGTTATTTTTATGCAATTTAATTTTTACGTACGCTCTTCTCATGGAGCTCATAACTGGTATTTCTTTATTGTTCCTGCCTTTTGTTTATCGAGTTTTTTATGAATTGTTGTCATATAAAGAATTTTCGATTTGTGTGCTACTTTTACGTTACGTATATGGATATTTGAAAAGTATTCATATAAACTAGCAGTTCTGAAAGTATGTAATCAGTTCTTGCATATTTTTCTTTGTTACGAGATTTTCACGTATTTCAATTAGACGTACGATATGTTAGTATTATTATTTTCTTAAAATTCTTCTTTTTTTTTTCAACTAACAACGTTTTGAAGTTTTGTTTCCATGTTATTGTTCTGAAGCTATTTTCTTGTGGCATCATTAATGTTTTGTATTTTGAGAACGATTTTAGAAGTGGAAATTGAAATTGTGGCTTATTACTAGTAAAAATACAATATTCTTTAGCTACTTTCGGTTATATTAATTGTATTATATATTTATATTTATTTATTTTAATTCTTTATAATTTTCCATCTTTCCAAATTTTTGTTACACCCAGATTACTCGTGAGCATTTTTTCCAATGCTTCGTTATTCTTTTTGTTTTCTTATTTTCTTTTTGGCACTTGCATGAAAGGATTTATTTTTCGTTCTTTTTTAAGCACTTTTCGGCATAAAATAATCGAAAAACTTCATTATGCTTCAGTATTAAGAAAATATTAAACTTAAACTGAAATATTTATAAATATCAGTTGTATTAGGATTTTCACAATTTTTAAAGTATTTACCAATCTGTAATAAATTCAACATAAAAGCAGGTAAATCCAATTGCTAATCCGTAGAATTGAAATAGTTATTGAGTTGGAGACGTACATATGGTCAAAAACAATCTCCAGACCACAGTAATGCCTTTATAGCGATAGCAATTATAATCTCCGAAAACGGCAAAATTAATTTTGCGGAATTCCTATTATTTACCTTAATGTTGGGATTTTGGTTTAGGGAGCTTTGTACTCTATAAAGCTGTGGAATTATTGCGTGAATTTTTATTTCTTATGTTGCAACTACAATTGGTTTTAAGCACTTTAATGGTTTCTGTCAAAGGAAAAAGCCGCGACTAGAAGGAATATTTCCAACTTACTGAAAATTATTGTTTCACGACGTTGGCTTTGCTTTGCTAGTTGGTCCGCTATAATATCATTCCTACCCTAAAGTCTTAACACAAAAATAACATACTAAATAGTTTATACAGCCTAGTTCATGAATATACTACTGTTTTGGATTATCGCAACAACGAACATTTTATTGTGAAACATCAAAAGTTCGAAAGTAAATTGCACTAATAATTATTTTATTAAAAAGGATCTACTGTCAATTTTTACTTTCGTACTTCTTATATATATATCTTATATACTTGTTATTCTTATATTTCGACATAGACTGCCACTACATCTTCGTAGACTTTAAGGCAGCGTACGATACTATTGATAGGTCCCAATTATATTCGGCGATGATCGAATTAGGAATACCAAAAGGATTGGTAGAATTAATTAAAATGACAATGATGAAAGTCGAATGTAAAGTGCGCGTATAAGCGGATGTTTCAAAACCATTTAAAACCAACAGAGGACTGCGCCAGGATGCACGCAGAGATGCACGAGAGGATGCACGCTGTTCAACCTAGCGTTAGAAAAAGTTATGAGAGATTCGGGAATAAACTTAAAAGGTACGATATATACCCGTAGTATACAAATAATGGCATACGCTGATGATATCGTCATAATTGGAAGAACCCAAAATGAAGCAGTGGAGGCTTTCACACGTATCAAAAATGCCGCAGAAAACATCGGACTTCTGATTAACATCCAGAAAACTAAATATATGCCGGCCATATCAAGAATTCAACAAAATAACTTAGAGGTGCAACACGAAACGATAGAAATGGTAGAAGAATTCTGCTACTTAGGATCACTGGTAGACTACAAAAATAACACATCCAACGAGATAAAAAAAAAGAATATGCGTGGCTAACCGCTGTTATTTTGGCCTGAGCCCTCAACTAAAAGCAAGAAGTATGTCAATAGCAACAAAGTGCAAACTCTATAAAACAATAATACGCCCAGTGCTCACATACGGATCGGAAACATGGGCAATGACGACCCGAGATGAAGAGTTACTGCGAGTCTTTGAAAGAAAAGTATTGAGGACCATATATGGCGGAGTAAACGAACAGGGTCTGTGGAGAAGGCGATGTAACTTTGAACTCTATAGACTTTTTGGTGATGCAGATATTGTGAAGACCATCAAAATAAACCGCCTAAGGTGGGTGGGCCACGTTATGCGGATGGATGAGAGTAATCCCACTAAAATAACTATGCTAAACAGGCCGGTCGGAAGAAGAAGAAGGGGGCGACATAAAGTCAAATATCTGGACGATGTACAGGAAGATCTGAGGGAGAGTGGAGTGAGGAGCTGGAGAAGACAGACACTCGATAGGGAAAGATGGAAGAATGTTTTGAAGCAGGCCAAGGCTCACGAAGGGCTGTAGCGCCAACTGATGATGATGACTTCGTATATTGCACAGTATATATTCGTTGTCGCGATAATCCAAAACAGTCGTATATTCATGGAATAGACTATGCATGGATACAAAGTATAAAAATAATTGTTATAAAAATTCCATTTTTTTTTGGTGCTTCTACGTTTCGATTCTATTTTCCAATCAGGATATTTTAAAAAAATTCTGAAATAAAATTATAAATGAATAATATAAATATTATTTTCAATTAGCCGTAAAAAAAATCTTGACAGTTAGACTTACTTGGCATCGGCCTTGGAGGCTTCAACCACGTTTACACTTTTAGAGCTTAAAGTATTGAATGGTGTTGATGTACCATCGGATAATATCAAATTACCATCTGTCTGTGCTTATTGTTAGTTGTGTGTTGTGTTATTGTTGATCTATAGATTATATGTCTAATTTGCTATTAACAAGTTAAGCGCCAAGGATTTTTCACGAAAATGTTCCCCTGGACCCAAGCCACATTTAACAAAATTTTAAAATTTAATTCGCATTTAACTTATTGAAGTACACTGGTATATTTTTTGTACCACTAAAAAGTAGTCCCGTGTTGCACAACGGTCCATAAAAAGTACCACCCCACAAAATAAATTTATCGTTCGGCACAGCGACGGCTAAAATGTACCACTATACTGAACCGCCTAATAAACATGTTTAATTGTCACATGCCAGAAATTATTCCACTTTTTGTGTCTTAAGATATCAGTCGCAATTCTAACAACTTCTAATGCACGTGTCTCTAAAACAAATTTTCACATCATGATCTTTTTATTAAAAAGTAAGTATAGTGTGTTGTTTATTATTTTATTTTAGTTTAGTAGTGTATTTATTTAATCAATGGAACAAAAAACGTTTCATGGAATAGTACTTATTGCATTTGATAGATATTGTAAAATGAATACTTTTGGGTGATTACTTAAAAGATCCTTTCTTACAATTCTGTTGGTGACGCCGAATTTATTCCACCCAGCAATAGTGACAGTGATAAATACGACAGCGATGACCTCGATATCTACAGGGGATTCTATACTACAGGGCCCTAGCGGACATCTTTCTATGTTAAAACCGCACAAAATCGTGTCCTTGTGGCTGGGTAAGGAATAAAATTTCTGCAGTATGTAGCATTGATTATGGTATGTTTATTAAGATGATAGAGTTCTTGTTTAATTCCACTAATTTTTCTTTTAGGAAGAAATATTATAAACAAATTTTTGGGACTCCTACGGGAGCTCGTATCTACCCAATTCTGGCTACCTATGTAATTAACGATCTGTTGGATATTGTTCTCTAGGTTGTTACTTTTAACGTTCCCTTTATTTAATAATATGTTGATGGCATTATTATGTCCTATCCACTAGGTCTCGAGACTGAGCTCTTAGACATTTCCAATAGTTATAACCCTCACATTCAATTTACTCTTGAAAAATAGGATCGAAACCAATTTGTTTCTTTTTTAATACAATGTTCACTAAAGAACTGGATAATATTATTACAATTGATTGGTATATAAAAAAGTGTAGCTCTGGGAGATACCTCAACTACCATTCTTATCACAAGTCAAGCATAAAAGTCTATCTAGTGAAATAAATGAACACAAACGTCTGTAAACTGGCTGACTGTTGGCTGTTGATAGAAAGAAGAATCTCAACATCACTTTACATCGTTCACATACATCCTCTGTTACACTTAATACGGAAGAGAACCCTCCCCAAAATACAGGTGCTATGAAAGTTAGTTCTGATTCATATTCCATCCATCCAATGGCGCTACAGCCCAAATTGGGCCTTGGCCTCCTTTAACAGGCATCTCCAATCATCTCGATTTACCGCTGTTTTTTTCCATGAACGCGTTCCCAGGCAGTTTCTGGCATCCCCATCGACTTCATCTTCCCATCTCTTTTTAGGTCTTCCAACAGGTCTTTTTCCCTGCATTCTTGCATTTAATAATTTTCTGGGGATTCTATTCTCATGCATGCGGACCACGTGCCCTGCCCATCTGATTCATATTCACTGACTAATAATGTTCCTAAAATCTGTTTTGTATCACTTTAATTTATTATGGATGTCTCTCCCAAACTGACCAGAATTTTTGCTTAATACTTACCAAATGTAAAAAGTGCTTATAAAAGCCCTCTACTTGTCATTAAAAGATAGAGTACCAAACTCAGATAAAATGATGTTGTATATAAACTTAATTGTTTACTCTTTGAAGGTTCTTATATGGGTCACACTTCCTAAAAAGTTTCCAGCCGTTTGACTCTTCACCCTGATAGATGTGAAATCATCATCGTCAATGGTTATATAGCCCTATAGTAAAGCGTCGACATTCGCAAAAGAGAATTCTATTTCGCCAGTCTAGATATCCATTACCATTACCAAGCCAGTTTGCTGGATTAGTGATTTGTCTGTGAGTGTTATACTGTTTTGATTTTGCTTCATGCTCTGGTCAGCTCCTATTTATGCCCGCCTTCCTATTTTATAACATTCCTCAAGTCTTTTGCTAATTTAAGTTTGTATTTATTATATATTTCACAGTTGTATCTCTTCCTTTAGATACAATTTTATATTCACATCTTCTTCTTAACCTTTTCTCGTCCATTTTTGGACATAGGCCTCTCTCAACTCATTCCATCGATCTCTATCCTGAGCAACATGCTTCCAATTTGTTCAGGCTATTCTTTTGATGTTACCCACCCATCTCATCTGTGGTCTTCCTCTTGTTATATTAAGTTATATTATTATGTTGTCATCTTAATCTGATGAAATTAATTTAAAATCTTCAATAACTCAACCGGTCAATTTTAACTGCTCTATGTTACGAATTTTTAATTTTAAATTGCAACAATTCCATAAATTAAAATTGTTAAATTATCTGCTTATTCAAAAATAATTAATAAACTCATATTACATATATAGAATTCAAGCAATTTGTGCGTTCGACACAGTACAATTTATCTTAAAAATGAGTCCCTCGAAGGATCATAAAATTTGGTAACAAGAGACTGGAATCGATTTTTAACAACAATAACTGGTGACTATTCGCATGGAGGAGGAGGAAAACGGGATTGAACTACACAAGAATAATTCATAGTCCTGTGTGAAGTATGCACGTGCCTTTCTTGTATCGGGACCAGGGATAATGTTTAAACAATGTCCTTATTATAAAAAAATAAGCGTTGTTTGTTTACAAATGCACAGCTTTGGTCAATATTATTATTGCTGTAAGTGTAACAAACGATTTATATCAGGTCCTACCGCAACTGTTATGCAACAAAAAACGTAGTTTAAATTAATAATAAACGTATTTTGTTTCAACGATGTGATAAGTCTGTTTACGAGTGAATTAAAAAAGATCTGTGGTCCCCACCTCCCGCAAGATGAATAAATTACTCTACTACCCACATCACAACTCACAGAATAAATACAGCCTATCTCTGAAGCTGTAACAGCTATTGGAGCTACTGGAAAATTTATGGGCTAAACATCAGGGCAGAGTTATAGACTCGATAGTTGTGTCTATTGGGAAAGACAGGATTTGGAAAACTCAGTTGGATACTGAAGAATTGCAAAATAGCTCAATACTTGAGGAGCAAAGTGTTCAACCAATGCATCCTTCCTATCATAAAGAGGAACGACTAAGTAAGGTCAAAAACATAAGTTAAGAAAATCACAACAAAAATTTCCAAACTCAAATGGTGCTTCGCAGGTCACACTGCTAGACAAAAATACCAATGCTGGAATGCCACAATACACCATTGGAAACCTTACAATGGTAGACGACCAAGAGAAAGACTACAGATAAGATTGATGGACAATATCAAAAGAATAACTGGAGCAAATTGGAAGTATGTTGCTCAAAATAGAGATCGGTGGAAGGAGTTGGGAGAGGCCGATGTCCCAAAATGGACGAGAAAAGGCTAAGAAGAAACAGTAATTATACAAATAAAATAACACAAGTAAAATAACACTTCTGTCCTATAAACGTCCTTTTGGTAGAAAGCATTTCATTTTACTACCCATAATTTATACAGTAAGAAACTAACTAACAGTAGAAATGTACAAACAATCGTTAAGTTATTGCTTACTGAGCAAAGGTCTGAGTAAAACAAATTTGGTTTATTGCCGATCTTTCTTATTTGTACCTAGTAAACTAGTACCTAGTAAACTACGTGTAGTAAAATTTTTCTGTATGAATATTTTGTGTTAAGACTAGAAAAAGTAAAAAAGAAAAAAACATCTGACAGTGTTCTGTGAGAAATGTGCCTGCAGCAGATGATAGATATTACATTGTAAATTATGAAGCCCGAACGTAGTTCAAACAGTAATTAACAAGGCTAAATGCTTATATTAATGAGGCTTGCCTAAATATGTATGTTCAATTAATCAATTGACGATTTAAGGGTCATTGAGGTTGTAATAATAATATTCACGGTTAATAGTTTGCATAACTGTAAATATGTTAACGGGATAATTAATATTAATGAATTGGAACTTTTTTTGTAGTATGAATGTTATACTGAATTAAATTAAAGCATGACCTTTATTTTAACAGTAACTTGCTATATATTTTTAATTTAATCATTGCATAAAATATATATTTAAAATTTGAATTTGTATATATATATATATATATATATATATATATATATATATATATATATATATATATATATTAAACCTGTCTTGATGGTATGCAACATGTTTTGCATTATGGTGTGCATGCAAAACATGTTGCATACCATCAAGACAGGTTTAATTTACTACTTCCATTAATAAAACATGAAGAACACTTAATTACATTTTAATAATACTATTATTGTTCTTTCTTTCTGTTCTCTATGGATCGGTTAAAACACACCATTAAAAGATGTCACAAACGTAATTTTACTATCAATAACTAAATTTTAAAATGTATTTTGTTCATTATTTTATATGTGTGTAATTAATGTTGAGTGTCGTAGCTTTATATAAATAATCCCGACGACTAGTAAGTTGCATTGACAATTTGTGTTATATTGTAAACATTTACACATTCTTCTAATTATAGTGTCTTAAAGATGGAATAAAAAAAATTCCGAAAGCTAGATCAAAAGTCAAAAGAGTGTTTCTGTAACATCCCGGCCAAACTTCCTGACTGCAGCCCTAATAAACTGTGTTGTTTGTTTCTATCGACAGTCAATAATATCCAGTATTTCTTATATATATATATATATATATATATATATATATATATATATATATATATATATATATATATAAGGAAAAAAGAACTACGCTGACTACGAACTAAGAACGGAGTTTTGAGGATTATTGGGATACGCAGCGGTGAAATAAGTGTTCTCTTTTAAATGAGTTTCAAGCTTTCGAAAATGTTTATTTTCATCGTCAGGAAAAAAGTTATTGAGGTTAGTATTTCTTGAATGTTACACTAACATGTGATAATTTTACGAACCACTCATAAAATGAGTTAAAAATTAAAAAATACATGCTGTAAAAAAATTTTTAAATTGACAAATTATATAAACTGACACATGTAAACAATTTATTTTTAAGGATACATTGTAAAACTGTATACAATTTATTTTTTATTTGTAAATACACAATATACTTTTATGTATATGACACAGTTAATAATAAAATTCCTCATTCATTCGGGGTAGTTTATTTTAATCTAGCATTATGTAATAGCAAATGTTCTGTACGTTAAGATTACATTACCAGATAAAACCGACAAGTTTGTTTTCTAACCCAGTAAAACAGTAAAACACATCCATTAAATTACATGTTACATGTTAACCCGTCCATTAGCTAAACTTTTATCCAAATTATTAAAAGTATAATAGTCCAAAAATCGTTACTGGTAATATCACTTTATGTTATTAATGACTTTGTTAAACAGTTAATTAGGGAGTATAGTTATTTTATAGCATTAACGTCGTATTCCAACAATTATTGACTTTTATAGTCGGATTTTTGGCACTGAAATGGAGTTCCGGAAATAAAGAGGGTGCTAATATGAAATATATGAATATGTGTTGTAAAATATTGTTTGTGTAATACATTTGGCGTTACGGAATATGTGATAAATTGAATAGATTGTCTTTAAATAAGTATTAACAGTATATATTATAAGTGAATTAATTAATAATACTGTATTAAATTACCACAAAATATAAAACTGCTGATACATTTTTTGTGGGTTTGATTCGTGGTCTGACAATGTATTGTTCTGACGTTTTACCTGCAACTGCTTCATATATTATCGTATCGCATAAGTTTACGTAAGACAATAAAACTTAAAGTCGACTACTTTTCTAACTACTAGACACAAGAGCAAATATATTCTTGAATAAATCAGCCACCTATGGTACGGTAGGCAGTTCTGTAGAATAGCACGAAGCTTCATACTATGTTTTTTTACATAGTATTCTAATTTTATTATTTATTATTTGTATTCTAAAAAATACGTTTTATTAAAATAATTCCATAAATTATAACGTTTGCTTCAAACCCCACCTGCTACCGTATCCAAAAAGTTGCGTAAGCTTAAGTAAGTATACGTTATTTAATGTTGAGAGACTCGTCAAAGTCAGACTAAATATTACATTAATAATAAAATATAAATAAATATCATTTGATAATAAGTTTAATTATTATATTATAATCTCACATACCCACATTCCCTCTAAGGGAAAAATTCACTCATCCCAGATACCTATGTAAGTATCTCCCAAATGTATGTTGAAGTATCTCCCAAAAATTTTCGTACACATCTGGACGTCGCGAGGAGTACAGCTTTCTGCATGGCCTTATAGTGATGTTCATTTAGACCCAGCTGTTTTATGTTCTCTAGGAGGTTTTTGGGAATAACACCAGTAGTAGATAGAATATTAGGTACTGTCTGGGACTTTCCATTCTCCATTGTCTCCTGATTTGTATTTCTAGATCTCTGTACTTGGCGATCTTTTCGTTGTATTTAACACGTAAATTATTGTTGTTGGGTATCGCCACATCAATAAGTGTTGTTTGCCTAGTAAGTTTAGTAACTAGTATGAGATCCGGTCTATTATGAGCCACTGGTTGGTCTGTAAGCATAGTGCGGTCCCAGTATAGCTTGTAGTTGTCATTTTCAAGCATTCTGTCAGGGATGTATTGATAATAAGGAAGTAGGTCCGTTTGGAGAAGTCCCAGTTTGTTAGCTAGTTCTTGGTGGATAATCTTTCCTACTGAGTCATTGCGTTCTTTATAATCAGTACCGACAAATGCCTGGCAGCCACCGGTAAGATGTTGTATGGATTCTTGGGCTTGGCATCCATATCGGAATTTGTCATTTTGCACTTGAGGATCTTTAACAATATATTTCAGGTAATTTTTAGTTGGAATAACCTGATCCTGAATGGCAAGTAGGAAACCTTCAGTCTCGGGAAACATCTTTCCTGATATCAACCAATAGTTCGACGCTGTATTGTCGACATATTCTTTGCTGGTTTCATTGAAATGTCGCCCATGCAGAGGTTTACTCATCTAGGTGCGCATTTTTTCTTGCTGAGTCAGGTGATTTATGCGCATTTCTTGTTCCCTCAGGTTAAGTGGCGTTGTATCATCTACTGCGCAAATTGCTCGATGTAAAGTAGATGTCTCATCCTGTACCTGAAAATAAGTTCTTAAATTAGCAATTTGTTTATCCAATTGCTCACTTATATCCATAAGTCCTCTTCCCCCTTGATACCGCGGTAATGTTGTTCTCTCTACTGCACTGCGTGAATGATGTTTTTGCGCCTTTGTGAGAAGTGTTCTTACTTTCCGCTGAAGACCCTCTATAACCGTTTTTGATCACTTTATAATGCCAAACGAGTAGCTCAGCGCGGAACAGGCGTACGTATTTAATGCCTTAAACAAATTTTAACTATTAAGATATGACCGATTTAGTTGTCCTACTCTTCGCACAAACTCCGAAGTTAGTTTAGTTTTCATTTGTTTATGGTCAATTTTTCGCGCTTGTTTTACTCCGAGATATTTGTATACTATTATTTTCACCCATTGCCTCGATATTTTGGCCATCTTTCATATCGAAACCACCGAGCTGAACCTTTCCTCTGACTATATTCAGTATACGGCACTTATCTAGTTCAAAATGCATACTGATATCATTTCAGAAATTTTCTACAGTTTTTAGCATCTGATCTAAGTGGTTTCGAGTGGAAGCCAATAATTTTAAATCATCCATATACAACAGATGATTTACCTTCGCCACAACAGTGTTGTTATTTTTGATGCTAAATCCTGAGTCAGTGGAGTTCAGCAGCTGGCATAATGGATTCATCGCTAGGCAGAACGAAAGTGGGCTCAACGAGTCCCCCTGGAAAAGGCCCCGGTTAAGAGGGATAACTGCAGTTTCCATATTGGTTTCGCCAGGTATTTGAAGGTGAATTTTAGTCCTCCACTCTGGTATTATGTACTTCAAAAAGGTCACGAGATTATCATCGACTTTATATATTTTCAAAATATCTATAACCCATTCATGCGGCACTGAATCAAAAGCCTTCTTGTAGTCAATGAAGGCAATAAAAAAGTTTCTTTTTTTTTGTGTATGCCTGGTTAGAAATGACTGAGTCGATAATAAGTTGTTCTTTGCAGCCCATGGAGCTCTTAGCGCATCCTTTCTGTTGAGGCTCTATGATATTATTCAGAGCACAATGTTGGTAGATACGCTGGGCCACATAGGATGTGACCAATTTGTACAAAGTTGGAAGACAAGTAATTGGGCGGTACTTGGCTGGATCTTGGGTGTTATTTTGATCCATCGGTATTAGATAGTTGGTTCCCTGAGTAAGAAATGATGGTATTTCCTATGAATTAGAAATAATATTATTAATAAATACTGTTGAAAGCTCATGAGCAATCCAAAACTTCTTTAGCCAGAAGTTTTGAACTCCGTCTGGTCCAGGAGATTTCCAGTTATGAAGCTCTTTGATAATATTCAAGACTTCTTCAGTGGTGAAAGGTTCATAAGGAATAGTCCTGTAGTGTTTACAGTTGTTCTTAGTGTCTTTAATCCATCTAGCATTGTTGTTATGAGTAGCTGGCATCGAAAGTTGGTTTTCACAAAACTCTGGAATTTCTTCTTGGCTTGGGTAGGATTTAGTTACATTTTCTACAATGGAATTCAGTTTCCTATAGAAAGCCTTCTCTGCATGCTCAAAAAGTATATTGTCGCATTTACGGTTGTTAAGATGTTTAAAATAAAAGTAAAGCTTAAAATGAATTTATTAACAACTAACGTTAAAAAAATAATACAACGCCAGTATAACTAGTAGTGACGTTTTCTAAATTTAATGCAGGTACTATGATATTTTCCTGTGATTTTGGTAGTTATTGCAAATGTACGTTTAAATCTTTACAAGAAAGTGGATCGTTTCATTCGATTGAAATGCCTATGTAATAAATCAAATATTGCCAGTTATTCTTTATGAAAATAACAAGTTCCATATTATTTATTTATGTATATAAATTATAGATACCTGCAGAAGCAACTCTTAATTATTATATATAACAATACCAATATTTGCAATATTGATGCTATCATTAATTTGTTTTTTGCGTTTCCTCTAAGCTTTAGAACGTTCAGCAATAGGTTTTGACAGTGTATCTTTTTTAAGATTTTGTTTCACGCTTTAACACATTTCGTTAGTAAAATCTCTTTAACGCTCCCCGTACAAAAATTATAAAACATTTCAAAAATCAGAACAACACATAATGGTCAGTTTTGACATGTTGTGTAACGGACTCTACCCTCTTTGCGTAAATGAACTCTTCCAACTGTTGACTGTGACTGTATAAATATGAAAATTTAGCTTAAAATGTGTTAAACTCTTTTTGTCGCACTATAATACAATAGTAGAACTAATAATTATTGTTAAAATCTGACATTGTATTTATAAGAAATTATTTTAAAATAAGTGTCTAGATTAAAAATTTAAACAGATGATTCAATATTATTATTAATTAATGACATTTATGACTACTTTTAAATTTTGACCGTTTGAGAATCGAAATCTAGTATCGATCTTTTATGTTTCTGTTTGTTTTCTACTTCTTTTATGGACATGTTTTTTTTAGTTTTTAGTTTTAGTTTTAGTTTTTTTTTAGTTTTTAGTTTTAGTTTAGTTTTTTAGTTTAGATTTAGTTTTTTCTTTTAGTACTGAGGATACCCGCCACGCCTTCTCGTGGCACTAGTTTCATAAGACTCGCCATAGTACTTTACTATAGATAAAAATAATACAACGAAAGAAACTCAACTTCAAAAATTCCATTCTTTAGAAAACCGTAACACAATTATCAGCGATGGATGTTAGGTTAGGTTAGGTTCAATATGAGCGGATGCTGAACAACCTTTTTGCCATATTTTTGTCAGTTCGATTTTGTTTATGTGTACCTTGAGGCATCAGTGTCCTGTTAGGAGACCTACGAAGATCCTGCAGATCATTCCCAGTCATTCATTCTAGTAGATCTTTGGATCACTTCTTCGACGGTTCATGTATAAAAGCCTTGGAATATTTGAGGTCCATTTGTTTGTACCAGTGGTTACGTTTAACCTATTTCAATATTGTTCTTTTGGCTGCGCTTGCTATGTCAGCACATCTGTTTGGGTTTTATACCCCATGTTTTCCCACATATCCTTCGATATGCCCAAAGAAAAAGCTTTGCTTTGTTGGTTCTCTAGTATTACTTCTAAATATTTGACCTCATTTGCCTCTTTGACAGTATCTCCTAACATAGTGGGCTTCTAGAAGTTCGTCTATGTTCCGTCTCATTGTAAACCTGACTACAACTGTTTTACTAGGATTGACAGAGAGATTTTTTTGGATACCATAATTACTAGATCATCCACATAGGCCTGCACATCTACCCGTGTGCCTTAATCAGACACAGGGAGCGACATCAAGTCATCCACCAGGAGTGACTATCGGAGGAAAGAAAGAACTTCCCCCTGTGGGTACCACCCAACTTCCGGCTCGCGTAGATAAGAATACAGCCGGGCCAAGTTATCCATGCTTATCGTAAGAGGCGACTAATGGGAAGGAATGGGAGGTGGATAGCCGTCGGGAGGTGTCGGGTTTGTAAAAACGCACAAAGTGCCAGGGCTCTTCGGCGTTACGATCACCGGTCTAAACTCCTAGTCTCCGAGACGAGTCCCTCGTGAGTCTTCCATTCCACAGAAGCGAAGTGAGGTTGAACGAGCTGCGTCCCTCTTACACCCTTTCCTCATTAAGGGCGTGGGATTACGTCACGTACTTACTATGGAAGACTTAAGAGTGGGAGAGGAGAACTCCTAGGCGGCTAACTGTCTACTTCTTCATGTGGTTACCCCCTAGCTGTTTTGGCCAAAATCTCCTTTTTCCGCGAGTCTGTTAGAATCAGCCTAGTTTCCAGAATTATATACATGTTGGTTGCCATTAAGATGATGCTGGTCAATAGTCCCTTCTTATTATGTTTACCAAAAATTTTGTCTGTTGTCTTTAACGGAAATTATGTAAGACTAATTGGCCTGTAGGACTTAGGTAGGTTGTTGTCGTATGGCCCTATTTTTGTATGTACACCATCCTTATAGTTGTTCAAGGCTATGGTATATAGCCTAGTTCTACGCTAAATCTAAAAATCTTTGTTAGACTGAGCAATAAAATGTATAATCCTTTTTGTAGTAGGGCAGAATCCATTCTCCCCTAAAATTGAAAAAATAATGGTTTATAACCCACTTTACATTCTCTTGGTTAATGTTTATTGCAGAGAATTGTCAGTCTCTTCTTTCCTAGGATGTGTAATTTGTTTTAGCTTTTCAGCTTGAGTCTGCTTATTAATAATTGTTAATCCTAAGACGTGATTCTGTAGTAAGAGCTCTAACGTCTACTTTTTAGATCCGACAAAGGTGTCATCAGATCTTTTAAGTAGGCTTGATCTCTGTGCCGGATCTTTAAAAAGAATATTGTGGATTATAATGCTGGTAGGTATATCTAAAAGACTCTGGCATAGTTTCCTCCAAGATTCGCTTATAGCTCTACTTATCTCTTTATTATAGAAAGTGTCTGGTTTCTACTCCATCAAGGCGTTTGTTTATTATTCGGCTTCTACTAGTATTAGAACAGTTGTAATATTAGAGAAGTTTCAGTTGATACTGACATTTATAAATACAATGAAAAATAGAAGAGCCAATATTGAATCTTTATGGTACTCCACTTACAATGTTTTTATGACTAGATTTAGAATTATGTGCTTTAACCAGTTGTTTTCTATTCCCCAAGTAAACACCTTGAATTCCGAACAAATTTAGTTTTTTATCAAAATGTTGTGATTTACACAATCAAAAGCTTTAATATAGTCACAAAAAAAAACAGTGACAAAAAACAGTGAAAGTGTAAAGACTATTATTTAGAGCTTGGTAAACCTTATGTAGCACAAAAACATAGCATGACTGGTGTACTTTTTAGATAAACAGTGCTGTGTCTAAGTTTGTAATAAAATGTTGTTTTTAATGAGAAAGGACACAAGTCGGGCTTGTATAAGTCTCTCAATAATTTTGGATAGTACCGGTAGTAAGGCAATAGCTATGGTTGCAGGTATTAGATTTTTCACCACCCTTATGAAGAGGTATTAATGGTTATCTTTAGATACTCTGGAAATGTACGTTTTTCAAAAGAATTATTAGTTAGTAGGACCAGGATGACAATGAAGATTTGAGAAAATGTTTATGGGTAGTCCATGATTACTACAGTAAGGTTTGCTTTTGACACTATAAATTGTTTGAATCAGTTCAGATTTATCATCTGGTCTTATAAAGAATGAATTCGAAACTTTTTTTAAATTGGAGAGATGGAAAATGGGATTTTGTTGTGGCAAGATAATTAATGTTATATTTTTACTCATATTAATAAAGGATTTATTTAGATTTTCAGGGTTTAGAAAAAAAATTTTGAGCTGTGTTAGTTTTATTTCGAAGATTGTTTATTATGGGCAAAGTTTCTTTTGCAACACTTTTAGAGCTTCTTAGACGATTTTCATATAATGCTTTTTTATCTGATACGCTTTATCTTGATAAGTTCTTGGTAGGTTTCTCTGTACTTGGTGATATATTTAGTGACAAGACGTTTGTAGTACATTTCTTAATGTACAGTAGTGAACAGATATTTTTGGCTGGTATGTGAATACCTTTGGTAGTCCAGAGTTTGTAATGTTTTGGCTTAATTGTAATTGAAGCAAATACCTTATTGAAAATACAGACAAGCTTATCTAAACAATCACTATAATTATAGTTTATATTCACAGAAGGAAAATGCCACCAAGAAGTCAGGCACAAAATTTCGAAATTACGAGAGTTCTGAGTGGAAAGAATCCTACCTAAACTTCGAATTTTTGAGAATACTTCATGATCATATAGTCCTGCATTACTAATTCTAGAGTGAACATCAAGGGGTGCGAACTGTAAGACAATATAATCTAGTATGCTATCTTTTGTTTTACTAATTCTTGTAGAATTAACGTACATTGTGAGATCATACGATTCGAATATATTGACCAAGGATAGTTGAGTAGCTTAAGCAGCAGCGTTTAAAGACACCGCATAAAATTTTTCTGCTTTTTTTATTCATTTTAAATTCTGATATATTAGTGCTAAGCTTTACAGTTGCTATTTCGCTTGGATACATTTTTTAATTGTTGCAATTGAAGTGGTCTATTCTACAAATCATCTAGTGCATTTTTGTAGTACACAAACATTAAGACTAGTGATTTATTAGATTTGACTGTTTTTTCTATAGGGGCGTATCCAGAAAGTGATCGTTTGTACCATAACCCGATCTAAAATCTACCTGCTCTTTAGTAATGTTTGAGAGTTAATCGTCTTGTTCCATAACGTTAAGATTTATCCACTTTCTGAACATCTATTAAACAGGATTTTACCGCTTAATATGGCTGCTTTAGTGCTTTCAATTACAATGCAATCTTCTCATGGGCTCTTTCTTGTTTTTCATTTCTCTTAACGCCATTAAACCAAACTACCTTTAAATTGAATTAACGCCAAACCTTTGGAATATTAGTTATGCTATTATTAGTGAAAGTTTTTTTTTTGTAGAATACGCTGTAAAAATCTTTCACTCTTTGGATTATTTTTTCTTTATCTGACGGTACTGCACCTTCTAGATTACGAAGTTTATGAATTTTTTCATTTCTTCTACTTGATTTTTTCTATATTGTATTTTTGTACATTTTTTCTTTAATCTTTTGATATTTCTTTACTTATTTGTTTATGTTCTATCGTGTATTTCTATTCGATTTTTTTATTTTTCTAATAAGCTCTTCTGTGTGTTGACTGATTTTATTAGATCTTTATTTTGCTTACTAAAGAAACTTTGGTTTCTACAAGACATAATTTGATTATTTATTTCCTTAAGGTCTATTTCCTCTAGTTTTTAAAATTTCTTTTCATACATAGCATAGTCAGGTAATTATTTTTTCTATAATTGCCATACTAGTCGGTGCGTTTTAATTTGGTTCGAGTCTTTTTACAAGTTTCTCTGATGACGGGAGACCTAGAAATACGTGTAAGAAAATGGTAAGAGACTAAAATTAAATCTAAATGCAACCGTCTACATATATTTGTTTTGTTTATCGTGCTTACTTGACGAAATAAGTACAAAAATGATGGTAATTTATATGGGTACATTGTTTTTGCATAGTGGAATATAAATATTCTCAGCAACGCTCTTAATGGCTTAATTAAGCTTGGGTCTACAGTTTACTTTAATTACTATCGTCATTTTACTTCATCTTCCCTCGTTAGTGGTCGCTAAAGGCATACTCTGGTAATTATATTTTTTATAATTGCCATACTAGTAGGTGCGTTTTGATTTGGTTTTTACAAGTCTCTCTGATGACGGGTAGACCCAGAAACACATGTAATAAAATGGTAAAAGACTCAAATTAAATCCAAATGCAACCGTCTGTATATATTTACTTTCCATATATATTATTCTGCGTATTTAGAAGGGTTTTCTGAGGATGTTTACTTCATTAACTTACTGAAGGTTTTGTTACGTTTGGTTCTTTCTCTCTTGATATCTACTACCTTGGATGTTGGATTACCCAAAATCTAGATCCATTCTTTGAAATTCGATGTAGAATTGAACAGGCAAGAATCTCATTTTAAAAATTCAAGCCTCTATTATCCAATAACTCATTAAATTTGGAAATCCGTGAAAAGTTTAAAAGATGTTACGTGTGGTCTGTACTTTTGTATGGATGTGAAACTTGGACTTTAAACGCCGATATCATGAATAAAATCGAGGCGTTTGAGATGTGGTTGTATCGAAGGATACTAAAAATTCCATGGACTAGCAGAACTAGAAACGAAGAAGTTCTTCGAAGAATGGGACATCAACGAACTCTATTAAATATTATTAAGAGCCGTAAACTAGAATATCTTGGACATATAATCAGAGGACCAAGATATGAGTTCCTTCGGCTAATTCTCAACGGTAAAATCGAAGGAAAGAAATGGACAGGACGGAAGAAACTCTCTTGGTTGAGAAATTTGCGGCAGTGGACAGGTTTGACAGCGGACCAATTGCTACACGTAGCACAAGACGGAGATCAGTATAAAAATATTATAAGCATGGTAGTCGCCGACGTTCCGTAGGGATATGGCACTCTAGTAAGAAGATCTACTACTGCTTTTCCTCTCATAGCTCGATGGTAACAACTGTTATGATAAATATATGATTCATATTTAACTGTAATCATCTTTTTCTAACAAGTATTTTTTAGCAGGTAATACCCAAACGGGTCCCCTCTTATACCTGCGATTGGAATTCTCCAGAAAAGGGTCAAATAAATTCGTTAGCTACCGAAAATCAAAGAAGCTTCGAGACAATTCAAGGGTCAACACAGGTCAACATCCATGGGCTTCGAGAGATTCCAGGCTAACGGCTTTTTTGATATATATATATATATATATATATATATATATATATATATATATATATATATATATATATATATATATATATATATATATATATATAGCAGAATTTTAATTGTTAAAGGCAGTCTGAAAAATTGAATCGACTCGATTTTCGAATTGTAACGCGGAAATAAATATTGTAAATAAATAATATAAATTAAAGTAGTTGTAATAAGTGTAAGAATATTGTATATATAAATTGAATAAAGTAGACTAATAAACTCAGTACACTACCGACTATAACCTGAAAAGACACTCTTAGTACTCTTAGAGTACAAAATAAATCAAATGTCCTGATCTTAATGTTAGTTGACTTTCAACTTATCTTTTTATAACAGTTATATAATTTTTCTTTAATTGATCTAGTCTTGATTTAAAAATTCCATACTAATGTCTCAAGATTGTCGTTTATGTCGTTACGTGTACAGTATTATCTCTAAATTAACGATACTTATTGTGCTATTTATTATTGATTATATAAATAGTATTTCTGTTAGTTCACAATACATTTACTTAGTGACAAGTATGTAATAATATTTTTATTTATATTATTGACTATAAAGTAGATCAATCAGTTTTTTATTGTATTTAATATGTCTACAATAAAATACATGTTTATGATGTCTCCACTTGTAGACAATTATATTAAATTGGGTCCCATTAAAAATGAATCAGTCAATACGTCGAGGGGAAAATATCGTAGTTATATCGACAAACTAAACTGTTTGTCTTTATACAAAAATATAAATCGGGAGGTAAACGTTATTGAAAAGCATTTAATTTTGTGTATTGGAGTAATTGGGAATAATAACAATTTATATGTATATATGTACCACAAACCGTTTATTTTAAATAGATAATAGAGAATGTGTGGCATAGCATTAGACAGGTATTTCGCTAGAGAATTGGGGCATCCATGACTTTTCTTTTCATATTAACTCTGTTTTTGTGAATAAGTACCAATTTATTAAAAAAATGTTTTTGCATAAAATCCTTTATAAAAAGGTATATAAAAACCCAGTTGGGCTATGTTAAATTGACAAAACGTTTTCGGAATAAGTATTCCATCATCAGTGTCCTAAAAAGTATTTAACCACTTAATTAAAAAGAACATGAAATAATTTAAGTTTTGACTAAGGTTAATGTAAAATGTGGTTAATACTTACAAGTTAATACATGGATGTAGCCACTAAATATGGGGGTAAAAACCCTTTAAAAATTACTAAATGAAATTTAGTTTACATTATGTCTAATTTAAAATTAAGATGGTAAAGTTACCGTTGGAGGGAATTGTGTGGAGAAGTAAAATAAGAATTTAATAATCTGGAAGGGGTGGGGGATGACGGATGATCTGATCTGAATTTGGAAGTGTCGAAATAGAAGCATGGAAAGTATTAGTTATAGTGGTTAAGACATGAAGTTTGGGTTGAAAAGAAAAGAGTGGGATAGATGGAGAGTAAGATGTGTTGGAATAAAGGTTTTTAGAGTGAACTAAGGAAGATGAGTATTAGGTGAACTAATAATGAATATAGATTTTAATTGTAGAAGTAAATTGGGGATGTGGGTTAGAAGAATAGTTGGCGATGGAGAGGGAGAAAATCTCGATTGAATGAAACATGACGATTAACGCAATTTGGGCTTTTTTGTTTTTCTTTAAGAATTTCAAGATCTTCGTATAAATCTAATTTGAGGTAATTTCTTTGGGAGATATTGTGGATAAGTGAAACGTCTTCTGGGATATTGAGGGTGTGGTTGTGTTCTTTGAGATGTTGAGAGAAAGTGGAAGTATTTTCTCTTTTTTTGTGCTCTAGAGAGCGTGAAGAAGGAGATGTGCATGTTCAACTGGGTTTTTATATACCTTTTTATAAAGGATTTTATTCAAAATTTTTTTTAATATATGGTATACAGCCAAATACAGGAACTTAGTTTCCTTGTGGAATTTATTAAAAGTGTTACACCTAAACAGTAAACGGAGATTCCACTACGAGGTGTCGAACAAGTAACATCGTTTTATATTTTGCCGTGCTTAGTAAAACATAGTGCAAAAACAGTGAACATAAGTGTACCTTCAACTACAAATAAATGTATGATTTACTCATTACTAGTTAAGGTTTGTTTTTTGTTTCAACTGATTAAAATCACAAAAGAAACAATTTAAACAGGATTGCCTTAGAACCGGCAATCTATTTTTACGTTAAAATGAATAAAAAGCAGAAACTTTACCATAACACAGAAGCTAAATTATAATTTCAACTAAAAACGCAATTGCTTTTGACTACATGAGCAGTGGCGTACCAAATACCAAAGCAGTAAATATGTCTCAAATACAAAACCAAGTTTTATCCTATGTATCAGTAGCGAAAACAATTCCACGGCCAACTTTCCCAAGCAAACATCAAGTCATTGTGATGCATGCCGAAGAAAATCTAAAATTGTACGATTACGTTAAAGCTATAGGTGATATAATAGGCCCTAAATAAGTCTCTTTTGCATCTAGGATATCAAACAATCGCATTTGTACCTATCTTTCTAACACTAATCTTGTTGACCAGCTCATAGATTCATATCCCATAATACAGATAGGAGATGTTTCTTTAAATATCCGAAGACTTATTTCCTCTGCTAAAAGAATAATTATATCTAATGTTTCTCCGTTCTTACATGACGTAGTTGAAAATAGCATTAAAAATCTTGGACTTCGCATCGAATGTCCTATATCCTATTTAAGAGCAGGCATTCCTGGGGACGTATATTCACATGTATTAAGTTTCAGACGCCAAGTTTACGTATACCCTCCCTTCGAAGATTTTGAATTACAAACATCAGTACTTATTTCCTTCGAAGAGAATAAACACAGAATCTTCCTTTCTATAGATAAAGTACATTGTTTTATCTGCAAACAAACAGGACATATAGCCTCCAACTGTCCAAATCCTCCAACAGACAATACAATCCCAACCGAATATATACCAACAAGCCCCAACTCATCCGTAAAAATTTCATCTTCCTCTACACATAATTCCAAAGAGCCACAAATCGAAAATAAAGACTCCAACACTAAAACTACACAATCAGACCAAATTGCCATAACACAAATATCTCAAAAACGAGGACACTCTGAAATAAAAACTCCTAGTAAACTAACAAGCCCTGAAATTCCTGAGAAAGAAGCTCAACCATTGTTAGATATGCCTCCTCCTCTATCAGCTTCCTCCAAAAAAGGTCCCAAAGCTAAGAAAAAAAAGCACAAACCTGATACTCCAACAGAATTAGTATTAACCGAAACCACCAAGAGAACAATCCAAGAAGCATATAAACAGAATCCACAAACCTTTAAAATACCCATAGACAATTTCTTTTTCTTCTTTGAAAATAGTTTTAGACATTCTGATCCTTATTCGGAAGCGAAAAAGCTCACGGATGATGTAAAAAGTCTACTTTTAAACCTGCATACTATATATCCAAATCTTTTAGATAGATCCTTAAAAAACCGATTTACCCGTTTAAGTAAAAAGATCAAAAAACAACTACAACTAGAATCCTCTGGAGCCACTAGTTTATCAGATCCAATTTCATCAACCGAACTAACTGACGATGAGTGCCTTTCCGATCGATCCCAAAGGTCGCAGCACTGAAAAATATCCCTTCTAATATTCTTCTCATTCAATTTAATCCAGTGGAATTGTGATGGATTTTACCCCCATCTAAAAAATCTCCAACTGCTTGTTGCTGATACTTCACCCGATTTCATTTGTTTGCAAGAAACCAATTTCTCTAAGACTTCCACCACGAATTCCACTTAACAACAACTCTAGAAGCCGTTGCCGTTACTGCTTGGTGTCCAAATAAAATCGTAATTTGCAACGTATATATTCCTCCCTATTACACCCTAATAGCTCTCGAAATTACAAACCTAACTAACCAACTTCCTGAACCATTTATCTTAGTTGGAGATTTTAATGCTCATAGCACTATATGGGGCTCCAGTAATACTTTCGGTAGAGGCAAAATGATTGAAAATATCATAATCAATTCCAACCTTAATTTTCTAAACACTGGAAGCAGCACATACTTTCATATTCAAACAGGTACTCTCTCTTCCATTGATTTAAGCATATGTAACCCAGAATTATCTACTTATCTTACATGGAAAACACTGAAAAGTCTCTATGGCAGTAACCATTTTCCCATTTTAATTTCTAACAATGATAACTCACAAAGACAAAGCCAAATTAAGTGGAAAATTGCTCACGCTGACTGGGATCTATTTAACTTGAAATCTAACTCTATTTAACTCTTTAAATTGCCAAGAAACAAACAAATAAAATCTCCTTTATGAATTCTGCTGATGAAGATCTTAACATGTTGGTTAATTGTATTATAACTTCCGCTGAAAAATGCATCGGTAAATACCACTTTGATCCCTCCAAAAAATATGTTCCGTGGTGGAATGAATCATGTAAACTAGCTGTAAAAGATTGTAAAAAAGCATTAAACCGATATCATAAAACTAGAAACCAAGCGGACCTAATAAATCTTAAAAAACTAAGAGCTAAATCTAAGCGAATTGTTAAAGAACGCAAAAAGAACTCATGGAACAAATACATCAGTAGCATAACTTCCGACACACCTTCTAGTCAAATATGGACTAAAATAAAACAGATGAAAGGTAGATATACAACATACAAAATTCCAGCCATTATAGAAAATAACAATGTCATAACTGATGACCAGCAGATTGTAAACACACTTGCCAAATACTATTTAAATAAAACTAAACCTGATAACAACTGTACTGGACCAACAAACATAACAAATAAGTGTGTTGTACATAAGAATCCAAATTACAATAATCATCCTGTCAATCTCCCACTAACAATCGACGAATTAGTCGAAGCTGTTAACTCCCTAAAGAACAGTGCTGCAGGGCCGGATGACATTCCATCGATATTCCTAAAACATCTACATGAAGATACCCTAATAAAGTTACTAGAATTCTACAACAACATATGGCTAGGTAACCAATTTCCAACACTTTGGCGACAAGCTATAACAATTCCACTCAAGAAAAATGATACTTCTGCCAATACAACTATGTCATTTAGACCTATCTCATTAACGTGCACACTTTGCAAACTCCTGGAAAAAATTGTCAACAAACGCTTACTTTGGTATCTTGAAAAACATAATATTATCAATACCGCTCAATCAGGATTTCGTCCAAATCGTTGTAGGATGGATAATCTTATCACTCTTCAATCCGATATCATAGCATTCTCTAATAGAAACAACCTTATAACCTGTCTCACTCGATATAGAAAGTGCTTTTGACACAGCATTAAGGCCAGCAATTCTAGAAAAACTTAAAGACTCTAATTTATCTTGAAACATATATCTATTTGTTGAGAATTTTTTAACTAACAGAAGTTTCAAAGTCTCTGCAAATGGTAAAATGTCTCCCTCGTATATCTTGGAGACAGGAGTACCTCAAGGATCAGTTCTCAGCACAACCCTATTTTTACTGCTTCTTAACGACCTTAGTTCCTTAGTACAACCCCCTGTCAAACATAATATCTATGCGGATGATCTAGTTATTTACTGCTCGGGTAAAGTAACAAGCTCCACTAGCACTCTTTTGCAAAATACTATTGATAACATCTCTCGCTGGTCTAACAAAATTGATTTCAGCTTCTCGCCTACAAAGTCTAAAGTGATTAACTTTAGCAAAAAATATAAACAAACTCTTTCACTCATAAAATTAAAAGAGCATTCACTACAAGTAGTTGAGAATCACAAATTTTTAGGGGTAATTTTCGACAAAAAATTAACATGGAAGAGACATATAGAAAAAACTAAAGCCAGTGCCTCAAAAAATATAAATCTCTTAAAATCACTAGCCAATCGACAATGGGAGCCGAAGAAGAAGTCCTATTAAGTTTATACAGAGCCCTCATAAGATCTAAGTTAGACTATGGATCGATATTATATATGTCTGCCCCTAAAACTTATTTAAAATCACTAGATACAATTCAAAACACTTCATTAAGAATATGTCTTGGAGCCTTCAGATCTAGCCCTACAGAAAGCATTTATGTCGAATCGTGTGAACCCCCTCTAAATATTAGAAGACAACGTCTACTAAATTCCTATTTTGCTAAGGTCTCTGCAAACCCAAATAATATATCTTTCCAACTTATTAAAAATTTTCAATTAACAGGAGCACACAGTAGAGCTACTGCCAATTCATCACTACAGTTTCTATTGCCACTCTTAGAAAATATTGACCTAAATCTTACCACCCCCATTATTCAGCCCAATACTCCACCTTGGCTAAAAATATTACCTGACTTTAACGTAAATTTGTGCAGATATAAGAAAATGGAAACCTCCACGATACTCACGAAACAAACTTTTAACGACATAATTAATAGAGGCAAGTTTGATAATATAATATTCACAGATGCATCTAAAGACGAAGAAAGTGTCGGATGTGCTGTTAATTCCACAAATAACAGACTAGCAATGTATAGACTACCCAAGATGACCAGTATATTCACAGCAGAACTCTACGCTTTACTTAAAGCTCTAGAGGTTCCAATGCAGGGTACCAAAAACTTAGCAATCTGCACAGATTCATTATCATCCATAAATTCGATTAGAAAAATCTACACATCAAATCCTTTAGTTAATGAGATCCACGAACGATGTACAGCACTTGCTAAATTAAACACTTCAGTTTCGATGATATGGAATCCTTCACATGTTGGTATTAAAGGAAATGAAAATGCTGGAATTATTAGTGAATAAAAACATGTTTTAAAGGTTAAAACTATGACTCATATTTTTACGTAACATGCTGACCACGCAGCAAATGATGTACGTCGCTCTGACCTTACAGATGAAAAAGTCCAAATGTTTCAAGATATAATAATTGAAATTAAAAAGTTCAATGTGGCAAAATCAATGGAACAGGCGCACTACCCAACTAAAGTCCATCCAACCAAACATTTTAGGACCTAGAATTTTTACTACGGAAAGAAAATCGAAGACCATCATTAGAAGGCTTAGAATTGGGCACACCCGGCTAACCCACGGATATCTAATGGTTTCCGAAGAACCTCCAAACTGCCAATATTGCAACTCCCGTCTAAGTGTACACCATATACTTGTGGAATGTAACCAGTACGCAGCAGCACGGATTAAACATGGTATCCACGGAAGTTTATGTGATATCTTAAAATCCAAAAACAATATGTCTAATGTGATAGAGTTCCTTAAAAACTGTAAATTATATCACCTGTTGTAATTCTATCACCTATCTATATTTCAATTTTGTAATCATCCGCTAGTTGTTTATTTCCTTTTTTTTTTTAGATATCATCTGTAGTGAAATTTATTGAATCAATGTAACTTAATTTATTGTTTTCTGTAATACAGTAAACGAAACAGTAAACGCAACACATAAGTATTGTAACCACATTGAAAGAAATTTGCAAAAAGTTTAGTTATATATTGGCTATTGACTTATATAAACTGTTACGGCAACGTTTTATTTTATAGCGATTTTAAATGGGTATTTTTTTTAATTTGTTCGAAGAGGTCTATTCTATCGCAGAGCACGTTGAAATTATTTCCATATTTTATGAAAATAAAAAGTGTGCAAGGAGAACACCGAAACCATTTCTTCAACTGCATCAAGATAAGCAACTTCAACTAACTATTCGGCGCAGCTGTATCTAAGATTCAAATAGCAACGATGATAGCCAATCTTCGAAAAGAAGATGGCCATTGAAGAAGGCTTTTACAGGAATAACATGCCAATCTGATTTAAATTTTGTAGTGGTAATATATTAGTTGTTAATTTACTAGCAGTCAAAAAATTGGTACCAAAATTGGTTTAAATTTAAATTTTTGAATATATAAAATAATCATGCTCTTTTAAAAAATCTGTGTTCAAAAACCTTTTTTTGTTGTTTAATTTGAAAATTTGTAACGTTTTAAACGTGTCATGTTTGTTATTTTTCTTTAAATATATATTTTATTTCAATTTCTTCTCATTTTATTTATTGTCTTCTATCTTTCATTTTACTATTTTTATTTTAAAAATAGTTGGCGCTCAACTCGTCAGTCAACTAAATATCCTATTTAATCCTTATTTTTCATCTACAGTGTTTATTTATTTTAGTTATATTTTCTGTCTTTGACTTCAGTCTAAATATAAATTTTCCAGTGTTCTATGTTCTAACTGAACTAGAGGTAGTCTGATCCGCAGCATGCACCTCGTCTACTTTTTAAGCCCAAAATGCTTGTTGCTAATAGCTTTTCTATAAAGACGTGGTCTATTTGTATATGTTTTTGTGGAGAAATATAATAGAACTAATGATCATGATCTTACTAGTTGTAAAGTCAAAAAGATACCGGGCGTTTCGTTCGTGTTTCTATGTAGGCTATGCCTCTCAGTTATTTCAATACATTTGTTTCATTTCCTAATTTTGCGTTTGTGTCACCTATAACTATTTTGATGTCGTTTTTTGGTGTTATGTCGTATGTTTGTAGTATGTATGTTCTAGTAATTGGTAAAAACCTATTTTGTTTTGTGACCTCATTATGCTCATTCATTGAGCAGTGAACTTTATTATGGATAAGTTAAATAAGTGAGTCCTTATAGGTACGTATTCTACAAATTCGTTCATTAGCTGCTTGAAAATATGTTGGAAGGTGTTTCAGTTTATTATCGACAATAAATGTCACCCCAAATTCCTTTTTCCCAATTTCCCAATCCCAGTTCTTATCTTATCTTTTTTATTATTTTTTCATAGACTTTCTGTGAACATTACCAGATGCCCTTTTTATTTTTCTTAAGTTTTTTTATTATCTGAAGCATTTTTTACTCGCTCCTCTGATACAATATGTCTAAAAACTGTTCTAAAAATAGATAAAAAAAGAATATAAAAGAATTACAATTTGTTTTATTGTGCTGAGTAGTCGTTTTCTTTTCTTACCTATTTTTAAATGGACTTATATGTGCAAATATGTCATCATGCCGCCCTGAAGATTTTTTTTGTGAGATTTTTATTTTGAGGACTATTTTCGAGTGGTAATTTAAAACATGAAATATTTGTAATCATAATTGTGGATTTATCCCAAAAATGTAGTAGTTAACCTCAAATATGTATCCCAATTAATCAGAAAATGCTGTTCCATAAAACCCATACAATTCTACGTTAGCAGCAGACACACACCACGTTTTAACATTAAAAAAAAAAAACAAGACAAATGTAGACAATACAGCAGCTGTAAGTTAAAAATGACAATTTTAATAAAAAAATATTGTGATTAAGTGATTAGCATTTAAATAGTAGTCATAGGGTATTTTGAAAAATAATAAATTATTAAGAATTACGTAAAGATAAATATAAAGATGTAAGAGCCCTTAATAATTTCAATGTATTTATTTGAGTTATAGTTTACTCGTCTTCCGGGTTTGGACCGTATCATTTGTGAGTGACCCAAAAGTGGGTTCATCTCGACGTTTCGCTACAATTGTATGTAGCTTCTTCAGGAGAACAAAAAAAGAAAAAGAAAACAAAAGACGGGTAGTTAGCAACGGTAACTCAGTTACTCAACGCAACCAGAGGCGAATACTAACTACCAAGATGGGCGTTTGGTCACAAAACCAAATGCCAGGACAGGGATTCACGTCCAACAGCTCAGAACACTAACGCGTCGAGAGGCAGGGAGTAAATCCGACGATTACTCCGCTACCACTCTATTTATAGTCGCGGTGACCTGTCGTGTCGGGACGTATCGGCACACTCCGTGGCGCAAACTTCAAGAAGCGCGCGCTGGCCAATCATGTGGCTGCATCGTGGTAGCGGGACCGGACGGCGGCTCTAGACTGAGATTCCAGATGGGAGACAAGTAGTATCCTTTCTCTCGATTGATATTATGTGGATTTTTTCGGATCTCTAGGGATTCGCGGATTTTCCTGGAATAAAAGAAGGGGCTCTTAGAAATAATATGGGTTTTTTCGAACAATATGGAATGACCGGTTTCTTGGCAGTGTTCTGCAACTGCAGAATGGGAGAAAAGACCTGATCGAATGCATCTTTGATGCTCTTGAATCCGAGTTTTGACGGAACGACCAGTTTCGCCAATATACACTTGTCCACATGAACAAGGAATAGAATAGACACCACAGGAAGATAGGGGCGGTAATGGGTCCTTAGGAGAGGGTAGATATTGTGAGATTTTCTTGGGTGGTCGAAAAGTAGTCCTGATACCTTCTTTGCGAAGAATTTTGCCAATCCTATCAGTGACACTTCGAATATACGGAAGAAAAGCCACAGGAGTATTACCCGAAGATTCTGAATTTGTCGTCCTAGGGTGTAAAGGGGGATGTAGATGTCGGTGTGTAATATTTTGAATTGTGGACTTGGAGTAACCGTTGGCAAAAAGGGTTTTTTGCAGATGGCCAAGTTCTTCTCTAAGGTTGTCAGGTTCAGAAATCGAAATGGCCTGATGGATGAGAGAGTTGATCACAGAATTCTTTTGGGCAGGATGGTGGTGTGATGAAGCATGTGGGTAACGATTCGTGTGAGTCTTTTTTCTATAAACAGAGTGACCCAATCGTCCATTGGGCTTGGAGGTGACTAACACATCGAGAAAGGGAAGGGACCGATTATTTTCTACTTCCATTGTGAATTTTATACTCGGATGTTGTGAGTTAAGATGATCTAGGAAGGGAGAAAGGGTATGTTGACCATGGGGCCAGATGATAAATGTATCATCAACGTAGCGGAACCAGACTTTTGGTTTTAAGGGGTAAGATTCTAGGGCTAAAGACTCAAAGGCTTCCATGAAAATGTCAGCAATGACAGGGGAAAGGGGAGAACCCATTGGTGTTCCAGATATTTGTTTGTAGAAATTGCCTCTAAAAGAAAAATATGTTGAAAGGAGGCATTTTTCCGCAAGATCTGCCAAAACCAAAGACTTGTTATCATTGGTCAAGTGATCACGCAGAACAACTAGAGAGTCATGTATGGGGATATTGGTAAATAGGGATGATACATCGAAACTGACGAGAATGCCTTGGGGATCGACCGTGAGGGAGGAGATTAAGGTGATGAAATGTGAAATCCCTAGAGATCCGAAAAAATCCACATAATATCAATCGAGAGAAAGGATACTACTTGTCTCCCATCTGGAATCTCAGTCTAGAGCCGCCGTCCGGTCCCGCTACCACGATGCAGCCACATGATTGGCCAGCGCGCGCTTCTTGACGTTCGCGCCACGGAGTGTGCCGATACGTCCCGACACGACAGGTCATCGCGACTATAAATAGAGCGGTAGCGGAGTAATCGTCGGATTCACTCCCCGCCTCTCGACGCGTTAGTGTTCTGAGCTGTTGGACGTGAATCCCTGTCCTGGCATTTGGTTTTCACCTCTGGCTGCGTTAAGTAGTTGAGTTACTGTGACCAAACGCCCATCTTGGTAGTTAGTATTCGCCTCTGGTTGCGTTGAGTAACTGAGTTGCCGTTGCTAACTACCCATCTTCCTGTCTTTTGTTTTCTTTTTTTGTTCTCCTGAAGAAGCTACATACAATTATAGCGAAACGTCGAGATGAACCCACTTTTGGGTCACTCACAAATGACACGGTCCAAACCCGGAAGACGAGTAAACTATAATTCTGACTCTGGCCGTGGAAGCCTACGATGTCATTTTATTTATTTGAGGTTACTAAATTTTTCAGAAAACTTTGGTAATTATACAAATTTTTTAAAACATTCTCGTCACATATTTTTTATTAAAAAGAAAACAATCAAGGACGTTCTATTTGCATTAATTTATTTGTAAAAAATTAGAATAAACATCTTATTATTTTTAAGTATAATTATAAATCTTTGAGATTAGTTTTTGTGAGTATTTTATAGAATAGCCCATTTGATTTATTTTTATTTATTTCTGATATGACTTCAACGTCAATGTGACTGAATGTGATATCATTATAACCATATTTTAGCATATCCTGAAGAAGCGAATAAATTTTGCGAAAATAGAGAATATGTGAGGAACTAGTGGATTTACTAAGAAAAGATGATAATAATCATGTAGTATGTAGCCCAGAAAATGAAAAAATCATGTGGGAAAAATACATCCAAGATATCTTGAATGACAAAAAAAACAGAACCACAAATAAATAAAGTCGAAGTAATAATACTGGATACATTAACATCAGAAGTTAAAAAAAAAACAATTAATATACCAAAGCCACCAAAGTCGTCACGTTCAGATGATGTATATGTAGAGATGATATAACTTATCAATAAAGAAAATCTTTAGACTCAACACTATTACTAAATAAAATAGATACCACAGGAAAACTCCCAGAAGACTGGTTTTGATCGACATTTATACCCATACTCAAGAAAACTAAAGCAAATAGATACTCAGATCAGATTAATTAGCTTGATGAGCTTGATTCTAAAAATTCTACTCAGAGTAATACATCAACGTATACACACGAATGTGAGAAAAATCTGAGCGAAGTCAGTTTGGATTTAGTATGGGGCTTGGAACAAGGAAGGCATTATTTGACATCCAGATGCTACTACAAAATTGTCGATATAAGCGAAAAGACAGGTCTCTCTAGAAACTCGTAGAAACATTAACACATGGTGTATATCATAACACTGTGGCTCTTATTAAAAACCTGTATTGAGATCAAAATTTAATACCTAGCATTTCCACCTCGAACGTTAACTACTTGTAACTATTTTGAAATGTTCTGAATTGAATCTTGGATATTGTGGATCTTGTGGAATTCCATTCCATTCTTCTGGTGCTGTAATCTTTAGAGCTCCAAGTGTCATGGGAATAGAATTTGTTTTCGAATGCAACGTTTTCAAGTATTATGTCACCAACACTATGTGACCACATGGAATAATCTGAACTCACAAATTAAAAATCTAAAAAGGGGACACTGATCAAAATTCACAAAAAAAATGGAACGTGATTTATACGGTGCACAGCGAAAAGTGTGGAAGATAGTGAAGGGAGGGAAGAAAGCTATTAACGAGTATAACAACATAAATAGTATACAAGAAGAGCGATGGAAAAAGTTTGTAGAACAGCTTTACAAAGACGAAGAGAGAAAGATCGATGAAAAAATTAAAGAGGCAGAAAAGGAGCTACGCTAAGAGGATTACTAATGAACTTCTAAAATATGGAGAAAGATAATTACCAAAAACCGATTTGACTATCGAACTATAACGTTATCTGACATCATTTTAAAATTATTGACTAAAACCCTTGAAAAGTATCAAATATACGAAGAGCAACAAAGGTTTCGGTAAAACAGATCAACTCTCGATGTCATATTCATAATAAAAAAAGAGAAGAGAAAGCAGTAGAATTTAATGCACCTGCATTCATGTGTTTTATCGACCTCACTAAAGCCTTTGATTGTATTAGACCACAAGATGTGATTGAACACTATAATACAGATAATAAAGAATAATAACTCTGATCACAAAACAAGAATAAAACTAGGACTGAACTAACGGAGGAAGTCAACATTCAATCAGGTATAAGACAGGGTGATAGCTTGAGCTCGTTATTGTTAAACTTGATAATGGACAACCTAATAGAAGACGTAAAATAGTCAGGAACAGGGTACAAAATGGGTAACAGAGCAATAAAGATTCTATGAAACGCAAATGATGCAGTAATAATATTAAATAATGAAGATTACCTACAACGAATGGTCCACGCTTTGGCAGCTAACGCAGAAAAGTTTAACCTGAAAATATCAGCACTAAAAACAAAGTCCCTCGTTATTGCTAGGGAGCCAGTGAGATGCAAAATTGTAATTAACTAAGAAATAATAGAACAAGCATCAAAGTTCAATTATCTGGGAACGCAAAATTCGTATTATGGAAACATCTTCGAAGAAACCCAGATACAAGCTAATAGAGCAGCGTACCTGTGAGGATGCCTACGAGACATGATATGGAGAACTAAGAACATGAGGATAGCAGGAAAAACATGCATATATAAGACTTGTGTACGGCCGATATTACAGTATGCGATAGAACACTGAGGACAATAGCAGGTAAAACTTTAAGAGACAGAATCCCTAATACAGATGGGAACGCCAAAGAAGACCAACACATTAACAGAATAAAAAGAGGAAGACTTGTCCGAATAGTAAGAGATGAAAAACCTGAAGATAAAAGACTACAATACAGAGACCTCCCCCTAAAAGATTGAGAGATAGCTGCCAGTCAACATCGCAAATACTGTTAAATCAGACCAGAAACAACAGACCTCAGGGCCAACATACGAAGAAGAAGAAGAAGCAGAAGAATGTTTCAAAGTATTCCCCAAATATCAGATCAGATTTAATAGGTGGCCAATAAAATCTTTTTTCTCATCAAAATAAGCATTCACTAGTCTAGCGACATAAGGACGTGGGTTATCCCAATATCGCTGTCAAACAGCACAACATGATCTTCTAAAAGTTTTTTAATGTAAATGTCAGTTGTCATTATCCCAATTACCTACAGAGGTTCGGTATATCCTTCCCAAGTATTACGTGCATCTTTGACTTTAGATTAGCATCTTTTTAACTTCTAATTGGATTAGGTACTAAAATTAACCTCTATTGCAATTAACAACTCATTTTTAAGATGCGTAGATCTCAACGAGCGACTTTGTAGTAGAATTTAAAAAGCAGTTGTGTGCGGTATTTGTACAACGTTTTCTTCCTTGAACCAGTCTTCTTCTGTAATTTCATGTTTCGCGAACCTTTTTAAAACTTTTGACACAGCAGATTGATTTATATAGAGGCGCCTTGCAATATCTTTCCATATATAATACCTCATTAGATAGAGCATTAATGTGTATTACTTCAACTTCAATAAAGTGTCTGAATATGGCATTATACTGTTTTACAAACTGAAAAAAAAATGTTAACAAATTTTGATTTGTTTTTTCAGCGTCACTTGAAACTACTGAACCGCCAACAAAACTTACAATTGTAGAAAAGTATTTTTCAATACTACACCTAACTTAAAATAAATTTTATTAAAACGAAATGTTAAAATAAATCATCTGCCAAAATGCTTGCACCGCCTCCCAAATAAATGATATTAGTGTAAATAGTAAGTTTACCAAGATATTTCGTAATTATTTTAAGTATGGTGTCATAACATAAATATTTTATATTTTTGTCTAGTGTATTTTAAATTGTAATCTTTATTAAACTTGTTATCAGTATCATCTCTAGTTAGAGACAAAATAAATAAATAAAAGACAATAATTCCTCATTGAGCCAAGAGGAATTTATGTAGTTTTACCATTTATCAATTTTTATCTCAAGAATGATCATGGTCCTTTATAATGAGAACCAAGAACCGTAGCCGGACTGCCAAATCTATTCATCTAGCGCGATTTTCGATTGTCAATTTTTCATTTTTAAATATTGTCTGAATAATGTTCTTTCTTTTTGTGGGTAAAATAATTTTGCTAATGGTAAACCGCCTAAAGTTATATAAGGTAGAAAGAACAGTGTGAAAGTACATACTCTGTGGTAGAAAAATAAAGATAAGATAAACACAATGAATAGAAGTATAGTAAGTGGTATGGTAAGTTAGTTAAAAGTAAACATTTTCACAGAATGTATGAAAGTCTTACAGATGAACAATTCATTGCAGCAAAGTAAAACTGGAGGAGAAGGAGAAGATGCTAGATATAAGCAGTAGATAAAAATATCAGAAAAATATACTTAAGTCTCTTTAATCTCTATGGGCGGAGGTAAATAAAAGATGAGAATTGAAATACGGTAAACATTTTATACTTACTTGTATAATAGTAGCCCACCATTCTGATTCTTATTATCTGGCTAATCTTAACTCACTTACTGTTGATTTTACAGCTTCTTTCCCAAAATTCTCAAAAGAAGAATATCTTTTGTGCCAGTTCGTGCAATTATCGTTTACCGCATACAAAATTTAATTTACCGCCAACATTTTTTCCTCTTTCCCAAAATATTTCTCAGAATTTTTTAATAAATTTGTGTAATTGCGAGCAAGAGGTCGAGAGTAGGTCGAATTCCAACCTGATGTCGTTTTATTGCCCGGCTTTCATCGCTTTTTTATGCCTTTCCGTCCCTCGGAACTAAAACGCTGCGGACATTAAACGCTTTACAACGAAGGAGACGGATTTACAATGAACACACTGGGCTACACAAGATAACGACATGATTTGGAAGAATTAAAATGATATAACAATTATCCTTTCAGTTGAGTGGGCCGTACACAGTAAAAAATATCTAAATTTCCATGGGGATTAGTAAATTTCAGAGTATCACTTTAGCTGAGTTGAAAATATTGACAATATGTAAGCTCAGTTTTGGTTTTGGTTTGGTTTTACCGACTTTAAAAGATTTCAATAATCTAACAAGATTTAATTAATCCTATTGTCTTGGCGTTAATCGTGGGTATCTTTAACCAGTTTGGTCAGCAAGTCAATGTTTCTTCAGTCTTCTTCTTTCGATTGGTGGTTCTGTGAGTCGACGACTTTAGATATTTCATGGCTTAGTAACTTTTCAAATTATTCCTTTGTGATTATTCTTATTTCCTCTTCCACCATAGGCATATTATGGTAAGAGCAGCTAAAAAATTTTTGAATTTGATGATTTTGCGTAGCCCCAGATTTGGGCTTTCTAGGTCTTATTGACTTGATAAAAATTAATATTAAACTCGCCAGACTTGCGAGCTGAACCGCTTCGTTTATCACTGCGCCGAGCTTTCGACATCCTCTCTTATGTCTACTTCAGGGTTACCGGGATATCAGTCTCCCGAGAACCCAGATACTATGACACTAATCACTAATGACTGCATTACTGCTACTGGGGACATAGGACGGTTCATTTATACCGTCGATGGTGACGTTGTTTGGATGGAAATTGGGGCGAACATTTCTGACGGCGGAAATAATTTGAGAAAAATTCGAAAACTAATTTTTTTATGAGAAGACTGTAATTGCATAATAAAACATAGTTTTTAATTCCTAAAAACTATTCTTAATACAAATTTTCGATATTGTAAAACACAAAAGTAAAATTTGTTAGTCCAGTCATGGATAAAATTGAAATAAGTTTATAGATAAATTAAAATAAGTGAATTGATTTCTCCGACAAATATAAGAGTCAGAAGCTGTACCGCAATACTTTCCCGCAGATCTTCCGCTTCTACTGGATAACATTTGGATGTTTCAGAATTTACTTTTTTTAGAAATATCGCTATTATGTAGCGATCTTAAGATTATCTAGACTTTCTTGAGAGAATATGTAATTCTGTACAAAAGTTTAGGATGCCACACATCCTTAAACGCTTCGAGGATAATAAGGAATGCAGCAAAGTATAGTTTCTTATGTCCAAAGCTTCTGACTATTTTGATGAAAGTTTTGTTTATTCATTGTAAAGTTAAATAATTAAAGTATAAGCCAAGTAGATGTTCAAATATGTTTTGATCTAGCTGAGTGTAATCACTCATCTGTATAAAAACGTTATGGGAAAGTCTGTATTTAAACAAAAACAGAATTAGCAGAAGCAAATTATCTGATGAAAGATAAAGGATGAAAGATTCTTTATGGATCTATTCTTTATAGAAGGCGACGAGAAAATTGAAGGTGTATAAGACGCCATACCTCTTGTTAAAATTCGACGAACATCTTTCGACAATTTAGTCTATTTTCTAGAGAGTTATACCTCTAGAACAAGAAGAACAAAACCAGTTTTGCCTAACATTCTTCGAATACTAATATTGATCTTAAAAATAAGAAATATTGTGAAGCAGCCTTTTTTTAGATACCTCTTAAGATTTGAAAAAGGTGTGGCATATAGGACTTCTTTAGAAGTTAAAGAAACACCTACACTACCCTTACTTCAAACTGCTTAAACCTTACAGAAAAAAAATATCTAGTAAAGTATATCCCATCGAATTATTAAAAGGCATAAAAAAGCGATGAAAGCCAGGCAATAAAACGACATCAGGTTGGAATTCGACCTACTCTCGACCTCTTGCTCGCAATTACACATATTAAAACTTATGGATGAAAATGTTATTGATGTAATAGTTAAACTCTTTAATCTAATATATCAGACGTACACAATACCCAGACAATGGCTGCAATCGACCTTTGTAGCAATACCTAAAAAGGCAACTCCAATATCCTGCTCAGATCACAGAACAATAGCTTTAATAAGTCACACATTTAAAACATTTTTAAAAATAATACACAGCAGAATTGTTAAAAATCGTGAATATAAAATTAGTGACACACAATTTGGCTTTAGAAATGGTATGGGCACAAGAGATGCTTTGTTCGGCTCAAATGTACTGACCGAGAAATGCATGGATATGAATCAGAACATGTACTTATGTTTTGTAGATTTTGAAAAGGCATTTGATAAGGTTAAACATAAAAAGCCCAAAAAGCAAAAATATTGATATTCGTGATATGAAAATTATATCTAATCTATATTGAAATCAAATTGCCAAGGTAAGAGTTGACAATCAGAACACACGAGCTATTAGAATACAGAGAGGAGTCCGCCAGGGTCGCGTGCTGTCACCACTACTCTTCTATGTCTACAGTGAAAAGGTATTTAAAGAAGCGCTCTCAGATTCAATAGAATGTATATCTATCAATGAAGAGGTTTTAAATAACTTGCAGTTTTGCAGACGATACAGTAATGATGACGGATAACAACAATGATTTACAGAACGTAATGCAATGACTTAATGAATGCTGTCATAAATACGGATTAAGGATGAATTTGAAAAAAACTAAATGCATGATCATGACTAAATCAGTAGATGCAAACATCCAATTTATTGTTAAGGATGCTGTAATTAAGAGTGTGGATACCTACAAATACTTGGAGCATAGATAACATCAAATGTAGACTGTAGAATGTAAAAGTTTTAAGAACAATCAATCATGCTCATTGGTATTCCCAGAATGATGCCTTGCATAGAGATCTGCAGGTAACGAGGAGCGAAAAATAATTCTGCTCAACATCAGAAGAGGCTGCGCGTCCATTCTAATACCCTGGCATACACCTTTATCAACAACCAACAAGCGAAAATATTGAAGCGATATTATCGCTTGGACCTACCTAACCGGTCATGACAGCATGTATGAAAGTTACACCTTCAACTTCGTCAGCCATCGGGTTTTGTGCCGTATTTAGAATTCGTGCTCGCATATCTGTGAATGTGTGTCTTCTTCTTCTTAGCCTTCTGTCGTCCATGTTTGGACATAGGCCTCTCCCAACTCCTTCCATCGGTCTCTATGTGAATGTGTGTATACGATTGGTAAACAAGCCAATTTATGTTAATCTGGCCTTGGTCACTGGATCCTACACCTCTCTGGCATTGTAAAGACAACTAATTTTACCTACTCTGTATAATTTGTAACTGATTGTAAAACTTCATGCATATTTTGTAATATTGTTTAAACTATGTGGTATACAAAGAATACTTAGAAGTACAGACTTAGAAAACAAGGACCTTGGGAGAAGTAAAAAAATCAACAAATTCAGTGTGCATCTGAAGTTATCCTTTCTTAAGTTATCATTTCTGAATTATAAAATTTAAATTATTAAATGTTTGGATAACTAAACGCTAAACACTAAGGCTCATAATCAGTATGACTTTTCAGTGATATAATTATTAAAAATGGCCGACAGCAGCTAATTAGTAAAAATTATTTAAAATTAGATCATTGTCCAAGCGCGTTTTAAGCTCTTTTCAACGAAACCTCCATATTTATTACTTTCGTCGCAAAAACGAAAAAACTCACAATATGTCTCTCTTTTACTGGAACATTTATAGCGACTGGATAAGTAAAGAGTAAATAAATAAAGAGTATTAAAAACACCAAGGCCTACATGATCTTAAAACAGTAAACATTTATATTTATCTATAATCAGACAACCATTTAGAATTTAGTATATTGAAAAATCTAATAGTGTAAAGGAAAATACTGTAAAAGGTAACAAAACGATTCAAATGATTACCTTTTGTATTTTTCAATCTTATTTCATATTCTTTAATCCTTGAAACGCGTCCTTGATCCGTGTCTTGAAATATTGCAACGCTATTGCAGATACTTGATCGCTAACATTTTTTTCTTTGGGACATTGCTATCGACAATAATTTTTTCACGTAAACGTTACTTAAAAATAATAATAAAATAACCTACTTACATTTAATAATTATTCCAACTAAATTTTACCTAAACCTTAATTCTTACTAGTTTTTAATGCATAATCTAGATTCATAGTTATTACAGGCAACTTCCCGCCATTGTTAGTAGCTGAAAATCAGTTTCTCGTGTTGTAATTCAGTTTTTGTGATCTCGTCATTCATGTTTTATTTTAAATCATTCCAGAGTTGGTTTAACTGAAATAATTAAAGTTCCAACAATGCTACAACTTCCCAAATGAATGAATGGCGTTCCTTTTTGAGGTGCGAAATACAATGTCGGTTTTAACGCTTAATAATTTCGTTTTTTAGGCCAGTCACTATTTGCATTATTACAAAATAATAGAAGAAAACATGATAGCAAAGTTATTAAAAGATATTAAAAATCTAACTAATCTAGTCTAATTTTTTTTTATCGTATATTTGCTTCACGAGCAATATAAAGGACACAAATGATTGGTATTAGTTGGGGTCGCAATGGACTAAGGTTGTTTTGTATCGTCGATAAGAACCTTTTCTTTGACAATATTTAGATGGTGACTTTTCTCAGTTTCTGGATTTGAAGAACAAGACAGATATATAATAAAGGTGGAAAAGAGGAACGAAACAGATTATTGAAGTTATATACTTAAATCATACTAAAAACTCATGGGCATATGCTCCATTTATATTTATTTTTAATTCTAACACTTATTCTTCTTCACCCGAAATATTTTTTTACATGCTGGTAGTATAAATATTATGATTATATGGGGTTAAGCCAGTATTGATTGTAATAGAGATTACATGATATAATAATGTTTGACGTTTCAAATTCCACTCCGGAAATAAAAAAAAAATTATTTAAAAAATTGTCTGATTGGTACTGAAATAGTATAACCAACAAGTAGGTAAGTTGGGTAATGGTTTCAAAAACTGGCTGTTGATACTTAACTATGATCTTATACGCAATAGCTTTCTTTTGGTAGACAAAAAATTTGAGAGTGGTGTTTTTGGCCTCAGAATGTCAAATTGTAATGGTTTTATATAATGTGTGTTTAACCTAGATTATGTGATTGTGTATTGTGTATTAATATGTATTGTGTGTAACGGTAGATATTGTATGCAACTTTCTTTAATCTGCTATTATTGGTATGTTCTTGTTGTTGACTTTTTCTTTCAGTATTTGCTACCCAGGCCTGCTACGTTCTGCTAATGAGTTTGCTACACATGTAGCAAACACATTCTTCATTAAGTAAGATAAAAGCTGCTTGTTTGATTTTTCTCGCTTTCATATCTGTTTCTTTTATGAATATTGATGCATCTTGCCATTGTACCCTGTGTCCGTTATACTAGGCAAATTTGCATATTTGAAGTCTCTGTTCTTAATGTGTGTTTTATGCTCCTCTAACCTGGCACTTAGTGATCTTGCAGTTTTCCCACAATGAAATTGCTGCATTCTTTGATCTTTCTTGTGTTGTTGAGTTTGGTTTTGAATAGGATAGATCTCAGTGGGTTGGTTGCTTTAAATGTTGTTGTAATGTTGTACTTATTTCCTATCCTTTAAAATTTGTCTGATAAGCTCTTTACACATGAAATTGTTGTCATTTTTAAAACTTTTGAGTGTTTCTACATTATGTCTACGTTATGGTGTTTTGTGATTACTCCTTACTTCACTCTTGTAAAATGTCTTGTTTACAAATGATAAAGGATAATCTTTTTTTGTCAAAACCTTTGCCGCAAAAGTTTTTTTCTTCCTCAAATGCATTTTTATGGAAGCAGGTGTTTCAGGCTATATTAATTTGACTACTATTTTGAAGTTTACATTATAGTTTAAGTGGTAATTTAAAATTAGAAATTTAAATTTAAAGGTAAAAATACTTAATTTTTAATCTATTTTTATTAATCTATTTTTTTATTTATTAAATACCAATAAGATGCTTATTAACATTACAAAATCAATATGATCAATAAACGATTTTTTCTAACCTTAATTATTAGTGAAATCTTATACTAAGGACAAACTCACTAGTTTTCTAGGTTTTGCACCATCACTTGCACTATACTATGCTTTTACTTCTCACTCAACTATCTTGAATGGCTTCTTCCAATTGAGCTTTCAATTAATTCGGCAGCATTAATTTAGTCCATTTGTTAAGTTTATTAATATAGGTTTGCAGTTTTCTTGTTGCGTCTTTATAATCTTCACGTACAATCAACTTAGCAGTATCGACAGCAGAGGTAGCCATTATATTATGATATAATTCAAGAATATCACTAACGTATAATAGATACAGTACTGGTCCTAACATACTATCTTATGGTACGCCTGCATTAGTTTCTTTTACATCTGAGTCTGCGTCTTCTTAATTTACTCTAAATTCTCTATCTAAAATGTATCATTTTAATAATTCTGTGTATTTCCTTGGCAAAAGCTTGCTTCGCTTATATTTAAGTCCAGCGTTCATACTTTATTAAAAGCTTGCATCAATTCGAAGAACAAGGCTACGAAAACTTCCTATTTTTCTAGTGATCTTTCGATTATACCTGTTATTTCATGGACCTGTTTTGTCAGTTTATTAAATAAAGCACTTGACAGAAACTAGTTAAAATAATACAGACAGTAACATCAATGGTGGCCAAAATAATAAACAAGGAACCCTTTAAGTGTCAGTGGTAGCTATATTTACTACTTATTTTAAAAGAGTACTAGATTGTAAATACAAACAGTACTGTTGCACAAGATCTTTGGTGAAATTAGGCAACACAGGACTAGCATATGCCTGCACCAATCTAAGGGTAGTTGAGCTATAAAGATAGCTGAAATGATACTACTAAGCATTTATACTAATTTAGTAGTAATTTATTTTAATTTCTCATTGGTCTATTCATTGAAATATTAGATAATAAAAAGTGGAGTGGTGCAAAATATAGCGTTAGTATAAAATATATTGATATCTAAAAGTTACTTTAATCTATTCAACAATTTTAACACACCTAAACTAATTGTTTTATGAACTTGACAATTTTTTTTCCATAAATACAAAAATAAATTGAGGAATTGCATGTTATATGAATGTTAGCGTACCTTCCAGTCATGTGAAAATGAGGTATATTTTGTAAGTTTTTGTAAAAAAATTTTTCTAGGTGAATATTGAAAGAAACGTTTTTTCCGATGACGGAAAATAAAATAAATGAGAAAGTAAAGACCTGGATGATACCGATGATGATAATTATTTCCTGTCGGACTTTGTAGGTAATTATTATGCAGAAGAGAATATTTCACTTGTACCTTCTTTGGTTAAGATTTAATTCAAGCACAAATATTGCTTCTAGTTCAAGCTCAAATATTGCTTCAACAACAAATATACCTGAATACCATCAACAAAGCTAATTTAACTTTTTATTCCACAGGTAGCGATAATGAATATTCTGACGACTCAGTTTTGGATCCAGATTATTATGCCGAAGAGAGTTGTACTAACAACAAACTTGCATATACTCATCTGACAGTAACTTAGAGCCAAAAGCACCAAGTAGAATATTTCATCTTCCAAAAATTCATACATCTATAATTTCTAATTCTACATTTTATAGTATTTAGCTCTCACACAGCTCCAATACAAAAGCCAGTTAGCTGATCAAAAAAGCGCCCTGGACCAAATCTTGGTTAAGTTGGCAAATTAAAAAGGCCAAATATTGTTGATATGGTTTGTCATCCACAAATCACCGGCGCTTACTGTAGATGTGATAACTACAGTTCAAATAAGAAGTAAAAGAGGACCAATATCATTTCTCAAAAATGTGATATAGCATTACGCTAATAACTTATTTCTATATATCATAAAGAATGACGTTTGAAATAAATGTTTATCTCTTTTAAAACTTTTATTGTAGTGTATATATGGAGCGGTAAAAATCTTTACCAGTGAACTGAAGGTTATAGTAAATGCTCAAACGGCCACTGGTAGCAATAATATTTACCATCCCATAAAGGATAAATTTAAAGATAATTGACGTTTTTTTTCTATCAGGAAATTGAACTACCTATTTGATATCATTTTTTCCTGGTATTTATGATATTTCTAAATCGTATTGTAAGTTAAAATATAATTTAGTCAAATAAATATGTGTCCTTAACTGCTTTGCCCTTAACATTGAAAAGAACCTGCACCTGTTTTCGAGTAAAGCATTTCCTCCGCAATTACTACAAGGCTTTTATAAATTTTATAAAAAAGCAGGACTCCAGCAGAGCTCAGTGCTTAATCCTTATTTACTATCATTAATTTTAGATAAGATAACAGCAAAACAGCAGTGATTGTGAAAAAATACCTTTCAATACATAGAGCTAATATTATAGAACAATAAAAAAATATATGCACGTTAGAGGTGAAGCAGGGTGGATGAAATGGAGAGAGGTGAGTGGTATGTTTTGTGACACAAGGATTTCAATTAAACTAAAGGAAAATTTTACTAAAAAAGTCATAAAACACTATCAGGTATGGCACTGAATATTGGAGAGTTCAAAAAAAGAACGACGAATGCAGAAATGATAACACTTAGTTATATAGTTATATGAGTAATATTTGCTTAACTAATAGTGAAAGGAAAGATCGAGGGAAAGAGAGAACTAGAAAGGAAAAGACTATCGTAGCTAAGAAATATCCGACCATGGACAGGGTTAAATTTTGAACAGCTAATAAAAACAGCTGAAGACAGAGAAGAGATTGAAATTGTAGTAGCCAACCTCCATTAAGGAGAGAGCACTTTAAGAAGAAGAAGAAGTTATATGAGTAGAGTTACAATAATAAATAATAATATGAATGTATATAGGATAGCACCAATTGACGTCAAAATGAGTGATGGTGTGTTTAAATCGTTCGGGCAAGTTTAGCGTGAAAATAATATTAGCCCATGTAAACATTTACTCAATTATAAGTTTCTGCAAGGAGTAGGAGAGCTACACCAAAGAAGACTTGGTGAAAGACGCTTAGCTAAGATATATCTGTTCAGAAGATTGATGTTGGTATAAACCAAAATAGAAGCTTATAGCGAAATAAGAATAGACGAATTAACTTATGAATATATAAAATAAAAATAAATTATGTTTTTATAATTTAATGGCTTTGTTTTCGTTTTTATTTTCAGTCGGCTTATTACTTCATTAATTTTGTTATGAGTAGTCAAATGTCTTTATTCTTTATGTGTAACTAATTATGTAAATATTTCTTTATTATTTCGCATTTTTCTGTTGCAAACTTTGTTTACTTTTGGATTTGCTTATTGCTTAATACAAAATTATATCATAAAAATGTATATAGGAGCCCTAACAACCAGATAATAGGTCACATTAAAACAAAACAAATTTAGGTGTTTGACTGTCAATTTATTTTTTTTTAATAATTATCATAGTGCTATATAAGAAATATTTTAAATGATAAATAATCACCAAACTTATGTGTAACCAAATGTATGTCATAATGATCATCAAAATCTGCAAAAATTAGTGACAACTAAAGAATGGGACAGTATGAAGTAACTGCTAAAAATCAAAGAAGATAAAACAAGTAAGCTGTAAAAACAATGCAGCTGGACACCCCAACAAACATAAAACTATATTGTACAGTTAGTTTCCTGTCAAACTGAGTAAATTGCTGTATTATTTTAATAAAATGATGCGTGGTATCTCTACAAATTTAAAAATTCGTGAGTTAGTTATTAAAAATTATTGCCACAATAAAACAATCAGTGAAGTGGTAAATGAACTAAAACTGCAGCGTGGAATACAATTAAGTATTATGGGAAAACAAGAAGTATCTTGGATACACAAATTAAAAATCCTGGTTGTCCAAAACTAGTTTATGATAGGAATAGAAGAATATTAGTCAGAGTTTGCACAAAAGTCGAACATATACTCCAAAGCATGTTAGAGCTGAATGGAATCATGAAACTGGATTAAATGTATCAAGGGAGTACTGTCGCAAGTGGATACATAAATCTGGGATTAAAGTTTTATAAAGTTGAACTGCAGGTAACATTTCTACTCATAGTTTAAACAATTATATAGAAAAAGGGATAGTCCACTCTAAACCAGACTGATGAGGGCAAAATCTAAAATTTCTTTGGTCAGTACAAGATTGGTCCCGAGTTATTTTTAGTGACGAATCCAAATTCGACGTATGTGTTGGTGATCACTACAAACTAGTTATTCGCACTAAGCAATAGGCTTTTCACAAGGACCTCATAAAGAAGTGATGATTTGAGCTTGTATGGCACTTTTAGGATTATAATGTTTTAAATTTATTGCAGATACCGTAAATGCTGCGAAAGATCAACAAATACTTTAAAACAGACAACTACCAAGCATTGTGAGATTAAATGTTGATGAGAATTATATTTTTCAGCGGGGCGGAGCAGCCATCTAACAAACTGGTTTGGAAACCAAAGTATAAATGTTCTTTCTTGGCCTTTTAACACTCCTGGCCCAAATGTCCAATAAGAAACAATCCACAACGAACATTACAACACGAACTTTAAATCAATTTGGAAAGATTCCAAATTCAAGATTTGGAATCAATTTACCATTGAACAGTGCAGCTCCTTAGTCGAGGCAATGTTCAACCAAAGTATTGCGGTCACAACGTCGAAGGGCTAGGCTACTCCATTTTAAAAGTAAATATTTGTTCTGTCCCAATATTTAGTTGCCAAAAACATAAATATTTTTTATTATTAATTAATTATTTTAAAGTAATTATATTTTGTTTTGTGTTGCTGATTGAACCTTAATTATTAGTAATTAACTAATTACATAGTATTACATGAAAAAACATTATTAAAAAAAAATAAACTGTCAACTATCTGAATTATGGATTATTTTACGCTGCTCCAATAAATTAACGCACTATGTAAAGAAACAAAAAAAGCGATTCAGTCAACTACCACAAGCTTACAACACCACCTTGAAGATGTTCATAATTTTCATCAGCTGTAAAACTGTGCTCGAGTGCCTCAAGCAAGATCATTTAAATCGTATTAATACAGTACGCACAATGTAACAATGTGAGGAACGACGTTATTCGGTGGAGGGTCGGTTGTGGTCTGGTGTAACGTTTCTTTAACGACTCGTACAGACATGGTGGTGTTAAATAAGGGTACCATCAACGCCCACCGATATATCGTTGACTTTCTTGAAGACTATGTTATTTCCGCTTATATTGGAAAAAATTGTGTTCTAATGCACAATAATGTACGACCGCACGTTGCATATTATAGTGCAAAATTATTTAGAGGAGGTTAGAATAGACGTTATGAGAAGCCAGCAAATAGTGCCGATCTCAATCCTATAGGCAATATTAAAACTTGCTTGGTAGACGTCTGCGGAATTTTTCTAATCAACCAAACACTCTGCAGTAACTGGAACAATGTCTTGTTTAAATTTGGAATGAACTGAATAGGAATAATTTAAGACCGTTTATTTGGAGTATGAATCCTCGATACCAAGCTGTAATTCGTAGCGGGGGTGGAAGTATGTCTTATTATGTAAAAACATTTGAACAATTAAAATTTTTAGAAATAGCTATTTTGTTGTTATTTTTTAAAATTGTGTTAAGTTTAGAAATATTGAACATGGTTAGCGATAACATACCAAACCTGTTTGTTTTACAACGTAAAATAATACGAAATACAATGCATTTCATTTCAGTCAATGTTTACATGTTACATGGTAAGTTTTAAAGTATTATTTATTATTATATTTAATATATTAATATTGATATGTCCCAAGATAGAAACTTATGGAGAAATGTAACTAAGCAAACTAACCCCGCATAGGGATAAAGGCAAAGAGAATAATGATGATGGTAAGTTTTAAAGTAGTGCGTAAATTGATTGGAGAAGTGTAGTTTTTCTCAAAATATAATAGTTATTATAGCTCAAATATAAGACCCAAAGGAAAATAAAAACTTAAATAGGAACAATAACTTAAAATATTTTAGAAAAATGTGCAAATATATTATAGTGAAAAAAAATAGGAAAAAATTATATTTAAAGATAAATATTCGTGAATTCACAACTGAAATAGATGGAAAGTAATTTTGTAGCAAGTATTGTGTCTTTTTGACGTATTCTTTATCATCCTTATTTAACAATTTTCTATGAATACTTTTAAAATCCTGGCCTAATTTTCTTAATTCCTTAATTAATTTTGTTTTGCATGAAATTTTCAGTGCGGATCAGGCCACAGTGAATGGTCGAAATAGGTATGTGATTTCACGAGCGGTTTGTGTTTAAAATGAAACTAGCCAATGATAAATCCCAGACGAGTGGTGTGGAACCGTGGGAGATAATAATATCTAGATTTCGAGAATTTTGCTATGATCGATCTCTCTGTTGGATTTAGTCTGTTATGATTTAATTAGAAATATAATTGACTCAATCACGATGTGAATACAAGACGTAGGGTATTGCTAAATAACCAACATATATTTATACCTAACTCATTGATTTTATATATTAAACTAACTTAAGAAAAATTGATTTTATAAACTGTATAGAGAGTTATAAAATGCCAGACGAAGTAGTAGTAGTTAAATTATCATTATCGTCATCATCAGCGTTGTAATTCTTTAAACCTCAAGGTGTAGAAAGTACGCCATTCTTATTTAAAATGTCATAACTTTTCATCCAGATGTTAAATAGGCAACGCCGCTCCTGTATACTCCTACCACACATTCTTCTATTATAGTGTAAATCATCCTCACTACAAATAATTTAGTACTAGAATCTAGAATTGACGTCATTGTTGATGCGTGTTACTAAGTGGTGCATAAAGTACACCAAGGGACTATATAAGTAACAATCATTTTTTTGGTTATCGGAGCAAATAATTAATTAAAAGTATAGTTTATTATGCTGTAATTATTTCTTTTAGATCTTACGTACCATACAATAAAAGGAAAAAACTTATTAGCGATGAGTTAAAGGAGCCTAAAAAATAATGGAAGAATCTGATGATGAAGGCATGGGTGGTATTGATCCCGATACGTCCGATGAATGTACTGAATACAGTGACCATGATTCCACTTCAGAGCAGGAAAGTGATTAAGAAGGATTTAGTCTGTTATGATTTAATTAGATATATAATTGATTCAATCACGATGTGAATACAAGACGTAGGGTATTGCTAAATAACCAACATATATTTATACCTAACTCATTGATTTTATATATTAAATTAACTTAAGAAAAATTGATTTTATAAACTGTATAGAGAGTTATAAAATGCCAGACGAAATAGTAATATATATTTTATAAATCATAAATAAGTTATTTTCTGGATAATTTCCAATGAAATTGGGCAAGGCTGTATTTTATACCAATAAAAAATATTATTTTATTAGATTTGAGTTACTTGGCAGATGTCACCAAATCCATATTGAACAAAAGAAATCAGATTTAACTTTTTACTTTTTATTAATTTATTTAAGTTTCTAGATATGTTCATATATAGTTTATTAAGTTCATAGATTATCATTATTGTTAAAATTAGAAAAAAGAGATTGGAACACCTATTAAATAACTTCTTGGTCGTTGTGCGTTGCGTCGTTTTACTTAAATGTAATGAAATTACTTAAATGTATTAAAACAAATCGAAAAAAAATATTACTTGTTCTATATACTAATCCCCTATGTAGTTAAATTATCATTATCGTCATCATCAGCGTTGTAATTCTTTAAATCTCAAGTGGTCATTAAGGCGTAAAAAGTACGCAATTCTTATTTAAAAGCACTTAAGGCTAAGGGCAAACAAATATCATTTTGTTGGGTAAAAGCTCACTCTAATCTTAAACACAATGAAATAGTAGATACTTTAGCTAAGAAGGCCACCGAACAAGAAAATGAAAGTGAATATAAATTAACATTAAATGATGTTTACGCTAATATTACCAGCAATAAAACCAAAACCTGTCAACAATGGTATAACAACTCAACTAAAGGGCTATTTTACAAAAACATACAATTAAATATTCCAGCTAAATCATGGTTTAATCATTACCACGGCGAAAAAATCGTTGTTTCATACATATGCAGACTTAGATTTGGACACTGCCTAGTTCCAGAACACAAATTTAAAATAGGTCTTCTTGATAGTAATCTTTGTGAATGTGGTGAGTTAGGATCTGCAGAACACATGCTACTAAACTGTAGACTAAAGATAATAGAAATAAATCAATTCATGAATCAAGTATATAGAGAAACCAATATTACAAGACCTTTTAATCTAAAAACAATATTATCTAGTTTAGACGAACGTGTATATAAGATTCTAATTAAACACATACTTAATATAAAATTAAAATTGTGAACTATTAATACCTGTGTTTATCCCATTTGTCTACCTATCTTTCCGTGGTCTAGTCTTGTGTGTGTGCATTGCTCTGAAAGACCCCTGAGCAGAAGTACTCCTTGATGACATTCCTTATAATGTAATTAAAAAACAAAAAAAAAACGAATATATAACTATATTTTATGATATAGATATATCTATATAAATGTGTAATATTGTATGATTGTAGCTGAAGATTAAATTATCCATTTATTGTTATAGAATCTAGGTATATCATTAAAATACAAAATCTTATTTTAATAGTAATATGTGACATAAATATCTGCAGAGCAAAAATAAGTTCGGCTAATGGATTAAGTCCACAGTCAGGAAATTCGGTGACACACACACACACATATTTAAAATGTCATAACTTTACATCCAGATGTTAAATAGGCAACGCCGCTCCTATATACTCCTACCACACATTCTTCTATTATAGTGTAAATCATCCTCACTACAAATAATTTAGTACTAGAACCTAGAATTGACGTCATTGTTGATGCGTGTTACTAAGTGGTGCATAAAATACGCCAAGGGACTATGTAAGTAACAATCATTTTTTTGGTTATCGGAGCAAATAATCAATTAAAAGTATAGTTTATTATACTGTAATTATTTCTTTTAGATCTTACGTACCATACAATAAAAGGAAAAAACTTATTAGCGATGAGTTAAAGGAGTTAGCCTAAAAAATAATGGAAGAATCTGATGATGAAGGCATGGGTGGTATTGATCCCGATGCGTCCGATGAATGTATTGAATACAGTGACCATGATTCCACTTTAGAGTAGGAAAGTGATTAAGAAGTGTTTCAAAGAGTATGTGATCATTAAATTAACGCAGAAGAAGAAAAAGTACCTACGTTTACAAGTGGCGACGGAAATATGTTGTGGAATAAACATACTATTGCAAGCAAATTTGCCAAAACTCCCTTAAAAAATCTTGTAAATATTTTTCTGCGACCTCTAGTCTAGAGAGAAAGTGTAACATCGTACACAAATATTTTTATTACAACAATTCAAGGAGAGTACACAATGGACAGAGATGCAAAATTAACAACGCCAGAGGAAATCCTTGCACTTCTTGGAATTATCTTCCTTGCTGGAGTAAAAAAGTTAAGTTATACTGATTTTAGAGAGATGTGAGCAACTGATGGCACAGGAATCCAAACCTTTACGGCATATAATGGAATATTAACGTTTTCTGTTTCTCCTTGGAGCACTTAGGTTCGACAACAAGAAATTACAGATAAATTCACAGACAATTGTCGGAAAAATTTCTGCCCAGATGAACGTATTACAATTGGGGAAATGTTAGTTCCATACCGTGGTCGTTGTAGTTTTGTACAACATTTGCCTAACAAGCCCAACAAATATGGGAAAGAAATATTTGCATTGTGTGATTCAAAGATGTTTTATGTCTCAAATTTAGAACTTTACTGTGGAAAGCAGCCCGAAGGAAGATATAATCTACCAAACACTGCAACAGATATTGTACTCAGATTAGTCGAGCCCTATACAAATTTTAAAAGAAACTTGACCATAGATAATTGATACACCAGTTATCCTTTGTCTTAAGAGCTTTTTCTTCGAAAAATTACTTTGGTCGGTACTTTGAAAAAAAAAAATTAAAGATAAATCCCACCGGAATTACAACCAAGTAAAACTAGACCTATATACTCCTCAATTTTTGCATTTCAGAAAGAAACCACCCTTGTATTCTACAGTATGAAAAGGAATAAGGGTGTTACTTACTGTTAATTACTTTCGACACAGCGTGCTGATTGTTCTGTAGATAAGAAGTTAGGCAAAACCAGACATAGTACTATTTTACAATGAAACTAAAGGGGGAATCGATGAAGTCGACCAAATGTGCAGCAGTTAAACTGTCCAAAGATGAACTAGACGGTGGCAATTGGTCGTATTTTATTAAAATTGCATAAATAAATTCCAATATTTTATTTAACACCACAAACTGCGATACGGCTCTAAATCACAGAAATTTCTTAAAAAATTTAGCGGTTTCTCTAATGAGACCCCATTTACAATAGAGATCAAATATCACCAACCTATCTGTTGGCATCAAAAGTTACTTAGCTCCATATAAGAGTTCCGAGACTAAGACTCCAAAACTACTTGAAAAAACAAGAGGAAGGTGTACACAATGAGGTCGAAAAAAAAAGAGCAACCACAATAAAGTACCAAAGATGCAGTAAACCAGAATGTAAAGAGCATGTGATCACCACACACATTTGCTTTAATGGCAGCATCATGAAAATCAATCAGAAAGTCCTTAAAATTAATGTCCTTTTTGTGTCTTTTTATGTTCATCCAAGAATTATTATTTATTTTTGTATTTCATACTTTATTATATTTTTTACATAAAATATGTGTTTATTTATTCCTATGTTTTAAGAAATGTAGACTGGAAATGTTAACTTAAATACCTCCTTATTTTTGTCTGGCGTACAAATTACGCCAAGCGACTACTTGTGTTAAAAATATTCTAGCGACCGTAACACCATTTTCGCAAATACTGATCAAATACCTTTCTTTTCAGCACATGGAAACATCTGATCTAAAGACTTTCTTCTGTTTTTCGAAAGCTGCCCAGCCCATGTTACTGTGCTACCCGATGGGACGCCTCGATATTACTATGTTACGGTAATACGCAATGCGGTCCAGACATAAAATGCGCCGGTGTTACAACACGAAATTTTGTTGCATGTCTGTACGCATCTTTAGGTAGGATCTCGACACTCGAGTCTGAAGTTGACCTGATTTTAGCGACATCGTAACGTATATCTACCTGTTATCCTAATGTGCTTAAATATGTCGCAACTAAAGTATAACCTAGTCTTTAGTCATTTGTATTTAATAATTGTTTATTTCAAATTTTACCTTTTTATTAATACTGCTCGTTATTATTTTGCTTTTATTAAATACGATATATCATTTATATAATATCTAAGATAATTTCTCAAATAGCTCTTATATCCGTCCCTAATAAAATAATAATAGTACATCCAATCTCCATTAAAGGCTTCACTTGCACACTCTCCTGAATAAAGCAAAATCCCGTGACTGCACCTATTTATAAATAATTTCTAGCTTGAGTCAGTTTTCATGGTCTTTTTGTTTTGTTTTACTATGTGCGTTTATACCTCCGTATTAATTAAATTTATTTACACGTGGGGTTTAGGTAATTAAGATAATCATAAATGGTTTAACCACGCATTAAATCGTTTTATCTTTATTCTGATGTTTTTACATGAACGATAATATTCGTCTACAACGTGCTGAGATAAATTGATTATATTATGCAAGAGCTTAATTACATGAGCAAAGAATAAAGCACGATCATTTTCGACATACTGACTATATTTATAAACACAGCAACATTATATACTGCGGTATTTAGTTCCGTAAAAATAAGATTGAAAAGTTGGACATCTACTTTAAAATGGTATAAAAGAGAGGAGTCAACAAGAATATAAAAGATAAAGGAATAGAAGAAGAGTACCTTCTGAATGACCGAGACCAATGGAAACAGGTAATCTGAAAACGGCGAAGAACGTTTTAAACTGATTATATATATATATATATATATATATATATATATATATATATATATACATATATATATATATATATATATATATATATATATATATATATATAATATAAAATTAGTATTTCTTGGGTTTAGGTTCAATAAGTAATATTAAATTTGGAACTAGATTTTATTGTCCATGGAAATCAACGTTTCGACGGGAAACCCTTTCCTTTGTCAAAATTCAAAACGTAAAACGGGACACTGACATTAATGAATTGATTTCTGGCAATTCATAGAGATTTGTTAAGTTTGTTAGGCGCTTTGATTTTTTGGTGTCACGTTCAAGGGAAGTTAGAAGAGGACTTTTTTTTAAGAGGCATATAGTTTTTTCACATGAAGAATCATTTTCATCAAATGGCCGGCTCATCACAACATTGTCGCTGGTGGTCTATGCTATCTATCTAAGCTATGAACGCCGAATAAATTCGTGGACGAACTACCCGTACAATAACGTCAAATTATTTATTTTATCAAGACGGTACCAGAGTACATTGAATGTTAGGGAATATCTTAAACCTATGTTCTATGGAAAAGTTATTCACGGATTCTGATCTTTGTTGGCCTGCTAGATCCTTTGACCTAACCCCACTTGATTATTTCTTATCGGGTTACTTGAAACAAAATACAAGACAGCGCCGTTTCAAGATGTTAACCATTTGGAGAGAATACTTTTAGAAACATGCCAGGAAATTTCTCCACAAATGATTACAAATGCATTTCGTGAATTTGCTCATAGAATGATTAAATGTATTAAACGGGAAGATGGATATGTCGAGGCATTGGTAGAATGAGGGAAAAATAAATATCTATTAATTTCCAGTTATAACGATATGTTAGTTACACTAGTTATGTATGTTCGTATTTGCAAAATAAATGCACATGCATTCATTACATATTTAAGTTGTAAAATTGTTAGAAAACATTCCGAAACGATTAAGTTATCATGTATTTCTTAATCACAAAAAAATAAAAAGGTTAATTCCAAATAAAAGGATTAGTAAAAAATAACAACAGTTATTTTCTTAATGTAAATGTATGTAATTGTTATTTGAACGTAGTTTTTAGTTTTAATCAACTTTTCTTAATAACAATTTTCGATATTGTGAAATATAAAGGTACTTCACCCTTGAGTGAAATTCATTTTTTGACATGGAGTCCGACACTGAAACAAATAAGCACACATGCTTTTTGATCGATTCTAACAAATTAGTAAATTTAACTTATAAAAACCAACCATAGAATTCTTACACTACGTTAACTTCAAGTAAAATAGTGTTAGTTCAGTGTGTATAGAAAAACAGTTTCTGTGAGTACATATTTTTCTATTAATAAGTAATTCATAACCAAAGAATTTTATAAAACCATCAATAAATAACACCAGACATTAATCGACACCAGTTTTTTGTCGTTAAAGACAATTACCAAAACCCGAAGCGGAACAGGTCCGTACATAGAAAAATCAAATGGTATTGAGAAATGGAATTTGACGTTAGTAATCATAGCGATGAATCATTATCGCAATCCACATCATAAAAACCTCTATCTTACTCAGCTGCAGCCAGCAAACAACAAGAACCGATCTATGCATCCAAGCTACAAGCAATAGTTTTTACTTCTCTCAATGATGTTAAATTAGAATACTTGTTAGCGGTAGGATCTCTATTTAGTCCAAACACATTCTTTTTTCATCAAGAATCACCAACAATGGTATCTGTATTTATTTCTCAACCAAACAAGTTGTAAGTGATTTTTTTTTCAAACAGCAGAGGTTTCATCACTGTAAACAATACATAAATTCAAGTCTGTAGACTAATTACTTCAAGTGAAAGACTCCTAATACCCAATGTTTCTCCCACTATACCACATAAGGTAATAGAAAATGAGCAACTGATCTTAGGGCTAAAACCAACTTCATCAATGTCATTTTTGCGAATATTAACCAAAATGCTGAATACAAACATATACTCAGTTTCCGTCGACATATTTACGTATCTCCACCCACAGGCCCAATTCCCGACTCCATTTTAATAATTCATGAAGACACTAACAATCGAATTTTGTTGACAATAAACAACTTATGTTTCCTTTGCAAACAACATGGCCATATTTCTAGTAGTTGCTCAGTAAATGTAAATCACTTAAACAGAGTTGTCCCTGCTACACTTTCAAACAGAAACGAATCCACTACAGTGACTTCAACAGAAACAACTGCTATTACACCAACAACATGCACCTCTACAAACATATCAAATAATTCAACGTCACTAACAAAAATATTATCTACAACCAACCTAACATCTCTTGATACATCAACTCGAGATAATACAATGCCAGTAATATCCAAACCAAATATACTCACCTCATCAGCCGTATCATCTTACGTAATCATAACTAACCAGCCTTCATCTTCCAGCCTAAACAATAATTCTTTCTCGATTAATGAAAATAAAGAGACTCCAGCACCAAAATTATTTAGCGTATCCAACGAAGAAAATACATCTAAATCGTCCTCCAAACGAACTGTATCTGAAGCAATATCACCCCCGATTGAGACATCAGCTAGTGGCGATGTATTTTCAAAGCCAACTCAGAAACAAAAAAAAAAACAAAAATATCAACAATACCTTTAGAAACGCTAATGCAACCAATTAAAGAATTATTCAATTCCGAGAAGCAAATACTAACTTTTGAGGAAACAGTTGATTTATTTGAAAACACTCATATAACAAAAGATGTTATCAGCATTATAAATAAATATACAGTAGACATTCCAGAATTTAGACAATTTTTAACCAAAATTCATTCATATACATCCGAGCGCTAATAAATTGAAATGTACAAAGCTAAACAAACAAATTACGAGACTGCTCTCAAAACGCAACGAGGATGAAGAACCTGGCACGGATACATCGACTGAATTATCCCAGGATCTGAACATTCAATAACTACAAATATAACATTCAATTTATTACAGTGAAACATAAATGGGTTTTATACCCATCATGAAATGCTAAGACTTTTAATTAATGATATTACCCCCGCTATCATTTGTCTTCAAGAAACGAATTTCAAAGACCAATATTGCCACACATTTAAAATTTTTTTAGTATATTCGACGGTATCACCTTCTTTTTCTGAGCAATGTCAAGTATTGCTCCTGTCTGGCTGACGCTCTGTAATTTAATTACAGGCGGCTTTGGCTTCCACGCTATTTTATCTTGTTTTGTGGAGGGCTCTCCGTCGGTTTCCATTGCTTGTGCTTGACATGGAGTCGGAGGGCGTGTGCATCTCTTTCCTGATGACCCTCTGGTGCTGTTGCACTAGGGGTCGCTAGCGGAGGGAGGTCTTTCTTCACAGCCTTCTTGCTGTTTTCGGGTTCTTCTTCACGTGTTCTTTTTTTTGTCTTCTCTGTGGTCGTTTTTGTCTTTGGGATTGTGCCCGTGGACTTTTCTGTGGTAGCTTTTTCTTTGGGATTGTTCCCGTAAACTTTTCAGATTTTAACGCATGTGTTTCCCAGGTATCTTCTTTGCTGCTCTCTTTTGGGGCCGTTTCTGTTGCCTTCTTAGGTTTTGTGTTTTCTTTTCCATTGCTAAGTTCTTGGAACTTTGAGTCAATGTGGCCAATTATTGTTCTTTGCGAGGCTACTATCGCATCATGCAGTTCTTCTATTTTCTGTTTTAGTGCTATTATTTCGGCATCCTTTTCTTTCAATAGTGACTTATCTTTGCCAGTTCGGACTTTATGTCCTCACTGCTCCTTTATCTCATCCTTTTAGTTGTGGCTCGTTTATCGAGGGGTACGTCGTCGTCCGTGGTGCACACTTCTTTTTCGCGGATTCCCTCTGCGCGGTCTTTTGTCCTCTTTTTTTTATTCTTTGGGCGTTTGAAGTCCCTTTGGTCTATGTCCTCCGTGGGGAGGTCTTCGAAGATATCGTAATTGGTGTCCTGGTCTTCTAGGAGGGCATCATATATGTTATAGTTAAGTTTATAGCTATAACTATAAACACTGGGGCTTGGAGTGGCCTTTCGTCCGGGTGGGGATCGTGAGCGATCCATTTTCGCGTGGGGGTGGAAGTCCTAATCTTTGGAGGAAAGCTTATTTTCTGGCTTCTGGGTGCCACCCAGTACCTTTACTCGGAAGTTTACGCTCTAGGCAGAACTAGAGTGGGATCCGCTTGAATTTCTCACCTCCCTGAACTTGGGGCCGTGTCTGTCAAGTGTAATTTTTAAAATATTACACCTCACAGTGTCATCCCAATCGTAGCACAGGGAGTATCCCGACGGGCAAATCCCGTTTACTTTTTCACTTGCCTATGCCTCGATTGTGGCCTTCGTGAAGATTCGATTAATACAAATCTCCACGGTTCAGCTTTGTCTCGGCATAGACTTTTGCTTCTAGTGGCCTCGGCCGCTGCTTACACAAGTCTCCGCTTTGCTGTGCTTACACTCACGGCACAGATTGATAAGTCCGGCTTCGACTCAACACTGCAGCCCCTCTTCGGTCTTCAGGTGTAGCTTCTACTCCACGCCCGTACTGTTCAGCGGCTGACGCTGAATTCGAGATTATGGACAAAACAACTATTGTTGAGAAATAAAATCTTAGTGCAGAAATTTACAGATGCGTCAGTGCCAGTATATGTAGGATGGCCGGACTAAACGAAACCGAGACATTAGAAACGGCTAAGGCTTTTTAAAAAACTTTTTGGAAAAGGAAAAGATCAATTTTTGATTAAAGGGGGACATTTGCAGGGTAAGAATCACTTCATTTTTTAAAGGTAATAAGGGTCAAATAAGATATCACGTTAAAGCCCTTACTATTCACTATACATTCCTCGTTAAATTTTTAATCCGGTTCAGTACTTTATTTTGTTTATTTAAAAAGTTTTTAAAAACTTTTTAAATATTAAACAGTAGTTATAAAGTAAATGATCTATTACTAATACATAAAAAACGTAAAATTAGATATTCTCCTGTGAATATCAGTTGTAAGCATTAATTTGTAGTCTTTGAAAATGTGTTACTATGATTTATTTCATTCCGGAAAGCATAGATATCGTTATATTTTATGAACAATAGATATGCTAATATGACAGCTTAGCGAACTAGCGTTTAAGCTATTTTAAACAACAACAAATTCCATCTACATAAAATACACTTGATGCAGGAACTTATTTAAAATGAATATGACCGCCGTTTACAGTTTTGTGAAAAAATCAGACATCGTTTCTCTTTAATATCTGCTTTTCTGATGAATGCAATAAACGAAACTGTAAATCGCCACAATTGCCGATATTGGTCTGATTTTTCCAGGCCATGAAGACCAGGCTTTTCCATGAGATGCATACACAGCAACCGCAAAAAATAAATGTATGGGCTGATATTTTCGTTGATTGATTGGTGAGACTATTTTTTACCTGTAAATTTGACTGCGGACATATTTATAAGTACTGAAAAACATGCTTAGTCCTGCTCTGACTGATATTATTAAACTTAATAAAAAATATGATAAAGATCATTTGACTTTTCAATAGCATAGTGATCCTCCGCATTATGCTCTAATTGTTTTTTCCAAGGCATTCGATTGGGAGAAGAGCCAGCACCGAATGGTCTTTTCAGTCTTCAAATTTGTTCTCCTTGGATTTTTTTTTAAGAACATTAGAACATAAAATGCAAATGAGCTGTGTCATAACTGGAATATGAGTTATGACATACATATTAGTTCTCAAGTCGACAATATACGTTTGACATAATCATTTGCATGCGCACTATTTCCCTGTATCGAGTATAGTTGGTATCTTAAAATTAAATATGATGAAAGAGAATCTAGGTAATACAAATAAGGTATAAAAAAACAAAAACGAAATTTTAATTAAAAAATACAAAAAGCGATCGAAAAATTCTTATTCACAACACAACGAACGATGCTTGAGAACTAGAAGCTCTTCTTGTTTTTGTCGAATTGCAAGATCAATTTTTAGTTTGGTCTATCAGGTCGGGATATTTCCGTGACGTGCAACTACAAAAGATGTCGCTAGTGTTGTTAGTTCGTCTGAGTGAAGGGCAGGAGTTTCGTGTTATTACTACATGTCATTTGTATCGTGCCGTTGTGATAAATGAAATATGATGTTCGATCTAAGAAATTGGTTGGGGTTAGGGTTGGCGGTAACATTTTATATTTCATTATATGTACCGTCGTCTAACATACTATTTCTGTATTTAAAATGTATTAAACTGTTTAAAAGAAATACATGTCTATTATCCGATCAAATTAAATTGGCGACAAAAACTGACTAAGGCAGATTCATTCAATTTAAGAATGAAACATCTAAGCAGTTATAAAAAATTTAAATGCGTAACAAAAGCTCAGTGTAATGATAAAAAGACATAGTTTTGATTTATTCGTTTGGTTAAATTGTATTGGATTTTGGAATTTAATTCCAGGATTACTTTTTGGGTTTAGAGACATGATCATAATTTAATCTTCGCTTATCCACTGCTGGACATAGATCTCCCTCATAATTTTCCATCTATTTCGATCTTGTGCCTCTTGCATCCAATTCCTATGACAACGTTTTAGATCGTCAGTCCAACGTGTTGGTGGACGACCTCTGCTTCGATAGGCATCATCCCTTGGTCTCCATTCCAGTATCCGCTTTGGGCATATATTATCTGTCATTCGAGCCACGTGACCTGCCCAGTTCCATTTCAGTGTTGCTACTCTCTCTACTGCATCAGCCACTCCTGTTCTTTGTCGTAGCTAGCGATTTGGGATCTTGTCCCGTAGTGAAACGCCCAACATAGCCCTTTGCCCCACGCTCCATCGCCCTTTGACACACACGGATCTTTTGAACTGTTCTCCTTGTCATGGTCAACGTTTCCGCACCGTAAGTTAACACTGGCAAACACACTGATTAAACATTTTTCTTTTAAGGCATATTGGTATATCAGACGATTTGAAAATATGGTTCAGCTTGCCGAAGGCTGCCCAAGTCAGTCTTATACGACGGAGAAGCTCAACGGTTTGGTTGAGCTTCTTTCTCTATGCAAATCTCATGACCTAGGTATTTATAGGCCATTAGCTGGTCTATGGATCTTGTTCCTACGCGTATATCTTCGCTGACTTCGAAGATTTATCATCATCTGGGTTTTAGATATATTTATTTTCTTCGAACTCGTTTTTTATGGTCCCAATGCCGCCAATTGAAGCATGTAATGTGAAAGAATGCATACACAAATTAAAAAATTCCTCATATGTTGACTACTATAGTTTTAACAAAAAAAAATGTTAAGTGACCTCTAGATATAATTATTGAACCACTCACAATAATATTTAAAAAATGTATTAAAAATTTTTGAAATCTTAATTGAAGATCGTATAACAAAATATTTGGATAACAAATCAAGTATATCTAGCTCTCGATTTGGTTTTAGAAAAAAATAAAGCTTTTGATTGTGTGGATATTCAAACACTATTGATAAAATTTGAGTACTATGGAATAAGAGGAAGAACACATACTACAAGGAGTATTACAAGGATCAGATTCCGGTCAAGTATCCGGAGTACTACAAGGATCAGATTTGGGACTTCTTCAATTCTTGATATATACAAATAATTTACCAAGAGCGTTGGAAAACACCAACTGTGTTCTTTTTGCACGTGACACAACCTTATTATGTAAAGGTAAAACTGATTACAGTCAGAAAATGTTAGAAAAATCTAAATCCTGATTTAACTAAAACAAACTTAAGTTAAACAAGCATAAAACCTAGACAATAGTATTTAGTTCCGATATATGGATTAAACCATCTGAAAAAGTAAAGTTACTGGGTGTTGCTATGGATACAAGGTTAAAGAAGCTCGCCTCACAGTTTTTTGCCATGCGCAGGTTTGCTACTTCTGTAAGTCGAGATATTCTTAGGTCAGTTTAATTTTAAATGGTTCATAGTATCCTGATATATTGCATAATTCTTTGGGAAAATTCGTCCTATGCATGTAAAATTTTTAACTTTTCAGAAAGGATATCGCGCCAGCTGCAAACCCTTGTTTAAAAAGTATGGCATTCTTATATATAAATATATAATATATATATATATATATATATATATATATATATATATATATATATATATATATATATATATATATATATATATATATATATAAGAAATACTGGATATTAGTGACTGTCAATATAAACAAACAACACAGTTTATTAGGGTTGCAGTCAGAAAATTGGCCGGGATTTTAATGAAACACTCTTATGACTTTTTGTCTAACTTTCGGAATGGTTCTATTCCTTTTTCCTTAAGACACTTATAATATTTAAAATATTTACATTTTTTTCTTATTACAGTGTCTTAAAAAAGGAATAAAACCATTCTGAAAGCTAGACAAAAAGTCATAAGAGTGTTTCATTAACATCTAAAACCTAAAATATTCTATTCCTAGATATAACCATTATCACACCCATGCTGGGCTTGCTTGGTGGAGCTAAATAATACAGTAAAAGGCAATAATAGGGTTTTAAAGAATGCAAGGACTCAGTTGTGTAGAAATCACGGGTGTAATGATATCGTGACCGACTACAACTATAAGAGTACCTAATGTTTATATTTAAAATTACTCTAAAACATCACGAACTATTGAAAATCCAAAAAGACTTCCTACAAGTAGCTTTAGTTTGCATCGAAGACAATTTTGGTCCACTATGCATTTTAGCCATTTTAAATTATCAACCCAACACGAATGACTTTGAAACAGTGTTTAGATCATTAGGACCCAGGTTCTTAGCGGGTGGCGAATTCAAAATACAAGAGCTGGAAATCAAGATTACCCCCTTCTCGGAAAGAGGTAGAGTCCTATACGATGTGGTGAAAGACATGCAACTAACGTATCTCTCAACCTACAAACCAACTTACTGGCTAAACTATCAAAACAGACTGCCCGACCTACTTGACTTTTTTATCTATAAAAGAATACCAAAAGGATACCTGCACATAGAATTTAATGCTATCGTCAGGCCATTCATCCATCATTGTAGTAATAATGGCAAATCTATCAGAAAAATATCCATCTCCAAGACCAACAAATAAAATAACAGACTATATTTTTCAAACCAATCTACAAGGAAAAAAAATAACAACTAATTGAAGCTGTATGTAACCTACAGAAACGAACTTTTGACGAAAACGGTTCCATAAGGATTGTCCAACAACTATAAAAACAAAAATATTAGAAAAACAGGCTACTTTCCTACAGAAATTCTTACTAATTCTAGAAGAAATCATTAGGATTCCAAAACTAGGAAAACCTTTACATGAGTAGTAGACTAATTATTGATATACCGAACAACAACATTATACCTAATTTTTAATTCGGTTTTTGTCAAAAACATGGCATAATTGAACAAGTACATAGGGTGGTAGAAAAGATGCAATCAGCCATCCAAGAAAAGAGCTTTTAAAATGCCATTTTCCTTTATGTCCATTAAGCATTTGACAAGATATTGCATTCAAGATTACTATTTAAATTGAAAAAAGTAATCTTTCAGCCGCTATACACGATACTAAAATCATACTTCAAAAAAAGATTATTTTAAACCAGATACGAAGAAGGTGTGTCTAATATCCACTATATAAATGCAGGGGTCCAATTCTCTACACAATTTTTACAGCTGATTTTACAACTGGCGAAGAATCCACGATAGTAACATTCGCAGATGACACTGCAATTCTGGTCAAAAACCCAGATTCCATACAAGCAGTTGAAATATTACAACAAAACATACAGAAGCTACATACAAAACATACATACAAGAGCCAAGAAATGGAAAATAAAGATCAACTAATCAAAATCAATGAATGTAGTATTTACAAAATATCACAAAGAAACACAAAATATTCTAATACATATCAAGATTATTCCTAAATATGATAATGTAAAATATCTTGGACTACACCTTGGCAAGGGGTTAATATTGAGATCACACATCTGAATGAAGAGGAAAAATTAGGAATACAATTTAAAAAACACAACTGGTTACTGGGCCGTAAATCCTCCTTATCATTATATGTAACAAAATGTTAGTGTCTAAGGCAATCATCCGACCCATCTGGACATACGGGATTGAACTGTTTTGAACTGCAACAGATAGCAATATAGCAATACTAGAGTAATTTCATTCTAAGGTTCTTCGTGCCATTACTGGTGCGAAGTAGTTCATTCCAAATACAGACATTTACAGGAATTTAAAGATCAGAACACTGAAGCAAAGGATCGTTAAAAGCAGTGATAAATATTTTAAACCACTGAAAAACATTTCATCAAGTTACAACAACCCCTCTTGAGTTACCATTTAGAAAATAGATGTCTAGACTTACTTTTAGTTAATAGTAGTAAACTCACTGGGAGATAATAGTCATTGGAATAAAACTCATGCTTAATTATGTTAGTTTAGCAAAAATGCTTAGTATTACTTGTTATATAACAGATTGTATTTTAAAACAAAGCAAAAAGAGTAATACTACAACTTTCTATTCTTTATTTGGATGCAGAAAGTGCCTTTAGGCTAATAGGGACTAAGCATCTAAAACGAGACAATACAAATCGACCTTAAGAGATTTTAATGATTTAAACACTGTTATCCATCAAGATGTTGATACATCCAAAAAGCTATAGTTCCAACTCACATTAAATATCATCAAAAACGAGTATAATTATACAGAAGAAATTGAAGTTACTGACCCTAACAGAGTGTCAATAGTCAAAATGCTTCTATAATATTTCAAGGTAAACTTCTAGCAATAGTTATTGTGCTTAAGAGTGTCTGAAAATCGGCTCAATTTTGTGTACTTTAAGGTCTTACGACTTTACAGTCCGTAATAGCTTGGCACTGCAAACAATCCCTTAAGCAAAGAAATTTGTTGGTAATGAAATTGCTGATAGTCTCGATAAAGAAAGAGCTAATACTTTTTTTACAATTTTGCCATTTGTAGTACCTATACCAAAAAACTAGGCATAACGATTATTACAACGTTCTGTTAGCTAGACAAAAATACTCTTACAACTTTATAAGGCTAAACGGAGTAATCAAAGATGTTCTCACTAGATACTGTTCACAGTGTTCAAAGTTGGCAGAGCAAAAACAGTTTTTGAGAAAATGCAGAGTCAATGAGCCACCCGCTCTCTTGTGCTGCACAATGTTTTCCATATTTTTTTTTTGACATGCTGGTTTGTTTTGCACTTCTACGCTTTGTACATATCACTTACTTTTTATGTAAGTAGATGTATTTGTGCTATTAATGGCGCGGTTATAGCATCTCTCTATTAAATTTTACTTGGATTTTTTTTTATTATATAATTTATTATTTTCTCATCTTTAATTTCAGCAGTATTTTCGATTTCAAAATTTTTAGTTTCTAAAGTACTGTTTTATTTAATATATAATTTGGACCTGTAAAGAGTTATCGGCCTAACTAAAGTACCTGTATAGATATAGATACCATTTTTTATTTCAGCATTTTGTATTTGGGTACTTCTACTTCCTTGGTTTATTACCCTGTATGTATGTTTCCCATGTGTTCAGTCAGTTACTGTTAAATTATCGCCACCCTATTCGCTATGTTGGATTCCATTTTTAAGCATTTTATGAACTTCTAATTGTGCCCGTTAATTTCTTTATTATGTTAGTATTCAGCAGCCGACATACAATGGACATTGATGTTTTAGAAACAATGATGCTGGATTAAACTGAATGATGAGAGAAAAATCATTTTATTAAGATTATTTAATTTTATTTAACATCACATATTTGGTGAAATTAAAAATAATTTTTAATATTTATTTGTTTAAAACGTTTATATTTTTAACAAGAACAAATTCACATCTAAATACTACATGTCTCGTTCGAAATAAAAATCCAATGGATAAAAACAATTTCGCGAGTGCAATTTATCTGACAGTGTGATTTGAAAATCCTCCTCTAGAAGATTTGCATGGATTTCGCAGAACAGCAGAGTATACGACACACCGAAATGAGTTTCGCTCTCAAATAGAGAATGCTCGGTCGTCGGCCATAGCCTTATCTTCGCGAACCAAAACTACCGAACAGACTCGAAGGTTGAGTCCCTAATTTATTTACTGGATTTTTTGTTGCGGTGGTTCTATCATACACTCCCAACTTCAGATGGGAGAGTATATCAGGATGTAAACACCGAGTTTTTATAGAAAAAATAAATAAGTGAGTAAAGCTTAAATTATTGCCAGTAAAAATTTTTATTCTCATTTTTATATTAGCTTTTGCATCTATAAAAATAGACGCTTTCGTATATCTCTTACATACACACATACATACATATACATATATTATATATAAATATATATATACATATATATATATATATATATATATATATATATATATATATATATATATATATATGTATATATATATATATATATATATATATATATATATATATATATATATAACAAAAAAACAAAACACGGGAAACTGACGTTAAGGATCTTATTTTTTTTAATACTAATATAATCTTTAAATACTAAGAGAAGTAAGACAGGTCTGCATTTTGTCCCCGCTAATATTTAACATCTATTCGGAGTTCGTTTTCAATAAAGCATTGAATAGTGTTCACTGTGGTGTCAAAATTAATGACATTAATATTGATAATTTGAGGTAAGCGGATGACACGGTTTTAATTGCAAATAATTACGATAAATATAGATTGAAGCTAAACACCATGAAGACAAAGGTGATGGTTGTCAGTAAAACGCCAATAAAACCAGAAGTGGTAAGAGCTTATGGAGAAAAACTAGAGAGAACCAACAATTCTTTATATTATTTGTATTCTAAATGAGAACTGGGATATGACCAAACAAATTAAAATACGTATACAGAAAGTCAGAAAATAATCAAAGCCTTATGAGGAAATAATATTACTTTGAAACTGAAATATTTTGGCCATGGTATGATATACTTAATTTAAAAATAAAAAGCAAGATAGACGAAAGAAGAGGACCAGGTCAAAGAATAATTTCATGGTTTAGAAACCCGAGGAACTGGTGTAATAGATCCTTTGCATTCTTTTATCGAGCTGCACTTAACAAAATTAGCATTTTGCTGCAACTTTTTGTCGTAAATGAGTTTAGGGATATCCAAACAACACGAGTCGATTCACTTCTGCTAGAGAGGTGGTCCATTATCAGGATCTTTTTCAGTGGATAAGTAATACTTTTTCATGACGGTACAATGCATATTCAAGGGAGTGAAAAACTATGAAGACGTTCGAAGGAGACAAATAAATGCAGAGATCAAAGAGCTTTACGGGAAACCAGAAATTAGCCAGATCGTCAGGACAGAAAGAAACTTAGATGGTTAGGCCATCTTGCGAGAATGGCAGACGGAAGGTAGGCAAACGACTCGTTGCTGAGAGGACAAGAAAAAAAGAAAAGATCACGAAAAAAGTGGCTAGAAGCGTGTAAGGAAGACCTACCAACAATCGGGATATTAAATTGGAGAACTGCAGCCATAGACAGAAAAAAATAGAGGAAAACAGTGAAAAAATTCCAAGCCATGGGTCTCTAGGGCCTGTTAAGCTGTATATATATATATATATATATATATATATATATATATATTTATTTATATATATATATATATATATATATATATATATATATATATATATATATATTTATATATATATACTACAGATCATATCTAGGGATACTAGAGATCAGAAACGTTGCCAGAAATTGAACAGAATGGCGTCTAATCTTAGAGCAGGCCAGGATCCACAGAGGATTGTCGAGCCAAAGATGATGATAATTAGACTTCGGCAAATATGCATATTGCATATTTTGCATATTGTGCATATTTTATGCAAATATTTCATATTTTGGCATATTTGTATAAAAGTTTGCATAAAGTGCATAAAAGTTCAGATTTTTATACTGTATTTGAAAATTTTTAAACATACCAATTTATTTCAATTCTTGTATAAAATTTTGTAGTCATTTTTATCAAGAAATGATCTAAGTACGTAATCTCTACAGGTACAAAACATTTACAATTTCAAAGAAGATCAATTTAAGTAGCCCTCAACATTCTTAGAAAGTCTCGGTCACTGAGGCATTCAGTTATTGGATAATCGCTAAGGGTTCGCTCATTTGCATTTTATGATCTAATCCTCAAATCTATCTACAATTTATTGTATCTTAACAGCAGGTAAACGGCTAATAGTTTTGTTCCTAATTTAGGGATTTTCCAAAATCTCCCAGTTTATTGAATTAGGTACCTAAACATTTCTAATTTGATGCTCAGATTTGTAAATCATTTTTGTTTTGATATTCAAAGCGTAAACACTCGTTGTGCGTAACAAAAAGGAAGATTGTGATTTTATAATGCCTAAAACAACCAGTGCTTCAACTTGGATTAAACCTTATAAAGAGCTGTCTATGGATATGGGAAAAATCTACTGTTCAGTCTGTGGCAAAATTGTAAGTATCTAATATTTTCTATTAAATATCTAATATTTCATACATACAGGGTGTTTCCAAATGACACTTACAACGTTTGACTGTAGATACTTCTCGAAGTCACTGCTCTATACTATACCGTTCTGAAGAGACCTAAGAAGGTCGAAATACGTATCAGCGGTTGTTGCTGCACTGTATCAAAACAAAAATCTAATACCGTCATTCTGTTTTGTTATTTACTTCGTTGGAAGTACGAGAAACTGAATTCACTACGAATTTTGACTAGGATGAACGGCTTGTGGAATGCAATTTTAGATTCCCTTGCCGAGTAATTTATCCAGCTGTTTGTTTCGCAAATTTTAGGAAACACAGTGGTTAAGATTTGAATTCGGTTTCGCTAAGTAGAAATCGTTTGATTTCTCTTTTTGTTACAATTATTTTTATTGTAATTGAATTAACAAAAAAAAAACTTTTGTTGAATTTTAAAATAAGTTATATGATGTACTAATGGTTAGTAACAAAAACTAATTTGTGGATTAATACTGCATTTAAAACACTTAGCGAGTGTTTTTTTTTCCAAAGCAGTTATTTGATTAACCAAAAACACCTTGTATATTTTTATATTTTAAAGGGTTAAAATAAAGGTTTTTATTTTTATTTATAGATAGCATGTGAGAAGAAATTTCAGATAGACCAACATGTGAGAACTGCTTCACACATTGCAAAAAAAGGAAAAATAGGAGGAAAACATCAAACTTCAATGGCTAAATGTTTCCAATCTACTTCAAAAAAATTAGATGAGCAAGAAACTTTTAATGAAGACTTGTGTCGCGCATTAGTGTCTGCAAACATACCGCTTTCAAAATTAGCAAATGTAAATTTTAGTTCGTTTCTAAAAAAATATTGCAAACTTAATGTTCCAAGTGATCGGTCTCTAAGAAGAAATAATGTGACCGGGCTATACTCGTCGGTGTTAATTAATATTAAGGAAGAAATTGCAGATAATTATTTTTACATATCTGTAGACGAAACCACTGATTCCTCAGGAAAGTATATTGCTCATTTATTGATTGGTGTTCTTAAAGAAGATACCTTACCAAAATCTCATCTTATTTCATGCCAGCAACTTGAGAAAACAAATGCTTTAACAATTTCGCGTTTTATACAAGAAACATTAGCAACTTTTTTTCTTCCGACAACTATTCCTTCTAATAAATTACTGCTTATTTTATCGGATGCTGCTCCTTATATGGTGAAAGCGGGACAAAATTTAAAAATATTTTTCCCAGATTTAATACATGTTACTTGTGTAGCGCATGGATTAAACAGAGTTGCAGAGGAAATACGAAAAAAGTTTCCTCTTGTAAATACCATGATATCCAGTGTCAAAAAAGTATTTCTTAAATCTCCTATAAGAATTCAACTTTATAAAGAAATGCTACCTAACATTCCTTTTCCACCACAACCTATTTTAACGCGATGGGGAACATGGTTAGAAGCAGCTAATTTTTATGCAGATCATTTTGTTAAAATAAAGAACATAATTGATACGTTAACAGATGAAAGTTCCCAATCTCTTTTGGATTCTAAACAAACTTTTCAGAGTAACTTGCTTCAACAAGAACTTTCATTTATAAAATCAAATTTTAGTTTTGTTCAAAAAACAATTACTCAGTTAGAATCACCAAAACTGTCATTGTTCGAAAGTACAGCATTAATAAAAGAATTTGCGTCATGTTGTCGGAACGTTAGAGGTAATATTGGAAAAGATATTTTAAAAAAATTTGAAGCTACTATGGAAAAAAATAAAGGTTACCATATTCTTTCTGAAGTAATCAGTGTTCTAGCTGGAAATATTTCGGAAACAATTAATTTAGAACCAAATGTTTTGGTTAGTTTGAAAAATGCTCCCGTTACATCAGTTGATGTTGAACGAAGTTTTTCCATATATAGATATATGTACTCAGACAGAAGCCACAAGTTTTTGTTAGAAAATTTTGAACACCACTTGGTCATTTATTGTTACCATAATTCTAAATAAGTTTATTCATACTTAAAAATGATGTAGTTACTTAAAATAAATGTAAATCTTAATGAATAGTAGGAAATATTTAGTTATGTACACTTTTTTTTTTAAATAAAATTGTTACTATTTTACGATTTTTTTATTTATTTGTATGCATATTTTGTAAAATATTTGCATATTTTCGGGTAAACACGTGCATATTTATGCGCATATTTTCTACATTTTTATTTGCATATTTGCCGAAGTCTAATGATAATAAAATATACAGATATATATATATATATATATATATATATATATATATATATATATATATATATATATATATATATATATATATATATGTACCGTCTTTCCAGAATCAATATTACATCGTAACTCTTCCGGAGTTGATTTTTATTCTCCGAGAAGAGTCGAAAAATATGCTTGAAACTGTAATTGATAACCTGATTCGTTGAATGTCCAGGGCTATTGGTCAATTATTGGAAAAAAAAGTCAATTATACAAATTAAGTTATGTTTTTGTTACAACTTTAATTATAAGCATATTTTTCTATGTTTACATTTTTCGTTAGTTTGCAGTATTTTGTACATACACAATTTAAAATATTTGTGTATTCATTTTGAGAATAAAACCGAGCTAAAATATCCACTATTTTGTATACTAATTGAATTATTTTTTAAAATATTTATGGCCATCGAGACTTTGGTAACTATATTTACTTTCATTATTCTAAAATAATAAAAAAAAGTAAGAGCATTAAGATATTTATTGGTAAGAAAAAATAGCTCAAAATAAGATACAACCTCATTCATTCCATTTAATGTTGGTTTCACATGCGTGTATAAGTTACGATAAGCAACAAGCCAATAAAGCCGATTCAAAACAAAACAAAAAAACAGCAAAACCCTTTTTTATTTCTACTTCCTAGTCTGACAGGCAATAATAATAAATTCTTTGCGCATATAAAATTGTCATTTAGGGCCCAAATTCCTTTGGGGAGTTTTTGTATCTTTTCTCGTCGATTCTCACAGCGGCTTCTGAATTTAAAGTAGGTGATGCCTTATCAGATTTTACGTGGAATTTCTTTAAACCTGAAAAATCCATTTCCCCTGCAAGGGAAAGTGTATTTATAATGGATAAAGAGGTACATGTTTATAATAGATACAACTATTTGCGCTTTTCTATATAATACATTCTAATATTTGTCTTTTTATTTTTCTAAATGATTTTTATTTAAACCCTTCAATAATGCAGCCCTCATATTAGGTACCAAAATATGTAGTATCATAGTCGAATCAAAGTGTGTGTTTTTGTTAATATATCTGATAATTTCTTGGGCATTTACTAACATTTATTTCGAATTATTTCGGAATCTACTTTGTATGTTTTTTCAGTTGTTTGTTGTAAATCTATAAAAGTGATTATTATTCTTATGGCATTAAAATTAAAGTGTGTAAACCCTTAGATTTTAGATATCTAAAGGCTAACTTGTTAGAAATAACTAATGCTATGGTCATAGTTAATTGGTAAACACAAATGAAGATAAGAGAACTAGGTTTACAGCCACCAGTTAGTATTTTTATTAGTAAAAAGACATTCATTCTTAAGAAGATTGTTAAGTCCTAAACGGCAAGATATGCATATGAGGATACCAGTCAGAGCACCAGCTTTAAACGTAAATCATCGTAGAAGTAGATTACAATTTGCCAGAGAGCACTTTGACTGGAATGTTGATGACTGGAAGCACGTGTTGTTCATTGATGAATCGACGTATTGCGACATATTGGTTTGGGGAGCAATATCTCTTACAGCGCAAACGGACCTTGTTGCTTTACGAAGAGGTTCCTTAACAAGTGAAAGGTATATTACAGACATTTTGTCTAACCATGTAGTTCCATTTGCTCCTTGAGAAAGAATAAATCTATCTCAAAATATTAATAAGATGTACCGTTTATTTCTAATAAATTCCACAGGGTGTTGCAAGAAACGATGAAAAAACATAACTTTATTTTTACACCCTGTATACGGGTAAAACATTGATATTTTCTAAAAAACATTAATACATTGATTTACTAGAAATAGACCTATCATATGAAAAAAACATCATCAGAATCCAATCATTCGTTCAGAAGAAAAATAGCTTCAAACTTATGGTACATTTAAGGTGGTGCGTTAATTTTGGGCAGTAGTGTATATATATTGTCATACTTTTTCTTTCCCAACCAAAGAAAAATAAATAAAAAGATCCATCGGAATAAAATTTTAAGATATCATTATAAACAAAATGTATATAGTAATTTAAGATAAGATTTAGTGTAGATAAGAATAGAAATTTGTTTGGCAAACGACCTTTTTCCGTTTCAAACAAAATTATCAAAAAACCTTTGTTTAGAATTAGAAGACATTTTACCTGTAAGTTAATCTTTTCATTGTTTGTATAATCGAGTATTGAATGAGAATATTCTAATCTTTTGAAATATGTATAAATTGTGTATTGACAAAACCAATTTTAAAGTAAGCTATTTAGTTTTTCTCTGAAACCGAAATTAGGCTTTTCCAAAATCATGGTAAACACAATTTGACCTTTTGATTGGACGGTCGTTTTTAAATGGGAATTTTGTGAGCCGATCATGAGACCGGAGAAGTTAGTTATATTTTGGTCATCGAAAGGAAACAGTCGTTTTGTCTCAAGATAGGGTGTGGTTCGTGAGTTTGGATATATGTATGGTGTCAAATGTCAATGTCAAAAAATTTAGGTGGTTCATTAAGCTGACGTAAAAAAAACAAAATTTTTAACTTTTACTTACTAAATAGAGCCAAAAATTTCTTCTTCACTAATGCTTACCTAAAAAAAAGTCAAAATTAGTAATTTATAAACTAATGACACAAATAAAAACAATTCAAAAATATTTTACAACGTTTCAGCTACATATATTTATTTATACATATAAACAAATATGTACTTTGGAACTGATACATATTAATAGTATAAGCATAATCATTTTAACAGATTAGTATAATCATAATTTAAAAATTTAAAAAGCCTTTGATAACCCGACTATGGTTGATATCTTTCGACTTTCACGAAACTACTTGAAGAACAAATTATATACCTTTTCCATTTACCATTTCAACGTATTACCGGATCATTCTCATTCATACGCACGAAATTTAAATTACATTCTACCCCATATCATTTTCCTTTTTCAAATTTATTAGGCAAGCCACCTCTTTTTACGTCCTTATTAATTTAAAAACTGCGCGGTCCCGAGTCCGAGAGATTTATCACCCAAAAGAAACTTATGTCTGTTGGTCCTTTGAGCTGGATAATTTTCAGAAATGGAAAGCCAGGAGCGACAGCGGTATTCACTAGCGGCCCGACGAAATATTTCGATTCCTTAAGGACAATCACTTAATCTGTGTAGAAAATGTCCAAATAAAATACAATTTATCAATTTAAAGTAATTTTCGGGTCAGGTAGGGAATTTCTAGATAAAATTTTTACTTGTCATGAAATTCTATTTTAAGGCATCCATATTATGTATTAAATTATTACCGTATAACCCGAAACATGCAGAATTATATTTAAAAATTGACATACGACAACAATGTGCTAGAACAGGAAATCCTAAAGAAAAATTAAATTGTATTACAATGACTGAAAACGAAATAAAAAAATTACACATATAAGCTTTATTTTTAAAACTTTTCATTTTTTATTACCTCAATTTTAAACATTTTTCTGTGCCAAGATTTACCGCCTCTTGGATAACAGAGTGTAATTCTAGTGGATCATCTATAATAACTAAATGACCTTGGTTTTCTGTCTGATCAATTCTATTCTTTTTCGATCTATCTTTGTTATACCTAGCATGCACCGCTCCGTTGACCTTTGAGAGATTTTGAGTTTCGTTATTTTATGTTTCTTTAGTGTCCGTAGTTTCGCAGCCGTATGTCATGATTGGTAGTATACACTGATCGAATGGTTTTTTTTTCAGGTGGAGTAGCATCCGTGATTTTAATATAACTGCATTTTTACCTAAAAATGCTCAAGCCAGTTGTATTCTTCTGTTGATCTCTGTCAGTAAGGAGCCAGATTTATGTATTAATTGTCCCAGGTATACATACTCGTCTACTATCTCAACTGCAGTGTTATTATTATTACATATTTCATAAATTTTTACCTTAGCTTTTGCTTGTCTGTATATATTTGCTAGTTTTGATGTACGATTTGTCAATGTCTTAATTAGCAAAAGCTTCTATTACTGCCTTGGGATATATATAATCGAAAGACGTCTTGAAATCTGTGAAGGTTAATACTAGCGGGATTTTATATTTTTTAGCTTTACTCATTAGTTCTTGAAGCGCATGGATATGATCCTGGGTACTAAATCCACTTCTGAAGCCAGTTGGCTTTTTTGGCTGTGCAGCATCTAATGGATTTGTTAATCTGTTTGTTAATGATCTTTGTGAATATCTTGTATCTGATTGTAAGTAGACTTATAGACCTGTAGTTTTTAATATCTTCTTTTCTACCTTTCTTATGAATGAGAATTATGTTTGCTATATTTTAGTGGTCTGATATGGATCTTATTCTTAACCAATTCGTAAATATGCCTGCTAAGATTTTCCAGGTTTTTTTTGCTAGTGTATTTAAATAGTTTCGCTGTTATATCATTTATTTCAGCTGCTTTACCGCTTTTTTGTAATTATTGTCGATTCGACTTTTTCCAGAAGGATTTCTGGTACATCTTCTTGGTTATCGAATATCTTTAACTATTTTAGGGTTCTGTCTGTAATTCTGGTGTTTTTATTTGTTAGAGCAACGATTTGTTTCTTTCCCATGATTAATACTTTTCTTGTTTTCTTGTAGTTTTTCCTGTTTGCGATTATATTTTCTACTAGTCTTTCATTGTATTTTCTTATCCTTAATATTTTTCGTCTTCTTCTTCTTTGAGTGCCTCTCCTATCGGAGATTGGATAACATTAGGTCGATTCTAATTTTATTTACTGCTGTTTTGAATAGTTCGTTAATGGTCCAGCCAAACCACTGTCTTAAATTTCTCATCCAGGAGATTCTTCTACGGCCTGGATTTTAATACTTTTCCTTATTGTCTCACAAAGTTCGGTATATTATATTATAGGTATGTTCCTACTTGCTATTCTCTTCTTTGTTTTAGCATTATTTTCGTTATATTAGACAGTTTACTACGTTCATTTTGTTGTTGCGGACCTCCGATTTCTTTGACAATATTAATGATATATATATATATATATATATATATATATATATATATATATATATATATATATATATACAAGGACTTCCACAGTTTTCACTGTATTCCTTCACTCAACCGTTTTCTACAATTTTTCCTGTTTAGCCAGTCCCCTTCCTGTAGGTTTTTTCTACTCATTGCTTCGTCCACTTTATCTCTGAAAGATCTTCGGAGTCTGCCTCTCTTTCTTATTCCTATCGGGCTCCACTCTGTTATTCTATTTATCCACCGATTTTGGTCAGCACTTCTGACATGTCCGTACCAGGTTAACCTCTTCTGTTCGATGTAGTCTATTATGTCGGAGTTCATTCCCATTCTCCTCTTAATCTCCATGTTATTTATTCTATTTCTTCTTGTTATTCTGCAGCTTCTCCTTAGGAATTCCATCTCTGTTGCTCTTATTTTGTTTTTGGTTTTCTTATTTATTGTCCAATTTTCACACCCATAAGTGAGGATACTTCTTGTCATGGTATTATATATTTTTTTTCTTTGTTTTCATGCTGATGTTCTTATCCCATAGTACCGGGTTCAATTTTCGTATGCACTCTCTTGTTTGTCCTAGTCTATTTTTTATATCTTCCTCCGTTGTTCCTTTGTTTGATATTATGAAACCTAAATACTTATACTTGTCTGTTCCTTTGATTTGTTTACCTTCGTCTATTTCCAGCTGTTTTATTTCTGTATTCTCCGTTGTTATGTATTCAGTTTTCTTTCGGTTTATTTCCATCCCATTCTTTGTATATTCCTGCTTCAGTTTTCTCATCATAAAACTGAGGTCATCCTCGTCTTGTGCGATCACTATTTGGTCGTCGGCAAAACTTAGCGTATATAGATATTCGTTTCTTACTGGTATACCCATTCCTACGCACTTTCTTTTCCATGGTTTCAGGGTTTTTTCCAGGAATATTTTGAACAGGCTGGGGGATGTGGAGCAACCCTGTAGTAGTCCCTTTGTCGTCTTAAATGGACTCCATATTCTATTGCCCGTATACATATTGACAATATCAATGATTATTTCCATTAATTGAGAGCTGTCAATTTGGTCATGTAATATTTCATCAATTATCCTGTTGTAGTGGCCTGAGTTTTCTTTTAGATTGTTAATATTTATAGGGTTATTTTTGGTTTTGTGATTAATTTTATTCTTTCTTATTTTAAATATGGAACAATATTAGCTCTGATTAATCTATGGCCGCTCACTGTTTGAAATTTATTTATTACACTGACATCTTTTATTGTTGCAATCTTGTTGGTTAGAATGAAGTTAATTTCATTCTTAGTAGTTCGGTTTGGTGCTACCCAAGTCAATTTTCTCTTCGATTTGTTCTTAACCCTTAAATGCTCGTGATATGAAAATAACCATAAATGCCCATGTGGGGTCTCCTAGGGACCCCACTAAAATTTTCAATTTAATAACGTCATTTAGCACTGACTAAAAGGAAAACACGGTTAAAAATAATTTTAAGCATATTTGAATAATTTTTATTTATTTTTCATACAAAATTAACGGCTTTTCTAGAAACAAATTATTTTCAATTCGAACAAAATTAAAATTAAATAATAATATAAGCATATAACTTTTAGTTGCAATTTTTACATACAATAGTTTTTTCTTCTTTTCTGTGCACCTGGCATATAAATTTTTTGCAAAAAGAGCAAACGGTATTCACTTTTCTGTCACAGTTTCGCGGACACTGGTAACAACGAGCACGTTTCTTAGCTGAATGGACGGATTGAGTTGCAACTTCGGTAGTTGGGTTTACCATTGGTATGCCACAATCTTTTAGAGCAGATTTTACATAGGCTTTATGTTTTATATATTTCGCTCTTTTTTCCATGTTGTTTCGAGCAAGCTCAGCCCCTAATTGTAACAGGAAAATACGTCTTCGTGAAAAATTATTTTTCTTCCAATCAGGATTTTTTTCAATGTATAAAATATAGGCATTTAGTGCACATATGTCTATAATATTCATAAAGAGCCTGAATGGCCAACGAGCAGTTCTTCTTTTACAGGAATATTCCCTAATCAGTTTGTCGGCATTATCAACACCACCCTTGGTATTATTATAGTCTAAAATCATCAAGGGTTTGTTTTGAGAGTCTTGACAAATTATATCACTATCGTGTTGACTTGAAAGAAGATGTACCATCCTGTGTATTTTAGGTATGTACGAAACCATAGCTAATTCTTTAGTAAAAGCAAATATTGACGACTCCGCAGGTCTTTTTGTCAAACTTAGTTGTGGTGGTGTATCAGGTTTATTTTTGCGGACGGTCCCAAGCAAAGTAAGGTTTTTAGATAAAAGATATTGAGCAAGAGGAACACTGGTAAAAAAGTTGTCAGTTGTAATTCCTCTCCAACTGCCATGATATGGTTCCACCAGATCTTTCACAACACGAAATCCCTGATTTTTCTCTATTCTACCACCTGGTAGTTTTCCAAGGTACACCTGAAGTTTTGATAAATAAGATGTTTTAACATCCGCGGCAGCCCAAATTTTTATCCCATAGCGGCAAGGTTTTGATTTTATGTATTGTCTAAAAGGACACTTTCCTCTAAAACTCACTAACTGTTCGTCAACGGTTATATGTTCGTATGGTTCAAAGGCTTTGTCACAGTTAGAGACGAACATGTCCCAAATGACTCGTATCGATAATTCTTCAAATCGGTTCCTAGCGAATGCGGCTGTAAAAAATGACCGGCGTATTGAGGTGTCTGTAGACCATATCTCTCGTGTCGATTCTTTTCCACACCTTAAAGCACCAGCTTTGATAAGTGCTCCTAAAAAGCTATCCAGTTCATTGTTGGTAAGTACCGTCCACTCTTTTTTGTTATTCGGATGTTTTTCGTTCCACTCTTGATAACGCCTAACAGCTTCTTCATTAGTATGAAGGCATATGACATTCTTCATCTCTTCGGTCAAAAATAAATTGAAATAGTCTAAAAACGTGTTGGAATTTTTACTATAGTTTGTTAAGCCTGGATGTACATTTATAATATTTTTTTGTTGCCTCTTGGATCTCACGAAAGGTAGGCTATTCCACTGCATTCCAGATTTGGATGTATATGTTGGACCACTAACCTCACTAATATTATCGTCCACTTCGGTAGGTTCTGCATCTGATTCCTCGTCACTGTTGACTTCTAAATTGTCCTCAGTTTCCGAAACATTTTCCTCAAAAACATCTTGCTCTTCGCTATCTGATTCGTCGGTAATCTCATAGTCGAAATCGGAGTCTGATATCCCTTCTTCTATATTTCGGATAATTTTTTCATGTTCTTGGTCGCTTATTGTCATTTTCATTCTCTTACGGTCCATTTTTCAATGTAAACTGACGAAAAATGTTAAAAATAATAAAAATATTCTGGTGCCTCTAAATGCCCAATCGGGGTCACAGCGAGACCCCACTTATCTAAATCTCTCTTACAGACCACTGCACCTCACGAATGTTCGTGGTATACTAACAGAAAACGTAGGAGATACGTCCACACAAATACCTGATTGCGCGGTTGCCAAATGTTTCAAATAAAGATATTATAGCCAAAAATGTATGTCTGGGGTCCCATAGTGACCCCGATTGGGCATTTAAGGGTTAAAGAATATATTTGCAATAGGCATATTTTGGTAGTATGCAAATTGAACCAGTCGTTCTCCCCTTTCATTTCTCTCACCGACTCCATACTTTTCCATGACTTGTTCCTTACAATTTTTCTTTCTCTCTTTGACATTAAAGTCACCAATTAAATACTTAAAGTCACTTTTATTGTTATTTTTTGCTTCAGTTATGTTACTTTCAGTTATGTTACTAAATTTTAAGAATATCTGCCACTAAAAGATTCGATTCGTAACGATGATCAAAATATAATACAAGTTAGAAATTAGTCCAGTCGTCAGAGAGTTGACCTCTAAAAATCATACCAACAATTTAAATTTTGCAGAAAACATTAATTTTGGGACTACAAAAAAGATGAAAAAACGTTTACCACTTTTACCCCAGGGCTCTTCCCCCCTGAAACCCCCGGCGCAGGGGGTAAAAAAGTGAAAAAATTGATTTACCAAGAATCTGCACATCGTAGAAGAAAATGTTTGAAATAAAAAATGTAGCTGAGATAATATTAAACAAAAATAGTTATAAGCATTTTTTGTGTAGAATAAACCGTTCACTTAGAAACAACGCTTGAAGCGACCATCGATTTTGCATTTCAGTTAAGGGTGTGAAATCAATGTTATATAAAATTTGTATCAGCTGGGCGGTAAAAATTCGATATCTTTTGATCCAAATGTCTCATCGACAAAAATGAAGAAAAGTTTTAAAGGCAAATGCACGATTTTTGCCATTTTTTACAATTCTCATAAGATCAATAAAATTGATCACTTTCATTGACCCGCTGTAGTAAACTTTTTATTTTTAGAGGTTAATCTTTAAAACCTATGACATGAAATTGCAATATATTAAGTTGTGGTAACAAATATGAGGCATTTGAAATATGAATAAAAAACGCAGAATTTAATGTTTTACATTACAAATAATCACACATACGTCACGGAAAATGCATCTAAGAAGACTGTTTTGGGTGTATATTATTGCAGTAGTCTTGTTCTTTTGAAAAACGATGTACTAGTGAAATTGAAAAAAAAGTTTTAAATGTTTTAGATCGTTTTTTGCGTGAAAGTTTAAATCCAGTGTTTTTAAACATATTTCAAATGCCCAAAACTAAAATGTCAAGCTATAGCTTTTAAAGGTTAGGTTCAAGTAATCAAAATTTCATAGTGGTCAGTCAATGAAAGGGATAGATTATATTTATCTCGTGAGAATCATAAAAACTAAACGCGCCACGTTTATTATTTAACACCTGTATAAAATCTGACTTTATTTAGGGCAAAATACAAAAACTGCATACAAAATCTAAACTCTTTACCTTTAAACCGCATCTTGATTTTTGTCGATAGGTCACTAGAAACCAAAGGATATAGAATTTTGACCGTCGAGCTGATATAAATATTATTGAACATTGATTTCGAGCGCGTAACTGACATGCAAAATCGACGTTCGCTTCAACTGTTGTTTCCAATAAAATGGTTCATTCTACACAAAAAATGCTTATAAATATTTTTGTTTAAAATTATCTCAGCTACATTTTTTATTTAAAACATTTTTTTCTACGGTGTACAGATTCTGTCTAAACCGATGTTTTTGCGTTTTTACGCAAAAGCTCGGGGATAAAAGTGGTAAACTTTTTTGCATCTTTTTTGGGGTCCAAAATTAATATTCTCGGCCAAATTCAGCTTGTTCGTATGATTTTTAGAGGTTCAGTGGCATATTCGTCTCTGACGACTGGAGTAAATGTCATCTGATTAATAACAACATTGAATCATCTGTTTAAAACAAATTTATACTTTTTTATAATGCTCCTTTTAAAATAATATATAAGTACAATTATTATTTTTAAACATTTAGTTTATATAATAATTAAATTTACTATCATTTTTTACTATTCATCAATTACTTTATTTAATTTTTTTTATGTACACTTCCCGTCATATAAAACTGGTACACTTTTTTTTCCCAATGTAAACCTGGGTTCAGACTGGATACAATGGTTCCTGAATTAATTCGATGTTACCATCATAGATAACGGAATTGCACTAAATCTAAATAAAAAAAAATAACGTTTAAAAATGTATAAAATTTTTAGATAAGTATTATTTTTATCATTAACAACAAAAAACCGTATCTAATAAATTTAATAACCTAGATTATTGGCACATGGAACATTGGAATGCATCAATGTAATTTTTTACTTTAATTACCCACCGAACACGAACTGTATTTTGTGTCAATAAGTTTAGTAACAGGCCAACTACCAAGATTAATTTATTATTTAATAAATGAACGATAACATTAACAAAAACTAACATTATAATTTATCCTACGTAGATTATAAACTATAAATTATCCGGGGAGAAAAAACGCTTTTCAAAACGTGACGTTACAATCCAATACCTCACTGTAATGTTTTATTATAATAACTTAAAGTTATGTCTAGATTGATTTTATCTATCACTCTATATTTGAATTAAAATATTTTCGTAAATTATAATAAAACACAAATCAATGTATGAGTACTTAATTGAGATGATGAAAAATTACAAAATTATTATGAGAATTTTTTAGGATGCATGTTTAAACAAATTTAATATGACTCACTTTAATGATCAAGAATGCTCAATGTTTTAGTTTTTAAAATACTCAAAACTGCCGGTCTGTCACACAGCCCTGTTTTTAGCTGGTTTCATATAATATTTTCGTTCAACTGGCAACAGTGCCCTAGAAATTAGAATGACACATGTGACAAGAACAACTTACACAACTTGAGAAACACAATTTTCGGTTATAAGAGTTGTACCAGTTTTTTATGACGCGAACGGTACTATTTAAATTTTAAAAACATTTTTTAATATAACTTTTTATTTTTAAATATCTCATTTAGTTTATATAATATTTAAATTCACTATCAAATGATATTTATTTATATTTTCATAATGTCATATAAATACAATACAAAAAAACACTACAAAAAATAAAATACCATATTTTGCGTTTGGGTAATAAATTTCCAAATACCTATCTATTTATCGATTATTTTACCATCTAAAGGAAAACACATTATAGGTTTAATAACATTTTGTAATCATATTTTGTACTTTCTGAAGATATCCATATAACCATCGATATGGCTGCTGACATTTATATCTTGACTTATCAAGTTTTGCATACTTGATTCTTTAATTTTAAATAATATTGTTAATGTTTTTGTAAAACCAACATTATTTAGTATAATGTTCAATCATAATCTAAATGTACAATATAATATAAATATTTTAATTTCGGTAAAATTACTACTTCTGATGTTAGCCGTCTATATTTTAACGATATTTTAAAAATTTTAATACTTCTCTCTTCTATTTATATAGTGTATAAAAATTGTAAGTTCTTTTTCTTTCTCCTAGTACTTTAAATTATTTTCTTATAACATCCCTTTCAGACTACGAGTCATTGGACCGCCCTTGTCCTCTAGGCACAGCTCTCAGTTTCACACGAGCGAAGCGCAACCAAGCCCGGCTACCCGTGTGCCGTACGATACTATACGTTATGATGTAATATAGTGTAATGTAAAGTGAGCAGGAAGACAGGTTATACAAATAAAGTGGACGACTGGCGAGCAAAACATCCCATGGCGCCACTTGCTGCCGCTCATTTCCACCTACTATATATTTTCCCATAAAAGAAGTCAGTTTCGTATACGTAATACGAGTGCACGGAGTTTGGATATGAAAGAAAAATATTGTTTTCACCATCCTTGAGCTCTTGGTATGCGTTATAAACGTAAACAATCTGAAGGATATTTTTCCTAGATTGGGTAGTTGGATTAAAGAGGACATTTGTTCCAGTCTACTAAGTTTTGACAAATTTGATTTATTGTGAAATAGGAAAATAATTTGGTTTAGTGAACTCAAAACATGTCGTTATCCTTGGTGGTTTAATTTGACTATTCCTCGGTAGAATATAAAAACTATATATATTTATAAAACTAGTGAGAGGGATATCAGGTTTTTCGGTCAAAAAATATAACGATTCTATTATCTCGTCAAACTCAACATTTCGCTAATGTTTATTAGCTTCATCATTAGTGCACTAAAATTATTATTAAAAACAATTATTACATAGAACATACAAACAAATAAAAACTCACAGAGTGGAATCGTTAAAATAAAAACCAGCATATTACAAGACTTTCACAATTACACTAAAATAATTACTAATACCAATTTTAAAATACATTAACATTTTTTGCTTAGATATTAAAGCCTAAATAAAATTATACGGAGGAATATGTTATTTTTGACGTAACTAAAAAGTCTTTAAAATGTTACAATATAATTATATTACTAAGATTACTAGTGTCTGTCTTATTATTATTGGAATTCTTGGTTCGATTAATATGACACATCTAGAGAAACAGTATATTTGTGTAATTACTTAATAATTGCAATATTTTCACGTTATCACAATCAAACTGGTGACCTGTTTTTATAAAATGTTCGACAACAGCGCATGTTTTATTTCTCCTGTTGCAGCCACTTTTGTGTTGTGTTATCCGCTGTTTCAGTCACTGTCCGGTTTGTTCAATATAACATATCTGGCAACCTAAACACTGTAATTGATATATGGCATTGGTAATATACAGAATGGTAATATATATAATTGGTAATATACATTACTGATGTCCGATCCTTAATTTTAGAGAATTACGGTTTTATATTTCTTCTTCTTTGTCAACCATTTTCCATCCACTCCTTAATGTAGGTCTCTCCCAATTGCTTACATCTTTCTCTATCTTGCGCCAATCTAATCCACTGTTTGCCTGCCACTGTTCTTATGTCATCTATATAAGATATATAGATATCAATATATCTATATTTATATTTAAGATCGCTGTATTTGCTAATTTTTATATTTGTGATTATATCATGATGGATAATTAGCTCAACATCCACAAGATCTTAAACATAAAAAACTACCATATATTCCGAATTTAACAAACCAACTTACTTCCCTGATTAAGGACTACACAAATTTAAAAATTTGCAAATACAGCAACCTTAAATGTAAAACCATATTCTCTAAAATTGAACACCAGACACCAGTGATGTATAATATCAATTTCATATATCAATTACATTGTTTAGGTTGCCAGGGATGCTATATTGGATAAACCGGACAGTGGCTGAAACAGAGGATCACACAACACAAAAATGACTGCAACACGAGAAACAAAACATGCACTGTTGTCGAGCATTTTATAAAAACAGGCCACCAGTTTGATTATAATAACGTGAAAATATTGCAATTATTAAGTAATTACACAAATAGACTGTTTCTCGAGATGTGTCATATCAATCGAACTAAGAATGCCATTAATAATAAAACAGACAGTAGTAATATTAGTAATATATATTGTAAAATTTTAAACACTATTATAACGTTAAAAATATCATATACCTCTATAAAATTTTATTTAGGCTTTAATATCTAAGCAACAAAATTTAATGTATTTTAAAATTGGTATTAGTAATTATTTTAGTGTAATTGTTAACGCCTTGTGATGGGCTGGTTTTTAATTTAATGATTCCACTCTGTGAGTTTTTATTTGTTTGTAAGTATGTTTTATGTGGGACATACTGTATTCTACGAGAAATGTGGGACAAAAAATGCAAAGAGATATATACATATATGGGAGGTAGAAAATGCTGAGAGGTGGAAATTCCTGACAAAAGTTAAATCAAATGAAAAAAGAGAAACAAACATACAATTAATAACAACAGAGAACTGGATCCGACATTACGAAAATCTATTAACAGAAAACAGAGAGAAATATAGAGAAATGTCTCCAACTGAAATACACATACAGGGAGAAACGATAAACATCGATGAGAGGACTGTCATAAAAACGATACAACTACTAAAAAATGGTCGAGCTGCAGGTCCAGAGGGAATTCCAGCAGAACTAATCAAATGCGGCACTAACAAACTGTTTGAACGATTAACCTGGTGTATAAACCAATATCTAAACGGTGCACCAGTCCCGCATGAGTGGAAAGTATCCTTCATATCATCTATACATAAGAAGGGAAGTAAACTGGACTGCTCAAACTATCGAGGTATATCAGTAACCAGTACCTTAAGTCGCCTATATGGAAGGATACTTCGAGACATTATCGAACAAGAATATAAGGAACAAGAAGAAGAGGAACAATCTGGCTTTAGAGCTGGAAGGAGCTGCACCGATAATGTGTTTGTTTTGAAACAAATAATAGAAAAAAGATCAAGTACCAACCAAGAAACCCACCTTATGTTTATAGACCTTCAGAAGGCCTATGATACTGTACCCGCTAAGAAGCTATGGAAAGTTTTGCAGGAAACAAACATTAACCACACAGTAATTAACGCCCTTAAACAGCTTTATGAAGGATCAACGTCGGGAATAAAAATTGGAAATAGACTCTCAAAAAAAATTCCTGTAAACAAGGGACGTCGGCAGGGGTGTTGCATATCCCCCACATTGTTTAAAATCTAGGCGGCGAAAGCACTGTATCAGTGGAAGAGAAAGTGCAGAGGAATGGGCATTGACCTGGGAGAAACTTGGCTATATACCCTACAGTTTGCAGACGATCAAGTCCTTATAGCCAACGATAAAGAAGACCTGACATATATGGCCAGAAAACTACAGGAAGAATACAAGAAGTGGGGTTTAGAACTCAATACACAAAAAACAAAATATCTCCCAATAGGCGCAGAACTATCCAACATTCAGATGGACACAACCGAAATTGCATTCTGCACTGAATATACCTACCTAGGAATTGATTTCGACACTACAGGCACAGACAATAGGGAAATTAGAAAACGAATAACCCAGGCCCGTAGAACAATTGGATGCCTTAACGGAGTTCTTTGGAGCTCAGAAATTGGTAAAAGACGAAAATACAATATATATGAATCTCTCATAAAAACCAGCTTAACCTATGGTACAGAGACATGGAGACTAACAGAAAGCAATAAAAGAAAACTCGAAGCAACAGAAATGGATGTATTTAGACGATCACTTCGAATATCTAGGGCAGACAGAATTAGAAACGATGAAATAAGGAATCGGATGGGGGTAGATGGATCACTGGCAACAGACATAGAAAGGAAACAACTTATATGGTATGGCCATGTTCAAAGAATGCCGGAAACAAGACTACCAAAGAAATGGATACCACCAAATCGTAAGAAACGAGGAAGACCAAAAAGAACATGGAAGGAGGGAATAACAAAGGCAATGAGCTCCCGAGACTTGACCGAAGAACAATGGAATGATAGAAATTCGTGGAAATTAGGCATCGGACAACGACGCAAGACGTTTTGAAACCGATATATATATATATATATATATATATATATATATATATATATATATATATATATATATATATATATATATATATATATATATATATATATATATGTATATTTCGGCCAGCAAAAATTGGGAGAATCCTGTTGCCCATGCATTAAAATAAAATTAAAGTAATAATTTATAAGATTAATAGGTAATTAAGTAATAACTAATAATTTAATAGATAAAAATAATTTAAATCACAAAGTAATTTTCGTTTTTGGGTTATTTATTCAACTTTTTATTAAACTTTTTATAACTAGAATAAACTATGTTTTTACTAACACTCGGTGCATTTGTTATTAGAAATTACAATTACATAATATTTAAAATAACTACTTATTTTCATTTTTTTTTAATTTCGCAAACAAATTCAATTTCATGAAAAAATTTAAAAACGGTTCCTTTAAAATTGAGCCGTCGATGATGCGCCAAATATAACGGGTTTAAAAGCGAAGCTTTATTTCAAAAACTAAATTCATAAATTCAAATTTATATATTTATTCATTTTATATATGTCTTCACAATATCTTCAGTTACAATCAACCAAAAATTGATGTTTTTTTTTATTTAGAGTGCCTCGTGGCCAGGGTAATAATAGAAAAGCTTATAAAATTATGAGCAACGAAATGTTTGTGTGACTTGATTATAAATTATATCTTTTAACAATTATTTTGCAAAAATTTATTTGAAAAGCAACTCTATACGTATTAATTTTTCTTGAATTATGGTTATTATTTTTAAAATTACTTTTTCTCAAAAACATTACAAATATATTATACACAAATTGATTGTTATAAACTTTGTAAAAAAAATTGAATAAATAATAATTGAAAAAATCAAAAATAAATTACAAATTATTAAATTAATCTGTATATAATTACTATATTACAATTTACATACTTGATTTTCATATTTTTATATATAATTAGACACAGTTTATAAAAATTATTTGTTTTTAAATAAATTTGTAATGTTTTTCAGTCAATACAAATAATTTAATACATTAAAAAAAATAATCATTACATAAACTTTTTTACAAATAATAAAAGAAAAGTAATACTTTCCAAAATATATATTTATTTTAAATTATTTAAACCAATTACAAATTAAATAAACAATTCACAAATTATTTTATTAAATCCTTATAATCTATGCAACGAGATACCCCAAATTAATAAAAACATAAATTTTCGTTTCGATTAGAAACGGAGATATTACGACTTTTATAAATTGAATTTATGAATACGGTTTTTGAAATAGTAAAATCTAGAAATCAAGAAGGACTAATTCAGGTTCTAAGGACATTCGTAGGGTCGTAGGACATTATATTTTTTTTTAATTCGTGGAAAAATGTATTTAGAATAAAAAAAAATAACGTCTTATATTTTAATGCGTCCGAGTTATTTTAGAGGATTAGAGCCATTAATTCACAGTACTTTTGTAAACTAATTTTACAATATTTGACATAAATTTTTTAATCGTTTACATATTTAATTTTATAAAATAAGCCTTCTCTTCAATTTGGTGCCTTTAGAATTTATGTAGAATAATTTACGCATAATAAGGTTGTAGATAAAAGCTTTCTGGGATAAACAATTACAATTTTGCAATAACTGTTAAATAAAACTTCTGGAAATTTGTATAGCTGAATACATCTGATATTGTCCATATTATCACGCGAAATTAAAGTTGTTGAATTTTAAATCTATTTTTGCAATAATTAAGCAACAAATTAACCCAAGTATCTTTAAAAACTTAAATTTTAAAAGATTTTCTTTTCAAAACTTTTTCATATATTGATCGGTCTTAACTTTCAGTATATTCAATGAAATAGCGATCTTATGTTGCTTATACAGGGTGAGTCATGAGGAACTTTACATACTTCTACCATATGTAGAGTCCCTCAGGGAGCATATCATGTGGCCACTAAAAAATGTCAACTCCTCTTCTTTATTAATTAACAGGGTGATTTGTGTAATTGACCATTTATTTCATTTTACTGTAGTATTTATACGGCTCATTTGATTTTTTTAATTTTTGCATGATACAGTACACTACTATCAAGCATTCGACTGGTATTAGCTAAACTAAAAAATTCCAGGACTGGCTTTGGAAAAATTAATTTAGGGATTCGTATTAAATATTACACCCTGTATATATATTTTTTAAAATGCAATAAGTGATTTTCAAACTACATAAATAGCCAATGAAAACGACATATGCGACAATGTTGTCGCACTTTTATTAAATTTTTAGTGAACGATCAAAGCTTACCAAAAATAGAACAACCATAATGAAGTATCAAATTATAAGGTAATTAATTTAAACAAATGTTATAAATTTCAAATATTTTAATTTAAATGATAAACTGAGTCACTGCACAACAAAAAACAGTAACTACTAACAATAACGAAGAACAATAATTTAAAAAAAAAACTAAAAATATGTACATAGTTATGATAAACCCATAAATTAGAACTGGAAAAGATACAATAATGGTAACAAAATAAAAATAATTCAAAATAGATTTTCGAAATGGAACCCTGCAGCCTGTACACATTTTTGTTGCCGAATTGTTAATTGACGTATTGAATTACGGATGACGTATTGAATTACGGGGATCGTTTCTAATAGTATTACAACAATGTATAATTCTATCAATTAATTGTTGTCGGTTATTAATATTCACTGCGTAAACTAGTTGCTTCAATCGTCTCCAAATATGGTAATCAACGGGATTGAAATCAGGGGATCTTGAAGGCCACGAAATAGGACCTGCACGTCCTATCCACCTGTTGCCATAAACATTATTGAGATGTTGTCTCACTGCCAGTAAAAAGTGTGGGGGTGCCCCATCATGCTGAAAATACATCCCTGGGATAGCAACGTTCGCGTTGGCAAGCAAATTCGGTAAAATCTTTTGTAGAAAGTTCGAATAGACCTGCCCTGTTAAAGGACCATCAAAAAAGTGAGGACCTACTAATTGGTTATTTATGACACCAATCCACACGTTAACCGAAAACCTTAACTGAGAACGACGTTCTCGAATAGCATGGGGATTTTGTTCTGCCCACACATGTGAATTTCGTGAATTATTTATCCCGTCTCTGGTAAATTGGGCTTCATCTGTAAATAGTGTCCTGTATAGCGTTGGTCGATTATTGTTAATCCATCTACAAAATTCCAACCTATCGATCTCATCTCCAGCATGTAGTCGCTGAACCATTTGAATGTGATATGAGTATAGATTATTTTTTTGTAAGACTCTACTTACTTTTGATTGAGTAACATTGAGTTCTCGACTTACTTGTCTAGTGCTTATTGTAGGGTTCATAGTAACGGCGTCCATAATGTCATCTTCCTGCGCTTCATCTACATGTCGCTCTGTTGTTCCACTAGGAAAAGTGCCATTTTCTCGCAAATAATTAAAAACTGACCCAAATATTGGATGACTGGGAGTTCGACGATTAGGAAATCTCCTGCGATGTTCTCTACTAGCAGCCCTACCATTCCCATTACAGAATCCATAAACAAATATTATGTCTGCATATTCTGTGGTCGAAAACTGATGTGGCATTTTGAACGAAAGTAACAAAAGCTCTACCAAAACTAACACAATGTACTTAACGTAGATATGACAGAAGAAATATGTATTCTTGTACACATAAATAACAATTGATAATGACAATAATGACAATGGGTATAAAATATCAAGAAACGTCAAACGGTCAACGCCAACCTTCATTTTAAACTTTTTTAGATTTATTTTTATTTAGTACAGTTGATGCAATGTAATATTATTGACCTAAAATTTTAATCATTTACAATCAACAAAAACTAACACATACAAGAGGTTTGATTTTTTAATCAATTTAATTTATTATTTATCGAAAATAATGCCCCAATACGATCTATGAATAAAAATTTAAAATTGAAAAACAATTGATTCTATCGTAGAGATAATACAAAGTGACAGTAAAGATGTTAATTTTCTACGTATTAGATTATGTTGTAAGAACTTATTTTAATTAAAATGTTTGTTTAAATTAATACCTTATAATTTGATACTTCATCATGGTTGTTCTATTTTTGGTAAGATTTGATCGTTCACTAAAAATTTAATAAAAGTCTGGACTTTTTAAGTTTAGCTAATACCAGTCGAATGCTTGATAGTAGTGTACTGTATCATGCAAAAATTAAAAAAATCAAATGAGCCGTATAAACACTACAGTAAAATGAAATAAATGGTCAATTACACAAATCACCCTGTTAATTAATAAAGAAGAGGAGTTGACATTTTTTAGTGGCCACATGATATGCTCCCTGAGGGACTTTCCATATGGTAGAAGTATGTAAAGTTCCTTATGACTCACGCTGTATATTGTTTATAAGTAAAAAATTGGGTTTAATTTGTTGCATAGTTTATTTAGTATATATTGTTTTCACCAAATTTATCAAAAGCAGTTGTTAGATACATTTATCAAAGACTATCACGAAAATGCTTTTTATTAATTAATTTGCACCTCGTACAATTAGTAGATTAAGTTATATTTATGCGTCACCCTCCCCAATTTCTTGTCGTTCTATTAATTGTCTTGTATAACTTCCGCACAAATATTAATTTTTTCGTAGTGTTGTCCATCTGTTGGCCGTATTAATTTGCACTGTTACAATCTGTTTCCAAGATAATGTATGTCGAAATAAAATTTAAGGTTAATTGGAATTTTGTAGGTCACAAAACACACCACTCGTTTCACCTATATATTCAAATAATAAAAAAATAAGTGTATTTGCTAAACAATTTGTATATTAAATCCAACTTCGCTGTGCCGTATTATATCAACCCATTTACTACTTACTGTAACCATATTATAGTTTCCACAAAGATATAACGTAGTATCAAAGTGTGTAATAATCCAATTTTCATAAAGTCTTTAAAATTTTCCCCCAGACCTGTATAAATTTCCAACTAGTAAACACGGGCGAACCTATCCTGGAAAAGGGTGTTGTCGGGAACACCAAGATTTTTAGGCCAATCTTTAGTTGTTATACCACGTCTATATACAGGAATTCTGGGGAATAGGAATATGTAGCAAGAATACAAGGATACTTTTCTGTTTCGGCACATTTGTGTAATATAGTCCACAATTTATCATGCAAGCAAACATTGAAGATGGACCCGGTGTTCGTTACATATATTGACAGAAAATTATTATGTCATTATTTGAGTTCAAACAAAAATAACTCCTTATCCTAACCACAACAGACAATTACAGTCGAAAACTATTGGGAATTGTTGTATTTTATCCTTATATAACTATTTCTTTGTGGCATTAAGTTTCTTTAAATATATATTTAAGAATATATAAAAAAGTTGTGGTTTATTATTAAATGTGTATTTAAATATAATTGTATTTCCTTCATATTTAACTAAACACTAAAAAGATGATTATCTTTTTTACTTTTTGTCAAAGTTTCAATCCAAACCATCCCCTTCCAACAGGACTACTAATGGTGAAGCTGTAAAGAGCCAAGATTGTTGATTTCGGGGGTAGTTAAACCTAAACTGAACTAAACAAGTGAATGTTGCGCGTGATAGGAATGCCAACTACTGTTAACTGTGTCACCGAATGTTGTGTAGGCCGTGACAAGCGGATGTGTAGTAAAATTTTCAAAGACATTTGTTTTATAAAGGGGGATGCTAGTGTAGCAGAGCAGAACACAAACACAGATATCGTTAAAATGGTAATAAACTTTGGAAATTAGTGAGGTTTGTAATGTAATATTCAAACTAGAATTTTGAAATGTTTAGGCTTTAGCATAATTAAAATGGGTATGTCTGATATTAATATTACCTTTTTGGATCCTTGAATAACTAGAAACACTACAATATAGTTTATAGGGGAAAAATCCATTGCATTCATGTTTTATAATAATATAATTTATATAAAAAATTTTAAAATAAATTTATACATCTTACTGTGCCACTATAGTATGTGGTCTACCATCGAGTTTCTGCTATAGTTTGCAGTCTACCGAGAAGTGCGGTCTACCTGTGCAACTGAACATCATAATCTTTTTATAGCAGGATTTCCACACAATAATAAAGGGCAACAAATCGTTTGTATGCAAAATTTTTATAAGTAAGTAGTAATAACCATTTTTAGGAATATACAGTAAACTTGTTTCTTTACTAATACATAAATAACACCATAATCTTTTTATTAATTATTGACTATCAACAACACAATATCTCGAACGAGAATGTTGCTGAAAGACTTCTACAAAAGTAGAAGCAGTGCTGTGGCATTTCCTCGACAGCACGGACTTCTTGACGAAGCAGATGATGCTCAACATTGCCATCATTGTAGATGTGCCACGCAGCAAAAGACAAAAAGGAATTTAAGTGGAGCACCGACACTAGTTCTGTATTGTCCTCGCAAGGGCTGCCAAGTACCACGGTCCATTCGTCAGGGTAAAAAGGATCTCAATATAAAAGATCAATTCGAAGCTGTCCCTGTGCGATATTTTGGAAATAGTGCTTTTCTTCAACACAATATCTGTAACACACTTAACAACACAATATTTGCAAAGAGAATGTGGCTTAAAGACTTCTACAAAAGCGTGATTTTATCGGAGGAGTGTGCTGTGGTATTTCGTAGGCAACACGGAATTCTTGAAGAAGCAGATGATGCTCAACCTTGCCATCGTTGTGGAAGTGCCATGTAGCAGAAGACACGAAGAGATTAAAGTGGAGAACCAACGCTAGTTCTTCCTTGTCCTTGTAAGGGCTGCCAAGTACCACGGTTTGTTCATCACGGTAAAAAGGATCTCAATAACAGGATCAGTTCGGAGCTGTCCCTGTGCGATATTTTGGAAATAGTGCTTTTCTTCGTGAAAGGTATTCCTTTTACTACGATCGTTTATCTAACGAGGAAGTCAACATTACATGTTAACCGACTAAACCGGTCACCATGTAATCTTCCCTGTAGTTTCTCCGTTATCTGATACAACAATAATGAGAATAAATGAGGGCTACAGACTGAACACTGACGCAAGCCTACTTTTACATGAAATTATCAGTCTCTGTAACCCCTGTCCTAACAGTAGTTGTTAATTTCTCATACATATCTCCCACAAACTTCACATACTCACCGGGAATTCATTTCTTATTTAGAGCCTACCACAGAACTTCTCAATAAACTGTACCATATGCTTTATTTTATTTATTTTTTTTTATTAACATTTAAGATTTTTACAATCTGTTTTGCAGTGAAAACAATAAGTAAATTTTTTTGTCTTTACATGACAGAGAGATGTAAGGTCCAGTGACCAAATCATCACGACACAAATTGGCTTTTTACCGGTAGGATGCGCACATACACTGATACGCGAGCACTTAAAGCGGCACTGATCACAATGGCTGGGTGCTGTTGAAGGCGTAACTCCCACTGCTGTAGGCTCTGTCAGGATAGGTGAGGTAGGTCCAAGGGGTCATGTCGCTTCAATCTCTTCGCTTGTTGGTTGTTGAGAAGATTGTGTGCCAGGGTATTAGGATGCACCCGCAACCTGTTTTGATATTGTTCAGAAGTTTTTTTGCACTCTTCAGAGACTGTTAGTACCTGAAGATCTCTATGTATTGCATCATTCTGGATATACCAAGGTGCATTAGCGATTGTTCTCAGAGTTTTGGATTGGAATCTTTGTATTATCATAATATTAGATTTGCTAGCTGAACCCCAGAGCTGTGAGCCATATGTCCAAATGGGTTTTATTATTGTATTGTATATCAGCAGCTTGTTGTCAATCGATAGGTGAGAGTTTTTTCCCAACATCCAGTAAAGTTTTCTGTATAAAATTCCCAATTGAAGCCTTTTCATCCATATATGTTTGGTCCAAGTTAGACGTTTGTCAAGGTGAATACCTAAGTATTTTACGTCATGCTTTTGGGGCAAAGGATGTCCATTGAGGTTAACTTGTGGACATGTGCCTCTTCTTAGAGTGAATGTAATTTGTGTAGATTTTGAGGGGTTTACTCTAATTCTCCAGAGTTTAAGCCATTCATTTGTTTTGTTCAGATGTAGTTGCAGTCTCTCTGATGCTATTATTGGGTTGCTATGAGAGGCCAAGAAAGCAGTATCATCTGCGAATGTTGCAAGCGTTAGGTTATTGCTTATTGGCAAGTCAGCCGTATATATCAGGTACAGAATCGGTCCGAGCACACTACCCTGAGGTACACCAGATAGGATGGGGTAGAGTTTTGTATAGGCTTCACTATATTTTACCAGATATCTTCTTTCTGTAAGGTATGATTGAAGCAGTTTAAAGTAAGGGTAAGGTAAATTTTTCTTTAATTTGTACAGAAGTCCTGTATGCCACACCTTGTCAAAAGCTTGAGAGGCGTCTAAAAAGGCTGCAGTACAATATTGCTTGTTCTCGAGAATACTTCTTATTGTTGTGTATAGTCTGTGAACTTGTTCTATTGTACCATGTTGGTTACGAAAACCGAATTGATGGTCAGGTATGAGACACTTTTCGTCCAATATTGGTTTGATTTTTCGTAGTAGAAGTTTTTCGAAGACCTTAGAGATGACTGGGAGTAGACTAATCGGTCGGTATGAGTTGACATCTTTTGGATCTTTACCAGGTTTTTGAATGAGTATAATCTGTGCCACTTTCCATTGCAGAGGGAAGTAATGCAGACTAAGCATAGCATTGAAGATCATAGTGATTATTCTGTAACAGTCATTGGTTAGTTCCTGGAGGATCTTACCCGTTATGAGGTCAAATCCCGGAGCCTTATTGGGTTGTATCTCATTCTTTATTATCTGTTTTACTTCTTTAATATTAAACTTGGTGATAGGTAGATCCATTTGATATGGAGCCTCAAGAAAAGAATTAAATGGTTCTTCTTGTTCTAATGGCACTACTCTGTTAAATGGACTAAATACTGTAGAAAGATGTTCAGCGAATGTCTCAGATTTTTCTGTGTCTGTTCTTGCCCATTTGCCTTTGACATTTTTTAGAGGAGGTATGGCGTCTTGTGGACCTTTTACCTTTCTCGTCGCCTTCCATAGAGAATAATTGGTGTCTTTGGACGGAGACAAATTTTCTAAGTAAGTTTGGATCCCCCTGTTTTTCTCTTCTTTTAATAGATTTTTAAGTCTTCTGGTAATTCTGTTTAAATTTTGTTTGTCAATAGGAGCGTGTGTGTTTTGCCACTTTTTCCTAAGTTTTCTTTTCTCATCGATCAGGTTTTTTGCATTTTGCGAACAGTTTATGCTTTCCTTCCATGTTGTTTGTTCGGGAGTAGAAATCCAACCTGCCTTTTGTATGGAGGTAGTAAGTTGTTGTACCGCATTTTCAATTTGTAATTCTGTTTTAAGTGGCAAGTTCGTTGGTATTTGTTCTGCTAGTGCGCTTCGGAATATTTTCCAATTTGTTTGATTATTGGTTAGGACTGGAGGCTTATTTCTGAGTATGATTTTGGAGTCTAGGTCAATTAGAATGGGAGAATGATCTGAAGAGAGGTCCCAGCATGATTCTATTGCTAAATAGTTAAGAGAGATACCTTTAATCACACAGAAGTCTAAGAGATCTGGTGTTTTGAAAGTTGGTTCTCCTGTAGATATGTGTTGTAGGTTGTTTCCTGTTATTGACTTCAGCAGTTGTCTACCCCTTGTTGTAATTACCCTAGAGCCCCAGTGATGATGTTTACAGTTAAAGTCTCCTCCTGCTATGAATTTGTGTCCAAGAGAACTGAAATAGGCGATAAAGTTGTTTTCGTTGATTGGTTGACCAGGAGGACAGTAGACCGCAGATAAGGTAAGGTTGCCTAGCCAGTCTTCGATGACAATGCTAGTTGATTGCAGGTACTTTTCACTGAGCTTATTTAACTCATGGTGTTTTATATTAGATTTGATAATAATAGCTGTGCCACCGTGTGCCTTGTCATTTGGATGTTTTGTGTAGTGGACAATGTATTTTGGAATTTTGATATAGTTTTTGTCTGTTAGATGAGCTTCTGATACAAGCATAACATCAATTTTCTTCTCGTCGAGGAAAATTTTTATTTCTTGGATGTGGTTCGTTAGGCCATTTGAGTTCCAGACGGCTATTTTAAGTTTGTGTTGCATTAGTCCATTTTGGAAATCATAGTCATAAGAAGATTAAGCATAGTGTCCATTCTCTCTACTAGTTTTGTCATCAGGTTTTCAAGGTTGGCAATTTTCGTTGAATGGTTTGAGCCGACATTAGTTTGTTGATTTGTGATTTCATCCGCTTGACTATTTCCTGAAGTTTTTTGGGCGCAAGAAACACCAGGGGTTACTCTTTGACTATTGGTTTCATGGGTGTCTGTTCTGTGGGTCTCTTGATTCTTTCTGAGTTGGGGGAATTTTTCTTTTTGTATTTGTTTGTATACGCTGCAGCCCTTATAGTTGGCCGGATGGTTTCCCATACAAAGTACACATTTTACGTTATTGCTGCGTTCTTTTCGTGGACAGTGTAAAGTAAGATGATTACTTGCACACTTTACGCATCTTGGAGGCATATGGCAGAATTTTTGTGTGTGACCGTAGCGTTGACATTTGGTACATTGGGGAACCTGACGTTTGGGATATGGTGGTTCGAAGGACACAATCATGTTCTGGAGTGCTCCCACATCATATATGTCTTTATTATTTGGCTTAGTTTTTAATTCTATATGAAAGAGCGGAAGCGCTATTTTGGATCCATTCTTATATATATTAGCTATGTTGGTTACTTCGTGTCCCATTAATCCTAGCTCATGTACTAAGGCGTCTTTATCTGCTGTCTGATGCATATTACGAAGCACAACTCGGAATGTTCTTTCTTCCTTTGTTTGATAGGTGTAATAATGTGTATTTTTCTCATTGAGTGCTTTGGTTATGTTTCGGTAATATTCAGAAGTTGAGGGCTGGATCTTTACTTGGTTGTTATAGAGACATTTGATGGAATATCCCAGAGGGGATATTGTTTCTAACAATTGTCGAAGAGGTTGTATATCACCTACATCTGAAACAAATATGGGTGGGGGTTGAATACTTTCTTTAACTGCATCAGTTCTGGTTTGGTTGGTCTCATCAGGTACTTCATCTAAGCTAGCAAATCTATTAGAAGTTGGTGTGGGTGCTTTGAGCCAGTAATCGCTCATTATTGTTTGTTTTAGTTGTTTATCACCTCCAGGGCTGTCATTTCTTGCTCGTTTGTGGGCTTGAACAGTTTTCCATTCTTGATCTTGGTTTTCTTGGCTATTTTGTGGATTTGCGATGTATATTTGTGACGGTAGATAAGAAGAAGAAGAAGCATGATTAGAAAGAAAAGAGTTACCTGGTTGTTTATGTTGATTCTCAGTTGACTCTGTCTCTTGGAGTACTATATTGGTTGAGCAATTTTCATTCCTTTGTTGTTCGCTAGACAAGGTTCTGTTGCTCGATGGTTGTTGCATGGTAGTTATTTGCAGATTAGCGATGTGTTTTTCTGAAGTTGAACTTCTCGGCGGAGATCTGCTCACTTTGTTTGAATTTAAGAACGGATTGTCTATGTCCATCCTGTATCACGATTAAATATTTTATACATCACGAACAATTATTTATGATACGCCTATGGCTTTTATTTGCCGGTATTTGGCGTTTGGAAATAGCACTTGTTTTATTTTGTTTGCGTTTTTAGAACACTGATAATTAATATTAGTAATTAACGATATAGTTTCCAATAAGAACTGGTTACTATAATAATAGATATTTTTGTACTAAAAAAACAAATTTATGCGACCGTCTCCAGCATATGCTTTATCAATCCGGATAAATGAATACCATATGAGCGATAAAAAAGGGAAATACCAGATATTCACGAAATATTGCCTAGAACTTATTTACAATAAGCAATGAGTAATCCAATGGGTACAATTTTAATGTCCATTAACAACTAATCGTAGTATGAGTTAAAAGCAATTGACAATGTTTCGGTTAAAAAAGGTCTGTGGGTCTATAACTATTCGGAAAAAATAGAATAAAAGCCAATTGAATTAACTACAATCATAAGAAGACATCATAAGAAGAATATATTCATGATACGATTGATCGTGAAACGAACGTAGAAAGTTTTGTACTTTTCAGGAGTGTTGCAGATACAAATCTTAGTTGTATTTCTTGTATAGAATTTTTCATATAAAAATGAGTGCACGTCATTCAAGATTTATGACGTCAGAACCCTACAGTGTTGCCAAAATATCAGAATAGTTAATAAGTGAGGAATTTTTAAAATTTCAACTATTTTTTTAGTCAATTGGATTTTTAAAATAAAAGAAATAATTACGCTTTCAAAATTTCAAAACTTATTTTAAAAGTTCATTATTTTTAACAGTTATAATATATAAAATATAAATATTTTATTTAAAATATTATTAACAGTAGATACACTTAGTTTTAAGACTACTGCAAAACACTATAATACATTACAAATCATTTTAATACAAAATTATATATTCTATTATAAATTTTAAACTTACCTCTTTTAGAGCAGTAATAGTAAAAACGTCCCGCCATTATTTCTTGTTCAAAATAATCTATTAAAGCTTATCAGCTTTCTATACACTATTTAGTTGTTTTGGCATAGTACAATCACAATACACAATAATTATTAGTTTTGAAAGCTATTAAACTAAATTCAATATGTATTTTTAAATACATTGTGATCAAATTGTGTAAGAAATCAAAACATAAACAAAAATCTTACTCTAAAAAGCGGCAACACTTTAAACAATTTGGCTAAACGCTGAACTCTCAATGAAATTTGAAGTATTCCCATATCAATGACGTACGATTGTCTAATCTATTTAATTAAAATTAGTATATTGTGAAACATAAACAGTTTTCATAATTTTATATTATTAATTTCATTCATAATTTCATAAAATTTATATTAATAATAATAACAAATGTTTTTGGGTATTTAATCAATATAATTCTAAAATTCTCAATATAATCATTTTTCTGATTATTATACCATGTTGACGCCTATGAAAGATCGAGCAGTTCCGTATGGGTGTCGTATTATTAGCTGTGTTAGGAAAATTCTAAGGTTGATGTTCTGGAAATTTGTAATGACGTCTGTGGAAAGTGACGTCACTTTGTATAAATTGTGGGTATTTCGACAATAATTTTATATAGTGATAGGTTTTTTTTTCTACTCTATACATATTTTCCTGGGTCTTCACTTTTCTTATTTTTAATAGTTGTGAATTACATCTTTTGTTTTCTTAGTTTTTCATAGTTTAGTTTATTGATGTACGTTTTTTAAAATGTTATCTTTTTATAGCCTCTAATGTTATTATTCGGAAGTTATTTCCTTGTGGCATTTTAATATTATTTCCTATCTTTAATGGAAATTAACAACAGTTTCACTTCTGAAGCGTAGATTTTCACTTCTTTTTGGAGCGGACCGTTGTATAAATACTGGTATTGTATTGTAACGATTCGAAAAATTCTGTAGGCCTTAGTTCGAGTATACTTGAATTAATTTTGTTTTAATACTTTTGTCCTACCATATATAAAATTAAGATTTTCTGCGACCTGCAATTATTTATTCAAAGGAATGATTTTTATAAACATCTCAAAGTCTGCTTATGGGAGCAGGTCTCGGGCAATGAAATAAACAAAGAGTGTTTGGTCCAAATAAAGATCTTATTTAAGTCATTACAAACAATAACTGTTTTCCAAACTACGTTTTACTTAATAAATATATCAGATTGGATGGTAGTTATCAGTAGATAAATCTGACGCAATTCTTTCGGCAGAAAGCCGACTTGGAGAATTCATATCGTCATTTAATAATAGACTTTTGTGTAAAGTATCACTTGTACAGTGTGTCTTCATCTCAGTCCATCAGGCGTTTTTGTTAATTTTTTTAGAGGGCTTTCTTTTTTTGTAACAATTTTTAGTGTAAAAAAACACTAACGCCCTTTTATCTCTGTTCGCTTACAGAAGGAAAAGAAATATACTTATATATGTTCTTTCTGACCGATACAATAATGTATCATTCAGATAAGTACATCTTTGTTTTATTTTGTTGAAAACCCTCCGCATCAGCATCAAAGAAGGAGTGAACAAAATTTTATTATATTAAATTTTTTATAGTCTTAACCTGATAATAATTATTTAAATACCATGTTAAATGATTTTAATTTCTTAATTTTTGTTTAGTTTTTTTTTAAGTTTGTGTAAAAATTATAATACTTTATGAGAAAATATGTGAAGATTATTCTTCAAGATGCTAGCTTCTAAAGAAGAATTTAATTAAATTAACCTAACTCATTATGTACATTATACCCCAAATCGGTGGGGTCCTTTTGGATGACGAAAGATTCTTTTTGTTTTTTTTTTCTTCTATTCATTTATTATTTTTGATTTAGCTTTATAAGCTATTACTTTTTATTCTTTGTTTTGCTTTCTACCCAATTTTACCTTAGTTTTAGGAAATATCCAAAGCATTACGCGCATATCTCTTCCGGTTCTAAGCAACGCGGTCTCGTTCATTTTGTGTGCCCTAAACATCTCCAACGTTTGTTGTACTGCAGTATTCAATTTTCTCTCTAGTTCTAGTAGAATGCAGAGCTGATCGTCACGACACGAACCATTTTATGTCGGGATGATCCATCATGACAGGAAACGTCACTACTATTTATACTGGCGTTGTAATTTGTAATTGTAATTTTTTAACGTAAGTTGTTATTAAATTACTTTCAAACTATACAAATTTTATTTTTAAACATCCTATACATTCTTATTAAATTTACTATGAAATAATATTTATTTATATATTATTAATAATTCAATATTTACTTCTGACGGGTCTGTCAGAAGTAAACGACATGCAGACGAAATATACAGCGTAACTTTGTTGATACGTTAGCCAGTGGCATTGGGAGCAAATAGAATAATTTATTGAAATATTTGAATTGTTCTTTAATGATAAGGTCAAAGCCAGGTGTTTTCTTTGGATTTATGTTTATTTTAATTTCGTCAGGAGCTTCTTTTGGTGAAGAGTATAATTGTAACATTTTAAATTAACATTGTAACATTATGTACAATGTAACATTAACACTGAGATAAAGTCAAGAATTTATAAAGCCACTGTAAGACCAATAATGACATATGTCTCAGAAACAAGACCCAATACAGCCAAAACGCAAAGGCTACTGGAAATGGCAAAGATGAGAGTACTGAGAAGAATTACAGGAAATACGCCGAAAGATCAAAAGAGAAGTGAAGATATTAGAAGAAAATGTAACGTACAGTGTATAAATGAATGGACACAAAATAGAAAAAAAGAATGGAATAACCTCATAAGCAGAATGGAGGAGACCCGTTTCGTAAAAATAACAAGAGATAAGTAACCAATCGGCAGAAAAAGTATCGGACGACACAAGATGGAGTGAAAACCTTCCATAGAGGCATTAATCCGCCAATAAACAAGAAAATAGCTTATAAAGATGAAGAAGAAAACGAAGAAGATTTCTAAAAAAATTCCTTACCTTTAGCTGTAGTCAATCTAGATCCCCAACGAGTTTGCTTTGCGTTAAAATCACCTCCTACAATAAATATGCATCCTTGACTGTTAAGAACGTGTAGGTATACTATATGCTACTTCTTTTTCGAATAAGTTGGTGAGCAATATAATGCTGTGATTACAATTTCTTTGGTTTTTGTTTTAATATTCACATATGTAGCCTGTACCTGTTAAATTTATACCTTATTTCTTGGTTAATGGTTATGCAATATGATACCTTTTATAATAATTACACTAACATCCTTGGCTGTATAAAAATATAAATATTGATTAAATAATAAAATAAATTTATTCAATTTTAAAAAGTTTTTTTAGATTTTAAAAACACAGAAAACACAGTATGAAGCTTCGCGCCAGTCTACGGTACTGTCTACTATACCACCACTTTTTTCTTTTAAAAGCAACGATTTTCCAAGTGGAAATCGAAACTTGTGCTTAATTTCCATTATATAATAAGCCTCTAATAATATTTAGATGATATATTTTCTATGATACATAATGTAATATAAGAGATATGTGTATATGAAAGAAAGAACCCTTATGTATATCCTATATGTAAACTTTTTTAAATAATTAGCTACGTAGTTAAATAGCAATCAAAATAACTTTGCAAGATAATGAAACGTGTGCATAGTTGTTGAAGTTACCAGTGCATCGTTTGTTATAAACGGTTTATGCATAATACTTAAGAATAAATTAAAAAAGTTTCGTACAACAACAAACAAGTTATCAACGTTCATTTATCATCCATACACCTCACAGCGTGGCACGAAGTACGAGCAGCCAGGCAGAGCAGCGTCGGAATTGCTCCCGACTCGACGGTGGGAAAGACAATTGCCAAAGAGAAAGAATATGGGTGTGCTGGACGAATAATCAATATCAAATTACAACTATATTTACTTATTTCTATATATAGAGGAGCACTTAACGGCTATTAAGAAAATTGTTGTGTTGATGGATTTCATTTTATTGCCGTTTTCGATTTTTTGAACTATGTTCATAGTTAATAAATATAGAAAAAAAAATTATAAAATGAAATTTTAAAGTTAATATTATTAATTTAATTTTATGTTAAACATTAGATAGCTTTGCCTTCCCCTTAATAGCATTAATCAGAATTCTAGCCAAACAAAGGTGTGTATCTTTTTTTTTGCAAATATACCTTTTTTTGTTTCCGTCTAGGGAAAACTAGATTCTTACACTAATAATTTCTCTGATATTTAATATTTAGTAAGATATGTCCACGAATAGGTATAATATTAAAAAATGTAATTGTTTTTTAAAAACGAATTGTTTACTACTTTTTAAAAATTAATCAATTAGTAAATTAGTAAATTAATCAATTTACTAATGTTTGTATTTTGACAACGATTTCCGAAGTGGGAATTGAAACGTCAATAAACGTACTTTAACCTTTAATTGTGGCTTATTCCCATCTAAATAGTAATTCTCCGTTTTAGTTTTTAATTTATTTAGAATTTTTTGTTAGTTAGTCGATTTACGCTAGTTTGGATTCTAGAATTATTTCCTTGTGTCAGTACCTACCTTTCACATCCCTATAACAGAATAGGTGTGGTCATCATTTTATAAAGATTTTATTATTGTATCGTTTCTTATCGTGTATTTCAATATTGTGTGAAATTTTCCACATGTATACTGAAAATTTGTTGATTTTGTGATCAATGTTTTTCAATATCTTGACTTTTTAGATCAAACACATTTTGTAAATCAGCTTGTAGTTATTTAAAAACATACATCTTGTTGTTGTTTTCTATAACATCTTAAAAAATAATAACAGAATTACATTGTTTGACTAACGTTTGAAAAAAGTGTTGTGTTTAGTCTAACAGACAAACTAATAATCTTGCAAAGAAATAAACCATGTTCAAAATCAGTTACAGATGTTAACGCCAAAGAGTGATAAGGTGCAGACTATGAATATGTTAAATACAAATGATTAAGAACAAGAAATGGAAGGGAATAACCTAATCGACATTACCAAAATCAAATGGTTATTATTATCACATGGTTCAATCTCCCACAGCGTTAATTGTAAACATTGAAATCGCCGATAGGTATTACCAATTATTATCAACAATTATGTCATTATTAATTATCGATACGGGAACGCAATAAAATTAGTAAAAACCTATCTAGGTGCGAATGAAGAAGCAGACCAAAAGCCACTAGTCGCAAATTTGAAGGTACGAGTAATAAAAATGATCATAAAACTACAAAATAACAAATTTAATACAAAAAACTTAGAATATAAAAAAGTCGTTTCTAAAAATGAAAAAATATGACGTAAGGTAACTGTAATCTTTACCGACCATTTCCTATTACCGACCGCAATGAATTTTTTCAGTATTAGACGCATTATGAAAAGTCCATATAACTACTGAAACTTTTAACAGTTTCTTTTTATAAAACATACATATGGCCACATTACAAACATAATCCAGGGCTGACATAATGCCAAATTTGACAAATTTTAACGGATTTCGCAGTGGTGTTGCAAGACTCCATAAGGCAGGTTATAACAATCATTGTCCATGTGTGTTGGCATTATTAAGCGTTTATTAATATATCAAGGTTAGTATTGCACTTTTATAACAAGAAATAGCACAAAATCACGTTTTTTTAAAGATTTAATGTGTTCGTTGGTTAATTATTTTTGGTAAAAGGTGCTTTAAAACTCAAAATCAATCCTTTACCGACCGGGCGGTCGGAATGAGGGGAATGTAGTCATTGAAAATTGTGAAATTTAAAAAATATTTTAGCATACAATTATTCATAATATATTTTTTTTTTCTTAAAGGTAGTAAACCAACGATTGACTTGAGCATTTACCGACCGACTAGATTGGACTTTTCAATTCAAAGAAGTAATATGAAAGTTGAACAAAATTGTATTTTATTGGAAGAAATACTTCAAATAGGATTATATATTAAGTGTCATATTTCCAAAAGTCTGTTTTGAACGGGAAACGATAATCATGTTTATGGTAGGTACTTCATTGTTTTAAACGTGAATGAAATATATGAATTTTAAAATATTCAAAAGTAGTCACCTAAAATAATATTTTTTTCACGGTCGGTGACAGAGTACAAAAATATATATTGTGACCTATTACCGACCGAGAATATTATAAACGTTTTCTTTCCAGATTCAAGAAAAACTTTGAGCTATGTCTAAAAAACGAAAAAACTATACCAATGAAAATCTTCAGCTAGCATGGGATTCAATTCGAGATAGAATGTCGTTTGGAAAAGCATCCAGAGAATTCGAAATTCCAAAAAGCACCCTAGTTGATAAAATTCATAACAAATATGAAGAAGGTGCTACTACTGGGGCCCACTGTATCCTGACTGCAGATGAAGAACAAACCATAGTAGATTGGATTATATATTTAGAAACTGTTGGTTTTCCTGCAACAAAAATTCAACTGTTGTAGTTGTGTTGCAGAGAACTAGTTCGCCGTCTAGAACGAGCAAATAAATTTAAAGACGGAATTCCAGGTCGTCATTGGTACGAAATTTTTTTCGCCAGCTCTCTCATCGAGCATGTTACAATCTGACCAAACTTCGGGCAAATATAACAGAAAACGTGTAAGAGTTTGGTTTGATACAGTTTCAGACTATGTAAGAACAAAGAATATGGATAAAGTTCTATCAGACCCACAAAGAATTTTTACTTTTCAGCTTTTTTTCTTTCACCAAAAGAAAAATGTGTAATCATAAGAAAAGGTTCGAAAAAAGTTTATACCAGAATCGCTAATGACTAGAAAGAATGCCTCACGGTACTTTTGACAATTTCAGCAGAAGGACAAGTTGTGAAACCTACTGCGATTTTTCACTATAAAAGAGTACCAGCCAGTATTCATTTGAAAATGCCTCTGGGCTGGGGTATTGGCCATTCAGACTCCGGGTGGATGACTGGAGAATGTTTTATGAATTCATTACAAATGTATTCTTTAATAAATGGATTGTTAAAAAGAACGTTCCTTTACCTGTTGTGCTATTTCTAGATGGGCATTCTTCACATTTAACGCTTCAGCTAACTGAGTTCTGCAAAAGCAAAGGTATTATAATAATTGCTCTTTTGCCTAACTCCACACATCTATTGCAACCACTAGATGTTGCTCTTTTTAGGCCTCTTAAACCTTCCTGGGAAAACTGAATCCATAATTGCCGTGTTAAAAATAATAGCAAAAAACTAAAACGGGAAGACTTTGTAGGGGAAGAATATGCTATGGTTATTTATAAAGGAGAGTACTTTGGAGTAAGTCTTGTTTTTGACGGTACGGGATTCGAAGTAAAGACTATGATAAGAAGTGGTTCATATTGGAAATGGATTGAGAAAGAGGATATTTTATGATATTCAGAAAATGAAATATTTTCAAAAATTAATCCTTCAAAACCCGTGAATAAAAGGGGAATCTATGCAATTCCGGAGATGGATGCAATAAAAAATAAAATAATAAAATAAAATGATTCCATACCAAAGTTGAATCTATTATATATGCCCAATATATTATGTAACTTTTTATTGGTTGTATTATGAATTTATATTTTTTAAAATATTAAAATCTTCAACTGCGTTTGTTTTTTCAATCGAGCCAGTAGAAACAATTATTTTTAAATAAATAAGTTATTGTAATGTTGTTAATTACTTAAATAAGTAGTCCCCCAAGAAGGTCGCTGATAGGACTGAAATGTCCGGTAATTAGGTGCTTGTGGTCGGTAATAGCAAAAAAATCGGTCGGTGATACGTGAGTATTTTTTAAGCCGGTAGGTAAAGGGAGCAATATAATAAAATTGTACATAATTATTAAAACATTTAAAAAAATAATTAAACTGTGATAATATTATTTTTTCTATATTACTAGCTAAATCGACTAGATTAAAACTTTAAAAATCTTTAAAAATTATGCAAAGAAAAATAAAAATGTATTCTTCCTATTATTGAATTTGCTTATAAGGAAAACCTTAAGTGGTCGGTAAAAGGTACAGTTACCTTATAGACGTTTGTTGAAGGCTTCTTGGTCTAAACATCAAAGAAATGAACAAGTCTGGAGCCTCATGCAGAAACCACGTGAGATAATATTTACCATCCAGAACAGAAAATTTTAATATTTTGGTCAGCTAATGACAGAAAATTGATATGCCAAATTCCGGTGATCGTGCTGGGTAAAATATGGAACCATAAGAAGCAGTTTGCTATAATTTCGCAATTATAATTTTAATTAGGGATTAAAATTCGATCAGCAAAATTATATGATACTGAGGAGAAATTGAAGTTATTTGTAAAAATAAAGGAGAAATATAAAAAGAGGTAAAAAATTTACATTATTCAGGTAATTAGTTAATATGTTCCTTATTTGTTTTTATTTGTCGCTGCATGAGACAATGTAAATAAGTAAGTGAGGTTTCTTGTCAATAAATCCTCACTCTTTGTTTTACCTGGCTAGTCCAGCACTGAATGAAAAATGGTATGACAAAACTGGAGTTAGATTTAAAGCGAAAATGTGTTTTTCCGGTCCACCGGTCTGTGCCATACACAAAATAATGAATCAGAATGAAAGCTTCGGCGTTTGAAATATGATGGAAAAACTTTTGAAAAACTTGTTATTTCCACGCTGTTTTAAAGAATCTCACTTTATTAACTCTTTTGAAATTCGGAATTTTCAATTTTCGTTTTATCGCTCTACGGCACGCAGTTTATATCCAAGGAAGGAAGTCGAATGAGATGTTTTAATGCCTTTTATTGAAAATCATTTAGTAAAATCAACTTTCAAAAGACCACTTTAGATTCCGCCGTTGGCAGCACCAACTTCGATGATGGCTGGGTTATTTAATTCGAAAACCCTTACAGAAAGAGGAATTTTCTTTTGTCTTATAGTATTTTTATAACTTTAAAAACGCTAAATAAAGCGCTAATTTTAAAAGTTTTAAGCCATCGTTCTATTCTCCTCCTACTTTATATTTATATGTAAAAATATTTATTATTATATTAGTATATTGTGACGTTTAACGGATATAGGTACACAAAAGATAAAAAATATTAAAAATATGGTAGTAATGTACTTACTAGTAAAGATAAACAGAAAGTTAATACTGCAAATACAATTTCAGAATTGACGCTACAAAGAAGATTGGCCTGAAAAGCGTTAACAATTTAGTTAAGCTTATCTATACTCAAAGACAGGAAAGAATTACAAACATTTGATGCTTTTAAAAAACAGAATTTGTTTTAGTGAATATTAGCAATGATAAAATATAATGTATTATATATTATATGAGCTCGAAAAATCCTATAAAAATACATTTATAATGTATAGGGTCAGTGATACTTTGACACGTTATTCTCTTTACATTATAAAATGCTTTACTGCTAGTTAAATTAAAAGATTAAACTTAAACAATTATTAAATTGTTCATATTTCCACGAAAAGTACCCGTAGGAATGACCAGAAACATATGTAACTTTGGAAAATTTGGAAAAGATTTCCAAAACTGAAAATACAAAATCGGTTTGCGCTAGTCTGACATGATTTATACTAATAGAGATTTTTAACATATAGTCCTACACTGGTTTCACAAAATCAATTAAAAGAAAATATTTATTTAGAATCCAATAACGAAACGGGTCGGAAATGTATACAGATAGTATCAAAGAAAATATTTCAAAAATGGATAAAGCTTAAAAGGTGCATCCAGTAATTGCTAACACGCTTCAGGTCGTCAGTCCATCTGGTTGGTTGGCGTCCTCTGATCCGTATTGCTTCTTGTCTTGGTCTCCACTTACGTGTCCTGTCCAAATTCATTTTAGTGACGCGATTTGTTCGATGACTTCTGTTGTTTTTATTGAGACACCCAACATCTAGCGTTCCATAGCCCTCTGAGTCCCACAAATCTTAGTCACTACCTTTTTTGTGAAAGTTAATGGTTCCGCTCCTTAAGTGAGTACTTCTTCTTCTTTAAGTGCCGTCTCCCGATCGGAGGTTGGATATCATCATCACTATCTTTACTATATCTACTGCTGCTCTGAAGAGTTTTATAGAACTGCATTTAAACCAGTCCCTTAAATTCTTCAACCATGACACTCTCCTTCTTCCTATACTCCTTCCTCCTCTTATCTTTTCCTGTGTTATCAGCCTTAGCAGTTCATATCGCTGTCCCCTCATTACGTGTCCCAGATATTGTAACTTTCTTATTTTTATTGTGTTTATTATTTCGCATTATTTGCCCATTTCTCGCAATACTTCCTAATTAGTTTTCTTCTGTGTCCATGCTATTCTAAGCATCCTCCTGTAACACCACATTTCAAAGGACTGTAACTTATTTATGTCCAGCTTTCAAGTCCATATTGCAGTATCGAAAATACGTAGCATCTCAGTGCTCTTACTCTCAGTAAAGTTCTAATCTAGAGTGTGTACAGATAACATAAATTGGTCAAAAATTTTCCGTTTGAGGCATATGGATATATCCGATTTAAATACATAGTTAAATTTACCAAACGCTGTCCAGGCTAATCCTACGGGACGTGAGAGCTAACATGTATATCTCTGCCCAAACGAATTTCATGTCCTAAGTACTTTTACGATGTAGTCTGCACAATATCCCTTCCATCAACAGCAATATTTCGATTTAGCTGCAGATTAGTCATTATTTGCGCCTTGTTCATATTAATCTTTAGTCCAAGCTTTAGTCCGAGCTTCTCTTTATTCATGTTGATACCAGGCTCGTTCAGATTCTTACAAGTATGTTCTAAAAGCGCCATGAATAGCTTTGGAGAGACAAAACATTTGTTTACGAAAAAAAATGGATTTAGATTATTTTTCTTAAATTTTAATTAAGAGAGCAACAATCATTCTCGCCTTAAAAAGAATTGTACTTAATGAAGAAAAATGTGTAGAATATTTTGCGGAATTCAACTAAAACCAATCAATTTTAAAAGATTTTTGTAATAAATGAAAAGGGCATGTTCATTTTAAGATTTTATATTATCCAAATAATTACGAAGGATAAAAAATATAGTTTAGTAGATCGTAAGGTTTTATTATGCAATTCGTAATTTTCTTAAATTTTGCAATGGATTGTGTATTTTATTATCTTTTATTTTATTATATTGACGATTTATGTAATTTCAGTGTTTTTGAATTTTTGTAAGCTTTTTCCATAAAATTGTACAATTTTCAGTGACAATAAAGCATATTTCTATTCTATTCTACACGGCAGCTTTCTATATATTCAATAGTCGTTAAAAATTGTTGAAACATACGTGGTCCTGAGAAATTCACAAACATTGATAAAATATGTATTAGTTTTATGCGAAATTGTAAATGCCTGTAATTGTTAATGAATTAAAAAGTGTAATATAAAAGTGGTGACTCTTATGACGTAAAAACAAGTTACATTTACAAGTACTATTATTGGTTGGGGCTACCATAACCTATAATTTGTAAAACCAGAAATATAATGAAGCAAATGGTTTTCGTCATTAAGGATTAAAGCGAAAAAGGTTGCCAATGTGAGTCCAGAATACTAATGTATAGGACATGAGCCAATACTTACAATCTTAAGTAGTTTTTTTATTGTTTTCTGGGCTATCAGATTCGACGCTTACAATATCTCATCATCAGGCTCCAGTATATAAGTATTTGTTTTAACAAAAACTACGACCGAAAAATAACATGAAACAAACAATGAAGAACCAAATCAAAAATAAAAATTAAAATAGGCAAACAACTATAACATTAATTAAGTAGAGAATAGACAAAATACATGTTAATTAAGTGAGAATTATAACATTAATTAAGTGAGAGAATTGACAAAATATACAATATATTGAGATATAATATATATATAAATAAATATATATATATTTATATATATATATATATATATATATATATATATATATATATATATATAAAGTAGTTAGGTATTATTGACTGATACGTTATGTAAAATAAAGTTTTATTTTGGGATTGCAGTCATTAATAGGGCAGGAAAGTGAAACTCTTTGTTCTTTATCTAGCTTTCGCAAAATTTATTTGCTTCTTCAGGATATGCTAAAATATGGTATCAGTAAATACAATGAAATTAAAATTAAATAGCATTGTATAAAACTAGTATAAAAACTTACAGCATGAGGTTAATCCATTAAATTTTCAAATTTACAAAACATTAACACACTAGATAATTTTAATAAGTTAAGTTTTAATGTTTTGTAAATTTGAAAATTTAATGGATTAACCTCATGTTGTAAGTTTTTATACTAGTTTTATACAATGCTATTTAATTTTAATTTTATTGTATTTACGGATACCATATTTTAGCATATCCTGAAGAAGCAAATAAATTTTGCGAAAGCTAGATAAACAACAAAGAGTTTCACTTTCCTGCCCTATTAATGACTGCAACCCCAAAATAAAACTTTATTTATATATATATATATATATATATATATATATATATATATATATATATATATATATATATATATATATATATATTGTTGTGATATGCAAAATTGAAGAATCAAAATATTAAATGTACGATGAAATCAATAGATCAATGTCAGAGATTATAGAAAATAAAAAAATACTCCGAGCTGCCTGGAATTAACCAAAGGTAATCATAGTCATAAATAATCTTTTGTATAAATATAACAATGAATAGAAGTTAACGATGGTTTTTCACCATAAGCCATAAAGTGTTCCGTAAGCCGGATTTGCGCCATGAAAAGGACAATAAAAATAGTTAATAAATAAATGATTGTTCGGAATATGTAAATACCCAGTAGAAATTAAGTGTCCTTGTAGAAATAATATGAATTAGGAAAGTTTGTAGGTATTTCTGATTTTATGTGGGAGTGGTATGCAAATTTCTGATTGGCCGAGAATTTGGAAAGTGGTGATGGGTGTGTATAATGAGAGGTTGGATGAATGGATAGAGGAGAGGAAAGAGTCGGTTAGTTCCAGTTTCTTAAAGTGAATGGTTGGTTTTCGAGGTGGTATCCAAGATTAGTAAGTGATAAAGAATAAGTTGTGAGTTGGTGAAGTAATTGTGTCCGACGGTAGCTGATCTGGTAAAAATTTGTAAGTAGACTTTTCCTACTTGTATTCTACGTATCGCTGTTTATTTCGGAACGAGAGATTAAGTTTGGCGAGAGGAAAAGAGGCTGGCATCATTGGAAAGGTACGTGCATTCGAAGAAGAGCATTAAAGACACTAAATTGCAATATCTTGTTTAATATTGCCAATTAGGTAGGAGGCTGCTGAGAACTGATAGTTCATTGTGCATAGAACAAGGAATTGGACAACTCAAGGCAGAGGAAGCGTTTCAACGGGAGAAACATTCATAATATATTAAATTTGAGAATTTTGGGTTAAAAAATATTATATTATATTAGTAACGTGTGAATAAGTTGTCCATAGTCGAAGGAGATCAAATTTGTTCTGAGAGGGGACACGGAGCTGTGGAGAGAATTGGATAATTCATACAAATTTTTCTTGGTACAATCGTTATATCAAAATTGCATTAGGAAGGACACTAAATATTATTTGATTTGTTTATGTAGAATAATAAGCTGTAGGTATCTTAGATTGTTGTTGTATTATATTATCCATGCATTATTGAAGGTTCACGTACGTAGAACGAATTTTGTTTGATAAACATTGTATGCTAATAATTTTTGGAGCTTTTAATCAGTTTATTTTATTACATTATTTTCATATCATATTATGTTGTTTTATTTCGTTATTCTTTGGACCTAACCCATCAGCTGTAAAGTATAGATATTGAAGCACGAGTAAAACCTGAGATAACAAAACTGAAAGGTGTGATATAAATCATCAATCAAAAATTTTAATAATGTTTTATATATATTTTTTGTAAAGTTTTAAAATTAAAATTCTAGATATCACATTCATCATCAATCAGCCAATCCCGTCCACTGCTGGACATAGGCCTCCCTCAGTTCTTTCCAGTGTTCTCTGATATCACATTAATATATATATTATATATAATATATATATATATATATATATATATATATATATATATATATATATATATAATGACGAATAGTATTTAGTAGAGTCGAAACATCTGTATAATCTACTAAACAGAAATCAACTTTTGGATAGTTGCACAGTAATTTTAAATGTAAAATAGATCCAACAGAGTAATGTAACAGTAAGTCCTAAGTTATCTAAGTGTAAATTCAGTTGCAAGTTGACTGTAAATTATTCTGTAACACATGCTGTGAACATTTGCTATTTTCCGTACAAATTTTGAAATTTTTTTGTAGTAATCCATTTCAAGAGACAATATAACAACTGCCATAATTTCTAATTAAATAAAGGGCAACAAATTTACGTGGGTACTTAGAGAACTCGCTTGCGTTTTGTTCCGGACTAATCTAGATTTAAACAACTTCATACAAGACCGGAAAGCAAGTTGTTAAGATGATATCCGCGTCCCAAGACTTACAATTGTAAACTAGCTATAGCAATTACATCTTCTTATGTTTTATCTTGCTAAATGCGAATTATTCGTGGGTTATTACATGTGTTTTGCATGTTAATGTATAGTAACAACACACTACTACCAAAGAGCAATATATTATTATGACATACTATTTTAATATATTTTATTAAATATCTACATATAGTTCCAAATATAAATAAAAAAGTGTGACTAAAGGAAATAGAAAAGATGGAAAACGTTTATACAGATACAAAAGAATAGCGAAAATTAGATCTGAAAATCAAATTGTCTTAATTTCACCTGAAATGAAAAAAAAAAGCGAAAAAAAGTGTGACTTATTAATAAAATTAATATTCTATAAATGAAAATGAGAACTCTTGCATTATACAAAAAAAAATAATTACGAAATATATAGATAAAAGATAATTATTCTCGTAAATTCAAAATCTACTATTAAAATAATCAAGAAAGAAGACTGAACATTTATACTAATAAATATATATATATATATATATATATATATATATATATATATATATATATATATATATATATATATATATATTATATATATATATATATATATATGTATATATGTATATATAAAAATATATATATATTTATATGTATATATATATATATATATATATATATATATATATGTATATATATATATATGTATATATATATATATATATATATATATATATATATATATATATTGTTCAAAGTTGCTTAATGTATTTATACGAAATGGCTTTAAGTTCTTGTTGAAAAACTTTGTTACTTATTAAAATTTTTTAAGTTCGTTAAAAATACCGAGATGTCATTTTAGTTCATTAAAAAATAGACATACATGGCTTCTCCAATCTTATTTCTACATCATATGCAGCATGTGTCTTTATGAACAGATTATATCGATATAACAATTTCTTGTTCTTCCATATGCGTTAAATCATGAGTAACCGTTCAATCATAACCGTTGAAGTATCAAAAAGTACATTAACTATTTCGAAGATTTACCTATAGACCGATTTTCTGCGATTTACAAGAGGTGATCTACATCGACTACTTGGAGAAGGGCAAAATGTTTAAAGGGTTTCACTACGCCAAATTATTGGGCTTACTGAACACCGAACTGCAGAAAAAACGATCCCATTTGGCGATAAAAATTGCTTTTTTTTGACCATAATAACGCACCGGATCCTACCTTCGCCGTTGTCATGGTAAAATTGATAGAACTGTGCTACTAACTGTTGTCCCATCCACCGTATTCTCCAGATTTGACTCCGTGTGACTTCTTGAAAAAAGCGCTCACCGAGCAGAAATTTAAGTCGAATGAGGACTTAATTGCCGCCACGGAAGCGTACTTTACAGACCTCGTCAAAAACGTATTTTTCACACGGGTTAAAGAAGTTGGAGCTTCACTGGGTCAAATGTATCGAGCGAAAAGACTATGTTAAGAAATAAAACGCCACTTTTCCAAAATTTTCATTTTTCTTTTGTAGGCTAAGTACTTAGCGGACCGCTCTAGTATGCCCTCTATTATTATTAAGTAAACTAACCCAGTTGTGTAGAATAAGTATATGAGAATAATTTTCTAACCTGGCTTAGATATGGCTATATTAGATATGGCTTCTAGTCATATATTACATGGCTATCAAATTTGTTATATATTATTATTATTGATTAAAATTAACAATAATATCTATGATTAAAACGTCAAAATAGAAAACCGAAAATCATGTAAAGGCAACATAAAAATGATAGCTTCATGAACAAACTGGAAATTTTTTTTAAAGATGTGTAGAGAAAACGAAAAGAAAAGAAAAAACAAAATTATAAGGGCCAATAGCGTTCTACTAATTCTACTAAGGACTGAAAACTATATAAAAAGTATAGCTAGGAAATAACTAGAAGACCCTATAATATTAAAAGACGTAATAAAGGATCAAAATTTAGCCACACCATAGAAAAATTCCTCAAGCAACGGAAATATTAATATGATATTCTACATAAAAAACTTAACAACTAGACCAGTCGTCAGAGATTTAACCTCTAAAATTATTTGAACGCTAAATTTTGCCGAGAATATCAATTTTGGATCCCCAAAAAATATGCAAAAAAGTTTACCTTTTCCCCTAAGGCTCCTCCTGAAACCCCCCTCGTATGGGGGTGCAAACGTAAGAATAGTTTCAAATAAAAAGTGTAGCTGTGTTAATTTTGAACAAAAATGTTTATTAGCACTGTGCAGAATTAATCGTTCTCTCTGAAACAACGCTTGAAGCGGCCGGTGATTTTGAATTTTATCACTTCCATTGAGCGGTCACTATGGAATTCATTGATACAGCCCAATCTTCAAAACATATAGCCTTATATTTTGGTTTTTTCAGTTTTTAAGATATACCTAAAACACGATGAATTTAAACATTCACATCACAAAACGATGGCACGTCGCAGGAATTGCTTTCACGAAAACGGTATTAGATGAAATTGGTAGTTGAAGTTGTATGATTTCGAAAAACGTACTTGTGTAATCAAAACAAAAAACAATTTTAAAACGTTTTAGGTCATTTTTAATGTGAAATTTTCAATTTATATTTGATGCCAAAACTCAAAACCGAAATTTTAGTCTATATGTTTTGAAAATTTACGTCTAATAATGAAAATTCCATAGCGACCGGTCAATGGAAGTAATAGAGTTTATTGATCTTTGAATAATGAAATGATGAATGATCTTTGACTTTGATGAAAATCGCTTACGTATTTATTTATTTATTTAACACCTTTATAGATACTGAGTTCATTTGAGGCAAAATGCAAAAACTGCATACGAAAGCGGCTTTCTTTGCCTTTAAAACGCATTTTGATTTTTGTCGATGGGACATTACGATCAAATTAACATTAAAATTAATGGTAAAAGGGGCGATCGATATACATAATATATTGCATAAACATAACTGGTACTGGGCCACCAAGTGTATACGACAAATAATATGAATCAGTCGAAGAAAAAGCAATTGAAGGGATGGCCGGTGTGATCTATTGCAAAGTATCTACTGTATATCAAAATCTACTTCAAAGTAAAATACCGCCAATGTCACACCAGAGACGTCGTAATAATAAAGGCTTTCGACAGAGAATAAGAAAAACAATACTAAAAAAAGGGGTGTACAAAATAGATATAAAGTTCTGGTAATGGCGACTTAATGAGAAAATGGATAACATCCAATAATCATAAGATCACGACAAAATATTTATCCCATAAGTATGCAGAAATTATGACTTAAGAGTATGCTTTAATACTGTTCGTTTATATAACCACAGATAAAAACTGTACTCTACATCAATGCATAAAAACATATATATATATATATATATATATATATATATATATATATATATATATATATATATATATATATATATATTGTCATACTTTTTCTTTCCCAACCAAAGAAAAATAAATAAAAATATCCATCGGAATAAAATTTTAAGATAACATTATAAACAAAAATGTATATAGTAATTTAAGATAAGATTTAGTGTAGATAAGAATAGAAATTTTTTCCGTTTCAAACAAAATTATCAAAAAACCTTTGTTTAGAATTAGAAGACATTTTACCTGTCTTAGTTAATCTTTTCATTGTTTGTATAGTCGAGTATTAAATGACCATATTCTAATCTTTTGAAATATGTATAAATTGTGTATTGACAAAACCAATTTTAAAGTAAGCTATTTAGTTTTTCTCTGAAACCGAAATTAGGCTTTTCCAAAATCATGGTAAACACAATTTGAGCTTTTGATTGGACGGTCGTTTTTAAATGGGAATTTGTGAGCCGATCAGGAGACCGGAGGAGTTAGTTATATTTTGGTCATCGAAAGGAAACAGTCGTTTGTCTCAAGATAGGGTGTGGTTCGTGAGTTTGGATACTGGCGTAACGAAAAGAAGTGAATAGTTTGCAGAAGGAGATAACAAGTAGATTAAAAGAGGTTCTTGTATCTACCGTGGGCATTTTATAAAGTATATGTGAAAGTATTCTTACGGCATCAAGTTGACAAAAGGAGGTACTGGTGTCATAAATAAGTAGCTGAGTTTGGAGAAGTGAATCAGGTGTTTTTTGTGTAGTCTGCAGGAGGTTTGCAGAGACGTTAAGAAGGAGCCGAGGTGCCAAAGAGGAGAGATCACATCGTTGAGGAGACTGGACTTTTCTGGGTATGTTCCAACATACAACTCAAGAAGAAAATAAGCTGTAAGTGTTTGTACAATTGAATTTTATATCTGTGAAGGATTTTTTTGACATCATGGTCATTAGCATTCAAATTTAAGAACTGAGGTTTTGTTAGGCTAATCAAAAGTTTAAAGTTTTGTTGTTTCTTGTTTCAAGTAAAGAAAATTTTAAGTAAAATTGGTTTTCACGTAATATAAATGTATGTAGCTTTATAATCTTATTATTATAAAAATTTGATTTATTTTCTTGTATGCTGATTGATAAGATAACGACAGAATTTAATAATTGTTTTATTCGTTCATATAAAATAACGAAACGTAAATCTTTGTAATATAATATATTTGTATTCTTATCCTTTCTTCTCCACCCCGATAAAAGACAACTAGAAAATCTTTCGAATCCATCGAACACAGGTAATATAAGGATTATTTTACTTTTGATAACAAATAAGTTATAATTCTTTTTTATTGGCTCAATAAACTAAGATTAAAGTCAAAATAAACAATCATAATATATATATATATATATATATATATATATATATATATATATATATATATATATATATATATATATATTTATATTAATATATAGTAAAAAAGGCATAAAAAGAACGAAAAATACCCCACCTTGGCAATTATACACATACTATACTAAGGAACATAGTATGTTTTTCGTCATAACATAATATGGTCCGTAGTTAATAGGGAAAGGTTAGGATGAAGCACCTGCAGTGCATTAACTTTAAAATATTCAAACTTAAGAAAAGTAGGTATTGAAAATATATTTATGCAATGGGTACATAAAGAAAAATTTAAAATAAGACTTATTGTTAGGTTATTTTCAAATATCGATTTTAAAGATTCTAAAAATATTGACGATTAGTGAGACATATAGTTAACTAACAAAAAGTTTAGTCAAAAATCGCTCATAAAGGTTATAATTAAAAGGATTAAAAATTTTAGGAAATAATATTTAACTTAGTTTTGCTTTTTTGGAAATTTATACCACTATTCTTATATTTTTAAAGGAATTTACTGACATTTCTAACTTAAATCACTTGCAGCAACTGCACCATGTCTTTATTACCCGATAATTCTCCCAAGATCTCCAAACGTGGTGGAACATAAACCACAATCGCACAAAGTCTTAGTTAAGTTGATATCGGAGTGTAAGTGCAGTTGAGTCAGCACCGATTGCAAAACGCTTCTCCCGCTCTCGTCGCCAATCCCGCATCCTTTCCCGTAGCAAATCCAGCGAATAATATCCGGCAGCAAGGACTGAGTTTAGGTTCCTATGCAATTCATCAGCGTTCGCAGGAAAACGTGATTGCGGAGCAGCAATTAATTTCGCCTACAGCTGCAGGCTTCGAGACTGCGAACTTTGATTCAACGGTCACTTCTGGCTGACTTTAACCTTTACCGGAATTATTATTGATGATTTTGCGGCAAATATGTGTCTATGAAGGTGTACGACGTCGCTTTGAGCTGTGAAAGCTTTACTAAAGTATTGATGGTCGAGAGCCAGATAAGTTTATTTATGTGCTAATATGAATTTAAATGATTGATATTTAACAAGGCGTTAAAACATCACTTAAAGTACATTATTGATAAAAATTCTTTATGTACCTTTAACAGCCCAGATAGATAGTAATATTATTTCCAGTAATATATGTTCATACTTTAACTAACTATGATCTGTAATTTTTCGATTAATTTCTTTCCTGACTTGAGCCAATATTAATCCCACATAGAATTTCTTGTCCGACCTTCCCCACCAAGCTTTTTGGTTTTCCTATTTTCGAATTTAGCATTAAAAGCCCTTTGTGCTCTGCTATAAAGGATAACGATAATAAAAGCTCTTTGTTAATACCAAGCTTTTGTAAGATTTATTTATTTCATCAGGATATGATAAAATAAATTTAAATAAATTCTTTAGTAACACAATCAAATTAAAATAAAAGAATATTGTATAAAATAAACAGAAAAACGTACAAGACGCGGTTAGTCCATAATTTATTTTTCCCTATTAAATTAATTTTAAACTTTTTAATCTCTTATAGAAAGTTCATGGTTAAATAAATAATTTCTTCTTCTTCTTCCATTTATTGGCTTGCATACTCGTGCAGCGGCCAGCGCATTTGGTAGTACTGCACCTCGTCTTGCTAAGTAATGCTGCAACAGCAAAGAACTTTTTTTTATAAATAACGGTAAACTTCAATAATTTCAGTAAACAAATATAGTACAAGTTCTTTCCAGACTTTAGCTAAAAAATTACTTTTTTATAAGGATACTCAAGGTAATTTGAAATAAACTTAATATTCTTTGCACAAACTAGTTCGGTGGCATGACCGCCATGGTATCCTCATACCAGTCAAGCCTCGAATAAATAAAATATTTTGAAATTAAATTTATGCCAGAGAGACACTCGTATTATATTATACTGTTACGATAAATATACTGGCCTAACTTTTATGACTAATTATTCTGTTTTATTGTAGAAATTTCGGTGGAAGTCTAGAACCAAAATTATGGTGAATGAGCCGGCCAAGCTTCTCGATCTTTCGATGCTGTTCTAGTATATCAGGATTTCGTATATAAATACAACATTTTTATATGGAGGACAGTTAATTCTCAAGACCCGCGCACGCGAATTTGTTACGTACGGATATAATAAATTATTGTAAGATAAGTTAAAATAAATAAAGAAATAAATTAAATCCGTAAGTGTTATAAATATTGAACCTTTTAATAAATTCACAACAAATGGTGTCAGAGTGAGATCGAACATAAATTAGACTTATAATAATAATACAAGTGAATATAAAATAAATTGTGAAAATGGCTACGATTTATGAGCTGACAGTGACTAATTTAAGAAGACATCTTGAAGACAGAGAATTATCTTCCACCGGAAAAAAGGCTGAGTTAGTCCAACGACTAAAGAACGCTTTGCTAGAAGAAGGACTAGATCCAGAGACTTATATATTTGAAGACAAACATGATGCTGTCATCTCGTCGATTTCGAAATTGGAGAACAAAGTATCCGGCGACATCGCTTCTTTAGAAAGCAAAGTTTCTAACGAGATTTCTTCGCTGGAAAGCAAAGTCTCTGCTAACATCTCTTCGGAAATCTCTAAAGTCACTTCTGAGATGTCTGCCCTCGACGATAGAATATCTTCGTTAAAAAATCAAGTTGCTGCCGATATGTTGGCCTTCGAAGAAAAGATGAAAGAAATGGAAAGGAAGATGGAGGAAACAGGGACAGCAGAGAGAGGTAACAATCCGATTACAGTGGAGATAAAAGAAGACGAGACGAAATGTAAGTTGGAGACACGGCCGAAATTTGAAGGAAGTGGAGGTTCTATTCATGTTAAAGTCCCAACTTTCGATGGAAAATCGTCATGGAACAACTACATGAAACAGTTCGAATCAGCCGCAAGAGCAAATGGATGGTCTGAAAAAGAAAAGGCGGTAAACCTGACTATCGCTCTTCGAGGAGATGCCTTAGATGTGCTTCAGACCATAGCCGTAGAGGAGACCGATGATTTCGAACAACTGAAGAAGAGGTTAAATATGCGATATGGCCACGAACATTTGGAGCATGTATATCAGTCACAGCTTAAAAATCGTAGACAGAAGAAAGATGAGGCTCTTCAAGAATATGAGGTAGATATTGCCAGATTAGTACGATATGCTTATCCAACAGCTCCCGAAGACATGATGGAAAAATTGGCCGTTCAAACGTTTATTGATGGTCTTCGTGATCATGAAATGCAGAGAACACTGCGATTAGCACGTCACAAGACGCTGGTTGATGTCCTATCCGCCGCCCTCGAATATGAGTCAGCTACGCAGGCCTCTGGCGGTTACAGTAAAGTTAGGACTGTAAAAGAGGAAGGAGATGAAGATAAACTTGACCAGCTCTTTAATTTGATGAAAAGCATGACATGCAAGAAAAAGAAGACCATAAAATCAAGAAACTCACCATCAGGAAAACCAGAACGAGTCAACCTTAGGGGGGCAGCTTCGACCCGGAACTCTTCCAAAGACCCTCTTATACTAATAGCTTCTTTGAAATGTCGTGAAGATAGTGTATATGTAGATGGAGACATAAATGGTAAAAAGCATACGTTGTTGGTGGATACCGGAGCGACCAGAACCATTATACGCCCGACAGTTATAAACAGCCGAAAGAAACTGTTACCAACGAGGTTGCGACTTCGGACCGCTACAGGTGAAAATGCCAACATTCATGGAGAAATCCAGGTACAATTGGGGATTGGAGCAGAAAAGTTTGTCCATACTGTTATAGTTGCTGACATCGAAGAGGATGTTATATTAGGAATGGACGTAATGAATATGCATGGATTCCAATTGGATTTTAAGAATAAGGTAATCAAAGTTGGCAACGAGGAAGTATTTCTCCATCCACATAATGACAACACTGTGCAAGCAGCCATTACAGAAGATACAGTCGTGCCTGCGAGAAGCGAAACGATCATAGTAGCGCGACTACAGGGAATTGTAGACGAAGGGAGACCTGTTATGATGGAGCCTTGGAACCACGACGATGAGGTTGGCCGTGGAATCATAATTGGAAAGGAATTGGTGACTTCGGCTAAAGAAATTCCTGTGAGACTTATCAATGTCAACGACTACCCAGTGACCATAAAGAAAGAGACAAAAGTAGGAACTTGTGTACCTGTGACATCCATAATTCGTCAGGCGACAACATCTGATAATTCCAACGACAAATTCGACCAAATGGTTGCAGTTGCAGGACAGTCTCTAAACCAGATGGAGAAAAGGAAATTAAGGGAATTTCTTGGGCAGTATCGTGATATTTTCGTACCGAAAGGAGGAAAGACGGGAAGAACTACCGTTGTTAAGCATAAAATTGATACTGGTAATGCTAAGCCAATTCGTCAAACAGCTCGACGATTACCACAGGCGAAAAGAGAGGAAGCTGAAACGATTGTTCAGGAAATGAAGAAAGACGGGGTGATAGAACCTCCTACGAGCCCATGGGTCTCTCCGGTGGTCCTGGTTAAGAAGAAAGACGGAACGACGAGGTTCTGTGTGGATTACCGTTTGCTGAACAACGTTACCAAGAAAGATAGTTATCCTCTGCCTCGGATCGATGACACATTGGACACATTGGCTGGAAGTAAATTGTTTTCCACTTTAGATTTGAAGTCTGGATACTGGCAGGTAGAAATGGACCCAGTAGATAAAGAAAAGACAGCCTTCACCACAGGATCTGGATTGTGGCAATTCAACGTTATGCCATTTGGACTTTGTAATGCTCCTGCGACATTTGAGAGGCTTATGGAAAATGTGTTGAGAGGGTTATCTTGGAAAACATGCCTGGTTTATTTAGATGACATAATCGTCTTGGGGGAGACATTCGAAGATCATTTGAGGAATTTAGAAAACGTTTTTAATCGACTTAAAGCTGCCCAATTGATGCTAAACCCCAAGAAGTGCCAGCTATTTCAAGGTAAAGTCAATTATCTGGGTCATATAGTCAGTAAAGAAGGAGTGGCCGTGGATAAGGGAAAAATCGATTCCATTAAGGAATGGCCAAAACCAACTGACAAACATCAAGTGAGAAGTTTTCTTGGATTATGTACTTACTACCGGAGGTTTATTAAGAAGTTTGCAGATATCGCTAAGCCATTAACGCGACTTACAGAGGAAGCAAGAGAATACCGCTGGGATATAGACTGCCAAAATGCCTTTGAGACCTTGAAAAAGCATTTAATAACAGCACCAATTTTAGGGTATCCACTGCCAGAAGGAGAGTTCATCTTAGATACAGATGCAAGTAATGTGGGAATTGGAGGAGTGCTGTCTCAGATTCAAGGAGGACAGGAACGAGTCCTCGGATATTTTAGTAAAGTTCTTTCAAAACCTGAGCGGAATTATTGCGTCACGAGAAGAGAACTTCTGGCAGTAGTGAAATCAGTAGAGCACTTCTATCAATACCTCTATGGAAGAAAGTTTCTAATCCGAACCGACCATGCCGCCCTTAAGTGGTTGATGCAGTTTAAGAATCCAGAGGGTCAGATAGCCAGGTGGATCGAACGACTCCAAGAATACGATTTTAAGATTGAGCACCGGGCCGGAGTTAGCCACAGAAACGCTGATTCTCTTTCCAGAAGGCCATGCTCAGCAGAGTGTTCCCACTGCAACAAAACGGAATCCAAGGAAGCAGCAGTGCTAAGAACGACGATTGTCAACGACGACTGGACGCCTACTAAGATCAGGGAAGAACAAGAGAGAGATCCAGTTATACAGAAAATCCGAAAATGGAAAGAGGAAAACCGTCGACCACCTTGGCAGGAAATATCAAACCTATGCTCAGTAGTTAAGACGTATTGGGCCCAGTGGGACTCATTTATCATCGAAGATGGCTTGCTTAAACGAGTCCTGGAAAATGATGACGGTTCAGAGAAGAGAAGACAGTTGGTGATCCCAAAGAGCAGAATAGCCGAAGTACTTCGTCAGTTACACGACAGTCCATCGGGAGGGCATTTTGGTGTAAGGAAAACCCTTCAGCGAATTCGGGAACGGTTTTATTGGATGAACAGTTCCGACGATGTAAAAGACTGGTGTAAGAAATGTACTATTTGTGCCACGAGTAACGGGCCTTACCGAAAAAGGAGAGCTCCTATGAGACAATATAATGTTGGAAGCCCGTTTGAAAGAATAGCTTTGGACATTGCAGGGCCATTTCCAGAAAGTGAAAATGGGGGCAAGTACATGTTGGTAGTAATGGATTACTTCACTAAGTGGGTCGAGATTTATGCACTTCCAGACCAGAAGGCCGCCACCGTTGCAGATAAGTTGATCCAAGAATATATCAGCCGATTTGGAGTGCCTTTGGAGATCCATAGTGACCAAGGCAGGAACTTTGAAAGTGATCTATTCCAAGGAATATGTGATAGACTAGGCATGAAGAAAACAAGAACTACCGCGTATCATCCGCAATCGGATGGTATGGTAGAACGAATGAATAGGACAGTTGGCAAGTATTTGACAAAGATGGTGTCCGATCATCAGCGAGACTGGGACCAATACCTTCCGTTCTTCACAATGGCCTACAGATCTGCTGTTAACGAATCAACGGGCCAGACACCAGCCAGAGTCCTATTCGGACGCGAAATGCGACTACCTTGTGATCTAGAATTTGGGTGTCGACCTGGAGAAGATGTAGCAGGTGAAGATTATGTGATCAAATTACGAAGAAGAATGGACGATGTACATGAGTTGGTCCGTTCCCACCTTCAGATCGCTAGCGACCGAATGAAGAAACGGTACGATACACAAGCCGAAAAGGGTTGCTTTAAGAAGAACGACAAAGTATGGCTGTATAATCCCAAGAAGCGAAAAGGTTGTTCTCCCAAATTGCAGCAGTTTTGGGAAGGTCCATACCTCATCATGGAGAAGATCAACGATGTCATCTACCGAATAAGCAAGATTCCGAGGGGAAAGCCGATGATAGTACACCATAACCGGCTGGCGTCTTTCGAAGGTGACCACGACGTAGATGAAGAAGTGGAAGTAAACCAAGTCCAAGACGTGTCTGACCTCACGTTTGAGGAATTCATGGGTGCCTATGGAGGTACCGGTAAAGCAAGACATGGTGTTACCACTGAAGAAAAGCAAGATCTACTCGCGCTCCCCGATGACTACTCGCTGGCCCTTACCATCCCGGCCAGTATCAAAGACGCACCAGGGTTGGCATCCGTCTTTCGAAGGAAGTTTGGTCGAGTTGCAGAACTTCAATGCCAGGTGCCAGCTCCCGGTAAAACCTTGAAACTCCAAGATGCATCACGTTACCTTTTCTACCTGGTAACAAAAGACACTGCCCGTGACCAACCTACCTACCGAGATGTGTGGGAAGCCTTACTTCAATTGAGAGAGCACGTACTAGAGTCCGACGTGCAAAAGTTAGCCATGCCAAAGTTGGAGTGCCGCCAATTAGATTGGAGGGTTATCCGAAATATGGTGGAGGAGATCTTTAAAGACACCGAAGTCCAGGTGTTAGTCTGTTGCAATCCGCATAGTTACTGGTGCGGAGAGAAAACCGTCCCTTGTCATTTTTATACAACTGGAAGTTGTAAAAGAGGGTCCAGTTGCCGATACCAGCATACAGTTCCGGTTTCAGTCCCGACAAGGTTCCAGGAGGAACCATCTTTTAAGAGGGGGGCAATGTTACGATAAATATACTGGCCTAACTTTTATGACTAATTATTCTGTTTTATTGTAGAAATTTCGGTGGAAGTCTAGAACCAAAATTATGGTGAATGAGCCGGCCAAGCTTCTCGATCTTTCGATGCTGTTCTAGTATATCAGGATTTCGTATATAAATACAACATTTTTATATGGAGGACAGTTAATTCTCAAGACCCGCGCACGCGAATTTGTTACGTACGGATATAATAAATTATTGTAAGATAAGTTAAAATAAATAAAGAAATAAATTAAATCCGTAAGTGTTATAAATATTGAACCTTTTAATAAATTCACAACAATACGTTAATGATAACTAGTTTTCGATTGTTTAATGCATGCGTTCTTTAAACTATAGAATGTTATGAAATATATAATTTGTCGCAAATAAATTTTGCGAAGGCTTGGTATTAACTATTATTACAATTTAACTTATCCCGCCCGTTGCGATGAATGACTGCAGCCCCAAAATAAACTACTCACATTGATCATTTTTATAATGCTAGAAAGTGATAAAAAAATTAAGTAAATTTGTTGTATTAGAATTGTTTTTAATCATAGTTTTAAAAATGCTTATTTATCGTCTGTTGGATATTAAAATATGCTTAGTTTGTAGCATTTTCGTTTTACCACGTATATCATAAAACACTGAAAAGGATTCTTAATCTTTTTGCGTCTCCGAGATTGATAACATTTTTAGTCTATTTATAATAAACAAATTGCTTTTGATCGTTGTTTGGCCTAGATATTTACATTTACATTTGAGGATGATGTCACTTCGCGATGGAGCGCCGTAAGAATCAGACGCTTTCATTGTAGAAGTCCGAATTTAGTCATCGGAACTTCGATGTTGGTAGCCGGGGGAGAACAATTTAGAGTCTAAACGGAGAAAAATCGTTTGCGTTTTGAAAACCAGCAAAATTTCACTTAATTCCGTGAATTTTTATGATAAGAAGGTGATTTGAGCTCAACATGCCATGTGGCAATCTTTGTTAAGTGAGTTAACCACCGTTTTGTTGGGAGCTGTATCCTGTGTCAAGGTATTTGATAACAGCGTCCTAGAGGCTAAGTAAGTCGACATGGTTTTAAGGGGAAGATAAGCAGCCAAGTTTTAAAGAATCACTTATTGTTATCATCCAGGATAACCCGAAGCGAAGGTATGGTATTTAATTTGATTTCTCCTAGGATTTGTCCAGCCTTAATTTTGTGACTCCAACGGGCCGAATCGAGATTGTTTTAAAGTTAGTGGGATAATGTTTTTATTCAAATGTAAAGTAACAAACTTTTTTAATAATTTAATAAGAAAAAATTAGCCAGTGAAACAAGTAGTTTTGTAAATTTTTTCTAAATAAACAGTTTTCTTTAATACAATAAGATTTGCTCCCATGTCGATTTAAAAGTTTATAAATAAATGTATTCCATAAACCATAAAGTTTTATGAATCAGCTAATTGTCATATTTTAGTTTTTTTAAATCGACCTTTGATAATTAATTTTAATAATTCAGAAAAGTTGGGTAGTTTCATTTTGACATATGACAGTTAGTGCATCTTTTTTGCCATTTGGTACATACCCATAGTTTTTTAAAGTCCTTTGGTAAAAGGTCGACTCAGTCAAAAGAAAAGATAGATGGGAAGGCCTAAAGAAGAAGCAAGTAAGTGAAGAACTGATAGAAGCAACAAAGAGTATATACATGAAAACAACAAATACAGTAAGAATATTAAGTATACAGTCAGAACTATTTGAAACAACTCAAGGAGTTAGACAAGGGGGAACTCTCAGCTCCGTGATATTCTTAAATGTAATAGATAAGATAGTGAAAGAATGTAAAAAAACATTCAAGAAATACTGCATCGGTTGGAACAGAATGCAAATGATAAACGCTGAGATGTGTATATTTGCAGACGACATAGTATTAATTGCGGAAACTGCAGAAAAACTGAAATACAACTTAGAGAAATGGAACCTAGAAGCAAGCAAATACAACTTAAACGTAAACATCGAGGACGATCTTAACAACAGAACAGAAAACACAGGAAAACTATTCCAAGCACTAAATAGAGCATTCCTTAATAACAAAGAAATATAAACAAAGAACAAGATGACAATTTACAAAACAATATATACACCTACAGTGACATATGGAGCAGAAAATTGAATATTAAACAAAAGACATCAGAGCAGAATTCAGGCAGCAGAGATGAAATACCTCAGAAGAACGATCGGAGTAAAAAGAACTGATAGAATCAGAAATGAAGAAATAAAAGAAAGACTCAAAATCAAACCGATACTCGACTCAATCAAGGAGAAAAAATTGGCTTGGTTCGGATATCTAATCCGGATGGACAATAATAGACAAGTAAAAAGAGTGTGGGACGCCAAACCAGGCGACATAGGGAAAAACAGAAGATTCTTCTTCTTCAAGTGCCGTCTCCATCAATGGAGGTTAGCGGTTATTGTGGCAAACGTTTGTCTATCTTAACAGAAGATTAAGACCCATTAAAGAATGGAACATCTCACAGATACTGCAGAGTAAGGGTATGACTTGGCAGGCAGCAACACAGATTGCATCCAATAGGAAGGAATGGAGAAAGTTCGTTAAGAGCTAGGACACTTCAGAAGACTATAAAATATTGTAATTTAATGACTTGTATTATAAACGGCCCAACACCGAAAGGTACAAATGGGTCTACTGATTAAGTAAGTAAGTAAGTAAGTGGTAAAAGGTTCAGGTTAAAGTTTATTAATAAATTTAAATTTTTTTTTGGAATAACTGTTTATGTACAATAAAAATAAATATGTAATTTTTCTCTTAAACTAGGAATTTAAAAAAATGATTTCTTTTTAAAAGATATTCACCCTTAAAATTATTTAGTAAAAAAAAACATTTCTTACATTTCGTATTTAGTTCTCCCAGTCCCCAAAAAAAAAAAAGAATCCTTACCCACAACCTTGCTCTCCAACCAAAACACGAGCAGCCGTTCGCAAACCTTTCAATTTATTTGCTTACCCTATCTCCAAGCCCAGTGATTGTTCGGTTCCCACTATAAGCTGTGCTTCCCATCTTTATAAAATATGTACAATTTATTATATTTTGAATAGACGCAACAAAGATTATTTTATTTATTACTTGAATGTCTAAATCAATTTGTGTTATTATGTTACTCCTGACCTAGTAGGTTTCTTTATAATTAAAAATATTTCAGATAAAATTCCAACATTAACAATAATGAACTATGGGATTGGGAGAGTTTCAAAGTATGTCTTGAAGAGAGAATCAACATGGCAATAATGCTACAAAACTCAGAGCATTTAGATGAAAAAGTTGTGCACAATATCCAAGCAAACTCCTAAGCTAAAACCTAGGGTAAAAGGAAATAATTATCCAAATGCAATAAGAAAAATAATAAGCGAAAAATAAAATTAAGAAGAATATGGCCACAAACTAGGATTCATTAAGATACGACCAGATTAAAGAATGCGAGTTCACAACTCAAAAAGAATTAATTATTTTTGCGGAACACTGCAAAAAACTATAATGACTAATTATCCACTCTCCACCTATTAGACTAGAGAATGGTAATTAAACCAGGAGCAATAAAGAAAAAGCAGACGATTGAAAACACATTCAAACGCAATAAACGATAACACGGTGAATAAAGTTAGGAAGAATCGGTTCAAGTAGAAAAAGTAATAAAACCAACACTCTTTAAAACACTAACGGCTAAAAAAAGGATATGTAAACCCAAAAACTCTACTATGGGCAATGATTTAATTACTGCTGAGTTACTAAAAAACCTACCTCGTAAAGCTATTGTGAAACTTACTAATCTTATTGATGCCTTTAGATTAATGCATGTACCCAGATTATGGAATGACAGCGAAAGTATATTGATTGCTAAACCAGAAAAACCTTTTAATGGAGTGTCTTTATACAGACCGATATCACTACTTCCTCTTATATTGAAACAAAAATTAATTACTTTCTCTAATAACAATTATTCAAACAAAAAATTTGATTTTCACACATTAGTTTGGCTTCAGAAATAAGCATGAGGGGAACTTACGAAGTGCACAACAAATATTATTGAAAAATCGTTAGAAGAAAATGAGTTATGTTCTACTATATTTCTTGATATTGCTCAAGCGTTCAATATAGTATGGCATGAAGGTTTGATATATCAAAAAATTTTATTAAAAATCCTTTATAAAAGGTATATCATTTAAAAAAAAAACCCAATCGGGCTATATCAACAAAACTAGGTGGGTATACATGTATTGAGCCACTAAATATGTGGGTAAAAACCCGTTAAAAATTTTTTTTTTAATTTGATTTACATTATATGGTGATACATTCTATGATGTTAAAGTTACCAGTGGATTTGGTAACATGGCGACGTATGACTCCGCGTGAAGTTGCTGGTCCTGAGACGATGTGTCTACGAGGACCTGATGAAAGCTCCTGGTGGACCTGATGGCTTATACGATACTACGACCTATTTGAACTCATGTTAGCCAACTCTGGATGCCAAGAAAAGTATTATAGAAATAATCCAAAAATTTCAGAATAAAGTACTGAGAAACATGGTGAATACTCTTTAGTACATGAGGAACAGAGAACCCCATAGAGATCTGGGTATAAAAACTATGTCTACAGTTATCAAAAACAGGACATAAAGTCATGAAAAATGACTCTATAGTCATGTGATTCTTAAAGATCTCCAGTTACTTGACAACAAAGCAATACTGAAGAATTAGTTTAAGTGATAGTGAAGAAGCAGAGCATGGTGCTTTTGCATGTAGAGCATATTAACATAAACATAAACTCTTCATTTTAGGTAACTTGCGTAACTTAGAATAGATTAAAATTACTTATTGGTCAGCTATGACCCGACTGTAAATGTAAATAATAATAAAAAACATTGGTATAAAAAAAAACTAATAAAAAGTATGGAATTCTTTCTCTGATTGTGTGTTGTTACACCGTTATAAGTACAATACATATTTTATAATTCCTTATCTAACTAATCTAACTAATCTAAACTAAGTAAGTACCACACGGTTACACTTACCAATATAATATACCTTTAAAAATGATACCTACTAATTTCTTTGATATTGATTATTGTACACTTCTGTTGACCATTTATCACTTGACCACATATCACTTAAAGATTTGTAATTTAATGCTGTCTGTGTCTAACAATACAATCGCCATCTATATTTACATCTTTATGAAAATAAGATCTGAAAATTTTTGCTTTTTGCTTGTGAAGTGATCAATTGTATACAATTTTCTCAACTTTTTGTATTAAATTTACCTCTATAACTAAATTTTAAGTCCTAAATGTCATGTGCTTAATGAATATTGGTGGTGACTATATGACTAACGTGCCTTATTTATAAGTAATTGTATAGCAAACTCTAAACTTGATTTGTTACAATTGCTCTATATGTTTATTATTAACAAAATACAAAGCTCCTGGTTCTAATAATTTCGCTGCCAAAATTTTTAACAATTTCGGCTACATGCTATTAAAACACTTGCATAAGTTACCAACTGAAATCTGAGAATTTTATGTAAGAGAAATCTGAGAATTTTATTTTTTGACAAACCGCACATATGACTAAAAAAATTATTATTTAATGATTGTATTTTAGGTTTTAGAACACGCAGACTTTTTATAAAGAATAACTTTTTCATAAAACTAAAACTAAACCTGGCCAATAATAAGAAAGAGAAGGAGAAATATAAAATAACAAATATTGTCGAAGACTTCTACACATCCTTACACCCCTACAGCTCGCAAGGCTAGCCTAATGAAACAACAAAGTAGAACGTCAAAAGAAAAACAAAAACCGTAGGATCAGAAGTACCAAATATAAAGGGATTCGAAATAAAAAGAGCTTTAAAACAGCTAAAAAATAATACAGCTCCAGGACACGATGGTATAATTGCCGAGCTCTTGAAAACAAGCAAGACATTAACAATCCCTGTACTAACAGAGCTATTTAATAGATGTCTCCATAATAGCAAGATCCCTAAAGACTGAAACAAGAGTCTAATAATACTCTTACACAAAAAAGGGAACAAATGTGGTCCACAGAATTATAGACCTATATCGTTGCTCAGCCAAGTATACAAACTATTTATGAGAATTATTAACAACCGGTTAACCTACACAATGGACAATTACCAAACGGTTGAACAGGCTGGCTTCCACAAAGGATACAGTACATCAGACCATCAGCTGACCATGAGAACATTGATAGAGAAGGCAAATGAATACCAACTACCCGTATTTCTTGCCTTCGTCGACTATGAAAAGGCGTTTGATAGTATCGAGATGTGGGCCATAGAACAAGCTATTAATAATTGTAGAATATATTCGAGATATAGGCAACTAATACATATATGAAAATGCAACTATAATAGTACAACTAGACGAAAAGACAAATCCCATCCCCATTAAGAAAGAAGTGAGATAAAGAGACGTAATATTGCCAAAGCTTTTCAACCTAGCCCTAGAAGACGTCTTCAAAGCTACAAATTGGTGAACCTATCGCATTAACGTTAATGGCAACAAGTTAAACCACCTCAGATTCGCTGGCGACATAGTGATTATAGTGAGCACATTCGAGGAACTGCAAATTATGATGTGGAAACTAGCAGCCAGCTTCCAATACGTCGGCCTAAAAAAGGAATATGAAAAAAACAAAAATAATGACAAACACAGATGACCCCAGACGTATAACTATAAATGGCAGTGAGATAGAACAAATCCAGGAATATATCTACCTAGGCCAAATCCTGAGACTTGACAAAGAGAACCAAAGTGCGGAAATTACTAGAAGAGCAAGACTAGCATGGGCAGGATTTGGAAAACTTAGTTGGATACTTAATAACCTCAAAATACCCCAATACTTGAGGAGCAAAGTGTTCAACCAATGCATCCTTCCCATCATGACATATGGATGTCAAACCTGGACCCTAACCAAAGCAAACATGAATAAACTAGCCATAACAGAAAGAACAATGGAAAGAACAATGTTAGGTATACGACTGTCAGATAAAAAGAGGAACGACTGGGTAAGATCCAAAACAAAAGTCGAGAAAATAGCAACAAAAATTGCCAAACTTAAATGGAGCTTCGCGGGCCACACTGCTAGACAAAAAGACCAACGTTGGATACTACAATACAACATTGGAGACCTTACGAAAGTAAACGACCAAGAGAAAGACCGCAGTGAGATGGGTTGATGACATTAAAAGAATAGCCGGATCAAATTGGAAATATGTTGCTCAGGATAGAGACCGATGGAAGGAGTTGGGAGAGTCATATGTCCAAACATAGACGACAGATGGCTAAGAAGAAGAAGAGAAAACTAAAAAAGTTTCCCATATTGTGCCGACTTAGTGGGACACACTGGATAAGCATTTCCCAATGAATCACCTGGTATAATAAGGACACAAGTTAGTTGGTAGTTTCTGAAAGGTATGTAAAAACTTATGTAAAAGATTTATAAAACTTAATCTTAATAATCTAATAAATGTCGAGTACTTAAAAACCAAAATTATATTGAAAATCAGGATTTATAATTTTAAACCGGAAATCAATAACAAATAAATGTACTTATTATTAATAAACAATCTATTTCTCCAAGTTATAAATAAATTTTGATAGCTCGAATGATATATGATCCAACCAATTACTTGGATTTACCAATTTTTATATTTTAGTTGTATGAAATATAACCTGAAAATCAAGTTACCAAAATGTAAATCTTTCACCAACTCTTTGCAATCATCTAAATTTAACCACGTCCTGAAAAAATATGAATCCTTTAAATCAACAAAACTTCTTCGCGGGCAACAACAGAAGAGAAAATCTAATAAAAAGCGAAGAATGAATATGGAAGAGGCCACTAATTTGGCAGTAACTCCCGAAAAAACTTCTCCAACTCGTAGAGAGTTCCTCGTGTGCCTGCCCAGCCCCGCTAGTTGTATCCCATTTACATCACAATCACAACAAAACTTCCCGGGACAATAATATTACTCCTTCTCTCAATTCTGAACTTTAACCTGCGACCCTGCCCTTCAGGGGTGTACTGGTGTCAATTTTGTGTCTTAACTAAACTAGTCGTCATACATTTTTAGTTTTTGACTTTTAATTTCTAAGACATTTTGAAAATCATATTGATATCTTCGTAGTAGTTGTCAACGTAGTGTTTGTAGTTTAATAACCTAAGGAATCGAAGAAGTAACAAAAAGTTGTAGTAATTTCGTGTATTTTTTAGAAATGTAAATTTTTTATAGTCAGCAAATCTGAAACTGGGGTGTTCTAGTTTCATATATTAAGGCTCTGTCAATTTAGCAATAGAAATATAAAGAAGAGCATTGTATTTTGCAATCTGATTGGAGGAAAATAATAAGTGAAAAGCTTGAGAATAATTTTGACAGACAAAAGTTTTGAGGCATGATACTTGACGGACAATCATACTATGTGAATTTAATGACTATAAATAAACTATTACGAGTAGCTTGATTTTCTTAAGAATGCATTATAAAAAGAAATACCATGTTGTGGTATACGTAACATACAAAATATGTAACATGGGGCTTTTCCTACACGAACACTGTATATTTGTCATTTTACAAATCTCCATTTATGATAAACGGTATATAGAGTTTTATTATTTTTAATCATTATCCAGCCTTACAATTCCACTGCTGAATATTGCTTCTTCCTCGTGTTTCCAACCCCGTCTTTTTTGCGCCACTCTCATTCAGTTTTTATTTTTTCTTCTCGAATCGCCAACCCGTCGTGGAGGTGGTTGGCCCACGCTTCTCTTGTGTTCCCTTGGTCTCCATTCCAATAACCTTTTTGTCCATCGCCCATCCGTCATTTTAGCCATGTGTTCTGACCATCTCCATTTTAGACTGGCTATCCTTTCGATGACGTCAGTCACCTTGGTTCTTCTCCTGACCCCTTCGTTTTTTATTTTGTTTCGCAGAGTTATTCCTAATATGGATCGCTCCATTCTTCTCTGTGTAACTCTGCATTTGGTAGTTGAGGCTTTTGTTAATGTAAGTGTTTCTGCTCCGTATGTCAACACTGGGAGGACGCATTGATCAAATACTTTTCTCTTTGTGCATGTGAGCAGCTCACTTTTAAAACTTTCTCTCGGTTTTCCATATGATGCCCACCCAAGACCGATTCTTGTATTCAGTTCTTGAGCCTGATTATCCTGCCAATCATAATTTCATGTCCTAGGTATTTATATTTATCTACGAGATTTACTTAATACTGATTTTTTGGTTGAGTATCAAATTTGTCATTATTTTTGATTTCGAGATGTTTATATTTAAATTATTTTCAATAAATATTGATAAATATATAGTAAATATATAGTGTACATAGTGGATAGACTACATGAGAATCATCCACACATAACCACGATTGACCGGTTTGAGGTTGTGAGCTCATATTTATATCTGCGACCATTGATAACAAACACAAAGTCATTACAGGAAGATAATTAAACGTAGATGTGATCTAGCAAAGGTCGCCGTAGGAAAGATGGCCAAAATATGGAAGGACTCTCAAATCTCACGAACTCTGCTGTTGATTAACTGCTGAATATTTCCAATAGTGACACTCCACGTTAAGCGGAAAAAAGAAAGATAGACGCCACTGAAATTTTCTGTTGGAGAAAAATGTTACGAATTCCATGGACCGACCACAGGAATATTTCAATTTTAAATGAGCTCAAAGTCAGCAAGTGGCTATCCATAAAAGTCCATCTCCAACAATTAAAATACTTTGGACATGTTATTAGAGCAGACACAGAAAACATGAAAGTACTTATTATCCCAGAAAAGTTAGAGGACCGAAGATCACAAGGAAGATCCCTAACAATACTACTACTACTACTTGTCGGTTTATAACGTTCTCCGCCGTTTTCCGACTTCCAATCGCCACTTAGACCGGTTGTTCCATCTTCTTCTATGGCCCTCTCTCTCAGTTCTTTATTTATTTCTTCGCTCCAACTTTTTCTCGGTCTACCCCGTTTTCTCTTTCCTTCTGGTTGCCATTTTAGTATTTCTTTTGGCATTCGTTGTTCATCCATTCTTTGTATGTGTCCGAACCAGATAAGTTGTTTTTTTTTGTTAGGTCATCTGTGATTGTTCGTTTGATTCCCATTATTTCTCTAATGCGTTCGTTGGTAATCCATTCTTTTCTAGATCATCCTGCGGCTCTTCTCCAAAAATCCATTTCCGTCGCTTTCAGCGTTGACAGTGTTCTTTCTTTCAGTGGCCATACCTCACAGCTGTATAAAGTGATACTTTTTACTATAGACTCATATATCCTCTTTTTATTTTCTTTGCTGATGGATTGGTCCCATAAAATAGTGATGGCACTTAACATTGTGATGGCTTTTCTCCCTGACGTATTTCTCTCTCTTATGGCTTTGTCTAATGTTCCATCTTGTAAAATAGTGATACTTAGGTATTTGTAGTCACAGCAGTGCTTTCAGCTAAAATTATTAACGGGCGTCTAATTCTTCTACCAATGTTTCATGAAGAGCATTAAACTGCGATGGTACATATGTCTTGACAAAACATAGAGAGCGTTTTAGCTCATGATACTAAAACACACATGTTTGTTATAGTATCATTGTTTTAGCTAACGGACGCAACAAAAGTCGTAAAACCAGATTACCTTTAATGATCTAAACAACACCTTAATTTTTTCCATAATCAGTAAAAATTTATGTAAAAAATATATTAGTGTATGTGCCGGTGTATTATATTTTTATTCCGTTAAATATTTACTCTAAACACAAAAACAGGAACAATATCAGCACCGCAAAAAACAACATAAATAAATTAAAATAGTATTTTACGTTACAATTTCAGTAGGTAATAATTATAGAACCAAAATACGGGAGCATTGTCGTAATGCCGGTCACGTCTGCAACACTCATTGTGAAACCACGTAGTAGTCGTCAATCGCATTTAGTAAGTTTAGTAGGTATTTGACTTGATAAGCAAGTAGTAGTACACAAAAGTGAGTTTACGTTAGCCACCACCTTGTTACGTTAATTATAAAGTAATGGATAAATGGTTAAAAAGACCCGTAGAAGCTGTAGAAAAATCTAGTGTTCAAGAACCAAGCAATTTACCATATACCTGAAGCAAGGTAACAAACGTTGATTTATATTGTTCTGAAGCTATTTTCTTGTGGCATGTTAAAGCAATTACTATTTAAATGGGAATAAGCCACAATTAAAGGTTAAAGTACGTTTATTGACGCTTCAATTTCCACTTCGGAAATCGTTCTCAACATACAAACATCATTAATGTTTGTATTTTGAGAACGATTTCCGAAGTGGAAATTGAAACGTCACTAAACGTACTTTAACCTTTAATTGTGGCTTATTCCCATTTAAATAGTAAACGCTGATTTAAACTCAAATCATGGAAACTAAAAAAAAAACAATTATCAGACGATATTATTCAAATTAAGTATATAAAAATGAGATTTTCTATTGTAGATGTTAACGAAGAGTCATGCCCGTAATGTGAACCTATCAGGAAAACTACTAGATTTGTTTTATATGAAAGAAACTAAACTTAAAGGTAAACAAAAGAAAATAGCTGCGTGTTCTTCCAGCAACGAAAATGCTGTTAAAGTTTCTTTTTGACCAGTTTCAGAATAAGTGTGGAAAAACCGATAAAATTGGGTTAAGACTTATGTTATGAGCTGCCAAAGACATCGTAAATTGTCTTTTGGGAAAAAAGTCAGCCAAAAAATCGAATTCTGTTTCAGTTTCTGATAGTACAGTTAGCCGTAGAACACTGGAAATTGCCAATGATGTTAAAGAAACTGTCATAGAAAAAATAAAGTCCAGAATTTTTTTCTCTTTGTAAATGAACGGAAGTACCGATGTAACAAATTTTGCCCAGTTAATGGTCTATTGCCGCTTTTTGCATGGAAATAAAATTAAACAATTGCGAATCCCTTCCTATGACAACATGAGACAACAAGTTTTTTTGCAGTTAATTTGCAGAACGTCATGAGTTTGCCTCATTCGATTGTTCGACGAAACGTAAAGCAATCTGAAAAGGACAAAACTTTATCTAATGACAACAAAAATTAAGAATCTAGTCGTGTCCCTAACTAATTAGGCCTACTGTATAAAATTCTTTCCTCTAAAGCATTGAAAATCTCGTCGACGGTCTTGTGCTGCCTGTTGACTCTTGGGTCATCATCTTTGTCATCTGATATGCTCAGGTTGTCTTGATAAAGAACCATATCAATGATGTCCTGGTCGATGAATTCACATTCTGAGTCATCAGTTGCTAACCAGTCACGTATCTCTTCTTAGTTAATTTCGTTATGTCCCGGCAAATTTTTAATGAAAGGTTTAATTTCTTCTGTCGTTTTCTTACCATTTTTTTCTTCAGGATCGTCAATCAAAATCTTATCAAAAAGTTTGTTCCAGCATTTTTCCAAAGTTGAAGATTTGATCTTGGCCCACGACTCAGCTCACCAATAAAAATGTTTTATTGTTAAAGATTTGAGAATTTCGGAAAAACTTTTGGATTAATTCGTCTCCTGTAATAACAGATGTCTTAAGAATGCTTCTCTATAATGTCTCTATGACTCCCTGGTCTAACTGCTGGATTAAGCTTGTGACATTCGGTGGCAAAAATCTGACAATTGTCACCATTTTGTAGATTTTCATTGTCAACAAGCAACAATGCTTTGATGAGAAGGTTTTTTTGATTTTAAAAAGGATTTTACACTTGAGACGAATTCATTTTCAAACCATTATAAAAATTAAGTGGTCGACATCCATGAACTTTTTTGGCTTCTATACCTTAAAATGCCTTTTCGGAAATATCTTTTAGAGCTCTTGGTTTTTGTGATTTCCCAACACACATAGACATCAATTGGTGAGTGAAATTAACAGAATTGTTTACGTTTTGCGACAAACATTTACATTTTATTGACGAAATTATTGAAACTGTCAGCCGTTTCGGTGTAAATGATGTTTCGGTTAAAAAGGTTTCGGTTAAAAGAGGTTTTAGTGTAGCAATTTACGATAGTAGCAACGTTCTAGTTAATGGAAGTCGTATAAAATGCGAAGGATATTTTAAAAACTACTTTTTTATTAGTTAATTTTAATGGACAAACAAGTACTAAAATCTTAAAAGAACCAGTTCTGATGGAACGCATGAAATTGAAATAGAACCAGATTTAGAACGAGTTTCTAACCGTTCATATACAAGCACTTAAAATGTTTTTTTTATACGTCTTCTATCTTCCTCTTGTATTCTTCTTTTTATAGTTTCAAATATTTTGTTTTTATTCGATTCATCCCATTTTTTACTTGGACTCTTCTGGTTTTTAACGGGATATTTTGAATATATATGTCGTGAAAGTCAAGCTAACACAAGTATAAATAGTATAAAAGTTACATTTTGATTTTCTTTACTTCGTTTAATACATTTCGACTATTAATAATATCAATCATTACTACTAGTTTGGGGCAAGTCCAGTCCTCCATTTTGGTCTCGTATATACCTACTAAACTTCCTTTAAACTTACAACATTGTCATGGCCTGGCTAGAGGCCGAAGATCGCGACTTTGCATAACGTTAAAGCTCGTTTTACATTGCATGCGATGTGTTTTTCTTAAAGCTTGAATAATGTATATATAAAGTTTTTTTTCTCCGGCAAGTTGAAATTATTTATATGGAAAATTGTATAACATATTTACTTTATAACTGTATAAAGGCAAGAATTTAAAATATGGCCAAGAAAACTTTTGTAGGAACGCTATAAATATTTAGCGCAAAAAATACCCATTTAAATATTGTATTTAATAATCTCAGTTACATCTATTATCTATATAACTGTATATAAACCATAATTGAAAACAAATAATTTAAAATTTCGGGTTTAAGATCGGAATCAATTTTCACATTACAAATCTCCAAGTATCTGCCACGAATATTTATATTGTGGCCCTTATTAAGAGAAAGTCATGGATTAATAAAAAAGAAAATATTGTTTTTTTCTATTTAAAGATAATTTTAACTTAATGGCCAGATAGTGTTTGACGAAGATAAGCAAGGTAATAGGTAAATGACAAATAACTAATCAAAGATTTCACAGAATGTGGCTTAGAACTATACAAAGAAAAGACACAACTGATGAATTGTATGAACTCCATTTCCCTTTTATTCCTTTTTTTATTTTTAAATGGCTTGGCATAAACCAATTAGCCAGCCTTTTTTTTTAATTTATAAATTATATTATTTTTAAATTCTCACACACTAGGATAAAAATTTTAATATGTTAGTAAAATTGTGTGTTTGTATTTAGATATTATTTTACATATATATTTTTTTTCATTAATTTTTTTTTGTTTTTTTTTACTTAGTATATTTATGTAGTCTATTGTTTAATTTTATTTCTTTTTTTTTCTTTTTTTATTTTTTTTTCTTTGATTCTCTTTATTTTATTTTTTAAAATATTTGTTTTAACCTTTTTTTTATTTATTTTTTTTATATTCCAGTCAAGGACATAGATTTATCCTTGGAGGAGACTTCAATGCAAAACATACACATTGGGGGTCACGACTGACTACCACCAAAGGGAAAGAATTTTTAGAAGCAATGAAATATATAAAATGCGACGAAACATCAACGGGAAAGCCAACATACTGGCCTACTGACACAAATAAAATCTCAGACCTTATCGACTTCTTTGTAATCAGAAATATTTCAACAAACTACATAAAGATAGAAGAGGCGTTGGATATGAACTCGGACCATTCTCCAATTATTCTCACATTCAGTGACACTGTTATCAAAATAGAAAGCCCCCATAGACTTGTTAACAAAAATATTGACTGGAAAAGTTTCTAGATAGACCTTGAAGAGAAGATTAACCTCTCAGTTGCATTAAGAACCGATGAACAACTACAGGCAGAAGTACAATTACTCAATAAAAATGTACAACAAGCTGCTTGGAACAACAGCACGAACAGTGTCGAAAGAATAAAAGGAAATAACTACCCGAAAAAATCAGAGAAATGGTAACCGAAAAACAAAAACTGAGACTCAAGTGGCATCAGTCTAGAGCACCAGTTGATAAAACTAGATTAAATAATGTCACACAAAAATTAAAAAGAGGAATTCAAAAAATTAAAAACGAATCGGTTAGCATCTACCTAAGTGAACTATCAAATGATAGCGCTACTGATTACTCGTTATAGAAAGCTACCAAACGATAAAAAAGGCCAATCTTACAGAATCCACCAATTAGAAATACTAATGGTAGCTGGGAAAGAAGCAATATACAAAAGGCTAACAGGTTTGCTGACAACCTATAAAATACTTTTCAACCAAATGAAGAACAAGAAATAATTAACTGGGAGCTTCCTGATCAAGATGAAATGGAGATTAGCCCTGTAACTACAAAAGAAGTATATTTGGAAATAAAAGAAGATATAAATCCAAAGAAAGCTCCTGGATTTGATCTAATTACTGGAGAAGTGTTAAAGCAACTTCCAAGGAAAGCTATAATAAAATGAACACATCTTGTAAACGCTTCCTTCATAATGAGGTACGTACCAAAGATATGGAAGGTGACAGAAATTATATTGACACTAAAACCAGAAAAAACTCCATAAGAAGCTTCTTCATATAGGCCTATTTCACTGTTATCAGTCATGTCTAAATTATACGAAAAATTACTCTTGAAGAGACTAAAACCGATTATAAAGAAAAAAAAAATCTAATTCCTAATCATCAGTTTGGGTTTAGAGCAAGCCACTTAACGATAGATCAGGTGCATAGAATAACCGATATAGTAAAAAAAGCTCTAGAAGAAGGAAAAGTCTGTTCCGCAATTTTCCTCGATGTAGCGCAGGCTTTTGACAAAGTGTGGCATGACGGATTATATCATAAAATGAGATGCTACTTACCAAGATAATATTCTGAACTACTAGAATCATATATATCCGACATACTTTCGAGTTAAATATGAGGAAGCATATTCAGAATTAAGAGAAGTTAAAGCTGGAATTCCACAAGGAAGTGTCCTAGGGCCAGTGCTATACCTGCTCTATACCAGCAATATTCCATCATTAGAACCTAACACAATTGTGACATTTGCAGACGACACATGCATTCTAGCAGTCGGACAAAACCACGAGGATGCAGTAACGATGCTACAGAACTCTGTTGAACGAATTAACATCTGGACCAGGCGATGGCGTATCACATTGAATGAAACAAAATCTGTTCATGTCAATTTTACTAATAAAAGAGAACAACATATTCCAGTTAGTATAAATAGAAACCAAATATCTTATGCAAATACGGCAAAATATTTGGGTATGACAATTAGTTTACAAGCTACGTTGGAAAGCACATATTAAGAAAAAAAAGGAGGAATTAGAAATTAAGTTCAGAAAGACGTACTGGCTGATGGAAAAAAAATCAACTCTGTTTACTTATAACAAATTGTTATTGGATAAGCAAGTCCTGAAACCGATATGGACATATGGGATACAGCTATGGGGCTGTACAAAAGAAAGTAACATCCAAATTATACAACGATATCAGAATAAATTATTAAGGAACATCGATAACGCTCCATGGTACTTCAGAAACTGTGATCTTCATCGAGACCTTTAGATGGATACGGTTATCCAGACAATGAGTAAGTTTGCCGAGAGTCATGAACAAAGCTCTCCAACCAAGTGAATGTCGAGGTCATCAAACTCCTAGACAACGCCAACCAGATAAGAAGAAGAGAACGAAGCCGTTTGATTTAGTGATATAAATGAGTTAAAGTGAAAAAGCAGAGCCAAGTGCGGCTAAAGTGTACACGTTAGCTAGTAGTACTGTAATGTATTAGAGCCTAAGGTATATTGCTAAATGTAACCTTAGATAAGTTTTTCGTTATATGAATAATCAGATAGCAATAATCATAAGATTCCTGTTTTATTAAATAAAAAAAAATTATATGAATTTTTTCGTGAACACACTTACAATAATATTTTGTTTCGCAGAATTTCACCAATGGTGTTAGTTTTTACAATGCAGTTTGCAACGAAATTAATGATTATATAAATTTTGGTATAAGTTAATTTAAGCAATAGTTAATTATAACTAAAAACTATACAATTAAGATTGGTTGGAAAACAGAAATTGAGTTTTACCATATATTCGAAAAATGATTTAATGCTCTCCTTATTTCATGAACATTCTAGGATGTTTTACTTCTTAAAAAAACACAATATTTGTCTATAGGAAATAGACCAGATGACATCGTAATATAAAGCAGTGCGATACAAAGCGTTAAACACTACGAATATCTCTAAGTCATGATACATTTCTTTAAATTAAGGGTGTTTTCGTTAGACCTAAAGTACATTATTTCAGATGTACTTTGAAAATTAATGGGAAAATCCCTGTAGTTGGCTCTATACCATAGTTAAACAACTTATACAGAAGTAAAAAAACTTCACAATTTGTATATTGATATAAGATACATCAATATACAAATTTTGAAGTTTTTTACTTCTGTATAAGATGTACTTTGCTTCACTGCTTTTATACGAAAAGTTTTATATCGGCCTTTTCATTATCGCCATTTTTTTAAAAATTTACTTTGTTCCATGCCTTATTTTAACCCAGTATATTTATCAACTAATATGTTGGTGTCCAAACAAACCTTTCGTCAAGCAGAACCTATTATAGGCTATAAATTATATCCAAAAAAGGAGGACTAAAAGAAACTACAAACTACAACTACTTAAAGGAGTTTTAATATTTCATATGGTCAATGGACATCTAAATATGAAAAAAAAAGTGGAAGAGAGAGTTTTCTATCGAAATATTTTTTTTACAAAAATATATTCAAAAGACTAAACAAAAAAAAACAGGAAAAACATTGTTTTGCCCCGTAACTTTTTTCCACGAGATTAAAGGTATATGTACTGATTCATAGAAAAAAACTTTTGTTCTTTTTCTTCAAAATGAGGTTCGGTAAAAGTCTTTTTAAGCCATATAATCTGAGATAAGATTGTTAAAATTTCACCACTCACACCATTTTTGGACCATTTTCCCTATTTTTTCGCAAACATGTTTTTTATACCTGGGCTGCTTCAGCTGCTGTAGAATTTGAAGCCTACTACTATTACAAAATCACCTACTTAAACTAGTGAGCTGGCTTAAGTTGTGGCGAGTTCATGTTAACAGTTTAAAATCAACACAAATAACGTTTACTTTAAAAAAAGGTGTCGCGCCACCAGGTTCTATAAACAACACTTCACTATTAGTTAATACCGTCGTTAAATACTTAGGAATCCATTTGGATAGCAAACTTAACTGGGGCATCCACATCTGGAAGAAACGCCTTCAACTCAGCTTAATCTACAGGAAAATGTATTGGTACATGAGTCGAAAATCAAATCTTAGCCTGGAGAACAAACTTCTGATATATAAATGTATTTTAAAACCGGTATGGCAATATGCAGCACAAATCTGGGGTACAGCAAGTAATACCAACATACAAAAACTTCAACGTTTCCAATCAAAAGTACTGCACCAGATCTGTAATGCCCCTTGGTATATCACGAACTACAGATTACACCACGATTTACAGCTACCAACAGTTAGCGAAGCCATATCAGCTGTAAACTCTGTATACAAGAACAGACTATCCTGCCATCCAAATCCGCTGGCCACGGATCTGCTCAACATTTCACACGTAAGAAGATTAAAACGACCAGACCCTTTGGACCTCTAGTAAATCAGGAAAAATAGAGCATAGTGTCATGGTGCGGTGAAATAACAAGTTTCTATTCTGGTGTTTTCTAAATATTTCCTTAATTTGTGTTTTTAGCCTTGTAAGTGTGTCAGTGATGTTTACCTGTATTAAACTCTGTTTGTTAAGTGAAAGTTTAAACTAATTGATTATCATAGATTATATTTATATTATATTTTACATGGGTGCTCGCCACTGGGCAGCTTCCCACTATGTTATTGTACAAAAATTATACATATTGCTTGTTGTTTATAATGAGACAGATTGCAATAAACATTGGATGTTAAATAAAAAAAAAAACATGTTTTTTATAACTTTTTCTAAAAGATATGTATAATGGTACTTTAGTAGAAAGAAAAATTACCTTTTAAATGGGCTATTGTACAAGTTTCTAGATCTAATTTTAAGCAAGATATGCTTCTACAAAGTTTTCTACTTGTAATGATTTTTGTTAAATTTTACGGCTATTTTTTTAAATTCTGCAATTTTTTTACATGCAATGGTACACTCACTACAAAGAAAAATGGTCTATTGTAGAAGGTTCTAGGACTAACTTTAAGCATGATTTAAACTTAGTGCAATGCGATTAATTCACCCCTTTCTCAAACATGCACCTCTTTAAATGGTAGCACCCCACGGTTTTTTCATATTTGGGTCCATTGACCATATAAAACAATAAAACCCCTTAAACGTTTCTTTTCTAAAAACATAATCAATAGACTATTCATAGCCACTTTTTTATGTGTAGGTCTCCCGTTTCGATGGTATTTTAAGCAATTCTGGTTTAAAAATAGAACAAGGACAAAAATAGCCTCTCAGCAGGGAGCGCCGGATGTGCGAATGCGAATATATAATATATATATATATATATATATATATATATATATATATATATATATATATATATATATATATATATATATATATATATATATTGTGACAATTAGGGTTTATAGAAAATAATTTATAAGTTATATACTACATAATATTAGATATTTGGTTGTTTTAAATAAGTTATATACTAGAGAATTTAATAAAAATATATTTATGTGAGGGCATTTTTAATAAATTAGCATATAATAATTGTAAAAAGTTGTATTTAGTAATTTTAATGTTGTAAATAGATTTAAGTGAGCCATGTGCCTAGGCAACCAACTATACATACTCCAAGTGTCAAATTAAGAATCATAATTACGAATATAAGTGGGGTTATATTATTTGAAATGTGTATTTTATTAAATTAGAGTGTAAGTTACTAATTTAATTATATATTCTGATCTGAAAAGCCTAAATGTAAACAAAATTATTAATAGAAAAGAATGGAATTCTCTGGATCTCCAGAGATGACCATTGTTTACAGTCGAACATTCTCGAAATAATGATTATGGCGGTGGATCGAACAGATATTTTTTTCGAGAACATCTATATAGAAGTTAATAGAACGAATGGAACATGATATCTTACGAGATGGTTCTAGAAATCCAAAAACATATAAATACCCGTGATTTGGATTCAAGATGGCAGTTTTTTTGAAAGTTTTTAGTCAGAAAAGTTTTAGATAGTGCAGTCAGAAGAGTTTTAAGCAGTTTTTGGAAGTTTTTAGTCAGAAGTCAGGCCAGTTTATTATGAAAGTTAGTAGAGTGAAGTAAATTGTTCAGAATTTTCAAGACAGTCAGTGAATCAGTTACAAATAGTCAAATTGTTTAATATAGTGAGTTAAATGAAGATTAAAAATTATGCATATATTTAATGCACATTTATAATTATACACAAATAATTATTGAAGATAAAAAAGGTATATTGGAAGAAATTAAATTATATTATGGTTGGAGATTAGTATAAATCAACTTATAATAATTGGATATTGGTATATTGAAAAGAAGAATAAATATAAATGCTGTTTGCTGGTTTGGTTGGTGATGTATAAATGCTGGTGAAGAAAACTATATCTTAAATTGGTAGAAGCTGATAATTGGAAAAAGAAATTTCACAAAAACAAGGATAACCGAAGTACGAAGACTTTCAGTGGTGATTAGAATATATATAGTGGAAAACAGTTCATTTAGGCATTCAGTGAAAGAAAGGTACAAAATTTTGTTAATATAATTTAGTTAATGTCATAACAATTTCAATTTTGAAGATAGTTTGTTTAAATTTTACATTGTCTATAGAATTTAATTAGTTTTATAAGAACATCAATTTAAAGATAGTTTATTTTAAATTTACATTGGCTAAGTTAGATATACATGTGTGTTTCATAATAGTTATAATAAAGATAATTTAAAAAAGTACTTACAAGCTAATTCTTTGAGAACCGCGATAAAAACCCTATATTATTAAAAATACTCATTGCTCATCATTATTCAAACAAAAAAACACATCATAACAATTTGGCACCCAACGCGGTGGCTCTCTATTTAAAAGAATTAGTTTGGGAAGATAAGTGCTCTCATATAATTAAATTAATTATCAGTAGAAAGGAAAAATTATAGAATTTATTTTTAATTATATTTGAACAAGTAAAGTCTCAAAATGTCTCAAGGAAAGAAAGGTACAAGAAGCAAAAAGAATGAAGAAGATGTGGAAGTAGAAACACAACCTATACAAGAGGAGAGTTTAGTTCAAGTTCCACAAGATACTGCAGAAATGAATCCAGAAAGAGAGGAAAATGTCAATATGGCAGCTTTGATGTCATTAATGATGCAGATGAACAAGACAATGGAAGAGAATACGAAAAAAATGGAAGAGAATTCAAAAGAAGTCAAAGAAGACATAAAAAAAATAGAACAGAAAATGGAAGAGAATACGAAAAAAATGGAAGAGAATTTAAAAGAAGTCAAAGAGGACATGAAAAAAATGGAACAGAAATTGGAAGAGAATTATAGAAAATTAGAAAAGAAAATAGAAGATAATAATAATAAAATTGTAAAGCAAATAGAAAAACAAATGGATAAAAAACTTGAAACTGCAGAGAAAAAAGTAGCAAATGAAATAAAAAGTATACGGAATGACTACAAGAAAAGGATAGACAATGAGAGGACAGAAGTAAAGAGGATTATTCAAGATAATAAGATAGATATAGAACAGAAAATAGAGTTACAGAAATGTAACTTAGAAATAAAAATTAACGAAGACAGGAGAAACACAGAAGAAAAATTAGACGATATACAACAAAATATCCAAATAAATTGTAATCAAATAAGAAATGTGGAACAGAGAATAGATGATATTTCACAAATGAGAGACATAGGGAGACCTTACTTAAATTTAACAAATGAGACTGGGATTAAATTCTCTGGTAATATAAAAAATTTGCATCCTAGAGTATACATAAATAGTTTAAAACATAAATTAAGATTGGTGAATAATATTAATGATATTAAAGATTATATTAGAATGACATTAAATGACAATGCAGCAACTTGGTTTGCTAGTATTGAGAATGATTTAGATAATTTTCAAACATTTGAAAATAAATTTTTAAATTATTATTGGGGTGAATTAGAGCAAGCCAAGTTTAGAGAAATTCTATATTTTGGAAAATATAATCAAAATTTAAAATCAAATATGGTAGATTATGCATTGAAATTGATAACAGTTGCAAAATATTTAGAACCACCACTTAGAGAGGATGAAACAGTCTTAAATGTATCTAGACATTTTGATGCTGATGTTGTGCAAACCGTAACTGTACAAAATATTCAAACAATAGATAGTTTTATTAATTTTATTCAAAGAATACAAAGAGGCAATATGACAAGTAATAATAACAACAAAAAAAACAATAATAGCTTTCAATATAATAAAAATGATAATCACAAATATAGACAATCATATAACAATAACACTAGGTATGGTGATAATTTACAAAATTTTAATAATAATAACAGTAATCCAAATAGACAGAACTTTAATAATAATACTAGTTATAATAGACAAAATTTTAATAATAATACTAATTATAATAGACAACATTTTAATAACAGTACTAATAATAATAGACAAGATTTTAATAATAGAAGAAATACAGAGCGACCTAACTATAACAGACAGGTAAATTGTGTTCGAAGGAATAGAAGCTGCGAAGACAGGGAACGAAGTAGTACAAGGCAGGAAAATGTGAGTAGAAGTCATAGTAGGGAAAGACATAGGACACCAGATCCAAGTGGTCAGATACAATCTGACAATTCTAATAATCAAAATTTTGTGCAGTAAACTTTCTGAATTACAAGTTAGGCCATTGCTATTATGAAAAACCTTCTGAATTTATTTCTCTAGATGAAGATAAAATTATTGAATCTATTAATTTAATTTATATAAATGCTTTGGCCAAAAATAAAATAATTAAAATTATGATAGATACTGGTTCAGAAAGTACTTTAGTCTCGGAGAATTTTATTTTTAATACATTAAAACTATCAGATATAATAAAGATTCCAAAAATTAAAATTATTGGTGCAAATAATAAGAAGTTGGGTGAAATTGATAAACTAGCCAATTTTAAAATTAATATTCTTAATAAAGAAATTAATATGCAAGGATTTATTGTCAAGGATTTATGTGTTGATATATTAATGGGAAATGATGAATTGGAAAAGAAGAAAGTAAAGATAGATTTTGAAGAAAAAATGGTAACTTTGGAAGGGCAAATAATTAAATTTATGCAGAAAGATGAGGTAGAAGAAGGAATAAGAGTTGATAGGATATTATTAAAAGAAAATAATGATGTTTATGAAGAAGAAATGTATTTTGATGATAGGGAAATGTCCCAGAAGAATGTAAAGAATAATTATTGTAGTGAATATTTAAGGAATGGAAATTTTAAGCAGATGGATGCCTACGAGGCGGAGTGCGTAAAATTGGAAGCAAGGAATAATGAGTACATAATGAAGAATAATTTTATTTGTAAAGAAGAAGATGTGATAAAAGTTTTAAATTGCCCTGAAGAATATAAATCAATAGTCATTTCCATATTGCAGCAACACAAGGGACTTGTCAATAAAGAAAATAGAATTGCACAAAATTATATCCATAGTATAAAAGTTAAAGAAGAAAAAGATTTTAAAACAAAATCATACCCAATACCATATAAATACAGAGAAGAAGTAAACAAAACAATTAATAATATGTTAGAAGATGGGATCATTGAGAAGGCAGACACACGTTTTATTAACCCCATAGTAGTAGTACGAAAAAGATCAGGTGAAATCAGGTTATGTTTGGATGCAAGGAATATTAACAAGATTACTGAAAAGCAATTTGAAGCACCAATGAGTATAGATGGAATATTAGGAAGAATTACAGGAATGTCATTTTTCACTAAAATCGATTTACAGCATAGTTTCTGGTTAATACCTCTAGAAAGAAAAAGTAGACAGTATACAGGATTTCAGATAGATGGAGTAGTATATCAATTCAAAGTAGTACCATTTGGACTTCAATCATCTTGCAGTGCTCCATGTAGATGTCTTCATGATATTTTGGATCAATATGAACATTTTGTAATTCACTACATTGATGATATCTTAATTTTTTCTAAAACGGCTGAAGATCATGAGAAACACCTAAAAATTATAATAAATAGATTAGACAAAGTGGGACTAAAAATAAATCAAGAAAAATGTACATTTTTTCAAAAAGAAGTCATATATCTAGGTTATAAACTTAACACTAAGGGAATCGAAATGGATCCAGAACGGACACAAGTCATTCAGGAATATAAAACACCACACAATTTAAGAACTTTAAGAGGATTTATTGGAATAATTAATTATTATAAAAGGATGATACCAGATCTAAGTATAAAAGAAATTCCATTACTTGAACTACTGAGAAAAGGTGTAAAATGGAGATGGGATCAGAGAAGAGAACTAGCATTCCAAGAAATTAAAAACATTTTTCTGTCAAATTTGAAAATATACTATCCTGACTATACACAGCCATTCATACTAAGAACAGATGCATCAATAGAGAGATTATCAGGGGTATTATTACAAATACATGATGGGGTCGAATACCCAATACAATTCATTTCAAGAATTACAAAGCCACATGAAAAGGGTTACTCAGTTTCAGAATTAGAACTAGCAAGTATAATACACTGTGTCACAAAATTAAGATTTTATTTGTTGGGTAATGAATTTACAATAGAAACAGATCACCAAGCTTTAACGTCTATATTAAATAACAAATATGGAAACAGTAGAATACATCGGTGGAGTCTAATACTTAGTGAATACTGCTTTGAAATCAAATACATTTCTGGAAAATCCAATATAGTGGCAGATGCTTTATCAAGGTTAGAAAATACACCACAAAAAGGGCAGCGAACAATAAAAATTGGATTAAATCAATTAGTAGAAAGTACTGGATTATATTCTAAAGAAGAAATTATAAGAGATCAGATCAACTTGAGTGAAAAACAAAAAGTCCTTAGGAAAGATGGGGTATATTATAAAATAATAAATGGCATAGAAGTATATGTAATAACTAGAACTTTAGCAAAGAAAATATTGAAAAATTTACATAAAAATTATATGCATATTGGTTCAAGAAAGCTATGGATGCTATTTAGGGACAATTATTTTGCAAAGAATGACATAAGTATAGCAAAGGAAATTACTACCCAATGCCCAATATGTCAACTAAACAAAGAAAAGAATTTCAAAAACCAGAACACATATAAATCTAATGTTGTATATGAAAAACTAAATACAGTTTCCATGGATTTTATTTCAAATTTAGTTCTCAGTCCAACAGGAAAAAAGCATATACTAGTGATAGTTGATTTATATACAAAATTTATTAAACTATATCCCTGCTCTAGAACAAATGTTAAAACATTAAAATTATATATTAATCAATTTTTCGAAGAAATAGGACCATTTAGAAATTGCATAATAGATAATGCTACATATTTTAACAACCAAAAATTTCGGACATTTTGTGAGAAAAAGGGAATCAACATTCATTTTACAAGTATCAGACATCCTCAGGCAAATCCTGCAGAAAGATATATTAAAGAAGTTATAAAATATTTAAGGATACTGTGCCAAAATCAACACGAAACTTGGCAGCAACATATACCACAAGTAGAGTATTTTTTAAATAATACACATAATTTGAATACAGAGGAAGTACCAGAATATTTAATGTTTGGCCATATAGGAAACAGAAAGTGGATTAGTGAATATAATCAGGATATGTTAGAACAAGTAATGCAGAAAGTGAATAACCGAATTAGGAGGAAAGCTGAAAAATATATCAGAAGACATAATCGAAATATAAAAAAACCAATCACATTTCAAAAAGGAGACCTAGTGTTAATTCGTTCACTTAGAAAAAGTAATGTTAAAGAAAACCGTTGTAAGAAATTACAACCAATGTTTGAAGGTCCATATACAATTGAAAATCAGAATGGACTAAATAGTTATGTGTTAATAGATGCAGAGAACAGACTAAGAGGCATATTTCATATCAACGACATTTTTCAATATTATGAAGAGATTGAATAATGATTTCTATACCTTTAACACAAATATAATAACACTAATAACTTACTGATATATCCATTTTATTCAATAGACTTGATTTGTTAAATGGTAGATGGTAGATTTCATTATTTTGAATCAATTTGACATCATACTTGTTGAATTTTGTATATATGGAGATTAATTTGTACCCTAAAAATCATAATTTGGGGTTAGACACAAATTAGATACTATAATTGCTATAAAAATGTCTTTCTAATATAATAAAGTGGAAAAACTTACCAATTTATATTGATGAAGTTATTTTGAATGGAAATAATTCCTAGATTTTGTCTATAAACAAACAGAACACCATATCGATTATATTTTAATTAAGGTTATATTTTATTCTCTCCATTTGACATGACAGTTTGACCATAGAATAGCCGAACTGTGATCCGTTGTTCTCTGTTTTGACATAGACAGCGAACAGGGATGTATTTAACACATTTTAAATAAAAAAAAAAATTTTGATTTATTAAATTTAATAAGGTATGAGAAAATTAATATTTAAAAAAATAATAAGTAAATTATTTGTTTTAAATATTATTTTTGGGGTATTGTGACAATTAGGGTTTATAGAAAATAATTTATAAGTTATATACTACATAATATTAGATATTTGGTTGTTTTAAATAAGTTATATACTAGAGAATTTAATAAAAATATATTTATGTGAGGGCATTTTTAATAAATTAGCATATAATAATTGTAAAAAGTTGTATTTAGTAATTTTAATGTTGTAAATAGATTTAAGTGAGCCATGTGCCTAGGCAACCAACTATACATACTCCAAGTGTCAAATTAAGAATCATAATTACGAATATAAGTGGGGTTATATTATTTGAAATGTGTATTTTATTAAATTAGAGTGTAAGTTACTAATTTAATTATATATTCTGATCTGAAAAGCCTAAATGTAAACAAAATTATTAATAGAAAAGAATGGAATTCTCTGGATCTCCAGAGATGACCATTGTTTACAGTCGAACATTCTCGAAATAATGATTATGGCGGTGGATCGAACAGATATTTTTTTCGAGAACATCTATATAGAAGTTAATAGAACGAATGGAACATGATATCTTACGAGATGGTTCTAGAAATCCAAAAACATATAAATACCCGTGATTTGGATTCAAGATGGCAGTTTTTTTGAAAGTTTTTAGTCAGAAAAGTTTTAGATAGTGCAGTCAGAAGAGTTTTAAGCAGTTTTTGGAAGTTTTTAGTCAGAAGTCAGGCTAGTTTATTATGAAAGTTAGTAGAGTGAAGTAAATTGTTCAGAATTTTCAAGACAGTCAGTGAATCAGTTACAAATAGTCAAATTGTTTAATATAGTGAGTTAAATGAAGATTAAAAATTATGCATATATTTAATGCACATTTATAATTATACACAAATAATTATTGAAGATAAAAAAGGTATATTGGAAGAAATTAAATTATATTATGGTTGGAGATTAGTATAAATCAACTTATAATAATTGGATATTGGTATATTGAAAAGAAGAATAAATATAAATGCTGTTTGCTGGTTTGGTTGGTGATGTATAAATGCTGGTGAAGAAAACTATATCTTAAATTGGTAGAAGCTGATAATTGGAAAAAGAAATTTCACAAAAACAAGGATAACCGAAGTACGAAGACTTTCAGTGGTGATTAGAATATATATAGTGGAAAACAGTTCATTTAGGCATTCAGTGAAAGAAAGGTACAAAATTTTGTTAATATAATTTAGTTAATGTCATAACAATTTCAATTTTGAAGATAGTTTGTTTAAATTTTACATTGTCTATAGAATTTAATTAGTTTTATAAGAACATCAATTTAAAGATAGTTTATTTTAAATTTACATTGGCTAAGTTAGATATACATGTGTGTTTCATAATAGTTATAATAAAGATAATTTAAAAAAGTACTTACAAGCTAATTCTTTGAGAACCGCGATAAAAACCCTATATTATTAAAAATACTCATTGCTCATCATTATTCAAACAAAAAAACACATCATAACAGCATATATATATATATATATATATATATATATATATATATATATATATATATAACAACATATATATATATATATATATATATATATATATATATATATATATATATGTGTGTGTATGCAAATAGTTATTAGGAAGAATGCAATAATGGATGAACGGATAATACCCAGATATAGGCCTACGGTATAGCAGCTTTTCAGTAAGACATTTGTCCACGTGAGGTAGAGAAAACACATAGCGTAGCTGCAAAGATACACTTGGAATACAAGCGAATCGTGTGACTACAAGCACTACAGTAGCAGTGTACATGTAAATCTTTTTAATTCGCTAGGTCAATATCTGCCCCTATGCTAATATCGGGGAATGCATGCTACAAAAGAGAAGAGGATCAGCTACAATGGCAGAATGTGTATTGGACAGACATGCGCTAATAGGTCTTATGTACTATGGAAAACAGGTTGGAATCCGCTCAGAATCATAACAGGATTCCTTAGTGGACATGCGCCTGTCAAAGGACACTTGCATATAACAGGATTGTTTTATTGGACTTAAACTGCAGCATATGTGTCAGAGAATTGTAAACAACTGTGGTACGATAATCTAAAGAAAGAGCTTTGGTAAATCCACCATTAATAATTTTGACTTCATTAATTATTAAAGTGAACCTGTATAATATGTTTATGCATTATTGATTTAGAAATATCTGTCCATCAGATATCTTATTAATTATAAATTGAAATTCTAATTCGGCGTGACCAGTAGAAAAATATATCTAGAAATTGACATAAAAAGTTATTGAATCTACATATTTTGACTGACTATATTTACATTTATATCATTAATTAAGACAAATTTTGTGTTTCTCATTTTTAATATACCTGCAATATTGTTTTGTAGTATTTTTACATTTAATTAAAATTATATGCTTACAGAACATTTTTCAAAATATAATGTCTTCCTGCTTACATTTAAATTGTAATAATATATTGAAAATATATATCTAGAAATTTATATAAAAAGTTACCGAATCTATATATTTTGACTGACTATAGCTTGTCAGAAGGGGAAAGAAAAATCAGTTTTATTTAACACATTTATATCATTTAATAAGACAAATTTTGTGTTTCTCATTTTTAATATACCCGCAATATTGTTTTGTAGTATTTTTACATTTAATTAAAATTATATGCTTACACAACATTTTTTAAAATATAATGTCTACCTGCTTACATTTAAATTGCGTGTTATTCTCACATTCCTGACACTGACAAATGTGAAATGACAACACAGAATTCCAGAGTTATTAACTCGTGTTAAAGCTTTCGAGTTTAATGATTTAAATAATACTAATGTGTTTTTCATATTTAACATTTTTATCGTATATCAATTATAATCAACTATAAACATTTTTAAAAATGTTTTTAAATATTTATCTTTTAGATATTTATCAAGGCGTCTAGGCTTCGTTAACGCGGGAGGTAGAAAGACGATTCTTTGAAACTTGATGTTGGGTCTTTTAAAACGGTCTTGTTAACGTAATAGCTAACTTGACATTTTTCTCTCGACTTTGAAAAAATACGTATAACTCTGCTACAACTTGTAGCTTGCGGCTACAAATAGTCCACTAAACAACTTGTAAACAAAGTATTTTTATTGGTGCCAAAGCAGGAACACATTGCTGGTAACGAGGTCGCTGGTCATAGGTCTAAAGAAAGAACTTGCTAGTACCACTTTTATCGAAACAGAACCACTGTATGATATCTACCACAAATACACACATTGTAATAGATATACAAAAATGGTAAAAGGAAATTGCTGCAGCCTATTCAGAAAATATTCCAGATTAACGGCAAGAAAAAACGTTATTCTTTATTAATGCAATTATTGGCAAACGGAATAAATACATGGTAGAGGTTGTTTTTTAAAATGATGAGATACAATCATTTCTTTAAAACCTGATCCTTTGGTCTGAATTATAAAACTTCGTGACATTATGTGTTTTACTCATATTCAGATTTTTGTAATATAAACTTATTAAGTAATCAAATGGGTGCTCTATATAATAAATAATAATTCCCCACCCTCTTAAATGTTGTAAAGCAAATCTTAGTAGACTTTACACTATTTACAGAGGTCAAAAATTCATTCCTTTTCCAATGTTTGAATAAAGCAAAGCTTCACGTCAAAAACAAGTCCTAACAGCTTTAAAATAACAAAAATAAATGCAAGTTAACGGGGTTTGACAAATTTTCTAGTAGTCATATGCTAGATAAAGAGGAAGAAGTAGAATTTTAGAAGTAGAAGTAAATATCTAGAATTGTGAATAAATGATTCCAATATATCACAGGATTGAATGTAAAAATGTAGATTGTATCAACACCAGTATATCCCATATAGAATTAAAACAAACTATTGCACATGCCAAAAAGTCTCTGATAACGTGACAACGTGATAAGTGGCAAAAATATAACCAATAAAATAATATATCTTTTTGGCAAAACTTTTGGACAACTACAATACATTGAATACCATTATAGAATGAAATGAACATAAATACGATTTCTTCGAAAAATACTATTTTATTTACCTATTTAAAAGCTTTGAGGTTGCTAATAAATGATTGTTTATTATTTACTTCACTTACATCCATCCGTAGAATAGTGGTCTCAATGGCCATGTCAGTTGCATGCAGATCATGTTCAGTGTGAGATTTCTCCAACAGAGGACAACTTAGTCTATATGTTTACGTTTGTATCACTCCACATTCATATAGAGTATGGAGTCAGCAGGCAACAGTCTTATTTTTTCCATGGTGGTTTTACACTTGGACACTCCGACTTGGAGACGATTGAGACTTGTCCACACGAGTGTAGCAAAATTGACTAGCAGACGAAAGCGCCTTTCGAGGATTAAGATGGTGAGAAACAGCTATCTAAACTCTAATTCTATTTGGCAAAACGAGTTCTTCCTGGTGTATCTTGCAGATGTGTTGATGTGGCAAGAAAGCTTTTGCTTTCAAAATCCGATATATCGGATAGGGTAGAGCTTATGTATGGGTCTAGGTATAAAATATCCACTGATGATTCTTGATGACTCTTTTATAGCTACATATACGTGTCTGGTGTGTGATGATGCTTTACTTGTAATAATAGCTGTATAGTCTGCATATAAAAAAAAGTTCTATTATTTACTGGTAAGTTTTGGTCGTTTGTGTAAATACTCTACAGTATAGAAGTCATTATAATGCCCTGAGAAAGACCATTCTTCTATATTCTCCATCTACTATTCTTACCATTGAGAGATATGCAAAATATTATGTTCTGTAGAAAGACGCGGATAAGACAAGTGACTTTATTGTTTAATGTGATGTCATATAGTTTCTGAAAAAGTCTGCAGTGATTTACGATATCGTAAGCAGCAGAGAGATGTACAAAAACCGTCCAGAATACCTGATGTCCTTGGTATCCGTCTTCGATGTTCTGGGTAAGATTTAGTATTTGTGATGTACATGATCATATCGGTTTAAAGCTACTTTGATCTTTTTCTAAGAGTTTCGTCTATTGTGGATGAAATTCTGTTAAGAATCATGCGCAATAATAATAAAGATCATAAGATATTGCCAGATAGCTTTTGGGTTCATTGGGTTCTTTACTAGATTAAAGCAAGGTCACGACTTTGGCTTGTCTCCAGACTGTGGATATCTACATATTTTTAACACAGCTAGCTGTTCATCGTCTAGAGGAGCCATTTTAGTGGTTTTGGTCCAAACTTCTTGCAATTTGCTCTGTGCACAGATCGTCAATGCCCGGAGCCTTATTATTTTTCATTATGTGGCTAGTTAGAGATAACCTTCTACACCTATAATACAGGGTAAAATCTCTGGAAGAAGAGGCTTAGGCTATTATTGTCAATATGATCGCTATTGTTCGATAATCGGAGAGGGTACTAAAAGAAGAAGAAGATGTGGCTGGTTAATCTAAGCTCAGCAATGGTAAAAGGGTTGCTCATATGACTGGTTTCGACCTTTCTTATTTTAAGTTTTTCTTTGTCTGTTTTTCTAGGTGCTATTTTGTTTGCTGTGACATTTGGGAAATTGTTTGCTTGTTCACTTGAATCCTGGCTAAGATTATTCAGTAGTTTCCAAGAATGTCTACTATTCTGTGCCATGTTGATATTTTCCATGAGATTGCACCGTTTGAATTTTTATTCGTTTGCAATGGCAGCAAGTAATAGTTCTCGAGCTGGGTGGCTATCATCACTGAAACGATCTTCATATAATTTTTAGTACTGGTTGAACAATGGAGTTTGAAGTTCATCCTAAAAACAGTTTTCACAACGTTGATAAATTCGTCATATTTTTTTGCTGTTTGGCGAATTTTAGTAATGTCATTATCGACATCGGAAGAAAATTTTTTCGAATATATATTTTTAAAATTAAACTACCTTGTAAATGGCGTTTCTTTTGGTGTTATTATAGCTCTCACAGTACAAATGAGAAGTTTGTTATGGGTGCGAGGAATTGCATGTCCGATCTTATTATTACACTAAGCTGTTATTTGGCTGGACACAAAAATATTGTCCAGATTGTATTATCTCTTCCACCTCGCGCTGTCGAAACAAAAGGAAAGTTTGGCGTCGTGTATCAGTTGTAGATGGCCATGGCGAAGAACTTTGTCAATTAAAATCGCAAGGATAAAGTTGATGTTATGGTAGTTAAATTTGTTAGTTTAAGTCAAAAAAAAAAACTTTTCTAGGGGGCTTCTATACCTTCAGATGTCATAGAGAAGCTTAGATGTACAGATATTAATAATTTTTACATGGTTAAGTTCAATTAAGAGCAGATAATATTATGTTTAACCAAGGTAGGGCAAATATAGCACTTCGATATTTATCATGTGCCCTTTTAGTGTGTTCAGTACATCTTATTTCTGATGGTTAAATTTCCTTATCTTCAGATATGCCCTCACCATTCATTGACATTGTTAAAATATTTGGTCCCAAAAGTGTTCGATTTAACAATACCATGTTGAACTGATGATTGAAGTATTAGCTGATTAAATTAATATTCGTTGCCCTATTGCGGTGGTCGTGTTAATACCACAATCTTTGTGTAGGCTTATTCCTTGTACTCTAATGATTTTTATATTTTTATATGATTTCTTAGAACATCTTATATACATATGTTACGTATCTCAAATTTTGAAGTGTCTCGCTTTTTGAAATAATTTGAAATAATATTTAAAATAAACTCGTTTTAAAATCTCATTTCAAGGATACTATCAATACCGTTTTAAACCACCAAATTTTCAATATATATATTTAGATGACTAAATTATTAATATATTAAAACAATATAGTTAGCAATTAGCTGCCGTCCGGAACACAACTCCAATCTGAAATTCGAAGGTCAAAGAAAACCAATTTATTTTATAATCGTGGTGTATTTACAACGATGCAGAAACAGTATATTAGAATCTATGTAAAAATTAAGGGAGATATCCAAGAATGCACAAACTGCAGGGCCATAAAACTCGTAAATAAAAAACGGATACGTGAAATATCCGAAAAGAAAGAAACTCTCATATGGTATTATTTCCCGGAAAGTTTCCCGAAAAATCGGTGAGGATTGTGGGGACATATATATGAGGGAATAAGAACTGGTGTTGTTGTTGTCAAGATCGAAGGAGAACGACTGAATTGTGAGATTCCAAGATCAAACAATTCCGTTCCAGTTCAGCTAAAATACTATTCAAGATGCTGCAAAAGCGGACACCTCAGCAACGAATGCCCCGAAAAATCTATTATCTGTCCATATTGTGGACAACAACACAGATCTACTGCATGCCCCACGATAGATATTCACAAATGTCCGAACTGTAATGGAAACCACCTGGCATTTTCACAAAAAGGTTCATACAGAAAAATCCAACCAAAACCTTAAAACAAACACAACCCGTACATACTCCCAAGCAAATTTCCTTATACGACCTATCCTCGGACATATATAATCCTTAATTCACTTTAGATCCATGATCCTGTTTAATGTCTTCCCTGCAAAGAGGAGTGACACAATCCGTTATTTAAACCAAATGTCCAATTCATTATATGGGTATGCCATATCTACTTCCTGTTATACCAATTCCGTAAACCAAACCTTCACACAACTCCGCACATACACACACACAAACACTCTTAATTCATCATTCATACATACACTTAACAAAGTCGCAGTGGCCATGATGATTTCCAATCTCCGCTAGGAGTGGCACGAGAAGAAGAAGACATACACTTATTATTTACCCACACATACACTTCACCAACCACACAAGCTCACAAACTAATAAACATACAAACATCAAAACAAGAAATACACAACCATTAACTATACAATACCCATACACACCAAACACGAAACAGTGAGTACCCCGTAAACTTCTTAAGGGTCGCAATTCAAATCACACGGACAGGGGGAGATTGGTTTTCTGTGGTTTCCCAATCTTATTGCACGACGATAACTGATCTTAGATGAGGACATAGCCACAGCTATCCTCCACGCGTTTACACTGAACAGAATAAAAAGCCAATAATTTGAAGAGAACGGTTTAATCCAACGGAACTTGTACTTAGTAGCAGGCTTGGTCCTACCGGCACCCAAAAAGGCAAAAATCCTTTTGATATCACTGCTTTGTAGCCACCACACAAACCGGAGAAGAGCGGTAATATACACAGATTGACGTTTCCCTTCACAAACCCAATCCTTTAAGAGGCAAAAGAAATAAACAAGGTAAAAACATGGTCTATTCTATAACTGGTATTATAGAATAGACCATGGAATCCATCGCCCCATATAAGAAAGGTGTCAGAGAGAATAGTGAAAATCATGTGAAAGTTGGATTGTACCAGAACTCCATGCTTCGTTCTTATTTATTCTTATTAGTGTTGGATCAGATAACAGCCAAATTACACGGTAACATTCTCTGTATCCACAAGGTAATATTCCATATACGGTAATTAATGTATGTTGATGGTGTAATGTTAGTAGAGAATAATGAAATTGATTTAGTTTAAAAACGGGAACTGTGGAGAAAGCTCTTCGGGAATGAGATTTAAAACTTAGTAGGACAAAAACCGAGTATTTCGAAGGTTTATTTAAAATTGGAGTTACTCAATACAAATAAAATTATAACTTTGGATGGTCAAACAAATGTAAAAAGTAATAGTTTTAAGTGCCTAAAATCGGTATTACCGAGTAATGTGGAAATAGATGAAAATGCATGCAGTACAATCACAATGCGATAAATGAAGTAGAAGGAACCGAATGGTTTGGTGTGTGAAAGAAAGATTTTAATGAAACAGAAATAAAAATTCTCTCAAACTACCATAAAACCATCTATGATGTAGGGGAGAATCGGCTAATGATGCGCTTCGGGTAATTGTGCGCATCAATGCTACTATTTCATAAAATAACAAAAACTATATTGTCGCGCCACCTATTAGCAACTGCCAGATCTATCCCACAAAAACGAACGTCGGGAGATACTTTACCGGTTGACAGTTATCGTTTACATGTTTTCGCGTGGTTATTGTTTGTGTGTCTGAGAAAATAGACGGTAAGTGGTTTTCTTGATAAAAATATAGTTTAAAAAGTACATATGCACGTTATTTATTTACCATTTTAGACACTGCTATAGTTAATTTTGCCGGATTATTTTTTGTTTTTATACAATTTTGTGTTATGTGATGAAGTGGAAGGTTGTCTAATGGTACGCATTGCGCACCATTAGCCAACAAGGTATATAAAGTCATTTTGTTACGTTTTGCAACTGCCATAAATTCTGTCAATAAAATTAAATACACATTTTTAATCAAACGACCCTTATTATCTGCATCAAAATAAGTCTAAACGTTCAGAAAAGCCAATATTTTCAAAATGCCGAAATATCAACGAAAATCCACAAAGGCGTCCTAGGATGCTGAAAGCATATCAAATGTGTTAATGATCGACGTGACATCGTTAATCTTCCTATTGGGAAGCATTGTTATTTTCCCTCGATCAAAAAGAAAAATAAATAGAGCACTTTTTAAAGATGGCGTAATTATTTCATGGTTTGACCAGAAATTTTAGTCTGATTATTTTTTGTCACTCTACTAATCCATCTAAGCGTTCTTATTTCAACCCAAAATTCAATGCCGTAGAGAGAGTCATATCTTCAAAAAGTTGCAAACTGAAATGTTTTCAGTTTTTAAAATATTCTGAATTAGCCTAAGATGCGCACAAATAGCCGACTCTCCCCTACGGAACTGAATTTTGGGCAAATAAAAAGAAAGAGGAACAACGAATACACATAGTTAAAATAAGAACGCTTGGATGGATTAGTATAGTAACAAAAAATAATCAGACTAAAATTTCAGCCCATTAGGGGAAGTCTAGCGACGGCGGTACAAATTACTGGCAAAGTGAGAGAGCATAAGTTAAGATAGTTCGGGCATATTCAACATCAAAAATTGAATGACCCAATACGTGCTGATTTGCAAATTCGTGGAACGAGTGGGACAGGAAGACCAACACAGAGCAGAGAGGCTTAGGCAGGACAACATGTAGGTAAAGAGAATTGATATTGGTATGAGCCGTATGACGCATAAGGATAAAGACAAAGAGAAAGATAATGATCGTGGTGTATTTTCAAATATTTATTTATAAAAATTTATATTATTATTTATATATATTTATAAAAATAAACTGAGATGTAATAAGAAAACAACTACAGAACAACAAAAATAAAATAAAAAATTTAATAATAAAACTTAACATTTTTTTGGTAAGTTTGATCTGTCTCTATTGACTTAAAGCATCCTGTATATAAACTCTTCTAGTTTAAAAATATTCTACTTATAGGTAGTCGTTAGCGATAGATGTAATGGTATCAATTTAAATTGTTAACGATGAAGTCAGGAGGTCAGACAAACAATTTATCTTGATATAGCGTAGACCTCATATTTCACAGTTTTATACTTTCAAATCAACTGTATTGATAGTATGTTAGTTAAACAGTAGAGATGGGTAAGCAGATGGAACTGTTAGTTCCTAAACGTTACACGGTACTTTATAATCTTCTAAAATAGTTCTCTACTATATCATAAAAATATTTATATATTAAAAAAAAAACAAAAAGAGAAATCAAACGATTTCTGCCTAGCGAAACCGAATTCAAATCTTAACCACTGTGTTTCCTAAAATTTGCGAAACAAACAGCTGGATAAATTACTCGGCAAGGGAATCTAAAATTGCATTCCACAAGCCGTTCATCCTGGTAAAAAATCGTAGTGAATTCAGTTTGTGGTACTTCAAACGAAGTAAATAATAAAACAGAATGACGGTATTAGATTTTTGTTTCGATACAGTGCAGCGACAACCGCTGATACGTATTTCGACCTCCTTAGGTCTCTTCAGAACGGTATAGTCACTGCTATGAGACCTAAGGAGGTCGAAATACGTATCAGCAGTTGTCGCTGCACTGTATCGAAACAAAAATCTAATACCGTCATTCTGTTTTATTATTTACTTCGTTTGAAGTACCAGAAACTGAATTAACTACGAATTTTGACCAGGATGAACGGCTTGTGGAATGCAATTTTAGATTCCCTTGCCGAGTAATTTATCCAACTGTTTGTTTCGCAAATTTTAGGAAACACAGTGGTTAAGATTTGAATTCGGTTTCGCTAGGCAGAAATCGTTTGATTTCTCTTTTTGTTTTTAGATGGCGTAGTTACGTCCATATATAGTTATTTTAATAACTATTGTCTAGGACGGGAGAGATTTTTGTTTTGGTTCAGAGCAATGACTATACCGTTCTGACGAGACCTAAGGAGGTCGAAATACGTATCAGCGGTTGTCGCTGCACTGTATCGAAACAAAAATCTAATACCGTCATTCTGTTCTATATTTATATTTCTTTCTTTGTTTTATATGTGGTATCTAAAAATTAGTATTATTATAGTTACATTTAGTAGTCTTCAGTGCAGCTATATTTTAGAGAAGTATTTTTAATTAAACATTATTATCCATTGTAACGATAACTAAACTACTAATTAATTAAGTGAGTGAATAATTTGTATATAAAAACTCAATTATTATCCTTTTTTTCGACAAGTTATGTAAATAAATGGATATTTCAATACTCTTAAGAATACAAAAATAGTAATATTTATATTTAAATTTAAACTGTATTTATATTACATATAATAAAATACACAATAAAAATAATGTTGTTCTCATGTACAGAGAAAAAACACTTTAAATTCATATTCTGATTAACTATTTCGTTATGCTCTGGCCTCAAAACAAGGATCCTTAAAAGGTTACAAAAAAAAAGGATTTAAAGAACACTTTAAGTTTGCGAAAGTTACTTCTGGACCGAAATAACATTCAAGAGTTAAGGACAATTATTAGTGATTGCAAATAAAACAATACTGTGCGGATGGTCGACCAATTATCTATAGAGACGAAGCGTATACAAGTTCGGAAGATAGATAAACGAAATTATTAGCACTTTTAATATTTTACTCGTATGAAAACTCTAAATAAAATGACCCAAAATTGTTTATTTAATACAATTATCATTGTAATTTATATAAATATTTAACTTCGAAAAATTTTTAATGGATTTTTAATTGTAAAAATGAGTAAATATATATTTTAAGTTTGGATTTCATCATTTGAACGTTAAAGATAGGGGTTATTAAAAGGTAAACATTTCGGGAGCGGCACCTAGTGTCATAGATCAGAGAATTTTTAGTAAATTGCAAATAAAAAGTTTTAAACTTGTTTATTCGATACAATAATTATTGTAATTTATATTAGAAATCGACTTTTTTCTTTGCATTAATTTTGGCTTATAATTTGGAAACGAATAAAAGTTGAATTGACTAAAATTTATGATTTACAAATTATAATACAACATTTTCTTCAATTATAGTACTTATTCATTCCTACCTTACTCATTAAAAAGACTGTTGTGACAGCAGTACCGAAGGGGTACGAAAACCGTTGTCCCAAGGTCAATGTCACTTCGAAAGCGTCACTTATTTTTATGTTTAAAACGAAATCATGTGATTTTTATGATGACATCAACTTGTCAACCTAGAGAGACAGCTTCTTTATAAATCTACTTAAATTTACTGCTGCGTAATGTTATTGTTACTAACCACAATGTACTATCTGAAAAATCTACGTCCTTATCTCGTAAAGATGAAATAAAAGTCGAAGTTCAAAACACATTGAAGTTCAAAAAATCCTAGAACAACATAGTCACCATATTTTGATATTATCACCTTATCACTCGCATCTAGCTTGTTTTGGCGTCGGTTAAACAATATGAAAGTAAGAACACCACTTTTTTATCAAATGTTAAAACCTTGCGCAATGAACTTTTAACTAGTCAAATGACAAAATCCTTGAAGTTTTGTTTAGTTTTAAAAATAATGAAACCTACAATAGTAATTCATAAAAATCGATTGTAAACAAATATTTTGATACAGCAACGTAAACAATCTAGTTCATTTGTTATACGAATTTTAAACGATTTTAAAAAGAGTTAACAATTATTATTTTATTGTTGAGATCCTACTACAAACGCAACTATAGAAATCTCACAAACACTTTCAAATATATCTCGATTACTTATAACACGAACACTGTTCCGGGTTTGCGCATCTCAGAAACAAAGTAGAATTTGCCAAGTAGTGTGCCAATCATCGAGTTAGAATCTATGGAGAAGCTATGAGCATATTAACGTGTGTATTAAAAACGACTTAGGTAGGCATGGCTAACGATGATACCAATATGGCGGTGGGATCATGGCAGGACTAAATAATATTAAAACTACTATAAAAATATGACTAGTTATTCAGAAAATTTAATCATAATCTAAAAAAGTGCAATACATTTTTAATAAACTATGATTTATTTATCCCGCGGTAAACACTAAAAACACGATATATTATACATAAAGATAAATTAATACAGTCAAATACTATTAATTTATTCTCTGAAGTACGGGCCATTAATTTGTTTACATATTTGTATACCAACGTGTATAACGTTATTCCTGTAGATTTTTTATTAACATTGCTTCTGCTACTGCAACTACGTTTAGAACAAGAAACCATTATTATGCACTATCACAATATATTATTACCGTTTCTATAAAAGTATTATAAAACTAAAAATATTCGAAAAACAACAAACGTAAACAATCATATACGATCTGTCAAAAGTGTCAAAACAATCTTAACAATATGGCCGAAGTGAGGTCGTTTTTAATCACGTGATGGCCTCTCCATAGATTCTAACTCGATGGTGCCAATATAATGAATGTAATAAACTAACCAATAAATTTTGAGTAATTAAATAATGTATTAAAAATTAAAAATGGTACAGCTTATACATACATAGGTACTTTATAAGGTTTTATTAATATTTTTTTTATTATACGTAAAAAATAAATACGCAAAGTGTATTGGTCTAAAAATTTATTTTACGGTTTTTACAAAAATAATTAAAAGCAAAGACAACGAATTATAATACAAAATATAGTATTAAAATATGTAGCCAACTCTATTTTCTGCGATTAATTCAAGTGTAGTTTGTTATTTGTATAAATACATTTTGAAATAAGTTACTTGTTTGTTATGTTAATTTAAAGCTATTAATTACAGCATCAAGTGAAATAAGATAGACATAATGATGTTTTAAGGAAGTAATTTAATATACGAATACAAATTACCGTAATAATAGTTGTAGTGAGTTCTGAATCTTTAGATCTTTATCACATTTATTTCCCTCCTGTCTTTAGGTTAGAGGTTACGTTAGGTATTGTTATATTCTTATTTTCTTTATTGGTTAATATTTTCTTCTTCACATAAAACGTTTATCACTAGCAGACACATTTTAATTGTATATTATATAAAGGAATGCACCGTATAGTCCCTGATAGAAAAATTTGTCAAAAAGTCGGAAATTGCCGGTGGTAGGAGTTATGTTATCAAAGGTAATATTTGTGTATAGTCTGTTAAAAGCAGCAGCTATCAAAGTTATTGAGGGAAAGTGGTGTACTAAAAAAATAAAATGTATTGACGAAGAATAATTAACTAGTATTATTTACCGCATGCCGTTTTAGAGCGGCAGTTATGATTCAGTATACCTATAATCCAGATTAATTGCATGTGCATTAATTGTGATGACGTCGCAATAAATTATTTCAAAGTAAACATAAAATTCCATCTACACGATGGAAAGATGTCAAAAAAATCGCCGGGAATTGGATGCAAGATGCTCAAGACCGACAGAGCTGGAAGAAATTAGGGGAGGCCTATGTCCAACCTTGGACGCAGAAGACTGTATCATGAAATATAAAATAACTAAAAACTCACAATCTAAGATAATTTCAAACGCTTGGGGTAAACACGGCATGCCAAAAACATATACGAGGAAATATCAACAAGTAAAACTGGATGAACCGTCTAATTTATACTTACTTCAATGCCTGATGTCCAACCTAGGCAAGATACAAGTGAAGCCAACTTCTATTATTCGTGAAAAATATGTTTAAACGAAGATAAACATCCAAACAAGTATGATTATACGAAATGTCGTATGCACTTCCGCTAGATTAGGACGTTCTGCAACATTTACAAAACATGAAGAAATGGAAATTGCAAGCCAAGTTTTACTTTTGTTAAAACTATTTTATGAAATATAACAAATTGAACTAGATTCCAACTGAATTGAATCCCAAACAACTAGAAGGAATCCGTAACCATTATACTACACAAGAAAGGGGATAAAGCAGATATAAAAAACTACCGTCCTATAACACTCCTCAATGTAATGTATAAACTCCTAACAAAAATTTTAACCAATAACCATTAACGACAAAATTCGACGGATACCAGTCGAAAGAACAAGCTGGTTTTAGAAAGGGATTCAACACCAAGTGACCATTTACTAAGTATGAAAATACTTATAGAACGAGCAAATGAATACCACATTCCTCTATATATAGCGTTCATAGATTTCGAAAAGGCTTTCGACAGTGTCGAACATTGGGCAGTGAAAAGTTCTGTGATTAACAGCAGAACTGACCACAGATATACGGAACTAATAGCCAATATATATAAGGAAGCCAAAACAACAATTAAAGTATATAAAGAAACAAAATCAATACATATAAATAGAGGCGTGAGACAGGGTGACACAATATCACCGAAACTTTTCAATCAGGCTCTGGAAGATATTTTTAAAAGATTAGAATGGGAAGAAAAAGGTATAAAAATTTGTGGACAACGCTTGAACCATCTAAGGTACGCTGATGACATCGCATTGATAACCGATAAAAAAGACGAATTATTTGAAATGATTAAAGAACTCAACGTCTGGAAACATAGTCCTTAATATAAATTACAGCAAGACCAAAATCATAACAAATACAGATGAAGACATCACAATGAGGATCGGACAAGATAAAATACAACAAGTTCAGGATTATATATATCTGAGTCAAACTATAAAACTTAAAGAAAACCAAACAGCAGAGATAAAAAGACGAGTTAGACTGGCATGGGCGGCATTTGGCAAACTAAGCTACATTCTTAAAAACAAAAGATATCCACAGCATCTTAAGACCAAAGTATACATTCAATGCGTACTCCCTGTTCTCACTTATGGTTCCCAAACGTGGACATTTACAAAAGCAAACATGGACAAAATCATAAAAACCGAAAGAGCAATGGAAAGACAATTATTGCACATAAGATTAATGGATAAAAAGAGAAACGAGTGGATAAGAGAGAAAACAAAAGTGAGGGATGTTAGACAAGAAGTTGTAAAATTGAAATGGAGATTTGCAGGACACAATATAAGACAAAAAGAAGACCGATGGAACAAAATTCTCACAAGTTGAAGACCGTGGGAATATAAATGAAGCAGAGGAAGGCCCCAAATGAGATGGGCAGATGATATCAAGAAGCACGTGGGCATTAGGTGGATGACTATAGTGACAGACAGAGAAGAATGGCAAAGGATTGGGGAGGCCTATGTCCAAAGATGAACCGAAGAAGGCTTATTAAAACAAATTGAACTAAGGCGTGTAATATATGAATACGCCGAAAAAAAAAATAAAATTAAGCATAGATTTAATATGGTAACTAAACTCGATGGTGTAGACTGGATGTATGTTTTCCTTAGAAGAAACCCTAGTTTAATTATTAGGAAATCAGAACTTATAAGTATCAACAGAGTGAAGACATTTAATAGGTATGAAGTTCAACGATTTTTCTTTAACCTCTCCTTCTCCTTCTTCTTCTTCTTTTTATGTGGACATGACTCTGTCTGCTTTTCAATGTGCCTCCAGTAAGTTGTCGTTCCATCGTTTTCGTGGTCTTCCTACTGATTGTCTTTATATTAAAGAACCGTCTCTATTCGTCTTTATTACTCTATTTGTTGTCATATGATCGTTCCATTCTACTCTTCTATTTCTTGCCCAGTTCTTGATGTTCTCCACCTCGCATCTACGTCGTATATCTGTACTTATAGCTCTGTCTCATAGTGTCTTACCATCAATTTTTCTGTTTTCATCTCTGCTGTTTCTTCTTCTTCTTCTTCTTTTTCTTTCACTTAATAAGCAATTCTGCTTGTTCATTGGCTGATTAATACCTCTATGAAAGGTTGTCACTCCATATTTTGCGCGGTCGTCCGATACTTCTTCTGCCGATTGGTGACTTATCTCTTGCTATTTTGACGACACGGGTCTCCTCCATTCTGCTTATGTGGTGTTAACATCTCTGCTGTTTCTAACATCATTTTTGTCCGCTCTATGTCAGGTCGCGTTTCTGCCGCGTATGTTATTATTGATCTGATGACTGTTTTGTAAATTCTGCCTTTTATTTTTTTTTTCCGACATTTTTGTTTCTCCATATTGTTTTATTCAGGGAACCTGCGGCTCTGTTTGCTCTATTTACGTGATCTTCCAATTTAGTTTTGAGCTTTCCGTAGCTGGATAATGTGATGCCTAGATATTTAACATAGATAAAACAGCGATTTCTACGGTTTAAAATTCTTGCCTTTCTGGGTGGAAGGCCCCCTCCTTCCATCGATGCAGTAAGTTAGGTTAGATGACTGAAGATTTACTTCTGTAATGGCTCCAACACTTTAAAACTATAAGTCATGCATCGATTGAAGAACCGGTCCTTCTTATTCTGGACAACCATAGCTGCCCAAGGAAGAAATAAAAGATCTCCATATCCATTAGCTTACAGACTGCAATTCAAATATATAATTTACAGAATTAATGCCAATACCCGTACCATCAAATACCCAGAAAAAAACTTTAAGAAGGAAACAACATTCAGAGATTCTGCAACACCCTTTACGTCACGAAAATATTTGAACAAAAAGAGAACAGACGTGCAAGTAAAATTTCCAAACAAGCTACACCAATAAATAAATTGAAAAGATAATATGAAATGTAACACAAAACCGATGCCAGCCAAACGCGGAATATGTAGGGAAGCGTCTTCATCTTGTGATAAAAGTATAAATGAAAATGAACTCTGGAATAAATGCCTTTTGTAAATATGTTGAGCTATGGTTTAGGTGCGAAATTTGCGCTCGATGGGTTCATCAAGAATGTAGTGGCTGCCAAAAAGCAAACATGTATATTTGTGACTTTTGTAAAAAATAACAATGCATATATATCATGAAAAGGCAACAGAGCAGTATTACTTTAGATTTCCTACAAATGCCGCTCAGTGCACGTTTTTCTCATTATTGTTTTATTCGTTAAAAAACTAGGTTTTTCCTATTTGTCGAAATAAAATTGAATATTTATGCTAAGTACACGTCATTTCCCCATGTTCCCCCACTATGATGATTTTATGATATTAAGGGGGAAATGCACTACGAAATAAAACAATCTAAAACATAAAAGAAACAACATTTAACTAGACTGAATTGATAAAAATTGACTAACTAAAGAAATACTAAATTAAAAAAATACAAAAAGAAGTGTAGGTTGTCCCTTGAAAATATAGAGCGATTATTGATGCCGGAACAGGAAACAAATACCTAAACACTGAAACGAAGAAGAAAAAGACTTAAGCGTCTATTTGTTAGTCTGAACAAATATTGAGTTTTACATTGAAATATTATATCATTATCATTAAAAAATCTGGTAATATCCAACTAAAAATATCAATAAATCGAAATATCAATATTTTTTCAATAAACTTATTATAAACTTATCTTAAATTCAAATGGAGGTATTATTCTGGTAATAATTATTAATTATTCCTACTAATAAGCAAACTAGAATGTGGTACGACTCTAACACATTAGGATTCTAGAAGGTATGATGTTCTACTAAAATGCTTTTGTTTTTCACACCAAAAATATTTATGCAGATTTATTTTTATATTATGAATGCAAATCAAAAATGCAAAAAAAAAAAAAATTTAAAGCGCACAAAACGCTACACCACGAATAAGATATAGTATTGTGTTTACCACTTAGTAACAAAGAGACTTAGGTCTAATAGTCGTCATCGTTTCTCCACGGGTGCTAACCACTAAAAACTGATTGATTTTTTCTTAATATATTCTTTATTTTCTCCCCTTTCATTTGCTAGGTCGCCTATTTAAATTCGATCAGTTTATCTTGTACTCAGCCAGAGTACTGTCATTACGTGACTTTTATTTATAACGGAGATACGGTGTATGTATATGTTAATGTGTATTAATTTTATTTTTAAAAACTAGCATCAAACACCTGAAATTGTGTCTGGCAACTGACATCAACAATTCTTTTCAAAAATATCTATTTAAACATTGGATTCGCCGAAAATATAAAAAAAACAATTACGAGACAAATAAAAAAATAAAAAGAAAAACAAATACAGGATATTACGGATAATACGACGAACTTTATTGATAATTCTATAGGAATGCCCTACAAACAACATACGACCGACCTAGCAGACGTAAAAAAGAGTAAAAAACGTGGAACAAAGCGTCGATGAGTAACTACGAACAAAAATAGGTGGTATTTGTGTGACGAAGTGAAATAAGAAAATGTCATAAAACGTCTAAAATGTCTTTATCGACTTCTTGAGCATTCAGTAAAGTTCACCTAAATTCTTTTTAAAATTCCTGTACATAAAAAACAACAAAATCTAGTTTAAAAAGAAAAAATAGGCAAAAAGTTTTAGTTTTCAGATAGTGCAATCCTAAGGATGTTATTTAATATGTTACAAAAAGATAAGACACTGTTAAACTCTCATCTAGGAAATGCAGGATCAGTTACTATATTTGATCGTTAAAGTACAAGAAAAATGCAGACCATGCAATGTTTGATGAGTTAAGAGAATAAGTAATTCGGTAAATACCTTGACTTGCTATAAACTCGAGGTAAAAACTAATTTTCCTTGCATGATTTTGGCATATCTAACAAAACCAGGCGGTCGCTTTTAGGGCGTATAATTAAAAGTTTGAATATAGTAATTGCCATGGAAGAGAAAATTCTCTGAGATTATTGTAGGAAATAAGTTATGGATGTTGATTAAACAACAAATGTTTAATAATATACGTGTAAAGCCATTACGATGAATTATTAACAGGGACAATTACATTCTATACGTTAAATGTTTTGTTTATATCGGGAAAAGCCACAATAAAATTGATTGTAACGAAAATTACATTTTCAGTAACGTTTGACGTTTTGATTTTCACTCAGGAAATCGTTTAAAAAAAAAAAATATTTAATAAAAAAGTTTTCTCTATTGCACTGGGGGAACGAGCTGCTATTGCAACGATCAGTCTATCTTGTATTGTTTGTATACGGCCCCGATCTTGTAGGCAATAGCCTTCTTTTTGTTGTCACCTTTGATTAGCAATTGTTTTAAATATTTTTTTACGATTTTCGGACTGGAAACCGAAACGAAAAACGTTATTTAAAAATGTAATTTTTATTATAATCCTCCATACAATTCTGCAGTCGTCAGAGACGTAAATGTCACTGAAGCTCTAATTTTGAAGCTGAAGTTTACATTCTCAGCAAAATTCAGCTTGTTCATATGATTTTTAGAGATCAAACCTCTGACGACTGAACTACAGGAAAATAGTTTTGAAACCTTTTTACATTATATACGTATTTCCTAACAACTATAATCTAAACATATTAGCAGCCATTCATTTTGGTTCTTAAATGAATTTATTCTTGTAAACTTTAACTTGCCATGGCTTTAACCAATTTTCAAATAAATAAGTTTATTAAAGTTATTTATTTAAAAATTGGTTAAATATAATAATTAAAGTTTAAATTTTTAAATAAATAAGGATATTGTAAAATTAACAATGAAAATAGATTGAAAAGTGTGAGCGGTTGCCTTGACCTGTCTTGTCTTCATTGCTTCTAAAACTTTTTTGAAGCGAAGCTTTTTACTAGACGTTCGGGGTAGAGGCGCAAATGAAAAAAAGTTTATAACGGAAGTGATTTCTTATTGGCTGGGAGTAGGTAAGGGTAGGCAGCACGCAACGCTGTCTCGTATAACAGGTCTGATTGTCTCCTTATACCAAAAAGTCGTTCTTCGGTATTGATGACCAGGGAAAATAAGTTGTAAAAGATAATACTCATATTGTGTATAATAATTGTTGGAAGCTAATATGTTTATTACTAATTTAGGTTAAATTAGCATTAAGAATAAAGACGACATAAGTTACTATATTATGAGGTCTCTTAACTTATATAATATTATTCTAATATACACATACACACATATAGCAGTAGACCCTACCTCACAAGGCATGCACTGCAGTAGGAGCACTGGGACATTCATAATTGGAATGAGGGGCGCTCATACCTGTGCTAGCAAGGGAGGAATCCCCAAACCCGAAACTCCCTACAGCCTTCACCGCTACTCATCCACACTTATTGTTTTACCGTGGAGTACTAAAAAAATTATTATATGAAATTCTTGGCTAATGAAACTTTGATCTCTTTTTTAAATAGTCAATTAATATATTTTTTTATATACGGGGAAGCGTAAGACGCTTTTCTCCAATTGTATTTTGTTGTTATCTATTAATTTTGTTGCCTTAACCGTCCTTTATTTCTTTTAAGTAAAATTTTCTTAAAAACTAGATGAAATGTTTTCGAAATAAAAATAAACTATGATAGGTAGAGCAATTTTGTTCACCGATTCATCATCTACTTCAAAAAAAGCATTTCAATTTTATGCTGTTTAAGTGCTCAATTGTTAAGCGAGCTATTTATTTTTAACAACATACTTTTGTTGAATTATATATTTTTTGAATTATCATTGTAAACGTATGAGAAAAAAAATAAAAATTTACAGATTCTGCTTACCTGATATTATATAGGCAAAAATATTTATGGAAATAGCTGAATTGTGACGAAAACACTTTAAAAAAATGTGTTGCTATGTTGTGTTACACTATGTTCTAAATAAAATTGTAACAATATAATTTGCCTACCACATTGATTATCACTTATAGGGGGTTGAAAGTGGGGACTGAGCAATTACTGGGCTGGATAAGGTAAGCAAACAAACCGAAACGTTTGCAAACGGCCACTCATGTTTTGGTTGGAGAGCTGAGTCGTAAGTAATAAAGGAGGGACTGGAAGGGGTAACTACAAAGAGATAAACCAAAAAAATACTTACATAGATTTCCTGAGCAACATACACAAGAAAGTCCCTAAACTATTTGAAATGGACGCCGTTTAAAAGAATCTTCTTGCTGGATGAAAAGAAAGGCTTTTTTTCCCTAAACAATATTAAGGGGTAAAAATCCTTTTAAAGGAAATAATTCTACGATTCCTGGTTTAGAGAGAAACATTACATATTTATAATTACTTCACATCAACAGTTATTACAAATAATACTAACAAAATGTATCAACAAAACTTACAGGTTGGGCGACATTTGTAATGATTTACAACAAGCTCCAGACGTTGGGGACACTTATAGGAATTTAAATTAATTATTAAAAATGAAAAATATTTAAATTTCTTAACGGAACTTACATTGAGGTTAACCTTTAAACAAAACTATTCAAATTTAGGGCTATGTACCAAATGTCCGAAAAGGATATAACTGACTGTCATATGTCGAAATGAAATATTAAACTTGTTTTGAAATATTAAAATTAATTGTATTAAAAAGGAGACTAATATGAGAATTAGCTTATCCATAAAACTTATAATTTTATTTATTTATAATTTTTTTTAGTCATCAAAGCAAAATTTGTTATTAATGAAAAATGTCAATTTTTAATTAGAACAATTTTAACAAAAAGTACTTTATAGCACTCTGGCTGGTATTTCATTTAAGAAGTTTTTGGGACTGAAATTTGATCAAAAACACTGTCTCACACAAACTGTAAATGGTCTGGGACGACCATGGAACACAACAAAATGGACAAGTCCTGGGGAGGTAGGACACTGATATGGGTTTCGGATTATCCTGGATGACAACAAACTGCACTTTTCACAACTAGGCCTCCCAAACGCTCCTGCTTAAAACCATGTGGACCTTTTTAAATTGTTGTAACGCTGCTTTACAAAACTCCTCACATAGGACACAGCACAACAAATCGGTGACTAACTCAACAAAGACTGCCATTTAGCATCTTCGGCTCAAATTCACGTATCCACAAAAAAAATTGCCGGCTTTGAAGAACTACACGCCGCAAGCTATTTCTTCTGAATCAAAATCTTAACCTTCACTTAAACTCCACATTTAACTGCGACTACACTACACATTTTCCCATGACAAAAACGAACAACGAACAACCATAACGAATTTGAAGAAAGTCCGGACTAAACAATGAAACCAAACGATTTGGCGTTCCATCGTAGAGTAAATCACTTTACACTATATTTCCATGACAAAAACCAATATCGAATACACATTACGAAAAAAAAAAACAGACCAAACAATGACACTGACCCTATCTTGGTCCATTGTAGAGTGATGTCCTAATCTCCCCGCATCACTTCCCCACCAACCTAAGTCGATATTTATTTGACGCGCAATATTAAGCGGAATAATAATCAAAAGAATGCAATTAGTGTTATTCTATACAGACCAGAAATGTTTATATTATCAATCCCAGCGACGCAAAAGGAATGAGAATATTTTTCGGTGTTTTAACATATACAGGTTAATTCTAAATGCTATAACATTAAACTATCTATACGTCAAAATAGATTCAATACCAATACCAAAAGAACAACAAGCAGAAGTAAGTAGAACTTTGTTAATAGTATATTAAAAATGCAGCAAACTAATTTGGCAAACTATTTCTAAATATCAAGTTAAGCGTATTTTTAAATAGAGATTTAATAGTCTAAGATCGGCCCAAGATCAAGGACACCCATTCTCTACGATGAACCGTATTCCATGCAACAGAAATCGAATAAAAATCCGTATAATTGAACCTCTGAAAACAAAAGCATTCAATATAAATTTGGGCCAATAAGGGAATCTTAAACACAATTTATTTAAAACAAATGCGGTAAAACTCGTCCGTCATCGATAATCCGGCCCAATAAAACAAAAAATTAACTTTTTGGGTAGGCAAACGAAAAATTCAGGAAGTATAGGAATATAATGTACTTTTATAATATAATTAGTTTTAAAGACGATTGCGAGAAAATCGTAGATCTTAAATGTACATTTATTTAAATATACTACAATATTTCACTTGGTGGGAAATTATATACTATACTTTACGCTTTATTACTATACTATCTTAAGGTAAATAAATAAACTTAATAAAAGAAGATCCAACAACTTAACAAACTTAACAAAAAGCTACTTTATCATATTTAATTTATGTACTTAATGCATATTTTTGATTTTAACCATTTATGTCTGTGATCAAAATACTAACCGTGATCATTAAGGTACTAAATATATATTAAACATAATCCTTAGGTATTATGTCGATCTGCTAAGCAAACAATAGCTGTTTATAAAACCACATCAAGCGTCGCCTTCACAATATACTTCATGTCGTTCCAAAAGAAGCCACATTTAATTAAGCGGTTTTGTTTGAAATGGTGCACGTGTTTGTATTTTTTTTATTTTGAACAATTTGAAAATTTTCTTTGTTAACACATTTGGTAAATAAAAGGTGCGCTATGATACTAACCTAAAATTGTATGTGTAACGTTAAAAGTTAAGCGCCAACATGTTACAAGCATTAATTTTATTATAAAACTATAATTCCATATAATATAAATAGGAAATAAAAATTATTTTTATTTTATTCTAGAAAGATGAACCCAAATAATGTATTGCCACTTCTAGAGTAGATTGATTATGATGGAATGTGTAGTTTCATTGACGAGATTACTCGCGATCAAGCAATTGATTCTGAGTATGATCTAAAAACAGAGCCATGTGAGGATCTATCGATATGTTCTTGGCTATCAACTTCAACAGGATCAAGCAAGAGAGCTAGTGAACTTACTGTAAGCCTACGAAATATTTCGCAATTTAAACATTCATATGATTCAGTAAGTGATTCTAATTATTTTCCTCATCACAAAAACCGAAGCGTTTATGCATCGATACCATTATTCAAACATGCATATCTGAAAAATATCCGAACTATTTTCTATTATAACATGTTTAAACATTTTTCGATATTTTTATTTAAATGATAAATATATCATTGGATGAAAATGATGCTCAGTTTCATAAACTGTATAGAATAACCAACTTATCTCTAAATTCTAACAACAATGTTCTAAAAAAAATTTTGTAAACCATAATGTCTCAGTTGATGAAACATGATAGAATTCAAGGGAAGCACTACCTTGAAGCAATACTTACCCATGAATCCCATAAAGAACGATTACAGAGTATGGGTGACTACTTGTGCAAAAGCGGACTATGTACATAATTTTAAAATATATGAAGCAAAAACTAATCACATAAAAAAATACTAGTTAGGATTAGGTGAATAAACAGTTTTAGAAATGAACCTATTGAAAAGGTTTTCCTTCAACAATAGACTCTAAAATGAAAATGAATATTGGAGATTAAGAGTATGTTTATTATGTTTAACCATATCTCAGTCGTTGCATAGAAAAATGTAGAAGATGTGTTGTAATGGGCAGTACTTTACAAAATCTACTGGAGAAAACTACAGTTTTGCGAAGAAATAAAGAAGAGAACAAGAAATAGTTGCCTCTCCCAAATTTGCATCACACTGCAGTTAGTATCTACGAAGAGTCGATCTGTTTGATCAACACCACTCTTATAATATTGCCTAGAAATACACGAGTGGTATATGAAAAAAGCGTATTATTTAATTGATGTCAACTCGTACATTGTGAACAAAGGTTCAGCCCAAGAAAGAAAAACCTAACACCTAACCTAACACCTAACTTATACTGCCCTATTAAAAAAGAACCCCGTATCTTCACTATAGCGAGTTTTGAGAAAAACGCGATTAAAGATTTTTGTTTAATCCCTTGTGCTTTTGGTACAATAATAACACAAAATCATTTAGGGTAGAGTGTGTAGCATCGTAGTTAACTTTTTTCAAAAAATATACAAAAATTACCATATGGACATTAGTTATGAGACATACGGGATAAAAAAGCAAAGAATTATGTCAAGTTTACTTAGCTAAAACCACGTTTTATCCAAATTTGTCTTAAGCTTGGTTTTAACTATGTAATTATTATAAAATTTGTATAACTGCCTGGAAAGGCAAAATATTTAAATATTTTATTAATATTTTTTATGAACATTTGTTGAATAAAACATAAGTCTTTACGAAAAACGTTTATTTAAAATTACAAAATAAAAATTACTCAGAAGTTGGCAATTCTTCCCAAAATTGATGGCGGTTCGCCGGTATAATTTGACCTAAGTTTTTAATATTTGTTCTTTTCTCTTCTTAGCAATCTCAGAAGGTTTCGTCACATTTTTGGGGTCCTTTATCCCAGATTTTAACACTCTAGCCTGCAAAAAGTCCATCTCTATCAACTCCTCGCTATCGTCAATCTTAACGTGTAAAATCTTGCTCTCTTTCTTCACAATTTAAGGGGTCAGAAGCAAAACCGCCTAAGTAGCAAAATACACATTTTGAGAAATAAAGCATCAAAGTTTTTGCTCCTTCAAAAATTCTGGACGTTCAAAATTAAAAATTTTAAAGTATTAAACAATTCAAAATAAGTATAAAATTTTAAAGATACTTCTGGTGAGAAATTTTTTTAATTTTTTTTACCTCTTTTGACAAAAAAATGCACTTAGGTTGTTTTACCTTTAAGCAAAAATGGCTTTATAATATATAAAAAGAACTAAACAAAAGCTTAATTTTCAATTCATATTTATTTTTTCTTAAAAAAAAACACAAATTTTACTCTTTTATAACCCTAAAGTTACTCATAATCTGACAAAAAATCTATGTACTCATCTTGTTCGTCGTTGGCATCTTCTTTGGAAGACTCAACAGCAGTGCTTGCTTTTTTCATTGTGTTTTTTTGCGGCTTTGACTCATGCGGCAAATCAATATAAAATCGATGGTAAATGGGGGGTATGAAATCTAGCAGCTGTTGTAAGTTTTCCCATTTTTGATACTTAACTTTTAATTTTGCTTGATCTCCAAGAGGCTCTAAAGTAATATCATTCACCGGTCGTCCAACATTCTTATTGCATTTTTCAGATTCAAAAAATGGGAAGTCTTCGTCTAAAGTATTTTTAAAAGAAAACTGGTATGTTTGTTTTTTATTACATTTAAACCATTTAATGTCTCTCCATTTGATCACATGATTTTCGCTATCCTTTTTTGGATCTTTAATGAAATTGTTCAAATTTGAAAGGGACACAAAATCTGTCATTTTATGAACAACAAATTTTTTTGAACACTTTTTTATTAAGTTGCACCAGTGATCAGGTACAAATATCTGAGGATTTTTATTTTTCAGTTTTTCTATTAGAGCGAAACTCCGATCACACTCCATATAGGAGTGACCAGGTTCAAAAAATTTGTGGTCAATATTTTCAATATGTGTAGTGCGAACTATGTGCATGAATAATTTGCTTATATTTTTGTTTTTATTTTGACCGCCGCATGAGTCACTGTAAGCATTCACATTAATTATTTTAACAATTTGTGATAAGGTAAATACGTGACTCTGTTTTCTTTAATTTTGACTGTGATGATAAGTCTTTCCAGATAAGAAAATCGGAAACCCCCATTTCTTTCACCACCACACGATTCAAATTACACGTTTTAATGGCCTCGACGAAATCATGATAATCATAAACTTTCTTTTTTTTTCTTTAACGATAGTTCCACTTGGTGGTGGAAACTATTAGCGGTGTTGCTCTATTCCTTAGAAAAAACCTCGCATATCGTTTTATCCCACGTTAAAAACCCGTATCTGCTGAGCATATACCAGGTTTTTTCTACGAAGCGTTAAATGCCAGGTTTATACTAAGCATAATAATCATTTTTGGCGTTTACGGGGAAACTATTTTCTTTCATAAAATATTTAGAAATTTAAAATACAGGTTTTTCTCTATGTGAATATGTTGTATAAATCATAAATATTCATATGGTGCAAATATCCCAATTTTTCAAATTTTGGAGATACGGGGTTCTTTCTTAGTAGGGCAGTATAGGGGTATCCTTGCAAATAAAATAATTGGTCATTGTAGGGGAAGAGTTAAAAAAGATTCGAAAACATTCTCTGTATAAAACACTATTCGATTGAATAACACAGGAAGCCATAAGAAACAAAAACGGACCTCCAGAAGATATGCGTATTATTTTATGCGTGAAAAACCCAAAAGACCTATACAGTGCTTCATCTGCCAAGCAGCTTTGTATATTGAATGTATTCCAATATTTCACACTAAATAAATTTTATAAATTCGACCAAAGATATAGAACTGTAAACAATATTCATAAGCGGTATGTGGTTGTAAATTTAACCACCATTCCAACAACCAAATTGTACAAAAAATAATACTAAAAGCTCTTAGTATTGCTTATTATACTCATTTACTTAATTAATGTCTATTAACCAACCATCACATAAGCAATAAAAACAATTAGCTCTATAAATGGTTAAAGAACGATCTAAACAAAACCGTTTTAATAACATTGATTGTCATTTGTAGCCTTTTTTTTGAAGAATTCTCCATATCAATTTTTCTTTGTTAGAACCTATTCAAGCACGTTAAGGAGCCATTTCCCTCCAAACCACGTAAAGCCTAGCTACTAAAACGCTGAATACATAAAATTTAACTAGCCGTTAGGTTAAAATATATATCTTGATATATTCTCCTTTTACATGCTCTCCAGTACAATGGATCTGATCATTTATAAATTTCATTTCGGCAGCTAAGGTTATAGGGTAGCCAGACAAAAGCGCCGAATCCCTTTTGTACTTACTATCTCCATAAATAAAATAAAGTGTCTATTATACTGAATTTCTGCACATAAACGTTTATCAATGTTATCGTTTAATTGGATATAAAGTTTTATAAATTTCACCTGAGTTTCAATTACTCCTGGTTGTTTGCAATAGATGCAATTATAATTAAGCTTGAAGTGGGTACCGATCTAATGAATTAAGACTATAGCTATGTTAGTACAGTCAAAGTAATTTAATTTTAATTTTTGGTAAACCAGTTATTACATGATAATATATGCCCTAATTACAGTAATAATATGTCTCTGCTTTTGTTTGTGATTCTACATTAGTTAATCAATGGAAATAAAAAAGATTTAGTTAACATTGCATAGTCGTATCAACCTGATGAATTAGATCTATGTTACTTGACGAGTATAATATACATCTACAGAGAACCTCAAGAAAGGAGTAATTGGAAACGAATTAATGGAGATTATGGTAAAAAATACATCTGAGATATCCGAAATTATGAACATTTTCTACTTTAGATCTAGAAGATCTTTTTTCTATTTAGGAGTATTATTTGGCAGGGAGACATGGAGGTCAAACTATAAAGACGTCCAGACGACTTCAAGAGTACATTCCTCGTTGATAACCGGGCTAAAACTTAACCACGGCCTTTTTTCAAAGCAGTTGATTTTAAAATAAACTAGTGCAAATTGTTACAGCTTGTGAGTAAGTAGGAAATCGAGATTCTGATAAAAAACCGTTGGGATGGTAGCTGGCGCATTTGCCTAACGCGACATTTTGTTAGGAACGGTCCTAACATTTGTTAGGAAGTGATTTTCTTTTATCTACTTGCTCTCTGCAGTGTGAACTTATTCTGCTTTTAAAGCTCGATGATTTTCCGCTGGGCAAATGTGCTAGCAAATATCACCGTTTATTTTATGGTTTTGGTTCCGACATTTTGACATGTTTTTCGTTTCACAAAAAGGAAACTTTCATTGTTACGGTGTTAAGCCTAAAATGGGACCCTACAACTGACGTCTTTCCTTATTCTGCTTGTTCCTATAATAAACCGTGTAAAAAGCGTAAATCAGTCGTATTTTTTTTCTATCCCCCTGGTTTTATTTTTACATGACTTTTTACAAGCCAAATGTCTTCTACAACCGTTGTGGTACAACAGAAAACTTTACTTGTATGTGTTACATTTCTAGTCTGATCTAGTCACTTTTGTCTTAGAGTCTCGTCCAATTTTCACGCTCTTTCTGATTCGACAAGATTGAAGCCTTGGCAGCTATATTACTGGTTTATCTAGTTACTTCTGTCAAAGAGTCTTTCGTCCGATCTTTATGTTTGGTCTGATTCGATAAGATTAAAGCTCTTAACAGCCGTATTGCTAGCTGATGACTGGCTACTGGCTACTCGTTGACTTTTGTTAACGAGGTTCATCCAATCTTCATGTGTGGTCTGATTCGGCGATTGCGCTCACTCGAGCTAATTTTTTTACCCATAAATTGGCATTTGTATTAAACACATACAAGAACTAATTCCACGCCCTTCTCGGCATTATATGCCTTTTAATCAATACCCCTCTTAATGTGCTAGTCGTGTTTTATCACCGTCACAATTGTTACAATTACTCTTCGGCTGTCGTCAAAGACTTTCTTCTGAAATGCGACGCGAAGCCGAGATTTCGACGCTGTTCTTCTTCTTGTCGTTTACACCCAACGGAATTATTATATTCATTTTAACTGACGGCATTGTACGCGTTGTTAATCTGAGCACAGTTTCAGATGGCTTCTAACAATGTCCTGTGGTCAAAATACGACCGCGGCGTATTTGTCAATCAATATTTTATTCTTACTTATTTCTTTATGAGTATATCGATCTTTTCATGCCCATCCTTTCAACTTATATTTTTAGCAGTTATTAAAAACATTCGTTTTTGGAGACGAAAAATGTTTGTGCAAGTATTTAGTATTTATTTATATATTTTACATTTAATATTTTATTTACTGTATTATAATATGATCATATTTAATTATATATTCTTAGTACTTATTTACTTTAAAGCTTACAGTATATTCTTTTTCTTCTGTTCAGTAAATTCTCATTTTCAGACTGGATAACACATGGTAACCTGTTTTTAAGTTCAAAGAAAAACACTCTTTCCTAGTTGCCTCGAAAGCAAAGAAAACGCTTGAAAGTAACAAATTTCTGCAGAATTGTATATGCAATTTGGTATCAACGCTGAAGACAACCATTTTAAAACCCTGATTTATTAAACTATGCTTCCTTGTAGCTGTACTAGAGTATGGCCACCCCTAAGCATATTAAGGTACGGATTTTTGTTACAGTCCTTTACTGTTCTACATATAACTTGTTGGCTGGTTGACATTTGGATGCACGAATAAGTTGTCAATGTTAAGTTTAAGTAACCTAATTAATAAACCATGAGTTTTAGATATTGTTAAGAATCGTCAGTTTTACTGAGCAAGGTTATAAATTTTAATAATTAATAATTAAAGCAATTTAAATGTTAAAAACAATTCAGAATCTGTTCACCTACGTAATAGTAACCAGAACAAATATTAAGATTCTTTAGATAATTGAGAACAAACTTTTTGTTAAAACTTTAACGTCCCCTACGTTCTTGCAGTAAACTATTCATCTAAAATGGCATGTTTACGAGACGTTTCCCAAATTAGATTTAAAGTCATTTGTACTATTTATCAACCATTCATTACCAGAAATATTGAAAATATTGAGTTTTCCTATAAAATCCAATTTATAGGTTAGCACACGTGTACAAGAAGAGAATTGCAATCCAAAAAGCAAGTTGGGCATTGATTACTATTTTAATTGAAAGAAGATTAACGCAGCCAACTTTTCATGTCAGACACTTTTTTGCATCGTAATTTATTGCTTTTTCGTTTCGGTAGTCAGGGCTGAACCTACTCTTTTGTAACATAAACAGAAACATTTTATCTTAAGAGATATTAACACTGGTTTTTAATTTTGAACATATATACCTATTTGCATTTAAAATGGGCGATTTTATTCACATATCCTAAGATATAGCTCTAAATCTCTAATATAAAACACAAGAAATAATGCCACAGTAATTATTATACATATGTATTTGTGAAAGTTGAATTACAAAAAAATAAAAAAAATTAAATAACATCTTAATATAATACAAAAATATGCTATGGATAAAATAGCAAAAGCCTGTACTACCACATCACATATCTTCTGTTACTTCATTATCATGATTCATGATGAACTTACTGAATCCAATAGGGTTGATCTGGGCTTTACTGTAAGATGAAGTTGCTAGACAGGATATTTTTTTAAAATGTCTATTTATTTATTTATAACAGCTGCAAAGGTACCGCAGGAGAAATATGGGTAACATGTGACTGATGAAGAAACAAAAAATATCTACTTTTTGAAGAAGGTATTCAGGCATTATTGTAGACTTGAAAATTAATGGCAAGTTTCATATTTTCTAGTTTGTGCATAATTCATCGTGACATTTCGTAAGAGAGTATATTACTTGTTTTGTTATATACATTCTTCATAAAACTTTTTTAGGTCAACAAAATTTTTGAAATCGTAGGCTTCCACGGCCAGAGTCAGAATTATAGTTTATTCGTCTTCCGGGTTTGGACCGTGTCATTTGTGAGTGACCCAAAAGTGGGTTCATCTGATGATCATCGTCAGATGAACCCACTTTTGGGTCACTCACAAATGACACGGTCCAAACCCGGAAGACGAATAAAATATAACAAAATTTTTGTTCAGATCTTTGCGTTTTTTCTTATATTTAGTTTACATACTTACATTTTGCTCTGAACTATTATTTCCGGATAGAGATTCTTCGAATTCTTTCTACAGTAGTGGCTTTATACTTTGTGACAGAATACCAATAACTCTGTTCTTGGGTTAAAGCTTTGATCTTATTCTTTCTAAGATTTCCTTACATCTGTCTTAATTTTAGCGCAAACTGAAACCAAACTGGTATCCGGTATCAATTGCGTTTTTTTCTTATTTAGTTTACATACTTACATTTTGATCTGAACTACTATTTCCGGATAGAGATTCTTCGAATTCTTTCTACAGTAGTGGCTTTATACTTTGTAACAGAATACCAAAAACTCTGTTCTTGGGTTAAAGCTTTGATCTTAATCTTTCTGAGATTTTCTTACATCTGTCTTTATTTTAGCGCAAACTGAAACCAAACTGGTAATCCGGTATCAAATCTTACTTATCGATGTAATTGGTGACAAACTAACTGGGCGATAAGGTGATAATTCATGATGATATTAACTAGACTTTGATATTAGAATTATATAAGCCATTTTCTACTAAAAAGGAAAATATTGCAACTTTAGCGTTAAATATGTGCAAAATTAGCCGAAATTCGTATTAAAAAAGATTTATGCAGAATTTTACTGATATTATATCAAACCCTGAAGCTTTTCTCATGTTGAGATTTTTCAGTTTTTGTAAATGAATTTTTAAATGAATGAAGAGTGTCAATTGCATTTTAACCTCTTTTCCTTTTATCTTGAAAATTTTTTAACCTAGAATTCCTAGTTCTTGAAGTGCTCTCATAGTCTCATTATTCTGTAGTGTCTAGTGTCTATTGATAGATGAATATTACACTTAAAATAATACTAACAATTGAATTTTACTATTACTATTGGGTGTAGTTGTCTTTTTAAAAACAAATCATGCAATTCGGACGGATATTCTCAAGTTAAAGTAAATTTTATGTAATTGAATGAACTAACTTCCAATAAAGTTTTCATAGGAACGCAACCGAAAAATATTGACAATATCATTTGAAGTCATCTACTTTAAAATGTCTAAATGAATGAGACAGATAAAATTTAATTATAAGAAGAATTTTTTGGATTACCAAGTAACAAAACAAAATAATTTGTGTAATGTTTTTAAGAACGATTTGAATTATGGTTATTGAATATAGTAAATAATATTATAAGGATTGTAGTTGGAACCGATGTTATCCCAGGAATATATATTTTAACTCCGCTGATTCCATTTCTACAACAATTAGTATATAGTACAGTATAATCAATCTGGTTATCTCCAGATAGTTCATGGATATTTTCCTGTTTTGGGTACTTGAAACCAAGTATTTGCAATCACTAGATTTTCTCTTTGGAAAAACTGTGTTTCTTCTCTACGATTTTTTTTTGCCTTAACCAAAGTTTCAGACTATGTCTTCGGTCCGCTCTTTACGTACTATGACATTAAAATCTTCCATATTAATGTTTACATAGTTTTTCTTTGTTATCTTCGTTAGCTGTTTCAAATCTTGGTAGAATGCTTGTATTTTTTTCTGGTTTTTCTCCTGTACTAAAATATACTTAAATAATGTTAATATTTCGGGAAGAGGTACTGATTTTCATCATAGCTAACTAGCAAGATACTCTATAGGTATAAACTTATTTACACATTTTTTGTTTTTCTCATCAACTATAAATGCCACTCTGGTGTATTGATAAAAATCGTCATTGTCAGCATTATATATTTTGTGGTAATCGACGTTTGTCTGTTCAGATCCAGGTCATCTAACTTCACTGAGTCTCATAATGTTGACTTCCAGTTAACCAGTTCTCTCATGATGTTCTGAGATTTTTCTAGTGTAAAGAGTGATTTTGCATTCCAGGTTCCAATTTTAAATTCATCGTTCTTGTTTTGTTCTACTTTCTTCTTAGCATTAAACCCGGAGATTCTTAAGTCCTCTTGACCATTTAAGGTTCTCCACTTTGGATTTACATAATTTACCATAATTAAATTATATTGAGAGGTTTTAGTGTGTCGATTTCTCCTTGCCTTACATACCGCAGTACTACAGCCGATTTAACCAATATTTGATTGTAAGTATCTAATTCTAATCCTACTAAGACGTCATTCTTCTCTAGCCTTAAAGTTAATAATGGTGTAGCTGTTGTCCTATACCATAATCTCAGTTGATCCTCATTTGCTTATTTGGTGAAACTTACACCTGTCTCTTATAAAATGTAAAGGACGATCCGCTTTAAGGACGCCGTTTCAGGGATGAAGACTTCGCCGCTCAGTATTTTTTTGCGGGGTGCTGAAGAGTCCCACAGTTCAGAACTCAGTTTCGAATTTCTTTTCCACAAAAGTTGAGTTAAAAAAGTTAAGTAACTTCTACAATTACAACTTACCTGATAACTGAAATTGCAATTGTTAATTACTTTTTATTTAGGAATTACCCTGTGGTATATATGAGACCCTAATTATGTACACAAGCGGCAATATTGAATTGTATTTGTAGATATTTGCAGATAACTGATTTATCTACGCTTCTTGTTGATTGTATTATATCATATAAGCAGCTAAGCAACATTATTTACCTCGAGAGTATTTCTTGCCGCTATTAAAATATTGATTTTAATTTCGATTTCATACTTTAAGTGTATTTTGTTGGTTTTTAAGTTCATATTTTCACTAACTATTATTTTGCAGGTCTGTTGACTGAGCTTCTGATGGCTTATCATTCTTGTTTGGTTTTACTAATGTATTTTATTTATTTTGCGGTTAAAAGTACACATAAATGCCAACAATAATAGTGGTTTTCACTAACTTAATCAAACAAAATTACCTGTATTAATGTTAAATTACTTAAAACAAGTCACAGCTCAAAAAATAACTGCAGCTACGGATAATTAATTAATAACTTATTTGGAATTCGAAAAAAAATTATTTAGCATTAATCTAATTATTCAGTTACAATAATTGATGAAATTTCAAAATTGGAATTCTAACCAGGTCGGATTTACTAATAGTTTTTATTGCCGAAAATATAGGGTAAATGCACCAGTTGTTGGCCATGTGCTAGTTATTGGCCTACTAATATGTTTTGATTAGAATTAGGAAAATGTTGGTATTTTGTTAATTCTAACTACTTTTTTTTAAGTTTGGCAACATGTCTCCTAGAGTATGACACATCTAGTTTCAAGGTAACCATTAAATTTTAGTCAGTATTCGATGTTGAATGAGACACTGTTTGTGCCGCTAGTTTGCAACCGAAATTTTGTTATTTACCTAGAAACTTGTGTTGGTCGGTAAGTACTATATACTGCAATTTACTTTCTACTTTATATTTTATGTTTTTGTGAGAATATGGTCTATGTCCTGTTCCAAACTGCATAACGAATATAACGTTATTTATACAAATAACGTAAATTTTAAGGTAAGGAAACTACTAATGCATGAAATTATCAATGTATCAGTTATTGGCCTAGATGACCAATAACTAATTATTATAAATTGTTTTAGAAAATATGCCAAAACGATCTAAAACTGAAAACAATTATAAAAAAAGTATTCCGAAGACGATGTTAAAAAAGCGTTAGAGTTATTTAAAAATGAGTGAGCGAGAAGCCTCAAGAATTTTTAATATTCCCAGAGCCACTATAAGTTACCGGAAAAGTGAAAAATTTCATTACAAAATAACCCATGGACCAGATCCATTTCTTTCGAAGGATGAAGAGGAACAACTGAAACTCTGGATTTGTCATTGTCAAAATCGAGGATTTCCTGTTCGTGTTTACGACATTAAGGACTCCGTTAAACCATTTTTAAAGAGTAACCCTAGAGTTAATGCATTTGTTGAAAATAGACCAGGTAGAACATGGCTATCAGCATTTCTAAAGCGCAATCCCAACATTTCGCTAAGGACTTTAGAGGGAGTGACATCAGCAAGTTCAAACATTAACCAAAGGGATATTACCAAATGGTTTGACATAAAATCTTATCTAAATAAAAAAGGACTTTCAGACGTTCTTCAAATCCCAACAAGAATCTTCAATGGTGACGAGACATGTTTTTATCTATGTCCCAAAAATAAAAAGGTTTTGGCTATGAAGGGTTCCAGAAACGTCTATGAAATTGAACATAACCCAAAGGTTAACTTAACAGTTATTGTTCTGAAGCTATTTTCTTGTGGCATTTTAAATTAATTACTATTTAACTGGGAATAAGCCACAATTAAAGGTTAAAATACGTTTATTGACGTTTCAATTTCCACTTCGGAAATCGTTCTCAAAATACAAACATTAGTAAATTAAACAAATTTTGTTTTTGTTACTTAGTGAAAAATTCTTCTAATAATTTAATTTTATCTGACTCATCTATATTGACAATTCAGACATACAGTATACATTTTAAAGTAGACGACTTTAAAATGATATTGCCAATATTGTTGAGTTGCGTTCCTGGGACGACTTTACTTATAAGATAGTTCATTCGATTACATGAAATCAACTTTAACTTGAGAATATCCGTCAGAAAAGATCATAACATGTAATTCGTCTTTAAAAAGACAAATACATGCCATGATGACAGTAAAATTCTCCTGTTAGTGATTCCATAGTAAATTATGAGGGAAAAACCAGGAAAAAAACCTCATAATACTATCCCGACATGGTAAGTATTTGATCTTGCATTTAGTTTACCTTCAATAAATACCAAATTCCGATTTTATATGTTTGTTATTTAAAAAATATATAAATGATGTATTCTCTATATGTTATTGACTTACCAATACTGGTATTTTCTTTTTAATAATGGGATAATGAACATAGGGTTCAATGGAATGATTCAAATATAGTCCTAAAAGAAACGGATGGTAAAAAGAGAAAAATCAAAGAAGCGGCTCTAATTATGCTAAATGAGACCAATTGTGTCGCGAATTCCTCGGCAGAATGTAGTAGGATCTGGTTACCCATATTGAAAGAGGAAGTTATTAAAAAGAAAATACCAGTATTGGTAAGTCAATAACATATAGAGAATACATCATTTATATATTTTTTAAATAACAAACATATAAAATCGGAATTTGGTATTTATTGAAGGTAAACTAAATGCAAGATCAAATACTTACCATGTCGGGATAGTATTATGAGGTTTTTTTTTCCTGGTTTTTCCCTCATAATTTACTATGGAATCACTAACAGGAGAATTTTACTGTCATCATGGCATGTATTTGTCTTTTTAAAGACGAATTACATGTTATGATCTTTTCTGACGGATATTCTCAAGTTAAAGTTGATTTCATGTAATCGAATGAACTATCTTATAAGTAAAGTCGTCCCAGGAACGCAACTCAACAATATTGGCAATATCATTTTAAAGTCGTCTACTTTAAAATGTATACTGTATGTCTGAATTGTCAATATAGATGAGTCAGATAAAATTAAATTATTAGAAGAATTTTTCACTAAGTAACAAAAACAAAATTTGTTTAATTTACTAATGTTTGTATTTTGAGAACGATTTCCGAAGTGGAAATTGAAACGTCAATAAACGTATTTTAACCTTTAATTGTGGCTTATTCCCAGTTAAATAGTAATTAATTTAACAGTTATATTCACATTTTCTGCAATAGGCAATATTTTACCTCCTATGATAATTTATACCCATAAAAGATGTTAATATTTTGTTAATATAATGTTTATCAACGTCTGGCTATGCCTTGCAATTTATAGAAGGTTCAGATTAAAGCAGTTATCTGAATTGTGTTTCGAAACTCTTTTACGGATTTAATATCAGATGTCGCTGTTGCGTCCGTTTCGAAGCCATTTTATCGTTGCTTCCCAAAGACAGAAAAGATCTATTTTTCGCGTTGAGAACGCCTATGAATAACTGTTCTGATGAGCTTTATTAAAGCGAAATAAGTATAAACAGATACATAGACGATTTGTACGTGAAATGGAATCTTTACTGTCTTTTTCATTCCTTGGAATTCTTCTGCTCTTGACTATTCAAAATATCTTGGGAAAGAATTTGAAACTGAAGATAATCTGGATGAGCACAATGATTTACCAACACTTATTGATCCAAATACAACAATTTCTTATAAACAATTTTGTGAAATAGTTGGCAATGACAAAATTAAAGAGCTATGTCCAAATAATTGTAAAACTCAATCTGATGATTACCAAATATTGAAACAAATCTTTTCAGCATTTACCTTTGTTATCTATGTGTACTAAATATTACAGAGTGTAAAGAAGGCATTAGGAACACATATGGTGTCAATAACTGGAACAGGGTGGCCAATAACTAGTTCATTTACATGTTTACAAAAGAACACATATAAAATATTTTCACACATGAAATATTAACGTAATAAAATTTTGCAACATGTAGAAATAATAATAAAATTCCATGGTGTTAAAAATAGTTACAATAGGCCACAGTGACAAAACATTTCATAGATATATCGACATGCTCTCCTTAAAAGGCCAATAACTGGTGCTCTTACCCTATGTAACAATTGGGCTTTTTAATGAAATATTTTAAATAATATGTAAACATTTCGCATACAATAATTCGGATTTAATTGTAACTATAAATACCATTCAGATCCGTCTACAATTTGTATACTTAAATTTTAATATAAAAATAATTTTTCTTTCTTAAAGGTAAATGTTTTTATTATTTTATTATTTATACTTTTACATATGTATAATATATATTTTATATTATACATTTTATATTACAATGTGTCAAAGGTACAGCTGGACTAGAACCCAGCCAGAATTTCGTTAGATTCCCGTCTGTTGACTTTCTTAAACTATATCCCATCGTTTATTCATTTCTTCTTTGATTATAAATACAAATTTAACAAAAAGCCCAACAGACCAAATATTAATGACTATAAATAGATAAAAAGGATACACGTTTAAAATCAAATACGCAAAACATTTCGCAAAGCACCAAATATTTTCCACGTAGAAATACTCGTCAGAAGAAAGAAAATTAAACTAACACTAAATCGCTGTAGATACAAAGAGAAAAACATATAAGAAAGTAAGGACAATATCGTAAAGAGATGGGCAGAACACTTTAAGGATATGCTATGCACTAATGACGATAATGGTGACTTTCACATACAATTAAAACCATAATCTAAATCAGAACGCAGAGAATACTAAAACCTGCAGAATTCTAAAAACATAAAGGTAAATATACTACCAATTAAAACTGCAATTACAGTTAATATATGGAAAGAAGAGCAAATACCTTAAGGTAAGTGAAGTTTCTACATAAGGATGAAGACTAGCTTGAATGTGACAATGTTCTACACAAAATAAGTTACACACTTCTAAGCCCATATTCTGAGTATAGTCTGGTTGAATTTTAAACCGAATTTAAACTGGGACGATAAAGATATCTTCGTATTAAGACATAGAGAATTTGATACCAACACCTTCCACTTGTTTGCAGATTTCAAATTTTTATCGAACAAAATACATAAAGCAATACAATACTTCTAAGTTCCTGTAACAGTAATAAATTGGTAAAGATGACAATCAAAAGTTACATGTAAAATAGCTGTTATGATCAATTTAGCACAAACAAATGACTGGTGTCATGGCTTGGCGTTTTAAAATAATCCTTAACAAAGTTATAAGAAATGGAAACTAAACAACCAAGGCAAAACATTTAATAAATCTGCCAAAACATTGGTATTAGCAGTGACGTGGCTCTTGTCTAGCGCACGACCTATAAATTCAGAGAAATGTTTATTGCACTTTGCAATGCACCACAGAACATGAACCTGGTGATTAACAATAATAAAACTAGGTTCATGACGTCACAGATCTAGAATCATGCTTACAATTTTTTGTATTTAAAACTAACGTGTCTCGACAGCTTATGGTCATTGATGCAAGAGCAGTTTACAATATTATACATATTTTATATTTTAATCATTTGATATGAAAAATTTTTTTGTGCAAAAGTTGAGCAATAAAACTTAATCACTATGCACTGTTTATACTAGCTGAATTAAACACGTTTCTTTTAAAAATTTAAGAACACTGTCAAAACGGTTTGAAGTAGTCCATTATCACGTGTTTAATGGAAAGAGCTGGATTATAGTAGTACCATACTGGAGGGTGTTCTGATGTCATAAGTATCCATATGTGGGACATGTATGCCCTATTCGTAGTCGGCGAATAACTTATTTTTTTTTCCTCTTCATAGAGGACATATTGACGCGAGATAAGTAGGGTTGAACGTCATGCAGCTTAGTTTTTGTTTTATTCCACAAGTCTGACCATGATCTAAGGATTTTTTATTTTATCGATATCTTAAGATCCACCAAAATATATCTGGGACTGCGAGCAAATACGAGTCACAAATCAAGATTGACAACAACAACAAGAAAAACTGGACAATGACAGTGGCGCATTAAAACTGAAGATTTCTAGTTTTTTATACTAGTTTGATCAGTGTTCGTTCCTGAAAAGTTGTTTTTTAGAGTGGTTTTGAGTAAAAAAAATAAAGTTGTGTTTTTTGTTTTAACCGTTATGTCAATACCCAAGTACCTGACACGGGAGTCTATACCCGTTTTACCTACCCAGGTACCCGGCATTGTTTCGATAAACTTGGCTTGTACATTCCGAAAATAACAGACAATTGGGATTTTTCTTTGTTTGCTATCAGTGTTTATTTAACTGTGCTTACAAGTTGTTAATATTTTTGTGACTATATGCGTGTTTTATGTTGTAATTACTTGTAATAATGGCAAGAAGAGAAGTGAGTGCTAGCGAATTTAGAAGGTAAGTTATTACTGTTTATTTTTACAATGTTTTATACATAGATCATTCAATTTTAGAATGACGTATGAAAAGCAACAGAAGTACTTGCAACAATTTATAGACGATATAGAAGTAGACAAAAATATCGAAAACCAGGAATCAGATGAGGACTATGTTTCGCAAAGCAAACCGGATGGAGATGAAGTTTCTGACGTAGAGGACGTTTTTACTAATATCAATAATAAGATTGAAATCGATACCGACGGCGACGATAGTAGTGATGAAGATTTTGACGATTTTCATTCCCAAAGTGATGTTCTGGTTGCAAAAGATAAAACGATTTGGCAACGAAAACAGTTTACTGCAAGTGGAACACTGAAACGTAACCTTTTGCGTGAAAAAACGGGCCCAGTACGTTCTACTAAAACTCTTTCGATTAGAGATACATTCAAATGTGTTTTCAGTGACGTAATGTGTGACATAATTATACGCGAAACCAATCGAAAAGCTAATACTGGAAAAAATTCGACTGGACGTGAAACTAATCAAGGTGAACGCGTAGTAAAAGATTTGTGTTACCGATACAAAAACTCTGGACGAAACATAACAATGGATAATTTTTTCACAACTCTTCCACTAGCCCGTCTCCTGTTGTCTTGGAATTTATCATTAGTTGGTACTTTAAAAAGAAACAAACCATATATTCCACAAGAAATGCTGCCTTCGCCAGAGCGTGAGCCTGAATCGTCATTACACGGATTCAGTGCAGATCGTGTTACTATTTGTTCATATGTACCAAAAAAGAAAAAAAGCGTTATCTTGCTGTCAACAATGCATGACAACGATAATGTAAGTGGCCCAAAAAATAAACCTGAAATAATTCAGTTCTATAATACAACTAAAGGAAGCGTAGACAACATGGACAAAATGGTTTCTCATTATTCCACTAAACGCAGAACTTTGCGTTGGCCAGTAGCCTTCTTTTACAATATCCTAGACGTAGCTTGCTTAGCAACCTATATAATTTATACAGAGAATAATCCACAGAGTTCTACTGAAACCAGTAAGCGTAGAATTTTTCTACAAGACTTAGGGAAACAACTAGTGATGCCTGCAATTTCTGCTAGATCTAAAGTACCAAATGTATACCGAAATTTTTCATCAAGGTCAGGAATTGAGTGTATGTTAGGAAAACCTCTACCTACAGATTCATGTAATACTGCAGAGTCATTACCACTTCGAGATTCCACTGGACGCCTCAAAATTGTTGGAAACTGCTACGTTTGTATGTCTTTAGCGAAAAAGCGGCTAAGAAAGACACGAAAATCATGTAATGTTTGTAATCGTCCACTATGTAACGAACACTCAGTAAATATAAGTAAGTGTGGACAATGTGTTTAAAATGTAACTTTTATTTACGTTTCCCTATCACTTTTATTATAAAAAAACTAGACAGAGCTTCATAATTTACTAAACATTAGTGTTACCCGGGTGCCACGGGTGTGGACGTAATGGTGTAAAAACTTTGACAGGTAATTTTAATATATTATATGCATTTTTTTCTTTGGTTTTTATTATAATTCTCTTCGTTCTAAATAATTTTAGGAATAACTAGAAGCTCGAATAAAAATATTTATACTATAGTCAATGATTCAGATAAAACAATTACCAAGGATACCCAGGTACCTGGGTATAGACATAAAGGTTAAGAAAAATAAATGCTAAATGCAATAATGTTGCCTTATTTGTTTTATTGATTTTTTACAAATAATAAAAAAATGGAGTTGACTGCTTTTTGCACCCAACACCTTCAATTGTTTATAACAACAAAGAGAACAAAAAATAGAACCAAAAGTACAAAATCTGCTGCATGAGGTAGTCGGCGAGGTCACAAAAATATGAAAAATATGGCCTTAAAATTATTGCAAAGAAAACAAAAACAGTGGTAATCATGAAAAAGAATACTCCAAACATAAACATATTAGTAAAATTAGTAAATAACTGATTGGACAAGTTGAAAACTTTAAATATCCAGAAAAATCCTAAAATAGAGATGAATCTGCAGATATAAGTGATTGCCAGCCTCTCATAAGGAGAAAAACCTAAATAAAAAGAATATAATTCTAATTTGCGGTATATTTGTAACACCCTGTATCTTTGTCTTACACTATAATTAGTTTATTTCGATTGAATATTCGAGTTTCAGTTTGTGTAGAATGTTTTAGATGATATCTAAAATGCTCCTGTTTCCTGTCGACCCAGTCGAATGCCATTTCTAAATACATAACTAAAATCTTTATGAGTTAAACAATTATTGTTACACCTCTTGTCCATATTTTGTTATAAAAGCGATTTGCAGAATTAGTATAGATTTATGGTACACAACTCATTAAAACAATAATTGTTAAAACAAAAAAATTAAATTATTGCTGTATATTCGTGAAACATAGTATTAGTATTATTGTACAATATGTTTTTATAAGTAGAATGATTAAAATGGTTTCACAAATCTAATTACTCGTAGTTTAATAATAGCATATTTTAATAGTTAAAATATTTAATATTCAACATAATAACTAATGCCGCATTTTGCAGTCTTTTACTTAGCGATAATCCCTCACAGATAATTCGTTTATGCCATCCTTTATCAATTGCATAGTGCCGTATGCACGAAAAATTAAAAAAGAAGAAGAAAACCTCGCGTTTGCCGGAGCTCTAATGAATATTAAAGCATTATCCCGTAAAATGGAAATTTCATTAGCCATATTTCACTTTTCTATACGTGCTGCCCTCTTTACTTTATTGTGGTTTTAACCACAACTGTGTTTGGACCTAAGCGAGAAAATTACACAATGTTTTGTTCTCGCTATAATCGCCAATCCTTGAGTTTTTAAATCCTACGAGAAAATATATCACCAATTTTAGTTGAAATATTTTATTCAATGTGTTGTAAATATTAAACTTAGCAAAAAATATGGTCTGCACTTGGAATTTATTTAGAATACTTTTACAAGGAAATTTTTTAAATAATTTTACTTGAAATTCTTTATTGTTCGTGGTTTATAGGCCACTTACGGTTGGAATAATTTTATCCAGAATTTTTGTATGCAACTTCACAAGACAATATCAAAGACATGCGACAAATGTCTCACACTCACCGATGATCAACAGTGAACGATAGACTACATGTATTTTTTAATGGTATTAAAATAAGTAACAAAATATTACACTGCTTTAATTTGGCAAATATTTATTTTTAATCGCCATTTTTTGTAAATCAAAAAACATTAGTAAATTAAAAAATAAAATTATTTTTTATCAAAAAAGATCTTATCAAGTACTTCCTTCAAATACCTAACTTAATAATGAATTAAAAATTTCACCTAGTTCAACTCTAAAAATTAATAAATGATTGCCGAAGTGGAAATCAAAACGTCAAAATAAACGTATCTCAAACTGAAATTGTTATAGTGATAAAAATAGCGTCTTATGTTTTTAATAAATATGATAGACTAAACTAAGAACTGAGGCTAAAATACATAGTGTATACATATTACAATAAAAAAATATGTATATGAGGTAACAAACAAACAATTATTTGAGTAGTACAGAGGACTTAATCAATAGTCAGTCAATCATGACGAGTAGATATGATAAAATAGAATAGAAATAAATCCGGAAACTAATTGTCGAAACCAAATTTAGATTTCTGCTTTAATCTGTGCCTTCTAAGAATTGCAAGGCAAAACAGACGTTGATAAAGATGTAAGAATATACAGACGCACTGTACGTAAAATCAAATCTTAACTGTCTTTCCTTTTATCTCGGTATACTCTTTAGGAGTACTAGAGACCAATTCGCTAAGGATTTTTGCTTAGTTAAGGAGATATGTTGTGCACTGCAGTTTTAGATTCCCCATGTTTCTAATTACATCTTTATCATTATCATTATCTTTTATCTTTATCATTATAATCTTTAGCATTCTTAACTTTATTAAAACCTACTGCGAATTGTAAATAGAAGACTTATTTTGAGAATATTAATAAATACATGCTCACACCAGCAACGTTTTCATCATTTAAAGTATTTCAGTTTCGTTAAATTTGTCATAACAACAAATCGGCAGACTGCATGTGATCTAATTAACCTCATCAAACATTTAACTTCTGCGTAAACTATGTTCTTGTATGAAGCTTATTCTCTCTATACAAATAGACTATGTCCTTTGTATTCTACTTGGAGTTGTTATAAATGCGATCTATGCAAAATCCATGTGTTCAACATGTTTCTCACCCCTTCCAAAGTATTCTTGCTTAGTTCGCTATTTAACTACTGGATCTTGGATTTATTTATTTCAACACTGGTACAAATAGCAATATCCCAATATGTCCATAACTCGGGTACCGCCCTAAATATCCCAAGCACTGTGAATAAGTTGATGTTTTTCAAAAGAAAATGTAAAGCTAACGATTACTCTGATCGAAAAACCATAGTGACAATAATAATAATGTTGCCGTGGAGATCCTTTCGGATTGTTTCGGAGCCAATTGCATCTTTAATCAGGTATATAGTGTCGATGCACACAAGCCTAGTACAGAATAAAGAAGCAGAAAAAAACAAACAAAACTAAATTACAGCTCATTTGACTACAATAAAGAAAAAAATATTATTATGGCTTTTACACTACTAGGTAGATGTATTTTTTTTTATTTTCAGCCGCTTGTCCTCAATGTTCCTTACAAGTTTATATAGGAAAAACCTAAACAAAAATTATGTTTAATTTTTGGACAGTAAAATAAATGATTATGTATTTTATATGTTGGCAGCCTACTCGAAAAAGGTATTTGAGAACCTCGTTTTAATTGTCTTATACAGGTTTTTATTTTATATCATTATATATGTTCAAACGCAACCGTCTGTATATTATATTATATTATTGACGTTCCAGACATTACTAGACATTTCGAGATTTTTCAAAGCAATCTGAACATTCTAGATGTCCCATGATATGGAGCTAATCTCTTCATATGAACTATCAAGACGGAGTACGGGCCCTCACAGTTTCGTTAAAGTTTTGGACAAAGTCCTTTCTTACGTTTGAGATTGTATAATCATACTGAGGCACCTTTTTCGTAAGCTATACCGGTAGCTTGCATATAGAGCCTGGCCATGGCTATTACTTTGAAGCTTTAAACTTTTACGAGCAAATTCGTAGACTTTTTACAATTTTTCTTTCAAATTTTCAATGTACGTCATGGATAAACGTTCTTTTTCGCAGAAAGGCGGCAGTCTTTCGAAAAGAGGATCTTGAGAAAGCCTCATTTTTCTTCCGGTGATCATCATCGATGGACAATATCCGGTCGCAATGTCTTTCGACCTATCCGTTGGATTACCGATGAAGCGTAATGCGAGTTTTCTTAACATCCAAAATTTTAAATAATTTTTGCCATAATTCTGATTCAAAATTTTGTCCTTGATCAGAAGGTAACTCTAAAGAAACTCCATGTCTCGATACGACGTGTGTTATAAATGTTTCTGCTACTGAACTCGATTCTTGATCAGGAACTTGTTAAGTACTCGTTTCCTCTCTCTGCCATTGCTGTTAGCCTATACAAGTTCCGAACATAAAGCAACCCGTTATTCTCTATCGATGATGATACCAAAAGAGAAATAAAGTTTCTTCAAGATCTTTCATTTTGGGCAAGATCTGGAAACACTTCTCGAGGCTTCATACTTCTGGGCGGAGATTAGTGGTCCATTTAGCAATTTGTAATGTTGTAATCGGAGAGCTTGTTGCATTTCAACATCCTGTAGTTCATCTATAAATACTTGTATAACAATTTGTTTTAGAAAATCTTTAGTTGCTTGAGTGTACGCTAAATGCAATATTATTAATATCGGCTTCAAATTCTTACAGTCCAGCTATTTGCTCCAGCTAATAGCTTTCCGTTCTCAATAGAGAACGAAAAGTTTCCCATGCTGTTTGACCATCGAATGTGAGTAGTTTTAAATTTTTGCTAGGTCTAATTGTGTCTGGTTTAACTATTAAAGATGATAACGTTATTTGTTTAGATTCCGCATTAGTTACTAAAACAATATTAAATACGGAAGCTTGGGCACTAATTTTTCTTTCTAAATAACCTATTTGTCTTTCTAAATTAGATTTAAATCGTTTTGTTGTTCTATTTTATTTTCTCAGTATGTTTATTGTTATTGTTTTATTTTCTAATTCATTTTGTTGTTTGTCTAATTTGTTTATTCTACTAGTAATTTGACTTAAGTTACACTTAATAGTGAATTTGAGATGAACTTCTTATATTTTCTACCTCTACTTTTCTACACCTCTCCCCTCTCTCGTCCACTTCTTATCTTTGCCACTTCATCACATCTTAATCTTCTTGCTTCTCTTCATTTCCTTTAATTTCTAAAAATCAAATCTAGGGGTCGAACGTATCCATTTATGTATCAAATTTAGTAGATCTTGTAACAAGCAATAAAAATGACTTAGTGTCTTTTTGATACCACAGCTGATACCAATGGTAAACTTCTTTATAAACACTTTAATTGAAAATGACAACTGTTGTTTTAACTGAAAACTTCAATTATTTATATACATTTTCTGACGCTTCAGACCTTGCGAGATATTTTGGGATTTTTTCGATGACATCTCGAACATTGAAGATTTTTAATACTTGTTCTTTTTTATTAAGTGACTTTTTCTATATGGAATAAATCTTACAAAACTGTCACAGCAATATGTAGAAGTTCCTCTAATCGCTTTAAAAAAATCTCGCATGTGTTTGTGGTGGTGTATTAATTTAATTAAATCTATAGGTAAATCCTGAAGCTTTATTATTTCTCGTTTGTTAGCGATTGATTTGAGACGTTCTCCTCTTCATATATTATTGTAATCTTCTTTCCACTTTTCAATTGTTTGTTGTTTTTGTTTATTTGTGAATTTTCTTGTCAATATATACTCATTTATAACGATTATAGTATTTTAAGTCTTTATCACCTTTTGTATGTAACTACTTGAGGCGTATATTCTTGTTTCCTTAACTAGCGGTGATAATTAGTCTGCAAACAACAATATCACGATACATTTTGATTCAGTAAACAACATGTATTAATAATTAAATCGAAAATAACAAGTAACTTAATGTAAGTTATTATTTTCATCACTTTTAAACCGCCTTGTAGAGTATTATGTCGTGTTTAACATCATGTAAGTCATCACCGACAAATAAAAGTAGAGGTTTTTGTGAAGTATATTGATCTGGTAATAGTATCGAATGTAATCCACTTTAGAGATCATACGCATTTATATTTCATCAAATCGATACACATCGGTGCTGTCTATATAGAACGTAACAAACGTCATTGAGTTATGCGCTGAGAATCTCGTTAACGATGGAATATAATGAATGCATTCTATACAGAATGGTCAATAAAGCGCAAAATGGACTAGTTTTCAAATAATTATTTGTAGAAGTCCATATACAACATTAATAGCAGATTATTTTGACATTTCAGCTTTTATCAAATATCACATTGGTTTAATGTCAATTATAAATTTGATTCAAATTAATAGAAGAATAGTACTTTCTAAGCATATTTAAAAACATTGTAATTCTACAGTATGTCGCATTTAAGATGAAGACAGTCCTATGTTTCGGCTATCAAAATAAATAAAATTTGAAGTTTTGCACAGTCATACAGTCATGCAAATTTTCGATATTTTGCTTAGCGTTTGAGATATCGGAAAAAGTTATTTGCAAAAGTTGTTCTAAATATTATTCTAACGCCACATACCAAATTTCATGACAAAACTCGCACTCTTATTTGTTTCGTTATTTTGGTCAATACCTACAAAAAATTATTTTTTTATTCGATAAACTAGTGTGGCAAGGAAATAATTTGACCCGTGCGAAATTATTAATGCCAGTTAGAATAAACTTTCAGTTTATTACATTAAGTTTATTATTCAGTTTAGTTAGTGATCACCGAATTAAAATGCCATTGACTTTAAACGAAAAAATCGAAATATTACGATTGTTTGAAGATTTAGCTCGTAGTAACTAGCAGAGCACTTGCTGCAGAGTTGAACAGGAGATATCAGCAACATGCTTTCAACACACATGGAAAAGCAGCCGCTATAAATGCCCTTTTTAATGGAACTGGCAGTTTTATAAAAATTCATCAGAATGGTCAATCTCACCGAACGTACCCGTATCCTAAGGAAAACGATATACTGGCAGTAAATCAAGCAAATTCAACCATAAATCTTCGAGATTTATCATCTTAGCTGATTATTAGTACGTGACAAAATCAAGCCCAATAAGCCGAAGTTCTTACATTCGGTAGAAGAAGGTCATAAGAATATAGGATTAGATTATTGTTATTGGGCTCAAGGTAATTTTTTAAATGATAGGCATTTTCTGAATAGGAGTATGTTTACCGATGAGGCTACATTCACAACTAATGGGATGTTATCATCTCAGAAATTGTAGATACTGGGCCACAGATAATCCCCACTGGGTTATAAATTGTAAAGATCAATATTCTCAAAAAGTCAATATCTGGTGTGGAATTTTTGGAGACCAAATAATAGGTCCTTTTGTCTTTAGTGAATCATAAATGCTGGTCGTCTAGTTAACTTTTTCGATGAGGAATATTTGGACGTTCGACGTTTCGATGCACCTATATGGTGCATCCATTGACAATTCAAAGATCCAAGACCATGTTCGTCAATGGTTAAACCAAAAATTTCCTATGCAGTGGATAGAAAAAACCAGTCCTTTTGAATCCTGGCTTCTGAGGTTCCCTGATATTTTACCACTCGATTTTTATTTTTGGAGAGTAATAAAAAATAAAGTTTATAAAACAAGGCCTAGAAATCGAGTAAAACTTTGTGTCAGAATAAGACAAGCCTGTCAAGAAATCAGGATCCCAGAACTTAGATGAGTATCCCGATAGAATCGTAAAAGAATTGAAAAATGTATGGGAATAAATGGAGGACTAGTCAAACGAGATTACATATGATAAACTGTTATTTGTAGGTACTTTTAAAATTATTGTTTTAATTATTTTTTAAATTTAATCAGTTGATCAGTTAATTGAATTTAATCAGAGATTAAAATCACCATATTGTGCAGATTTTTCTTTCCATGACACACTAGTTTATCGAATATCGACCAAAATAATGAAAGAATCAAACGTGCGAATTTTGTCATAATTTGGTATGTAGGGTTAGAATAATATTTGGAACAACTTTTGCAAAAAAACTTTTTGGATATCTCTGACGCGAAGCAAAATATCGAAAATTTACCTTGTTTGTTGATTCGCAATAGATAAAATTAAAATTTCAGTTGAGTTTCTTAAAAAAAGTAAACCTTCAACCTGTAGGACTGTAAAACTTGGCAGAAAGGGTTACCAGTTCCCACAATATTGAGACAAAAGAAAAACCGAGAGATTTGAGGTATTTAAGCAATGCATATCAGGTGCTTAAAAAAAACTCATCTAAATCAGGTTATTGCTACTAGGAGTACTATCAGACAAATCATTGATTACTTCTCAAAGGAGACCTTCTACGATGTCTTCTATTAAGCGGAAGTAGTCCTGACGAGAAAATTTTAAAAGAAAGCTGCTACTTCCTCCACAATAGATTTGAGTAGTGGAAATTAAAAAACTTCTCTAGTAGAGATCAGAACACCAGTGATCCCCAGGAAGCACCCAATGAAGCAAGTTGAATTGTGGACTTATACTTGGCTTGATATGTGCTAAGAAAGAGTGCTTGAACACCACCAATAATTTTCTTGAGAAACAAAGTGAAGTTAAAACTTAAAATTGCGAAGTTAATGTTAAGGAATCGACCGAATGTGAGTAGCGACAGCGAGTCTTTAGTTGAGTAAAGCAGGCTGTAATAGAAGCTCTATTGCCAATTCCACCATGCTAGTTTTATATAGTTGGATGGAAATAAATCTTACGAAGTGTGAAAATACTAACCTAATAAACCAAAACATATCTTTAAGAGAATATGAGCTAATCATAGATATACCAGATACCAAAATTAGAATTTTTTATCAATTATATTTACTTATATTATCTTTTCTGTATTATTTGTATATACAGGGTGTTAGGCTAGAAGGGTGAATGTAAAAAAAATTAAATTAAGACGACTAGAAAAGTGATTGTCATAAGTTTTACAGTTTGAAAATACCCGCCCGTTTGGCTAAAAGAAGGAATGTCATACGCGCCACGGATTTTGTACTGCAAGTAGGAGGAATGTCCAAGTACACCCTAACCTGCCGCGGAAACCTCGTCCTTATGTGCTCACCAATTTCTTGTTTACCTCCGTGCATGTATTTCCTGTTGTGACAGGTAGTGCTGTTTTCGTGTATTTTCTTCAAGTTTTGGCAATGGAGTCTGTAAAAAGAAAAGCTGAGACGGGCGAGATGAGAGATATGCTTAAGAAAATTCGGTTACGATAACATGAATTTTTCGCGAGTTTTGTCAATGTAAAAGGTTGAATTGAATGAAGAAAGTGGACGACGTAAACAAAAGATTAGTTCGCAAAAAAAATTTGTTTAATTCCCATGATGAACTACATTCGTATTTAACTTTAACTAATAAATTCAGGTTGTAGAATGTAGACTCATTAGTTTAACGAGCCATGCCGTTAAAATACTGTTGCATATTCTTCTAAATCGAATTAACAACAAGTGCGAAGAAATAATTGGTCAAGAGCAATTCGGGTTCCGGAGATGCCTTGGAACTACAGAAGCACTATTTTCTATGCAAACACTTCTTCAACGATATTGGGAGGTAAGAAAATATATGTGCTTCATTGATTTCGAAAAGGCATTTGATCGCGTTCAGCATACCAGACTAATTACCGTCTTGCAGAGCATCCAACTAGATAAGAAAGACATCAAACTTATTGCCAAACTTTACTGGAACCAAACAGCCATTATTAATACCAACAACAAAGAATCAAAGCCAATCAGTATTGAACGAGGCGTAAGACAGGGCTGTGTACTGTCTCCCACCCTCTTTAACGTGTATTCTGAGAATCTATTTAGGGAAGCTTTAAAAGATCAAAAAGGAATTATCATAGGAGGAGAAATAATTAACAATATACGGTACGCCGACGATACTGTGATTCTAGCTGAAAACATCGACAAACTGCAGGAGCTAATCAATAGAGTTGACATGGAATGCACAAATTGGGGACTGTCGATAAATATCGATAAAACTAAATACATGGTGACCAGTAAAGTGGATATCGGCGCAACCCAACTGATATTAAACCAACAACCGCTGCAGAGAGTTCAGAGATTCAAATACCTTGGATGTTGGATTACCCAAAATCTGGATCCATCCTTCTAAATTTGATGTAGAATTGAACAGGCAAGAAACTCATTTCAAAAATTCAAGCCTATATTGTGCAATAACTCATTAAATTTGGAAATCCGTGAAAAGTTTACAAGATGTTACGTGTGGTCTGTCCTTTTGTATGGATGTGAAACTTGGACTTTAAACGCCGATATCATGAATAAAATCGAGGCGTTTGAGATGTGGTTGTATAGAAGGAATCTAAAAATTCCATGGACTAGCAGAACCAGAAACGAAGAAGTTCTTCGAAGAATGGGACATCAACGAACTCTATTAAATATTATTAAGAAGCGTAAACTAGAATATCTTGGACATATAATCAGAGGACCAAGATATGAGTTCCTTCGGCTAATTCTCAACGGTAAAATCGAAGGAAAGAAATGGATAGGACGGAAGAAACTCTCTTAGTTGAGGAATTTGCGGCAGTGGACAGGTTTGACAGCGGACCAATTGCTACACGTAGCGAAAGACCGAGATCAGTATAGCAATATTATAAGCATGGTAGTCGCCGACGTTCCGTAGGGATATGGCACTCTAAGAAGAAGAATAAATTCAGCGAAATGGGTTAAGAAAAGTCAAAGAGGATGATAAAAGACCCAATACAGCTATAAATAGGTATCGTATTTTTATCAAAGTGAAGGATGATGTGTTTAAAAAAACTAAGGTCTGTTCCAAATTTTTCTTGACAGTACACGGCATTTCAAAATCTGTTTGATCTATATAAGCTGAAAGAGAGTTGCGTCTACGATAGTCGCAGAGTTTTTACTACCGAAAACCAAACTAACGGTTAAGGACTAAGGAGGGTTCTAGTTTCACATGCATTAACATAGACTATCAGAAAAATATTAATCTTCCAAACATTGCCACTAACGGTGTGTACTATGATGGGCAGCTCCCAATTTTCAGCTTCAATATCCACGTTTTGTCGAATCATGACAGCATTTTCTACACATACCACGAATACGTTTCAAACAAAGGGGCAGATAAAGTAGGCTCTTTTTTGTTTGATTACATGATGAATCCACTACCAGTTGAGATAAGACCTCTTCACATTTTTGTTACGGAGCAGGGGGCCAAAACAAAAATTATACGTTGGTTTGGTTCATTCACTATGTTGTAAATTTATTTAAAAAGCCTTTATAACAGGTACATAATTAATTATATACCTTTTATAAAGGATTTCTACTGCTCTAAAAAGATTAGTGGGTGATGTGATGAAACACGTAGGTAGAGCTAAAAAGCCAGGAAATCATTCGCCTTCCTGGTCCTCTTCTATAAAATTAGAATTTGACGATAAAGCCACATTTTATGAGCCTCAATTTTCTTGCAGGTAGCATCTGTGAGAGTCTACGACTCAACTCCGTACAACAATATAGGAAAGATATAATATCGTAATAACTGTCTGTTTATGGGTTTAATATTCTTCTTAGTCGTTAACCTGATGCAGGTATCGTGATATCATGAAGCTATTAACTAAATTTCCCAATGTTCCTCCACGTTTTTTCTATCTTCTGCCATTCTAGCACATTCTGACAATGGAGCGCCAATGGTAGCAACAATATGGTCCGTGTATCGTGTGGGAGATCTACCTCTATTTCTTTTGCCTTCTACTTTTCCCTGGATGGTAAGTTTTTCAAGACCATTTCTTCGAAGGACATGTCCAAAATAGCTTATTATTTGTTCTGATATTTGTGTTCTTAGTCTTTATTTTATGTTTAGCTGGTCCAGTATGGATTTATTTGTTCTTTGGGCCACCCATGGTATTCTCAGGGTTTAATATATCTCATATTATATTTTATAACATTTCCACAGCTTAGCCATTTTTTGAAATGCAGATACTGCTTTCTCTATCCTAGATTTTATCTCTAGCTAGGTAATGGTGAGAATTTTCATTGACCTTCTTACCAAGGTAGTGTTCGTTGACCGTTTACACTAATTCGTTTAAATTGCTGTTCCTTCTTAGAGATCATATATATTTTTTTCCTAATGTTAAGTGAAGGTCCATATCTCAGATATAGACTTCTATTATAATATTTATTAACTCCTGGAGAGCTTCATAACTGTCAGCACATACCATAGTATCGTCCGTGTATCTGATGTTATTGATACATTCTCTGCTAACTCGAATTCCGGCTACAATGTCCTCTACTACTTCCTGAAAAATTTCATCAAAGTGTATATTGAATAGCAGGGGTGATAGTATACATTCCTGTCAGCTTTCAGACCCCACTTTTGTTTTTTATATGATCAGATTCTCGGGTCTCTCTACGGATAGATAAAGTTTGATTTCATGAAATAGCACCTATAATTTAAAGAGAGCCTCTCCCGTACTCCCTTCATTCCGAAAACCAAACTGTACTCCGCTTAAATTTATGTGATGAAATAGTTTTGTTAGATGTTGAGTACCATCCGTGTTAAAAAGTTTTATGAGTTCAGCATATGAATTGTCAGGTCCAAGAGCTTTGCCACCTTTATTTGTGATACTGCTTCATCTGATGTGATTGGATAACTAACCATTTGCACGAATTGGCCTGAATAATAATACCGTTTCTTTTCAGTTGTTTTTGACGATATTCTTCTTCTTCTTCTAATGGCGCTACAACCCTTTGTGAGTCTTGGCCTGCTTAACAATGTTCTTCCATTCTGCCCTGTCGGGTACTTTCCTTCGCCACTGCCTGATCATGGTTTTAAGATCCCTCTCTACGTCGTCTATCCATCTTTTACGGGGCCTTCCTCTTGTTCTGTTTCCTTAGGGCTTACAACTCTGTACTACTTTTACAGCTCGATTATCTGGCATTCTTTCTAGGTGACCAAGCCAGTTTAGTCTTTGTGACTTTACAAATCTGACAATATCTGCGCTCTGAATTAGTTCATCCAGCTCGTGGTTCATTTTAATTCTCCACGAACTATCGCTGCATTGGGTTGGTCCAAATATCTTCCTTAGTATTTTGCGCTCAAATATTCTCAGTTGATTTTCATCAGTGGTTGAGAGGGTCCACGTTTCACATCCATATGTGACCACTGGTCTAATTACTGTTTTGTAGATTCTCAGCTTAGACTCACGATTCAGTAACTTACTTTTCATTAAGTCTTTGTATGCATAAAAGCACTTATTGCCGCTAAGAATCCGTGCTTGTATTTCTTGACTGATGTTGTTGTTGGCATTTATTATTGAGCCTAGGTAGGGAAAAGTGGAGGCATATTTGTAGGTATGGTTGTCTACCTTCAGATTCTCATGTTCATTAGATTTTGTGCACTCTATATATTTTGTTTTGCTTTCATTTATATATAGACCAAACGTAGCAGCTTCTCGTTTCAGTTCTATAACTTTTTCGCTTAATACCCTTTTGTTGCGGCTTATTATGGCAACATCATCCGCATATACGCATATTTGCATAGATCTTGTATTAATACAGCCGTTTATATCCAGTTTTCTAACAACAGCTTCTAAAGTTAGATTAAAAAGTGTTGTTGATAAGGCATCCCCTTGTCTAACTTCATTTTCAATATCAAAGGCCTGCGTCATATCTCTATCTATTCTCACCATAGCTTTGGAACCCTCCAGAGTCATTCGTATAAGTTTAACTAACTTATTGGGTATCCCTAACATAGATAGTTGCTTTAACATCTTTTGTCGATCTACTCCATCAAACGCCTGTTTGAAATCGATATACAAGTTGTAAATAGGTATGTTATATTTAACACATTTTTCATGTATACCTCTTAACACATTTTTCATGTATACCTCTTAACATATGTATTTGGTCTATAGTTGACCTCTTTGGTCTGAAGCCACATTGGTATTCACCAATAATCTCCTCCGAAAACGATTCAAGGCGGCTATATATAATTCCTGATAATATCTTGTAGATGACATTTAAAACTGTTATGCCCCTATAATTTTTGCAGAGTCGTTTGTCTCCCCCTTTGTACATAGGAAGTATGATTCCCACTTTCCAATCTTCTGGGATGACTTCTAGTGTCCATATGCGGTCGATTAGTTTATGGATACGCCTTCATAGCGCATGTCCACCATTCTTTATTAGTTCTGCAGTTATTCTATCTGTGCCAGGTGCTTTGTTATTTTTTAGATGTTTTATGACGTTTATCGTTTCTTCCAATGTTGGTTGCTCAACTAGTTGTTCTGCTGTGTGGTGAATTATCTCTTCATCTTCGTTTTGTTCTTTTTCTGGGTTTAACAGCTCTTGAAAATGCTCCTTCCACCTTTTCATTATTTCCTCTTTCTCGCTGATAATTGCCCCATTTTTGTCCTTGCAAACTGTTGATCTTGTTATGTATCCTTGGGTGCATTGCTTGATTTCCTTGTAAAATTTTCTAGCCTCTTTTCTGTTATTATAATCTGTAATTTGTTGTATTTTTCTATTCAACATTTCTCTCTTTTTCCTTCTGCATATTTTCTTTGCATCTTCTCTGAGTTCTTCATGTGCCTTTCTATTCGATCGGGAATCCCTTTGTAGACATTTCTGTCTAGCTATATTTTTGCTATTTATTACTTGTTGGCAATCTTGGTCAAACCATTCCTCGTTTCTTGGGCTTGAGGTTTCACCTAATGTTTCCTTTGCCATATTTGTAATTGTCGTTTTGATGATATTCCATTCTTCTTCAATGTTGTTTTTTTCTCCTCTTTCATTTAATATTACTTTTATTTTCTGCTGGTACTCATTCTTCTTTTTAGGATTTTTAAACATATATGTATTCCATTTTCTTTGTTTGGCGCCTTTCTCTTTTCTTACCATTGATATTCTTTGTTTTATCTTCGATATAACCAAGAAATGGTCCGAATCGCAATTTGCGCCTCTATATGTTCTAACATCTGTTACGGAGGTTGCCCACCGCTTAGATATTAATATGTGATCAATTTGATTAAATTTATTAGTACCAGGTATCATCCAGGTTCCTTTATGAATATTTTTATGAGGAAAACACGTACTAACAACTCTTAGTTTGTTTGCCATTGCCAACTGTGCCACTCTCATACCGTTGTTGCTGGTAATATCATGTAAACTAAGCTTACCAAAGGATTCTGCATATATATTTTCTCTTTTCCCAGCTTCGCGTTCATATCACCCAGAACTAAAACTGCATCTCTCTTCTGTGCGTTTTCACATTCTACTTGTAGTTGGTCATAGAATTGGTCGGTTACTTTTGACGATATTATCGTCATCTATTAATACATCTATTGTTTTGTTTATTAGTTTTTAAACCTGTTTCTGTATTGTTGTTTTTAATTATATTTTACTTATCCTATCCAACCCGATTAGTCGATTTTCATTTATTTTAAACGTACTTTTTTTTTCAAATAGTTACCTATAACTCCTCTAGCCCACTCGTTTCGATAAATTTAACTACGATTTTATGCCAAGTTTTGTGATGCAAAAATCTGTTTTTTAAGAGTTGTTGCCCATTTATACATCAATCGTAACTTTTGGATAACTTAATACAATAAAAACAAAAGATTCACAGCATACTCACTATTATTCGTTCATCATCAAACTTCCGGAGAGCTATGTCTTATTCATATTTAATCACTGTTCGACGTAGCTGTCATTTTTTAGTGATTTAGGTAAAGTTGTCCATCAGCCATGGCCTGCTTTCTTTTATAACAGTTAATATTTTATGGCATATCAAAGTAGATGTTGTTAAATTTATGCGTATCAATGTCAACCCTATTCATCCACCTCCCACGCCAGTTCTCGTCTGCTGTTGACAAATATCTTGAGTATATCAATTATACAAGTACTTGTACTAAAGAGGTATTTGAGTTAATTATTCAGAGGATTTATTATCAGTGACGTAGGTGAATAGAACTCAAAGATGTCGCAGAACTAGGGATACATGTAAATGTTAATATTAAGACACAAAATTAAACAAATATCATACACTACTCGGCAATTTGATTTAATAATCTATTTTACGCTTATACTATTACTTCATGATATAAATTTCAAAAGCGGCTTTATTTTGTGATACTGAAATGTGTAGGTTTGGCGGTATATATAGGGTGTAAGTCTAAGAAACATATAGGGATAAATTTTGCAACGCTATACAATACAAACACTTAGACTCATTTTTTTGATAGGTACGTTCATTGTCTTCTTCTTTTTCCTTTTATGTAGATATGACTCTGTTTTCAATGTGCCTTCAGTAAGTTGTCCTTCCATTATTTTCGTGATCTTCCTACTGATCGTCTTCCTATTTGGGAACCGTCTCTTGCCGTATTTATCAATCTACTTGTTGTCCCAGACTTACCCAGTCCTTGATGTTCTCCATCTTGCATCTACGTAGTATATCGGTACTTCTAGCTTTGTCCCATACATGCGTTTTACTATCATAATTTTTAAGTGTTTTCATCTGCTGTTTCTAACATCCTTTTTGTCCTCGCTATGTCAGGTCCTGTTTCTACCGCGTATGTCATTATTGGTCTGATGACTGTTTTGTAAATTCTGCCTATCATTTCTTTCCCGATATTTTTATTTTTCAATATTGTTTCATTCAGGCAACCTACGCCTCTGTTTGCTCTATTCACTTGTTCTTCCACTTCTGTTTCGAGCTTTTTGTAGCTACATAACGCGATATTTAGATATTTAAACTCCATCACTTGTTCTATTAGCTGAACTTCCAGCTCCAATTTACATCTTAGTAAATTTGCTAGAACCATGCATTTTGTCTTTCTTGGGGAAATTAACATGTTAAATTTTCTGGCGGTTATATTAAATTGATGCATTTACTTTGAGAGAGTAGTATTGCGTCGTCTGCATAGCAGATTATTTAAAGTTGTTTTCCTCCCATTTGATATCCTTTTTTAATTCTTACTATTTTTATTTTTTCATCCATAATCAGGTTAAACAATAGAGGACACAGGGAATCTCCCTGTCTTATCACATTGCCAGCTTCAATATGGTCAGTTAGTCCTTCTTCTACTTTTACTTTTATTGTGTTGTTTTGGTAAATATTTTCGATTGTTTTTTGACCCGGTCAAATGCCTTCTTAAGGTCCACGAAACATAGATATGCCGGTTTATTGTATTCTAATGATTTTTCTTGCACTAGCCTCATTATAAATATATCTTCGGTGCTTCATCTTTTCGACCTAAAACCTTGTTGTTCTTCTGCTAGTGTTATAGTTTCATTGTTTATTTGTTATCACTTTGGTTGTTAATTTTAGTGTTGTGTTTAACAAATTAATTCTAATGTAATTGTTCGGGTCCGATTTGTCTCGCTTTTTGAAGAAAGGTATTAGGATGCTCGATCTCTATTCTTGGGGAGTTCTGTATTGCTCTATTATTTTTGGATTAGTTTTAGTAGTTGTTTGGTCAGATCTGGTCCCCCGTACTTTAAGAGTTCGTTCGGTATTCTGTCCTCTCCTGGTGATTTTCTATTTTTTAATTTCCTTAATGCTTCCTTTACCTCTTCCTTCTCAATATTTATTTCTTTGTTTGCCATCACCTCTGGTGTTGGTGGTTCATTATCGTTCATTGTCGTGGTGTTATTAATATTATAGAGCAAAGATAGAAAATTTAGAGTTAATTTATCGCTATCAGGCTACATTTCGGGTATACTGGCAAATGTTAATTTACCAAATATTTCATTTTTTTTATTAACTCTTAATCCTCGGTTCATGTAAACCAAAAAGATATTCTAAAGAAAATAAAAATATATTTTTAATTGAAAATAAAGAGAAATTCCTTTAAAATGAAAATTGTTATTTATTTAAAAAAGTTTGACTAGGTTTTTCTTTTGTCTACATGATTGAATAATATTCAAAAGTAACAACTCGTTTAGCTTTAGAAATTCTTAAATGGTCATAAAATGATCCATATTGCTTTAATAATGTTTCTTAATTATCCTTATGTTTTCCAGTCTGACAGATGATTGAGGAAATCACAATGCACAACAATCAATATATTGAACCAAATATTGTAGAATATTTTTTAATGGAAATATTGGTTCCAAATTTTGGAGAGCAGAAATAACAATACTCATAGTTGTACAATAACAATACTCATAGTTGACTTAAATGTTAAACCGTATTATCGACATGGTCGAAGTATCTTTGTTCACGCCATTGTGTCTTAGCTAAATTACCATTATAATACATTTGATTAGTTCTTTACCGATTATTGCTAATTAGTCCACTGTCGACCTTTGATAGATTTATTGTCACCTATAAATATGTGACATCAAGATCAAGCCAGTGAGAAATTATATTCCTTCACACTTGAGTCATTAGTCCCCAATATTCATCAGTTGCTCCATGGATGTTTATTTGGTAAGACCTTATTCCCACCTATTATACACATCTATAGGACATTTCCCTATTAAAATTGGTAGGCGCCGTGTCTGGGCTGAGACCACCGCACGTCCGTTACATAATTCATCATACGTAAAATCGCAGATTTTACTACTGTCAACTAGAATATGCTCAGTGTCTTCGGAGTCGTTAAATAAGTTAAACGTATTTATTATGAATAATTTTTAATTGCAATCATAACATATGTGCAGAATATCTAAGTAAAGGAATATAATTAAAGGAAAGAAATATACGCATTTACGTTATGGCAATTACAAAAAGATGTCGATCTTATTAAATATGAAAAATTAATTGAAGCAAAAAAAGACGTAGAACTCTTTGGATACAATACAGCCATCATTAGTAACGTATATTGAAGCGACAAAAAGTAGATTAGAACAAAAAATGGTAACATCAATTGTAAATAGAAGGCAAGCAGTTCGTCAGCACTTCAATAGTAGTCTCTCCTAACATGTATTGTTTACGCCGAACATATAATCAAAACATCCTTCTAGTATTTTCTAGAGGGTGCCAAAGTAAATGATATTGTCACTGTTAATATCCGTTATGCGGATTCTGCTATGATATTGGTTTAATTAAAAGAACTATCCAAATAAATAAACATACTATCAAATGAAAGTTGATTCGTTTGGTATTTAATAGATCTTCCCAAGAATAAATTACATTAGAACCAACATAAATACAGGCTTCAGACTTTCAACAGTTACATTTACATGGAAATAGAGGTAAAGAGACAATTGAACCATTCTACAGAAATTATATGCCGCATGGAATAACAGTAGTCTCCCCTATTTATTGTATCCATGAAACATATAATCTGAATATCCCTCTAGTATTATCTAAAGGGTGCCAAAATAAATCAAATTGTCATTATTAGTTCAAGTTATGCGGCTGTTACTATAATATTAGTAAATCAAGTATCCAAATTAATGAACATACTATTAAATGAAAGTCACAAGATGGGTTTGTATATCAATATTTTCAAAACAAAAACATGTATTCAATAGATCTCCACAAGAACAAATGACATTAGAACATAGAGAGAGGCTTCAGACTATACACCTACATTACCTGGGCAGAGAAGTAAAGAGACAATTAACCATATATATATATCGGTTTCAAAACGTCTTGCGTCGTTGTCCGATGCCTAATTTCCACGAATTTCTATCATTCCATTGTTCTTCGGTCAAGTCTCGGGAGCTCATTGCCTTTGTTATTCCCTCCTTCCATGTTCTTTTTGGTCTTCCTCGTTTCTTACGATTTGGTGGTATCCATTTCATGGCGATTTTTGGTAGTCTTGTTTCTGGCATTCTTTGAACATGGCCATACCATATAAGTTGTTTCCTTTCTACGTCTGTTGCCAGTGATCCATCTACCCCCATCCGATTTCTTATTTCATCGTTTCTAATTCTGTCTGCTCTAGATATTCGAAGTGATCGTCTAAATACATCCATTTCTGTTGCTTCGAGTTTTCTTTTATTGCTTTCTGTTAGTCTCCATGTCTCTGTACCATAGGTTAAGCTGGTTTTTATGAGAGATTCATATATATTGTATTTTCGTCTTTTACCAATTTCTGAGCTCCAAAGAACTCCGTTAAGGCATCCAATTGTTCTACGGGCCTGGGTTATTCGTTTTCTAATTTCCCTATTGTCTGTGCCTGTGGTGTCGAAATCAATTCCTAGGTAGGTATATTCAGTGCAGAATGCAATTTCGGTTGTGTCCATCTGAATGTTGGATAGTTCTGCGCCTATTGGGAGATATTTTGTTTTTTGTGTATTGAGTTCTAAACCCCACTTCTTGTATTCTTCCTGTAGTTTTCTGGCCATATATGTCAGGTCTTCTTTATCGTTGGCTATAAGGACTTGATCGTCTGCAAACTGTAGGGTATATAGGCAAGTTTCTCCCAGGTCAATGCCCATTCCTCTGCACTTTCTTTTCCACTGATACAGTGCTTTCGCCACGTAGATTTTAAACAATGTGGGGGATATGCAACACCCCTGCCGGAGTCCCTTGTTTACAGGAAATTTTTTTGAAAGTCTATTTCCAATTTTTATTCCCGACGTTGCTCCTTCATACAGCTGTTTAAGGGCGTTAATTACTGTGTGGTTAATGTTTGTTTCCTGCAAAACTTTCCATAGCTTTTTAGCGGGTACAGTATCATAGGCCTTCTGAAGGTCTATGAACATAAGGTGGGTTTCTTGATTGGTACTTGATCTTTTTTCTATTATTTGTTTCAAAACAAACACATTATCGGTGCAGCTCCTTCCCGCTCTAAAGCCAGATTGTTCCTCTTCTTCTTGTTCCTTATATTCTTGTTCGATAATGTCTCGAAGTATCCTTCCATATAGGCGACTTAAGGTACTGGTTACTGATATACCTCGATAGTTTGAGCAGTCCAGTTTACTTCCCTTCTTATGTATAGATGATATGAAGGATACTTTCCACTCATGCGGGACTGGTGCACCGTTTAGATATTGGTTTATACACCAGGTTAATCGTTCAAACAGTTTGTTAGTACCGCATTTGATTAGTTCTGCTGGAATTCCCTCCGGACCTGCAGCTCGACCATTTTTTAGTAGTTGTATCGTTTTTATGACAGTCCTCTCATCGATGTTTATCGTTTCTCCCTGTATGTGTATTTCAGTTGGAGACATTTCTCTATATTCCTCTCTGTTTTCTGTTAATAGATTTTCGTAATGTCGGATCCAGTTCTCTGTTGTTATTAATTGTATGTTTGTTTCTCTTTTTTCATTTGATTTAACTTTTGTCAGGAATTTCCACGTCTCTGAGCATTTTCTACCTCCCATATATGTGTCTATCTCTTTGCATTTTTTGTCCCACATTTCTCGTTTAGCTGTGTTTACTAGTTGTCGTGTTCTTTTTTTAATATCTTTGTATTCTTCTCTATCCAACTCCTGTTTTGTATTTAGCCATTTGTGGTATGCTTTTTTCTTCCGAAGTACTAGTTCTTCAATTTCTTGATTCCACCAAAGTTTTTTACTAGCGGAACTAGTTTTTAGTCCAATGGCCTCCTCTGCTGCTTCTTTGATGCTACTCGTTATGTTTTCGTAAATTTGTTCTACTGACTGGTCTTCTATATTATGTAGCAACTTTTCGTCTAATCTGTGCTGGTATAGGTTTCTTGTGCTTTCGTTGATAAGGCTGTTTAAGTTATATCGTTTGTTCGTTATCACTTCTGTTTGTTGAGGTTCCTCATTAACGTTATTGTCCTTGTTAGATTTAAAAGGAAATACCATTTTTGTCCTAACTATATAGTGGTCGGAACCACACGTCGGTCCTCTAAGTACTCTTACATCATTCACTTTTAAGGTAGTGCTTTGTTTGACTATTACATAGTCAATGATCGATTTTAGATTCCTTGTATGTTGTACCCATGTGTATTTGTGAATATCCTTGTGTTTATAGAAGCCGTTCATTATTCTCAGAGTATGACTCTGACACACTTGGATCAGCCTTTCTCCATTGTCATTCAGGTTTATTTCACCGTAGGGACCGATCACCTCACTGTTTATTCTTTGACCCACCCGGCTATTCAGATCTCCCAGTATTATCAGTTCTCGTGACTTTCCTATGTTGGTGATTATGTCGTTCAATTTTTCGAAAAACTCGTCCTTAGCAGCAATTGATTCGTCATCTGAGATGGCGTAGACTCCAAGAATTGTCACTGGCGTTTGATTTATGTTGATATTAACACGTATGATGTTTTCGTCGATTGTCTCGAAATCAGTTATTTTGTGTTTGAATTTTTTGTGTATCATTACAGAGACTCCTCTCTTTGCTCTTTGGTGTTTTGGGATGCCACTGAATATGTGTGTATAGTTATTTACAGTTTCTGTGCCAGTTCCTTTTTTCTTAGTCTCCGTCAAGACTACTATATCCATGTTGGCGTTTTTCAGTTCATGAATAACTTCTTCCATTTTTACTCTTATTCCCTGGACATTCCATGTACCAATATTCAATATCCGTTTCCGTAGCTTGTGTCTTTTTCCATATAATCCGTCCGAAATTCCGAGGCAAGCATTAGGCTTTTTAGCAATTTCCAGTTTTTACAAGTGACAGGGAACTAGCCTGACGCCTAAACCCCCAACCTGGAGGACCAGGTAATTTTTCCTCAAGGTTTCCTTCCTCTAGATCGACTGTCTTTCGGGACTTTAGAGATCGATCTTCCCTTCTTGTGTTTTATTCACAATGACAATTAACCATTCTACAGTAATAATTATAAGGCACATGGAAATATTAAAATCTGTTTTTATAAATTTACTTTGTAAGCCAAAACTTTGTTTTGTCGATACTAATAATATTAAGAATGGAAAACTGCTATATTTGAATCATGGTATAATTCTGGGTTATACTATACGAATTCAAAACCCGAACAATGAAGCAAGATGACATGAAAAGACTAAACATAGTCGAAATATGAATATACCGATGAGACTACGATACGTAACTCGGAGATTTAATATCCATAAGGAGTTTCATTAATAGTTCATGTAATATTTGAAGTTAATCTCAAAGGAAAGAGGAGTATAAAAAGAAAAAAAGTAATGGTTATATAGCATAAGAGATTTAAACCCATATAATGGGAAATAAATTATTTTTTCAACCCCAAGACAGAAAAACGTTCAACGTTTTTAAAGTGATTCATATGTGAGCTCACATGTCGCATAAGATTAGTCTGGGCAGTGTGTGGTAAATTAAACTATGTGTGAATTTAAACCTATCCTAGGTGTACCTATCCATCCATATACCTTAGTTGACCAGTGTGTGTTACCTGTTCTCACTTATGGAGTGGAAACATAAACATTTAAAAAAGAGGTAGTTAACAATATTCGCATGACTCAGGGGGCTATGTTAGGTGTATCTCTGAGAGACCGAATTTAACACAAAGAAATACGTTGTAGAACAAAAACAACAAAATTTTAGATTATCATACAAAACAAATTGTCGAACGGAGGAGAATACAAGAAGCACTCTACGGACCAGAGGAAGCTCACCAACCAAATGCACAAGCCGCACAAGATAGAGACTTAGGGTTTCATTCATATTGTGGTTTATATTATTAATCTTTCTAGATTTTATATATGATCGGTTAATATTAGGGTGTCATCAGCATACCTAATGTTGTTAATTAAAAGCTCATCTACTTTGATCCCTGCTGTCTATGATACAATAGCTTCCAGTACAATTTCCTTAGAGTAAGCGTTAAATAACAGATGTTAGTATTAGTGATATGATAGTAATATCTCGTTCTTCAAGGTTTTGTTTCTGAAAATTTAGGTCTTAAATAATATCTAAGCATTTCTGAATAAAAACATTTAAAGTAAATAGCGCTTTTTTTTGTGCAAACATCGCAATGAAAGCTCAATTGAGTGTCACCTATATGGATATCTAATTCTAGTTTGGAGTGTATCCTGCTGTATGTGACTCTGAGGAAAGTTTGCGAAGATTGCATATTTTAATTTCTAACTGTGTAGTTCATTTTCATCACTTAATATTTTTTGACTACTACATTTAAAACCAAATCTAACTTATATTTTTTTATCACCAATAGGTTGGTTTGTTTTGTTTGTGGATGACATCTTCATGTTAAAATTAATTCAATATTTTTCCATACTGTACAGATAATAAATTGTCTAACCTACACGTAGTACGACTAATAATGGATCTCATAATTATTCCTTATTTACAACATTGATCAATCCATAAATGTCACATAATTCACTGGAATAGTAAAAGCACATCAGGTTTGCAGTAAATAACGACGTCAACAAAACATAAACAGCCCAGTTACGCAATACCACAAACAGTGTTCATTCATTCGTTTGTGTACTAAAAACGTCTTCTTAAAATACAATAGCTTAAACGAACCTGAAATACAATGGATTTGGTTGAATGGTTGTGCCCGTGTCGCTACACTTTCATTTGGACACAAGGCTTGTTTTACTTTGTTTATTTTTATTAGGTAACTTGTAATGGTCGTTTACCTTAGAACGCAGTGTTGCCAAATTAGATAGGAAAAGTTTTGTAATTATATTGAAACGTCCAAATAACAATTATTTTGTAACAATCTATTTTGGCATCAACTTTTAATTTATAAGATTAATATCGCTCGGCATTCATAGCAAATTATTTAAAATCATTTTCTCTCTCACACATAAATTTATATATATATATATATATATATATATATATATATATATATATATATATATATATATATATATATATATATATATATATATAATATATATATATAAATTTATTTCTTGTTTATAGTCTAAAAATTGTTGGCAAATTTTTTTTATTGTTACAAATTCGTTGTGTTTTTTTAAGGTTACTACTAGTATATGGAAGACCCAGTGGCGCACCGAGGGGGGGGGTTTTGGGGGTTAAACCCCCCCCCCCCAGGACCCTATTCCGACACTGTTACTTACACATTTTAAGGACTCAAAATGGAGGTAACATCATAAAAAAAATTTTGGTGACCAACCAAAACCCCCCCCCAGAGGCAAATTCTAGGTGCGCTACTGGGAAGACCCAATCGAAGATCACGCCCGCAAAAACCAAACAATGCTGCCATGCCGACAACTAACCACCAAAGTGTGCTTGATCGCCTTTTCACATTGAAAGAACTAAATATTGATATCGGAAACATGAGGAACGGCCAGCCAGCGGGCGAGAACGAACTATACACAAGGCAGATCAGCAAGTTTGGCACAGGTTCGAAGCACTGGTTGCTAGTACTGTTTAATCGATATGGCCCTGTCGAAACCTGACAAACCTGCTGATGTTGCTAGTTGTTACAGAACAATCTCTATATTATACCACATACATACTTTACGAAAGAATATACTGGGGAGGGAAAAGTCAATTCTAGAGCCTCGCTTGATTCACGACGAACAGTCTATGCTCAGTCCGGGAAGGAATTGCATTAGGAACGCATAGAACAGGGCTACCTAAAAACGGGAGGCGTTCGCAGACCTATAATTAAGTGTGTGAATACACAGCCTAATCTAACCTAACCTGACCTAACCTACCCTAACCAGAGTGTATGATAACTTCAAGCAATGAATACTCCTTAAAAATTTAACAGCATGAACAGGAGGTCAAAAATTCACAAGCGTGGTAAACCCGTTGCTTAAGAACTGGAGATTCTCAGTCCCTTTTGAGTTAGAGGAAAGCCAATGGCGGAATCAGAAGAATGGCCTATTGGAAGGTGACGTGCTATCACTAATGCTGTTTAACATGTACACTAACGACCAACCAATTCGGAAAACTGCTAAGCACTTCCTGTATGCTGACCACCGTGCTTTGGCCGTACACGACAGAATCTTTAAAGGGGTCAAAACCAGGCTTGTGAAATCACTTCAGGACCTTACAATTTACTACTGTAGATAGCTACTAAAGCCTAACCCTACCAAAACCCAAGTCTGCTCTTTTCACCGAAGACCGAGAGAGCTGAAAAGAAAGCTAAAGATCAGAACACTAAGTTATAAAGCCAAAAGACTCTGACGGTAATATCCTACTTCGCAAACTCAGCTTTTCCACAGGTGAGTATGCATGCCTTGTCTGGGGTAAGTCGGCACACGCTAAGAAAATGGACGTGGCTCTAAACGAAGCGTGTTGAATAGCCACAGGGTGCCTGAAAGCAATACCGCTAGAAGTACTATATCAGTGTCCGCGAATCGACCGATCGTACTTGCGAATGCGAACCACGGAATTACACTGAGCGCTTCAGAGAGTCTGTCATCACGACAGACACGGGAGGTTCGGTAAGGGAGAGTACTCAGACGACAACTTCCGGTTAAAATTCAGGAAAGGTATTCTCAGTAGTGTTCCCGCAGAACCTTCAGCCTGGTATCCTCCGAAACCAAATACACCGACTGGTTTGAACTGTAACTGAAGGATATTGGCAATATTGAACCAAATGATTCGGGCTAAGCCGCTGTGATGACCAACCCGTCCACGTGCGGCCAATGACAGGATATGGACGACTTGCTACAGTGCTACCAATGCCACCGTTCCCATGTACAATGGACGAAATGTGGAAGGCCAACACCAACTCACAAGCTTTATCAGATTTTAATCACACTTGGACACGAAAAAGTAAAAATAAGTAGGTACAGTTCACAATACCATTTTCCGTATACATAGTGTCAGGTTTTCAGGGTAGGTATATTGTAACTTGTTTACTTTGTTGTTAATTTAAGTATATTTGACTTTTACTGTTTATCTATACCATTATTTGGCATAAAGACAGGTTAGTGCTTATAGATGATATATCTAACTCGTTCACTTAAAAACAAGACAATCCAGACCTGGATGAATGTTTAGTGCATACAACGCAAACATGGTAAAATGTTTTTTCACCCGTTTGTTAGAAATAAACACTTCAAACTTTTTAATAATCTATACTAAAACTTACTAATCTTCGATAATGTTAATTTCTTCATTTACCTGAAACAAAAAATATTTATTTAAAAAAATATAAAAATAAAGGAAAACTTAACTAAACTAAACTAAGAGTTTAAAACTTGACAAAATATCTTTCTCAGCCAATACCATATATCAGTGGGCATATTTCGTGACAATCTAGAAATTACGATCTAAGTATTTAGGGCGGTGATTCAACGTTTGAAGTTAAGTTTTTCATGCGACTAGCGAAGTGTGTATCTTAAGTAAAGTGATTGATATACGTTAGTTATTAATAATACATAATTTGTTATTTAGTGAGTTAGTAGTTGTTTTTATGTAGTTGAGTGTTAAAATAAAATTAGTTTAGCTACGTGTATTTCACTTAATCCTCGAACCCCCAGGAAAACGTAACAATATTTTTAAAATTTTGTCAAATATACAGTTCGACCCCTATTGACGGGGTGGAATTTTTCTTTCTACAGGTAGAATGGAATGTTTTTTTTGTAAGCAAACAGGACATGTTACAAATAACTGCATTAATCCCCCATCTTATATTATTCCTATACAGTCAGATACCCAAGCTCCCATTTCTAACAATGAACCTAGCACGAATATAAATGAAAGCGTCCAATCATCTCAAGACATTCCAGTAATAGGCCAAAAAAGACCTTCTTCGGAATCACTTAATGACGAATCTAGTCTTCCTACAACTCCGTTAGCTGAAACCTCTGAAATGCAACCGCCTTATATCCCTAATGAATTAACTAAAACAAAATCCAAAAAGAAAAAGCGAAAAACAGATGATACCAGTATCTCTGATATTACTACACTTGACATTACCGAATATTACAACAAAAATCCACAAAACAATATACTCTCCTTAAACGATCTTTTTGCGTTTTTAGAAAATACTAAAGGCAGCAGTGACCCCTATCATGAGGCCCTAAAGTTTACAAACGACATAAATACACTCCTTACCCATTTGATTTCTATCCACCCGCAACTTTCTCAAAGAAAAATAAAAAACAGATTTATACGATTAATGAAAAAAATCAGACATCAATACAATGTTAAATCTGCAGAAAATAACGATATAATAACATTACCATGTCTTTCACAAACAGATCCCAGTGGCGATGAATCTTACTCTGATACTTCCCTTGCCTCCCAAAACTCTGCAAAATAATCTTTCTCTTTAATACAATGGAATTGTGATGGATTTTACGCCCGTCTAGAACGCATCCAAAAACTTATTCAAGAGACCGCTCCAGATATTCTTTGTCTACAAGAAACAAATTTAAAGGAAACCCAAAATCCGTACCTAAAAAATTACATAGGCTATCATCAGATTAGATCCACACCCCTACGCGTAAGTAGCGGTACTTCTATTTTTGTATCGTCAGATATATATAATAGCAGAACTCCCACCCCCATTCATCCTCGTAGGAGATTTTAATGCTCACAGCACAATGTGGGGATCTAACAGCACATTTGGCAGAGGAAAAATTATAGAAAACATAATTAGCAATGAAGATATACTTCTACTCAATACTGGTTGTAGCACCCACTTCAATATATCTTCAGGAACTTTCTCAAATATCGATCTCAGCCTTTGTGATCCAAAACTATGTCCATCTCTAACATGGTGTCTACTAGATAGTTTTTTCGATAGTGATCATTTCCCTATATTAATCTCAGACAATAAACCCAAATCGTAGAACTCAATAAGTAAATGGCGTATTGCACAAGCGGACTGGATGAATTTCATTCTAAATGTCCGAGATCAAGTCAATTACTGCTACTTCTGCTAGAGATCAATGATACTTGCTCTCATATAAAATCTCCTGTTAAATTTGCCCTATACGCAGACGACCTTATTGTATACTGCCAAGGAAAATCCACAGCTGCAACCTCATCTTTATTACAAAATATTGTCGAGTCCCTTACTACATGGTCCGAGAAAACTGGCTTCAGGTTCTCTTCCAATAAATCCAAAATAATTAATTTCACCGGGAGATACAACAGCACAGAAATACCCAAAATAACACTAAACGGAGTCAGTTTAGAGTCAATTGATCATTACAAGTTTTTAGGACTAACTGTCGATAACAAACTCACCTGGCGACGTCGTATCGAAGAAATAAAAGGCATCTGTTTAAGCAGAATGAATTTGTTAAAGACATTGTCCCACCATCAATGGGGTGCCGATGAAAGTGTACTACTCAAAATATATCGAGCTATAATCAGATCCAAATTAGACTATGGTTGTATAGTTTACTTGTCTGCATCCAATAATTTATTACAATCTTTAAACTCTGTTCACAACACTGCTCTCCGAATTTGCTTAGGAGCTTTTCGATACAGTCCCGCTAAAAGTCTCTATTGTGAATCTCATGAACTCCCCCTTTACCTCCGGAAGCAGCAACTACTCCTATCTTATGCTAGCAGAATTTCCTCGAATCCGACTAACCCTGTATTTAATCTTCTGACTTCGCCAAGACCTGGCCTCGTAATATCGCCCAGATGTATACTTTCAATCCTACAGATTCAACAACCCTTGTGCCAAGACACAAAATTATCTCAAACAATTGCATCTATAAAATCAGAATTCCCGCCATGGTCTAGAACACCTCCTTTTATAAGCACTTCTGTCTGTAAATTTAATAAGTAACAAACAAATAATATCTTTTTTCGACAAGCTTTCAAAGATATTGTGAATACATCCCACTATGATAAGGTGCTTTATACCGATGCATCCCGAAACGCAGATGGAGTTGGCTGTTCTGTCACTACAGTTGATACAGTGCTGCGACAATACCGAATATCCAACGAATGTAGCGTATTTTCAGGAGAACTCTTTAGTATTTCAAAAGCTCTCGAGTTCCCTTTTACAATCATCAAAGTGTAGCTCTGTGTACCGATTCCTTATCCGCAATTCATTCGTTAAAATATTTACAATCAACATCATTTAGTACAAAAAATATTAGAATCGATCCATCTCCTCACTTGCCGAGGGACTTCAATAACAATAATATGGGTGCCTTCTCATATCGGCATCCAAGGAAATGAGATGGCTGACAGCGCTGCAAAAGAAGCATCTACATCCAACTTACCTGTCTACAACATACAGCTCCAAGAAGACTTAAAATCAAAATTTAAAAGGAATATCCAAGACAACTGGCAGAAACTTTGGATCACCAAAAACACAAAGCTCAGAGAAATACAACCTAATGTTTACAGCTATTTATCCCTAGCATATCTGAACAGAAAAGAAAAGATAGCAATACGAAGATTGAGAATAGGACACACACGTTTGACACACGGTCATCTTATGTCCTCTACAGACCAACAGTTATGCTCTCACTGCAACGATATTCCTATCACCGTCAAACACATCCTCACAGAATGTCAGCACTATCAGGCCACCCGCATTGCCAACAATATAACCCATAGTCTAAAAGAACTTCTGAACTGTTTAAGCCGACTCAAGAGCCTAATAGACTTTTTAAAGACTTTAATTGTTTAACAAAATATAATTTACATAATATTTTTATTCTTCACAATTTTAAACTTATTTCGTATACGTATTATCATGGTCTATAAAAATATTTACTTAGCTACCAAACGGCTGTCTCAAAAAACTCATATGACTGTTTAGAAGAGTGATGGTCACCGTTCTAACATATGGATCAGAGAAAAGGACGGTAACCAAAATCGATGAATCCTCTCTAGCGATTTTTGAAAGAAAGATATTACCCAAAATATTCGTAGCGATCTGTAAAAACGGAATATAGAGGCGTAGATATAAGTTTAAACTATAGAATATAGAATATCTACAAGCATAAGTTTGGTGGAGAAGCGACCGTAATCAAGCAAAAACGTATCCAGTGGGCAGGCCATGTAGCTAGGGCCCCAGAAATAAACGTGATAAAAATGATAGCCCATGGGATTAAATAGTTGGTCAGAACAAAGAAAACACGGATAGACGGTGTAATACAGGATGCTTAGATAAGTGGCCTTAATACAGATGTCGATACTGCCAACTGGAAAACCCAGGCAAGGGACAGAGCAGAATGGCGCAGAAACTTCAGAAGGCCGAGAACCTTCAAAGAAAGTAGCAACGTTATGATAATGATCATGATGATATAGAGCTATATAGAGCCAGTATCAGGGAGTTTCTTTTAAAAAGTGTAGTAGATACCAAATAATAGCACTATTATCTGTATATGTAAAAAGTAGTTATAATAGAAGTTGACAAATCATTATCCTACTTTGCATTTGCCTTTATTTCACTCCCAATTTTTCTCTCTTTTCTCGCTTTACCCTTCAAAATTTCCATTATCAAACGCAATACGCGTTCGACGAAACAATTTCGCTATTTGCTAATACCTCTAATAACTGTAGAAGCCCTAATGACAGGAAGATTATTTTCTTAATCGGATAATAAGCAAACACACGACGATAGTAATTGTTTCCCTAGAGCTAATTGGTTATTAGCGCTACCTTTATCTAATTTACATGTTAACTAGATGTTAAAAGTTATGTTGTTTGACAAAGTACAGTAAAAATAGATACAGGAAAGAGCAGTGAATACATGAATATAATATATATATATATATATATATATATATATATATATATATATATATATATATATATATATATATATATAGTATATATATTTTTTAATATTACTATAATATAATTGAATGCTATGCTGGAACAACGTTGTAAACGACAAATCACATTTTTTAGACATATTAAAAAAAAATATCTTATAATTTATTATTAAAAAAAAAGTATTTAAGTTTGGAGCTTTCCATACTACTTTTTCTGCATTGATAAAATGTTTAAAATATGTTTGATGTATTTAAATAACTTTAAATGAGTTTTTAACTCTAGATTTTGCAATTACATCTGTCCACTATAACGGGATATAAACGAATAAAAGTTTCTTGTTGCGTTCTATGAGGGCAAAGTCTCTATCACAGGGCAGAAAGCTGTGTCCAATAGTTAGAAACTTTTGCTCAATTTGGGTGAAGTATTTTTCTAACAGTAGTAGAATCAAGACGATTGAAGTTTTCAGTTATATAAAGTAGTAATGCTGATGCTATCTCAGTGGAGCCTCGATGCGCCATTACTTCGTTGTAATTGAAGCATTGAAGCAGTATGACTTCCCATATTATGAACAGCGTAGTTATACGAGCAAAGTTTTCACTGGTAGAAGATTCATAAGTGAGTTAGATTAGGGCAAAAAATAACTTGTTGCAAATCAGTAAATAAAACGACATAATTAGCATTTACTTTTGCAATTTCAGTATCTTGTCTTAATGTTTTGTAACCCACTTTCGCTCGCATATGATGAATTTTACCATCAATTTCTATTTTCTTTCTTTCAAATTCATCGCTAGTAGAAAAAAGTTTGATAAAGAGCTTGTCACAATATGAACAAGTATCTGATTTATGAAGCCCAAAACGCAAGTTGAATTTACTTTTAAAAATGTAAGTTCGTAGAAATATTTTTGTATCAGGGCACATTTTTAAAAATAATCTGTACATTTTTAATGTGCTTAAATCACCTGGAAGGCAACTTTTAGAAGAAGCATTTCTGCTAAAATGATTTCTGCTGAAATGACCTAATATGTTCGCATATTTTATCTGCATCTGTTATCATGAGTTTTTTGGGACGATTAGTATGTTTGCCACATTAATCATTTAGCGGTTATTGAAAATATATAATATACCGTTACTTTACATACCCTTATGTTATACTGTATATTTCACTGTACACTGACGACAAGATGTTGCTTCCACAACCCTTCTTCTTCTTGGCTCTTGCAGCGAAAGAGACTAAGATAAAAATTTTGATTGGCCATTGTAATTCACTTCTCTAAACGTTTTGAATAGTTTTGCAAGATTACCCACTAATAACTCTGCAGAGGAACCCATAGCGGACTGCGTACATTTACAAATACGCGCCTAAAATGAATATTGTTTTAAAACATGAACCTAGTTCAGATTACTTTAACTTACTTCATCTGGGCAGCTTAGAGCTTCTTTTGGTACTTATCTAGATGAAACGTACGAATCACCAGCATCTCTGCGACGTTTTCTAATATTCTGCTTCCACCTATCAATGTTAAGCTTTAGTGTTTTCCCTTTGTTAATTTGGGTAATCACTGACTTGGTTATACTAACATCCATTTTAACTCGAAATATCAAATTATACGATTGTAAACGTTGACTTACAAAACACTTGCAAAAAATTTGGCGCGAAATACGACGCACTTTAACACATACAACATTGTTACATCGAAAGTTGCAGGTTGACTAAACTATCAAAACCGGCAAGTTAAGTCTCATAATATTTCCACAGTCAGCAGTACATTATTTTGCACATATAGAACATTGTTTCATGGTAAACCCACATATGAAAGTATTGGCGGTTACAACATTGTTCCAGCATAGCATTCAATTACATTATTTAAAATAGTTCATGGTATATTTTTTAGCTTATAATAAAGATAACGTTTATACAAATTTCACGTTGTTAGAATCTATCAGCAAATAAAAATAAAATTTCCTGTCAGAAAAATAATGATTTTGAGTTCTTTAATAATCCACATAAGCCATTACACCCAACCATAATATTAAAACTTTGTTTTTAGGTAGTTCGATGTAAATCATAAAGAAAAACCATAAAAAACTTATGATTTTATCTCAGCACAGTAAACATTTAATCTAACAGTTAATTTACTCTCGATATCGGCATGAAACGTTAACTTTAGTTATTAAAAATAATTCATATTGAGAGCAAACTAAAGTTTAAACGTATTACTGGATTTGTTGGAAAAGTATTATGATCGTTTTTTATCGTCATTTACAATAAAATAACTAATAACTTAATTACCAGGTTATTTGATAATATTAATAAAAGACCAATCACATGTTATCACATTCTTCTGACAGGGGCTCTTAAGTTGAACCTAATTTAATAAACATAATAAATGTAGAAAATTAATTATATTTTCTACAATAGTTTGTTCTTCTATAATAATTCTAATAATAATTGTTATTCTCACTAATTTAAATACATTCAATCAGCATGACATGCCTTCTTTCTGCTGCATTGTATCTTCTGCGCATGTCAGTTCTTCAGATTCAAAATATTCAAACCCAACTACCCTTAACACCACTTCGTTTTTGCCTTCTCAAATAGAAGCACGTAAGTCAAACCTTATTTTTCAGCTTCTCAAATAGAAGTAGTTTTCAAATAACTTATTTTATTAAATAGTTAATTAAATTCAGTGTCTGTGCATCGAATATGTAAGTACCTGAAATTATTCTTTTATACAGAAGAAAATCGACAGTTTATGTGCCAACATTTCATAAATGCCGGTCCGACAAATTACAGGGTTGCCGGATATTCAACAAACTATAAACTTTCGTGTTCTATAAATCGCATGTATTTAGCTTTAAGAACAATTATTAATATAAACAGTTGTGCGGTTTAAGAACATTTTATATGAACATTTATGTTTTTATTATTATTAAAAAGGGTGATTTGTTGGCAATCCCGATACTATTTATCCATGTAAATAATACAATAAAAATATTTCTAGCTTAATTCTTATTTTAATTATTCTACTTTTAACTTTACTATCCACTATATTATTACTAATCCGCAATTTTGCGACCTAATGGTCGCTGGTCCTTCGAGAGGTTTTATTTATTTTTTATCTACCAAATGAAGGAAGGTGGGACTATAATTTTTCAAATATTTACCTTTAAATCATCGAATCAGCTACCTCATCCTTTCCCCTACAATAAATTACCGATCCTCTAATAAAGTCGGTTTAAGTACGAACCTCAAAAATACTGAAAATGCTCAGTTATTTAATTAAATAAAAATAAACTATTAGAAAAATTTTCCAAACATAGCAAGTTGTGTTTTGAAAATAATTTCCGAGCTGTAAAACAAAATGTTAAATAAAATATTTCCTAATTACATCTGTGGTTAACTTCAAGAAAATAATAATAATTCCAGAGATAATATCTAGGCTTGAATATTAGTCTTATCCAGACTTAACAATCAGTTTTATGTAACAGAAACCTGTTATTGCATATTCGCAAGAAGGTCCTGAAATGGTATGTGTGGTATATCCAATTAAATATTTGTGAGACATGGACATTAAAAGCCACAATGCAAAACCAACTAGAACCATAGATTTGTGGTTCTAGGGAAAGATCCTAAAAATTATGGCTTTCGCACACTTCCAATGAAGGTGTACATAAATAATGAATTTAAAACGTCTGATTATTAACATAATAAAGAGGGGGAAAACAGAATACTTCGGCCATATATTTAGAGAACCTAAATACCATTTACTTCGTTATATAATACAATGTAAAGTTTAGAGAAAGAGATGGATTGGTCGAAAACAAGTTTCATGGCTCCGGCAATTAGGCAATATTTTAGTTCTAGAGATAAAGAATTATTTCACGCAGCAGCCGATAGGAAAAGGTTTCAGGGAATTTTAAACATAATGACGGCCAACGTCTGAATACGGACAAGACACAAAACGAAGAGAATATATACCATTTAATATTGAGCACAGTTAGGGAAATCTGGAGGAATACTCGTACGTGTGATTTTCTACGTTCAGGTTTGGATGACGATTTTATTTTATGGGTTCCATATAGTTTGTTTTCCTTTAAATTCAATAGTGGCTCCTCTATTCAGTGCCGCAACATTTTTTTCATCGAACACTGGTTTATCTTGTTTTTCAAAGCTGGTCTAATTCGTAGCAGATATTGTCGTTAGTAATGTTTCCGGAAGTAAGCTACATTATAAAAAAATTAAGAAAAACAACATACCAGCCTAAACTATTTTGTTTACATAATTTTATTGTGTCATTTGATTATTTGCGATTGTCTCCTCTTAAAATTCTTTACTATTTTATTCGCCAGTACCTAATATACTGAATTTGTATGCAAAAAATACTATTTAATCAATACTATACACGAGTAATAAAGTTTTCTGTATAAAAAGTAAATTTGTAGTACTTGTTATTTCAAGAACATCCGCAATATACAGCACTATACGATTCTTCTCACGTTCGCCTGTCTGGCCGGGAATCTCTGAAAGTTTTCCTCGATAAACCATTCGATTACAGTAATTCTTGACCATAATTGGTGCTAAAATAATCCGGCGAATGTTTATTGCGCCATTTTTTGTTCCATTGTGCACTTTTTAAAGTTATTTTCTAATTGTTTAAGGTGGGTTGCAACTAGAATTCGTAATAAAAACTCTCTTGTAGAACACAATCGTTAAATGGCTATTTAAGTACATACATTTCTGTAAGAACAGCAAAATAGCAACAGGTATTTAAGTGTTCGACTCAATGGAATAGAGTACTTAAATTACTATTTCCTGCAAACGGATATTTATTGAAACGTTATGTTTGTTCAAAAATGTATTTATTGTAGCATATTAGTTCAAGAATTTTGTACGAATCGAAAGGTTTAAAATATTTTATTTAAAATTTTAATTTTCAGCTTGAAAGGGACTGCCCATACAAAAAAAAATAAATATTAAAAGGTCACTACCTAAATTTATGTAACATAGTTTAGTCTAATTAGGAAAATTGGCAATCAAAAAGCTTAAGCATATTCGTAATATAGCTCTCAGCAGTATTTATAATCAAAAAATATTTTTTTCATTTTTTTATATTATCTAAAATTTTTACATTAATTTTCCATGTACACAAATATTGCCTCATTCCTTCCCAAAATTTATTCCTTTCTTCGTCGACTAAAGTTAAACCAAAGCATCTTCTCCATTAAGTCATTTGGGTTGAATCCCTCTTCTTCTTATTATAAATAGACATGACTGTTTTTCAATGTACCTCACGTAAGTTGTCCTTCCATCGTTTTCATGGTCTTCCTACTGACGGTTTTTTTATTGGGGAACCGTCTCTCGCCGTCTTTACTACCCTATTTATTGTCATTCGGCTTATATAATTATTCCATTCTACTCTCCTGTTTTTTACCCTGTCTTGTTCTCCACCTTGCATCTAAGACGTATAACTGAACTTCTAGCTCTGTCCCATAGTGTCTTACTATTAATTTTTTTTAAATTTTTTATCTCTGCTATTTCTAACATTATTTTTGTCCTCTCTGTGTCAGGTCGTGTTTCTGCTGCGTATGTCATTATTGGTTTGATGACTGTTTTGTCAATTCTGCCCTTCATTTCTTCTCTGATATTTTTATTTCATCATATTAAGTTTTATTAAGGCAACCTGAGGCTCTGTTTGCTCTATTTATTTGATCTTCTACTTCTCTTTCGAGCTTTTCTTAGCCAGATAGTGTGACGCCTAGATATTTAAACTTCATCACTGACTTGTTCTGTTATCCAAACTTCCAGTTCAGTATTTTGGTTAAGTTAACTACTATATTTAGCGGAAATAAACCACAACTATAACGTAATTGTAATTAAAATTGCGGTTAATTTATATTAAATGTAGTAGATATTACAGAAATAGTGCTTTGATCATATTCCTTCCTTCTTCTAGTTTGTTTTGTGTATATTACTATCGTTTCTGTCGTCGTTAATGTGACTTCAAGATATTCGTACTCTTTTGCGGTTTGTCTCAAATAGCTTTTTATTTAGATGTCTTGTGTTATGCGTCCCATCCTCATGTTTAAACCCCATTTTGTGAGTTCTTCTATAAGTTTATTTCTTATATGCATACGCCATATTTTGCTAATCTTCCAAAAGAATTAACTGATCATTTGCCAATATACAATGAAATGTCTCACCTACCGCGATCCTCTATCGACTAAAAGAGCCAAGAAGATGCGAGGGATATAATTATTGTACATAATTAATTTAACATAGCAGAGATAACATTTATACAAAACATGTCTCCAAATCAATTTGCTTTAATAACCAACTAGACATCACGATATTCTTGCGTAGGATAACAGATTAAGAAGGAGACATACCCAAGTAGAAGATACAAGACACACCACTTTAACAATATATGGTAATGAAGGAATGGGAGTACGGGATGAGGCGAAATAAAATTTGTGAATTTAACGTCAACAGGTCATTTTTAGCCTTATTCACAATGAGTTTGGTTAGTAAGTGGTTGAAATTAACGTAACCGGAATACTAAACAATAATCGAATTTAACACACGTCAGGTATTCATCCGAAGTTTTAAAATTCATGATACTGGCAATGAATTTTTTTAATGACTACTCCTACTCATTGATTTGTTTACTATTTATAGTTTATTAATTAATTATCGTTATGCGACCTTACGAAGAAATAATATTACTGTGTGAAGCATTTAGTGCTTTATATTGTTGTTTACTATTATACCAAAGGCAAAAAGCAGTTCCATTGCATTTCGATTATTTACAAATATGGAACATATGGTCACTTAAACAGTAAAATGCGAAACATATTAGTATTTAAACTGTGTTCCGTTTAATCCATAAGCTTTCCAAAGAATCCTAACGAACTTCCTTCTATAAAGACACACACTTATAAACACACTCGTATAAATATAAACAATGTCGATAAAATTGCTATGGAATATGCATGTTACAGTATTATAGCTAAAATAAAATTGTCCCTTTTAAATGCAGACCTATCTAAACAATACAGTTATTATAAAATATTGGAAAACCTTAGAACAAATGTATAGACTAACATATATAGCGCAAAGGCGAGAATAATACTGTAGCTGTATAGTACTGTAGTATATAGCTATATGTATTTATGGCTTTTAAGTCAGGGTATCCAATTGTTTACTCCCGATGTTTCGTCTGCAACTGCAGCAGATATTATTAAGGGCGACATGGGAACTCTCTTACAGATCGACCCAGTTTATTCTTAGTAGTCGTCTGTATAACCACATCTAAAAGGCTTTCAATTGTTTGAGCATAGCCTTACTTAGAGTCCAAGCTTCCAGTCCATATAGTAGAAATGAAAAGATATAGCAATATGTCATTCGAAGGCAAAGGTCACTACTAAGATCGTGGCTGCAAAGTACGTTTCTCATTTTTATTATCTTTTTTTAATTTCTACAATTAAATTTCCTAAATATTATAAAAACTATCGAAAACATCTACCAAAACAACAAAATGGAAGTCAGAATAGATGGACAACTTACAGAACCTATAGAAATAGGCAGCGGAATAAGACAAGGGGATTCATTGAGCCCCATGCTCTTCAATTTGATCATGCATGAAATCATCAAAACTGTTAACAAAGGAAGAGGATACAGAATGGGAAACAAAGAAATCAAAATACTCTGTTACGCATACGGTGCAATATTGATAGCCCAAGATGAAGATAGTCTGCAAAGACTGGTCCACAGCTTTAACACAAGAGCAAAAGAATTTAATATGACAATCTCATCTCAGAAAAGTAAAACAATAGTAGTCAGCAAAGAACCAACGAGATGTAAAATAGAAATTGATGGCATCAGTATTGAACAAGTAATGGAGATAAAATACCTGGAAATTAAACTGTATAGCTATGGAGACCTAGACAAAGAAGTGGGAGATCAAGTACAAAAAGCAAATAGACTGACAGCATGCCTTAATAACACTATATAGCGAAACAGACACATTAACACTGAGATGAAGTCAAGAATTTATAAAGCCAGTGTAAGACTAATAATCACATACGCCTTAGAAATAAGACCCGACACAGCCACAACGCAAAGGCTACTGGAAACGGCAGAGATGAGAGTACTGAGAAAAATTACAGGAAATACGCTGAGAGATCGAAAGAGAAGTGAAGACATTAGAAGGAAAACTAACGTACAGTGTATAAATGAATGGACACAAAATAGAAAAAAAAAAGAATGGAATAACCACATAAGCAAAATGGAGGAGACTTGTGTCGTCAAAATAGCAAGAGATAAGTCATCAATCGGCAGAAGAAGTATCGGAGGACCGCGCAAAAGATGGAGTGACAGTGAATTGCTTATAAAGAGAAAACAGGAGAAGAAGAATTGGATTTGAGGTCTCTTTGACCGAGATGCACCAGTTTCTCTACTATGTCCAATGAAGCATCTCCGACTTTTGTACCATCATCATGTATACAATTTTGTTTGCTAACTATCGTATATTTTATAGATACTGAATTTTAATACATACTGATCACAGGTTTGTTCTATTTTGTTCATTATATTTTGAAGGTCAAGTGAATAGAACAAACAGAGCCGCAGGTTGCCTGAATGAAACACTTTACAAAACAGCCATCAGACCAATAATGTCTTTTATCGTCCAGTTTTCCTCGGTACTTTCCTCTTTACTTGATGTCAATTTTATTTTTTGTTCTAGTACACTGGTTATTTCTTGTTGAAACTGTTTGCTTATTCATCCTTGTAACCCTTTTCAATCTAAGTCTTATTTTTCCTACCAAAATATTGTGATTTGTTGGTACATCTGCACTTGGATATATTTTGACGGCTATTTGAATTTCTGTATCTTTTATTTATTCATATGAAGTATATTCATTTACAAACCGTTCAGGTGTATTTGCCGCTGATCTTCAGGTGTAAAGACGACGCTTTGAAAGTTTGAAAATTGTATTTGTTTTTACCAGTTTCTTTTCTACACAAATAGCTACCAACATTTCTCCTCTTTAATTTCGTATTCTCAAACCACATTTTCCTATGACATCTTTCTATTCTCCTACGCCAATCTTTGCATTAAAATCTCCCGTAATAATATTGAGCTCGATAGTTTTCTAAATCATGATAGAATTTTTTAATTTCTTCTTCTTTATAATCTTGAGTGGGTGCATATGATTGTAATATATTCACATTTATTGTTGTTACTTGTATTTGTAACATTTATATTCTGTCTAAGAATAGGATGACGTTTTTCACAGCTTTATCCGTTTCGTTGGTCACAATTATTGCCTATAAACTTCGAATATAATATATCTTATATTTCTGGTACCAGGTATGAAGTAGTGCCAAAAGTATTTTAACCCAAAATTTGGCTTCGATTTAAACTTCTAACCCAAATGTAAAAAAATGTGAAAATTTGAACATATTTTTTTTGTTGCCTTCCGGTATGTAATTTTCGCATTGACGTCTAAATAAACTATGAACAGTAATTATGAAATATATATCGCATATGTTTTTAATCAATGCTACTTGAATATAGGTCATAAAATACAGTGCGCGTCATTCATTCACTCATTCTTAATTAGTTTGATGAAAATCTACCCGTTTGCCAGTAGCTAGATACCGACTGAACGGTTAATGAAGGAACTATACAACGTTGCCAATATTTCCGTTTTTTCTAAAATTAGGATATACTGTTCCTTCGAACTCGAATTTAAGAACAAATTTTATCAGTATTTTCAAAAAATTAGAAAATTTGTCGTCCTAATGACTCAAGTCTTGTAAATATAGTAAAACCTCCCTTAACCGAAACCTTTTTAACCGAAACCTCGTTTAACCGAAACGGCTGAGTTTCAATAATTTCGTCAATAAAATGTAAATTTTTATAGCAAAACGTAAACAATTCCATTAATTTCACTCACCGATTGATGCCTATGTGTGTTGGGAAATCAAAAAAATCAAGAGCTCTAAAAGATATTTCCGAAAAAGCACTTCCAGCTTTTTATAAAGGCCAAAAAAGCTCATGGATGTCGACCACTTTATTTTCAGAATGGTTCTAACATGAATTCGTCCCAAGTGTAAAATCCTTTTTAAAATCAAAAAACCTTTCCATCAAAGCATTGTTGCCTGTTGACAATGCGATAACTCACCCTTAAAATCTACAAAATGGTGAGAATTGTTAGACTTTTGCCACGGAATGTTACGAGCTTAATTCAGCCGTTAGACCAGGGAGTAATAGAGACATTCAACAGACATTATAGAGGAGCATTCTTAAGATATCTGTTATTACAGAAGACAAATGAATCCAAAAGTGTTAATTCTCAAATCTTTAACAATGAAACATGTTGTTTATTGGTCTACTGAGTCGTGGGCCAAGATCAAATCTTCAAATGCTGGAACAAACTTTTTGATGGGATGTGGATTGACGATCCTGAAGAAGAAAATGGTAGAGAAACGACAGAAAAAATTAACCCTTTAATAAAAAATTTTGCCGGGATGTGACGAAATTAACCAAGAAGAGATACGTGAGTGGTTAGCAGCCCATGACTCAGAAAGTGAATTCATCGACCAGAACATCATTGATATGGTTCTTCATCCAGACAACCTGAGCGTATCAGACGACGAAGATGACGACCCAACAGACAACAGGCAGCACGAGACCGCCGATTCACGCTGCCTTCAATGATTTTCAATGCCGTAGAGGTAAGAACTTTATACAGTAGGCCTAATTAGTTAAGGACACAACTAGGTTCTTAATTTTTGTTTTCTTTGCAAGTTTTGTCCTTTTCAGATTGCTTTACTTTTCGTCGAACAATCGAATGAGGCAAACTCATGACGTTCTGCAAATGAAAGATGAAGAGATATAGCTGCAAAACATCGTTGTCAAACAAAAACGCAAAAGAAAACAGAAGATTTCTTTAAAAAAGCATGTTAAACTTGTTCATTTTCCTTAATTTTATTACTTTATTCTGTGTTTACTTATTAGAAAACATTACAAAATCACCTCAAAGTATTTTTTAATACTATAACTTTGACCAAGAATACTATAAAAAACAATTTTATTTTTAACCGAAATTCTTGTTATCCGAAACGGCCTCCCCCCCAAATATTTCGGTTAATGGAGGTTTTACTGTAGTTAATACACTTATTTCGATATAAGTAGTTTTAGTAAATTCATGTTTCAAGCCACGCACTAGCCAGCACAATAAAAATGTCAAGATTCCAACTGGAAGGCCTAAAGATATAGTAGGATAGAATAGAGTAAGTAGTAAATAGATAACTAGAATATACGTAATTTAAAAAAAAATGCACTTTTACAAAAATAGCATAAAATAATAAAAATTGGTCATACTTCAAAAAAAAAAATAAAGTTGAAATAGAAAAATATTCAAGGTAAGTTCATATGTTTGATATAAATTTAAAGACTAATCATATTATAAGAAAATATATTTCCATACGTTCGATTTAAACCTAGCTATGATCGAGTTATAAAAATCGGTATTATAATTAATTAAAAAGTTTAAGTACTATTATATTATACTAATATACTAATAAATCGACTTAAAAATTATAGAACAAGTGGCAACAGTGGAATGAATCACAAAATAACTTCATTGGCTTGGAGAGTGATATGGAGAAGTTGCATTGCGGCTATTTATGTAAATTTGCTTTCGGTAATTACAAAAAAATCGTACCGGAAATTACAGCTCTGATTAAAACGATAGTCAACAAATGTTTATCTACATATAGACCGTAAAAATGTCGATCATCTGATTAAATTAAGCTTTTAAAAATTATTTAGAGGAAAGGAAATGCTCAATGGTTTTTTTTACATTCAGGCCTTTTCAAACGATTGACTCGTTTAAAAGAATTTTTACAAACTCTAATCTTCTCAAATACGCTAGGTACTTGCACCGCAAGTGTCATCAGATCAAAGAAAAGTACACATTCAAGAGGTATTATTTGTTATATATGATCAAAACTAGTTTCTAAAATCTGGTAACCCTAAATTTAGACACGCATTAAAAGAGAAGTCTATTGAATTCCACTATTGAATTGTCCAATAAACACACAAACTTCTTTGCTGTCGCTCTATCGACAGTTTACGGTCTTAAGTAGTTTCTTACAGACTGTTTTTTTTTTAGATATAACATTCCTTAATAAGTTCGTCCATCTTAATGCCTCTTCACTAAACCTATCTTATTTAATAATCTGAATTACTGACCTTTAAAATGTACAGCCCTTTACATTTCTTTATATACATAGGTGTAATAGTTTCTTAACGGTTACTTATAGATATAACTCCAGTAGGCATAATTCTTCAGCAGCTTCTTTCATGATGTTTCTGCACCCTTCCCACTCTTCGTTTATGTTTTCATGTTTAAGTCTGTTTTCTAGTTTGACGTTTATATATTTTTTTTACATTTTCTATTTTTGTTCGAATCTTTAAGTCGTTCTACATTGTATCGTTGCTTAGAACCTTTTTCCTTTTATTATGTTTAAAATTCTTTCAACCCAGTAGTAATCAAAATCCGCCCTGCTTCTCTCCTGGAGCATTACATTCGATTGGTGTCATGAGTCTACAATAACCTGATCTATCATATTTACTCTAATTCCGTCTGGTTATTTCCTGGTGAATTCGTTTATATCTTTTCGTGCGAAGTTGCTTCGAAGTTCGAATGCCTTTCAGTCTATCTGCTGCTTCAACTCCAATAAAATGGTCGAGTTCTGACATCCTTACCAAGCAAATTTTTTAATGTGTTTTTTGTGGTGTCCAGTGTACAATCCTTTGTGTTTTTCATTGATAAAAGAAAGAAAAAATAAAATAGAACCAGCATTTTTCTGCTTATCATATATGATCTCTCCTACTAGGATACTTAAATATTTTACCATAGCTCCGAAGAAGGCTTTGTAATTCGAAAGCGCTCAGCTAGGAATTAAAATATTTTACACACTTTAAAAATACTTTCCTTTTTCACCTTGTCATTTGTCATAAGTGTGAACAAAGACATATCAGTATTTTTATTTAGAAATATAATATTCCATTGTTAAAACGTAAAATAACCAGCAAGGATAAAATCAAAATTTCCGATAATTTATAATTAACACGTGACTTTGACTATTGTTGACCAGTTACGACGTGTGATTTTCTATGGCTGATTATATTTTCTGTTTGCTAGACTAGATGTATTTAATAGTATAAAAGTAGCCAAATCTATGTTATTCACAGTATATAAAAACGTATTTTATTACTCTTAACTTAATTATCACGATACAAGTTAGATTAGTAAATAAACTTCATACAAATGTATGCATCAACTGCTAACAACAAACAAAGAAATGACAAAGTAATGAAGAAATCCACATTTATAGTGAATCTATATTGAAATCAATAAAAAAACATGATGTGTCAATTCTGCTTGAAGATTTTAACTCCAAATTAGTAGAAGGTGCTGCTTGTAAATGTGTGAGACCTTATTAATTGAAAACAAGAAATGAGGGAGGCTTATCGCCCCTTTGAATTTTATCAGCAAAAACATATGCTTATTATTAATAGATCATTTTGTTATTAACCACCGATACAGAAATGCGATACACCCATTAAAAATCTACTTAGGTGAAGACTTGATGATCAGATAACCACAGCCCACTTGTAGATGATTATTAGTAAAACCATTATTAATTAAATTAATTACATTAATGAAATCAAATAATTACATTGAGTTCAGCAAGGATTAATATATTGGTATGTTCCGGGTCCATAATATTCTTAGCATTCACCCTCATAACATTCTTCCATAACTCGATGGTTCCAACAAGAATCATTTCCGTAATATTTTCATACTCTTAAGAGTTTGTCGACGGCGGTTTTGATCACAGCAATTCTTCTTCTTATTTTTTCCTCCTAATAACCTTGTTTGGCAATTTTTTCACCTAGGTATATAAGTTCCTTCACGCTCTTAATTCCATCACTTGCCAGTCCAGGATATTATTCGTTTAATCTACTAATTACCTTTGGTTTACTCCCTGATAGAAGTTGGGCATAAACAAATAAAGAGAAAGCAGAAATTTTCACTTCACACTATGAAACAATTTTTAAACGTCTCAACACGAGAAAATACAGATGACGCAATCATAGCTTTGTTGATTTAAAAACTACATCAGATGAACAAATATAACATAACATTACACCAAATATGTACATTATAAAAACAAAGCTACACCCTAAAAAAGCTCCAGGACACGACTTAAGTACTGGAAAAATTCCCAATAATCCCAAAACCTGGTAAACCTCAACACGAGACAACTTCTTACCGACCAATAACTTTACTACCTGTCACGTAGAAAACTATGAAAAAATTACTAGCTATGAGACTAATAAAAATTATTGAAGAAAAAGAACTTTTACCGATACACCAATTTGGATTTAGAGCCAAATATTCAACAATTAAACAGATCCATCGACTTAATCGACAGAATTAATCCAAAACTCTTTTGAAAATAAGCAATATTTCTCAACTGCATTTATCGATGTAAGTCAAGCTTTTGATAAGGTGTGGCATCAGGGACTACTGTATAAACTAAAAAAGGACCTACACCAAATCATGTTTGACATACTATACTCGTATCTAAAAGAAAGATATTTCCAGGCAAAATATCAAGACAAAATAACCGGTCTACATCATTGAGGCGTTCTTCAAGGTTGCGTTCATGGTCCGATTCTTTACATAATATTTACCTCCGATTTGCCTACTGACAATAAAATACATACAGCCACATTTGGGGACGATACTGCAATAATGCCGGTACATTCAGATCCCGTTGTTACAGCAGACCAACTCCAATTCCACTTTCAGTGGAAGATGAAACTTAATGAATTTAAATCAAGCCAAATAGTACTTACTAAATGTCATAGCGATTCACTTTAAATATTACTCAACAATGCTCTCCTTCCAACGGTAGATAATGTATTTATTATCTACCGAAATATTATTGGTTACTCGAAAGAAAGTGCCAGTTGTCGTTGGTAAACAAACTACTAGTGTACAATGCCATACTGAAACCAATTTGAACGTACCGAATAGAGCAGTAGAGATGTGGGGCACTGCTTCAAAATCCAACCTAGCAATCATGCACCGATTTTAAAACAAGATGTTACGAGCAATAGCTGATGCACCATGGTTTGTAAATAACAAAGACATACTACAAGACCTACAAGTGCCAAATGTTAGTAAAGCGATAGTGTCATACAGTGATAAATATTTACAACGATTAGAGAACAACCCAAATAGGTTAGCGTTAAATTTATTGAATAATAGTCAACATATGAGACGCCTGAAGCAAAGATTACCATTAGATTTACGATTCTTGAATCGATAGTTGTAATATTCATGTGGAGTAAATATTTATTGAAATATTTCTCTTCGCTCCAATGATGTAAAGTCAACAAATGTGTTTATAGTTTCTTTTTGACTGATTGCACAGTAAACAAACAAAAAAAACTCCTTGATGTGTTGATTTCTAAACCCGCTTAATTTCTATTTCGATCTTCTATTCTTGTAGTACCTCTCCGTTTCGGATATTGGTGACCATCATGGCAATCTGTACATTGTACATTGCTGGTCTGAAAAGATTTGTAGTTGCTGTGTTAAACCACGTAAATAGATTTTTCAGTCAGGAAATCCTTCGCCTTCCTGGTCATCGTTTCACTTCTACTGTTCCCTCTAAAATAAGTTGCCGCAGCCCATATCTCTAGCTATTCCTTATGATGTGACCGGGCCGAGGTATTCGATTTTGGCTATTTTTATAGCGAATATAGGAATAGGAAAGTGGATTCATCCATGTAGCGTAGGTTCGATATTTTTTCGCCGCCAGTGCATATTCCCCCAGTGCATTTATTCGTGGCTTTACGAAAAATCCATTATCCATATAAAATAAACAGAAAAAAACATTCAATCAAACGATTTTTTCTTATTTTGGCTTCTGCAGATTTGTACAAATTGCCAATGGGATGGATGAGATGATAAGCTACTCCTCAATCTGTCATTATGCTCCAAAATTTATTCCACTTCACTTGATCAAAGGCTTTTGATAGTCAAAAATATATATAGCTTACTTTGTTAAATTCTCTTATCTTTTCTATAATTTGTCGTATATTCTCGTCTGTCTCGTCCAGTCACAAATCCTCTTGATCTTTAGCTATTTCTGGATAAATATGGGGTTTTAATCTCTGGTAAATTATATGTAGTAATATCTTGAAATCGTGAGAGGCAGGAGCTATTGTTCTGTAGTTGAAGAACTTTGTTTGTGGAGATTGGTACGAATATAGCAACCCAATCGGATGGCCAAATTCCTGATTTCTGCATCTAATTATATAAGATGTAAATAGGTGGAGACGTGTCATATGTGTGTCGTTTATGGTATATGGTTATGGTATGTGTTACTTTTGTCAGTTATGGTATGTTTAAGTTTTGGTAGAGTTGCTGCAACTTTAGTACAGACCATGCTTATCGTTTTTATACTGAACGTTGTGAAGTTGGAAGATAAATAATTATTATAATCTACAGAAACAAATATTAAATATGGTATAACGGCCACTCCAAAAGGAAATAATATAAATCTATATTTCTGCACGAGACTTATGAGTTTTTTATGCCTCATTAGTTTATTTTTTGATACGAAAATGGAAAATTCATCCCATATCACAATAATTAAATAAAACCAAAACTGATTATAGCAATATTTCAAAAAGCAAACAAAAAACGAGTCTAACAAGCAAAAAATAAAAGAAACGCACAAACGTTTCAACTGCTGGATAATATTCTCTTTGTCTTTTTGGACTCGCATAAAAAGCTTGCGTAACTTAATTAGTATTTGTTTTGAAAATCCGGCCTGTTTAAATGGCAGCACTTATTAAATTTTTGTCAATACCCTCTGCAGCCACAAAGTTGGTAGTAAACAGCTGGCGGAACATAACATTTTGTAGATAATTCGTTAAGTCTATTTACTCATTATGCGAATATTTTTAAATGTTTTCGCGAAATTCTCTTTGATAAATTAAATTTAAAAATTACAGAATATAAGAGGGACTAGGCCTGGTGGGATTAAATAGCCACTTGTTGCAGTCAAATAGAACTGACCGTAATTAACTGATGCAATTAAACATTTGCCTTTACCTTGCATTTCTACAAAAGACAGAAATACTTAATGTGGAAAAGCACCTCAACGCGATACTTTTTAATTAACAAATACACAAGCGGAACGATTGCAAAGTGAGTAAAAGTATAGTTAAGATTATATTTTTATATACCAGATGTCTCCAAACCAACGTGAAATGTTGAGTTAAAATTCCAGTAGGTACCCGTGTGTTATTAACATAGAGGAGTTAAAAGTTTAAAATCGAAATTGAAATTTATTATAAATAAAAAAATTAAGAGTATTTCATTAAAATTTGGTGAACAATATGTTAGTTCAAGAAGTAATAATTTGACATCAACCAAATCTTAATAGTATATTGTGCAACAAATGCAAAAAGGTACTATTTCTCACGAGTTTAAAAAATTGCGGCACTAGCGTAAGTTATTCAAATGAGTGAAAACTTACCTTTCTGCACGTGTTACACACTATAGTTTTTCTAGAACCACACTTTTTTATGGAGTACCGAAATTGATAAAGCGAGTACACCAATTAGAACTATTTATAGTACCATGAATTCTCCTTTTAGTGAAGTTTTATTAAATATTATACAACATATTGATATATATATATATATATATATATATATATATATATATATATTATATTTATATATAGTTTATATATATATATATATATATATATATATATATATATATATATATATATATTATATTTATATATAGTTTATATATATATATATATATATATATATATATATATATAGTTTATTTACAAATGTGCCATTAGATAAGACTAAAAATAATCAAAACAAAATTAGAGAATGATGAAACATTGACAATTAGCACGAGACTAAATGTATCAGCTATAATGGAATTATTGACATGTTCTTATCTTATAATACCTATTTTCAACTAATAATGAATTGAATAAACAAGATTTTGTCTTGCAATGGGCTCGGCTTTATCTTCATTATTAGCGAATATATTTATGGAAGATTTCGAAACAAATATTATTTCTAAACAAAATTTAAAACCCATAGTATAATGGAGATATGTAGATGATGTGTTCTCAATATTTCCTTATAGATCAGAAGTGTTGGACACATTCCTAAATAACATAAACGATAAAGAAGAGACAAGGAAACATCTACCGTGAAAAAGGAATAATAACACACTAACTTTCCTCGATCTTTAATTCTTAAATAAGGATATTGGATATCAGACTCAGGTGTATAGAAAACTAACACACACTCACAGATATCTAAATAAAAAATTAAATTCCAACATCAATGTTAAAAAGGCAATACTTGTTCCAATGAAAATTCGTTCTTAGTAGAAAAACATTTGTTGATATCGTTTGTCGTTTATAAATAAAGAATTTTCCAGAATAGACCGGTAGAAACAGATTAATTTAGAACGGGATCCTATAACATCCAAAAGTAATAATACGAGGAAAATAACAATAGCATACATAAAACAATTATAAGAAAAACTTGAAACGATACGAAATAAATTCAACAATAGTAGGAGTTTCTTAATGTATAACAAAGAAACAAAATTAATATTGTTTATAATTACATTTGGGTGTCTCAAGCAGTGGCTACAATTTGTCTCATTTGTTGTTGTCTGTACAAATTATACATTGTTGAGTCTGTTTATAATAAACAAATTGCTCTTTCAATTGATCTTGGTTCCGCCTAGATATTTACGCAAGAAATAAACAAGACTCCGTTTATGCTTATACTGATTTTTAAGGATGATCTCTTCTCGATGGACCGGCTGTGAGAGCAGTCACTTTCATTGTGGAAGTCTGAATTGGGTCATCGGGACTTCGATGTTGGCAGCCGAAGGAGAACAATTTAGGGTCTGGGCAGGTGAATATGGTTTTCGGAGAGTTTTAAAAACCGATAAAAGTTTTCGCTTAATTACATGTGTGTGGTGAGAAGGTGATTTGAGCTCAAAATGCAGTGTGGCAGTCTTTGTAATGTGAGTGAACCACCGTTTGTTGTAAGCTATATCCTATGACAAGAGATTCTATAACAGCGTCTGTGTGCTAAAACAGCCGACGGTTTTAAGTGGAAAATAGGCAGCCGAGTTTGAAAAATCACATATGGTTATTATCAAGGATAACCTAAAGTCCAGTTTTGGTATTTGATTTAATTTCTCCCAAGATTTGTCCAGCCTCCATTCTGTGTCTCCCATGGGTCAGATTTTGATTGTTTGAAGTTTGAGGGACAGTGTTTTTGTATTCAAATCTAAGGTAACAAACGTTTTTTAATAATTTAAAAAGAAATAACTAGCCTGTAAAATAAGTAGTTTTGTTAAATTTATGCATTAGCTAATTGTCATATTTTAGTTTCTTTTAAGTAAAATTAACCTTTCTTCTTCTTCTTCATGTGCCATCTCCTCTAAGAAGATTGGCAACTATCATGGCAATTCGCACTTTCGATACCGCTGCTCTAAAGAGGTCAGCAGAAGTGCAGTTAAACCAAGCTCTCAAATTGTTTAACTAGGAGATGCGTCTTCTTCCGCGACTCCTTCTACCCCGTATTTAAATATTTAAATTAACCCTTGTTAATTAATTATTCATTCAAAAAAGTTTGGAAGTTCATTTCTACATAATATGACAGTTAGTGTATCTTTTTCTACCATTTGGTACATAACCACAGTTTTAACGTCTGTTTTGTTAGAAAGTTCAATGCAGTTGCTTGTTGATAAATTTAGGTATTTTTTGTAATAACTGTTTATGTACAATAAAAATTAATATGTGATTTCTCTCTTATACTAAGAGTTTAAAATTATTTCTTTTAAAAAGATATTTACCCTTAAAACATTTTTAGGAAAGAAAAAACTTAAGCCTTGTCTTTCTAAGCATGAGGATTTTTTTTAAATGGCGTCCAAATTTTAAATAGTTAAGAAATCTTCTTGTTTAATGTTGCCCAGGACATCTCTGTAAGTATTTCTTGATTTCTTTATTCTCTCAGTCCTCCCAAAAAAAAAGAATCCTCATCCATGACCTTGCTCTTCAACCAAAACACGAGTAACCGTTCGCAAATATTTTAATTTATTTGCTTACCCTATTTCCACTCCCATTGATTGTTAAACCCCCCCTTTTAACCCCCAATAAGCAAATTATAATTGTTACAAGGTAATTTTGAAGCGAATCTTCTGTACTGATGTTGTATTATTTTTTTCTCGGCAGTAAAATTCTGAAGCGAGCGTCACGGAACTAGCGCCACAAGATGGCTCACCACGGTAATTTTGAAGCGAATCTTCTATACTGATGTTGTATTATTTTTTTCTCGGCAGTAAAATTCTGAAGCGAGCGTCACGGAACTAGCGCGACAAGATGGCCTCACCACGGGTAGCGTTATAGAATAGCGGTTCTTGTCATCGATTCACTACTCTCGATCAATTCGTTTCTAGTCATCCTATATTTACGCTAAGCAGGTTTAATTTAAAAATTGCATAAAAAATAACTAACAAAATATAGACATTAAATGATAAGTCATTAAAATATCATCCGATTCATAAAAACATTGAATCATCTGATTAAATTTTTATAATTCTCGTTTTAAAATAATTTTATATAAATACAATTATTATTTTTAAACATATTATTTAGTTTATATATTAATTAAATTTACTATCAATTTATATTTATATATATATTTTGTTATTAATATTTGATCTAAATTTGACAGGTTTGTCATAAGTAAACAACGATGATTTGTTAATACGTTAACAGGTGTCGTAGGAGCAAACATATTCATTTATTAAATTTGTTTAAAACATAAAAAATAAATAAATATTAAAATTACTTTATTTCATTTCAAATATATTATTTAGATTATAAAAATACAGAAAACATAGTATTAAGATCCGCGCTAGTCTACAGTACCACCTACTATCCTACTTTTTTTTTATTTCTTGGAATTGGTTTATACAGGGGTATCTATAATCATATAATTTAAGTTTACTTTGTTAATATTAGCTTCATATTGAGTTTTAACTAATCTTTACTTAGCCAATGAATTTTGCGGGTCATTTCTTGACAGGACAAAAACAGAATTGTATTATAGCTTTAATAGTTTTCCAGTGTAACGAGAAATAAACATTGTTATAATTGAGTAAATAGGCGTCTATTAAGGGCTGAAAAACATTCTGAAAGCACTGCTGCTGTTTCAATTTACCCTGACAAAATTTATATGCAATAAATTGCGAAGCACTGCAGATACGTCTTTCATTCGAACCAAGGAAATAAATTTTAAATTAAAATCTCATGTAAATAATACTGTATATCACGTTGAATGGAATATATTTCTCGGAGAAACCATAATTTATTTGTAGCTTTTCTGTCATTTCCTTTTGAAAAGGTGATAAAGTATTGTAACGGGGTGAAAGGAACTTAAATTCATTTACGGTTTATTACGAACAATCAGAATTTTAAATTCTAAAACGACTATTGAGACTTGAGAAAGAAAACATACTTTTCACTTTGTGAAATTTGTTTAGTGCAAGCAAAACTGCTTAATATGTTTTAATGGGCCATTTATAATCGACTCGTTACAAATTACTTTTACATTTCAGTAAAACTCTACATCGAAGCTTGACCAGTGACCATGTGTTCAGACTCTTCCTCGTTGCTACCTAGAAATGTTGAACCGAAGAAATATGTAAGACTAAATAGTATATATGAATGAATGGAAAGGAAAAGTATATTTGAAATACACTGGGGTGAACCTGTTTAGATGTTTTGTGTGAGCAATAACACTTTTACACATACGTTTTGTTATTAATGTGAAATAGTGGCTTAGTCTTAATTTAAGTTTATTGTGGTACTGTTTCGAATTATAAGTTTGGCTGTAAGTTTTTGTACTGTCTCCCGTTTAAAAATTGCAATAAAAAAATTATGACACCAGTAGAAGTAGCACAAGCTGTTCATTTACAGCATGATAGGCGGAGCATTTTGTTACATCGCAAATGCTTTAGGAATTTGTCGAAGTATAGTGTTTGATGCATTACAAAGATTTTGGGAAACAGGACAATACTCCAGGAGGCCAGGTCAAGGCAGACGAAGAAACCACAAGTCAAGTTGAAGATCGCTTTCTTAGGTTACAAGCGTTATGCGATCGTGCATTATCAGCCCCAGTACCTGTTCAACGATTAAATAATGTCCATAGAACCACAGTTTTTATTTATACCGTTCGAAAACGCTTAAATGAATATGAATTAAAGTCCAGAATACCTGTCACGGGACCTCTATTAACAGCAGATGAAGACTTCAGCAACGTCTTCGGCAACAACTTCGCTCGCGAACATCTTAATTGGAATGCTGACGATTGGAGTGCTGAGCTTTTCATGGATAAATCAAGATTTAACAGATACTCATCAGATGGCCGACCTAGAATATGAAGAAGAGCTAGTGAACGTTATCAGCAATGCTGTTTTACTCTGAGAGTTAAATTTGGTTGAGCGGGTATAATGGTGTGGGCAAGCATTTCCCTAGAGGCTCATACAGAACTTGTTACAATTCAAGGGGACAAATTAAACGCTTAACGGTATATTCAGCAATGTTTGGAAGATCATTTGCCCCATTCGTTGAAGAAAACTTTCGTCTGATGCAAGATAATGCTCGTCCGCACATCGCAAGAAAAACACGGGAATACTTGGATGATGTTGGGATTCGTTTATTACCATTGTCCCGAAGGAGTGCAGACTTAAATCCAATAGAGCATGCATGGGATATTCTGGGACAACGTATTCGACATAACCATGGTGAGTTTGAAACCATGAATGATTTGGAGCAAGCAGTTCGTGACGAATGGGAGCAAATCCCTCAAACATATTTTGCTGCCTTAATCTGAAGTATGCCTGATCGAATGAAAGCCGTAATTAGGGCTCGTGGAGGTAATACACTCTACTAAATGTCGTTTTCCATAAAAAATGTTCATATTTAAAAAAATAATAATTTCTATTTCTTTGCAGTTTTTCAAATTTTTTAAATTGTTTACCGTTTTTTCTGTGTAACATTTTTGAATTGTACTATATTTGACTTATAATCTTTTTTATGAATAAATACTCAATTGGGAATACCTTTAACTTTTTTAAACGCCAGTTTTTAGGAAAAATTTAAGTGTTCGTTTAATTTTGCACGCCAGTGTATTTAATTCCTAGCTGAGTGCCTTCGGCTTACAAAGTCAGCCGCAGAGCTATCTATGGTCAAATTTATAAAGTACTACTACTAAAAAGTGAAATTGGCGAAAAATGGAAAAAAAGAAAAAAGTTCTTCAAAAAGACATCTAAAAGACAGTACATTACACTTCACAAAAAACAAATTAAAAATTTTTTTTATGGTACGGGTGTAAGTAACCGACCATATGGATGGAGTTGAAGCGGCAGACAGGATTCTGTTTGCTTTCCATTACAGTGTTAACTCCATTGACTTCTTATTTCCTTTATTGGTGCTTCGTATAACTTCAACCATGATTAGATTAATTAGATTAAATACCATGAGGCTTAGTTAATCTCCCTGGCTTATTTCATTGCCTGTATCTAGAGGTTTCGTAATTTGTCCATCTATTCTTCCATCTTCCATCTTATTAATTTGAAAGAAGTTTTTAAGTGTTTGTTTTATATCCAGCGGGATCTCTTTAGTATACAAGAGATGTATTACATCCTTAAATTTTACTCTGTCAAATGCCTTTTTCAAATCGATCAAACATAGCAATGTGGGTATTGTAAATCTTCCTCGGTAATCTCTGTTATGACGAATATTGCATCTACACACGACATTACCGTACAGAAAACTTGTTGCTCATCTGCTAAGTTATTCTAATTACCTATGCTGATTTATTCGCTCTTGCAAAATTGTAGAAATAAAATCCATTGTACCAGTATATTTGGTACGTATAGTATTGAAATATTTTAAAGATAGAAACGAGAAACTAGCATATCAAGTTTTGCAATATTACAAAAGTCTAGGTACATTGCTCATACCATATCAAATATTGCTCATATCAAACTATTCTATAAAAAGTAATATCGCATATCGTAGAAAAATATATTATCACATTACATATAAAACATCCAAAACATACCACATACATACCAAAACAACAAAATGTAAGTCAGAATAGATGGACAACTTACAGAACCTATAGAAATAGGCAGCGGAATAAAACAAGGGGATTCATTGAGCCCCATGCTCTTCAGTTTGATCATGGATGAAATCATTTAAAGCGTTAAGAAAGGAAGAGGATGCAGAATGGGAAACAAAGATATCAAAATACTCTGTTACGCAAAAGACGTAATATTGATAGCCCAAGATGAAGAGAGTCTGCAAGGACTGGTCCACATATTTAACATAAGAGCAAAAGAATTAAACATGACAATCTCATCTCAAAAAACTAAAACAATATTTAGTAATCAGCAAAGAACCAACCAGATGTAAAATAGAAATTGATGGCAGCAGTATATAACAAGTAATGGAAATAAAATAAAATCCACAAGGAAAATAATTCCTGCAGCTGGCTGTATACCCAGATGTCCATAGCTGGACAGTATAATTCCCAGGTATTTTATTTCCAAAAAAGGGGTTAATCTTTGTATATGGGTATATTTTATAAAAACCCTAAAAGGGCTACACGAACGTTTTCGGAACAACAGTTCAATCATCAGGTTAAAATACAGGTTACCATGCCTGAGCCCCCAAAATATTTGGGTAAAAACCCTTTAAAAAGATAGTACATAATGTTGATAATATTATTTGATGTTTAATATTTTAATTAAATTTTACTTCATGAAGTGAAGGTAACACAATATATTTTAAAGGGTTTTAACCCAAATATTTTGGTGGCTCAGGCATGGTAACCTGTATTTTAACCTGATGATGGAACTGTTGTTCCGAAAACGTTCGTGTTTTTAATGTAGCCCTTTTAGGGTTTTTATAAAATATACCCATATACAAAGATTAACCCCTTTTTTGGAAATAAAATACCTGGGAATTATACTGTCCAGCTATGGAGATCTGGACAAAGAAGTGAGAGATTAAGTACAAAAAGCAAATAGACTGGCAGGATGCCTTAATAACACTATATTGCGAAAAAGACACATTAAAACTGAGATGAAGTCAAGAATTTATAAAGCCAGTCTAAAAACAATAACGACATATGCCTCAGAAGCAAGACCTGGCACAGCCACAACGCAAAGGCAACTGGAAACGGCAGAGATGAGACTATTGAGAAGAATTACAGGAAATACGCTGAGATATCGAAAGAGAATTGAAGACATTAGAATAATATGTAACATACAGTGTATAAATAAATGGACACATAGAAAACACATGGAATAATCACATAAGCAGAATGGATGAGACCCGTGTGGTCAAAATAGCAAAAGATAAGTCACCAATCGGCGGAAGAAGTATCGGACGACCGCGCAAAAGATGGAGTGACAACCTTCCTTAGAGGTATTAATCCGTCGGTGAACAAGCAGAATTACTTATAAATAGAAAAAAGAAGAAGAAGAAGAAGACATATAATTATATGAAAAATACAACTAAATATTGTTTTAATTCATATGTAAATGTGAAGAATGTATGCCTTCACATGTAATTGTGAAGAACTACAATAAGTTGATCGGCATTCAAGTGATCTTCAATATGAAAACAAACAAATTTTATTTGTTAATAACAAAATCTACCTATCCAGTATACAAACACCCTAAGTGGTTTTCCGGTAACTGGCTGCTTCAGTTTATCTAAGTGTGTAAAAGACCCGTTAATGTCATTAAAATGCAAATAAATTTGTTTCTAAGAAAGACATAAAATTATCGTAATCAGATAATAGAACTTCCTGAACAAATTGCTCGAAAGTGCATTTTATAATAACAATAATAAGTAAGTACCCGGTGCGTGGTACCGTGCAAAAATGTTACAGCTGTTTCATTATCTCACTTGTAGATCAACGACATCAACGTATTCATTCAATAGATGTGTAATAAACCTTGTGTGCGAGACATACATCACGAAGTCAGTGTAAGCCTAGATAAGACAATTTTGTGTTACAAAAGAAATATAATCGTAGCGCCAACTACTATTCGGTTTATTAACTGTTTTATTTAGTGCACACATACATGAAACACATGTTTAGAATACAGTTAGAATCTTTATTCAGTTATATGGTAACAAGAGCTTAAATTATACAATATAAAAACTGTGTGGCAGGGATGTATTCTATCACCTGTAATTTTTAATATTTATTCGGACAACATTTTTAAAATAGCATTAGGCGAAGCTACCAAAGATACTAGGATAAATAGAAAAATTCAAATCAATCTTATATATTCAGTTTTGTCCACCACTTTACTCAAAAACCATATTAGATAATTAAAATATTTTTTCGGAATATTATTAGTATTACGTATGAGATTGTCAAGATATACTTTTGGTACAAAAATTCACTTCCGGTTTTGAGATGACCGGAAATTAAAATTTACTTTAAGTTTTAGATCCCACGATGTATATATGGATCGAAAGGTCTCGTCGAGACGAATCTAAATATGTACTTCCGGTTGCGATCCGACACCGGAAGTGACCCGAATCGCGCATAAAACGTCAAGATAGAGCAAATCTGACACCGGATTCGTGATCAGCATGCAAAATTAACTGCTAAATGATAACATTGTAACAAAAAACATTGTTTTCGACGAAATATTTCGTGATAAATAATACACTTTTTACTTGCATTATTATTGATGAATGTTATGTAGGTATATTCTTGCTTATATTGATCTCTTAATTTTTCTCGCAAAATAAAAATTTCATTTAAAAAACTCGATGTTGAGTTGGTCCGCTAGTTACCTGCTAACATTATAAGAAAACTACAGCATCGTATGGTAAGGGTTCAAAGATCTAGCGAAATAGTGGAATCAATCGTATTCCAAACCTGAGAGACGGCTGATGATAAATAATCAGTTAATCCAACATGTGTGCCATGCTACAGTGGTTAGCTCAAAGTGAGACCAAACAATCAAAATACGCTCTGGAAACGCCAAAGCAACATTAAACAACATGAGAAATTTATTTACGCACAGTATGTCTCTTTAACTAAAGGTGAGACAAAAACTATATATTTCCTGTTTTGCGGTACCGGGCAGGACATTAACGAAAACGGACGAAATGGGCAAAAGCATTAATAATTGATCAAAAATATTTTTGTTGGTAATAATCATCTTTTAATCTTCATCTTAAAGTTTTAAGTTTTTGAATAAGTAGTTATTGAGAAACAAAATATACATGGGGGGGGGGGAGACTCAAGAACTTTGTGACAATATGGAACTAAATTAAAAGAAATTAAATACATATGATATTTAAAAAAAAAATGAACAATTGTGAACATTACTTGTTTTTATACATCTGGATTAAATGATACATACGAAGCGGTGTATATAACAATTACTGATTCTTTTTACAAATTAAGTAACAACTATGCAATATTTCACCATTGTAATAACTGTTTTTTGTTTTCGAAGTGAAATAAGCTTTGCTTTAGAAATAAAACCATCTTTACATCCAGCACATGAGAAAACTGAAATGTAGTAAAAGTTATTAAAAGAAATAGTCAGCAAAACAATAGAGAATTCAAAGAAATCGATAGTACAACGGAAAGCACAGAAGATAAGATATAACCCTTTAATAAAACTATAGACGACATTAAAGACAATTTTATAAAGAACGAAGAAGGTAAGAATAGGACATGGATGACGACAGAGATTCTGCAGCTGATGGAAGAAAGAAGGAAAAACAATAATAGCTCTATGTAAGAACTGAAGAAAAAATGCCAAGAAATCGAAATTCTACAAAGTAAATACGACGATTTCAGCGTGCATAAAAAGGTAAGAGAAATTACAGGCAAATGTAAAAACAGAAGTGTAAGTAAACTTGTCAATGACAACGGAGAGGTAATCGTGGACAAAGAGAGTAATGATAATACCTGGAAAAAATTACATACAAAATTTATTACCAACCGAAACAGGATACTATAGGTACTACAGGACCTATACTAGTGGCAGAAATAAGAGCAGCCATAATATCACTAAAAGAAGGGAGAGCTCCAGGACCAGATGGAGTACAGTCTCAATTTCTTAAACTTCTTGATGATGAATATTTAAGAATACTATGTAAAATCTTCAATAACATCTATGACACAAGCAATATTCCAAAAGATTGGCTAGTTTCATAATTTATTACGTTACCAAAGAAACAGGGAGTGAAAAAATGCGGAGAATATAGGGTAATAAGTCTAATGAGTCATACACTAAAACTATTTCTTAAAATTATACATCGCAGAATATACAAGCTATGTGGAGAGAGAATACAAGACACACAATTTGGATTTATGAAAGGTGTAGGTACGGGGGATGCACTGTTTAGTCTACAGGTATTATTCCAAAGATGCAGAGGTATGATTTGCGCTATCTACACCTGCTTTGTGGACTACCAAAAAGTTGACACAATTCAACACCGAAAAATGATGGATGTTCTAACAAAAGCCCAAATAGATGATAAAGACCAGCGTATACTACAAAATTTTTACTGAAACCAATCAGCCACAATAAGAACAAATCTTGGAGATGAACCGTCGGAAACGATCCAGATTTTGCGAGGCGTTAGACAAGGATATCTTTCACCTATATCATTCAACCTATATTCAGAGGAAATATTTAGTAAAGGCTAAATGGAATCCTTTTAAATGAAGAACGCCTAAACAACATTCGCTATGTAGATTACAATGTTATTTTTGCAGACAGTTTAAACAGTTTACAGCAATTAATAAACAAAGTTAATGAAGTAAGTGAAACATTTGGACTACAAGTAAACATATCAAAAACTAAATTTATGGTCATCAGCAAAAATAAAATTATAGACATCCAAATGTTTATTAAGAATACACCAGTGGACCGAGTAAAACAGTTTACCTATCTTGGAAAAATAGTAACCGAACAATGGGATCACTCACAAGAAGTATAATGTAGAATAGACAAGGCTAGGAGTGCACTCAACAACCTGGCCAAACTCTTTAAAAGCCACAACCTTAATCTGGAGATAAAAGTAAAGCTGCTACGATGTTATATCTTCTCAATATTATACTACGGAGTTGAATCCTGGACACTCACTGAAGCGATGAATAAAAACCTTGAAGCATTCGAGATGTGGCTATACAGAAGAATCCTAAGGATATCATGGACGAACAAGACAACCAACGAGACTGTACTACGAAGATTTGGGAAAGAAAGAGAAGTGATATATACGATTAAAAGGAGAAAGTTAGAATATCTCGGACACGTAATGAGAAACGGCCCTAAATACAGATTACTGAAAATAATCCTTCAAGGCAAAATGGTTCTTCACAACAACAACTTATCTACTTAGAGCATCAGTTAATAAAATAGTTATAGCCAGAATGATGGCCAATATTAGAAATGAATGGGCACCAAAAGAAGAAGACATCCAGTATGCACTTTGTTTATCCTCATTTTATTATGAGTGATTGACAATCATTATCATCAACAGTTGTTTCATTCTCAGTCGGATTTAACCCTCCCTTAGATAGATCCATTATCTAAGGTTGTTTATTTGCATTAATTGCCTCCCAAGTTTCATTTTAAAATTGCAATATTTTTGATTATATCTGTTACTTCTAATCCTCTTCTTATGTCTTTGAGGTATATCCGATAGCAGAGCTTAAGTTAAGCATTTTCTGTGCGTTTTTGCCTTTAAAGTATTTACTAAGTTTGATTCAAAGACTGTTTGTAATTTTTTAAATGCTGACTATGGTAAGAAGCATCTTCTATTTAGATCAGCCTTTGGGTTAAGCTTTGATAGTTTGACTTTTATTGTTCCAAGTTAAGGTCCCAAAAATATTGGTTGAGATTGGATATATATATATATATATATATATATATATATATATATATATATATATATATATATATATATATATATATATATATATATATATATATATATATATATATATATATATATATATATATATATATATTGGATATACTCACCTTCTAACACCTCTCTATAGTTTTATCTTTTGTGTTTTGTCTTCTGCATTTACTTGAGATGTTACATCGTCGTAACATCTCAAGTGAACGCAGTAAATACCTAATAATGTTTGTCTTGTCCAATAATTGATCATAAACTCTATTATTGTTTAAGGCTATGAGAATTGCCCCAATTTCTATGGAATCAAATGATTTCTCGTAATCTACTTTTTTTTTTTTTTTTTTTTTTTTTTTTTTTTTTTTTTTTTTTTTTTGTGGCATTGACTTTCGTCATTCAGCCAGTCTCGAAAGGTTATAATATATTCCTTAAAAAAGTATAGACAGATAAGTACAGATTATTTCTCTCAGACAAATGCACAGCGATATCCCTAAAACGAAATAGACGAATAATTAATAGAAGAACACGTCGAAGGAAAATACAAGGACACTCGCTTCTCGTCTAGGGGTCCGTCAAGACATTTATTTTAACAGACAAACAATACTGGACCACGGATAAGGTATTGTTACATATAGGATAAACAAAGGGTACAAGTCTAATCCTATACACGCTCATGAAAATTTTCATGAACGAGTACCAGATTTATAAAGCTATGCATGTGTCTGACAAAAATTCTATAATTAAATTATATATTGTTACAGAACCTATGGCTAACAAAGACTGTATATTATATGGAGCGTATGTATTGCATTTAGTTAATTTTGTATACAGGGAGTTTGAATGCTGAATAAATTTAGGACATTCAAAGAAGATGTGATCGAGGTCACCTAGCTTGCCGCAATGTTTGCAACTATCATCATCGATGACTTTAATTTTAAATAAATGGCATGGGTAGCATGCATGTCCAAAGCGTATTCGATTTATATTAGTAATATATTTACGAGGAGCTTTGAAATTCTGAAACCAGGTTGTTTGAGGTAGAGTTGGTTGTAAAGAGGTATACCTTTTAGAGTTTGTAGAACAGTAATGTTTCCATTGCTCTTTCCATCTAAGTTGCTGATTTTTTTTTGAAAATCGTAGTAACATCTGATGTGTTAAGCATATATTTCAACGTAGAGCCAGTTGTTACACTCATTTTAGCCAAGTGATCTACATATTCATTGTGTTTGAGACCAATATGTGCTTTGACCCAAATAAATTTTATGTTGACTCCAGTCGATGATAAATGATACAATCGGTCTTTTATTTCAAATATGTAGGGGTTGCTAAATGTTGAGGGTAATTCAATGTTTTTTTATGCTTTGCAAAACTGAAAGGCAATCTGACAGAATTAAGATCGTAATCTACTTTAGCTATCCAGAGTGTTATATTGAATTAGTTTGATTTATGGATTAGTGTTTTTTTATATTTATATATGATGTATGGTGACCTTTTCTAAATCATGCATGTTCTTAAGACTGATAGCAGGCTAATGGGTCTATAGTTTTCTTATTTATATTTATATATTTATATAGGTATTTAGATATCAGTATTATAAGAGCAGTTACCAAGCTGTTATACTTCACTTATTTTTAAATACTTATTAAAAATAATTTCTAAATTTTTTATGATGTTTGGTCGTCCATACATTATCATTTCTAATATTATTCCGTCTTCACCTAAGTCCTTATTATTTCGCATAGTACCCATTGCGTTTCTAATTTCTTCCTCTGTTCATCATCATCATCATGATCATCATCCAGCCTTCTGCGTCCAAAGTTGAACATAGGCCTCCCCTAATTTCTTCCAGTTCTGTCGGTCTTGAGCTTTCTGCAGTCAATTCCCAGCGATCCTTTTAACGTCATCTGTTCATCGTGTAGGTAGTCTACCACTGCTTCTTCTGTCAGCTCCTGGTCTCCACAGTGTAAGTTTTTGGGTCCATCAGTCGTCATTCATTTTGGCCACATGGCCCGCCCGGTTATACTACAGCCATGCTATGCTCTCTATAACATCTGTCTCTGACTCTGTCTCTAAGAGTCAGTCAAGAAGTAGCGAGGCGTTCCATTAGTCTTTGAGCTACTCTGAGTTTGGTTGCTGTAGCCTGGGGGTAGGAATATATTTCGGCGCTGTCGGAAGTCATGACTGGAAGTACACATTGGTCGAACGTATCCTTTTTCAAATAACCTTTCATGTTGCTCTTTTTCTGTTGTATCTTGTTATACCTAGTATATCTCCTGATCCAACCATTTTTTACTATTTATCGGTGTTTTTCTTGTTTAGCTGGTGGATGTATTGCTTTTGATTCATATAATGTGTGATACTAGTTTTTAATCATTATAGTTAGTTTTAGAAGTTCTGTAATTTCAATGTCAATACTTAATGAATGAAAATATCATCTATCTATTATGTTGTTCTCTTCACAAAAATCAGTAAATTTCATTAATCCTCTTAAACAGTCATCTTTCTTATAGTCAAATCTAATAATAAAAAAAAACTTTCCACAATAAACTTTAGTAATTTTTAAAAATGTGTGTTTGTGTCAGAGTTTTGATGCAAACCGTATGAGCCCCCCTAAAAAACTCTTTGTATTTTTGTATTTTTTTACAATAACTGTAACGTGTATAAATTTATTTGTAAAAACGTTAGTGTACGTATTTTACTGACAGTAAATTGACAGACTGAAATTAAAACAAAAATTGTCCGATTTTATTATAGGGAGCATAGTACAAACTTTAGTTTTCTTAAGGCATTCAAGCATGCTTCGTTGACTACCCAAAGGCATTTGATTGTATACGCTGAATAAATCTGTGGCAATTTTGAATAGAAATGGGCACACCACTGAATCCGGTGATACTTATTATTACTAATTATTAAAAATCTGTACCGGTCCAATATAGAAACAGTACGACTAGATCAGAAGTTCTCAAACTAACTCAAGACCGAGAGGGGTGTTAGACAAGGATGCGTGTTGTCACCTGATTTATTTAACATTTATGGTGAAAATGTCATGAGGAAGGCTTTAGATGGATGGGCCGGTGGAGTAACAGTGGCTGGTAGGAAAATCGCCAATTTAAGATTAGCTGATGACACTACATTTATAGCAGCAAATGAGCAAGAAATGTTTAATCTTCTGCGAAGAGTTGAGTAGGAAAGCAGTAATGTTGGTCTGAAAATCAATAAAGCTAAAACAAAAATAATGGTGGTCGACAGATTCCACACTATTCAACTGACTAACATATTACAGGAATACCAGATAGTGGATAGTTTTGTCTATCTCGGGTCTAGGATAACTAACGATGGTACTGTAAAGCAGAAGTTTGGAGCCGTATTGGTATGACAAAAAAGCGATGAGTCGCCTAACCAAAGTTTGGAAAGACTGCCCTGTTTGTGAATATTTGTATTCTCAATATTTCTGTACAGGCAGAGACTTTTCCAAAAAAAAACTGATGCCTTTGAGATATGGTGCTGGAGAAGAATGCTGCGCATACCTTGGATAGCTACAAACGTTTTTATTCTAACCCAACTCGAGATTAGAAAAAGGCTATTCACAATATGTCCGCAACGTATTCTGTAATTTTTCAGTCACGTGGTTCGTAGGGGTCATAATAGTTTGGAGAGAATTAATTGTTTCTGGAAACGTTCCGGGGAGAAGATCAAGAGGACCATCACCAACTAGATGGTCCGATCAAATTAAGAATTAAGCTCTCAGAGCAGCTGAAGATAGAGACCAATGGAGAAAAATTGTTAGGAATATTGGAAGAAATCACGATCCTCAGTAATGAGGAAACGACAAGAGAGAGAAAAAGCATTTAAATGAAAAACGGGGTCCTAACTTTCTCATTCTCGCAATTAATCGAATAAGGAGATAAACATCATTTGACATTAGTTACGTAAATGTTTATGCATTTTTTAAAATAATTAATACTAAAATAACAAGAGATAATACATTTGAGTTTTGAAAAAAACACTTTAGAGTTAAATTGAATAGAATAAACAACAATATACGTCACTTTAAAAATAACAGACAATATTTGTTATTTTTTTTCATGTAGTTCTTCTTTCTTATATTGTAGTATAAGTAGAATAAAATTAATTCTACGATAAAGCAAATGCATCAAAATTTCATAAATCAAAAAATTTGGTGAGGCACATGGATCAAAAAGATTAAATAACTGCATTTTCAAATAGAGGTGCTATAACAACATCTATTCAAATAAATTTTCTACCCTGTCATTATTGTTAACACGTTAACTTCGGATTATTTGTTTTTTTAACGGACGTCAACTTCGGCTGGTCCATTGTAGCCGCCACCGGGCAAATTTTCATGGGCCGCGTTGATGATTTGATTACTGTTTAAATGCACCCCTATTGGAAGCCGTTAAATGGCCTCGGGGCAATGAAAACATATTAAAGGGATAGAGGGCGGCGGTTGATGCTGCTAATTTGGAGAAAATTATTTTGGGGTGGCGGCACCTGCTAAAATCGAAAATTATCTCGTAAAGTTATAATTTGAGCAGGCTAATAGGCGGTTTTTGCTACACGTGGCAGGTTGGTTAATAAAATAAATTTGTAAATTTAAATAAGGCAATTACATATCTATGTAACAAGGATCAAATTATTTAATTTATTTCATCTCTTGCGGCAGTAGGAGTTATATATATTTTTATATGATCTAATATATGTAGCTCGTCAAAAGTGGTAATTATTATACTTCAAATGGCAAGCCAGTCATTTAGCAAACGAATATTTAATTAGAAAATAAGTATCAAAAATATTTAAACTAGGGTTTCACGCGGGACAGCGGGACGCAGGACAGCTTAACTTAAATTATATTTTCTAAATAAATAAAATATATTTTTATAATAATGGTAAAGGGTGTTATTTTAGAAGTATAGAATTTTGAAATGGAATAAAATAAAGATGATTTTTTTTAATTGACATGAAATTGAATCTGTTTGAAAGATAATCTTTTGGTATTTTAATTTAAATATGATTTTTGACATATGACTGCAACGGCTGGCTCTGAAGTAGCCTAATCTGGAGGTCCAATTTCCGATGACTTTTCCAACATTTATGGTCATATATTGGCAATAACGCGGCGAATGATATCCTCCAATCGATCAGTCGTTTTAGGATTATTGGCATAGACTAGTGACTTCATACATCCCCACCAAAAACATTCTAGCGGTGTTAAACCGCACAATCTTGGAGGCCACTTAATGGACCCGAAACGTGAAACTATGCGGTTACCAAATGTTTCCTTTAATAAATCAATTGTGGCACGAGCTGTGGTTGCACCGTCTTGTTAAAACCATTGCTCCTGCAAATCATGGTTGTTTAATCGAGGAATGAAAAAGTCAGTAATTATGGCTCTATAGCGGTCATCATTAACTGTAACGTTCTGCCAAGCATCGTTTTTGAAGAAGTACGAACCAATGATTCTACCAGTCTGTAAAGCACACCAAACAGTCAGTTTTCTAGATGTAATAGTTTCTCAACATACACTTGAAGATTATCTTAACTCCGAAAATGGCAGTTTTGTTTGTTGACTAGCTGTTCAACCAGAAGTGAGCTTCATCGCTAAACAAAATTCGCTTATGAATATCGCTATCAACGGCAATCTCGTTTTGGGCCCATTTACCGTATCTACGCATTGCTAAATGATCATGTAGCTTCAATTATTGTACAAAAAATGTACCTTATATCACTCTGGCTAATCTATTTCAATCAAAAAGTTTTTGCGATTGGGATTGGATCCAAAACACTGCAAGCAACATACAACTGTGTCCCACTTAAACTGGAAATTGGTCTGAAATGACCACGGAACACAAATAGACAACTCTTTGGAAGTTGTACACTAGATTCGGCATTCGGATTATCCTAAGTGACGACAAACTGCAATCTTCAAAACTCGTCCACTCAATTTCCTCCCAAAACCATGTGGACCTTTTAAATCGTTGGAAACGCCCGTCTTACAAATCTCCCACATTAGACCCAACACAGCAAATCAGTGATTAACTCAACAAAAAACACAAGTGCCACATTGCCCTTGAGCTTAATTCACCTCTCCAAATTAAAAAAAATTGCCGGCTTTGAAGACTACACCCACAAGCTAAGACTAGACGCTGAAGCTAAAATTCTTATGAATTTCAATCCCAACTTTGTAATGTATCAGCTACATACCCAAGGGAAACAATCCCGCCCCCAAACGCAATCGTTAGTCAGTTAACCCGGTATGTAACAAGTCAACATAGCAAGAAAATAAAAGAAACAAAATGAGGGGTAGTGAGCCTAGAAAATAATAATAATTATTATTTAATTAATTATTATTATACTTTTCTAGGCTAACTACCCTTTATTTTGTTTCTTTTATTTTCTTGCTATGTTGACTTGTTATTTATTATTTAATAAGTACTTACAATTATTTAATTAATTATTATTATTCTTTTCTAGGCTAACTACCCCTTAATTTGTTTCTTTTATTTTCTTGCTATGTTGACTTGTTACATACCGGGCTAACTGATTAACGATTGCGCTTGGGGGTGGAGTTGTTTCCCTTGGGTATGTGGCTGATACATTACAACTTTCACTTAACCTACACTTGTCATTTAACTGCTACTATGACTTTACATTGTATTTCCATGACAAAAACGAATAACGAACATACAAAAAAAAAACAATAAGAATTTAAAGAAAAATTCGGACTGAAACAATAACTAACTACTTCCGCGGCTTATCGTCACGTGATCGTATAATCATTAAAAATCGTTCACCTCTTGCATTACTTGATCACCAATCTATGTGGATATTTATTTGACGCAATATTAAGCGGAAACGATCACAGAAATACCAAAAAAAAAATAGCCATCCGTGATATATAAACAAACTTTAAAATGCTTATATTATCAATCTCGGCGATGCAAAAAAGATTAAAAATATTTTTCGCTGGTTTAACATATACAAGGTGATTCGAAATGCTATAAGCTGGAATTGATAGAATATCCCTGGTCAAACGAGTTATGGTAAGAAATATGTTCTGGTTGTGTTTTCACCAAGATAAGATGTCCACGTTTCTGTCTTCTTATCCTTCTGCTAGATATTGATCCATTTCGTTGTCAAGGTGCACCATTTTCTTGTGACAAAAAGTGACAAAATTTTGGGATTATCCTCGCGCCTAGAAACAGATCTAATTGCCTTGTTTCTTCCAGGTTAAGGCTCTTTTTATATTTTTTTATATAATTCTTTGAGTTTTGTCTCTGTTTCTTGTTTGAAGAATTGAAAGTTTTCAATTTATGGCGGGGATCGATTACCAAAGAAATACAGTACACCTAATTTGTTTTATTATAATATTTGATAATCTTATTTCTTGCTGCTATAAAAAAAATTTTTCGTCATTGTTTGGGTCAGTATTAATTTCTTATATTTTTTTGTCGACGTAGTCGAGTAATAAATGTATGTACAGGACCACACTGGGAAGCATGAAATACTTTTCCCCTTCTAGTAAGCCTGTAACTTTTTTGCAGTTTTTTAAGAAACCTTATATTTGTTTTAGTAAATCTCATTCTGCTTCTAGAATTCTAAATGCTATTTATTATAAATTACTGACACAGAAGAAAGTAAGAGAAAGAAAGTTGTTTTTATTTATAACGTTCACAGTTAGTTGAAAAAATATCATTATCTGGTGTTATCACCGTAATGTCGGGCGTCAATTTATTAAGACGATCTAAACCAAAACAATTTTTTGAACACGAGGCGTGCATCGCAATGAATCAAAAATAATTGTATCAAAATAATTATAAAATTTTCTGTTATTCCGAATATAATTCGGTTTTATAAATATAAATTATAAAAACAGAAAACCTTTTAATTTCTATAAATATTCTCACGTTGCAAACATAATGCAGATACTTGTTTAAGTTTAATTACTAAATCATTCCGATAATATTAGTGCAGTTTTTGCGGGACATGCGGGACGTCCCGCGGTTCAAATCGCCAGTCCCGTCCCGTGTCCCGTCGCTGTCTCGTCGCGCGTCTCTTCCCGCGACCCCTCCCGTCCCGCGGGACAAAGTACGGGACGGAACGTCTTGCGTGCATGCCTAAATCAAACTATAACTTGTCCCGTATTCCATTATATCATCATCAATGGCGCTACAACTCTGCGTGAGTCTTTGCCGCGTTTATTATTGCCTTCCATGTTTGTCGGTCCTGTGCCAGTAATTCCCATTGTCGCACTCCCATTTTCTCTAGATCTTCTTTGACTGCATCTTTCCACCTTTTTCTAGGCCGCCCTACAGACCTTCTTCCCTCTGGCCTTTCCCAGAACACATTATTAATTTATAAGGCGATTGTCGTTACTGCGTATCACCATTATACGACGACCGTTTTCAAAGAAAAAAAATACCAATTATAAAACAATTTTATCTATCGATCCGATTTCTAAAAAGTTTATTAAATAATAAAGTTTTCAACTTTGTTTCGTTGGAAACAAAATAAATCACTCTTTTCTGCAACTAAATCTTTAACATTTTATTATACTATTTACATCTGAAGTATACCTCTACTTTATTTTTTAAACCATAGAACTTTGTAAATTTCTGGGTAATTAAACTAAGACAGCAAAGAAGAGTGAGAGAGCGTTACTTTATAAGTAATATTACCATCACATTATATTAGTTATATTATATCACATTAGCACATTATTGGATTAGATATTGATATTATTATAAATAAGTTACAAATAAGTTTATTACTTTAATTGGCTAAATAGGTGTACAACCATTCTTATGATCCACAAAACGAAGTTCCTCTAGCTGGCTGTACACCATGGATCACAACAAATTTATTTAAAAATCCTTTATAAAAGGTATATGATAAAAACACCCAATCGGGCTACATCACAAAACGTTTTCGGAATCTAAATTCCATCATCAGTGTGTTCTGAAAGTATCTAATCACTTTAATTAAAGAAAACATGAAATTTAAAAGTTTGACCAAGGTTAATACAAAATGTGGTTAATACTTACTAAGTGTACATGTTTTGAACCACTCAATGAATTCATGACATGGCAACGTAAGACTCTAAAGGCAACTTGACAATAAAACTACTACGTACACTTTGTTTAGGATACAATAATACACTGACGGGCATTAAAGGACCATGATGACTTAGAACACAAGGTCTCTCAAGGATACAGTAAATAGAAACTAGAGGTAAACCTACCTAAATCGCAAACTATGTACATGGGAGGTTTCCAACAAGACCTAATATTACAAAATTACGAGCAAATCGTACACCTACTTAATATTATAAATATTCAGCTTCTAATTATGGCACGTTTTACCACGTAATAAATAACAGAAAAATAGAGATTAAGAGAGCAATATCGATGCTACATGGAATCCTCTGAAATCTATAGACCTATAATACAAGATAGACTGATTGGTGCAATACCAAAGCCCGTGTCCCCAGTGTGACAGAGAAAACTGACCCAAAAACAGTCCTTGCATATCATTCTAATTTGCTGGGTTTGTCGACCACGTGACCTAAATGACCAACGAGAAGGTAACGTGGTCGATACACCCGGTAAATTAGACAAAGATGCAGCAACTGCTTTGCGTCAGTTTTCTCTGACGCACTGGGAGAAGGCGACTGTATTGCAACAGTCTGTCTATCTTGTAGTATATGTCTATGCTGAAATCAGACGAAATTTATAACCAACAATATAATACCGTATTTTAAGCAACATGACAAATGGAATCCTCTATGATAAGACGATATTTAAGAACAAATCTAAAAAGAATATATACCTCCATAATTTTAAGTATGATAACAATTTGCAAAGAAGTCTAGCAAATAAATACCACAACAGAACAAATGCTAAAAGCCACAGAAATAGATGTTTGGCAAAGATCTGCAAGATAGTCCAGTAAATAACGAATAACAAACAACCGAATCAAAGAGATAATCATGGAGCATTAGCACAAAATAATAGATGTGTAATGCATTCCACTTTTATTTGGTATGCATATAATTAGCTCCCACATCATAATATGTTGACCTCATGGGTGAAACTGATTGTCGGAGGTTTTAGTTGACTAGTGTACCTACTTACTTTATGTAAATTGCTTTCATCTCACAGCATAAAATTATGAAACCAACTGCATGATGGAGTTGGGGCCAACGATTGCGCAGCAATCCTTTCTTTTATTCTGTTTACTAAGATGGGTGAATGTCACATTCAGACTCCAATTATGAGCTATGGAAGTTACACCAAGACAAGTTTGCATTTAGGAAGTTTCTAAGTCTTAACAACTTTTCATTTTGATTCTGTTCAGCAAAGCCCCTTATCACGTTAGTAGACTCTTTTTCAGCATATATCAACTTAAACTACCAGTCTATAAATGAACTTTCTTAATATTGTCAAGCACATGAAGACTCGTCGATAAGTTTTGTTAAAGCATCATTTATTTCAATATCAGACATCTTTTTTTTCTCACGACGCTGTGGTTTTGTATTTATCCTTAGTTTTGATATAGTAAAAATATAGTTTAACTCTGATATACCCACAGAATTACATTGATAAACAAATAAGTTAGCCCAAGTGCAATATCTCCTATAAAGTATATAAGTTAGTATTATAAATTACATATTTATAGTTATCTTAATAACGAATTTCGTCCCTTCTAAGCTAATAATTAAAAAAAAAAGAAGCGGAAAACCAGAAATTATTCATGCAACCAGATTGCAGTTTTTGCCAAATGCGCGCCACAAACTACATGCGATACCGACTTGGACGGTCAGTTACGACCACAATCTAATATAGTTGTTTAGGGGAAGAACCTACCGCTTTATTCGTTTGTTTTGGAGGTACAATAAAATAAATCATAAACGCCACAACAGCATGCGACGTCGATGCTTCGAGTCGCCCGTGGGCGACGCCGATGCTAGCATCAGCAGTAAAAAGGGAGTTTCTGGAGAGAAAAAGGTACGCAGTGCCGACCTTGTACGTTTTGTTAATCGAACGTTTACGTTTTTTGTAGGGTAGGTCGTTAAAATATTTGCTAACAGTAAATAAAAATTGGAAACACTCTAGAGTTATGTTTTCTTTATTTTTTAAAGCTCTCCCTTTTCTCTACAATTTGTGATCGTAATATTTCCACTTATACATTTCTTTGTTAAGAAAACAGTTTTCTTCATAATTTTAGTAGAAAAGTAAATATTTACATAGAAATAAAATATTTACAGTAATACTGGTAAAAAAATCTATTAAATAAAATAAACCAAATTTACGTATGTATGCATGTATGTGTGTATGGTTGTATATATCTATGTACGTATGTATGTATGTATATTTATACATTTAAAGAAAGTTGATACTAGAATTACCCAGATACAGTTAGAATTATCCAAGCATAGTGGACAAAGCTACATGTTTGTGAATATTTCGTTGTATTCTGGATTTATCCGGTTAATGTTATATTATCCGGTTAATGTTATGTTTCTAATCTATGTAAAAAAATAACCGTTTCTAGTTTGAAATAAACATTGACCGGCTGTAGCGGTTATGTATTATGAAATCTTACTGTAGGCATTAGTTAAAAAGGTTATTGCAGTTATTTCTGCAAACCCCCATACACCAACCTAGCACAATTAAGTGTTTAGCATGTACCTATGCAACTACATTCTTTGTATCGGCATGTAAGTAAAATTAATGTACAATTTCCATTTATGCATACATATTATTGGCATAATTTAAACTATACCTGATAGTACCCTAATAGTTACAAGTTGTAATTATTAGCATTTAAATAACATTTTCGTAGATCTAACGATGAACAGTTTCGTGTTCGAAACCGATCGTCCAACGTACAATAAACTGATTTTAAGTAAGTTTAATATTTATATCTTTAACGTTGTTAATGAAAATTTAATTTATTTGTTTAAATATACAATTTTCTATTACAAAGTAAACGAGATATGGTTTAGTGCTCTAAAAGTAACATAGTTACTTCTAGTGCGAAATGTTCAGGGTTCATATATTGATTTAACCCACTTTTCGTATTTTACGAATGGAATAATACCGCAGTTAACAGCAATGAGATCTCTATCTTCAATTCTGCTCACCTGGAGAAAGTATAAAGGTCCTCGTGATGTCGTGTACTGTGCGTCTCCAAAGATCTCTATCTCTGGTTATATATGTTATCTCATTCATAGGTCTTTTACATATTCCTGTAATTTATTCGATCCATCTCCTTGGTGATCTTCGGCCTTCTAACTCTCCTTGGATAATCAGTCTTTTCATATTTTGTGTATCTGCTCTCATAACATGTCCAAAGTATTTTAAATGTTGGAGATCGCCTTTGCTAGATAGCTGTTTGCTGACTTTTGGCTCATTTCGAATTAAATTAGTTGTCCTTTTGTCGCTCCACGAAATTCTTAAGGTTCTTTTCCAACAGAATCCAATCTTTCTTCTTTTCGTTTGTCGTGAGGTTCAAGAGTTCATATTTTGGTCATCTTTTCTCCACAATGAGATAAACAAATCGGAATCATATTAGAAAATTAGTCCGTGAGAACAAGATGTCGAACATTAGCTTATCTATTAAAATACTAAAAAAAAAAAAGAAAATTATTTTGCTTTATCAGTTGAGATTACTTATCCTTCTACTATCCACACTCACCTGATTATCACTCATTACATTGACTAATTTACTGAAATGGCTTCTAATTGTGGATATGTCCAAATTAACTATTAAAATCGTTTCTAATCGTCAAATGCAAATATCTAGTGATGTGTAGGATGTGTTACATACCTATTACGTTCAAGTACCTGTAAACATTTTAGACAATTCAATCTAGTTAAAACCCATGTATTATAAACAGATTAGTAACAATTTGATTTTGGTTGTATTATATATTTAAAGAATAAATTAGTATCTTAACCTGTTTATGACGTGTATTTTTTTATTGTGCACTTGAGCTTAAATTATATAGTTTTTTTATAGTTTTATATTATTTATAGCTCTACTTATATACTAAGTTTCTAATACTATAAACAAGCAAAGTATTAAATATATAATTTTAGAAAAAGATATGTGATATACAGCTAAGATTTTGGAGAATGTATGCTATTTTATTAACAATACAGGAATACACATAATAAAGTTAATGTTAGAAAATAGGGTTGAAAAAAAAAAGTAAAAATTAGAAAATTCACTATAAACTTGCTTAAGAATATTTTTTCGTTTGAATGAATGGAAAAATATTAGACAGTACTAATGATAAATTGGGTCAAAAATTTCGGATAAACATCTCTATTCGATTTTTTAATGCGGGTTGGTCCACTTTGCATTTAAAATATTTTTAGTTAGTGAATGGGTTATCTTAGAAAATAATAGATACACTCGATATTACATCAAAAACTTTATTACAATAGAATGTATATAAAAACATCAGAAGTTTGAATCGCTGCTCCTCTTCATCGTCAAATGGGCCAATAACTTCACGTACGGCTGCTTGAGCAGAAGATCTCAGATTTTTATAAAATGCATGGTGTATAGGGACTATTAATCATAATTACCGAAGGTTTTTTTCTTAGCTTTATTAATGGTATATTATGGTTATTTGGATACAGAAGTGGCAATTCCATTGTATATTTTGAAATCAATTTCCTTTTATTAAGATCCACTGTCTTTCCTAAACCTTAGCCATTGAATTTGGAGCCACTCAACCTTTGTTTCTGATTCCGAAACTTTCCTGTTTATTATAGTACTTTCAAGAAATTTGGTAGAAAAAAAATTGATTTCTTCATGTTTATCACTGTGAAAGGATTTTTCTCTCTAGTGTGCTTTATGACTGTATGCAAGTCTTGGGGTGTAAAGACATGTGTGGATGGAATTTCTGTTTTTTTTTCTCTCTATTATGCCAAAATCTTGGTCAGATGGTAAGTAAGAATGGCCACTTAACAGAAGATTGTGATCTATTTCTTTCACAGTAAAATTTGGAAATGCAGTTATATAGTTACATAACAATGACATTTTATTATTACGATTCTAATAGCCACATTGATCAGAACACATAAAGTCGTTTTGATTTTACGAATTTTTTTATGAAAAATAAAATGCAGGATACTACCTCTTGATGGCCCCTAGAGACGAGGTTCATCTATTATCAACTGATGAAGCTTTCTTATTAGAAAGCGAAACGTCTTCAACAAATAGATAAAGTAGCCACACCTTCTTTGTCTTTTTTTTTCTCCACCGAAAAATCCACCACTCTTCGAGTGTTCCTTAATTTATATATATATATATATATATATATATATATATATATATATATATATATATATATATATATATATATATATATATATATATATATATATATATATATATATATATAGACGGTTAAAAGTAACCGAGAACGACCCAATACTAAGGAAGCAATAAAAAACGGGTGCTTCTAAGTGAGTGTCTTTTATTAAAAGTCAAGCTTTCGCCACATAATTTTGTGCTTCATCATAACTTGCTGCAATAGAAAAACCTTCTTTACAATATCATAATTAAAGATGTTATTTTAATCTTACCTTAATGTTGACACTATCTCTTAGTGTATAATAAAATTGACATGGACATACACATATTTTTAAAAACAAACCAAACGCATCAACGCATCTCCCAACCAGAGGAAAAGTGCCAAACAAGGCCTTTATTCAATATGTAAAGTTATTTTATTATAACTATGTGGCCGGCATTTTTGACAAGAAATTGTTAATTAAGTCATGTGTTGTTTCAACTGTCACCTATCGAAACAGCACCTGTCTTAATCACTTCTTCTTTTTGTTGGCATACCATTATTCAGTCAGAAATATTAGACTTTTTTAATTGTCACACAAAATTAAATCAAAATTAAAAATAAATATAGGTCACTCCTCTATAAAAACATATCATGTTTAATAAATTATTTGGTTTGTAATTAGTGTCGGGTATAGTAGTCAACACCGTTTTTTATTGCTTCCTTAGTATTGGGTCGTTCCCGGTTACCTTCAACCGTCTGTGTTTACCAGTAACCCGTTACTGTCTTTGACTTCATATATATACATATATATATATATATATATATATATATATATATATATATATATATATACATACATATATATATATACATACATATATATATATATACATACATATATATATATATATATATATATATATATATATATATATATATATATATATATATATACATGTATTCAAAAGTATAGCAGTCGCTTAAAATTTTAATTCATTGCGGCTTTGTAAAGCCGGATATTATTCATTAACAAAAGGTAAAAATGCGAAAATAAATAATAACAACGCTCTACGAAAATATAAAAGTGCATAAATCGACGAAATCTGCTACCAACCCAACCACGGTGGTTGGTTCATATCGGAAACGAGGGTAAATGTTAGATTTACAGGTAAATTGATTATAGCATAGTTCCGATTTAGTTTTTCTAGTGTTTTTAAAATCATCAGCCCGTTTTTACCCAATAGGTAATCTGCGGGAATGTGTACATCTTCAACAGATGTGTCATCTACCATTTCGATAAAAAATTCTTGATTAGGTTTAACAACATCACTAATTATGACTGCCCTGGCACCCGCACGTTCTGCAAAATACGTCTTCTTCTTGAAAGAACAATCTCCCCTTTCAATAAAAGCTACATTTCCTTCTATATCATCCAAATTATCAGGAGAATATATATATATATATATATATATATATATATATATATATATATATATATATATATATATATATATATATATATATATATAATATTAGGCTACTTCGGTCCTGTGCACAGAGAATTGGGAACAAAATGGTTTAATTAAGGTTGATAAAAAATATGGCTGGCACAGGTTGCAAATAATCTAAATTTAATTGATATTGACATCGACTATACCCTTATAAAACTTGTACAAGGGTTAGGAAAGCTATTTTCCCTTCGATAATGGGTTATTCATTTTATGTTATTGGATGATGGAATGTACCATTATTTTTAAATATTGCAGTATCAATCTTTTTTGGTCGCCTGCTATTCATACAAACCGTTGTATAAAAATGGCGAAGTAAAATGGTTAATTTCGAGTTAAGTGCTGAAATATAATGCTATGTTTCTTTATAATGGGTTTGGGTAAAGGGAGAAAAAAGTAATTAGGATAAAGGTAATTTAACCAGATTTTTTTCTTCCGAGGTCCGTTAATAAAAATTAAATTACAAGTAAATAGCAAGTCCGTAGACCCAACTTACGATATAGGTACCAATTTGACTTAGATTTCATTAAAGTTGATGTCGTCATCTGAACTAATTTTCTGCTGTATTTTCTTACGAAATTTTTTAAGACCACTTTTTTGCCTTTATAATAACTTAAATTTTTACAGTTATAAAAACAATCCGTTTGCCTTAGCCCCGTATTTATAGTCGGTACTCAAGCCCGTGCTTGAGCATGTGCTCCGCCAAGTCGAACTTACGTCAAAGTCATGCTCAAGTATTTGTTGTGTTCTATAAACGATACTTCGGGTATTCTCGTACAAGGTTGATCTCAAGCACGAAAAATTAGTACAGTAAAAGTAAGTTTCGAATAAATATCGAATAAAAAGAAGATTCTGTCAATTTTATCATAATTGTGACTAAACTTTTAGCGCCAAATTTAGTTTATGCTTTAGCCCGCGCAAAGTTGGTTTATAGTATAGTATACTTACTGAAATTTTGTGTTTGGTATTAATATTTTGTGTTTGAAATTAATATTGGATTAACTATTTTAAGGTATGTAATATATTATAAAAAATATTTATTCTAGAGAATTAATTTCCATTTTGTTACTGTGTCTGAGGCATAATTTTAGATGTTCAATATATGCTTACATGTATATTTGTTTTTGGATATATTTATATGTGTGTAATGCGTTACAATCATTATAATTATATTGTCTGTATAAGCCGTACGCTAAATAAATTGGTTATCTAAATTTTAGATGAGTGGAAATGGCATGAAATATGCACCTTACTCAACAAAGGAAAAAGTTCTCCTAATCCAGCTGGTAACTGAAAACGGTGTGGTAGAGAATAAAAGGACAGACGGTGCTTCGACAATGGAGAAAAAGATGGCTTGGGAGTTAATAACAAGAAATTATAACTGCCAGCCTGAGGTCAACAACATCAGGACCAGCGACCAGCTTCGAAAATTGTGGAACAACCTAAAACAAAGGTAGAATACTTTTATTAGTTTAAGCAAATGCTTAAGTATTGACCAATAATTTTTTTATCATAGGAAACGCAAAGAAACAACAGCACTGCGTCACAGCATGTTAGCTACAGGTGGTGGTCCCCCGATGAAGCCAGAGTGTGATGCAGTGCTGGAGTTAGTTGAAGAGGCTTGTCCCAATATAGACGTCAGCATCGACTGTTCTTTTGATAGCACAGCAGTCTTTGAAAAAGGTAAATGTACTAAATTTGTAACTGTGCTTTACTCATAGTATAATTGTAGGCCAAAAACAGTTCAACCAGCTAGGAAGCTCAATAGCAGGACCATCAGTAGCCTCTGACCCCCCTCACTTCTTTCCCACTACAGAGTTCAAAGAAATGGACTTGTTATGTAAGTATGATGTAATAATTTTGAGCAGTCTTCCTGTACACTTAATAATAGTTTCAGGTAATACTTGTAGTGTGACACCTGCTGTTCATACAGAAGAGGATGATGATGATGTGCTTCAAAGTGGTAAGTGTTTTAAATGTAGTTAAAGCCATATGTACTTAACAATAATATCAATTTTAGCAAACACTCCTACTTCTAGTAGGGCACTGGGTGCTATACCACAAATATTGTCTGAAAATAAACAACGGTCCAAGAAAATGAGGGATACCATCAGACAGCAAGACGAGATTCACAGGATGAAAATGAAGATTTTGGAAGAAGATATGCTGAGGGCAAAAGCCTTAAGAGAAGCAGCTTAAAGGAGAGGCAGAGAGCTACTGATGAAGCTGAATTAGCTTCATTGAAGTTAATAGACTATAAAAAAGGGTAATTATAGATTTTATCATGTTTGACTTGTTACTAGAATTTGGCTATAATTAATTGTATATTTTCAGGCGCTAGAAGATCTTTTTCCTTTGTTGGGTACTCTGCATTTTTAGAGAGAATGTTAGGAATAAGCCACAATATATTTATTTACATATTTTATTTACTGATTTTTTTCAATCTATATGACCAGAGGGCTGTTATCATAGATACATTGTGATTTATTTTCAGAAAATAAATCACAATTTTGTATTTTTGGTAACAATATCTGGTCATAGACATCAAAACATCAGTAACTATAACATATAAATAAACATTGTGGCTTATTCCCAACTGAAGATAGTGTTAACTCAGTCTTACAGTGGCCTTTTCACTTTCGGAGCACTGAATGTCAGAGGAGGGTCTGTTTTAGCAGGTAGGCATTTGACGTAGAATCAGCGACGAGAGGGCGTTTTAAAGTACCTCGGGAACTATCGCCGGGACTACGAAGAATGAATCCTGCACTAAGGTCAGTCAGGCGGCGTACTGGACTGAGATGTCTTTTGAAGATTTCAGACCCCCCCTCTATAAAGACGAAAAAAAAAAAAAAAAAAAAAAAAAAAAAAATATACTTTGTGTTGTAAAATCATGGTTATTTTCTTTCTATTCTCCTTCCTGTTTATTTTATTTCTAGATAGTATTTAATGTAGATTTAAGGTTCTTAATATTTTAATTTCAGCTGGTAAGATATGGTTTTACCTTTTTATTTGTTGTATAGTCTTTTGTTTTTAGATTATGTATGTTTCTCTTTCAGTTTTTTTAAGTATTGATTGCTACATAGATCATATTTTTATGTTGTTTACTGAAAATTATTAAAATACTGAGTTTGCATAATTTTTAGTAAATTGCTGCCACTGCAATATATACATGTATATATACATATGTATATATATATATATATATATATATATATATATATATATATATATATATATATAATTACATCATTTTTTTGTAATGTTCTAATTGTTTACAGTTTACTCCTGATGAAGCTATAAAATAAAATAATCTATTTTATATTGTATTTAATTATAACTGTATAATTTTTTAAATAAAGAATATTAATATTCTAAATTTGTATAATTTTTATTTGGTAAGGAAAGGTTTTATGAAAGGAATAAACACTTAATTAAAAGGAGGGAAACTCCTTGTACTCAGTAAAGACATACTTGCTTAAGTTGTCTGAGCATAGTGAGTGAAAAACCCTCATTTATTTTAAATTAAAACATAAAAAAATACATTTTTATAAATAAGACAAAAACATACTATATTTAACATAATATAAGTATTCAATAATGTATTCTCAAAATAAACAACTTTGAATTGAACTGAACAAAGATTAGATATAAGAAAGAAATAAATTAAATTATTGAAATTTTAAAAATAAAAAATTGGAAAAATAAATCATGAACAAAACGTGTAATCAAGCTAATGATAATCATTCTGACATTTTCAGAAATAAGATAAAACATACTACATCTAACATAATACAAATATTCAATAATGTATTATCAAACTAAACAAATGCCAATTGAAAAAAGCTTGTGTATAAGGAAGCAATGAAATAAACTATTGAAATTTTAAAAATAAAAAATTGGAAGAACAAATCATGAACAAAAAGTGTAATCAAGCTAATTATAATGATGCTGATATTTTGAGAAATAAGATAAAACATACTACAGCTAACATAATGCAAGTATTCAATAATGTATTCTCAAACTAAACAAACAAATGCCAATTGAACAAAGGTTAGATATAAGGAATACAATTAAATATTGAAATTTTAAAAATTAAAAGAACAAATCATGAATAAAAAGTGTTATCAAGCTAATGATGATGCTAACATATATCTACCTATAATAAGATAAGTATTCAATAATGTATTTTAATTCTTATGCAAAATATTGGTGAATAAAATGTCTCCTAAAATTTAAACCTCGTTCCACATCATTAACATTTCTATTTACTGGCACATCAATATTTTCTACAAAATCATCATCATCATTATTATTTTCTTGTAAACCTATATTATAAAGTACTGCTGTAGCACATATTATTGCAAGAGATGTATTTAATTTAGTTTGTAGACCTCGTTGAAGACAAGGAAACCGTCTTTTCCAGGTTCCAAATAGCCTTTCAACAACATTTCTTGTTCTTATATGTGCACTATTATACCTATTTTCTTGATCATTACCTAAAAAGAGATATCCATCAAATAACCTATTTTTTAGCCAATTATCAATAAATACCTGGCTGTAATACTGGAGTAAGTAGATAGTGTCTGCATGCATATCCACTGTCACCTATTAATAATCCTGGAATTTCACCTCTTTCCATTCTAACTCGTAATGCACTTCGATCAAATATCAAGCTGTCATGACTTGATCCGGGATGTCGAACAACAATATCCATAATCTCTCTTCTAGGACCTGAAACAACCTGCAATTTATTTATATAATGAGGGCCTGGATAAGAAAGATCAATCTATACCTGCACATTTAATGAAAAAAAGCCTTTTCTATTACGAAATACTTCCCCATTATTACCACCTGGATTAGATATCTTGATGTGGGTGCAATCAATACACCCAGAAACATTTGGAAAATAGGCAACCTCATAAAAACTTGTTATATTCCTCCTAAATCCTTGTCCAGTATGGGGAAACCCTACAAAATCATTTAAACGTTGAGCTATTAATATTGATACCTTTTTAATGGTGTTGCTTATTGTCGATTGACTAATACCCCGCAAATCACCAGATACAACCTGAAAATTAGATGTAGCATAAAATCTTAAACAAATTAACAATTGTAATATTGGAGGTATTGGTAAACCACGATTGTCTGCTTTTCGTAGACCTTCAAATACCAAAGGCAGAATGGTATCTGCAACGGTATCTTTGTTGAAACGATACCGTTGACGAAATTCAACATCGCGGTAAAACTCCATGGGATTTTCCATATCACGAATATATCGTTTTGGTATACGTTCCGGCTGATTTCCTTCTTCAATATGATCAATAAACTCTAAAAATTCTTCAACTTCGTCATACATTTTTTATTGTAATGAGAAAAACAAAAAAAATATATTGGAAGCGAATCGGAAAACAAATTTAACAAATATAAACAACAAAAGTTAGGTTAGGATCCCGTGCTCAAGGCAGGTCGATCCGATGCTTGAGTACGAGCTGTCATTTCTGCGTACTCAAGCTCGATTTCGTACTTGAGAACGGTTTATAGAACACAAATTTCATTCAAGGTCGACCTCAAGCATCGACCGATACTTGAGCATCGACTATAAATATGGGCCTTAGATATTTCTGTGAAATACTCTAAATAATCCCTTTTTAAGATGCTGCAAAGAGTATCGCTACTTTTTGACTACCCGGTCTAAATTCAACCTTTGCTGAATAAAGTTTCTAAAACCGTTAATTTATGCCAAGTACTTTTTTTGTCATTAAATATGTAATATTATTATTATGATATTGAACATATATTTGTATTTTTAAACGTAGCTATTTTTTCGTTGCTGATTATCGATCCTTGGATATCATGTTAGCTACTATATATCATGTTACCTATCGTAACTTTCTTGACTGCAGCATAAATAATGATATATTTTCGATCCGTGTGGTGTAAAGTTTCGTCGCCAATATTATTCTTAATTTCGACCGGTGCTCTGTAATTTTTTAACGCCAACAATATTCTTTGACATAACCGCAATTTGTATTAGATTTCAACAAAGTTCTTGAACAGTGCTAATCCAATTAGCTAATCCAATTAAGAGTTATAGCCACTTATTCACGTTCCTTTAATTTGAGAATACTGAATTACTGGAAATATACATTAAATAACAACAGAGAAAAATTAGTAGACGTATGAGCAGAGTATGGTCTTCCAATAATAAACTGCTTCTATGAACACACATATCCAAGGACAAAACAAACAAGAAGAGAAAAATCGATAATAGACTAATTTATTTATTTCTTTATTTTTTATTTATCGTATGGCACTTGCCACATTTACATTTAAATTTACATATATTTTTTATAAAACATAATACATATATGTTTACAAACGAACAACTAACTTATTTATCTAGGCTATCGAGTCTGGAGTCGCCATTAGGAAATCCTCAGACCTGCCTTCTGGTGAGTCTATAGCAAATATTGGCGGTCAGATAATCTCAGGATCTCCTGACCAAAGACACATTGCAAACAATAAAAGGCTAAATAATAATGCAAGAGAATACCTAAATTCAAGCGATGGACATAAGGGTTTATAGGAGAGCCGAATGTGCATCGGACCATCATATAATCAAAGCCAAATTATACTTTTATTGCCTTAAGAATTAAGAAAAAGAGCAAGAGAAATATATAGAAATAAAGATTATGAAAAGCGTTAATTATAACATAGAAAGTCCCAATGAAGAGAGCATAAGAAGGTTATATGAGAAAACACAAGATGTAAAGCTACAAGAAAACCGATAGGAAGACTTGGAAAAGAAGCATATAGACAATTTAAGGAAGCAATATAGTAAACGGAGAAAATAGAACTTAAAGAAAAAAAGTGTGTTATATACCAGGATTATATAAGGAAAAGAAACTCCGTCAGTAAACTAATATTACGTGGAAAGAGAGAAACATTTAAGGTTAGGTTAGGTTGGAAACTGGTAGACAGAATCTTTCTGCCAGTTAAACATTAATTTTTGTTAATTAGGACGGAAAATATTGCAACTTTTATAAATTTAAAGTTATGAATTCAGTTTTCGAAATACTAAAATCTATTTTAATACAATGTTTGTATTTTGAGAACGATTTCCGAAGTGGAAATTGAAACGTCAATAAACGTATTTTAACCTTTCATTGTGGCTTATTCCCATTTAAATAGTAATTAATTTAAAATGCCACAAGAAAATAGCTTCAGAATAATATTAAAATCTAGAAATGAAAAAATGGGCTTTTTTTGAAAAAAATTTTGCAATAACTGTTACGTGAAACTTTTTGAAATTTTTATAGCTGAATACATATTATATGATATTATCAAGCGAAATTAAAGTTTTTTGAGTATTTTTAGAAAAGTTATTAAACATCTTAAAAAATAGGCTTTTGATGCTATGCTTGCAATAATTAAGCAACAAGTTAACAAACATACTTTTACAAACTCTTATTTTAAAGCATTTCCTATGCTGTTTTAATAAAATTGTATCACTTTTGCATATAATTGACCGATCTTCATCTTTAGGCCTCAAGAGAACAGCACATTCCAGAATCTACGTTAAAAATCATGGGATTTTAACACTTCCTTCTTTATATATTTTAGAAACTGTTTACTTAATTCTTCAACACCTACGTATTTTTTCAGAAAGACCTAATTATGTCTACTCCATCAGAAATTCAACCTTTGATGTTTATTAACCGATCCCGACTACTGAGTAAAGAAATCCACATTACATTTGGCAAAAAACTATGCAACCATCTCTCTTTACAACGTAAATCTGCAACATCTTTCCCCCATTTCCGTAAAATGACAAAAGACTATCTATCTGAAAGACTATATCATTCAGTATATAGAAGAGTTTCTTAACGAATAACTAAGAAATTACAGTCCCTTCATATACAAGTAACTAAAGTATTTTTATCTATATTTGGGTATCATACGCAGCAACTTCAACTTATTATTTCGTAATTTTTTATTATGCAATTTTCAGTTTCTTTAAATTTTCTTCTTCTTCTTCTCGTAGCACTACAACCCGGGGTGGGTTTTGGCTGACTGCACAACTTGCTTCCATCGTGAACAGTCGTCCATAATAGTTGGGTCAGTGGGCAGCCCCATTGTTCTTAGATCTGACCATATATTGTCTCTTCATCGCATTTGTGGACGTCCTAAGGGTCTTCTTGCTGTGGGGGCTTCCTCCCATATTAATTTGGCAAGGCGGTTATTAGGAAGTCTATGGACATGGCCAGCCCATCTAAGACGTTGGGATTTAATCTCTTGGACTATATCGCTTGTTCTATACATCTGTTTGACCTCAGCATTTGTTCTCATGACAATTGTTATTTTCTGACTTTTTGTAAGCTTTGTCCATAAAATTATACAATTTTCAGTGAGAATAAAGTACATTTCGAATTCTACCTCTAGCATTTCTAATTCTAGTAATTTTATTTTCAGTAACTAAAAACAAGGGTGTTGAATAAATTTGGTGTACCTCTTATAAAATGGAATTTGTTTAGATATTTACAAAATAACGTTATTGAAAAAAAAAATAAGAAATGGCAAAAAGACAATCGGAGAATTAAAGTTAGATACTAAATATTACCCAGGCTATCGAAAAAGGAAGCGCTGGATGAATAACAGATCAAAAAAAATATATTAATTCAAGAAGCCAGACACAACATTGATGATGGAATAAAATTGTACAAAATAGTTATTTAACGACAGCATTGGAATGAATTACAAACACAAGAAGGAAAGATTATCATCATCATCATCATCATCCAGGCTTTATTTATCACGTCCACTGCTGGACATAGGCCTCCCTTAAACTACTCCATTCCTTGCGATTTTATGCTCTTTGTTGCCAATTTTTGTGATACACCTGATGTCGTCAGCCCAACGTGTAGGTGATAACTGGAGTTACCAGCTGAAGTCCGTTGGAAGAGGTTTACTCTCCGGACACTGGAACTCACTTAAGCATGGGTGTATGTTACCTGAAGTAAAATTTAATTAAAATATTAAACATCATATAATATTATTAACATCATGTACAATCTTTGGTAACACATTACATTTTAAAGGGTTTTTACCCAAATATTTTGGTGGCTCAGGCATGGTAACCTGTATTTTAACCTGATGATGGAACAGTTGTTCCGAAAACGTTCGTGCTTTTAATGTTGCCCTTTTAAGGGTTTTTATAAAATAAAATATACCCACATACAAAGACTAACCTCTTTTTCTTTTTTTTTTTATGATACTAATGCTCCCAGCATAGATCGTTCCATTCGTCTCGGTACCAATCTCAATTTCGAAGCCGTAGTCTTGGTTAGAGTCATAGTTTCCACCGCATGGGTCATGCGGTAAAAGGAAGGGAAGTTTATAACTTTGATAATTAGATCACGCCATACAACACGTTGCTGGTTCGATTTATATCATTAACCTGAAGAGTGAGAAGAAATGAAAAAATTGAGAAAGATCCAGAAAAATTTAATTTTTCTAGCTGACTAGACCGATAAAGTTTCATGTTGACTTTTTATGTGTTTATTAATTTTATGTTTTTTTATATTAAAATTTAAAAACACAGACATAAATTATATGATTTCAGTCAATATTATTATATTTTAATATATTAATATACTCCCTATTGCACTCTTTCACCCAATTGCACCCAATATTATTATATTTTAATATATTAATATACTCCCTATTACACTCTTTCACCTAAATTAAACATAGAATGAAGAGACCACCCTAGTGAAACGAAAACGTTTTTGTCTATTAGAAAAGCACTACGAAATGATAAACTTCGTAATATTTTTAAGACACATTTGTAGTTTTCCCTACATGTCGTAACATGGTATCATTTGTCACTGCTCGGTTCTTAATGATGTATACGAGAAGAAGATGATAAAAAGAATCCCACAAATAATGTTCTAAATATACGCTCCGGTCTTTTTTTATGTTCCACTGATTGCTCACTCGCGTGAGATGTTACGTATTTTAAAAAAGATAAAAGAAAAATAATAATAAAGACCAAATGGATGGACTTTGACGGGGAATTATCTTCAGTATGTGTTTCCGCATTGGTAAATTTTTATTTCTCGATATTGTGTTCGCTTTTCAAATCGTTTATTTTTTCGTATACGCGGATTATACGAATGTGTTCATACAATCGAAAATAAACTTTAAACGTTTACAGATAAAAAACGTTTATGTTGTTTCGCTAATAAAGTTTAAAGCGGCCTTTTTTCTGGAACTTTTTCTGTAACATTTTTCATGTAATTTTATCAAGAATGATCGACCTATGAGGCCTATATTGTCGAAGGTGGAAGTGATAGATGCAGTTTAAAATTTTTAACTACTGCGCTTCATACCCAAGATTCAAACTAATGACTTTTTTACGTAAAAGCAAATAGGTACCCATTAAACGCTGCTACCAAGGTCAGAATACAATTTAATGTCTACATAAGATGAGATGATTTATTTATGACAAGTGTACAGGGTGTCACGAGGAGCTTACACTATCTATATATCGGAAATTACTTACACGATATTTATGAACATTGATTTATGGGGATTACAAATTATAACGAACTTAAAGAAAATATTTTGACAGACATGCATGCCATTTTCGGTTATACCGGGAAGTGAATAGCAACTTATTTTTAGTTTTTCATTTATTTTAAATGGGACACCCTATCTATTATTGCATTTTTAGATTCTGCATAAAATTCTAGACAAAATAATGTAAAAGGTACTATAGGTAAAAACTTACTTAAACATATTTTTTTTTGAGTTTTTCATATTCTTAATTTTCAAAAATTTTTACAGAGACAAATTTTTCATAGGTAATAGTTCATCCATTAACGATTATAATGTCTTAAAACTTTTTCGCATAGAGAGTAAGTAACGTTCTTTCAGGAATTTACATCTAAATCAAATTTCTACATACTGGGTATTTACAAATAATACGCCATTTCTTTAAACTTCAAACCATAGTAAGTCAATAATTTTCAATATAACATCCTGTATTTTACAATTTAAGTAAAAAAAAGAAATCAGTTCTCTGTTAAATAGTATTAAGATTTCCCTATACTTTTGAATATACATTTGATTTAATATTTAAAATAATACAATATTTATTGTTTTATTCTAGCAGATTCTGCTCTTTCAGATCTGCCTTCTTACAAGTATGTTCTAAAAGCTTCGTCAATAATTTTGGAGAAACGGTGTCTCCTTGACATACTCCTCGCTGTATACAGAATTTATTTGTTTCTTGTCCAGATAGTCTTAGGGCTCTTGTTAACGAACGTTTTTTTCAACGGGTAACAGGCCGATGCTAAACGGGTACCCGTGTTCATGTGACGGTTCATAAATTTCAAGGGATGTTAACGTCCGTTGACAGTATGGAATCTCCGATATATCATCAGTTTTAAAGTAACAAGTGCACGCAATACATGTTATATCATGTTGTCGTCAAACCAAAACATTATACTAGCGTATTATTTGTAAATATTTCTAAAAATCATGGGAGACGAAGGAGTAAAATGGCTTACGACAACGTTCAATAAAATCTATGACTCGGAAAAAAATCCCAGAGAGCTGTTTAAAATCTACATTTATTGCTATACCTTAAAAACCTAATGCAAAAAAATGCGAAGAGTATTATCAGTCTAATGAGCCTCATTCTTAAGACCTTCTTACAATAATACTTATTCTTCTTCTTTAAGTTCCATCTTCTATTGAAGGTTGGAAATCATCATGGCTATGCGGACTCTTTGACTGCCGCTCTAAAAAGTTCTGCACTACTGTATTCGAACAATTTCCTTAAGTTCTTAAGCCAGGATATTCTTCGTCTTCCCACATTTCGCTTTCCTCGGATTTTGCCTTGCATAATAAGTTGTAATAATGCGTATTTTTGCCCTCTCATCACATGTCCTAAGTAGTCAAGTTTTCGTCTTTTGATAGTTAATATTATTTCCGCCTCATTTCCTATTCTTCTAGTTACTTCCACGTTTGACATTATTTGAATCCATGATATTCGTAGGATTCTTCTGCAACATCAAAATTCAAAGTCGGCCAACGCCCAAGATAATACACAGAAGAATTTATCAGAAATGTGAGTCACAGATCTCACGAACGCAGTTTGGATTCAGGGATGCGTTAGGTACAAGAGAAGCCTTGTTCGCAGTTTAGGTATTATTTCAAAGGTGCAGAAACGTAAATAGCTGCGATATTTATGTATGCTTTATTAACTACCAGAAAGCTTTTGACAGAATCAAGCACGATAAGCTCATAGATATACTAAAGGCAACTGATCTGGATAACAAAGACCTTCGAGTAATCAAGAACATATACTACAATCAATCACCAACCATTCGGATGAAAGACCAACTAACAGAAGAAGTTGCAATAAAAAGAGGAGTACGGGAGTACGACAGGACTGCATACTCTCTCTCATATTATTTAACGTCTATTCGGAACACGTCATGAGCCAGGCCTTAGAGCATATCGAAGAGGGTATTCTCATAAATGGTGAGCGCCTGAATAACATCTGATATGCAGACGACACCATCCTCTTTGCAGACAGTTTAGAAGGTTTACAGCCACTAGTAACGCAATGATGGAGAATCATTCAAGAATACGGGCTTGATTTTAACATCAAGAAAACAAAGTCCATAGTCATCAGTAATAAGCATATTCCACCTAGTCAATTACTAGTAGATCAGCAACAAATACTCCAAGTGCCCCTTTACTACTATTTAGAAACCACCATAAACGACTAATGGGACCACTCAGTTGAGATAAAACAAAGAATTGAAAAAGCCAGGTCAGCCTTTGTCAGAATGAGCAAGATATTTAAGAGCCACGACCTACTCTTAAAAATGAAAATCCGTTTATTGAGATGCTACGTGTTTACAGTGCTGCTCTATGGGGTTGAATCATGGACACTAACCGATGCATCCATGGAAAAACTCGAGGCGTTTGAGATGTGGTGTTATAGACGGATACTAAGGATCTCTTGGGTGGACCGAATAACAAACATTGAGGTTCTACGTCGGATGGATAAAACATGTGAAATTATATCCACAGTGAAACAGCGCAAGCTAGAATATCTTGGACGTGTAATGCGAAACAATTATAGATCTAACCTGCTGCTTATAACCTGCTAACTTATATTACAGGGAAGGGTCTACGGAAACAGGGGACCAGGAAGAAGAATATCTTGGCTCCATAACTTACAAAAATGGTTTTCCTTGACCATTTCAGGACTATTTCGAGCTGCGGTCAATAAATTTAGAATTGCCATGCTAGTAGCCAACATCCGTAACGGATAGGCATATTGTAACCACAAGAAGATTATTTGTATAAAAAACAGCGAAAAAAACGGGAGAAACGTAAAAGAAAAATGCTTTCCATACACTTTACGAAGAATTAAACAAAGACGAAACAAAACTATTCAATTACTTCCGGATGGGTCAAGAAATCTCCATATCAAAATCCATGTTTTAGCGGCAATAAAGAAAGAAATGTATTGAAACAACGGATGCTCGTCCAACGCCGTCAACATACTTGCATAAACTAAAATGGTTCACTGATGATTCACTGCACCGGTCCGACGAACGTCATGCCGAGGGGGACTGGATACGTAGACGGTGAAAAGTTAACCAACGGATTGGTTGCCGATGCGTGAACAAACATTCATACGAACCTGAAAGACACTGAGCAACGGCCAACGGAACGGTTTCAAAATCGACCCGTTGACCGTTGTCGTTAACAAGAGCTCTTACGCTAGCTGTGGCATTTTGGCAGATGTATTTGATTATGTTAGTGTAGCTATGGTATATTCGGCGTTCTGTCAATGCTTTTAACATTGTCTAATTACTTATGGTATCGAATGCTTTCTTGTAATCCATGAATATTAGTGCCAATGGTTTGTTGTATTCTACAAACTTCTCTATTAGGTTCTTTATCACCAGTAAGTGGTCGTTAGAGCTGTATCTCGACCTAAATCCAGCTTGTTCTCTAGGCTGATAGAAGTCTAACTTCTTTTTTAGAAACGTTTTTAACATGTCATAATTGTCATTATTTGTAGATATTGGCACTTTTACAATGTGATAGATATGATAGATTCATTAAGAATTAAACAATGAAGAAATTTGCTAAAATATATCCAGATCGACTACGAACTACCCATGACACTGTAAAGAGATTACTTAAAATTTTAACACATTTTGGTTGTCTTCCACAAAAAGTCGATAAAACGAAGCATATTGTTGACAATAATGATCATACAAATAAAAATTTGATCACGATTCTTACACCACGGTTAAAAGTTTAAAGGATATAGACTACATAAAAGAATAGAATTTGTAAGGATAAAATGTCAAGAAGATAATAAATTTTTAACAATATTATATGGTGTAGGTGTAGGGAATAAAAATTTACAAAAAATGGAATGTTTAATAGGCACAATTCGCATTACTGCAGCGAAATAAATCGACATTTTACAAGAATACGTGGTTTACAGGAGAACTGGCGTTTAATATATTTTTTGAAATATTTTAATTTTTAAAAATGAAAATGTCGTCGTTGGTGCCGAGATCGACACCGACAGTTTCATTTCTAAAAAAGGGTTCAGATAAAATATGGAACCAATTAATATCTTTGAAACAAAAAGAAAAGAAATTTATTAAATTTTGAATGAAAGTACAATTACACAAAATGCGTCTAACGCCATATTTTTTGTTACTACTCTGCTTCCGGTTTCAACGGAAATACTCTTAACTTATTTAATTTAAATGGGATACCCTTTATATTTTTGTTCATTTTAAATAAGTGGTTATTGCCAATTAATACATTCCAAGTTTGGTAGAAAAAATTTTTAAAACGGATAATAAATCACTGTACAGTAGTTATAGAATAAGTAAATTCTATTATTATGTACTAAGACCTAACGAAAAAGCTTTTTCCATTTAGTTGCATTTCTGCAATTATAGACGACAAGCAACAGTCTGGGACAACTTTAGGGGGTCATTTACTCAACATAAATGACTTATAAATTAATACTATAGTATGTAATAACAACTTGAGAAACTAATCAAATTAAGAGTTGCGCCTTAAATTTCTCACCGCTGTTCCAGTCAAAATGTACGGCGTGGCAAAAAAATGTATCTTTATACCGATCCGAAACTTTGTATATCAATCCCGTACTGTGTCAAATTACCGAAAATGAGGAAAACGTTTTCAAATAAAAAATTTTTCCTGCTGCTGATACCAATATTCTTGTACGGCATTAGGTGGCACGTCAATATTTTTGTATTACCTGCCTGAGCTATAAATGCCGTACAAATATGTTTGGCCAAAAAGTCCCCACCCCCTTGAGTGGTAAGTGTATCTTACCTGTGATTCACCTGTACCGATAAGAATTGACAACAAAGTTTCTAAACATATTTTAGTATTGTTTTATATTTTATATGTGATTCATGCTAGGTCAAAAGACCCATTAAAAATCTCATTATATAAGTTCTTTATAATTTCCGTATCGAAAGCTACTCCTAAGTCTATGAAATTTAGATACAGTTCTTTCCCGTTCTATTTTATTTTATATAATTTTTACTTAATTGTGTGGTCATTATTTTGTTTTTCTTTCCTAAAAGCAACTTGTTCTATTTTATTTTCTATAATTTGCCTACTATAATTGCGTAAAATTTGAATATTACAGCAGAAAAATGTATGACTCAATACATTTTTATTGATACAATATAATTCCACTAGCCATTCTTTTCTGTCCTCTACCAACCACTTTACTATTACTGGTTCTATTCCCACAGCATCGTAGGGCTTTTCTGTGATGATTGTCTGTGTAGTAATCTTTGCATAGTTTTAAGATTTTTTTTAATTCATTGCTGATATCTATAATTGCCTTTATTTCTTTCGTCCTGTCTTAATTTATATATTCTATAGAACTGTATTTTTCGTTAATTTTATTCCAGCTTTTCTCTTTTACTGTTTTTATTTTCTCTGTTAGAATGTTTCGTATTTTTATGTAATGTTCTTATTCTTGTTGACTTTTCGTGTTAGTAGTGTTTTATTTCTTATATTGCTGTTTTATAATATTAATTTCTCTGTTCTTCTATATCTACTTCAATGAGTATGTCTGCTATTACTTGTCTATGTTATGTTTCACTTTTGCTTCTTTTTGTGTTTGTTTCGTTTTTGGGTAAACGAATTGAAGCTAAACAAACTGGCCTTGATTGTCAATGTAGGAAACAGTGCATGTCAAAGCTATTAGATGAAGAAAAAAAAAAATATTTTAGAAAAACTTTATGCTGACCAATCAAAAAATTAATAAGACAACCTTTTACTGGGGTGTATTGAAAGATTCGATGTCAAACGGCACAGACCAACAGTTGATCATTCAAAGCAAATCACTTCCACATTTAAGTATTATTTGATTGTGTCTATAAATCCTTCAGAAGTGTGTCGCAAAGCATTCATAAGTTTGCATGCAATTTCACACAAGATAGTTATCAGACTTATTACAAATCTCTGTATGAACATGATTTTTTTCTTATCTTGTGTATAGACAATATAATTTATTATCTTTTTTTATTTCTTTCTTTTGCCACGTATGTATATCGGTTTTCTATTGGTTACTCACAGTAAGCTTTTTCTACCAAAGTTAAGGTAATAGTTAAAAAATAAAAAAAAGTGTTAAACCAGTGGCAATATAATATTTCTAGGTTTTCTTTTAAAAGTTTTAAAAGCACACCGATTTATTGTATGGTCGTGTATAAGTGGAAAAAAGTGAAATTATTTATACATGATCATTTTTAAATTTCCTCATAGTTACGACGTGTCGACATATTAGACGATAATATACAGTCATGAACGCATTAAATTGAACAGTGGATGAATGAAGTGCAATGGTAGTTACAGGAATATTCATTTAGCCATTATTCTTACTAAAGTAATAAAAATTTTGACAAATTATTTTAGACGAAATGTACAAAAAAACGACATTATTCTAGGTCAAGTCGACCGATATCACTTAGACTATGTGCGAATGTCTCGTAGTCACGCCACTTATCGTTCAGTTCATTGGGTAACTAGTGTGACTGCAGACCAACGGACTCGTAATTTTAACCCCCATTAATCGCACATGTGTAATGACGCTTGTCCTTATTACGAAACGCTTCGAGGTTAATAGGCACAGAACAAATAATTTAAAGGGTGATGTACAACGTGCGTGTAGTCAGTCACACAGTCTGACAATCTGGCAATTTATGGCGATTTGTTTCATTATTTTATACAATCTGAACTTCTTAATCATTGTAGAGGAACAAGCTTTCCATTACAGTTTATGCTTCGCTAATAAGTTTGACAATAAAAGCAAATGTCCTATGGATGTATTCCACTGTATAACATGTTTAGGTCTTATTTGGAAAAGTATTTTTTCATGAAAAACGAGATAGTAGTATAACTTTTACTATTAATGTGAAGTTGGTTCTATTTTAGGTCTGTGGTACAAAAAGTATACTCTATTAACTGATTTTAGTCCCAACTCTCCAGTAAATTTAATAATTAGTTTTGTGTCTGAAAGTTATTATACAACTATGTACATGTGCTCCTAGCCAATATTAATTGTAACTTTAAATTAAAAAATTATTCATATGCAACTTGTAATAAAATAAAATTTTATGGTAATTTACATATTAGTGTCAACGAAAAGTTTTTACCAAAATCAATAAATTGACACTTCCCTAATTCATGAGTTTTTTTTTTCTTATTTCAATTAAAGAAATCTTCCAGAATTCGTGTGTGGTCTGTTTCCGACAATGACTAACTGCTTTGACTTTCTGTCAAAATATTTCCAAATTCAGTGAATTCAACTACATCTGTGACAATGTTGCTTTTGAAAACTGATAATTTTTCCAAGAAATTCCAAGGGAGACAAATTGGGCCCAGAAAATTACAGAGAAACTAATTTATTAAACATAACACTAAAACTAACGGTAAAAGTGATAATTAAACTGATATATCAACAGGCGAAATAAGGACCGCTCTAAAGAAAATGAAAACCAATGAAGCTTCGAGGGAAGACAATATCATTATAGAAGCCGCAAAGATTGGAGGGTAAATACTTTTAGAGAAGATAAAGGAAATGTGCAACTTATGTGATGTGCGAAACACGTTTTATTAAACAAAAAGGGCGATCCAGTAAACCTCAAGAATTACCGACCCATAAGACGGTAAAATCACCTTTGCAAGATATTCAGAAGACTAATAATAAATAAACTAGAAATAAAATTAAATTTTTGCCAACCTCGAATCTGACGAGAAGTGCGACAAGGTTGCGTCTTATCACCGCTATTATTTAATCTGTACTTGGAATCTATATTCAGAACCAGTATAGACAACATCAGGTACGCTGATGATACCGTGCTAATAGCAAGCAACGCACAAGAACTACAAAATATAATAAATGAGGCAGTTCGTCATAGCGAAATGTTCGGTTTTCATCTAAATGTTTCCCAAACTAAAATGCTAGTATTTTCAGAGATACCAACAAATATATATTTGTATGCCAAGGGACAAACAATAGAACAGGTAACTTCCATAAAATATTTGGGAGCAAATATCAACAGCCAGTGTAACCCAAAAAAAAAAATGTTGTCAAGAATCGAAAAAGCGAGGAAAATACTCATGAATATGAAAAAATTTTTTTACAAGATCAGACCTTCGTCTAGAGCTCAGAATTCGAATGATCAGATGTTACGTTTTCTCTGTTTTGCTGTATGGCTGTAAAAGTTGGACAATGGACTCTAAAACAGAAAAAAGAATAGTTGCCTTTGAATGTATATATAGAGACGGATGCTGAGAATTCCATGGATACAAAAAGTTACTAATGATGAGGTATATGATATGATTATACAGCCTAATCAAAGAGAGAAAATACAAGACTTGGGTCATGTGTTGAGAGGTGAAAGATATGAATTACTCCAAATCATATTGGAAGGTAAAATACAGAGTAAAATATCAGTTGGAGAACGCTAGATCTCGTGTCTGAAAGACCTGAGGAGATGGTTTGACCGCTCATGCACAGAAATTTTTCATTCAGCAGTTTCCAAAGTTACAATTGCCATTTGGATCGCCAAATATCGAAAGGAGACGGCGTTATAAGAAGAAGGGAACAGACGGTTTTTTGGTTCTGGCTTTCGTAGACTTTTAGCAAGCATTCGATACAATAGAAACTATCTAACAGCGTAATGAAAGTGTTGGAGTAAAGTCATATAGATTATCGATACTCTAAACTAATATATACGTAAATATATACAATACTACAATCAATACCGTAAGATTACATGTAGATACAAAATGTATAAAAATCGAAAGAGGAATCAGACAATGAGACACGTTATCTCCCAAAATTTTTATGGCAGTTCTAAAACTTGCTTTCAAACAATTGGAGTGGGACATCAAAGGAATCAATGTCGACGGCAAACTACTCTCTCACCTACGATTTGCGGATGATATGATTCTGATAAAAGATAATTTAAAAGAGATTGGAATTATGCTTACTGAGTTAGATACCGCCTATAGGGAAGTTGGTTTAAACATAAATTTTCGAAATATACAACACATAAAAAATCTGGTACCAAGCGAAAATCCAAAAGTCAACTGCAACGAAATAGCATTAGTTCATTAATAATACTTAGGTCATAAAATCCAAATTGTCAGAGATAACCAAAACTCTGAACTATAAAAAAGGGTCACTTTAGCTTGGACAGCATATGAAGCTCTATTAGACATCTTCGAGAGCAACTTGCCAAATTGTTGGAAAAAGAAGACGTTCGACCAATGTGTAGTATGAGTCATGACTTACGCTGCCGAAACACTTTCTTTAACCAAGGACACAGCAGCCTTACTCAGAGGGGCCGAAAAAAGAATTGAACGGTCGTTAGTTAGACTGATTCTCAGGGACAGGGTTAAAAATGAGGAAACAAAAAGAAGAACAAGTATCACAGATGTCATAGAGCGCATAGCATGGCTGAAATGGAACTGAGAGAACTATTAGACCAGAAGGAGTAACAGGAGGTGAAAAAACTACAGTATAGAGACCACGAGCAGACAGCAGAAGTAGGGGTGGACTATCTACACGACGAACGGATGACGCTGCAGGAAGGTCACGACCGACAGAACTGAAATAAATTAGGGGATACCTGTGTTCATTTTGTGTTGCATTTTTCCGATCTTACTGTATGGTGTGGAGGCCTGGACGCTGACGGAGACGCTCAAGAGAAAACTATAAGCATTCGAAATGTGGGTGTACCGACGCATTCTTCGTATATCCTGGACCGAACATGTCACCAACATAGAGGTAATCCAAAGAATCGGAAAGGAGAAAGAAATCGCGAATACAATTAAACAAAGAAAGCTTGAATATCTAGGCCACATATTGAGACACGATAAGTACCGTCTACTGCAATTTATTGTCTAGGGAAAAATAGACAGTAAGCGAGGGCCAGGCAGGAGAAGACACTCGTGGCTCCAAAATCTGAGGAAGTGGTTCGGGCTCACATCGGTCGAACTATTCAGAAGCGCCGCAAACAAGATCAGAATTGCCATGTTAATAGCCAACGTTCGCAACGGACAGGGCACTTGAAGAAGAATACCTGTGTTCAACTTTGAACGTAGGAGGCTAGATGATGATGATCGCTTTGTGTGTGGATTTTAAGGTATGGCAAATCTGTATATGCTATTAAACTATTTCAAAATTCTTCTTTAAAATATAATTTTTAACGAATTTGATTATTTCTACAGACATCTCATTTAGGTCTGTAGCTATCCTATCTTGATTTCATTTGTAATCCGTCCCACTTTTCCTCTTATTATTTTTGGTCCAGTCTTACGATCCATATATTCTATCATACGTTACATTCATTCTATACGTTATCTGCGTATCATAAACACCACGATGCCAATCTTTAGAATACAGATAATAATAACTAGCGTACTTGGTGCAAAAATATCAGACACAAGGTTAAATTAATTTAACAACTCACCTACTTATTGGGCGATGAGTATCCCTCACTAGAATCAAACTCATTATGATCTACCTAACACAAGAAGAAACTATTTACAACATTAGCCCATAAAATATGTATTGCTGATTGGTTATAAAATTTTATAGATAATAAATTATAAATTATTCGACTCAATAATTTATTCTGACAGCAAATGAATAAGTTATATACTAGTAACTAATTCAACACCAAAAATGAAAAAACTTTACGAGTCTTCTGGTAGCAATCCACGACACTGCGGTTTAGTTTCAGAAATCGGAAACCTCAAGATGTCAATTCAACTTTTATATCCCCCAAATTATTCACGTATGCCATAAACCAATAAAAGTAGGATGGATCTGCAAAGATCAAATTGCCCAATAATGCTGACCGCGTCATAAAGATGACAGACACTCTTATTCATTGTTGCAGTAAACTTTTCTGCTACTTTGACGATTTCCCGATACTTTCCTGCACCGGTTACAATTTTTTAAGACAATTGACGATGTACATTTGGTGAATATCGCAAATTGTCACATCGTGCCTAGTTCTAAAAATCTTATTTTTAACATGGAAAGGGATACAAAATGGATATTATTTTGTATTATCTCATATTATATAACTCTTTACTATTTTATTAACAAATTCTGACCAGATTAGGCTATTTATTATTAGTATTTTTCATGTGAATACATAAAGTACAAAATAGATCATCTTAATATTTTTTGAAAATTATAAGATACAATGTATTATGTTTATCTGAACACTGGCTAAAAGAAAACGAATTAAAAACATTAAAGTTTAAGAGGTCTTTTTTGTCAACTTTCAATTGTCAGAAGGTAAGAGAACATGGAGGTGTTGCAATTTTTTGAGATAATAAAATCTCTCACGACCAGTTTGCTTAAATGATATATGATGTTAATTTGAGGGTGAATTTTGTGCATTAGAAATTGCAGGTATTAAAACTATTGTAGCAATAGTCTACAGAACCCGAAATGGAAATTTTAAAAATTTTATAAACCTATTTGAAAAGTTATTGGTGTATTGCTATGCTAATTTTTTAGAAACAATAATAATTGTAGATTTCAGTATTGATTTCAAAAAAGCATCTAATGAACTAAACAATTTCTGTGATCTAATTTCTACCTTTGGCTCAACAATAAATATTAATGAATCCACTAAAGTTATTATAGAATCACAACTAGATCAGCAACTTGTTTAGATAACATCTTAACAAACACAAGCAGTAGGGTAGTTGGTTAAGGAATTGTGGACACATGTATTTCTGATCATGTTGCTGAATTTCTTGACAAAATCTAATATTGATCTTCCCCTTCAGTTTCGAGCCTGGAAGAGTGAAAGTCATCGTGCTAATACATACAGCAGCCATGTAATAGGTGATGGCATCCTGATGTTAAAACAATCGTTAAATAACGTTTACTGGTCTTTAGTTGTTTCTCCCAAAACAGCAACAGAATTAGTTCAATGTATTACCGGAATTTATGTAAAGGTAACTGAAATTAATTTTCCAATAAAAAAATCACGAACTCATAGTAAAACTCCAATTTCTTGGTTTGATGATGAATTAAAAGCAAAGCGAATAAATCTTTCCAAAGTTAAGATATTTGCACTGATGTTACAAAAGATTATAGTGACTATAATAAGTTTAAAAAGCACTACAAATCCATTTAAGAAAAAAAGGGCTTGTGAGCATTTCTTTTCCAATTCAGAAAATATATCTCGTGACAGTTGGAAAGTTTTAAATTATCACAGAAATAAATTTCAAAATAAAAAGTCTGTCCAAACGTGATCACATGATTTCAAGAATTACTTTAGTAGCTTAACACATTAGAAGTTATTTTAGTTACACAAATGAAAATGTAGCCATAAATTTTTTTAAAGATATACATTCTTTTTATGTTTATTATCTGTTAGTGGTACTGAAATCAGAAATATTTTACATGACTTTAAAAAATTCACACTGTATGGATTTTTATTTCTTAAGCAGAAAGTAATTGTGGAAACTATCGATTGACTATAAATATTAACTAATAACTGTCATTATTGATAATTTAACTATTCTTTATTACAATTGTCTTACTGAAGGGATTTTCCCAGATGCATTAAAAGCAACAAAAGTGCTACCATACCCAAAAAGGGATCTTAGATAAAATTGTAAAATATCGTCCCATCTCAATCACTCCTATTTTCGGAATAATTTTTGAGAGTATTCTAAATGTTCGTTTAATAGAATATCTAGAAAAACACTAAATACTTTACTGTAATCAATATGGCTTTAGAAAAAAGTGTAAACTACACTAGCTATACACAAAGTTATGAGATATATGGTTGATCACTTTGGGAAAGGTCGTATCTTTGTTTTTTGTGTTAGCGTATTCGTTAGCCCTCCCCTTTTCAACGATACTTTGCACGTTGTTGTACATTGAGCCGTTTAGGCGTTACAAGCTTAGTGTCCTCCTAGTTTGGCAATACTCCTCCATCTGCAGATGACGCCAACATGGCAACGACCCGCGGTACCGTAGGCATGGTGTGACTTATCCGAAGCTTTTGACTGTGTTTCGCATGAATTACTGTTGGAAAAAATGCATAAATACAGTATTAGGAGAAAAATTTTTAATATGTTTAGATTATGCTTAACAAATAGAAAGCAGGCAGTTGTTCTTAATAACAGATATTTTAACACTGTTGAATATAAGGTTGCTTAAGGTATGATACGAGGACCCTTTTTGTTTCTTATTTCTTCTTCTTAGGGTGCCTGTGCGTTTCGAACGTTGGTGATCATTCTGGCTATGATGACTTTGTTGGTTGCTATACGGAATAGCTGTGTTGAGGTCTTTCTATATCATGCTCTGAGGTTAGTAAGCCAGGATATTCTTCTTCGTTCTGGTGCCCTTTTCCCTTCAGTTTCTGAACCCAGTTCCCATCTGAACAAATTATTTCAGGATACTTTTCCTATAAAATTTGTATGCTTTACAGATGATACAATTCTCACTAATGCTGATATTAATCAACATAATTTAAAAAATTAAATAGATAGTGATACTCAGAAAGCAAAAAAACTGGTTTTTGCATAATGGGCAGAAACTAAATGAAGACAAAAATCAAAATTTGATTCTTAGTTCAGATTGAAAGTATATCTCTGGAAATAGTGTTAAACTATTGGGAATCTTTCTAGACGATACTTTGGATTGGAGTGCTCATACAGATTACTTAAGTTATAAACTTGCTACAACTATATTTTTAATGCGCAACTTAATTCATATGATTTCTAAAAGTATCCTTAGAATGTGATACTTTACAGTATTTCATAGCCATTTACAGTATGGAATAACTGTTTGTAGTGGTTTTTGTCACGCAGAAAAAGTTTTTAAGCTAGGTAATATGTCACTCTCGATTTAGGTACTATGCCACTACCTTCACTATCCACGATCGCGATACAAGATCTAGAGATGCTATTAAAGCATAACGTTTCAGGTTGACAAAGAGTATAAAAAATTCGACTGTTCATTTGTATAACTTTTTGCCAGATGAAGGTAAAAGTCTTCACTTTTTAAATCACACTTTTTAAAACATTGTTTCTATTCAAAAACAGAATAAGTACCTAAGTACAGCTTTTACACAATAATACTAGTTTGGTCAGGGTATTTGCCTATTATGACAATATTTCATGTTTTTATATTTTTGATTAGTGTGTTTGTCGTTTCTTAAATTGTTAGTAAGAAATATGTGTTTGTAATATTTAAATTCGCAAAAATTTTACTTAACTTTTATAATGTATGTCTTAGTAATTGTCACTATTCCTTTGACTTATCAAAAACAAAACTATGTTTGTATAATGACCAAATAAATTCTATAATTCACAAATTAGTTCATTAATTTTTAATTTCACATTAATCTTAATCTGGAACGATCATATAAACCGAATAACAACAGATAGAGTAGTAAGGACGGCAAGAGATGGTTCCCCAATAGGAAGCCGATCAGTAGGAAGATCACGAAAACAATAAAACGACAACTTACTGTAGGAACATTGAAAAACAGACAGAGTTATGTCTACATAAAAAGAAAAAGAAGAAGAAGAAGACATTAACCCATTAACGCCCAGCGTACCTGCACGGGTACGGTAAATATAATTTTCTGATGACGCCATCTATGGTTGAAAATCTCTGGGACACAAGACGCTTCTGCATAGTTTAATCTCTCAGGCGGTGTAACAGATTACTGTATTTTTTCGCATGGTTTAAAGATACAGCACTTTGAAAAAGCCATTGCGGTTGTGATTTGAGGTAAATTGTGGTACGTAAACATTTTTATCAATAACGTTCTGTATTCATGAATTTATTTTGTTGCATGCCTGAAATTTGTTTTATTATATGTGTAAGAATATTGAGTGAATATAATTTTTTTATATATTTGTTTTAGCTCCGAGATTTAACGACCTAAACTTCTTTGTACCTGCTTGGGTACATTGGGCAAAAGAATATACAATATAATATATTAGATTTTTTTAGGTCTGAAATTCTAAAATGAGTCTTCCTGAAATAACCACGTCTGCATTTTATGAAAAAAGGTATCAAACGCTTGCAACAGCTGTAAATGATATTGAAAGTGTAGAGATTACCAATAGTGCTGAAATAGATCTGGTAATAATTCCACCAAATGTTCACTACCAAACGGATGAGGAGGAGTTTGATGAAGATGATTTGATAACAACCCAAATTCCTAACGATGTTCCTGGAGAACTTGAAGTTATTATTAACTTCATTAAGATGAGGATGACTATAGAAGTGTGGATGATCCTAACTACGATGATTTTGATAATAGAGATTACTCGGATGAAGCAGATGATGACATTCCATTGTCCAAACGAATAAAATCAACAAAGAGGGAACTAACAGTTAACAAACTTCCAAAAAAGAACTTACTGAAGAAGCCCGGAGATCCCAAATGGTGTCGTAAACCAGTGAATATGAGCATGAATGGTACCAATGGAAGCTATAAACGAATGAAAAAGGTAAAAGCTGTGCATGCAGAACTAGCTACGTTACAAGATTTTGAAAAGTTATTTGATGATGAAGTTGTAAATCATATTGTAGAGCAAACCAATCTGTACGCAACAGCCTCCAATAATCATCATTTTATAATTACAAAAAATTAGATCAAAATTGTTGTTGGAATTCTTCTTTTTACCGGATACCATAAATTACCCCGTGAAAGGATGTATTGGAATTTGGATGAAGATCTGAATGTTCCATTTATTTCCGCAAGCAGAAATAGGTTTACAGAAATTAAAAAGTATATACATTTGGCAGACAATACTAAACTCAACAAAATTGATAAAATGTCTAAACTACGACCGCTTATGGATTTACTGAATGCTAAGTTTCAACAATGGGGCATTTTTCATGAAAATTTATTTATCAATGAGGCAATGGTCAAATACTTTGGCCACCATTCGATGAAGCAATTCATCAAATCAAAGCCCGTACGTTTTGGCTACAAGGATTGGATGTCGTGCAGTTCTACTGGCTTCTGTTATGCTTTTGATACGTATTGCGGAGCTAAGCCTTCAGCTAAAGAAGAAGAGATGAAACCGAAAAAAGGCTAAACTACCACTAGGATTACAAGTTATTTTAGACCTCCTGAGTATAATTACAGTTCCAACTGATCACATAATATTTTTCAATAACTATTTTGCCAGTTATGAACTTTTAGTGACATTAAAACAAAAAAGTATCAGAGCTACCTGCACAGTTCGAGATAATTGGATCAAAAAATGTCTTCTTATTCAAGACAAAGAGATGGAGAAAAAGGTCGTGGATATTATGATCAGTGCTACGATAAAGAAAGTGCCATATTATTTGTAAGATGGAACGTAACCATGGAGTAAGATGGATTGTAACCATGGGTACCAATTACGATACCATAAAGCTCCTTGCACAAGTGAAGCGTTGGTGTGCAAAACAAAAAGAAAAAGTAGCAGTGTCACAACCTCAGTTGATCAAATCCTACAATTTATCAATGGAGGGTGTGGACTTCTCGATCAAGGAGTAAATAATTACAGAATTGGCATACATGGAAAAAAATGGTGGTGGGTACTCTTTATCCATATGATAAATGTGGCAGTTGTCAGTGCGTGGAAACTACATATATAGGATTACAAATTAAAATGACAAAATAGATTTGTTACTATTTCAAAGAAATATTGTCCGCCATTACTACAGAGCTTTCAACAGAGACATACAGACCATAGGCCAAGACCATGAAACCAAGATCTATCAAACCATCTGGTTCGCTGCCAAAGAGTATACTGGATACTCCTGATGGCCATTTTCCTAAAAGAACCACGAACCCTCGAAGATGTCGCCAATGCCACATGGGAGTTAGATAAATGTGTGAAAAATGTAATGTAACTCTGCACTGAGCAGAGAGTGTTTTAACATATTTCACTCATAATTAATTATGTGTTTTTTATGTATATGTATGTATTTTTAATAAATGTTGCCTTGGTCTGTATGCATTTTTATGTTCATTATTTCTACTGGTTACATATAATTATATTTTATACTGATTGTCCCAGTGTACTTGCTTGGGTATACTATTTTTGTTTCAAAAATCAAATTTAAAAAATGTACAAAACATTTTTTAATATAATTATGATCATAATTAAAAGCTCCTAAAGGATTTTTGTATTGTTAGTTTCTCTTTTGGCGGTGAGCATTAATGGATTAATCTTAATTTTCTGAAGTTTTCTAGTTTCACATTGTATAATTGTGAAACATATCGATAAATAGCTTAATCACAGTTTGTTCAACTTCCTGCAAACTATAGATTGCCTAATAGGTATAGAGGAAATGCCTTGCAATCATTTCCTCGGTTCAAATAATATTTTTGCCAGCTTTCAAAAGTCAAAGCTTTTTGTTATATGCAGAGGGCAATACACTTATTTGATGAATTGTAGCATTTTAGTAAGATTATAAATATAGCCTAGGGACTAGTTTGGGGGCAGTCCATTATAAATTTTTACCTCAAGAATAACTATAGTGTAATAATACAGTAGGTATCAATAAAACTATATTTTACTCCACGACTTCAACATTTTATTTTATCATCGTCGATCGAGAAGAATCAGACACAGGTATTTAGAAACAGTTTGAAATTATAATTATATTCCAATTGTCCACTATACAATATTCGATTGTATATTCCGTATATTCCTATTGTCCCGTTAAAAACTGCATTCCTTTCTTTGGAGTTACTTTTTTTATTATGATTATTTTGGGTCCTTTTTGTGTTCTCTTTTTGGGGTTTCAAAATCAATTCGGGCAAATCAAATTAAACTTTAAAATAGCCAGCTCAGTCTCCATCGTTTATATTCATAGGTTTCCAACATAGAACCACGTATCCATCGGTAATTTTACCTTTATATTTATTATCACTTTTAACTTCACTTCTCCAAATTACTTCACTTTTTCAAACTAATTTTTCATAAATGTTTACGTTTTTTTTAATTTATCATCCAGATGATTGGATAGATGATCCAATTAACAATTCAACCGATCGTTAAATATCCGATGTTCCTATTGCTCAAATATTCCGTAATTGACCATCACTTTATTACATATATACTATAAAGCGATATTGATTAAAACAATCAATTTTTTTTTAATGTATATATTTACACGAAATATTTTATCGGTATATTCTAGTATAATACTTTGTAATAACTCTTAATATCCCATTCAATTAAGCCTACCAATTATATTCAAAGTGGTGCCACAAACATAAACGTAGCACCAGCAAATTCCAAACAAATGGATTTCCATTATTAGTTTTAATTTCCAGAAGTTTTAAACTGTTTAGTAAAACATTAAAATATTATACGTCCAATGGAAATGTGAATTGTTTGGAAATGTCGAATTTTAATATTCACAATGGTTTTTAATATTTATCTACGAGCAAATAACCGAAATATATAATATTTGGAAATCATTGACGAAATATGCGATGCGAAAATACGATGTGAAATTTAATTTTTGCACGCTTTTATTCGAATAGACAAATATTAAAAAGCAAAAACAGATTACGTTTTTATTTAGTATAATGGAAATAATTACAAAGCATCATCTAAAATACATATTTTTGCTAAAAAATACCTAGTTGCATTAATCGATAGCTAAGACAGATATAAAACTACTGAAAAAAAAAACAAATTTATCTAAAAAAAAATTTTTATTTTGATTTTTTTTTATTTTGGAACCATCTGGCCAATTCTTCACGAGCAGGAATATCTCCTTGTAGCAGTGCTTTTATAGTAGCAGTGCTTTGTAAAATAAAAAGCATATAATTATTCGTTGTTTAAGATATTTCCTAATAAAGATTTTGAAATTGTGGAATATTTGGCAGATAGTCTTCGCACGCTAATTTCTGGATTTTCCTCAACTTCCATTAAAATAACATCTTCATGTGCTGCTGTCTTCTTCTGATCATCTTCTTCTTCTTTGAGTACCATGCTCAAGTTTTAGGCGTGGGTAGCTTCCATGACGATTTGCCGATATCGTTCTCGATCTTTCGCGGCATATAATAATTCATCTGCTGATAAGTCAGTCCATTAACGAAGGTTTCGGAGCCACGAGTATTTCTTCCTACCAATTCCTCTCCACCTTGACCTACTCTATTCTAGACTTCTCTGTTTGAAATGTGTTGAACCCATGATACTCATAATCCAGGTTTCACATCCATACAGTAATACAGGATACACATAACATTTTAGGAACTTAATTCTTAGCTGCAAGTTCAGCTGAGAATTGCTCAGAATAGATGTAAGTTTCATAAATGCTTCTCTTCTCTTCTCTCTACAGTGAGTAGAGAAGCCTAGAAGAATATATGAATACGCCATAGTACTTTTAATGGATACAGGGATTAAAATTAGGAAAATAATAAATATATCGGCAAAACAAATAGAAAGGCTAACCATGAAACTTAAATAAAACGCATCGAAAATAAAAAGCGGACAAAAATCAGAAAAGGAATAAACGGATACAGCAAATTTTATGGGAGGAGAAAATCAATCCTAAATCAATAAATCAAACAAAAGTTATGGTAAAAAATAGAACAGAATAAAAGAAACAAGTAAATAAAAAATATTATAATTAACTTAGATCCGGTACTGAATAAAAGGTGTCAACTACATAAAGAAATACTACCACCACACTAGAGCACACTAGAGCTAATACTCAACAAACTGAATAACACTATTAAACAAAAAAATCAGACAGCTAGGTCTATACAGATAAAATTTGTGCTAGTTTCAAAATGCTGCTAGAATGAGTTACGGATCTATCCGATTCATCGAAGGATACTAACGTAATGCTCAAAATGCGTTGACATGGAATATTTGAAAAATAAGTTGGTGATAGTATTACAAATTGTTTCATTGTTTTCTAAGACGGTCCTGTAAGCCGCGATGCCTAAATCCATTCGAAAATAAAAATTCAGCCAAGAAAATAACGTGACGGTTTCGTTGAATACACAAATAATGTTTCTTATATGAAATCGCATCTTTTTCGTAATGCCTGCGGGCTATGAGCTTGGCTTTATGCTTCGATGACGCACCGCTTTGACTTTCTTGTAGGTTGGTAGCATGGAAAAAGGGTTTGGTTGCGTTTCGTTCTACTGACTTTACGAATATCCTGTGTTATGATTTAATATTGAGCCGATATTGCTATTACATTGGACGAGGGCTTAACGGTTTTAAGTTTGTGATGGATTTTTTTCCATCCACAAGAATTGAATACATAACTTTTGTAAACGGTTACGGTTATAGGTAGGTGGCTAGAAATATATGTATGTATATATATATATATATATATATATATATATATATATATATATATATTTAAAACTATTTTCTTGTGGCATTGCTCTCTCCTTCAAGAAGACAACAGCATCATTGATATCACTGATATCCCAGACAACTCATATAACCCCTATTCATCTGCCAAAGAACTCATCAATCTTCAACATGAAATTCTTCAATTGCAAACTTGTTTCAATATGAAACGCCGTGAAATCGAGAGAAATAACCCAAATCACAAAATACTGTCAGACATCGACACCGATTTTTCTACATTGCCATCTTCGCACAGAAAACTATCGATATCCAACAATCCACGCTCTCAACTAGCATCCAGATCTCTAAACCGATCTCAATCAGCTCCAAAAAAAACCCAAACCCCTCAACATCAGCCCCTAAAAACTCTCAAACCCAGCCCCAACCATCAACATCCAAAGCAATACCCACTCCCATCCATCGCCAAATCAATACCCAAACGTTCGCCAAAGCCACAGTAGCCCCCCCCCCCCCCCCCACCATCTTCTAGACAAACCCAAATATCACAAATGCCATAAATAACTGAACTGTAGACATACCCAATTGGAGAACACCCAAGCAAGGCTGAAGGCGTCTGTCTAACAGAAATACTTCTAGACCAATCATCAGAATCTCCAACACTGACTATACGTTTTTGAATATAAATGGGACATCCATCCCGGATCACATCATCGTTACTGGTAGCGTGATGCATAGATTCGAGGATCGATGCCACATAGACGATTCAATAAGGTCCGACCATCTACCAATCCTAGTAAATACAGACATTATGTCATCCAGAACTCCAGACCCCCCGAGACAAATAAGAGATTATCGTCGCGCAAACTGGCCACTCTTCAACCTGTAGGCTACCCCTACGATTCATAAAAATCATACATTCTTACCCAATAAATCGAACTGTCAGAGTGAGAATAATCGATCAATTATCAAACCTATTCACTCCACGTGCCGGAGTTCCCCAAGGTTCAGTGTTAGCCCCCTATTGTATATAATATACAACAGTAACATTTCCAACAAAAATATACCAAACATTTAACTGTACCTCTATGCAGATGACACTGCCCTCCTCACTACAGCGAACGCCTATTTTCCAGAGAGAACCTTTAGAAGAGCACAAAATCTTTTAAACGGTATCGAAGAATGGTGCAATAAGTGGAGAGTTACTCTAAACGCTGCAAAAACGCAAACAATTAGGTTCTGCAGCCCTAAAACATCGACAGGAATCATTCGCAATAGCGATGATCAATTTCCCCTGAATCTGATGGGAAAAAGACTCGATACCAGCCTGACAGCTTCCTATCTGGGCGTCATATTTAGTAGGAGATTCAGCTGGGAACCTAATCTAAAGGCAACTTTAGATAGGGTCAGAAATCAAGCCGGACTCCCAGTACCTCATAAAACATTCATTCGACCCGTTATCGAGTATAAGTCTAACTTGCCTTCTTAAAGACTATTAAAAGAAAAGGCTGATCACTGCGGAGCGTAGAATTCTGCGTAGTGCCTGCAGAAAACTTTGGTATTTCCCATCTCGTGAAATCCAGGAAACAGCAAATGTTACTTTAATTTTCGAGAAAATAAAATCTCACAACAAAAACTTCACTCTCAGAACCATAAGCGGCACCCCATCCAACACCCAAGACACCTTAAAAAGTCTCTGCTCTTTTCGTGGTGACGTAAAAACCCAGAAGACCAAAAACAAAAAACTTCAATAGCTTATAGAACCCACCTCTAACCTCCAATCCTTTTCCTTACCACGGACAGAGGGAGATTGGTTTTTTGCGGTTTCCCAATCTCACGACTCAACGATACCTGTCCGTCCTAGCCGCAACTATTTTCTCACCTGAACTGGCAATTGCTGGAACCATCTATCGAACTGCGACGAGGCCTGGCCGTTAGCGAAAGCGACCAGTAACAGGATTATAGTGTAATAAACTGGTTCTGAAGTTGGTCGTAATGGCAAAAACGGCTTGCAGGAACAATGGTCACTAGAAAACACGGTTTTAGCCCTTGCCGATTCAGACTCGCACACATTCAACACTCAAACACATTCACACAAATTACACTCACACTAATCCAACGGTGAAAGGGGTCCTCTTTCTGCTACCGAAGTATCCTCATCACCGGGACCCCCGGCCGACTGCAACCCCCGTTACTTAACACGGGGTCTGTGGTCGGACGGGGAAAATCTACGTGATTGACTGAGCACGCTCGACCCCAAAATTACAGTGCAATACACTGGTTTTGAGTCCGAGTGTAAGCTCGAAAATGACACACGAACAATAGTAACTAGAGACCCGACTCTGCCGCATCTAGCTCAAAAAACTCACACATTCTCACTGAAAATAACATCACAAGCCAGACAAGCCTTTCACCCCTGATTCGAATAGTGACTCCATCTCAACAGTCTCCAAAATGTTCGACTAAAAGAAGAAGAAGAAGAAGAAGATCGCTAAAGCCCCAGTGGGGTTTTGGACTGTTATTGCTTCTCTCAACACATTGAACTATTGAACACAAGCCTGAAGAGGATCAAATGATCCTAAACGGGTACAATGTTTTCATTCCATTTCGAAATAAAGCTAACCTAACGCTATCCTACAAAATGAACATTGACTGACCTGTGTCGAGGCAGGATCAGTCATTTGACCACGGCCTCACCTAGAGCATAGTACCCTCTGGGGGGTCGCCGGTCAGGACTCTGCTTCATTTGCTAGCGCAAAATCTTAGACTCTATAGCTAGTCTTTGCGTCAAACGTTGTTTTATTTCAACAATGGTCTACGACATCATACATTACACACCCAGTCTTTATCAAGACTTGGAAAAAAAATTCACATCCAGAAGTTAAAATGGATAAAAGCTTAGGGGTTCTTCACACATTATACATGAAGAGTGGACAGGTCCACTCTTCATGTATAATGTGTGAAGAACCCTTCCACTCTTCCACCTCTTGCTGCGACGCCAACATACATTTGTCCCTTCTAGCATCTGACAAAGTTTCACCAGGACAGCAGTACGCTGTAATATGCGTTCCAAAAGTAGGCAAACAACAGATGTATTTGATGGTTGCGGTTCATATTTTTCTATTACTTAAATAACAGAGAAAACGTGGTCTACTGTTAATTTGCCTCTTCGAAAAACTGCTTTTTCTTCTGCATTCTTCGCTTGGTATTTTTATTCAATTTTGTTTCTATATTTTTTTTTCATAAACTGTAGTGATTTTCAATAAGTTCATTTAATTTTTTTATTTACCAAAATTTTCAGACAAAACTATAAAAATATTTCATTTGTAAAGAATAAACAGTGATAACTAAAAGAAGTAAAATATCTTTGAAACTGTGAAATATACTCCATGTATAACGGTGGATGTAATCCTGTAACGTACATCTAAATTAACCGACTGTACTAACTATTAACAAATGAATGAGAAAAAGCGCATAGCGCCAATAACAGCTTGAATGTTTTTATTGTCTTTTTAAGTGCTTTAGTCCTTTCGTTTTTCGTATCGCTTATGCTTTGAGACATTATCGACACGAAAAGAGGTTCGCATATGTTCAATTAATTTACTCGTTCAGAGTAACATACACGTTTTAATCAAGACTTGTTCTTTTTTGGATTTAAAACTTTTAATATATTAAGAGTGTGTTAAAGTTTATTTGAGTGAGTTACAATGAGTACTCCAATATTTTATTTCCTTTACAATATATGGAAACTGGTTCAGAAAATCGATGAACTATTCGGTGATTCTAGAAATCTTTTATTTAATTTGATTTTGTTATATGCATTTTTATTATAATATTATTAATGAGTGTAGATTTTCACGGGCCGTTTTTATGAGATACTATAGTAGTTATGGAAGGCTGTGATTTTGTAGTTTGGAATTATTCCTTACTGATTTTGCGTCGGTGCATGTGATATACATTTATAGACTAGTGAGTTTGGACATAGTTTCAGCGTTTACCGCTATGCCTGTTTTCACTTTCTACGAACTGACTGATGAATCAATAGGGGAAAGTCATTTGAGCTCAATTATTGCAAAATTTTTCATGGAATAATTCGAAAAAACAAGGTACAAAATGATGAAACTTTGAGGATGTGGAGCTATGGCGAAAGTAAAAATAATTAACTACAATATAGAATAATAACGAGAACCAAAACGTAAAACTCATTTACCTTACATAATACCTTAAAAAATATGACGAGTAAGCAAAAAATGACGTCTATGTTCAAACCAACAAAGCAGGAAATCAACCAAAAATCTAAAATAACCACTGTGTCCAGTCTAGGAATTTATTACATTTTCCTATAGTTTTGGTTTACATAAAATGAAAACAAAACATAGTATATATATATATATATATATATATATATATATATATATATATATATATATATATATATATATATATCGGTTTCGAAACGTCTTGCGTCGTTGTCCGATGCCTAATTTCCACGAATTTCTATCATTCCATTGTTCTTCGGTCAAGTCTCGGGAGCTCATTGCCTTTGTTATTCCCTCCTTCCATGTTCTTTTTGGTCTTCCTCGTTTCTTACGATTTGGTGGTACATAGTATATACACTACTTATTTAACTAATTACATGAGGAACTGTCGCTTAGATAACTGTAGAAGACATCAATTTTAAAACCCGCCATCACACGACAACCCACAAATTATATTCGAAGAAGTTCTAGGAAATACGAAACCTTTGGCCAGATGCACAAAATACTGAGGCAGTTAATCAGGCGAAATATGAGGAAGAAATAATTACAGACCACGGAATATAAGCCCAGAAAAAATGTACTACTATAATTATTGTTCTTTTTCTTATTGTAACATTTTCTTAGCCATTTTGCATATGGAAAATAACAGCACCTATGGCAGTATTTTTAACACCCGTATCTATGTATTAGCTTAATATCGGTCCACTGGTAAGAGCTCTTTGCAGTTTATATTTGTTGCTTATTCAGGTAGTTTTAATAAGGTCCTAGCAATATTAGCAAATACTTTGACAAATCATCAGTAATGCGAACATGAGTCTAGAAAATTTTTTACTTCGTGTTTATTTTTTTGGATTTATGAACTGCAGTTACTTTTACAAAACTCTGCTGTTGCAGATTCATGAAATACTGATCGAGTGATCTTCCAACCACAATCACCTTAATTAGGTTTGTCATATTAGTCCTCTTAAAACATACTTTATTAGTGTTTAGTACCATTAAACAATGAGTTTTATTGCCTCGTGTGGAGAGCGCTCATTCTCTCAAATATTATTGTTGCATGTGTGGCCTACTCGTTTGTTTGCCACTGGATAATTTAAACAGTAACAATTATGTGTTTAATATATATTGGTAATAAAGCTTAAGGCATAGAGCTTGAACTATATTATAAAAGGTTATAAGAGCTTGACCTTATTTATAAAAGGCGCGTAACAAATGAGGAAGGTAAAGTAAACCAAAAGCAAGCCACAGGTCATAACCCTTCAAGTCATTATTTACCCGGTTCGTGTCAATAAAACGGTAAATTGGGTTTGGTGGTGTTACTTTAATTCAGAACTTCAATTCGTTCCTGTAGTCATAGATATGATGTCGGATAGTATAATTCAGCCAGAGAAAAACAGGATTCGATCGTATAGGCATTTATTTTGAATTTACATATACAAATGAAAAAGTAATTATCGTTAAGTGCCTACTGAATACAATGTTTGAATACAAAGACGAACTGTTTATTTAGTTCGATAGTGGGTGTGACGATATTCGATATGGTAAACTAAGATACGTCGATCGAGGAATTGAAGTCCTACTCCTACCTCAACGCAGAACGAGTACTTGGACAGGGATAAGGATGTCTATCTAGTTCAACGCACCAGATGGAAAGAATACGCAAATATCATTCAACGCACCAGATTGACGCAGCCAGAGGAAGGAGGAAGGATTGTCAATCTCGCTCAACGCGCCAGATCGACTGGGTTCGGAAGGATTTGGGACACGTTCAACGCACCTGTCCCCAAGGTCAGATATTCTCAACTCAACGCGTCGAGAATGGTTAGCTGCCTTTCAGTTTCAACTTTTATACTATTCGAGACGGAACAAAAACATGTTTTGTTTAACACATAGGCGTACTCTAGACGATAAAATATATTATCGTCACATAGAATAACTAATTCGTGTCTGATACAAGAAAATTATACAATTAGCTTCTTAAATGTAGCGAAAACTTGACATAGACAAAAGTCATGACTGTAAATTTTCAAAAACATCATCCCATTAAGAATTCCGTCTTCCATAGAGAATTGATAAGACCCGGAGAAAACATCTTGATTTCTTCTGCTATCGTATTTAACTGGTGGTAATCAATACAAGCACGCGTGAAATCATTTTTCTTCTTTACCAAAAGTTCAAGTGCGGTTAACGGACTATTTTATACTTATTCGCCAGAGCTCATTTTTTAGCGTCATTTTGGAAAACGAGGTCTTATTGCTTCTTGCCTGATCGTCTGACCATATTTGGAATTAATTTTATGAACTAATGTGCTTGTTTTGCGGTTGTCCTTTTTATCCATGGCAAAAACGTCTTTAAATTCCACCAGCATAGCATTCACTTCACGTGTCTGTTTAATGTGATGATATTTTCATATTTTATGGGCCATATGACCGAGCTCTTTTGGATACTTTTACTTACGAAACACTCTTATGCCTTATAGTTACGTATAAAAAAATGATCAAATCTCTATATCATTCACGTCTTCGATCATCGTTAAACTTTTTCCTTACCCTAGTTAGTAAGTGGATAACATCTTCTTTCTCTTCATGTAAGGAAAGTTTTTTACCATCCACCATCATGAGTCTATTTTTAACATCTAGTGAAGCCGCAAGGTTTTTTTAATGGTTCATCTCTAATATTACCTGGTCGGAGATTTCAGCAATTAGTATTTTGTGACTGATATTTCAACACTTGCTGTTCTAAACTGTACGGATACCGGTGATACCGTATCAAAAAAAAAATACTCTATCCTTATTGTCGATATGACCATCAATCTGCAAGCTGTGAATTCCACTTGAACACGTTACATTAACAATAGCTCGCGGGCTTTATGGTTCTCCTTGCGGATTGCCACTATATGACAAAGGTAGCCAACATATTGGCGCATATTTCTTCGTAACGATTTGAACGATGAAATTTGAGAAGCGATTTATGTTCCATAGCAATAGCAAATATTTATAAGTTTTGGTCTTACTAACTAGCTATCGTAAAGCTTCCTGTAAATCGCTTTCTTTCTCTCTCTTCCTCTTATATCCATAACGAACGTATCTACCGCTATTTCTTCCCAAATAATATCATAAGAGCTCACAATATGAGCAATATCAATTTTTTTGTGGAAAGTTTTCGTTTGCATGCAGTCTTCTACTTGGCAGTTGAGCTTTGTATACTTGTCGCAAATAAACCTTGTCCAATAATTCAAAGTCCAATATTATTTTTCTTTGCCTTAGAAATTGATCGTAAAATGTCAGTATGTCTCGCAAATCCAGTCCAAAGACAGCCTTTTCACCTTCTGTTCAAGGTTTGACCACCGTAATGGCTTCAAGTCTCAGATAAATGAACCAATAAGACTTCTTATCAAACGGTGACAATTTAAAGCTCATGTAATGTATTGATATTTTTTTCTTATTCTTCCTTCACTATCGGACCTGAATCTGCTGCATTTTTTTCTGCGTTTGATTTTCTTTTCTAGAACGTCTACATTTTCGGTACTTTAAAGATTTTTTGTATTTACGTTAGTAAAGTTTTTTAATCATTTTGTAAATTCTAAACATTTTCAAATTTATCATCAGCCTTTTTAGAAGGTTTAGCTATTTAACTGGAAATATTTTTGAATTTCTCATTACTCTTTCTATGTTTCAATGATTTTACTGAAAATATTTTCGAAATTTCTCATCCCTGCTTAGTCTGCTTTTTATTTACGAAAAACCGAATATGTCACATACTAAACGAATATTGTAAACATTTTATAATTGCAAATACACTTTAAAAATTCCTTGTCTTTTCTATTAAACTTTTTGCCACAACCTATTTATAGTTAATAAATTATTTTTAGAAATAAACTTCCACTGTGTCTGCTATCTATTAATTTTAACGGGATTTAAAATGAAGGATCGAATTAATATTGTAGCTGCAATTAGTTTATTTAGTTATTAAATACAGACTAGACTGATTGTTATAAGAATAATCGTTCTTTATATATTTATTGATTAATGTTCGACATAATTCAAGTAAGAAATGGAAAAATCCCGTAGATAATTTCTCTAAATCTGGGTTAGATTCATATATAAGGCGTTCGAGCAATAGGTGACGTATCGTCAGTGTTCGATCTCGGATAATTCACGCCGAAATTATAAGTTATTCAACTGGTCATATTCTTTGAAAGCAACTACAGGTCTGGTTTCATTACGTTTTTGATTATATGCATAATTAATGGTAGGTAGTCATTAATGGTAGTCATTGAAAAACGACACCATACATCAGACAGTAAATACAGAATTACACAAAAATTTAGGAAATATCGACCACAATAGAATTAGCGAGTACGATGACATAAACGTTCTGTGGAAAACTATTAAAGAACAAATAAACAATGTAACGAAAAAACATCTAAAAGTAACACCTAGAAATAACAAACAGGAGTGGATGACAGAAGAGATTTTACAATTAATGAACAAACTAAGATAATCTAAAGGAAAAAATGGCAAGGACGGAGAATACAAAAGACTAAATAGAATAATTCGAAAAAAAAATGGCTGGAAACAAAATGCGTGAACATAGAAGAACTACAACAAAGGCACGATTTTATTAATTTACATAAAAAGGTAAAAGAGTTTACATCGACTACCAAGAGAACGACTTTTCACACCATGCTGAACACGGATGGCAAACTGCTAGAATCAACGGAAGATAAACTGAAATAATGGGAAAACTATATTAAAATTCTTTTTCACGACATACGAGAAAAACCAAGATTGGAAAATAACAACGAAGGGCCAACAATTCTGAAATCTGAAATCATAAATGCAATTAATCATCTTAAATCAAATAAAAGCCCAGGTCCAGACGGAATATACCCAGAAACGTTAAAATTAATCAGCGAAGAAAATATCGAAATATTTGTCCTTTTATTCACTCGCATTTATGATACAGGTAAAATACCCCAAGATTGGCTGGAGTCAATATTCATCCCACTACCAAAAAAGCCAAACCCACAACACTGCAAGGAGTTCCGTCTGATAAGCCTTATGGGTCATGCAGTAAAAGTCCTACTAAAAATCGTACATAATCGTATCTATAGAAAGTGCGAAACAATCATCGGAGACGATCAGTTTGGATTCAGAGCCGGCATGGGAACGAGAGAAGCCCTGTTTAGCTTACTAGTTCTCGCCCAAAAATGCTACGACCAACAAAAAGATATATTTATATGCTTTATAGACTTCGAAAAAGCATTTGATAGAGTAAGACACGACCTGCTATTGGAACGTTTGCAAGAAGTCGGTTTAGATGGAAAAGACATCAAATTCTTAAAAAACTTGTACTGGAACCAAAACGCCAGAGTAAGGATCGAAGGTTCCACATCCGCAGAAGTAGAAATTAGGAGGGGAGTTAGACAAGGATGTGTTCTGTCGCCTCTGCTGTTTAATCTTTACTCCGAGTTTCTATTTAAAGAAGCATTGGAGGATTCCAAGGATGGAGTCAATGTGAATGGCGTAAATATCAACAGTATCAGATACGCCGATGATACAGTGTTAATTGCGGATTCCGACTTAGGTCTACAACGACTCATCGACAAGACCAACTCGACCTGTGAGCAATTTGGTATGAAAATAAACATTAAAAAAACCAAAATGATGTCAATCCGAAAAAAACAAAACGTACCTCAACCTTGCACAATAAATGGGCACATTTTAGAACAGGTCAATAGATTTAAGTACCTGGGATGTTGGATCGATAGCAGCCTAAATCCTGATCTAGAAATAAGATCGAGAGTAGAACAGGCCAGAAAATCTTTCGAAAAAATAAAAAAACTGCTTTGTGATCTGCTCGAATAAAACTCGAAATTCGACTACGTTTATCAAAAGGGTCTGGTCGACCCTTATATATGCAGTTGAAACGTGGACCCTTAAAACATCAACCGTAAATAAATTGGAGGCCTTTGAAATGTGGATCTACCGGAAAATACTCAAAATTTAATGGACATCGCATACCTCAAACGAAGAAGTGCTGCATAGAATAGGCAAGGAAAGAGAACTTTTTAACACAGTAAAAGTTAGAAAAACATCATACCTAGGCCACATACTGAGAAATAATAAGTACCAATATGCCCAACTTATAGTGAAAGGAAAAATCGAGGGAAAGAGAGGCCTAGGAAGGAAAAGACTATCGTGGCTCAGAAACATCCGACAATGGACAGGGCTAAATTTTAAACAGCTAATAAGAACAGCTGAAGATAGAGAAGAGTTTAAAATTGTAGTAGCCAACCTCCATTGAGGAGAAGGCACTTTAAGAAGAAGAAGAAGTCATTCTAAACATCAAATTTCCATATTATCTTACAGGTCACACTATTCGTAAGTTATGGGCAGTTTCTCCCATTAAAAAACAGACCCTCTTCTTGCCTTTTTTATACGTGTATGTCTTAAAATAACCTTTTTGGCTATTTTGTCAATTCTTATACTTGTTTATTAATTTGTTTTTACGCCATATATGGACTGAGTAACTGTACATTTTGGAATTTTGTTCTTTGGAAAATTATTCCTTTGATTTTAAGCATATTAAATTATTTTGTTAGACATGAAGCATAAATAGGCTTGTCTGTCATATTGAACTTTTTTGTTAATTAGTAGACAATATTAACTACCACATTTACACATGATCTTTCCAATCTGAGCCAATGCTTCAGGTTCACAATCATGCGAGTAAAAGTATTTGCTTTTCATAGTGGGATTTTTTGCTATTCGATTTTCACTAACAAATAATTTTAAAGACGTTGTTTGCATGTTGTACATAAACTTTTCACACTAAAAGCATACATTGATGTTTGTAGTTTTAATTCTAATGAAAACAAAATATACAAAAGCATTTCCCTACTTCACAAGATTAAAATCGAGCGTGTTACCTGAAGCAAAGATTAAAACCAATCAAACAAGTTATATAACCGAGCATTAAATTTTTTAAAAGCACGGTAAAGTTACTTAACTTCGAAGAATAAAGCTTTAAAACTGAAACGAATAACGGAATAATATCGTGAAAGAACTTTCTGCGACGGTTATTTCTTTTCATTCAATTCGAGCTTTTCATTAGAAGTGAACTTTTTTTATAGGAATTCCTTCTTTCTGGTTCCGTTCGTAAAGAAAAACAAACGACATTGATCGAATACTTAAATTTAACTGCGGATGTGACGGAATTTTTTAAAAACCAACCTTTGTACAACCATCGTTCCGGAAAAGGTGAGAACGTAACTCACAAAATATTTAAAAAGGTAGTTTTGTGTATTTTTTACACAATAAAAACTAGAGATATTTACAAAAACATATAGCATACAGATTTTTGTGATTTAATAACCTATAGGTTTGCTGGTACAAAGTATTTAACAAATCCAAAATAAGGAAAAATATTTACTTCCTAAATTTTACCATTGTTTACCATAAAAGGGAATTCCTAAACTAAGTAATAGACACCTGTTTATTATACTTCCTTCAAGTAACTTGTAGAATATACTCGCATGCTGCTATTTGTTTGTTAATAAAGTTAAGAGAATTGTCTTGCATGCCCAAAACAAACCAGAACAGAAAATCGTTCTTGGCGTGATGCTGATATAAAAGGAGAAACTATATTTACGGGTACGGTGTATTTCAGTGAAAACTGAAGTTGTCTTGGTAAGTCTAAACTGACTTGCACGCTTGCATCAACAAGACATGGTTAAAAACGTAGAGAGCGAAGGAACGAGATAAAGTGGGCAAATTATGGTATGAAATGAAAACCAACACTCGAAACGGAGCTACTATAATTTCTTATAGAGATATGAAAGATACCTTCCTGAAATTTGTAATAATAAGTGAAAGAATACTGTCAGTGAAATTTGTACGTGACACAAAAGTGAAGAATGCTCTTTAAGTTGGACTAAGCAAGAACAACTTTCTACAATAAATTAGGAGATATATTTAAAAATTAGATATTATGTTAATATGGGATTAAGTCACAATTTATTGTAATGAAAATTGCATTTTATAATTGTTGTTTGACGTTTCGGTTTCCACTCAGGCAATCGTTTTCAAAAAAAGTTTATTTAAAAAAATAGTAAGGTGTTATTGAAACCAAAAGTTGTTAGGCGGTTACATTTTCCAAATTGACGGGTGACTTACTTTGGCCATGGTTCTTATTGGCAAATAGCCATGCTTTTAGATGAAAATTCTGATGGTGGTGTTCTTACCCGCAGAATGATTCTGATTATTTTGTTAGTCAAATAAAAGATAGAGACCAGATAGATGCCTCACAGACCAGGATAAATTTGCGATGAATATCAACAGCGAATAAAAATCAATTAAATTCGCCATGTAAGAAGGAAACAACAACTCACTTTCTTTTCTGGACGTGTTAATCCCGAAGGAGAATACAGGATATGCATCCAAAGTTGACAAAAAATCAACCCACATCAAAACACAAAATTTTTAAATCACCACTTCAACCACAAAGTAAAAGAAAAAACCTGCTAACAAGGATTTTAACCAAAAATGATTATTTATTGTCATTTATCAATGTTCACAAAAAGGGATTTAAAAATGACAATATCGTATGTAAAGGGCTTATTAAAATAAAATTAAAAAGGATAGAAAATGTACAATATTATAACAACATTCAAATCAACCAATACATTGTTATATAAAACCGAGCCTTCTGTCCAAAACCAAGCCTAACAACACACAAGACAGATCAATGAACTACATAGATAAAATATCATGTGAATGCAACAACTGCTATGAGGAAGAAGCCGCAACACCACTACGTGTCAGGATAAAGGAATATGTAACATACATCAAAAACGGAGACTTCGACAAATCACAGATACGCAAACATGCCTGGGACAATGACCACAGAGTACAATGGAAAGTTGCATCAATAGTCATAAAAGAAACTGACATCAGCAGAATGTAGCAGTTCTGGTTGCCAGTGAAAAAATACTTAGAGAAGAAGTAAGCAATAAAAATATACCAATATTAGCTGATTAATAAAAAGTCAGAGACACATCATCTACATTATTCCTAATACATATACAACACACAATGAATACATAAACATTTAATACAAAAACACATAATACATAAACACACAAAATATAACCGCCTCGCAGCTTGTGTTTATAATAATAATTCACTATTTTTCAAAGTAAACGTTTTTAAAAACTATTTCGAAAGTGAAAATCCAAACGTCAAACAACAATTATAAAATGTTGTTTTCATTATTATCAATTGTGGCTTAAACATAATATTTAACAGATATGCCACAAGAAACCAGTTTTAGAACATATTTAGATTAAACGTTATAATATCCAGATCCCGGTATTACTCTAATTCAAAGTAGTATTTTCTTCGCCAAATTCCATTTGGATTTTTTTTGCCTTTATATACAGGGTGTTTCAAAAAGGTATGTCATAAATTAAATCACGCATTCCGGGGACAAAAATAAATTGATTCAATCCAATTTAAAAAAAAAAGGCAACAAACTCGACCCCAACAATTATCGTCCAATTAGCTTGCTGCCAGTAGTTGCCAAAATTCTGGAAGCCATTATCTCCGAGGAGGTGACCAAATTCCTTCTCCAGGAACATGTTATTCCAACAAAACAACATGGATTTGTCTCTGGTCGCTCTACTCTAACCAATCTCTTACATTATGTTAATGACTGGACGTCATCCCTTAACAGTTCGCAGCCGGTCGACGTTGTTTATCTAGATTTCTCTAAAGCCTTTGACCGTGTACCTAAACGCAGACTTCTATATAAGCTAGAACATTTCGGAGTTCGCAGTACTTTACTTCGTTGGATAGATGATTTTCTGACAGATCGATATTACAAAGTTAGAGTTGGCGAATCTTTCTCACAGGACAGGTTAGTGGAAAGTGGAGTGCCTCAGGGTTCCGTCCTTGGACCTCTGCTGTTTACGGTTTACACCAGCGATGTTCCTTATTATGTCTCAAGTAAAATATCGTTCTAAGCTGATGAAACAAAAGTATATGCCAATCCAATCACAAACCAGCTAACCCTCCAAATGGACTTGGACTCTATTTTAACTTGGTGTTCCCAGTGGTTACTACCCTTAAACGCGGAAAAATGTGTAGTGCTTCGAATTGGTAAAAATAACCCACTTGTGCCGTAGTTTGTTAACGGGCAGCCATTAGATCCTGTGTTTCGTATAACGATCTTGGTGTTATCATAAACAGCAGCCTAACTTGGTCCGACCATATTACCTCTATTTGTAAACGTGCGCACTGCAGACTGTATTTTATTCGGAGGTATTTTTCGAGAGTTTCAATGCAATCACTCTGTAAACTTTACACTCTGTACGTAAGACCCATACTTGAATACGCTGGACCAACGTGGTATCCTGATCTGGTTCAAGACAAGACTATGTTGGAAAACGTCCAAAGAAAAGCCACTCGAATTTATTTGATACCGAGAAGACCTTCTTATGCAGAAAGACTTAGTATGGCTAACCTAACTTCTTTTGAACTTCGCCGACAACGTGGAGACTTAATTACAACTTTTAAAATACTAAAATTCAATTTTGGAAATCTCGATGAAATGTTTATGCTGGATGGATTGAAGAAACAACAAACAACTGTCAACACTACAGTAATATTCCCTATGTACATTTCACCACTGAAGAAGTCTCGAACATTATCAAAGAGCTTCATAACTGGAAATCTCCTGGACCAGACGGAGTTCAAAACTTCTGGCTAAAGAAGTTTTGGAGTGTTCATGAGCTTTTAACAGTATTTATTAATAATATTATTTCTAATTCACAGGAAATACCATCATTTCTTACTCAGGGAACCACTTATCTAATACCGAAGGATCAAAATAACACCCAAGATCCAGCCAAGTACCGCCCAATTACTTGTCTTCCAACTTTGTACAAATTGGTCACATCCTGTGTGGCCCGGTGTATCTACCAATACTGTGCTCTAAACAATATCATAGAGCCTCAACAGAAAGGATGCGCTAAGGGCTCCATGGGCTGCAAAGAACAACTTATTATCGACTCAGTCATCTCTAATCAGGCATACACTAAATAAAGAAACCTTTTTACTGCCTTCATTGACTACAAGAAGGCTTTTGATTCAGTGCCACATGAATAGCTTATAGATATATTGAAAATATATAAAGTCGATGATAATCTCGTGACTTTTTGAAGCATATAATGGCAGAGTGGAAGACTAAAATTCACCTTCAAATACCTGGTGAAATTAATATCGAAACTGAAGATATCCCTATTAACCGGGGCCTTTTCCAGGGGGACTCGTTGAGTCCACTTTAGTTCTGCCTAGCGATGAACCCACTATCTCAGCTGCTGAACTCTACTGACTCAGGATTTCGCATCAAAAATAACAACACTGTTGTAGCGAAGCTTAATCATCTGTTGTATATGGATGATTTAAAATTAATGGCTTCCACTCGAAACCACCTAGATGAGATGCTAAAAACTGTAGAAAATTTCTCAAATGATATCAGTATGCACTTTGGACTAGACAAGTGCCGTATACTAAATATAGTCAGAGGAAAGGTTCAGCCCGGAGGTTTCGATATGCAAGATGGCCAAAACATCGAGGCAATGGGTGAAAATGATATGTACAAATATCTCAAGAGTAAGACAATTAAATCGGTCATATCTTAATAGTAAAAATTTGTTTAAGGCATTAAATACGTACGCCTGTTCCGCGCTGAGCTACTCATTTGGTACTATAAAGTGGTCAAAAATGGATATAGAGGGTCTTCAGCGGAAAGTAAGAACACTTCTCACAAAGGCGCAAAAACATCATCCACGCAGTGCAGTAAAGAGAACAACATTACCGGGGTACCGCGGGGACTTATGGATATAGGTGAGCAATTGGATAAACAAATTGCTAATTTAAGAACTTATTTTCAGGTACAGGCTGAGACATCTACTTTACATCGAGCAATTTACGCAGTAGATGATACGACGCAGCTTAAACTGAGGGAACAAGAAATGCGCATAATCCACCTGACTCAGCAAGAAAAAATGCGCACCTGGATGACTATACCTCTGCATGAGCGACATCTCAATGAGTTCAGCCAAGAATATGTCGACAATACAGCGTCGAACTATTGGTTGACATCAGGAAAGATGTTTCCCGAGACTGAGGGTTTCCTACTTGCCATTTAGGATCAAGTTATTCCAAGTAAAAATTACCTGAAATATATTGTTAAAGATCCTCAAGTCCAAAATGACAAATGCCGATATGGATGCAAAGCCCAAGAAACCATCCAACATCTTACCGCTGGCTGCCAGGCATTTGTTGGTACTGATTATAAAGAACGCCATGACTCAGTAGGAAAGATTATCCACCAAGAACTAGCTGACAAACTGGGACTTCTCTAAACCGACCAACTTCCTTATTATCAATACGTCCCTGATAGAATGCTTGAAACTGACAACTACAAGCTATACTAGGACCGCACTGTGCTGACAGACCAACCAGTGGCCCATAATAGACCGGATCTCATACTAGTTAATAAACTTACCAGGCAAACAACACTTATTGATGTGGCGATACCTAACACCAATAATTTGCGTGTTAAATACAACGAAAAGATCGCCAAGTATAGAGATCTAGAAATAAAAATCAGGAGACAATGGAGAATGGAAAGTACCCAGACAGTACCTATTATTTTATCTACTACTGGTGTTATTCCCAAAAACCTCCTAGCGAACATCAAACAGCTGGGTCTAAATGAACATCTTTATAAGGTCATGCAGAAAGCTGTACTCCTCGCGACGTCCAGATGTGTACGAAAATTTTTGGGAGATACTCCAGAAAACCAAGTCACCTAGGGCTCGATAACACGGAAAGAGTCGCAACAGAGCTCAATCCTTTTGATACCGTAGGTATCTGGGATGAGTGAATTTTCCCCTTACAGGGAGTGTGAGCCGTATGGCTAAATCTGGATAATAATAACTTACCTCAGTACAAAGTGTACACAAAAAAAGTTACAGCCCTTTGAAGTTACAAATAAAAATTGTTTTTTGCATTATCTCCTAAACTACTTGACATTTTGTAATAAAAATGAACACGTTACTTTCTTGTTCTGAAAGTATTTTTCATAAAAAAGAAACAACAAAATCTAAGCGCACAGAAAAATTTTAAGGGGGTGTGCAACCCTAAACCTCCCCAAACATTTGAGTACGTTCAAATTAAATGAATTTTGTGGCATCATTAGTTTAACACATTATTTTTTAAAAATTTTTGCTTTTTATCACTTTTTTCAAAAAACAGTTTTTATTGAGTTAAGGCCCTTTTTGATTAACCTTACGTGCCTTAAAAAATTACGTGCAACTAAATAAATGGCTTAAATGAATTAACAAGTACAAAAAATGTCTATAATCTCTGTAAATATGATATTACAATAAATGTTCAAAATGACCCACATTTTCTTCAATACACATTCGGTATCGTTTTAATAAGGAAAACCAAATGCGTAAAAAAATCATATTTTTCTGACGAAATTGATTTGCAGCTTCAATTAATCTAACCCTCAATTGTTGTTCGTCCTCTATTGTTACATAATACACTTTCTCTGTCATAAACCCCCAAAAGCAAAAGTCCATGGGGTTAAGACCTGGACTTCTGGGTGGCCAAGAAATAAGTGCATCACGACCCCTTTCAATCCACCGGCCACGATACTGCCTGCAAAAGGCAGGCTCTCATACGCAAAACTCTAACCGTAATTCCTCTACAAGTGTCGCATATCTCTGCTAAATCCAAAGTAGATCATTTAAAATGTTAGTTTTTTTCTTAACCTTACAAACTTTATAATTGTAATGGTTTTAACGACTCATCAATCAACTCAACGAAGAACAGCGCTTCCAATGGTTTTTCTCTCGCATAAAAAGTTTTAGTTTTCTGTCTCTCTCTTTCTCTCGTTTTCTTTCTCTATCTCTTTCTCTCTCTCTCTCGCGCGCGTTACATACGATACAGTGGCAAATTAATTAATTTAAACAAATGTATAGTGTGTTGTATTGTTAGTAAATCAGTAAAAGAAAAGTGCAGTGTATAATTTCATCTCCGAGGCATACAACAGAATCATCAACCTACTACTAAACTCCTCTAAGTAAATCCAAATTGACAGGCCATCACAGGAGTTTCTCACCCTACACGAAATTCGTAGAGGAACATCCGCTTTTCCTTTAGACGGTTCAGTATGTTTAACGTCGAGACGCTAATCACCCAATACGAACAATGGTTGATCTGCTAGTTCCTGGAAGGAGTAGAAGAGGAAGAGATAAGTGCAAAGAAGATGAAGATCATAATAAGTATAAATATTTATAGATCATTTTTAATAGCGATAATGATTAAATAATAGATATGAAAAGAAATTAATCTGAATTGATGTTTAAAAGAAAGATTTCACAAATATGTCAAAACATGATGATCATTGCTATATTAAAAAAGGTTCTGTCATAAAGTCAAAGTTTAAATCAATAATAGTAAGGAAAATTATATAATATAGTTCCTAGCATAACGTAGAAGAAAATCGCAAAGATCAATAAACGGATTAAATAAAATTTAATACTGATTGCAAATAATAAAAAACGTAATAATTGGTTAAAACTGACGTTATAATTCGCAACATCCAATTTAAGCAAATTTCTAATCTCGAAATAGTGGTAGACGATAAGCAGTTTGCGCGCCACTGGAAAACCGCATTTGCTCCATCTACAAGTATATGTAGTTACCCGTGATAACCCTGCCGTCAGCTTAACAGCATTTTTAAGCTTATTTCATTAACTTTAACGCTTTGATGACTGGCTGACTAGCTCCGACCCCTCGTTTATCGACAATAAACTATCACAGCTGTAGGTACGAGGGAAACCCCAAAATTATAAGAAACCATTTTTGTTGTAAAGAAAACCGAAACAGAGTTACGTTTAAAAAAAATTATTTATGATTAAAGATTGGCTGTTTAGTTTAACTGTCAATCAAAATGTATATTTTATATCTTTAATTATCTTTTAGTTACTTTCTTGTATCCATGTTTTTCTTCTAGATTATATTGGTCGCTTCATGAACTGTTCAGACTATGTGCTGCTTTGCTGAAATTCATATTAAATTTAATAAAAACTCTAGAATGCGAATGATTGCGAAAATAACAAGCTTTCCATGGGCAGAATTTTTCATAACGTTCAATTGGTAGGTAATAACTAGGTAATGATATATTGTTTTCCGAGTTTAAATGCCGTGGTCTGGAATTATTACGTATATTCGTTTCTGTCATTGCAGTAGACACTACTAAAGTTGACGCGACCTTGGTTGCACTTGTCTTGAGGTCCGGAAAATAATGCATCATTACAAAACACAGGTCTTGGAGGCCTACATTTCTGGAGTAGTTGTTAGGTCTGATATTTTTAAAAAATTACTATTTATAAAAATTAAAAATTTTTTTTTGTAAATATTTTTAAAAATTTGATATATATGTTGGTATAATAATACCGTAAGAAACCAATGTCATCATTTACTATTACTGATAATATTCCTTTTATTTAATTAACCGCATTAGCCATTTAACGTCATTAATTTCAATCAATTTGGTGTTGGTAATGTGTGTGTTTGTGTTGAGTAAATGTCTAGTAGAGCCTGTTATTAGTATATCGATTACAGCAACTCGAACAAACGTGAGCTAAAGAATTCCCCTATACTAGAAAAACTTCATTTTTTATTTATTTTATAATTATTAGCTAACTAATTATTAGCTAAATAAACTTACAATGAAGTAAACACTTCTGGTGTAAATGGTGTATTTGTAAAATTACTAAAATATCGAAAATATCTCAACAATACATTTAAAAATCACACGGATAACAATTACATCAGAACGTATTCTGCAAATAGCCACTGGAAAAGGCATCAAAACCTTTTGATTACACGCACATAGGTTTTTACACCTGTTAAACTGACTATTTGCAAATGCTTACTTTAATGCGTCTAGATATTTTCATTATTTTACTAATTTTATAAATATACTATTTACACCAAAAGTATATATATACAGGGGCTTATGGTACATATTTCATACAAGTTCTCGGGAGTTTAACAAACCTACTCTATATAAACGCTTCACTGCTTATCAAGACCGGATAGATATTTTCTTTGGCCATGATATATACCAGGCTCTTGTATTATATTATGTATATTTTATTGTAAGTTTTTTTTAAAGACGATGGAGAAGAAGTCTAGCCTTCTTGAAGTTAGTTTTCCAGCTTGTTTTAGTCCCTCGTTCCCCCCTGCCAGCTGGTTTCTAATTCCATGGTGCTTTCGGAAGTATGGATTTATTTATTTGTCCATACCATTTTAATTCTTGTTGTTCAATATTATATACGATTGTCTTTTTGACCACAATAAATTCTTTCATTTGTTAGTTTTTTTCTCTGTCTTATCATGTTATTCTGCATGATCTCCGCCATACACTCATGTCCAAAGATATCAGTTGTTTTTTATCATGTCCATCTCCATGTTTCTGTGTCTCAGAATCTCAGATAGTTTTAACGATCGTATTGTGGATATTTATTTTCCTTCATTTGGTGACATTTTTCTGTCTTTACATGTTATTTAATCTGCTTAGAGATCTTCTACCTTTGGTTATATGTCTCTAATTATCTGCTTATCGGTTCTTTCTTTACTTTCTGCTTCAAGATAACTGTGGTATTCGTATTCCCTTATTCTGTCATTTCCGTTTTCGCCGAAAATAAGGTCTATTATATTTTTACCTATACTGATGTATTTTGTTTTACTCAGATTTACAATTAGTCCTGTCTTTTGGTATTCCTCTTATAATTTTAAGTAATATTTTTTCTGTTCCAGTATTATCTGGTCATTAGCGAATTGTAATGTATATAGCTCTGTGTTGTCTAATGGTATACCAATTCCGTGACACTTTTTTTTCGAATTTGTCAATCCATATTCAATATATATTTTAACTAATCTATGTGAGAGAAAGATAGAAAGCATCTCCGTCAGGGATCCTTAGCTGTTTGAAGACCGTTTGTTGTCTTGTTTCCAGGTTATTATTTGTTGTATTCTTGGACATCTTTTTGACAGCTATAATTAATTGCTTGATTATATGTATCTTCTCCATTGATTCCCTTATTTTGATTAGCGGTATATTAACATAGGCTTTTGTTAACTCCATAAAAACTAAATTGAGACTTTTTCGGTATTTAATTTTTTCTCTTTTATTTACTTCGATGAAAACAAAATGGCTTTTTTCCAGAAGAATAAGAAAACATTTTTCCTAGTTTTCTCTATAACTATATTCATCTTCAATTAATTATTTTATTACTTATCCATACAGCCTGCTAAAATTTGGTGTAATTGAAAAGCCTCTATTGTTATCTTCTTCTTCATGTGCCGAGCTCGATTATCGAGCGTTGGCTATCAAATTGGTTATCGTAATTTTGTTGACGGCAGCTCGGAAAAGAGATGCAGAGGATCTGTTAAACCAATCTGTCAGATTTCTAAGCCATGACGATCTTCTTTGACCTGGCCCTCTTCTTCCGTCTACATTGCCTTGTATTATTAAATGAAGTATATTATAGCTCTCTGGGTGGCGCATAACATGGCGTCGAAACAGATTTTTAACTGTTTTGACGACTTCCGTAACTTTTCCCATCCGATGCAAAACAACTTCGTTGCGAACTCTATCCACCCAACTTATTCGTAGGATTCTCCGATACACCCAAATTTCAAAGGCTTCCAGTTTCTTGAGAATTGTATCCGTCAAAGTCCAACCTTCGACACCGTACAAAAGAGTAGATAACACATAACATCTCACTAATCTAATTTTCAGACTTAAAGTAATATTGATTCCACATAACAGTTTCTTCATCTTAAAGAATGCAGCTCTGGCCTTCTCTATCCGTATTCTAATTTTTTTGTTCATATCCCAGTTCTCACTTAGATTACAACCAAGGTAAGTGATACTGTTAGTCCTCTCCAGTTGTTTACCATAAGTTGTTACCACTTCCGGCTGTATTGGCGTTTTACTGACGACCATCACCTTTGTCTTTGCGGTGTTTAGCTTAAGACCATATTCATTACACGTTGTGGTAATCCTATTAATTAGATGTTGAAGTTCTTAGTAATTGCTTGCAATTACCACTGTGTCATTCGCATATCTCAAATTATTAATATTAACGCATTCATTTTTATACCACATTGAATATTATCCACTGCTTTATGGAAAACGAACTCAGAATAGATGTTAAATAGTAGCAGGGACAAAATGCAGCCCTGCCTTACTCCTCTTCGTATTTGAAGCTCTTCAGAAGTGTCCCGGTCAATCCTGATGTTTGCACGTTGATGCCAGTAATGATTTTTAATAATGCGTAGGTCTTTATCGACAATACCTACCTGCTGAAGAATGGCTATCATTTTTAGTATGTTTTATTCAATCAAAGTCCTTCTCAAAGTCAATAAAACACATATAAACTGGATGTCCGACATATCTGCATCTTTGTACCATAACCTGAATACTAAATAGTGATTTTCTTGTTCTAAGGTTATTGCGGAATCCAAACTATGTGTCACCAAGTTGATGTTGTATTTTTTGGTACATCCTAGAGTGCAAAATTCGTATAGAAATATCTTTAAAACATGACTCATCAAGCTGATGGCTCGGTAGTCACTACATCTTTTTGCATTTACTTTTTTAGGTATCGTCACAAAAGTCGACAGCCGCCAATCCGTTCCGTTGCTATATGGCCAGTTTCATAAATTTTATTAAACAGATGAAGGAGAAATATTTAACCCGAACTTTCGAAGAGCTTTATTATTTCACTCGGTATTTCATCTGGTCCCGTCGCTTTTATTTATATTGTTATCGCATATGGTTTTATCTCTTTTTTTATGTAGTAGTATTAAATATTCGGCTTTTCATTTGTCCGCTATTTTCCCCTTATTATTACATTTGTTAAAGACGTCGTTGATCATTTTTAAATTTTTTTTTTCTAGCCTTCTTCGCACTTTATAAAGTTTTTTATGGTCTATTTTTGTTATACCCACTGTTAGTTATGTTCTTGAATAAAAACTTTCGTGTTGCAATATTTATGTGCAGTAAATTGATACGAGAAATGCATTAAATAAATGTTGCACAGTAAACTTCCCTCGTATTTTCGACTAGTGGGTTGTACGCTGCATTTTCGAATAATACCCAAAGTTTATCGCGATAGACGGCAAAGCCATTATACTTATTGTGATGCAATGGATTGGAATCCTGACATAGACGTAAGGGTCACGTGACAGGTCACGTTTTCACTTGTCCTCGATTGATTTATATGCAAAGTGTTGATAAGGGGTGAATTGAAAAATGATACATGTGTTGCGGTATCTTTATAATTATATTTACACAAGGAAATATTGAATTTTTTTACTCTTGCCAGTAATCAGATTGAATGTACTGATCGATGGAGTATATATTTATAAGCATAAATAAGTAAAGTATATTTCACGAATGTGCGGCTATTTTGGATTAGGGATAAAACCTGTGACTTAAACGGTCTGCTGTGGTTAGAAAGTTAATATCAATTTCCTCCAATGTATGTTTAAAGCACTGTGGACGACAACCAAAGATACGGTTTTAAGTAATAATGTATTTTACATTAATTTGAAGAAATATGGAATTATTAGTGCAATTAGTGCATTTTTCTTGAACTCTTTGTTAGTTATTATCCGCCAAGCGGCTTCTTTCGTAGTATCCTTTTTCTTATTCGCCAACAGGTCTGAATTGTCAATATAAATGAGTCAGATAAAATTAAAATATTAGAAGAATTATTTTACGAATTAACAAAAACAAAATTTGTTTTATTTATTAATGATAGAATGTCCAGTGGTTTCCCCTGCCAGAAGCCTCTTCCGGCAGATCAGTTGGACAGAGGTTATGTCCTGCTAAAAGAACTTAACGATTTTTATACGATCTGTCCTTCCAGCAGGACATAAAAGATTCCGACAGTGCAAAGAAATTTATCAGTTGCGTGCATAACGCAACAGCTGTATCATTAGTTATCATTATATCATTAGTTATCAAGACTTCACATTTATAGGCATAAATCAAATTCGATTCAATTGCTTATAAAGCGAGTCTGAAAGCAATGGAAAACAGACGTTCTGACGCTCCCACAAGTTTTAAAAATATTTTCTACTGAGTATAACATGTTTGCCAATACGGATAATGCATTCTGCATGCGAAATCAGTTTCCAATGGTTTTCATAAATCTATTAAATGGCGACGCTGTACCCGGCTAGCCACTTAGAACACAAAAGGTCTATTAGAAACAGATAAATTAGAAATAAGAGCTAATATGATGTAATACTGGTGGCAGGTTCAGCTAAGACACACTAGCGTGGACAAGGATATTTTCATCATGGCAATTTTACGGTCTATTGTTAAAGTTTAGAAAATCATGGTCACAACGAAGTTGCTGTTTTACTAATTAAAAACAAGCCTATCCAGCCTAAACATTATCCCAGTTTCTGTGCCTACGTCCACAGTAGAAAAGATGATGACTTCTACAACCTACTAATAACTCTTCCATCTATTCCCCCAAATATGAGAAGCTCCATCTGTTGGAAAATTTAGACCATGTACGTTAGATGCCTTTTTGGACATGATACAGTAAACGCATATCTTTATGAAATAAAACTTTCGGAAACAGGTACATGTTAAGGTGATGGCAGTTTTGATGACCTTAACCACTGCATGTTTCAATATCGGTATAACCAAGAAGCCACAAAATTTTTATTTCCATTCATCTTCCAACAAAAAATCATACTGTCGCAGAACGTTGTTTCTCTTCTCAATTTAAGTAGTCGAAAAATTTTCAACCGCACCAAATAGAAAATTTAAACTCTCTGTTCCAAACAGTGGTATGTGAATGCTATATAATATGACTTTAGTTGAAGTATTTCCGACTGTCCGTCCTGTATGTCATTTACCTTTAACCGTTGCCTGTTTCCCTGTTACCTTAAAAAAGTCGCTATGAAGGGTACCTTAGCGTGAAGCCTGTGTCTTTCTTGAATTCTTTTTGTGCAGTCACCAATAGTGTTTTCAATGAGAAGGTTAGGAAATTGAGTGAATTAATTAAATGGGAAATTGTTGGATTGTCTGATTTAAATTTAAATTAAGTCAAAAAGTTACTTGTTTTTACTTATTCAACCAATTGTATGGCTAAATAGGTCTTGAATCTAAGGCCAAACAAACTTTTTGAGATTGGTCATTATGAAATAATTGTCATAATTGAAATTGGTCATAATTGACACTGTTTAAATGGACAGCAAAATGATAAAAAATGATAAAATTACAATTTAACATTATAAGTCTAAAATAAAATAGCAGACCATAGGATCAGATGGTCTACTAAAATGGGAACAGCCCGTTTTAGTAGATGAGAATCACCCAATAGAAAGGAAGGGTTGCTGGGTTTCTGTAATAGAACTTCAGACTTTTAAGATCAGGTGATTTTTTTATTAATTTATATTTTGTAATTAATTTGTTTTTAAGCATTTTAAAAAATTTAGTTCGCTACTCATGTTTTGTGGTGGCATTTCTTCTTTATTCGGATTTGTATCAACACTCTCCTTTGATATTATTTCGCATCTCTTCCCTTTTATATACATATTACAAAATTTTTGAAATGAGAATGGGAATTCCGTTATTCTTAAAAACACTATACTAACCCTAAATAAATAATTTGAAGGAATTGTATTAAAGATATGTAATTAGTAAAAACAACAATTTATTAATTCTTCCTGTCGAGATATCACTAATAGCTTATGTCTACCTCTGTCTGACAACAGTGGGTGTTAGTTTCTCAGTATCTTAAAAATAATCCAGAACTTGGCGTTGACATAATATCCAAACGCCATCTCTTCCGACGCAACAGGTCCGTATTTAAGAAAATGAAAAGATTCAATACAAACAAAAAAACCGGCAGTGAATATATTATATTTATAACATGTATTAGAAAAATATAAAAATTAAAAATATAAATTTATAAAGATTTAAATTGTTTTAAAAACTAGGAACTCTTGTTTGGAGTACTTAAAAACTATTGACTATTATCTTAATACACCAGGACCGAGGCAAGCAAAAATGTCTTTAAAATTGTTGCATAAAACCATAAAGTGCCATTACGAAACAACTTCCCAGTAAAAAGAGATGTCTTAACATTCAACACTGGCCTCTGAAGTGTAAACTTATTAAGATGGGAAAATCAAAAAGCGATAAATGTCGTTTCGGCAAAAATGAAAAAGAAATTGTCAGATCCTAGCCCTCACAACTTAAGTTTCTAAAATAGGTTACTATTACATCAAGAAACAGGCTTGAAACATGATCAACTTTGTCTTAAGTATTGGCATTATATAGTTTTTTTTATGTTGGACAAGACTCATAGAATTACAAATAAAGAAGTACTGGAAAGTTGGTAAAGAAACAAAACTAATCGCCACTATACAAACAAGAAAACTGAAATATCTAGGCCACGTGATGTGAGGACCAAAATATGAAATTTAAGACTTATAATATAGGAAAAGATTTAAAGAACATCTGTTGGCCGAAGGCAGAATTCTTGGTTGAACAATCTACGTGATTGGTATCAATGCAGATCGATTGATTTATTTGGAGCAGCAAGTACAAAAATAAAAATAGCCATTATGGTTGTCAACCTCCGTAGGGAGACGGCACTGAAAGAAGGAGCCCTTTATAATGGTTTGCTAGTACTAATGAAATATTGTAGTTAAGCGTCACAAGGCAAGTTGTTTTCGGCATATTTTCATGTAAACCACTGCCAGAAAATTTGATTTGGACAAAATGGCATACAAAATATAATTTTAAAGTTGTGAGATAATTCACAGCTCCCTAGAGATCAATAACGGATTTACTCCTAAAGAAACTATAATCTTTGAATATCTGTTTGCGGTAGAAAATGAAAATTATTTTAAAAAATTTGGGAGAAAAACAAATACCATCATATGAGCAGTTACGTGGCTTTATGTAGAGTTACAAATAAAAATTTGTATTTGTATACGCCTGAGGTAACAAGCCTTTCTCGCGGAACTGTATTCAACCAACATAACGCATTCAACCAAATTTATTAATTGTGGGTGAATTTAATAATCTCCTTCAATATATCCCATGCAAACATAACTTCGAGCCACAGTCGATATACAATTGTGAACTGTGAAACTGAGCTACAAACTATTCACAAACCCGCACAAATATAACAAAAAGCATAAAAAAGTCAGACAAGGCAGGGTTATATGACAATAGGGGCACCGCAAGGAGCTAAAGCTGCCACACTTCGGAGTGGTTGGATATTAATCGAAAATTTTGAATTTTTTCGAGCTAATTTACAAAAGTTACTAATTATGACAAACATAGTCCAGTTCTATTGATAGAACTTAGAGAATCATCAGAGATACATATTACCTAAGGGCCTGGATATATGTAAACAAAATGAAATTACTTTGTTAACGATTCCTCCATTTACTAGCCATAGCCTACAATCCTTGGATGTAGCGGTATACCAAATATTTTAAAACTAGCGATCTACAAGAGTAAAAAAGATAGTATATCAAAGAAAATTCTAAAACAAGATATGACATGGTTAGATTTACTTCAGATTTACGATAACCATCAGCCTATTAATCTCATAAATAAGATATATACAATTGTGTAACAATAAAACACTGAAAACTTTGTTTTCAAAACCTCCACAACATTTATCACTACAGCTGTTTCGGCTGATTGCCTTTCTCAAGTGATCTGTTTTTGGCATGGGTTTACACTTTATAGTCTCTAATGAAATAGGTTGAGGAGGGGAGAACTGTTTATCTCAAGCTGGTCGTTCAGAATTATATCTGTGTTTTTTAATTTGTTGATTTCCATAGATTCTAAAAAAGATAGCTTAAGGCCTTTATTTTGAATGTGAAGAATTTTAAATTCGTCATTAAAATAATGATTATGATCTAGAAGGTAAAGTGCGTATGTAGAATCTGTTTTTCTATTATTGAAAGCCCTTTTATGTTCTGCTATTCGTTTATTATATAGAAAAACAGATTCTACATACGCACTTCACCTTCTAGATCATAATCATTCTTTTAAGAGCGTAGGCGCAAAATTTCAAGCCAATGCTTTTTAAATGCAATCATTTTTTCTAATCCTGAGAAAACTAACAAATATTTTTTAAAAATTTAAACGCAGAATGAAAGATTACATTATTACCGAGGGCCTAAAGTCCCTTAGAATAAACAAAAAGTTTTTTTGAATGAGATATTTGAAATCAAAAATCACACTAAATTTTCTCTTTTTTTTTTCACCACTGTAACTTATTAAAATAAACATTATAGAAGTTTTTAGGGACAATTCGAAAAAAATGAATGCATTTAAAAAGCATTGGCCCGAAATTTTGCGCCTACGCTCTTAATGACGAATTTAAAATTCTTCACATTCAAAATAAAGGCCTTAAGCTATCTTTGTTAGAATCTATGGAAATCAACAAATTAAAAAACACAGATATAATTCTGAATGACCAGCTTGAGACAAACAGTTCTCCCCTCCTCAACCTATTTCATTAGAGACTATAAAGTGTAAACCCATGCCAAAAACAGATCACTTGAGAAAGGCAATCTGCCGAAACAGCTGTAGTGATAAGAATTTAAGATAAATGTTGTGGAAGTTTTGAAAACAAAGTTTTCAGTGTTTTATTGTTACATAAAATGAATTTCCATCAAGTAACGGTCGGATCCATCAATTATATATACAATTGCAGCAAAACATTGAAATCATTCGACAAAGTTCATCCATGCACATCCAAGCAACAGACGGTCCACCTGCAAGACGAATAATTGCCTTCAAATTTATTATTTATTATTTATTAATAGCCAAGTGGAAGCCTTCAAATTTATTAAGATGGTGACTTACATTAAACTAAATATAATATTTCCCCTTTTTTACTAAAATTGATAGTACCAATTTTCCGTTGTGGTTGTTAATTTCTTATATTTTTTGACATATTTTCGATATCATCTTAGTACGTCTCTGTCTGTGACTCCATTATTTATTCTGAAGGTCGTTCTTAGGATCATCAGTGGGTGTTAAATTACATTTAGACAGCTTTATACATTCGTTGTGGCTACTGGGTTTACTTTATTACCACCGAACCGTGACAAAGTTATTATTGTTGTTTGAGTTCTGTTAGAATGGTGATTTATTACTTTCTGGACACATTATACAATGTTTGATCTCTCCTGAATTAATAGCAAGAGTTTAAATAGCCTCCCAGTGTAATCAAACTACAGTTGGTGCGATATGAATTTCTGAACTTTCTTTCCTGGAGGATGCTTGAGAGATTATATGTTATTAATGAAGTACAAAAAATTCCAGTTTTGGTAAAATAAATAGATATCTAGGTAGAATACGATTATTATACTATTAAATATTTAAAATTTTATATGTATATTAATTCTATTGTATGGAGTGGCACACAAATCTGGTTTTTTACGAAGACACTACTATACAACGTGTGTGACAACTACAATGTATTTTATTTATTAAATAAAATACAAAAACTTTCCGTTTTTAGAGTGCGAAAAAAACCATTTTATGCGACCTCAAATGTATGGAAATAAATAAATATATAGGTGGCAGGTAACAGCGTCTTGGCGATTTATAATTTCCGTGACAAAGATTATAAAGAAGAAGAAACTATGAACTGTATAAAATCACAAATGTGGATGGAACAATTTATTGAGAGAAGAACGGAAGGAATATTTGGAGAATTACGTCTTACTAGGTTTAGAACAAGAAGGGGATCTGTAAATATTAGAGCTGAAATGTAATCTAATCTAAGCTAAACATCTAATCACATGTAATTTAACAGCTGTGATTAGAAAATAACGCATATGCGGATGATGTTGCCATAATAAGCCGCAACAAAAGGGTATTGAGCGAAAAAGTCATAGAACTGAAACGAGAAGCTGCTACGTTTGGTCTATATATAAATGAAAACAAAACAAAATATATGGAGTGCACAAAATCGAATGAACATGGGAATGAACATGAGAATCTGAAGGTAGACAACCATACCTACAAATATGCCTCCACTTTTCCCTACCTAGGCTCAATAATAAATGACAACAACAACATTAGTCAAGAAATACAAGCACGGATTCTTAGCGGTAATAAGTGCTTTTATGCATACAAAGACTTAATGAAAAGTAAGTTACTGAATCGTGAGTCTAAGCTGAGAATCTATAAAACAGTAATTAGACCAGTGGTCACATATGGATGTGAAACGTGTACCCTCTCAACCACTGATGAAAATCAACTAAGAATATTTGAGCGCAAAATACTAAGGAAGATATTTGGACCAACCCAATGCAGCGATAGTTCGTGGAGAATTAAAATGAACCACGAGCTGGATGAACTAATGCAGAGCGCAGATATTGTCAGATTTGTAAAATCACAAAGACTAAACTGGCTTGGTCACCTAGAAAGAATGCCAGATAATCGAGCTGTAAAAGTAGTCCAGAGATGGAAGCCCCAAGGAAACAGAACAAGAGGAAGGCCCCGTAAAAGATGGATAGACGACGTAGAGAGGGATCTTAAAACCATGAACATCAGGCAGTGGCGAAGGAAAGTATCCGACAGGGCAGAATGGAAGAACATTGTTAAGCAGGCCAAGACTCACAAAGGGTTGTAGCGCCATTAGAAGAAGAAGAAGAAGATTAGAAAATAACAATCACGACCTGTGAATAACAACAAAATATACTGTGACTGTGATTTCTTATTCTATGTGTGTAGTTCTTGATCGCTAAAATGTGATGTATCACGTTCTCGTCTCGGTCGCAAAGTTGTGAAATGAGAAGCGTCTAACAGGATAACAAGAAACGAGATAGAGGTAGTAGGCGGTATTGCGAAGTATCTTTCTAATGAGGTATGCAGAAGCAAAGATATTTTAAATTTAGAAATACTGAAAATTACAGCGGTATTTTTGCCAACCCAGTAAACTGTATAGTAGAAAACTAAGAGAGCTAGTTTGAGTATAGTCAATATGAAGAACAAGGAGGATTTAGAGCTGGTCTCTCCTGGTTTCAAAAAAAATAATAGAGAAGAAATCATACAGAAACAAAGAAAAACATCTAACATTAGTAGACCTACATAAAGCTTATGCGTACAGTTATCAACGATGAAGTACGGCATTAAAAATCTATATGCAACCACCTCAAAGTCAACAGTAAAAAATCGCAAATTTTCTCACTAAATTTGCAACATCCAAATAGATTAGACAGAGACGCTGTATCTCTTCAAACGTTTTTTAAAATGTACGCTGCATCAGTCCTTAAAGGTTGGAAAAGGAAAATACATAAAATGGTAGTAGAGATAAACCATACCTTATAGACTCTTTAAATTTGTTATTGATCAGGTTATAGTTGCAAACGACAGTGACAAAATGAAATAAATAAGAAATAAAAGCTTACCCAGAATATAAGTACATGGCAATAAAATTTATTCAAACTAGAACCGATAACAAGTAAGTTAACTCCAGAATTATACAACCAAAAAGAACCATTTGATATAGAATATATCGAATATAGAAACAAAAAAAAAATTGATGGCTTAATAATATTTTATATTTTATTTTTTATTTTATATAAAAAAAAGAAGCAACATTTAATATCTATAGGGTTATGATCAAGAGCAGCATGGTACAAAAACTTGGAGACTAAAAGAGAAAATAAAACAGGTCAAAATAGTGGAACTAGATTTACCAACCGCTGTACATACAAATAAAGCTGAACACAGTTCCTTTTCATGAAATAATAAATAGGGATACGATATAGTCCAGTCTAGCCTTAGAACAGATTATGACCTAATAAATAAACGATTCCAAAATAGCATTATAAAAGTAGCCGCTTACCCTGAAGCAGATATTGGCTCTGATTATATCCCACTAATTAGTAATTTTAGGTTAAAAGGTAATATGATCTCGAGGTCTACAAAATACTTTGGTTATAATATTGAAGTTTTAAAAAATAAAACAACTAAAGAAAAATTACAAAAGGAGGTACAGAATGAATACTCAATATCAGCGAAACATGAAAAGAAGACGTGGAAGAACAATGCGAAAACATCAATAATGCTATACCTAAAGCTTCACAAAATATTCTGGGTTACAAAAGTATACAAGCAAAAAAAAGTTGGATCACAGAGAAAATTCTAGAGATGATGGAAGAAAGAAGAAATTTAAAGAATAATGATATACAAAAAACAGAGGAATAAATAAACGAATTAAAAAGAAAATAACACAAACTAAAAATAAATGGATAATTAAATTGCGAGAAAGCAGAACTACTACTTACAAAACATGACTCTTTCAATTTCCATAAAAAAAAGAAATAAAAACACCTTTAGAAAATGTAACTACTCAAAAATATCAAAATAAAACATCTTAACAGATCACAACCAACTATGCAAACTCTGGCAAACATATATTTTAGACCTTTTCTGTGACGATCGTAACTTAGATACTACGAATGAAAATACAGATTTAACTGACCCACCAGTATTAGAATTAGAAGTGGTATATGCGTTCGCAGTTTAAAAGAAATAAAGTTAAACTCTTCAATGCCAAGTACTTAAGCAAACTCTTTAATAACATATAATACAGTGGAAAAATACCATCAGATTGGTTGAAGTCAACTTTCGTATCTATTCCCAAGAAGCACAACACCAGTCGCTGCATTTGACAATGTAAGACATGATGTGTTAATACAGGCGTTACGGGAGATTAGGGATCTTTAACAGTATATATACACAACAAGCAGAAATAAGTTAGCCCCTATGTGAAGGGGCGGTATCCTCTCCCCTCTGTTGTTTATATTTATATAGAAAACAAAATTTATTTAAAAAATCCTTTATAAAAGATATAATAACGTTTTAGGAATGATTTTTTTATCACCAGTGTTTTCACCTGAAATAAGGATTACCACCTTAATTAAAACAAACGTGAAGGTTAAATTTTGACTAAGGTTAGAGCAAATGTGGTTTAATACTTACTAGGTATACATGAGTGAAGCCACTAAATATACGGGTAAAAACTCTTTAAATATAGTTAAAAGAATTTGAAGTTTTCATTGTTGTTATTAATATTCTAGGATGTTTTTTAAGTTTTAAGATATTGTGAACTTGACATGTGTGAGTGTGAATATTAGACAAGTCCACTAGATTTAAAAAATTATTGGAATTAAATCTTCTTCTTCTTCAAGTGCCATCTCCGCGGCGGAGGTCGGCAATCATCATAGCTATTCGGACTTTTGAGACGGCTGATTAGATATTCTAATTTTCTTGTTTTTATTGAATTTAAAATTTCCATTTCTTTGTTCATCCTTCCCAGAACCTCTTTGTTTGTGACGTGGTCTGTCCATGATATTTTCAGAATTTTTCTGTACACCCACAGCTCAAATGATTCCAGTTTTTTCATTGATGTCGCATTCAAGGTCCAAGATTCCATTCCATAAAATAAAGTCGAAAAAAACATAGCACCTCGCCAACCTAACTCTTAGTTCCAGTTTTAAATCCCTGGTACATAGAACTCTTCTCATTTTGTTGAAATTTGCTCTAGCCTTTTCTATTCTTATTTTTATTTCCTGATTGGAATTAAATAGAGGACCATTATTAAACATTATTTTTGCAAGCTGGTCCATTAATTGTACCAGGTGTTTTATTCAAGACTGAATCGCAAATTTGGACAAGTAATCAACCACAACCAAAAACATTTCGTGAAGCTTTTGTCATAAAATGTATACCTACCAATCTATTAACTGTATTTGTTGGGAACAAACTAGAATTTTCACCGCGAAAATCATTCTCAAAATATAAATTAAAGAAGTTTTTAACGTTTTCTATAAAAAAAATTTTGTTAACCAAAATAAAAACGATTATTATAATGAAAATAAATGTCAAGTAATGTTGAAAATTCCAAATATTTTGTAAGATTCCTCTCAACGCTGTTGGCCTTAACTTTGCGAGTACACAATGACCTAACCCACTAGTTAACATTGACATATTCTGGCTGCTGTTCTTTATTACGATACATTCATGACAGAGTTATTGTTTTGGGTTTTGTTGCTGCAGTGATTTATTACATTCTGGCGAGTGTATGTAACAAACGGTCGCTATCTTCAGACATTGAATAATAAAGGAATTTATATTAATAGACATTTTAACAAATTGCTGTCCTCAAAGTTGTTTAGTTTAGATAAGGAACCTATCATCGTGGACATTTTTCATTATGCTACACGCCTCTATCTTATAATATACAATGATAATAAAGTTTAATTAACTTTAAGAAATAATGTTACACTAAAACATAAAAATATAGCTATTCTATTTTTTTTTTAAAAAGTTACTAATATCTTCAAATTTATAATAAATTCAGAGAAAATGTTTGAAAGCCAATTAAAAATATAAAAAAAATTAATTAAAATCAACGAAATTAGTATTACCAGAACAGGTCATATAATAAAACGTCTGTATAAAGACCTATGAAAAATAAAAAAAAAAGCAGAAGAAATAATAAGGAAGCTGGCTGAATACGAAGCTGACTGAATACGAATACAAAGAAAAAAGAAGCAGAAGAAATAATAAGGAAGCTGACATGAAGAGAGATCATTAGAAGGCCAGTGGGACCTAATAAGTAGTAGAAACACATTAACTGTAGCAAAGATGATAGGAACTAAGGAATGGAAAAATGACCAATGGTTTGATGATAATTGTAAGGCGGTAATTGAAGAACGAAATGAAACACAGAATATATTTGATTAGACGAACTAGAGAAAGAAAAATGGTATCTGAAACCAAAACACGAAGCGCCGATAAACTGTGTAGACAAAAAAAACTACTGCAAGAATAGAAACGACGAAATATATAGCTTTGTAAAACTGCTAACCGAAAACTTTCACAGTGATGACGCAGAATACACAAAATATGAGCTATTGGGAGATGCAGAAAATGAAGAGAATGAGGTAACAAACTTGTTTTCCTTTTACTTTTCCTTGAAGAATTAATTGCAGCAACCCATATCTTTCGCTGTTTCGCTGGTTAACGGTATGTAAAGATGATCGACAAAAAGCAGGTGTTATAAAAATTAGATACACAAAATGGGCTAGAAATAAAACCAGGTAAGACAGAATGGTTAAGAACTGAACAGCAGCCAGTGAAAAGTTTATATTATCTTAATTATATTAAATATATATTAAAACAGCTTTTTGAGTCCTCTGAATGACCCATTATTGAAGGGTTTCAAATAGTAAATAGATGTTCCCATGGCGTTGGAAACATAGCCACTTTTCGTGTATTCCCAACGCGTCGTATATATTAGTAAATAAATATTGTTTTTAAACAATGAATGACAACAAATAATTTTCACTTAAAAATTAGTAATTATTATCAATAACAATTTTTCTATTTTTAGTTTTATGAAAAAAGTTCTGAACGATCTAAAACCTAGAAGGCAATCATCAGGTATTAAATGTGTTGTTATACTACATTCATTTTACATATTCCCAATAGCCAACAGGCGCACGTGAAAGCCCAACAGGGTCGTACTGAGGTGTATCATATGATTTTTAAAAATATTTACTTTTCAAACCATTAGTGTAAGAATTTCTTGAAATTGAATCATTAAATCACACTTAAACTAAAATCTAAAAAATAACACGACCAGTAAATAACTTAACAATAACTATAACATATAGCACACAATATATTAACTTAAAAACCAACACGCTACGATTTGAATTTAAACAGACTGACACGTTTGGATCTGTAACCTTAGAATCCGTCTGGCTTAAAGCAATACATTATATTTAATAGCCTCTTGACAAATGAGAGGGCGAATATCAACACGTACGTGTACAGATAGGAATTTACTAAACGAATATACTTTATATATGCGGTTTGTCAAAAAATAGGAATTGTAGTATTGTTACTCGAACATAAAATTCATATTTTTTGAAAAACCCAGTATACGACTTAAAAATTTAATAAAGTTTCTCATATGGTGCCGATTTAATTGGACCATAATAGACGTATCTATATATGTATATGTATATGTATATATATATATATATATGTATATATATATATATATATATATATATATATATATATATATATATATATATATATATAATATATATCGAATATATATATATATATATATATATATATATATATATATATTCGAATAAATTTCCACGGTCAGATGAATGAAAATTACTTAGTTCTCGGGAAAAACCGCGTTGAGAATTTATTACTCGACGTTTCGGCACCCATGTTGGAGCCATTATCAAGAGTGATACGGTTCGGTTCGAGTTCGGGGTCTCAATCTGCCTACTCCCCTCATTCGAGACGTACCAGTATCGTGTTCTGTATTGCAAGAACTGTCTCTCGGCACTGAGGTCTCAATCTGCCTACTCCTCAGTGTCGAGTGACAACCGGTCTTACCCTGTGTGGCTGCTTTTATACTCGCTGTATGCGCGGGAACGGTATGCGCTGACGTGGTCTGAACTAACGTGGCCTGAGCGGTGTGGGCGGGAGGTCGCTGAAGCAGGGGTCGCCATGTTGCCGGCAATCGTTTCGCGTCATCGCGCGTGTTCAAGCTGTTAGGCCGTTTTTCGATTTCGATAGCTTCACGAATGATTCCCGATTTTAAGGAGCGGATGGGAGCGATAGTTTTTGCTTTTTCGAAATCTATTTTGTGGCCTGTTTGAATATGATGTTGGGCTAGGGCTGAAGTAGTATCGGAATGTTTGACAGATATAGAATGTTCGTAAATACGGTTATGGATTCGTCGGTTTGTCTGTCCGATGTATGTACGTGGGCAACTGGAACAGGGTATCTCGTAGACACGGTCTTTATTAGGGATTTTGTCTTTTACGGATCTGACGAGATTGGACAACTTGGAGTGAGTAGTGAAGATGGTTTTGATATTTACAGGAAGAAGAGTTCTACTGATCTTGTCAGTGACACCTTTAATAAAAGGTAGAAAGATTTTGGGTTGATCCGGCGGCAAGGTTTCTTTTTTGGATGGAATGAGGTTTAGATGTTTTTGAATGCTCTTATTGATTTGGGTTTTGTGGTAGCCGTTTTGTAAGAGTGTTTGCCTTATTGAATTAATTTCGGATGACCTATGATTATTATCGCTAAGTCTTATGGAACGAGAAATGAGAGTGTTGACAACTGAATTGAGTTGGGCGGGTTGATCATGTGACTGGGCATTAAGATATCGGTTTGTATGAGTGGGTTTCCGGTACACGGAATAGAAAAACCAGAACGAAATAGAAGAACCGTATAACTCTTGATAATGGCTCCAAAATGGGTGCCGAAACGTCGAGTAATAAATTCTCAACGCGGTTCTTCCCGAGAACCAAGTAATTTATATATATATATATATATATATATATATATATATATATATATATATATATATATATTCTGTACCTATACATCTCTATCTGTTGAGTTGCTGAATGGATCTAGTTTTTTTAATATTTTTCCCTTGTTAGACGCTGCCATACATTTAGTGATCATAAAATAGTTTTTGATATATTTGCATAAACTTAAATATGTGTATACTTCACGTACTTACTTTTACTAACATGGAGTATGTAGACTACTTAATATTTGAAATTGTTACCTGAAACAAAGAATAAAATATTAATTGTTTGAAGAGAATTTACTACAAAAAATATTGTCAACATAAAAATACGGTAATTTATTTAAAATTTAAAACAAAATTTACAGTAATTAACTGTATACCATAGTAGAAAACTTACAATGAAGTAAAAAAGCTTCTTTTTGTAAAATAGTATAAAATTTTACTTCATTGTGTGTTTTTTGGTAATTTATTTATGAGTACTTCTTCTTCCGATGCCATATTAGGTCCCCCAAAGTTAGCGAATTGACGAATTATGAGTTTAGTTTATTACTACTAATTACAACAACAATACATATGTATTAATAGTAGGTAGCTATTGAAACTAGAAAAAATAATTCACAACTATCAACATTTTAAAAAATAATAATAAAAGCATTTCCAAAATTATATTTTAAATTAATAAAAATGATTTTGCAAGCTAATAAAATTAATTCTAAAATCGACTAATTCGCATTTTCATGTATCGAGCGAACCACTTAACTAGTTTTTATCCTTTGATTATGATGCATTAGTAGCAAATTCAGCAGATAGAGGACGCATCTAGTATACACCCAGCGGCAGGATATTAGTCGTGACAATATGAAATCAATGTTGTAAATTACTTTTTGATACGGGCGCATGTTAGCACTTAGGCTCCATTAGAGGGAAATTTAGTAATTAAGTGCTGTGCCGAATTAATCTGTGCAATCGTGTGCGCACTTTGCAGGAGGCAAAATTTGGAAGATTTATAGTGATGGCCGATTGCAAGCAGATTTAAATCAATCATTAGGTCGAGATTGCAAAATCGGGAAATTGACGAACATATTGCAGCTTTATTTTAGTTTAACAGCTTTAGGAAGGCCAAATTTAATTTTTCTATGACGGAAATTAGTCGTTTACTTAATTGCTATTGCTTTGCAAAAGTTGAATATTTTGATTAACGTAGGACTAAAACTAGTAAAAAGTATTTCTTTTTGGTGTGCTGCATTGATTACTCTTGGGGAATAAAGTTTCATTCATATTGTCGTGCAAATCGAAATTCTTCTATTATACTTGGAACAGAAGTTCTTCTTCTTGTAGGGCAATTTATTTAGCTTATCCCATAATAACTTCTGTATCGAAGTTAAATTTGAACTGTATGGGGGCGAATTCAAAGTTTGAATATAAAGTCAGTTTAGATTTAAGTAAGCAGTTTATGAATGATCAATTTTTATCGTGTAGTAAAATAAATATGTGGTATTCTATGTAACCAACATGTGACACAACAGAATCCTGGAGGACGTTTGCCATATTTTTATCCGCAGTCATTACTTAAATCACTTCCATGAGTTTGGTGGATTCATCCCAACTACTAGGTTTACAAAGATGTATCCAGTCATCTTCAAACTTATCTGTATCATTTAGGTTGCGATCTCCTCTTAGGTACATTCCCTACGTTTCGGTACATCTCGCTTTCATAATTGTATCCTAGACTTATCTCTAAACTGAATATTTTTACAGTGCCTGTTATTTCAGGTTACGTGTGTTGCGTCAAAAAGCAATCGACGTGTCTTACGATTTTGAAAAGGACGACGGACTTTGTATTTGGAGAAGACGAGGCATATAGGTCTTAACATAGCAGTTGTTATTTTCGTTTGACAATTTTTTTGAGTGATTGAATCATTGAATGTGAAATTTTCCGTAAATTTCTGACTCAGGAAATGGTTTCAAAAATGTTCTGTGGATTGTGCCCTACAAACGTGATGTAATCTCTTTTTGATTGTAACTTTTATAATACAGAGTTACCGTTTGTGTGGTTTCAATCTCGCTGCGATTTCTAATTGGTACACCTACTATTGATTTAAACAAGCAAATTCGAAAAACTATCGTTTACTTAATTTTGTGACTAATACATTAAATCACTGTAAGTCGTTACCCTTACAAATCAAGTGAAGTAGGCGAGGAAATGAAGCACTAAACCTACCAACTTTCCGCAGCAAGATAAATGAAATTTGTGAAATTTGTTGCATTCGATTCGGGAAGTGTCAGGAAAGTTTGTGAACAAAATTTATGGTAGTAAAAGGAAAATTGCATTTTGTGCATAAGAAAAATGCATTTTCAAAGTGCATAAAAAATAAACAATCTGCAACTAAGAAAATATCGACAGGAATGAGTTTAGTTTTATTATTCGGGGGGTTTTTAAGGTTGCTAAGCATAAATATGATAACAACGATGGTCCTTGAGCTACCTTCTGAAATTGGATGTTATTTTTATTCGAAATCAGTCAAAAATTATGACTTGGGGATTAAGTATGTTATGTACTATGTGATAATATTCTACTATGAACCTTTCTAGTTTCCATATAAACACTTTATCACAATTCAAGGATGGTATTTGATACACAACTCTTGAACTTTCACTAAGTGTTAAAGGATCCTTAGTTTTGGTGTATATATTTGAGATAGTCGTCACATTTTTGGTAGCAATTCTAAAATTAAGGACCTTGAACAATTTCAACAGCTTCGGTGACAAATAAGGAATGTATGATAGAGAACCATAAGTTGCTTCCTCTACCAAAATTTATTATCAAATTTTGTGTTATTGACTTGTTGATGTTTCTTATCTTAATTGATTGGTATGATTATAAATGAATATTTCTGGACACGTGATGCTGAAAATGAACTTAATCCTACTGGGTATGAATTTTCTATTAATATGCTTTTAAATTTTCTTAACCATCTATCGTTGTATGTTAGATGTGAATACTTGATCACTCTGTTTTTTAGTCCTAGGATTAAGTTCATTTTCATTCATACATGATGTACTGAATAATAATTAATCCATCTGTTACTGAAAATAGGTTTTCGATACCATTATGTTTTCAGAATATGCGCCATAGACCTGCATGCAGGGTGCAGGCTTTTTTTTTATTTTTTATTTAAATGAAACTTTTATTTAAATTTTTTCTTGCCAATCTATTAGAAATTAAAATATTTCTCAGTTAGTTTATTATTTATATATACTGCATTATAGTCTAACGAAAAAGCTATCTTAATATCAATCCTGAATATACATTAACAGCATAGTAGCTTATACAGACATTTATTGGAATATTTCAAGGACAGATTATTGAAAGAAGTTCAGAAAAGAGCAGAATAAAAAAGTATACTGCAGTGCAGTAGCAGCATCCATCCATACACCTTGAGTGCGTTGATTTCCGATAGTAAATTGTTGGTAAATCGGGTCGGGCAACTTTTAAAAAGTTTTTCAAATTTATTAGAAAGACGCCATCGTCGTTATAAGGCCTTACTTTTTCCTCAACGAAAGTTTCGCGAAACTTTCATGCTGGCGAAGAAGTTTATTCTATATGTCAGTGAATGCTCCAGTGATTGTTTCGAACGTACGAAGAAAACAACTTCTTTATACATTTAGAATTGCCGAAAACGTTCCCTTAACAACTGTTTTTTAAAATAACGACGATCGTGAAGAGAGATTTAAAAAGCTTCGTAACGAATGCACAAAGAGTATTGATATTGTCCGTGGAACAATTCCATTTCAAAATTTATGGAATAATTGAATAAGCAGATTTACTCCAATACTTTTAATAATTTAAGAAATACCAACAAACTTTAGGTGGGTAGTAAATAAGGACGTATATCTACAAGAAATAAAATTTTCCAGTTCTTGCATTTAGGTCTCCCAGGATAAGTATTTCTATAAGTATTATCTTTAGTTCCTGCATCTATATAATTATTAGGTAAGTACACACCCACTATAACAAGTTTGCTATTATTTTTCTCTCAAGATCTAATGGTATGCTTCAATTATTGAGTTAACCAAAGTTACGAAACGAAACACAGACATTAATGAGTTGATTAATGTCTGTGTTTCGTTTTACGTTTTGAATCTTGACAAAGGCAAGGGTTTCCTGCCGAAACGTTGATCGCAATGGAAATTAAAATCTAGTTCCACATGTAATATATTGAACCTAAACCCAAAAAATACTAAATTTATATTAAATATATATATATATATATATATATATATATATATATATATATATATATATATATATATATATATATATATATATATATATATGTATATATATATATATACTCCTGTGTAAAAGTGTATATAACCACCTACTATTTCATTTATTCTGCCATTTTTCCTTTGACATTAACATTCTTGTCTTGCTCACGGCATTTGGAAGGGAGCAGTCCAATGTTATGTGTCCAAGGTGTCCAATTTTTTAAATCTTCAAAAGGGTGTATCTCGCATCAATTATACTGTATCAATTATAATTAAAAAAAATTTGAAAGAATCATACTGAGTCACTTAGCTGAACAGAATTATTTCTTAGTGAGAAAGCCAAACCATCTTTGCCCACTGTCGTTGGCGAACGTTTTTTCGTCTCTTTATATGGTTGAAGTAAAAATAATTTTCTAACAGCATGAGATACAACCGTTTCGCCAATACAGTGACAGACATTATATTTAACTTATCACCGCTTCCGCCAACATAAGATGCAGCTTGTTTCCACAGTGTTAGGAGTTTATCACTAGTATGTAGGGTTGTCGACAAGTAGGTCTTAAATGCTGTGCTGTGTGCCTCAATTGTTCTGCCAATTCTACCATGACGCCAATTCGCAAACTTTCTTTATTTCGCAAACATTCACCTTCGATTCTGAATTTGACCCTAAACCGCGGCCCAGACCATCAAAAAAATGAAAAAACAATAGCTGCAAAACGACTTTTTAAATATATATGCTCAATATTATCTCGCCTGGAAATTGTCAGTGAATTATGCCTAACGAGGATAACACTTAAAAAAAGCGCCTCCAGACTCTACCTCATAGGTGTTTAGAAAAAAGGTCGACAAAAAACTAATAATACTTACTACGAAGCTTAATACTTCGTTTTTATCGTATTCTTATGAGCATTCAATAACCCGCAGAGAGGTAAAACACAGAGAAATTAATGAAATTAAACAGATTTTAAGAGAAAATTATTCATTAAAAACGCTCTTTAATATTGTTTTAATGTATTTCTATTATAAAATAGGCAGAAAAAAGTAATTTCCCAAGAAAATTTTCTGTAGTGTTGCTAGTTTACAAGATACAGCGCGAAAACCATTTGCACCCCTTATTCAAAGATGGCGAGTATTCAAGAACTCGATCAAGTTAGGAGCGCTGTAAAATCCAGAGAAAATAATGAAATTAGACAAATTTATAGTGAAACGGACTCTATGAAAAACTCTAAGATATTACTTAAATGTCATTTTATTATGAAATGACCAGAAAAAAAGTTACGACGCCCAAAAGAAAATTTGTTACAAAAGTTTTTAGTTGTTTTGAAAAGGACAATCGTGTTGAAATTGAACTTAAGCTTATACTTACCCTCTTAACACATAAAAAAAATTGCGTCCTCTCAATGTAATCTCAATGTAACTTTTCAATGGACTATTATGTTTGAAATACTATAAATAAGGATGATAATATTAAAAGTTTTGTATTGAAAAGTATCTAATAGTCATTACATCAAAAAATCTTATTAAAAAAATGTGTGAGTATACAATACTATATTTATGTAGAAAGAAGCCAGCAGCGCCCAAATAACGAAAAATAACTTCACACGTAAAACCATCATCCTGTTTAAAAATAATTTATGTGAGCTGACAGCGTGACAGCAAAAAGACGGCAGGTGTTGTTTTTCTCTAATAATGTCTTATTTACTTCAGTCGTAATCAATACTCTATTGAAACATTTAACAGCTTGAATAATAGTAAACGTTCAATCGCCTACTATTGATTTAATCACGCATAAGACAAAATAGGATAGATGTATTTTTAGGATATAATATATATTATATAAAAATCTCCACATTATTATAAGCCGATGTGGCGTTGATTATAGGGTATAAATAATAAATAAAGAGGAAAAGAACAAAAAATTTATTTTATTTTTTTCAGGACAAAAGGGCAACAGTCTTTCAAAATTATAAAGTTACAAAAAGGAAAATGAGTTACATAATGGAAAATACGTCAGGATAGCATGCAATTCGAATCCATTGTGGTACATATCGACATTTAAATTCATTGGTCAATCTATAACTTAAGGTCTTGTCAGTCTTGTTAGTCTTGTTTATTATATGTAAACACATCAAAATAATCTAGGGGACAAAAACAAAATGAGAGACTACAGAAGGATTTCAAATAATTTATTGCAAATATTTGTAATAAAAAGTTATAAATAAGTGCCCCGAATATAAAATAAAGATCTTTTTTTTAGAATTATCGCAATAGCTCTTAAGAAAATTAAAAGAAGACTCCATAAGTCAAAAAATGGTAACAAAAACTAAATGTAAAAGTTAGTACCTATAGTCTATGACCTCCACGGTTGTTGGTTACTGTCCTAGGTCTGTAAGGCAAACTCATGATCGGATGGTGAATGTGTTGCTGCGGTATTTTGTTCCACTCCATTGATATGCCCTTAAACAGTTGCTGTCTTGTATTGAACGCAATATTCTGTTGTAAAATGAGTCTGCCCAATATGTCCCATACATGTTTAATTGGGTTTAAATCTGGTGATTGTGCAGAGCATGGTAAAATTTCATTATCTTCGAGGAATGTTCGTAAGGCCCTGATAGTATCCGGACGCGTATTGTCGTGCATTAATTGAAATTGGGGACCAGCTTGTTGTGCAAAGGTGCAGTAGGTTCAAGAATAATATCGCGGTAGTATGTTGCATTTAGAAACTGTTCTAGATAAACGAAATTGGTTCTTCCACCAAGAGTGATGCCACCTTATTCCATTATACTTCGCCTTGCTGTCTATGAACCTCCTGCACGATGGCCAATCGTTCAGCATTGCCAAAATGTCTTCAAATGCTTGTCCATCTTGTTTATGGTACAAATTCAAATCGGGACTCATCTTTAAACAAAGTAGAGGTCCACTCACGTCTAATCCAATTTGCGTGCCCACTGAAGTCGATGAGAGCGATTTCCTCTGGATAACACAGGCACTCTCACAGGTCTTCGAGCATTTAACTCTACTTTATGCAGTCTATTTCTAATGGTTTGGCTACTTACAAACAACTGATGGGTCTCTTGCAGCCTCATTTTTAATTGTAATGCAGTTACAATGCGATCTTCCAAAGTCTACAACCTATTAAAACGGTCTTCAATCTGGTTGGTTATTCTTGTACGGTCTATATGACGTTCAGCAACATCACCAGTTTCTTGATACTTTAACCAAAAACAGTTAATGCAACTTCTATTCGTGTGGAGGACATCAGCAACGTCTCTTTGACTTCTGCCAGCTTGAAGCATCCCGATAGCACTCCACTGCGTTTCGTGATTTGGATGATGTCTCTCCATTATTGGCAATTGCAAAACACAAAAATCCACATAGATATCAAAATTATAATTCTACAAAACGTGGTGTTGATATAGTGGACAAACCAATGGCGAACTATAACTGCTCGTGATACCCGAAGGTGGCCTGTAGTAATATTTTATGCGGTAATAAAGATTGCTGGTATAAAAAGCCACATTATTTACACGGCTAATAATCTAAATGTTGAAATGTTGAGAAGAAATTTTATTCACAATCTATCATATCATATGCAAAGAATAAACTATAGAAAAGATACTGAACACTGAACAGATTATAATACTAAATAATTTATATTACTTTAAATAATTATAAAACCACAGAAATAATTGAGTAAATATTTCAATGCTAATTTCTTCACACCAGACGCCATTTTGGAACAAAAAAACGTTTTAGATGCTATTAAAATCTAAGGTTTTGTGTCTGAAAGAAAGATTCGTCTCGTCTTATTCCGAATACACGTCTTTAAACTGGATTGATGTGCCTTCGTTAAATCTTAATACGATCCAATAAATTGCTACGAGTCACTTGTTAAATAACAAACGCACTGACAAGAGAGAGACGAGATAAGAAACGTTGGAACAGTTGTTCGCGAAGTGAATAGTATAGCACAGGAAAAGCGGATCAAAAAATAATTTACCATTTCTAATATTTTACAAAAATATTTTTATTTATTATACAAACAAATTTAAAAAATAAACAGTTAAATAGAATGCAACTTTTTTTTCTATTTACTGATTTTTATATCTGTTTAGGTAGTAATTGTTTGGCGAAAGCGCCTGTTTTTTCCTGATATGTTCTTTAACCATTTTAAATCTTCTGTTCTGATAGGTGGAATTTGGTTTTGTGGCCGCTTCAGCTTATGTCGTTTTAGTAGTTCGTTTATTTCTCTACACATTCTGTTCATTTTTGTGAGGTTGATGCCATTTTTTACGAAGTTTTCGTTTTTCTAATATTTTTGTTCTTATTATTGTTGGACAATTATTATGGAACAGTTTTCGATCAAAGTTATGTTTTGTAGATTCCCATGCAGCTTAATGTATTTGTTTTGTTAATGTTTCTATTACTATTTCTATTTCTTTATTCTATTCTCTATTTTTAGGTGTATTTTTTCTTATAGAATTTCTTTGAAAATAGTTCAGTCTGTTGTTTTATTCATTAGTTTTGGAGGAGGAAATTTTTCTGATGGATTTGTCATTATTGCTGCAATGGTTGGAGAATGATCTGACGATAGGTCTTCGTTAGATACGATAGATTGTAAGTACAGGTGTCCTTTCTGTATTTCTTTATAGATAAAAAGTCAAATAGATCGAACAGTCTGTTTCGATCGGTTGACCAGTAATTTGGTTTGCTGGTTAAGAGATATTTTAGTTGTATATCTTCACGGGGGGATAATTTTGAGCCCAAGCTCTTCTGTTTTGAATTGAAGTCTCCACCCACTAACAAACTTGTCCAAATGATCTAAAAAGTGTTTCAAATTCATTCTGGTTAGGTTAATAATTTGGCGGACAATAAACTGCTGAAACGGATAGTGGACCAAAATTGTCTTCTGTGCAAATTAAAGCTATTGGTAGGAAGTCTTTTTTGTTTTTCGGTAGTTCGTGATGTTTTAGATTATTCCTAATTATTATTGCTGCTCCGCGTCTGGGATTTCTTTCTCCATCAGGATGTGCGGCGTTGTAGACCTTCTGTGAAGTGATTTCAAATTGTGCACTGGCGATTAAGTGCGTCTCAGATACAAATAGAATGTCAATTTTATTAGTGGCTTCTAATATTTCGATTTCTTGTCTACGGTTTAGAAGTCCATTTGCGTTCCATTCAACAATTATTATTAGTTGTAATGCCATCAATTTTTTTTAGTAATGAGTTCTCTTATTTGTTGTATTAGTCGTTTTAATAGATTTATTGTTTTTTGTTGGTTTTCTATTGTTTTCTGTAAATTCGAGATGATTGTGATAAAGTGAAATTGACTGGCTTGTTAATTTCCGTTTAATGTTGGTAATTTTTACAGCTCAAAATCAGATTATATAAGCCAATTTAAAACTTTAAGACAAACATTCAAGAAATAAATATAGTCACTAAATTCGAAGCTCATACTTATTTTCTAATTTCTTTACTTTTATTGTTTATTAATTTTTTAATTTTTTCTCCGTAGTAGAAATATCAGATGAACAAATATTTGTATTATTATTTTTGTAAGTTTATTTATAATTGCAAATTGTTAAAACATCTTTAACTACAGTAACCTATCTCTAATCGATCTACATAACTATGTATGTACCTTAAAATCTACATGAGTAATTATATACCTTTTTTTATATCTCTTTGATTAATTTTAAATGCTAACGAGAGAATAGCGTGCACTTTGTTGCAATGTGGCTACCGCCTTCACATATATATCTTGAAAAAATGTTTTCGTCACGATATTACTCGAATAAGAGCATATTAAAAATTGAGAGAACTTTGATTTTAGCCGATGGAGATTTTTTTCTGTTTGTCAAAATTGTCTTTATAAACTTGCGTGCATAGAAATCGGCCCACTGTAAACTTTTTACTTTAACTATATTTTTTTCAAGAAATATTCATCAGATCACAAAAACAAATATACTGTTTGAAATACAATTTAATATGCTTTAATAAGAGTATAAATTTATGAAAACCTATTTTGGCTTCCTATGTTTAACATAGTGAAATGAATTCATTAAGCAAATTAAGCTTTTTTATTATTAACATAAATAGGGTTATTGACAATTTAAAACTTAACACTTAATTTTTTAATAATGGGTATGACCTCCTCTTGCCCTAATAACATCTCTCATACGATTAGGCATAGATCTAATCAAGTTTGCTATTGTTGCTTGTGGGATGTTAAGCCACTCTTCTTCTGCTGCAAGAATAAGCTCTGGGATCGAGTCTGGGGTATGAAGTCTAGCTCGAATTCTTCGTTTTAGCTCATCCCATAAATGTTCGATCGGATTTAGGTCAGGACTGTTTACTGGCCAGTCTATAACCTGAAAACCGACTTCTGCAATGTAATCTTGCACGATTCTAGCAGTGTGTGCCCTTGCATTGTCATGCATAAAGATAAATTCGTCTCCAATGTAGTCGACGTAAGGTACCACATGAATTGCTAAAATCTCCTCGATATATCTGGCAGCCGTTAAACCTCTTCTTCCGTGAACACGGTCGTCCCTACGAATGAACTCAAGATTGGTTCGTGCTCCTATAGAAATTGCACCCCAGATCATGCAGGAACCACCCCCATAAGCACTCCGCTCTTCAAAGCAGCATTCTGCAAATCTCTCTCCTGGTCTCCGGTACACTTTCCTTCTTCGGTCGCTACCATAGAGGCATATTTTGGTCTCATCTGAGAACAGAACAGATCCCCATTGTTCCAACGTCCAATTCCGATGATCCTGTGCAAAACGCAGGCGTGCTTGCCGATGAGCTGGAGTAAGTTTTGGACCAATTGCAGGTGTTTAGGGGTCAGGTTATTTTCCCGCAGTCTTCGTCTCACTGTCCACTGACTAACAGCCACTCTTCGCATCTCACGGAGCTGTCGTTGCACCTGAACGGCATTAAGGTGACGATTTCTTAATATTGTTGACACAATAAAGCGGTCATCACGAGCGGTTGTAAATCGCCGTCTGCCTGTTCTAGGTCGCCTATGAAAGGATCCAGCCTCCTCATAACGTTGGCACACTCTTCGAACCGCTGCGCGTGTCATATCCAATTGTCTAGCAACAGCTCGCTGACTAAGTCCATTTTCGATTAGAGCAATAACTTGGGCGGCTTTTTGTGGTGTAGTATGCATTAAACTAACACACTTGAACACTGCTGAGATTATGAAAAACGAATAATATGCAAATTTCACTTGCAAAGGCAATACTTTTACAATTAGACAAATTTGTTATTTTCGTGACAATCACCACATAAACACGTTTCATTTGTTTACCGGTTACTACGCATGTAAACGATAAGCCTTCTTGATAAATTTATACTCATATTAAAGCATATTAAATTGTCTTTCAAACAATATATTTGTTTTTGTGATCTGATGAATATTTCTTGAAAAACATATAGTTAAAGTCAAAAGTTTACAGTGGGCCGATTTCTATGCACGCAAGTGTATATTTAGATTATTACATTATAAAGGGAAGAATTTGAGTTTTTTTATTGGACTCAAATAAAAAATAAAAATCAGTCATATAATTCATTGATCTAAGAAGTATTCATCGGTATAGTACCTACGATTTTCCGATTTTACTTAGTTGTTTGGGTTTACTTCCATTTTTCTTTGCAATTGTACAAAGAAACATATCAGGGTAGTTTCAGGAACAAAAACAGGCATAATTTTAAAAGAGTTAACGCAAAGAGGATGACAGAAAAATAAACAGTAAACATTAGTAATTCATAATTGTAAGAATGTGTTGACAAAATTAACAAACCAAACAGATTATCTTAATAAAAAAGGTCATAACTTGCTACCAGTGGAATATTCAATTTTATGAACAGTACTGAGACGTAGATGTACGCAACATTCACTCGGGAGCGGATATACGGTATGAAGGGGAAATTTCCTCTCCAAGTAGGTCCAAAATTAAAGAAAAGCTAATAGTTATGTCTTTTATGTAGTTTTGCTTTATCTTTTTTATGTCTTTTGGTTGGGGTTTCATTGTGTTTCCCTCCCAAGTTATAAGTTCCCCCCTAAGGCACATTTCTAGAACCACCACTGGATTCACTACAAGATAATTGTGGCGATTTTAACGCTAACATTTGCCTCAATAATATAACAGACTTAGAAATCAGAAATCATTGGACACAAGAAATCGAATAGGATATATGCTAATAAATCACTTAAACATAGAAAACTTATACTGTTGAACACGTTTTTTGAGAAATCCAAACAGCAAAGATGAACATGGAGAAGTCCTGTTGGCAGTGCCATAAATAAAATTTATTTTATAATCTCAAATAACAAAAAAAATCTGCACAGACGTCTCAGTACTAAATTATTTTAACACAGTGATCACAGGATGGTAAGGGCGTCTCTCAACTTTAATCTCAACAATGAAAGAAACAAATTCATTCACACAGACACGTTTCCCATTGTTAAGGAACTTAAACAACGAGCATAATATCAAAGATAAGTAAATAAGAAATTAGAAGCAACCGAAACCTTAGACACAATGAATTATGAAATTCATAAAATTACTACTTATATCCACATCGCAACCAGGAAAATTTGCGCCAAGTCAAAAAGAAGGAGAACTAAACAATCCAACCGGGACCATTGGAACTTATGGAGCAGTGAAAAAGAACTTCCAGAGATACAGCAGAATATCAGGAGTTAAACAAAATGGTTAGGAAAGACGCCCGAATGTATAATACTGAAATATTTAAAACAGTGCTAAACGAAAATACAAATATGAGTGTTTTAATATAAAAACTATCCCCAAGCAAACATAGGATTAAAAAATAAAAAGACAAATGATTTGGACACACTTATGACAAATAAAAGAATGAAAAAAAGTATTTTTAAAGTGTGTAAAATTTATTTCCTAGCTGAGCTTTTTAGGCTTACAAACACATACCAAGAGCTTTAGTCAAGTTTTAAAAAGCATTTTTCTTCATGTTGTTTGCCGCCTCCATCTCCAAGCAAATGGTTGGGTTCATACATCCCTGCCATAAACAAGTTTCTTAATACGTTTTTTGTGGAATCCAATGTTCTGTCTTTATGTGTTTTTTTAAAGAAGTAACTTAACAAGGAAGTAACTTAACCTTTATAAAGAAAAATTGTGGATTTTCCACCAAAATGGGATCTCTCTTAAGTAGTGGTGCTTTGTAAAACTTGACCCTAGTTCTAAGGATGACTTTGTAAGCCGAAAGAACTCAGCTAGGAAATAAATTTTACACGCGTCAAAAATACTTTTCTCTTCCATACTTTGATTAAACATAGGATTACCAAAGTGAAGGATCAGCGGACTAACACAATGAGTGATAGCAGAAATATTCCTAAACACATTCAGGACTTCTACATCCGACTCTACACTTTTACTAGACCTGACTCAAGAGTTGCAAATGCAGTCGTCTGCAATATGGGTTTTGAAGATATTCAAGAAATATCAATAAATTACAGAAAATAAAGTTCAGTATGTAGTTGTCAGCAACTGAATCCCAATTTACACCCTTGTACAAGTGATTCACTTTATTAATTAGAAGCTAGGTAAAAAGGAATATATTAGATATTATGCCTTCCTTCAAGATGCCGACACACCCAAAAGTATTTCCTTATTCAAAATAGGCATAAAATCCAAAACCTCCATTGATTCCTCCTATTTAATAAGGAAATTTGGAAACTTTGTGTAAATTAAATGGGCTATAGAATCTTCATATCCTTAACCAACGCATTCGTCTGAGTCAAATATAAGTCCGAAGAACATCAGAAGCCCCGTTAGCTTGAAAAATTCAATAACTATTTTAAGCAACAACGAAAATGAAGTGGAAAAACACGAAAATACTCACAGACAAGCAGGCCTTCAAAATTTGCAAATCTAAGAATTCTTCCCATTTCCATATTAATTTTATTTCTCAAGATGCTTTGGAGCCATTGGTAAATCTGAAGAGGGGAAAAAGACTGGTTCAGTTTGCACACTACCAAAACATGCCAATTGCAAATACGTTCTTAAAAAAAAATCGAACAGAAAATGAACTTGGGTACCACCAAATGGAATCACTAAGAACGAAATTGACTTCATTCTAAGCATCAAGATTGCTACAATAAAATATATCAGTGTAATAAATAAAGTTCCACTACCAAAGGACAATTGATGCAAAATTACATGACAAAATCTACAGCTCACAATTAATGGAAATCATCCTTGATAGTGCCAAAGGAATCGAATAACAAAATAAGCATAGTAAAATGTCTGATAAAACTAAAATAATTCTAACACAAAGAAGAGGATTGAAAGTAAGTAGCAACATACAGAGAATACAATACATAGATCTTTGTAACACAATAAGAAAAAGTATTAAGGAAGACATAAGATAATACAATGAAAGCCTGGTAGAAAATACAATCGAAAACAGGAAAAACTATAAAAAAATAAGAAAAGCATTAATCATTGGAAAGCAGCAAACCATTGCTCTAACAAACGAAAACACCAGAATTACAGACAGAAATGAAATAATCGAACTTGTGAAAAAATTCTACAGCGAACTATACAAAACCCCTGACACACTTAAAGAAATAATCAGTAACCAAGGAGATGTACCGGAAGGCCTTCCTATAAAAGTAGAATCGACAATTACAAAAATGAAAACCGGTAAAGCAGCAGGAATAGATGTTATAACAGTGAAACTGCTTTAATACGCTGGCAATAAAACCTAGAAAATCTTAGCAGGCATATTTACGAACTGCCTGAGATCGAGATGTATACCAGACTACTGGAATACAGCAAAAATAATTCGCATTCATAACAAAGTTAGCAATGAGGATATCAAAAACTACAGACCTATAAGTCTACTACCACTCATATACTAGATATTGACAAAGATCATCAACAACAGATTAACAAACGCATTAGATGCTGCACAGCCGAGAAAGCAAGCTGGCTTCAGAAGTGGATTAGGTAGCATGGATCATATTCATACGCTTCGAGAACTAATGAGTAGAGCTAAAGAATATGAAATAAAGATAGCATAACCCTAATAAAATAGCCTGATTTCGAGAATGCTTTCGATTCTATATATCCCAAGAAGTAATAGAAATTTTGACCAACCAAGGCATTGACAAACCGTTCATAGATACTTTAGCAAATATATACAGACAAGTAAAGCTAAGGTAAAAATTTATGAAAACACTCCAAAATTTCCCACCACCAAACGCATTCGACAAGGAGACGCAATATCACCAAAGCTCTTCACTGCAATTCTAGAAAATATATTCAGCAAAATGAACTGGCAGAATAAAGGAATATCCATTGATGGAGAATATCTCAGCCAACTAAGATTTGCATATGACATCGTCTGATTGCTCATAATCCTACAAAACTACACGAACTTATAAGCGGCCTAAATGCAGCTAGCAATAAAGTTGGCCAAAAAATAAACTTGACAAAAATAAAAACCATGTACAACGAGTTGGTAAATATCCAAGATGTAATAATAAACAACACTGCACTTGAGACAGTAGACAAGTATGTAGACCTGGAACAATTAATACATAAATCTGGCTCATATTTCCAAAAATTAACAGAAGAATAAAACTGGCTTGGGCATCTTTTTTATATAAATGCAGTTATATTCAAATCGAAGATGCCAATCCACCTGAAGAAAAAAGCATTCGGTCAGTGTACACTACCAATCATGACATACGGCTGCGAAACTTGGACATTAAAGAAAGAGATAACGAAACTCAAAGTCACTCAAAGTTCAATGGATCGGTGCATACTAGGTATAACAAAGAGAGATCGAAAAAGAATAGAATTGATCAGACCAAGATTACTGATTTAATCCATAAAATTAAATCTTTAAAATGGCAATGGGCGGAACTTTTAGCGATAAGAAGGTGATCCACTAGAATTACACTGTGATATCCAAAAGGTGTTCAGAGACCAAGAAGGCTTCCAGAGACCAAGAAGGCTTCCAAGTTTAAGATGGGACTATGACATAAGGAAACAAGCCGGTACAACATAGCACAGAGAAGACAATGTTAGGCAATAGTGGACAGAAATGAAAGGAAAGAGATGGATTGGTCGAAAGAAACTTTCATGGCTGCGTAATATTAGACAATGGGGTGGTTCCACAGTAGAAGAATTATTTCGCGCAGCAGCCGACAAAGAAAGGTTTCAGGAAATTGTAAACATGATGACGGCCAACGTCTGAATACGGACACGGCACCCAAAGAAGAAGAAGGACAGAAATGAAAAATGGCTATGTAAGGGAGGTTGCACCATAATCGGTAGAATATGTTGAGAATGATGATGATGATGATATTTGTGTATCACATGCAGCAACTCCAACTTACTAGTTCGTAAGGTTTTATTATGCCATTTGCAATTTATTTAAATTTTGTAGTGGATTGTTTAATTTATTATCTTTTATTTTGTGATATTGATGATTTATGTAATGTCAGTAAATTTTAGTTGTTATTGTTCTTGTCGTGACTGTTTGTAAGCTTTGTCCATAGAATTGTACAATTGTCAATGACAATAAAGAACATTTCTATTCTAGTATAAAAGAAAAAATTACTGCAAAAATCTTTTTAAATAATTGTTGGTAGAAAGGCAGAATTTCGGATGTCAAAATAGCATTCGGGAAAATATAGTCTATACTTGGAAACAACAATATCCCTATAAATATGAATGGAAACGTTTACGATGCCTTTATATTACCAGTAGCAAACTAAAACTACGATGACTGTAACAGAAAAGTAAGCAGTAAAAGTATGCAAGTTAATGTAGAGTTATGCACATAGCAATGGAATGGACAACACTCGGTATTAGTCTTAGAGACAGAAAAACAAATGAAGAAATCCGTCAAAGATCCATTAGTTGCAGATGTGTTAGAACGTATTGCAGAACTAAAATGTCAATGGGTAGGAAATGTAGCTTGGCAAGATCAAACCAGATGTACAACTAAACTGGCATACTGGCGACGAAGATAGACAAAATTTTGATTCAGAAGACCTCAAAAAACGTAATATCAAAAAGTATGCAGCAAATAGGTGGTTTAAAAAGAGGCCTATGTTTAGGATTGGACAAAATGTTGCCGAAGAAGAAGATTGAGACCAGATTCTGTTTCTAAGAAGAAAGTAGTCAAAGATAAACCAAAATAGAAAAACACTGAAAGATGAAAGCAGAAAATTGGACTATTTATTCTATTTTAATTTTGATAAGCTAAACTAAAAGAAAAATCTGGTTTACTTACATAGGAAATTATATATTTTAAGCTCTATTCTTTAGACAATATAAAGCTATATACAAAATTCTATACGTCATTATCAAAGCTAAGTATTTTTATATAACTTTATAATTTGTATTGAAAAGTTCGAAAATAATCATTTTAATATTCTATTTACCTGTCAAAACAGAAAGAATAAAAATAAACAAGATAAAAATTGTAGGTATGTTTTCTGATAAAGATAAATTCTGAAAAAAAGGGACCCTCTACCCTCTTAAAAATACAGTAAGGTAAATAATTCTTAAATACACAATTTAAAGATACAACATTATTCAATAATAATATTATCGCTTGACACTCAAGGGAATTAGAACGTGACCTTTTTGCGTGCCGTTTGCTATTCAACCAGAGGCGTACATTTGAAATCGTAGGTCAGGGTTGCTTCCTTGAGTTCAACGACTACTTAAAAACATATGGTTATTTGCAAGGAGGGTTTATATTCTATGCTAATGGATACTTATCAGCCTTCTACTGTTTGTAATAATAATGGGTTTATTTAAAAGATAATAATCTATGCAGTAATACTTCAGCATTTTTAATATCTCTGAAAAAGAATCACATAAATTGTAGTAAATAAAAAATTACTTGGATAAAATAATTATATTTTTATTTAAAAATTATATTTTGACAATGACTATTAATTTGTAATCCATACTATGAAGTTTATTTTACAAGTTATGGGTTATCCCAGAAGTAAGTAAAAATACAATTCTATAATATTATAAAATTTTATTATCATACCATATACATACGTACAAGGTTTACCTATAGTATATCAGAAAAATGAAAGAGGATAGGACATAACTACCTACAACATTACAACAACCAATACAATAAAAAAAATTATTCAAAACCAAACAATGATCAAAAAGGGTCAAAAACTATAATTATAAAATACCTTGTAAATGTAACAAATTTTATGGGGGGTGAAACTTTAGGGTGACAGTTTAGTATCTAAATGAGCATCTTCAATAAAAAAAGAATATTTGATAGATCTTACATATCGACTGGTCCAACGAAGACTGTAGTAACTCAAATTTTCCACTTTTTGAGTTACGAGCGCAAAACAATAAAACATAATGATATCTTCCCCAAGAAAGAATTGTATCTCAGTAAACGTAGTTATGCAACCAATATTACGTGTAAGAGTTTTATAGTATCTCCGATTTATGAAAAACAACCGTAGAAAATCATCGTATCTTGAGTTACAATAGTCTTCGTTGTTATCTGAGGCGATAGCATAGGTATCGTAACATGAGTTACTACGGTATTCTGCGTTAGTTTAAGGTTATGTTCAAAAGTTTAGTTTTGTTATAATTGCCATAATGTGTTCCAGAAGTGAGTTAATATTGGAATTAGCTGAGAAAGCGTATAAAAACACTGAAACGGATATTTCTTATCGTTCTTTTGAAGGTAAATTTATAATAAACTTTATTTAAAATAATAACAGCAAAGTAAAAACCTACTTATTTTTTAAGGTAAACATATTGCTGAAAGTATTGTAGAAGAAAGCAAGTAAAAAAAGGAGAAAGAGGATCCTGGTGACCACGAGACTGATATTAATCCTGAATGTTCTACAGGTTGGTTTAAATTCCGCATGAAAAAATATTACGTAGGCATTTACCTCATTTTTGTTTAATTTTAGTAAGCTTAGAAGAGAATGAAGCCAATAGGAATGAAAATGAAATAATTAAGAAGGAAAGCGATGAGGAACCATTTCATGCAGACTCTGATACTGACCCAGATTACATTCCGACAGAAGACAAAAACATCCCTGAAGTAATAATTGAACCTAATAAGAATATAACTGAAGCAACCACAAATAGAAAGAGAAGAAGCAGAGGCAATATAGAGAGAGTAAGTAGGAAAAGAATTAGAGACGTTAGTAAGTGGGCGGATGAAAAATCTAAAACAAGTCTAAACCTGGGACTTGAACATGAAAATCGAAAAGGTATTCAAATTAAAGGAAGACAGATGGGTGCACCATGCGCAAACACATGTAGACTAAAATGTGCTACCAAAATAGCTAAAGAAGATAGAGACCTTTTTTTCAATGAATTTTGGAAGTTAAAAGATCATACGAGAAAGTGGGATTTTATTGCTCGTCATGTGAGACAGGTTGCCAAAAAACAAGTAACTATTACTGCAGAACAACGGTATCGAAGAAATTACTCTCGAGAATATTACTTCTACATTCGCAAAGAAAAACAACGTGTTTGCAAAACTATGTTTTTGGAAACCCTTAACGTTTCAGAAACTTGGATCACTACAACATTAAGGAAACTGAAAGATGGTGGATCATTAGAGGAAGATAAACGTGGAAAGCACACTAACAGACCACATAAACTATCACCAGAACTTATAGACAACGTAAAAAATCACATAAATCAGTTTCCTGTAGTACCTTCCCATTATACCCGTAAGAATACGATGAAGATGTACCATGAATAAGTGCTAACTATCCAGAAAATGTACCGATTGTACAACGAGCATTGCGAAAAAAATAACATCACTACAGCTGCCACGTCACGCCAGTATAGAGATATTTTCAATGAACAGTTCAATATTGGGTTCTTTAAACCAAAAAAGGACCAGTGTACTGTTTATTTTGTTTTTAATATGGCTAGTGATGCTGAAAAAGCAAAATTGCTCGAACAATATGAGTCCCATGTGAAAAACAAAGAAGTTATCAGAAACTTAAAAGACATAGACAAACAGCTTGCACTAGATGATAAGAGCTTGTGTGTGGCTTGCTTTAACCTTCAAAAGGTTTTAGCTACCCCTTTGTCTAACGTAAGTGATTTTTACTACAAAAGCAAATACTCTACATATAACTTTACAGTTTATGATGTTGGAAATAATCAGGGTTACTGCTATGTATGGCACGAGTAGGTGGCTAAAAGAGGTCCTAATGAAATTGCCAGTTGCCTCTGGAAATTTTTAGATCTCAAGGCACAACAAAGTGTTAAAACGATAATATTCTACTCAGACAACTGTGGGGGACAAAATAGGAATCGTTTTGTGTTTTCGATGTTTGCTTTTGCTGCTGCTCATTTTCATATTGATATTGTTCACAGATATCTGGAAAAAGGCCACACTCAGAACGAGGGTATGCATGCTGTTATCGAAAATGCAAAGAAAAGGCAATCGGTTGTATATGTGCCAGAACAGTGGGTTACATTAATTAGAATGGCTAAAACTACAGGAAGAGTTTATGATGTTACGGAAATGTCCCAAGATAATTTTTTTAATTTTAAAAAACTGACTGATACCGAGAATTGGAAACTTGACAACGAAAAGAAATCAATAAAAGTTAGCAAAATACGAGAAATAAAATTTTCGCATGAACACCAAAATTCTATAATGTTTAAATACGAATTCGATGATGGTTTTAGAGGTTGTGACATAAAATAAATCGAAAATGCAGAGGACGGCCTTCCACTACTATCAAATTTCCACCGAAACTGTATGATGCACCATTACCAATTGAAGAAAAAAAGCTAAAAGGATTACTGTGGCTGTGTAATACCGGCAATATACCCACAATGTACCATGGATTTTATAAAAATCTTAATTCAAAGAGTTATGTACCTCCTAAAGTCGAGCTCGAAGTTGATTCAGTTGAGAGCGAAGAAGAGTCGGATGAGGAAAATTGAATTAAAATATAAAACTGCAAATTATATCAGTAGCTTCTTCAAAATGTAGCATTTTATATAAATAAAGTTAAGAAACAAATAATTCTGGTATTTATTACTTTTCATTTCTGATTTTCATTACATTTCTGTCTTAAATCTGTTTTACCCTTGTAAGATCATTATTAAAAGTATCACTTAATGCTATAAAAATATCCATTTAATAGATTAATGAATTTTGGTAACAGTGTAAATACATTTTTATAATTATCTCAATTACATAAAAAATGAGTTACTACAGTCTTCGTTGGACCAGTCGATATGCAAATATGATTGTGACAATAAATATAAAATTGATCAATAGGTTTCGAAATAACGAGAAAAATTAAGAAATCAACTTCCATCTTACTAAATCAAGCAAACTCGCGTAGCAAACTCATCAGTAGAATACAGCAAGATCTGGTAACCGATAATGAAAGAAGTTGTCAGTAAGGCTATACCAGTATTAATAAGGTAATATAATGTCTTCTTCATCCTCTTTATAAGCAATTCTGACTTATCTCTTACTATTTTGACGACACAGGTATCCTCCATTCTGCTTATGTGGTTATTCTACTCTTTTTTTCTATTTTGTGAACATTCATTTATACGTACGTTATATTTTCTTCTAATGTCTTCACTTCTCTTTCTATCACTGATCTCTCAGCGTGTTTCCTGTAATTCTTCTCAGTACTCTCTCTGCCGTTTCCAGTAGCCTTTGTGTTGTGGCTGTCTTGTTTCTGAGGCATCTTATATACTAAAACGCTAAGCCCTTTTCTTGTCCACCACTTTACTCAAAAACCATATTAGATAATTAAAATATTTTTTTCGGAATATTATTAGTATTACGTATGAGAATGTCAAGATATACTTTTGGTACAAAAAATCACTTCCGGTTTTGAGATGACCGGAAGTTAAAATTTACTTTAAGTTTTAGACCCCACAATGTATATATGGATCGAAAGGTCTCGTCGAGACGAATCTAAATATGTACTTCCGGTTGCGATCCGACACCGGAAGTGACCCGAAACGCGCATAAAACGTCAAGATAGAGCAAATCTGACACCGGATACGTGATCAGCATGCAAAATTAACTGCTAAATGATAACATTGTAACAAAAAACATTGTTTTCGACGAAATATTTCGTGATATTTAATTCACTTTTTACTTGCATTATTATTGATGAATGTTATGTATATTCTTGCTTATATTGTTTGTATTGATCTCTTAATTTTTCTCGCAAAATAAAAATTTCATTTAAAAAACTCGATGTCGAGTTGGTCCGCTAGTATGTCATTATTGGTATTAAACTGGCTTTATAAATTCTTGAATTCATAGGCGTCACTATTTAGGCGTCCTGTCAGCATTTTTATTTCTTTGTTTCCCATTCTGTATACTCTTCCTTTGTTAACGCTTTTAATGATTTCATCCATGATCAAATTGAAGAGCATGGGGCTCAATAAATCCCATATATTATTCTGAAGCTATTTTCTTCTGGCATTTTAAATTAATTACTATTTTAAAGGGAATAAGCCATCATGGGAAACGAAACTGCAGACCAAAACAATGAAATAAAAAGACGTATCGAAATTGCCAGGGCCACCTTCATAAATATGAGAAAATTCTTCTGCAACAGAGATATAAGCACCCCTCTCCGATTAAGAATGCTAAGGGGCTACGTATTTAACACACTATTATACGGTATAGAGGCCTGGACTCTCAAGCAGAACAACATAAAAAATATTGAAAGTTTCGAGATGTGGTGCTACCGTCGAATGCTGAAGATAAGTTGGATTGAAAAAGTCACAAACTTTGAAGTAATGTGAACGATAGGAAAAGACCCAGAAATTTTGTCATCGATCAAACGAAAAAAACTCGAATATTTGGGTCACCTGATGAGAGGACATAAATACGTATTACTTCAAAATATAATGCACGGAAAAATAGAAGAAAAACAGAATCCAGGCCGTAGAAGAATGTCATGGTTGCGAAATTTGAGAGAGTGGCTTGGCTGTACCACTAATGAACTCTTTAGGTCAGCTGTAAACAAGGTCAGGATAGCCTTAATGATTTGCATCTGTACACGATCTTTCAGTAGGAAAATCCTGTTGTTCATCTGCTAAACTTATCCTCTGATTTATTAGCATTTGTAATATTTTAGTTGCAAGTTTTAGAGTAATATTTAACAAGTTTATACCTCTGTAGTTTTCTGGCTGTTTTTTGTCTTCTTTTTTGAATAGTAGTTCGCTCGTTGCCTATTCTTCCGGTATTTAATTGTGTTTTATAACTTTAATAATTGACGTTGTTAATTGTATTGTCAGTGCTGCTCCACAATATTTAAGTAATTCGTTTCTTATCCCGTCTTTACCTGCTGCTTTTCTGTTCTTTAGGTATAGTATTTTTCAAACTTCCTGTACATTTATATTCTTCTTCTTTAAGTTCTTCATTTGTAATAGTTTCTGGTGTTTTCGGTTCTAGCGTCGTTTGTTCTTCTTCTGCATAAAGTTTTTTCAGATGTATTTTCCACGTATCCTTTTTATGTGTTTTGGTTCTATTAGTTCCTTTACCTCCGTTCTTTTACATCTTATGAAGTGCCATATTTTCTATTGCAGACCGTGAAAATCATGTTCCATTTCTTTCGAAACTCGTTCCCAGTGATCATTTTTTTATTTTTCTTACTAATATATTGCCAGAGGCACATAATATATAATTAACAGAATTTATAGAACATAACTAGTCCATTTAAATGTTTTTTATGCCTTAGCGTGTATTTGTTAAACGACGTTTTATTAGTAAATTCTTTTTCACCTTTTTGTATTCCAAGTACTGCTACATTGATGCGTTTTTATCTCTACAGAATAATCCCATCGGCTATTTACATTAGTACTCAGATATTTATAGCGCTCTACTGTTTCAGTTTGCTGATTGTTTACCTTTAGCTGAGTATCTAATATTGGGGTTTTACGAATAATCATGTATTTAGTATTTTTATATTTAAGTTCAGACTGTATGGTAGGCTCACTTCTTTTGTACGAGATAATATTAAAGTCCTTTTATTATATTTTGTCTGCAAACTTGACTGTGTCGTCCACATATCAACTTGCCATCGATTCTGCCTGCCAACTTCTAGAAGTTTTAGGTTGTTGACTTCTGCCAGTTCGTTCGCCATTAGAACCTACTCTTTATCCATCAGTATTTACACTTTTTTGTTTCCATTGAAGATATAAAGAGCTTTGGTGACATCATGTCATCCTACTCGACTGCGATTAACATTTATATTTTTTTTGTTTAATAATTTATCTAATAAGTAATAACCGGAAACACCAGAAATTACCACAAATGAAGAACTTAATATAATTGTACAGGAAGTTCGAAAAATACTTGAAAACCTGAAGAACAGAAAAGCAGCAGGTAAAGACGGGATAATAAACGAATTACCAAAATATTGTGGAGCAGCAATGACAGAACAATTAACAACGTCAATTATTAAAATTATAAAACACAATAAAATACCGGAAGAATAGACAACGAGCGAACTAATTCTACCATTCAAAAAAGGAGATAACAACAGCCAGAAAACTACAGAGGTAGAAACTTGTTAAATACTACTCTAAAACTTACAACTAAAATTTTACAAGTGCTAGTAAATCAGAGGATAAGTTTAGCAGATGAACAATAGGGTTTTCGTAGTGGAAGATCGTGTACAGATGCAATATTCGTTTTAAAGCATAATCTGTGTCTGATTGACCTAAAGAAAGCGTTTGACAGAGTAAGACTTAAATATGTATTCAAACCGAGAAGTTCCCGTAAACATTATAAAAACTATCGAAAACATTACCAAAAAAACAAAATGGAAGTCAGAGTAGATGGACAACTAACAGAACCTATAGAAATAAGCAGCAAAATTCAAGGGGATTCATTAAGCCCCATGCTTTTTAATTTGATAATGGATGAAATCATCAAAAGTGTTAACAAAGGAAGAGGACACAGAATGGGAAACAAAGAAATAAAAAATACTTTGTTACGCAGACGGCGCAATATTGTTAACCCAAGATGAAGATAGTCTGCAAAGACTGGTCCACAGATTTAACATAAGAGCAAAAGAATTTAATATGACAATCTCATCTCAGAAAACTAAAACAATAGTAGTCAGCAAAGAACCAACCAGATGTAAAATAGAAATTGATGGCATCAGTATTGAACAAATAATGGAAATAAAATACCTGGGAATTATACTATCTAGCTATGGTTAGGTACTTCGGCCCATAAGTAAACAAAAAAATTACTTAGCATAATTAAAGAGACAAAAATACAATACTTGGGTCATATGTTGAGAAGTGAAAGATATGAATTACTCCAAGTTATATTGGAAGGTAAATTTCAGGGCAAAAGATCAGTTGGAAGACGCCTGAACTCGTGAATGAAAAATCTGAGGAGATGGTTTGACCGCTCATCCACAGAAATCTTTCATGCAGCAGCTTCCAAAGCTATAATTGCCATTTGGATCGCCAACCTTCGAAAGGAGACAGCGCAATAGGAAGAAGAAGTTATGGAGATTTGGACAAAGAAGTGAGAGATAAAGCAAATAGACTGGTAGGATGCCTTAATAACACTATATGGCGAAACAGACATATTAACACTGAGATGAAGTCAAGAATTTATAAAGCCAGTGTAAGAGCAATAATGACATATGCCTCAGGAATTACAGGAAATACGCTGAAAGATCGAAAGAGAAGTACATTAGAAGAAAATATACAGTGTATATTTTCTTATAATGTACTTATAATAAAAAATCTTATAATAAAAATATAAGTAACGTAAAGTGTATAAATAAATGGACACAAAATAGGAAAAAAGAATGGAATAACCACACAAGCAGAATGCAGGAGACCCGTGACGTCAAAATAGCAAGAGATAAGTCACCAATCGGCAGAAGAAGTATCAGACGACCGTCAACATTAATCCGTCAATGAACAAGCAGAATTGCTTACAAAGAGAAAGAAGAAGAAGAAGAACTTATAAGTGTACAGAGAAATACAATTTTATAAACAAAATAATTGCACCAAACTAATATAATACTTGTAGGTGCAAAATTGCAAATGAATATATTCACAGAAACAAAGATAAAAATAAAACAAATTTAGCAGACAATATAACAACACAAAGAGAATCTTCTTGTGGTGTTTATCGTTCAGGATAAGGGCGATCATCATGGCAATTTTGGCTTTATCTACAGCTGCTCGACACAGGTCTGCGGTCGACATATTGAACCAAGTTCTCAGGTTATGGAGCCAGGATATACGTCATCTTCCCGGGATTTTCTTAACAACCGTGATATTTACTCCAGTCGTCAGAGACGAAAATACCACTCAACTTCTAAAAATAATACGAAAAAGCTGAATTTTGCCAAGAATATTAATTTTGGAACCCAATAAAGATGCAAAAAAGTTTACCACGTTTACTTCCTAGCTTCCCCCTTAATCCCCCCTTGTAGGGGATAAAAACGCAAAAAAATCGATTTACCAAGAATTTGTACGCCGTAGAAAAAAATGAAGCGACCGTCGATTTTGAGTGTCAGTTACGTGCGCAAAATCAATGTTCAATAAAATTTGTATCAGCTTAACGGTAAAAATTCGATATCTGTTGATCCAAGCGTCCTATTGACAAAAATTAAGATGCGTTTTAAAGGTAAAGAGTTTATCTTTTGTATGCAATTTTTACATTTTGCCGTAAGTAAATTTAGATTTTATAAAGGTGTTAAATAAATAAACGTGACGCGATTTTTGCCAATTTTTTAAGATTTTCATGAGATCAATACAATCTTTCCCTTTTATTGACTGATCAGTATAAAGTTTTGATAACTAGAGCCTAACCTTCAAAACCTATAGCAAGCAATTTTAGTTTTAAGTTTTGGCAACAAATGTGACGCATTTGAATTATGCTTAAAAAGCGCTGGATTTACTTTCACATAACAAACAATATAAAACTTTTAAAACTTTTTTTTTCAATAAGACTAGTACGTTTTTCAAAAGAACTAAACTTTTGTTATAAACTACACCCTACACTGTCTTCTTGGAGGCATTTCCCGTAACGTGCAATCGTTTATTCGAGGCAAAATACAAAGACTTCATAGGAAAGCTACGCACTTTACGTTTAAAATGCATCTTGATGTTTATCACTAGATGATAGGTCACTTGAATCAAAAGATATCGAATTTTTACCGTCGAGCTGATACAAATTTTATTGAACATTGATTTCGTGCACGTACTGACATTCAAAATCGACGGTCGCTTCAAGCGTTTTTTATTCGAGAACTGTTCATTCTACACAAAAAGTGGTAATAAACATTTTTGTTTAAAATTATCTCAGCTATATTTTTTGTTTAAAACGTTTTTTTCTACGACGTTAAGGTTTTAGGGGGAAGTCCGGGGGTAAAAGTGGTAAACCTCTTTGTATCTTTTTTGTGGTCCCAAAATAATATTCTCGGCAAAATTAAGCTTGTTCGTATGATTTTTATGGGTCAACTCTCTGACGACTGGACTAATTCCTTTGTTAGGAAGTGATAAAGAAAAGCTGAGATCATGCATAGAAACGTGCATAGTAAATATTTAACTATCCAAAAATAAATTATCTGCAGCACGGCAGAGACCATGTCAATTAAAATACAAAAAAATAACATCGAAAATCGAAAAAGGCTCGAAGTGTGTAAAAATAGCTACAGTATTGAAAACTGTACAATTTAAATAATAATTTTTCCATTCCATTCCACAGATCCTTTCCAAAAATTACAAACTAACCGTCCATTATCGAAGCTACAAGATCATATTTATAGTAACATATACTTTGTTCTAGGACATAATAACTGTCCCAGAACCTGACAGACAGAAAGAAAAAGATATATATATATATATATATAGAGAGAGAGAGAGAGAGAGAGAGAGAGATACAGATTTCGACTCATTGAAAATTATAAATAGTGTGACCATAAAGAAAACAGTCAAGCAATAAATCTGAAATCATATAAAACATTAAATAGTATTGTCGTGACAGTTAAACATTTTTTACGAAGTTTCCAGTATAAATTTTATATTAAAAACGTTTCATGTGTATATGATCACATAATAATTTCCTGCCTAACTTTCTTCGAGGACGCCCTTGACGTCCTGCCTTTTCCGGCTACTTGCCTTTCTCCAACTTTCTACCTTGAATTATTTATTTAGTCTCAAAACATCAATATATAGGACAGCATTTTCTACTAAAACATTTATTTAACTGGAGTAATATACGATTATTTCGATAAAAAAATACACTTTCCCAGAAGCATTATTGCCGTGTGGGACATTCTTTCAGTGGGTTCGATAACGTTATCGATAATAAAAACAGAACTGACAATGCAAAACACAAAAGGTGTTATTATAAATTATTCTGGACAGAGGTATTTTTTCGTATTTTTTGTTTTCGTTTTTTTTTCATACATTATACTGTTATCACTGCAACTTATTCACGTCGTTGTGTTTGTACTAAATTTTTATATATTTACTCTATTATTTTTAATAAAGTTTGTTTATTTTCATTTCTATTTACTTTTGTTTATAAGGTTTAACAAACTAAGTCAGTTTGTTTGTAGTTTTATTACTGGAAAGGTAAAAGTAAAATGTCTGCCGATTATAATGCAGTCTCTCTTACATAGTCGTTTTTCATTTCTGCTCACGATTGTCTAATATTCGCTTTTCTGCGCCATGTTGTACCTACTTGTTTGCTTATGCCATAGTACTAGCGGACCATCTATTGTCAATTATTTTCGCTAACTGTCCCACCTCCATTTTAAATATATTATTCTGTGGATTACATCAGTGATCTCAGTTTTCTGTCCAGATTTTGCAGCCGTATTGAGGTGTACTCAAAGGATGAAAGCACTTAATATTAGGAACAGGTATAATATAAGTAAACCAGCGAAAACAAAGGTAAAAGAGAAAGCTATTATTACTCCTACGATTAGTGGGGCAATAAAAAAAATCTTCTTCAGGACGATTTATCCCTAAGCAGTGATGCAGGCAATTTCAATATACATAATGAAGTTATTTTAGAAGAAGAGAAAAGTGTTAAAAGAAAGGTACAAAATATAAGTGCAAACAAAAAGGTAAAAAACGTGTAGTAAATGAACAAAATTGGGCCTGTAATGTTCGCAAACGAAAAATAGCTGGTGGGAAAGAGTATCTCAGTAAAAGAGGCAAAGACATGCCTGCAAAAATGTTAAAGCCTCCTTGTATGTGTCGCATGAAATGCTCTGAAAGATTGCCAGAATACAAAAGACAAAAAATTTTTAACTCATACTGGACTGAGACAAACGTTTCAGATCTTAAAAAGCAATTTATCTTCTCATGTATCGACATCCAACCTACTCTTCGGTCAAGAAAAAAAGATCTAAATTCTACCAAATCTAAAAATAATACACTACACTACCATTTTACAGTGAACAATCAGCTATTGTAGGTGTGCAAGGTTATGTTTTTAAACACACTTTGTATATCTAATTTAGTAGTAGTAAATATGTTGAAAAAAATTGAGCCAGGAGGTTTAATAAAAGCTGTTCAAAGAGATAGGCACACGCCAACCAATAAAACTCCTACCGAAACCATAAATAGTATACATCAACATATTAAATCATTCCCAAAATACGAGAGTCATTATTCCAGAGAAAGAAGTAAGATAGATTATCTGGGCACAAAATTTACAATAGAAAATATGTATCAACTGTACATTGATGAATGCAATGAACGACATGTAGATCCAAAGTTCAGAGCAAAAAAGTGGTTGTACGCAGATATTTTTAATAAAGACTTCAAGTTGTCGTTTAAACCGCCCGAAAGAGACATTTGCGATACATGCAGTACATTCACCGCTCAATTAAAAAATAATCTTACTGCAGATGAACTAACCAGTTGTACAGGCTGATCATGATGCTCACCTAATTGAATCTAAAACTCGGTATAACTTAAAACAATTGGACTTTATAATAGCTAAAGAGTCACCAAAATACAAAGTACTATCTGGTGATTTGCAAAAATGTTTGCCTTCACCACTAACAAACAATTGTATTAGTTTCTACAAAAGGAAGCTTTGGACATTAAATTTTACAATACATGATGCCAGTGATTCTTCTGTACAATGTATAATGTGGGATGAATCGAAAGGGGCCCGAGGTGCAAATTAAATTGCCTCGTCAATTTTGAAATGAGCTGACAATACAATTCCAGGTAGTCAAGTAGAGGACATCACTCTTTGGACCGATAACTGCTATGGACAAAATAAAAATATAAGTATTATAATGTGCTATTTTTGGATGTTGCAAATAAAGACGTAAAGACGTTAAAGATCACTCAAAAGTTTTTACTGAAAGGGCACACATATATGGAAGCAGACACTGTTCATGCTTTAATCGAAAGAAAAAGAAAGAAACTCACCAATTTGGCCATTTTAACACCATGGGACTGGCAACTAATTAGGCAAACATCAGGTAAATACACAGTGCACAATATGGAACTTGCAGATTTCAAAAACTTCAAAACGCTGTTTGATAAGAAATTGTCATCTAAGCCTCCTTTTGTAAGTAGAAAAAAAAATGTTAATAAAGGCCCTGTTCTACTGTCAACATGTGTTTTCCTACAACTCCAACAAGAACACATTGGAAAGTTCTTTTATAAAACCGGTTTCAATAATCAAAATATGTATGAAGTAGACTTCATGAGGTATCGAAGACAGCAAGTAACGTTTCCAGCCCAATTAAATCAAGTCTCAGTAATCCCATTACCAATCACAAAACAAAAGTACAATGACTTAATTGCACTACTGCCTTTTGTTCCGTCAGTTTGTCATGCGTTTTATCAAAATTTAACACATAGCGATGTAGCCACAAACAATTACCCACAAGAAGATGAAGATAATATGTAGCATCTTTAACAATTTTGAAACTTGTCGTCTAGAATTTTACTTAATTATTATAACACTATAATATTTACCTCTAATAAAATAATAGTATAGGCTGTTTAATGTGTTTGTATTGTTTATTTCGTAAAGACCTTAACATGCAATGCCACATTATTTAAAAAAGTTGTTAGAGGTAAACAACACTATGTCCAACTGCACATTTAAAAAAAAAATTAAATAATGAACGGTAAACCTCAGGTATATAACACTTCATATAATGAAAAATGATTATACACACCACAATAATAATATATTAATCTTGGTTAAATATAAGAAACATTTGAGTATTTACTGATTACAAATTTAAAAATTTTTAAAACTGCTCTCCTGAAAAAGTAAGAAAACGGACATAGTGTCCTTTACCTCCGAAGTACCGATATATTAGACTGGATTTAAATCACATATAATGGAAATGCGTTAATGTGCCCCTTGACGTTTATCAAATCTTTCGTAAGAGTTGAATATTTATAGACTCTTAACAAACTCTTACGCACTATTCCTTGTAAATTCACCGCCAGATTAAAAGAAAATATGCTCATTGTCAGAGTATTTCAAGTAATTATGGGATCAGAAATAAGCACCCTCAGAAAACTTGACTCAGAAATGGTCTACCACAAGGCTCGTTACTCGTACCACTAGTATTAAGCCTTTACATCGCAGACATGCCAAAACCAACATTAACCAAGTTAGGCTATTCCGATGACTGAGATTTATTTAAAAAAAAAATCCCTAGAAGAAGCTGAAGAGTTTCTAACGGAAGACTTAAACTTATGGGAAGTTACTTTCAAAAATGGAGACTTTGCTCCAATGACTTTAAAACCGAAATATCCTGCTTCCATCTAAACAACAAATTGACGTCAAGAACCCTGAATAATTACTTTGATAATACACGACTCAGCCACAATAAACATTCAAAATACATTGGCGTGACTTTAGAGATAACATTAACCTTTAGAGAACATTTAACTACACTTGCCGAAAAGCTAAAACCCAGCAATAACATCGATCAGAAGCTCTGCGGCACAACATAGCGGCATCGGCATTCACACTTCAGGCTTAGCTCTTGTTTATTCTGTAGCTAGATATTGGGAATAAGAATTATTGCTGGAGTAATAAAACCGACACCCACCCATTGGCTACCAGTGCTGAGCACCACACCTTCGCCGAATTTTCTAACCAAAAAATATAAAAATATTCTTAATAACAAGGCGCTGCCGATTCATAACTATATAGAAATTTAACCAGAATTTGACTGCGGTCTAGAAAATCTCCCATACGAACCTTGCGTCACAGAGACGCCTCCTGGATTTGACCTATCTCGTAAGACCTGGCGCACACTTAAACGTATCAGAACTTAACATGGTCTATGTGCATATATATTGTACAAATGAAGTAAGCTACCATCACCGTCATGGAGCTGCGGCGAGGTCAAATCTATCAAGACATATAGAGTCAATTTTAATTTAACTTGTTTATTGTAATTTCTTAAATGTGTCGAAATGTCATACGCTAAATAAATAAATATGAGTTAAAGCCCTATTTTTCCTAATTCTCTATCAGAAAAAATTTACTGCCTTTATAAATTTACACTACTCCTCAAACAAAATAGGAAAAACTAACAAAACTAACTAACATAAAATCCATGAAATATGTACCTGACTTATGAAAAGTGAAAGTTTCAGTACTTTGTTTAATGTAGAATATAAATATCTGGTTAAATAAAATCCTGGTATATTTTGTATAGTACAAAGTTATATCTTCTTTGCCAAATTCCAATTTTCTTTTGTGCTTTTGTATACATGTCGCAATATTTTCCTTTCGTCACTTTTAGAGAGTGTCTAGAATTCTGAACATATACACCATACGTGTATATCGGTCTTACTAATATTTTGTATATTTGGCATTTGGCATTTTTCTGCGACGTTACCTGCTTTTATTGGCAATTAATATTTGACTCTTCATTTTCTGTCCATGTAAAGTATTTTACCCCCAAATTGTTGTATTTTCCTATTGTTAAATTTTTGCCTTATTTTTGCGTTTTTATTTTGTGCAGCTTCTTTAATTTAATTGAATGCCTATATCATTTATCTTTTTATGTCAATCATCATCAGCAAACGCTAGTATTCTATACATTATCTGCAAACGATACTCATGGTTCTCAGATATAAGATACTTGTGCGACATATCTGATATCAATAAGAAGAGGAAATGAAGGATTCTTAAAAATATGCAGATGTCCAGTCAGGTCGCCAAGTTTTAAATACTGAGCCTGTGTTAGCCGAAAAACTATAACGATCCACCTTACACTTATATATGTATTGGGAGAAGGTCTAGCTTTACCTGTAAGGCTGTAGTGTGGCACGATCTCATTGCACTTGTGAACAAAAAAATTAGCACATGTACACAATTTATCACATTTTGTCATATTTCAAAATATCTACCTTTCGTATCGGTAGCTTAATCCGCATTGGAATTCCAAACGAAGAAATACGTCGTAGAACAAAAACAAGAGACGCCGTCCAAAAAATCGCGTCGCTGAAATGGAAGTGTGAATACCGAAATAAGTATTTGATTGCGTTTTGGACTTTATCGATAAAAATAAAACAAAATTAAGCGATTTTGTAGAAATTGTTTTTACAGAGTGTCAAATACAATGTTTTAAATCAAAGCTATAAATATGTTTTTTCAAAAAATATGTCACTCATATTAAGGATATGCCATAGTCTAAGATACCACTGCAAGATTACTACGTTCATAATTTCAAGCTCACAACTTTACATACATTTAAGAACAGGAGACTACATTAGCTAGCCAGTTATAAAGTGGTATCAAATATTTTTAATTCAACTAATAGTAATTAACTAGCGGACCAACTCGACATCGAGTTTTTTAAATGAAATTTTTATTATGCGAGAAAAATTAAGAGATCAATACAAACAATATAAGCAAGAATATACATAACATTCATCAATAATAATGCAAGTAAAAAGTGTATTAAATATCACGAAATATTTCGTCGAAAACAATGTTTTTTGTTACAATGTTATCATTTAGCAGTTAATTTTGCATGCTGATCACGAATCCGGTGTCAGATTTGCTCTATCTTGACGTTTTATGCGCGTTTCGGGTCACTTCCGGTGTCGGATGGCAACCGAAAGTACATATTTAGATTCGTCTCGACGAGACCTTTCGATCCATATATACATTGTGGGGTCTAAAACTTAAAGTAAATTTTAACTTCCAGTCATCTCAAAACCGGAAGTGAATTTTTGTACCAAAAGTATATCTTGACAATCTCATACCTAATACTAATAATATTCCGAAAAAATATTTTAATTATTTAATATGGTTTTTGAGTAAAGTGGTTGACAAGAAAAGGGCTTAGCGTTTTAGTATATAAGATTTTTAAACAAAAATTTTATTGTTCATATTTCTTTCAAAGCATGTTTTTAAAATAAAATTAAAACCAATTATTTTTTTAATATGATCAGATAAGGTTGCTTAAGAAAAAATGGTCGCTCATTAGGGTTGCCAGCTGTTAAAAACGCTAGGTATCAAAGATAAAGTAAAATTGAGTAAGCGCGCCACGACACTGGTTTGAGAAGTGATAATATTTATGTTATTAATACTATATTTATATCGATCCATGCTTTAAAACTCACACAACTGACACTTGCCATGTCATACTCGTTTCACGCTAGCTATCTTTTATTTTATCTTTGATAACTCGCATTTTTAACAGCTGGTAACCCTAATTTGCGACCATTTTTTCTCAGGATCAAAATAGCTTTAATTTGATATAAATAAACATGCATATACATAAGGAGCAAGGTATTTTATTAAAACAATAAATAAATGAAAATATTTGTTCAAAAATTAGTTATCATTAATTAAATTAAAACTATTTGCGGCCGCTTTTTTACTGGCAAACTGTAGTTTCCTATTCTTAAATGTATGTAAAAATGTTGCATTGCCAGCTCACTACGCGCTATGTCTTTTTCGCATTGCAAGATCACTACATTATGAACGTAGTGATCTTAGTGGTCTATAAAAAAACTTTCTAAACACGAAGAAGCATAGACCGGCCACCAAAAATTAAGTAAATCTAGCTCTTATCATAAAAGCTTTTATACTTATCAGGGCTAATCGGTGCTTTATGATTATATAAAAAATACAATAAATCAATATTTTCCATTCGTACCGTTTTTATAATTGCCAAATATCATTTCTATTAATTATTTCATATAATTCTTGTTTTCTTTTAAAACAAAAAATTTTGCATTGATCCCTAAAAATGATCAGTTAAACAAAATCCTCTAGCAATACAATTTGGCTGGAGTGGCAATAAAGATGCTAATAGATAATACCACCACCACAGCTAAGCCGTAAAACACAACGCACAGATGCGATAGAAATAATCTTAAAATGATTTTATCGAAAATTGCTGGAATCGTTTATTGGAATCTATTTGCGGTAATGCTATCGAATGCCGCCGATATTTTATTTATCCGCTTTATGGGAAAATATTCTAAACCTACTATTGCATTCAATGTAGTACTCATTTTCATTTATTGAGTTAACGGCGGAATTACATTATGAATTGTTAAAATCGCTCCAATGCAATCGTCAGAGACGGCGGGTAAAATTAAATATTTATTCACTTTTGTATCAACATCGTGTTCTTAATTTAACTGTCGAAATATACAGTGAAAATCTAAAAGCACTAATTATTTTTAAAATTTCCTTTTTTTTTTCATGGAAGCCATGAAATCCATTGTAAACCGGTCGTACAGCCGCCAGTTATCTTACTGTACATCTTTGATTTCTTCATGATACCTATTCCAGGATTCTGGAACTCTCTATTCGCTTGTACAGGTCTAATACCATTTTTTTTTGGAATCACTTGGTATCTTTTAAAAAAGTGTTTACAGCCTGCGATCTAATGCCTTGCAATCATGTAAGATATGGTTGACAGTTGCAGCTTCCCTGCTACAGAGTCTGAATCTTAAAAGTCTCCATGAACAGCTCCAGGGTATACAGGTGTTCCTTGACTGACGTATGTCCAGTAAGGAGGTATGATTGATCCTGAGCTGATTCTTGATTGTTTTCCGCAGCAATTCAGCCCTATTAGCACATGTCCGTTCAATATACATTTTGCAATGTGTTTGTTATATTGCCTTCAGATCAAGACTTTTTTCCGGTAGCGCACGATGCTTTTTCGCACTCCCACGACCGAATCTGGACCAAAGTGTTTGTAGCTGATGCTCTTCTGGCAGTGTATCAGCTTTTTCGTTGCCGTGTATTCCCCGGTGACTTGGAACCCATACCAGTGCAACACTGTTAAGTTCCGCCAGTCTGTCGAGTTTCTTTTGGCATTCATACACTAGCTTAGAGTCCACCTTAGAACGTATAAGACCAAGATACCCGTGGCTTTCTCTGCATATATTGATCAGGATCAATTCAAACGCACTAATATTAATTTCTCTTGCACATTGCAAGTTTGCACTCTGCATATATTGATCAGGATTAGTTCAAACGCACTAATATTAATATCTCTTGAACATTGCAAGTTTGCAAAAATCTCAAAAAGTATAGAGGTATTTTCTCGTTTAGATAATAGAAAAGTTTACATTTTCACCACTACCGAATATTTCTCTACTTGACTCTTCTTCAGTTTTAGACCCGCCTGTGTACCAGTTGTAGTCCTGCAATGTGGGTTACACCTAGTGTTTCCTCTATCCCAACCCTTTTCGTAAGTATTTTCCATTTGCAAGTGTATATTACTTGGAAATGTATTTTAGGCCAATATCTAGGTAGATGGTCAGAAAAAATCATACATTCGGTATCCATAATATAATTTATAATGTTACTATGTACTGATCTAACCGGTACGTTGCTCAGGTTTTCTCTCTATAATATCTCTCTATATATCTCTATAATTCACTCTGTCTATAATATCCCATTTCTCGCCCCCCTTATATGCAAAGGAGGGAAGCATATCCGCATAGCCCCTGTGATTGGTAAATTTTATACTTTCTGGAGGCTTATGTTTTGCCCTACGTTTGAACATTCTGCAACTACATTCAGAATCTGTTGCATTCTATCTGTGAATGTGCCATAAAATTTGCCGTGGGCTACTGCCGTAGTACCATGTTCATTTATTGAGCTAACGTCTTAATTACATTATGAATTGGTAACAGCACTCCATTGCAATTGTCAGAGATGGCGGGTAAACTTACATATTTATCCACTTTTTACCGACATCAAGTTGGGGGATATTGATACACATTTGTTTGTAGAGCAAAAATAGTGCATAAATTGTTGTATTAAATATTTATTTTAACATAAAAGTGATACTTGGTCATTGGTGTTGCTGTAGAATACTATTGATTTTAAATAAATAGTAAAACAAAGAAAGTGCAATAATTAAAAAAAAATAGTAGCGGTTATAACAAACTATCCCACCATCGGGGTACTTTGATACAGACTCTGGAGAAGATTGATATGGTTAAGATCTCGTTGATTTAAATCTAAAATTACATTTACTTAAATCTAAAATAAACAAGTTTTCATTATAAAACTTTATTTATTAATATACAATATACAAGTTAATACTAAAACAAACTTAACATTTAAAAAGATCAGAATTACTAAAATCCATTATAATCGGATATATCAAGAGGAAAGGTTAGCAAGGAAGCTGTCCTCTTGGTTTCCTTTGATAGGTCTGGGCTGGGGTTATTTCAATATTACAGCAGAAAAATTTATGAATGCAATGTGTTCGACTTGGGGAAATACGAAAATATTTATGTTGGGCTTTTTCAAGTAAGTAATTTGATATTCAGTACTGCAATCATTTAATACTTTTCCTATGTAGTACACTACAGACTGCTTCTTTTCAAATTTTATAAGTTAGAAGTCACCATCAAATATATCTTCAATTGCAGGTTTCTTAAAAGTTTGTTCAAAACTATCTTCGTCTGATGACTTATTCATAATTTCAAAATTTTAAGCTCCTAAATCGCTTGGAGATTCGATTTTTACCTTTTTCGCAGTTTAACTATTTTTTTTGTTTTGGCAAAAAAAATCAGGATTTAGTTTAACAAGCCGTTTTGCATGTCTTAATTCTCTTGCCTTTTCACATCGTATATTTAATATACACTTCTGCTCCTTTATTACGTCTAATATTTCCAACCTTTGCTTTTCTGGTGTATTTGTATAAATTCTTGATGTTCTAGCCTCCTTTCCCTTTCTTTTTTTTTTATTATTCTTAAAATCTTATTTAGGCAGTGGGAGAATTATTTCTGGAGTCAAGATTGTTTTTGTTTCTTTAGTTGTTGATGGTACAAGTTTTGTGGATGGTACCAAATCTGTATGAGTTGCCTCAGTATTATTTAAGCTAACGGTAACCTCTCAGGATGTATTAGTCTGAGACTTTCCCCAACATTGTGTGGCTGGTTGTCGAAAGTGCCACATGAAATAAAATCGTCATCTGTAAATTCCAGCTTATTAAATGGAAACATTCCTGGTTTATCAAGACCACTTATTATATTTTTTGATGCAAATGAATCCATAGAAACCTGCTTGACTAGTTTAGACATGTTAATATATTGTAAGTCCTTTTCCAGGATTATTTACGTGCCAGTCGTTTGAGTTTGTTTTTAAAAGGATCAAATACTACTACATCAAGACGCTGAACTTATTAGCTCTTATTAGCTAAGCGAAAACTTCCATCTAGAGCACCATTTAAAAAATAGTCATTATATTTTATTCAAGGAAAGATAAAAACAAAAGAAATTGTATTACCTATGGCCGTAATGATACCACGAAATGTTATCAATTCACCGCGTTCGGCAGAAGGCATTTGACCAACTTGTCACTATGATTTAGAAGCTAATACTTTAGGTGATTCAAGAACTATTGTCACACCTGTTTCGTCAAACTTTATTATTCTCTCAGGCTTAAACTTATGCTTTCACAAAACTTCTTCAAGGTTATTTAAAAAATCTTCTACTGCATTTTTGTATAACTATACTTATAGAAAAATAAGACAGTGGTGATTCAAGGTCAGGGTTTGTGTCAAATAAAAGCCTTTGATTAGCAGATCGTTTTTATAATTTAGTCGGCTTCTACAGAGATAACAAGGTCACTTACCTAAAAAATAACAAACATAAAATATATTTTTTATGTTCCATATAGGATAATATAATATTCGTACAGCAGTGTGATTCTGGCAGTACTATATTTTTTGAATGGAATATTGTAATGGTATTTAGTAATTTGTAATAGTAGATAAAAACGATCATTACACAACAATGTGGTATCGATTTATTACATTTTAAATAATATAAAACATTATTTACTAGGTATTTTAATGGAAAAACTACAACTTTGGTTGAAAATACGTTTATTTTGAAGTTTTGATCTCCACTTTTGTTCCCATTATTGGATATAAATATAAAACATGTAGGAAAGCAGCAGAATATGAAACTTTTTAAAATACACGGTATATTTATTTTTTTCTCCTCCAAGAAAAACAATCCCATGAAAAACGTTTCTTTACGCCGCTCGTTAATAAATGTTACGCTCAAGAAAATAGTGACAGTTTTGTGGCGATTTTTATGCACACCACTGAACTGTGACTGTTTATTTCGCAATTGGCCGCATCGTACACATAATTTATGGTCTTGTTTCTGGCGCGATGGTGTGGTTATTATCAATTAACAAAATAGATGGTTACCAATAGAAGAGAAATGTACCGGCTAAAGAGTCACAAACCGTTCAAATTGATCTACAGGACCGGTCGAGGGATATCTCCTAACGAAAAATAGAGAATTAAGCCAGCCCTAAAAGATGTTATAAGGGTCCTAAAATAAGGATTCTTTTTCTCTATAAATAATTATTAAAACCTACACATCATTCCAAGAACCACAGAAATACTAAAAATAGCGGCGGCAGAGTCAATGCAAGTTAATAGCAACATATCAAGAGAAACAAAAAGCCGTACCTTATTTGCAAACCGAACCTAAGTTAACTAGAAAATCAATATTAAAGCTACAGATTGATAGTCCTGGTCCTTACATATGGATCAAGGACAGGGATCCTAACTAAATCTGATGAATTATCTCTGTGTAAATTTGAAAGAAAGACACTTTGCAAAACCTGGAAACGGTTTGTGAAAACGGAACATTAAAGAGCAGATATAACTTTGAGCTACAGAACAATTTTTACAAGTACAAGTTGTAGCATTTTTATTTCCTCCTGTTATATTAAAACACCGAAAAAGATTCTTAATCTTTTTGCGTCCCTAAGATTGATAATATAAACATTTTTAGTCTGTTTATAATAACACAAATTGCTTTTTCTTTTGATCTTTGTTCTGGCTAGATATTACACAGGAAATACACAGGAATTTTTCCGCTTATGTTCATACTGATTTTAGAGGATGATATTACTACTCAATGGACCAGCTGCCACAGCAGTCGATTTCATTGTTTGTGTCCGGATTGTTTTGTCATTGGAAATTCGTTAGTGTAGTAGTCAAAGTGAATAAATTTGAGTCTGAGTGGTGAAACATCGCAGAGAGTTTTAAAAACCGGCAAATTTTCGCTTAGTTCGATGATTTGGTTAAAAAAAGGTCATTTATTCTTAAGTGCTATGGGGCAGTCTTTGTGAAGTGAGATATTCTCCGATTTGTTGTATTCCGTGTCAAGGAATCTAATAACAGCGTTTCTCAGGACTAAGTGGGCCTACATGGTTTTGAATAAAAAATAAGCAGCCGAGTTTTGAAGAATCATAGAGTTTTCATTCAGGATAATCTGAAGACCAGTTTTGGCGTTTGTCACCTTCCATTTTATGTCTTCCATGGGTCGGATCCAAATCATTTGAAGTTTGTGTGGGACATTTCTTTTTGTATCCAATTCCAAGGTAACAAACTTTCTTAATAACTTAAAAAGAAATAATCAACCAGTGAAGCAAAGTAAGATTTTCTTTCTTGACAAATTAAAAAGTTTATAAATACATATAAGTTTTATGGATCAGCTAATTGTCATATTTTAGTTTTGTTTTAAATAAAATTAACTTTTGATAATTAATTAATAATTCAGAAAAGTTTGGTATTTACTTTCGACATATGGCAGTTAGTTAATCTTTTTTGACATTTGGTCCATAACCATATTTTTATTTCAGTTTTGTTAGGAGGTCCAATTCAATGTAAGGTATGTTAATAAATTTCGATATTTTATTTGTAATAACTGCTTATGTGATGTAATGTTTCTCTTTAAACCAGGAGTTTAAAATTATTTCTTTAGTTCTTAATAGCTTTAAAATTTTTTAGAAGAGAAAAGCCTTTCGTTCTAACCAACAAGAGGATTCTTTTAAACGGCGTACTACTTTAAATAATTTAGGAACCTACTTGTGTAGTGTTGCACAAGACATCTCTGTAAGTATTTTTTTATTTCTTTTTTATAGTTAGTTTCTCCCAATCCTCCCCAAATAAAGGAATCCTTATCCACGACTCAGACTCCAACCAAAACACGAGTAGCACTTCGGAAACGTTTCATTTTTTTGCTTAGTCTATCTCCAAGCCCAGTAATTGCTCAGTCCTCCCTTTTAACCCCCTATAACCAAATTATAAATTGTTACAAAGTTTGACGAAAAGAACCTTATTACTGCAATCACACAAATCCGTTTGCAAGGGGCAGATCATGTATCACATGTACGGCATCCACTACAATTAAAAATAGTTAAAATAATAACAAATACTTAACCGGTGGATACAAGAAATTGTGATAGACCAAAGCTCAGGTGGATAGATGAGGTTAGGCAAGATATTGAGAAGATCGATCTTCTTCACGGGAAAACTTAAGCAAATAACAGAACAGGGTAGCGCAGCAAATTTAAGAACTCCGAAGCCTTTGAAGGGCTTTAGCACCACTGATTATTTTAATTATACTATGTAGCACTAATTATGTTGTTAATTGTTTCGTTATTATTTTATGACAATATTTCAAGGTATGAAAAAATAAAACTGCAAGGGAAAATACGTCGAAAGAAATTTTTTTGGTTTGTGCTTTGGTCCAGCTAATGCATTATATATTAATAAAAGTTGGTTGTAACTGCGACTTTTCAGTTGTCAGCTTTCATTTTGTGTCTTTCATGGGTCGAATCCAGATCGTTTGAAGTTTGTGTGGGACATTTCTTTTGTATCCAATTCCAAGGTAACAAACTTTCTTAATAACTTAAAAAGAAATAATCAACCAGTGAAGCAAAGTAGTTTTGTTAAATTTTTCTAAATAAACATTTATCTGTAATATAGTAAGATTTTCTTTCTTGACAAATTAAAAAGTTCATTTTAATTTGCCACTGATTATTTTAATTATGCTATGTACCACCAATTATGTTGTTAATTGTTTCGTTATTATTTTATGACAATATTTCAAGGTATGAAAAAATAAAACTGCAAGGGAAAATACGTCGAAAGAAATTTTTTGGGTTTGTGCTTTGGTCCAGCTAATGCATTATATATTAATAAAAGTTGGTTGTAACTGCGACTTCTCGGCTATTTTTAGTAGATGTAAATAGGCAGACGATCTTCAATCTTCAATAGCTTTCATTTGCTTTTTAATTTTCGTTATACCACTTAAACTTACCGGTTAACTTCTATTAAAATTCCAATCTCATTATATTTTCTCTCAATACTTATTTTCTGTGCAAGATGCTGCTTGAGAGTTAAATTTGGCAAAAACCTCGAGACTGATATACTGGACCTTCAACCAAAACATCGTTCCTAATGTGCCTATCAAGCAGTTTTTCTAGAGTCTTCAGCATAAGTAACATCAGACTTATCGGCCTCGGTTTTTTTCTCTATAATTTTTGCAGGTTTGAGTATAAAAGCTACTATTATGAGCCTCCATCTATAGTGTATACTCCAGTTTTAATCTCGCCTGTAATATCATACATAATTTTTTATACAAAAGGTAATTTCCTTTCTGTAGAAGTATCCCAGAATTGAGGGAATACTTATTTGAGGATCCTTGGACAGAGAACTTTATGGAGCCTTGCCATTTCTGCATACTGTTTTATTTTTTCTCCCAATGCTCTCCACGAGTCTCTTTTTGATATTTTCAGTTCCTTAGTACATTTTGTCAGAGCTTTTCGATAATTTCCCCATTCACCTATCTTTTGGCGAGAATAAATTTTCATTTTACGTTTGTCCTTGTATTTGTAATGTTGTTATTTGACTAGAGTACCTACTTTTCTGTTGGAATTTCTTGCTATACCTGAACAATTTTCGTCGAATTATGAAATGACAACCTTTTAAAATTGTTCGTCAAGTATATCTAGGTCAAATGTAAGCTTTATAGCACCTTTAATCCTTTCTAACTGTTATAACTTACATGCCTCACAAGTTTTACGATAAGTTGATTCACATGCCTCACAAGGTAAGGAACTCAATAGGTCCATTGCCGGTTATTTCAAAACAAATGAGTCAATAGTCTGAATAAGACACCTTATTTGACAAATGCCATTTTTAACAGTTTTAGACAAGTGAGTCATGGCAATTGTTATATTAATTACGTGATCAAATGTGGTTTTTGCATGACGGTGCTTCTGTTCATATCGCCAGAATGAAGTTTACAAAATACCTCCAACAAGGGATGAGATAGAATACGAAATGTATTTCGAAATGTTAGTGTACAACTGTTTCGTAATGTAAGTGACTCATTTAATTACCGTTTTCAGGCATGCATAAATATTTAGGAGGTCATTTCGAACACCTTATGTAATTAAATATTAAAAATATTTTATTAAAGATAGTTTTGAATTTTTCCATAACTGTTTTTGTGTTTGTGTTTTTTTTTTTTGTAAAAATTTATTAATAATATATTATTTTCCTTTCTTTATTTGTTACATTGTTACATTCATTACCGGATTAATAATCAATAACGGTGAACTGTCAGTTGTAGACAATTCAGTCATCGCCGGCTTAAACTGTGTAAAAATTCAGACGCCTAATTAATAATTTGCTTTGAAAAATGAAAATATCAAAAAAAAATAAAATCAAAGAAATGTGGAATAAAAACTAAGGTATGGTAATGGTACTTTTCGATAGTAAAATAACATACGGGGTGTATTTAAATTTTCTAAGAAAATAATGTACCTACTTGCGTTTTGTCTCACTCTGTATTCGATACGAAGAAAATTAGCAATATCAATGAATCTAAAAAATTTTGTCAATCAATAAAAAATGTGGCAGTAATACATCGTTGTTATTGTAATTCTTTGTACTTGTACAGGGAGTTGAACTTGTTACGGTTTTTATAGGAAATTGGTTATAGCTTTGTAAATACCCTGTATAACGTATTAAAACTTGATATTGTTGTGATGGGGAAAGATAGATTTTTAATATAAAATAAAATACAGGATGTTTTATTCAAAAGAACATAATCAATAGCTCTGTATGTATATTCCTGTATAGCCCTATATATGTATAGCCCTGTAGGTATAAGGGTGATCCATCCCAAACTTTTTTTAAATTTTTTTGATAAAATCTTTTATTTTTACATTAAACAATGCAACTTTTAATTTTCACCAAAATTGAATTATTCTTTGTGTATTTTAATTTTGAAACTAATTCTGAAACTTTTTATGATCTACAATTTTTATTTAAACCGTTTTTCTCTAAAATGTGTAAGCATTTTACGCAACGTTGTAAGCAACGTTTTCTAAGCAAAAATTACTATTTTTTTACTTTTTGCGATTGTTAAATAGAAAAACAAAGCAAAATTAACTGCACGTCTTTACATAATAACCATAAGCTACTTTTCATATACCTTTTAAAAACTTTAAATACTTATATAAGATTTTTTCAGCTTTTATTTCTTGACTGGAATAGAGTAGTCTAATGTGAAAAACTGTGATGAAGTCACGATAAATCTTAAATCTTAATCTTAAAAAGGGAAACGTAATTATTCTCGTCGTAATTATTGTAAATTTTGTGGATCCTTTGCTTCATTTTAGGAGTACCGTCTAGTCAGTGTTAATTGTCAAAAGACCCACTCTGTCTACCTCGTTTGCTTATCGCTCTGAACCGCTCTTAACAATGGGCCAAGTCAGACAAATTTAATAATATTGACGAATAATATTAATGACCGCACTAATTGAAGTCAACCATTTTCTGCTAAACAAACTTTAAATCGTGTGGTTTTTGTATTGTGGCTATTTCCTGAAAGCTGCCCTGATTTTTTATCCTCCAAGTGACAGAAAACCTAATATGTATTAACCAGGATATTTAAATTTTACAGAGAAATTTTAAAAACGATTTCGGACTGGAAATCGAAACCTTAATCAAATGTAATTTTAACTATAGGTACTTTTTGCGGTTGATGCTAAAAAATATACTATAGTCAATGGAAAACTGCCACAATGAAATAGCTTCAGAATGACATTAAGAGTTTTTGATGAAAGTAAATTTCTTAATAAAAACTCAACTATATAAAATTTTTTATAAAAAATATAACGGTTCATTATACGAACCCAAACTATGTTTTTTATGACATTGTTAAATTAGGGTTTCAAAAATAATTCTTTTAATTTATCCCCGTATATCATACTGCTATTCTATTTCTTATTGTACTAAAACTATTCGTTAATAATTGTCTTATAGCACAATAGAATGAACAAATCTCCGAAATCTCCGAAAGTAAGACTTTCGAGATTTAAAGGTACATTTTTGATGCATATTCCGTAATTACAATCGTGCTACATTCTCTTCCGGCGCCTTAGTTTAGAAACAAAGCAAATAAAGCTCCAAAAAGGAATATTCCTTGTAAAACTGCAACTGTCAACTCCGGTAAACATGTCTAGGGAACAATGGCGCACAATAGGTCCTAATTCGGTTAGTTTAGCATCAGTATGCGCTTTATTGAGCACAACTGCAAGTGAATAAGAATAAGAAGACGTAGAGCTGTGATACAGTAGAAGAATTTTCTGGTCGGAACAATTTTAGATTTACGGATGCTACTTTGTCGGGTTTAGGGTTACTTTAAGTGTTTGTCTGTCCTCGATAGTCGACACTGCATTGCGCCATATTGAAGGATAGTTAAGCTCCGATGTTAAATTGGACTGAATTAATTGGAAAATTGGTTTGATTACATTAAAGTTCACAGCTGAAGATTTATACCCATACCAACAATTTATTTCTAAGACAGTGAACGTTAAACTTAAATCTATAAACACTATACGAGGGACGCAGATTGCAAAAATTTTTTTAAAATAATATAAAGTAAATCGTGTCGCATTCTTAAAAATAGTTTGCTCTTTATTTATTAAATACTACCTCATATTCTTTACTACAACTTCTCTTGAATTATTTAGACAACTATTACTGTTATTTTAACATGTCTTCAAATAATAACTTTTAAGGAGTTTTTGATCTTTTGATATATTAACTTAATTTATCATTTTTAAAATGATATTTAATCCCTAATTTTTTTGTATTAATTAATTTGAATACTGAACTTTCCAGTTGATTGGTATGAAACGTTAAATACCAGTTGTTATTGAAACTAACTTGAAACGCACCATCTAGAAGTTATTCCTTTATTCGAGGTTTCGATTTGTAGGTTCAGAACAATTTACAAAATATAATACTTTTTATAAGATTGCATTTTAAGGATAACTTTAAATAATATAAGATAATTTCATTGCATAAAATCAATTTCCTCTTTAAGGGAGAGTTACACCCCTCTCAAATCTTGGATATAAGATCATTAACATCAGCAGAAAGATGATATAGGGTGATGATAGAGGGTGGTACCTTTTCAAATTGACACACTGTATATATATATATATATATATATATATATAAAAGGTAAGGACGCCAATTAAGGGCACGTTAAGGTTTAAATGTCTGTAATATTTTATTCATCAAAAATATGGGGAGGTATATAAAAAGTCTTGTTAACATGTTAGCTATCGAATTTCACGATAAAATACTTAAAAAATAAATAAAAAAATATAAAATTTTAACATTGAATAAATCTTGAATATTTGGTCTTTTTTCTGGTAATCTTTGGAACTGGTAAGTTAATAAGTCCAGTTTAATTTTTTAGAGAAATTTACGTGGATAATAAATTTTAAACATAATAATTAAAGAATAAATACAAAGTTTAGTAACACAAACTTTTATTCATATTAAAAGCAAAAATTTGTCAATACATTACGTACAATATATCGCACATTTACACACATCGAGGGCATACAAACATATCCCTGTCGTCTTTTGTTAATCATATGCATTCCTCGTAGATATACTTATTACAACAAACACACTTACGCATATCAGCCACTGTATCCTCATCACACAAGAAACAGTACCATGATTCTTTTTTTTAATTTGGTTTTGGTTTTGCTGGGCTATGAGATTGTGCACTAAAAAATATCTGGTAACTTCTTGTGCTTTTGCATTAATGGCCCGTCGACGTTATTTTGTTGATACTTTTAACTACGGTGTAATCAGCAAACCATTGGAAATAAAACTTGAATTTAGTTCTTCACATGGCTCTATCTCACTTATTTTTACAACCTTATTTTTATCATATTTATTTGACGTGTAAACTGCATCACTATAATCCTAGCTGGAAGCCGTACCACTTGTGTAAGACCCAAATGAGTCACTGTCTTTATCTGAGATGTAAGTTTGAAAAACTGGTCAGTCCTTTTTTTTGGTAATTTTCCTTTTCTCACTACTCGAGAATGCTTTGCTTTTATTATTTTTGTTTACACCGCTGCAGGATAGCTGTTATTCGAAATTTGTATTCTTTTTGCCAACTGTGTCAACTTCTGGTTCGGTTATATGATTTTCTTGAAAATCTTCGGCGATTGTTCCAATCTCTAGTTGTGTCAAACAACTAGGTGCAAAGGCAGCATCTGGAATAGCATATGGATTGCATGGCCATATTTCAGTTGCTTTAAATCCAGAACAAATATTTTTTTTGCGTTATTGCGTTTTTCCAAACCGGCGTAAATATTTGCCCAAATCTTGCTCGGTTGACCATAATAACATTCGTTATTATGGTTCACCCAAAAATTTAACACCTCATCCCAGTAAGATTCAAAACTCCTGAAGACTGCTTTATCGAGTGGTTGAATTGATTGGTGGTATTGGACGGTAGATTAGCTTCTACAATTCTAAAGTCTAAATAAGATGAAGCTCCATAAAAAATTAAAAGGGCTGGTCCAGGATTTTTAAATCGGCAGAAGTGATCCAACCACTCTATAAATGCATCTGCTGTCATGCTTCCTTTCTTGGTCATGATAATTTTTGTTTCTGCTGCAAAATTACAATACCATTCTATTCTATTCTCTTCCAGGACTGTGTAATGACCTTGTCGAGGTGGAAGGGCTCAGTAATTGGTCTTGGTCCCTCTTTTGTGGGAGTTATCCCGGGGAGCACGACTAATGAAGCTAAGTTCAGTCCAAACGCGAACAGCGTCCGGTGACTGTGCACCGGGTGAGCGCCGGACACCGCCGCCGGACGCTGGAGGGAGCGGCAACCAGATCCAAGTGCTGCTCCTTTCTCCCACATTATCATTTATTTGCTGTCAATCATCTACATCGTTTTAATACCTGTTAATTTTTTTTTTCCTTATCCTTTCCCTAGGAGAATACCTGCACACACCAAAAACCGATGGAGAAAACCAGCGAAAAAAACCCGGAAGCTAAGGTGTTAGATACCGTGCCGAAGGATGCATGGCCATACGATACGTGGTCTCGAACGGTTCCCTTGGGGTACCTGGCGACCCCCCATTGTATTTAGTCCTACCTCCACAAGCGGGGCTCTGTGGGGGCCGAACTATATTTCCCTAGCTACTCGTGGGATATATATGTCAAATCCAACGTCAAGTACAAAAAAAACCGCGTGCGACCCGGGCGGTAATCCGGGAAGACCAGACCAAGCCAGGAGGAGAACGAATTCTCTCCCTGACGTGCGAAATTACCTTAAAAGAAAGGCCTCCCCAAGGAGCAGCGATAGCCACAAGAAACGGACTTGCAGTCAAGCCAACGAATTGATAGACTTCCTAGACGATGTAAGCAGAAATCTAGATTCATTCATGAATCTACTAAAAGAATATCCTAACATCCCTAAACCGGTAAAGGAGATATGCCGGCTGATGCATAAAAGACAATCCATGCAACAGATGCAGCACATAAGACAATGGCTACAAGAACGCTCCACGGAGCCTGTGGATAAGATGTACATAGAAGCTGACATACAGACAGATATATGTCTCGACCTTGAGACGAAAAAAGACAGACTGCCAAAAGCCGCTACAGCGGAGATTGGTACGCAAACGGATGCCTGGCATGGTCCTTCAAGGCCCGTTGGGCTGGCGAGCCTCGAAGGAGTCAGTACTTATGCCGACTTCCAGAGGAATGTCCAGCGCGATTGGCCGGAGAGCCTTTACAGGCAGACAGAGATCACAATAGGGAACCCCGTCGAGTCCCAATGTAATGTGAAGGTCGTTATACTGGAAAATACGGACCTATCCATGACCCACAGCGTCCAGCGGCTATACAGGGATAAATTCCCTGAATTAGCTGGCCTTGAAGAGAATTTTGAAGTGCTGGAACAGACAACAACAATACGAAAGGGCGCAGACAGACACACCAAATCTCAGAAGATTTTAAAAATTAGAACGGCTGGCACGCAAGAAGATATGTGGCATATCCTAGAACGTGTCAGAGAGGAGGCCTTCCCAAATGCCTCTGTGGCCTTACACCACGTGAGTTTTATGTCAGTTGGAGATTTGAGGAAGATGGCAGAGGTTATCTTTAAAGCGACTAGCAACATGGTACAAGTACATACTACTGCCACAAGAAAGGACAGGCCGACCTACGGCTTCATCGTGTCGAAAAAAGACACAAGCTACACCCAACTCCTAGAGGGGGTACAGGATGCCGTGGGCAAGACAAATGCTATTCAGGCAATCCGTAGCCTCCGGAGTACTAGGGATGGTAAGTTACTTATCACCCTAGATAAGGACCCAGATGCCGTCAAGGCAATAAAGACTGCCATCGCGTCCAAAGATAGCGGCTTCAAGGCAAGACAACTGGGACAAGATAGGTCCACGGTTATACATGTCAGAGGTATGACCGCGAATACAAACACAGAGACATTGCAAAATGCACTGTCTGTAGTGATAGGCAAGTGGGAAAAGGACTTCCTGATTAAAAGTCTAAGAAAGATGCGAGGGGACACGCTGGCAGCCACGGTTGTTCTGTCTACCGAGGCAGCCAAAAGAGTGTTGGAGATAGGACACATTAAAGTGGGCCTTGCTAGATGCGAGGTCGAAAAAAGATACGTAGTTAGGAGATGTCAACGGTGCTGGTCGTACACACATGACATCTCAAAGTGCGACGGTCCTGACCGTATTGGCCTCTGTCTTAAGTGCGGAAAGAAGGACTGTAAGGAGAAGGACACATGCAGAAATGAGGAGTGGTGTGTTCTCTGCAAAGAGGGGCACCACATTGGAACCGCGCGGTGCCGAGAATTTAGTGGCGCTCTCCAAAGGGCGCGACTAGCCGACAAGACGCGCGCAAAAGAACTAACAGAAAGCGTGCCCGCTAAACCGCCATCGACACCCTTTCCCCAACCGATAGTTGAAGACATCGCACGGGCGAAAAATGACATACCTTCGACATCTGCGCCAAATCCTGATGACGATACTATAGATGACGACGTTTTTCGTAAGGCTAAGTTCCCCTCATTAATGGAGGAATTCGAGAGTATGTGTGCCGAGGTAGTGGAAATGGCTAGCAACATAGCGGAAAACAAAAACAACAATCCCGTCCCCGACACTGAAGGACCGCAGATGTCTGGACTATCTCCGGACAACACTCTGCGAAAAATACTCAGTTGATCCCCGATAACTCTCATCCTAGTGACCTAGAAGAGCTAGTTGTAACGACTTGAAATGGCTTCGATCCAGACAAAAGGACTTAGAATACTGCAGGTGAACATCGGAAGGGCAAAGGTGGCACACGACCTGATTTACTCAAAAGCCCTGCAAATTGACGCAGATATCATCATAGTCCCAGAACCGAATAAAAATATCTCAAAAAAAATTGGTTGGATCTCCGATAACAGAGCAGACGTTGCTGTATTTTTGGTAAACAACAAAGTGTGCATAAACAAAATTACCAAAAAAGAGGGATTTCTAAAGATAAAAATAAACGAACTAGCAATCATAGCCTGTTATATCTCACCTAATATAACCATGACACAATATGCTGAGCGGGTTGAAAAAATCATTGAGGCGTCACAGGGAGAAACAACATACATAATTGCTGGTGATATAAACGCCAAATCTATTCTTTGGGGGTCCCCAAAAAATGACAAAAGAGGAGAAATTTGGAACGAATGGATCTCCTCCGCAAACCTGACTGTGCTAAACAATGGTAAACCCACATTCGAAAGAGGTGAGTCGCGAAGTCACATAGACATTACACTAGCAACCAACAACTGCGCTAAGAAGATCTCGGGATGGGATGTGCTTGATGATAACATCTTTACGTTTCACAAGTACATCTCATACGAAGTCGGCATTAAGGTCACAACCAGGCACGGCAGGAAATTACTCGAGTTCGATAAGAACAAATTCAGGAATCAGATACGGAACTTACAAGAAGAAACTACCAACTTTAATAACTTTAGAGACAACATAATAAAAGCACACAAAGCGAGCAGCAAAAGCAAACATGTCACATACACAATACCATACTGGTGGAATGAAAACATTCACCAAAAGCGGACAGAATGTCTTAGAATCAGGCGTACGGCACAGAGAAATAGGACGCAGCAAGTTAAAGAAGAGTATAAGAACGCCAAAAAGGAACTCAATAAATTGATCAAATGGGCTAAACGTACATGCTGGCAGAACTTGTGCGAGGCATTGGAGAACGATATATGGGGCGAAGCATACAGGATCGCCACTAAGACGCTGAGGTCAGAGACCCCATATAACCTATGCGATGACAAAAGAAGGGAAATAGCGAATACCCTGTTTCCTAACAAGCCTATAAACGACTTCCTGATTAGAGACGATGAGAACTGTCCCAAAGAATTAACGGCGACTGAACTCACCAGAGCCGCCAATTCCATCAAAATAGGTAAATCCCCTGGACCGGACCGTGTGCCACCAGAGGCGATAAAAATACTAGTGAATGAATGCCCAGAAGCTACTAGAATAGCACTCAATGAGCTGCTAACAAGACAAGAATTTCCAGACCAGCTGAAACTAGCTAAACTTACACTAATACATAAACCCGGTAAAAACCCGGACGAAGCCAATTCGTACAGGCCTATATGTTTATTAGATTGTCTAGGAAAACTATACGAAAATATTGTCAAAAATCGCCTAGAAGATGAATTAAGTGAAAGAGAGACTATCTCCAACAGACAATACGGATTTAGAAAAGCTAAATCAGCCATAGACGCGGTAAAAAGTTTAACCGATACTGTAAAAAACACAAAGAAAAGATGGGCTATACTGGTTATGTTTGATGTAAAGAATGCCTTCAACTCTGCCAACTGGGCACATATCATAACAAAACTGGAATCAGCACGAGTGTCAGGATATCTCATCAATATCATTAAAAGGTATCTTACTAATAGATACGTTACAGTGGCAAAAAATACAGAACAGAAGTTAACAGCCGGCGTACCGCAAGGTTCTGTATTAGGTCCGACACTCTGGAATATATTATATAACGGGGTACTAGAAATAGACTATGGTAGAGATACTCTAGCTATTGCATACGCAGATGACCTGGCGATACTAGTCATGACTGACATGAACTGGAAAATCGAAGACAAAGTCAACACATGCTGCAGAAAAGTCAACAGCTGGATGGCTAGAAACGATCTCGAACTAGCAGGAAGCAAAACGGAAGTGGTCATACTAAAAGGACCACGACGAAGACCCGAGATGACTTTTCAAATTGGTAGTACTATTATAACCCCTACAAATTGTGCAAAATACCTAGGCATATACATCGACACAGGTCTAAGGTTCACAAAACACCTGACAAATGTAGTCCAGAGGGCGGAAGAAAGAACGGCAGCCCTACAAAGAATCATGCCGAATATAGGAGGCCCAAGCAACCAAAAACGAAGAATGTACCTGCAAGTGGTACAGTCAACTATATTATATGGAACCCCCATTTGGGCAGACGTACTAAATTACAAAAAGTACAGAGACATGATAACCAGAGCCCAGCGAAAGCCTCTATTAAAAGTTACAAGTGCGTACAGGACCACTTCAACGATGGCCCTACAGGTAATAGCGGGCACGCTCCCTATTCACCTCCTAGCTAAAGAACGGCAGATGCTTTATAACTCTCGAAACGGCCACCTACCTCAGGTCAGAGCCGCCATTAGAGAACAATTACTAACAGAATGGCAAGCAGAATGGGAGGCACAGATAGACAAGGCACAATGGACCAAAAAACTAATACCCAATGTAATAGAGTGGTACAAATGTAAGTTCAAACGAGTAAATTTTTATTTTATGCAGTTCCTGACCGGACATGGATCTTTCAGGTCTTACACGTATCGTATACGAAAAACCAGCGATGATAATTGTGTCATATGTAAAGTAGAAGACGATGCAGAGCATTGTATCTTTAGGTGCAAGGTGTTTGCGTCGGAACAACACATAATGCGAACAAAGCTAGGAGAGATATCCTCTGACAACTTGATACGTGTCGCTATGGAACGCAGAGAGAACTTTGAATTTCTTGTAGACCAAGTAACAAAAATTATGAAGAGAAAGTCCATGATAGAGAAAGAAACTGAGACAGGATGAGAGTGATCTGGGGCAATCCACCTCCATTTAAAACTAGTTATCATTGTATGAATATGTATGTAAATATGTGTATATGTGTATTTGTGTGTTCGTAGGTGTGTATGTGTATGTACGTATGTATGTGTGTATATGTGTGTAGTACACTTGTTTATTGCATACGTATGTATACTTACTTATTGTTACCTAATATTACCTAATACCAAATATTCTTACACCTTATTGTTACCTTGTATACCTATACATTCCATATACTCTCCCCCTGGTTCCTTACCGCTCTTAGGTAATACCATCGGCAAGGCCATTTACATATGGGCCTATTTTACATACATTTTTCTTCTGGTTCCTTACCGCTTCTAGCTAAGAACCAGCAACAAAACTTTATTACTAATTCAGGCAGCGCAAGGCATCTCTAAGTTTCGTTCGCTAACTGAACACGTACGGGGGTGTCTTGACGAAGAATGGGTGGTTTTAGTTGGTAGGCAGGGCAACAGAAAGGCATCCGTTTGCAGGACCTCCTCTACATAGGGGGAAATGGGCTCAGATGTTTTCCTCTGCTCTGAATCCAACACACGCCGAGCAATGGTATGGTGTTTAGAACATTTCCACCCTCATCAAAAAAAAAAAAAAAAAGGTGCAAAGGCAGCATCTGGAATAGCATATGGATTGCATGGCCATATTTCAGTTGCTTTAAATCCAGAACAAATATTTTTTTTGCGTTATTGCGTTTTTCCAAACCGGCGTAAATATTTGCCCAAATCTTGCTCGGTTGACCATAATAACATTCGTTATTATGGTTCACCCAAAAATTTAACACCTCATCCCAGTAAGATTCAAAACTCCTGAAGACTGCTTTATCGAGTGGTTGAATTGATTGGTGGTATTGGACGGTAGATTAGCTTCTACAATTCTAAAGTCTAAATAAGATGAAGCTCCATAAAAAATTAAAAGGGCTGGTCCAGGATTTTTAAATCGGCAGAAGTGATCCAACCACTCTATAAATGCATCTGCTGTCATGCTTCCTTTCTTGGTCATGATAATTTTTGTTTCTGCTGCAAAATTACAATACCATTCTGCCCTTTTATATTGATAATTGGCAGAATGCTGTTGCCTATGCCGGGGCCATATGCCACGATTGTTATATTTTTGCCGTGCTCTGGTGCAACGATATGCACCCTTTTAGCACCTTTACTAGCCAATACAGTTTGTTGGTAATGCAGTGTAAGCTGACATACTTTTTCGTCCATGTTGTAAATTTGAGCAGGTTTCCCTGCGAAGCCAATCTTATATAAAATCTGTCAAAGTTTCTCAAAATAGTCACTAATAACTGTATGATTCAATTTATGCGTTGTGGCCAAATTGAGTTTTTGAGCTCGACGCTTTGCAATGTCTGGATGCCTAAAACAAAAACAATTTTATCCATTTTTTTCCAGCTACCTCCTTTTTAACCGAGAATGAATGCCTCATTCCCGTCTCCTTGACAAAAGCATACACGTTTTTTTGTAATATTTTGGGGGTTAATGGCATACCCTCGTCGCACAATCTTCCTATACGCTTAACCAATTCATCTTCCTGAGGTATTGTAAATATTGGAGGCCTCTTAAGTCGTTTTTGTGAATTACCACTAACTAGATGGTTACGTGACGTACGCCGAGGAATATTAAATGTAAGTGCTGCCTTATGAATAGCCATGCCATTTCGTACGGCATTCATTTCAGCTTTAATGGCCTTTTCGGACCACTGTGCCTTTTTCCTGGTGTATATATCTGCAAAGAAAAAATATTTTAAACGATTATGTAAACGAATTGTTTATAATGTCAACCAGCTCTTAATAAGGCCAATCAATTAGCCTTATTAGTGCACTGTCTACTTTTCTATTTAACATAAAAGAACAATTATAAAAAGAAATATAGCGAAAAAACAGTATCAGTTCCTAAAACAGTATTAATTTTCTATTGTTGTACAAAAAAATAATATTTGGTATATATTATTTACGTAACTTTATAGTGATTTTAAAACTTACCTAAAATTTATAACCAAACTTCGGCACCGTAGTAAACACGTGTCCAGTATACTTCGCGCTGCTGTTTGATACTACCGACTGAATGACGTAGACGATTTTAACTGGAAAAGCGATTTATAGTGACATCTAGTATATATTGTCTATATTTAAGGAAACATTTACAATTGACCTTATTAAGACACTGTCATTATTTAGTGGGTTTAGGTTCAATAAGTAATTTTAAATTTGGAACTAGATTTAATTGTGTACAACGTTTCAGCAGGTCACCCTTGCCTTGGTCAATATTCTAAAATGTACAAGATTGAGAACAAAACATTAGTGTAAAATATATAAAAAAAACTTACCAAAATGTAAAGCGAGAGTAATAATTGATATATGAGATCTCATAATTACTCTAACTTTAAGAGTTTTTAATCTTGTTACACCTATTATTATTTAAATCAGATTGAAATATATTTTATTTAGATTCAGTAAAAATATTTTTAAAAATAATAAATTCATCTATTTCTAGGCCACCTTGTACCCTCCTCTCTTAATTAGTACTTTTTTTCTTATTTTAACTATTGTGATTTATGGCATTCTATTATTATAGTAGCTTTTTTCTTCCTTTCTATCTTCGATCCACTGATTCATAGTCCTTATCCTGCACGTGTGTTTAATCTCATTACTCTTGGATTTATCCATCAACCTTTATTCTGCTTTTATTCTTGGGATTATCATCTCCACTGTGATCGATAGTGGTTAACTACCTTTCAGTAACGCAAAAAAGAGAAAGATTTTGTACGATGTGGGCTATGTAGACGATATACTTATAATGGTTAGAAGTAAGCCTAACAGTATTATTGCTAACTACCTACAAGATACTGTAAATCTGGTAATTACCTGGTGTTTAAAAGAAAAACTTCAGTAAATCCTAAAAACTTACACTTGTTTTATTCGCAAATAAAAGGAACGTGGAAGGTCCCTCTCGTACATGTCGCTGTTGGACGTTAGATCCATAGTTATTTAGGCTTTGCTGATTTGGTGGAACAAAACAATGCATCAAAAAGCAATAATGAAGTTGTAAATTATGCATCGACTCGCATGTGTGATAATTATGGTGCAGTCTTAGAGGCCAAGCTGGACCTTTCTTCTCTGTACATCTAACATGGGCTTAGAATCTAAAACCCGGCGATCTGACTGAGCATCTAGATATTTTAAGGATTAGAACAACTTAATCCGTGATGATGCCTGTAGATATGTTTCCAAAACAAGATTTTTAACTTAAACTAAATTTCATTATCATTGAGTGCGAGTTAACACAGTACAAAGAGATGCTTTTACGTTTTATACTAATGGGTCAAAACACAACAGGGGGGTAGGAATAGAAGTAACTGATACTAACACCTAACTGTCAATAGCCTTGTAAATACTCTTATAATATTTCAAGTAGGACTGCTACCAAGCAATTTTTGTGTTTTAGAGTGCCTGCAAAAACGCTTCAATTCAGTTAAAATATTTATTGCCCCAGACAGTCAAGCTACACTGAAAGCTCTGAAGTCTATGACCTATATTTCGATGACAGCTTGGAACTGCAAAGCGCCCTTTGGCTACTGGCAAGGCGCAACAAACTAACTTTGTTGTGGGTGCCAGAGCATATAAAAATTGTTGATAATGAGATTGCTGATAATCTTGCTAAAGAACGAAAAAATACTCCTTTTAACAGACCAGAGGCATTATGCGATATATCAATACCACCAAAGTGAAGGATATCCGAAAATGAAAAAATAAACTCAGTGTAGCCTGTTGAAAAAATATTCCAGGTCGAAGACGAGCAAACAAGTCACTACACAAACCTTCTTGCTGCTATTCAAAAACACTCTTGAAGCTTTAGAAAACTATACTTAGAGTAACTACGAGTATTATTACTGGAGAGCAAAGAACACAGAGCTACATGTAGATTTTGCGAAAAAGTAGAGGAAATGGCCGAACATAATATGTAAAACTACAGAAGGAAATATTGTTCTCTAACGCCATAAGTATTTCTTCTTCTCTCATGGCGCCGTCTCCTTTCGAAGGTTGGCGATCCAAATGGCAATTGTAGTTTTGGAAACTGCTGCGCGAAAGATTTCTGCGGTTGAGCGGTCGAACCATCTCCTCAGGTCTTTCAGTCACGAGTTCTGGCGTCTTCCTACTGATCTTTTGCCCTGTATTTTTCCTTCCAGTATAACTTGAAGTACATTGTATCTTTCGCCTCTCAACACATGACCCAAGTATTGCATTTTCCTTTCTTTGATTATTCTTAGTAATTCTTTTTGTTTACACATGCGACGAAGTACCTCAACATTATTAACTCTTTGTACTCATGGAATTCTCAACATTGGTCTGTATATATACATCTCAAATGCATCTGTTCTTTTTCCTATTTCAAAGTCCATTGTCCAACTTTCACAGCCATAAAGTAAGGCAGAAAAAACGTAACATCTGGTCATTCGGATTCTAAACTGCAGGTTGAGGTCTAATCTTGTAAAAAATGTTTTCATGCTCATGAATGCTTTCCTTGCTTGTTCGATTCTTGATAGGATTTCTTTTTTTGGATTACACTGACTATTGATATTTGCTCCCAAATATTTTATGGAATTTACCTGCTCTATTATTTGACCCTTGGCATACACATGTACGTTTATTGATGTCTTTGAAAATACTACAGTTTTGGAAACGTTTAGATGTAAACCGAACATTTCGCTGTGGTGAACTACAGCATTTATTATATTTTGTAGTTCTTGTGCGTTGCTTGCTATTAAAACGGTATCATCAGCATAACTGATGTTGTCTATGCTGATTGCGGTAATCTTAACTCCGCCTTGGACCTCGTCTAATGCTTCTCTGAATATAGACTCCGAATACAAATTAAACAGTAGCGGTGATAAGACCCAACCCTGTCTCACTCGTCGTCGAATTTGTATATCTTCGGATGTTGTGTGCTCTTTTTCAATGGTTGTCGTTTGGTGCCAGTATAGTTCTGAGATAATTCGCAAGTCTTGTTCGTCAACTCCAGTTGTTCTCAGAATTTCGATCATCTTTTGATGGTTAACGAAGTCAAATGCTTTTCGATAGTCAATAAAACATGCATATACATCTACATTCATGTCTCTGCATCGTTGCGTTAACACATTTAAAGCAAAAAGAGCCTCTCGTGTTCCCAATCCGTTTCGAAATCCGAATTGAGTGTCACTCATCTGGAACTCGCACTTCTTGTAAATAAGAATTATTTGGAACAGGTCTTTATTAGAACTTAATTAGGTAACAAATATCTCTCCTAATTTAACTTGGACTAAAGTCCAATTATTATTTATTGGAATATATATTTAGGGTATACATAGAATATCTTATAGGTAGCAGTGTAACAAGGTCTACCTGTCCAATCGATTGTTTAAAGTCTACATCTATAATTGTTCCATCTACTTATAGGCCAACATGTCCCTTGCTCTTTCAATTGGTGCTTTTTTCGGGTTATTCTAACTATTGTGATTTCTGCCATCCTACTAATATTTCTGTTTCATTTTTGCTTCCTATTTGGAGCCCACTAATTTATATTATCTATCCTGCACCTGCCAGATGACACAGCCCCTCTTGCAAATAGTCAAGAAGAGTCAATTAATATCATACGACTTGTTAAAAACGAAAGTAAAATATTTGGTCTACAGTTAAACATATCAAAGATACAGATCATTATAGTTGATGGACTATATAACATAACCACTATTGACACAAACACATGGTCACTACAGGAACAAACAAAACGTAGATGTGATCTAGTAAAGGTTACCGTCTAAAAGATGGCCAAAATATGGAATGACTTACAAATTTCACGAACAAATGAGGTTGATCAACTGCTTTATATTTCCAATATTAATACACGGATGTGCATCTCGGACCCAAGACTAAGCGAAAAGAAGAAAGATAGAAGCCACTGAAATGTTCTGTTGGAAAAGAATGGTACGAATTTCATGTACCGACGATGGGATAAATATTTCAATTAAATTAAATATTTCAATTAAATTAAATATTCAAAACATGGAAATACTTATTATCCAAGGAAAGGTAAAAGACCGAAAATCACAAGGAAAATTTCCAACAAGGTGGATTGACCAAATTGGAGTAATATGCAAAAGACCTATGCATAAGTTTAAAAAAAGTACCAGAGACAGAGATGTTAGTGTCTAACTAAAGTATGTTAATGTCATGTCTTATTTTAATGTGTACGTAATAACATATTGGATTACAGATTTGTTTATGCGCCTTGTTCTTTTTATTTTCAGGTGTTTGTTTCTCCACATTGTGTTGTTGAGATATCACGTAATTCTGCTTGCTTTTTTTACTTTTTTCCTTACTTCTTCCTTATTTTATTCACACTTGATATCTTGATACCCATGTATTTAAATTTATTTAATTGTTCTACGATTTAGTTGTTGGTTACAATCTTGCATTTTATCGGATTTTTTCTACTATTAGACTTTTTGAATTTTGTGACTATATTTTCATAATTTTTGTACCTTTATATTGAAGAGCTGAATTTTATACATTAAGCTACATTAAAACTTTTTTTGTAGTTGATTTTATTGTGATTGTCATAAGTTTTACCGAGGTTAGACAATTAAAATGTTTTTTTCCAATCACTAAGCGATGCTCGTAATAAATAAATTATCTGTTTTATGTGGTTCTCGCAGTTTTCTTGATATTCATATTTAATCATTCATCTATGATTATTTTTCCATTGATTTACTTCTTGAACAGCTTTGCTAGAGATCTATTAAAACAGATCTGTGTCATGGTTCAACGTGTCTAATATAATATTGAAGGGTTAGGAGAATCTTCCTTTTTAATGTAAACTCTTAATTTGTAATCTTACATTAATGAAAACTTTCAGAAGAATGAGAGAATTCTCTCTCCTGTTGCCGACAAGAATGTAGGTTTAACCAATTTTTAAATAATTTTAAACTGTTTGTCCTTATTTAGTGTAGTGTTTGTACAGTTTTATGTTTAATGTTATGTTTATTACATTCTGCACTTGTTGGCTAGCTTAAAATTGACAAAATGCCCCTGATGATGCTTTAGATAGCGAAAGTACTTGGGCAAGATTAAATTAAGAAAAGTGTGCTCGATATCTGCCTTTCATTTTATCAAAGTAAAAATAAAGAAGACATTTAAAAATGTATAAACTAAGTATAGGATAACATTAATCATATCAATGTGAAAATTTGGGAACAAGTCATTGATAGACATATACATGGTGTTGCAGGGATAAGAAACCAAGAGCTACTAAATAATTAAAATAAAAACATTTCAAATTTTATTGGAATCTGGATTATATAAGTCTAGCCTACTAACATATAATTTTAATGGTAACTTATTAATTACACAGTACACCTTTTGTTTTATAATTTATGAAATAACTTAGAAATTATTTTAAACTATTTATTTGTTGAATATCTGTAATAACAAAAAATATCAAATTTCACCAAATTAACCAATAAAATGTTCAAAATGACCTCTATACAATGATATAATCTATGTTCAAAGCCTCTTTATACATTTGCACATACTTCAGGTATCTACATTGGACATTATTTTGCAATGCTGCAAGATCTGCAGAAAAGTTGTATATACTTTTGATTTAAGGTATCCTGTCAAAAAGAAGTTCAAAGGCAAAATATCCAGTGATCTGGTCAGCCAATCTATTGGAACACTTGCGAATCCAACACCCTGTTTACTGTCACTCCAATGATGACAAATACATAGCTTAACTTCAACATTAAACATAAAGGTACACTAGTTGGAAAAACACATGTTGATATGGGTTGTTACTTATAATTTCACAAAATTCTTCACAAAATTGGAGCTAAATATCAGGATTATCTTTGTTTAATCAATGAAGTAATCTAATTTTATAAAGGTGAAATGCAGCGGATTTTACAATTCGATAAACACTAGATGCTGATTCATGACATGTCCCATAGACTGTTAATTATTGTCCAGTTGTACATAACCAAATATCTCCACTTTAACTGCTTCATTTGACATTCGCATTGTGTTTTCTATTTTTAATGTCACCTGTTTACTCTATATATTTTTTCTTTCTCTCATTCTCTCTCTTGAATCTTTGAAATGTTTCACTACCATTTTGATACCATTATCACTTATTGTAGAACACAATTTCTTCAACATATTTTTTAATCGTTAATGATTTTTAACAAAACCGTTAATTTCCCTTTACTACTAAAGTCCAGGAAGAGATTTCTCTGAGATTGGGTTTTACCATTACTATCATGGAATAATTAATAATGTTGGCGAGTTGGCCTAAAAGTTCGTGATACGAAAACCAATTTCTGTAGTTGGACTATTATTATTTATATTTTAGTTGCACACAGCATTTTGGCGTTGCCTTTTCGAAAAAGAACAACTTTAAATATATATAAATAGAAAATATAATTTTGCATAATATTAACCAAAATGTTCGATTTTTGATTTAGTATGTCGCCTGTCAGTAATAATCGATTCGAATCGATGAGCATTTCGATTGTCATTTTTAATTTTGACCATTTCGGACATTGTACAGTTTGGACGTACAATGCTAGAAGTGGACAATATTTTCCGAACAATGTTAGGATTGTCCAATTTCGGGCATTGCTCGTAACATAAACATAAAATTAAACATCACTCTGTCTCCGTTTTTCATACATAATGTAGCTTCCCTTATTTTTAAAAAAATTTTAACATGTTTGTCCTTGTTTAGTGTAGTGTGATGTAAAATTTTATGTTTATGATATTCTATAATTGTTGGATAGGCCAAAATTGACGAAATGCCCCTGAATATGCTCTAGGAAGCGAAAGTACTTGGGCAAGATTTAATTAATAAAACTGTGCTCGATATATGCCTTTTATTTGATCAAAGTTCATTTATTCGAGCATTCAACCTTATATTAATCTATATTTGTGATTATTTTCCTTCCGGTAAAACTAGATTTATTTGTAAAATACTATAACAATAATGTCATAACGAAAATATTTTATGTATGGAAGCACCTTGGGCCAAATTGCTTGCTTTTTTGATGATGTTCTGTTTTATATTGTGAGCTAAATAGGGCTGAACTATTGTGTGTACGTAGTCCATCAGAATATTTACTTTAGTAAATACGTTTAGTCATTTTGAAGTTAGTTAGTTGTATATTATACATATCCAATTTTTGATCTAGACCTAAAATAAATGATATCTTTTAGATTAAGATTGATTTGCATAATTTTAGAATTCATTTTCCCAAAAATACTAAAAAACTATTGTTGCAATTCTAATCTTACATATTATTATATTTGTTTTAGACTATATTTCTGTTAAATTTTGAATTAATTTAATATACACGTATGTTTAATTTTTTTTTATTATAACCTTCACCGTATATTTCTAGTGAAACAAACGTCATGCGGATGTTTCTTTTAGTACTTAATTCTAGAAGTTATTTAATCGATTTCTAAACTACAAAGTGGTTGGTGTAAATCCACCTTGTTTTAAAAATAAATATAACATAAAAACGTCATTTACATACTAACATATAAATCGTTCGGTTTATGTACAAAAACTACACACGTAGATTTAATTTCAGGGGCAAAGGTTGTCCATAAACCTTTTCAAAGCATATGTGTCTTGATGGCTGATTTATCTTAGTGCAACCCAACTTATATAATGAAAGCCAAGTAGATTTATTGCAACACATATACCTACTGTTCTGGAGGACATAAATAGTTTTCTTTATCTTAAACAAGAAAGCTAGACTTAAATGGAATTTAGAGCGGCGAAAAATATGTCGCGCTTTATGCTTTTTGTAGCATTATATCAGCAATAAAAACATTATATGTTTAAAAGGTTACATAAAAGGGTTCAAAGTTTATAATAAGCATTTTAAAAAGTATAATCGGAGGGAATTTAGTGATCATTTTTAACAAGAAGGGAAATAGTGAAATCAAATAAGGAAAATATATAACGATAAGATAATAAGGTAGAGCAACGATACGAATGTTAAATTCTTCTCTCTGAATAAATTAGCCTAATGAGGCATTTTCTGAAAATTTTACTCAAAATTATACATCAACGTATATACAGAGAATGCAAAATAAATCTGAGCGACAATCAATTTGGATTTCGTATGGAGCTTGGTACGAGGGAGGCATTATTTGGCCACCAGATATTACTACAAAAATGCCGAGATCAGCGAAAAGACGCGTTTCTCTGTTTTATCGACTACGAAAATACGTTTAATCGAGTAAAACACTCAGAACTCATAAAAACCCTAACACAACATGGTATAGACCATAACATGATGGCCCTTGTTAAAAACCTATATTTTGATCAAATGGCGTCGATTAAAATAGACAATCGTATGACAGAAGATATGTCAATAAAAAGAGAAGTTCGCTAGAGCCGTGCACTTTCTCCACTATTGTTTAATATATACCTATTTCGAAAAGATCTACCAAAATGCACTCGAAAATACTGAAGAAGGAATAAAAATCAACGGAGAATATGTAAACAACTTAATATACGCAGACGACTCCGTCATTTAAAACGTAATCAAATTGCAAACGCAAAAGTGCCAATTGAAACCTAAATAAAATTTAGGGGGTGGTATATGGAGAAGGAGATGATAAATTAGAGAAGAACTAGCAAAGAAGTTATAATAAAAAGAATGGCTTAGCTCAAAAGAACACAGAGACACAAAACCTCAAGCACGAATTCGGGCTAGCCTCACTACACTAGAATTTGGCTTTGAGATAAGGGGAAAAGAGGTCTTTTAACCAAAAGAATACAATATAATAATGCACCGGAAAACCTGGAACTATAAAAGGGGTAAGATAAGAGAATATACGGAGATGCCTAGGAAAATACTAAAATGGGCGCCAGCTAATTTCTGAAGGAAATTAACAAAAAAAATAAATGAAGTTATGAACAACAAGGAATAAAGTACTATTGATTTAATACCCTGTAATAATGTTTAAAAACCGAAAAGACACTATTGACCTTGTTCTGCTATATTATAACTGTAAGCAGGAACTGAAATAAAAGCAAAACTACTTGTAACAAATATATTTATAATATTAACAACTAACAAAACTCACCTATATATATATATATATATATATATATATATATATATATATATATATATATATATATATATATATATATAGAAAATATAATTACAGTAGTGGGGCTACGGTATGCGAGGACCAAAAAGCCACGACAAAATTAAATATCCCCACTACTGGGCCAAACGAAAAAGTCCATGGGAGAAGCGAAATCTTAACACTAAGGTTAGTTACGAAAGTTAAATCCCAGATAGGTAAGGTAGGGAATATAAATACTAAAAAAACCGTGACGGTTATACAAAAGAAACTACCTTACCTAACAAATATACGACTAATATGTGTCGAAGCAGATAAACACCAGATCTATGTGTAAGTGTTATGCTTACAAATAGATGCTGGGAGATATCTAAAGTGATCAAGTGTGATGAGTATGGCCAACAGACTCGGAAAGATATATATATAATTTTTAAAAACCCTGATACATAAATTTCTTCCCTTCCCTTTTAAAAACCGCTATACAAAAATCATGAACCCCTTCCCTAACAATGAATCTAATTTAATTAATTAATAACTATTTACCTAACTTTTTATAGATGTTACAAAAACTGTAATAAGTACTAACCTTGGTATATGCATATACAAAGTTGTAAATTACAAGAAAAACCTTAACCCTGAGAAACTAGTTGTTACTGTCTGTCACAACACTACAGCGGTCCTGGATAAGTCCCCTTAAGACTCTGACGATCCTTGAGGCTCCGAAAAAAAACGAATGAAGAGGAACGCTGTGGTTCTGGAGACAATCGGTTCCTGGTTACCAATGGGTTGAATTAGGTGTTTGGTTAAACTAATTCTAGTATTAAACGTTATCCTAATCGGGTGAAATCTGGGTTTTAAATAATTATTTCGGTAGATTTGGAAACCGGGTCTTAAATATTCATTTCTACAGATTTGGAAGTCGGTTTTTCAATCAAGATTTTTTATCACTTGTTCCAATTTCTCCCTTGATGTTCGGGGAAAACATTAAATCCAATCCCAGATTTTCTACCCGATTTTAAGACGAAAAGTGCCGGTAAAGGCTTGGAGAAACAAACCTCTCAGTGTGAGTTGTTGGCCAAAACTGACTTTAGCGAGCGCCTCTTGACCTGTAGTTTGCGCATCGTACCGTCTATTGCCCATGAACGTTTCATAAACGGGATTCTGAGGGGTTTTAGGATTTTAATAATAATTATATTAATTAATTATATGTTAGCAGTTGTGACTGCTACATCCTCCCTCAACTCCAGAAAAAAAAGGAAAACTTTCCACTTACCAGAAGTTTCCTTTTTTTTTTATTGTCTAGGACAATCTAGCCTTAAAGACAAACCAGACGATGAATATGATGAAGCCGAAACGTTGTGGTGTCAACCACAAGGATTTTGAGCTTATCAGCCACACTGTTTACTCATTAGATGGGATAAAAGTAATGACACTGACAGACGTACAGTAGACAGACAGCATGTGATCTATTTAATAATGCGTAATTTACCAAAAAAAATTAAAATAATTTAATTTATTTAGACAAAGTATTAAGAAAAGTAAAAAAAAACATATAACCCAATCACTTAGGTACTTTCTAAATATAATTCAATAACTTTATAGCAATATCAATCTCAATACCAATATATTCAATATAATTCAATTCAACCTTATATAGAGTAAATTAACCTTCGACAATACTTAAATTCTATATTTCCAAGTATTAGTAAAACTATAAATAAACTACACTACTGAGGTGTGTTAACAACCTCTGAAAGATAGGACCAAGAACCATTCACAACACAAACTCAAACAAAGTCCTATCAAGTTTACCCAACGTTGACACTAGAGCGAACAGATTCTATTAATCACCCAAGAGTTCAATGAGGGCTTAATTTATTAGGACTAGTTGAAACTATATTACTACAAACCTAAACATCTATATGATATGGTTCTGGATATCAGCAACATATTCGAAAATTCAAGGTAAAAGATAATTCAATACATCTACTTGCTTTAGCAGCGGTAGGAAAAACACACAATCGGTAAAGGCACTAGCAAGCCTAGATACTAGCAAGCCCACTATACTCATGGTATAGGGTATGCTAAAAAAAAATAAGTAAGTTAACTGCAATCCCAACTCGTAGTAAAGAATATGCACAAAAGGTAAAAGATAATTGCAAGTCCAGATCTACTCATGGTAGAGGATATGCACAAAACTCACTTCTACCAGCTATACACTTGGTAGAAGGAAAGGTAAAAGAGATCCTAACTGTAATACCCAAACTGTACTATTGACGTGGTCCAATTCTTTACTCACGACAAGAACAGTAAAGGACAGATTTTTAGGACTCCATAATCAAGATAAAGATAAGATATATATTTATAAGATATAGATAAGAAATAAACTTATCAAGGTAAAGGTAAAGATAACTAACTTAAGGTAAAGGTATGAGATAAACCAATTAAGGTAAAGGTACGAGATAAACTCAATTAAGGTAAAGATAAAGGTACACTCAAGGTAAAGATAAACTCGCATCTACCAATCCGTACGAATGGTAGGTAGACAGGTACAAACTCAAGATACTAAGATATGTTAAACTCAAATTCTTGAGAAGATAACAACATAGGAGATAACAAACCCAGTTAAACAGACTTACTTATTGCTGAATATCAGAACGATCCAATTCTAAATGACACATTCTAATTTCAACCTAAGAGACACTCAAGAAACAACTAATATGTATTGATATATTTCTGAGCCAAGTGAGGGCACACATCCAGGGTGATCAATCCTGAACCCACGCTAAAACACCGACACAGTAAGTGAATATGAATGCATAAGCTTTATGGCCATGGTCCACAAAACCATACAACACTATTAAAGAAAATATTTGGAATGTTTTCCGCATTATCCCTGTAGATATCTATTCAACTCAGAACTCAAGATGGGGAAATTCCCATATATCCATCCTGTACTCCTATGATATGCAGTTGGACTTTTAAGAGAAAACAAACAACAAAATTAACAAGTCCATAAACTAAGATAATAACCAACATTAAGATAAGATAAAAAAAATAGAAGGCAAAATAGCACAACATCTTATTGTTTTGCCAGGTAAACAAAAATAGATAAACCGATCTTAAACAACCAAACTGGGACAGCATTGATAAGGGACCAGTTAATCTTCATTTGAAGATGAAGAATCCAAATTATCTGACAAGTTATGTGGACCTACTGTCTTGTCCTCCAGTAAGTCTTTGACATGAAACCTTCCTAGTTTCCTGCCAGTGGAAGTTTCCTTCAACTCATAAATTAAAGGAGAAATGACCTTAATAACTGTGCAAGGTATGTACTTCTGACATAACTTGGCCGATTGAAAGTTCACTTTATCAGATTTGACAAAGTTTCTTTTCAACACAGAATCTCCAATTCTGAAGGATAACTCTCGCTTTCTCAAGTCATAATGGCATTTATTTCTAGCATAAGATGCTTTCAAACGTTTGCGAACATCCACATAAATATCAGGAAGATGCTGGATATCTTCTAAACGGTGTAATTTATCTGATATAGTGGGAAAGTTATTGGCATTTTCTGAAATTGTACCAAAATAATCACCAGAAAGAGGAACATGACGACCAAGCATCAAATAAGATGGAGGACATTTGGTTATTTCGTGAGAAGAAGTCCTGATAGCCTGTACTATAGAGTGGATATGAGTATCCCAAGCTCTTTGATCAGGAAAGGAATATGACCTTAAAGCAGTCACGATTAATTTATTAACTCTTTCGGTATGATTGACTTGTGGATGATAGTTCGCATTGTACCAGATCTTTTGGACATTATATTTAGACATGAGGTCGCGAAAAGCCTTAGCTGTGAACTGTGGTCCATTATCGCAAGACACGATCTGTGGAACACCATAAATTAAGAAAACCTCATTCTCAATATACTTGATAATGGATGGAGTAGTTGCCTTAGACATAGTATGAACCAAAGGAAATTTTGTAAAATAATCAACAACTACCAAGGCATACTGAGAACCTTTATAAGACCTAGGATAAGGACCAATGAGATCTAAAGATATAAGTTGAAATGGAAAATCAATCCGTCGATAACTACCCATTAAACCTGGTTGGGGAAGATTTGTCGGTTTGCATGTAGCACAGATTTTGCATTTAGCGATATAGCTACGTACAGTTTGACGCATCTTCGGCCAGTAATAGAGTTCCGATATACGACGGAAAGTTTTGTAAAAACCAAAATGAGCTGCAGTAGGATGGTCATGAAAAGTGGCCAAAACCTCTGCTCTATTAGGAGTTGGAACGACTATCTTCCAATCCGACATTCCAGTAAGGGCATCCATGGAACTTAAGACATGTTTATACAAAACACCATGTTCAACTTTAAAATCAGGAAATTTACCTGGTACATTCTGTACATCATACAACATTTTTCGATACCAGTCATCTGGCTGCAAGGAAGATAAATCTAACAAATTAATATCGAACGTTCTAGAGAGTGCATCAGCGACTACTACACCTGCAGCTTTACGATGAATAATCTTATAATCATATTGTGCCAATTTTAAAATCCACCTAGCCAAACGAGGAGATGAGTTCTTCATATTCTGTAACCACACCAAACTACTATGGTCAGTTATGACCGTGAAAGAACGACCCTCAAGAAAATATCTGAAATGTTCAATACCAGTAATTATAGCTAGCAACTCTTTTTCAGTTGTAGTATAATTTTTCTGGGCTTTATTTAATTTCTTGCTTGTATAAGCTATAGGGTGTTCTTCTCCATCTACCATTTGATAGAGTACACCTCCAGATGCAGTGTTAGAACAATCTGTCATCAGATAAAAAGGCTTAGTAAAATCTGGGGCTACCATAACAGGAGAATTTGTGAGAGCCTCCTTGATTTTAATGAAAGCTTCATTAGCCTCAGGAGTCCACACAATATTTTGTCCCTTTTTCCGATTTTGAAGTAAATCTGGGATAGGAGACAACAAGGTCGAATAAGACTTAACAAACTTCTTATAATAACCAACCATTCCTAACAATCGACGGACCTGAGTGGTATTTTTAGGCACAGGAAAATCCCGAATCGCTGACATCTTATCAGGATCAGTACGAAGACCCTGAGAATCTACAACATATCCTAAAAACTTAATAGAGTCACGACAAAAGCTGCTTTTATCCAAATTAATAGTCAAATTTGCGTCTTTTAAACGCTGAAACAACTGCTGCAATACAGAGATATGAGTTTCGAAATCAGGAGTAATGACAAGAATGTCATCAAGATAGTATTGACAAAATGGGTCTAAAGCAGGACCTATTACCAAATCCATTAATCGACACATAGTCTGAGGGGCAGACACAAGACCAAAAGGCATTGTAGTGAACTGATACAATCCTTTGCCATTTACTGCAAAGGCAGTAAACTTTTTACTCTCCTCGCTGAGAGGAATCTGTAAAAACGCCTTCTTTAAGTCGATAGATGAAATAAATCTTGCATTCTGTAATTTACTTAGGATGATATCTATACGAGGTATAGGATAAGCATCTCTGTTCATAGTTATACCGTTAAGTTTACGTCCGTCAAAACAGACACGAAAAGTCCCATCTTTCTTTTTTGTCAGCCACAGAGGGCTACAAAAAGAAGAAGTACTGGGCTCAATAATACCTAACTTAAGCATTTCATCTACCTCCTTTACTAAACTTTTATGCCAGGCTTGAGGCAAGGGATATTGATATTGCCTGAAGGGCTTAGACGAACCAACATCAATGTGATGTTCGATGAGATGAGTTCGACCTAACTGATTTTTCGATGAGATAGAAGAGAATGATGTGATGACACTATTTAACTGCTCTAATTCCTGAGCATTAAGTCGACTCATATCTTTAACAGCATTGACACAAGAGATATTGAAAGAAGACACAGATAAGGAAAATTCAGTAAAATTTAATTCACTATTAAAAGTTTTCAGAAAATCCATACCTAGGATGACTGAATTCTTAACTGAAGGAATAACAAAGAATGTAATCATTCTTTTACAAAAACTAACAGAAATCTCAGTAGTGAATTGACCTAAAATTGGTTGAATTTGACCATCAGCTGTAGTCACTTGCAAACTTTGATCTATTCCTATATTTACATTTGAATTCTGAAGAAATTCCAGACCTAGAGAACCTAAAATAGAGATATTGGACCCTGTGTCCAGTAAAGCTAAACAAGAATGTCCTAAGATAGATATGGACGATTATCCTTGTTTTTTCGAACTAACAATGAGTTTATATCTAAATCAACAAACGACGACAAGAGATTACTTGAAGAAACTACAGAAGAATCACGGTGTTCATGCTCAATTAACGTTGTCCTCTCTTCGGTTGGTATTTGCCGTTCTGTGGTCTTTTGTCTTTCGGTAGAGCGTGAGATGTTTGGCTTGTGGAAGCTTGGGCATCCAGACTCGAGAAACTGGTTCCTTGGTTTTGAGGAGTTTGGACAGTGTTTGTATTCCCTGTATTTTGACGAGGAGTAGGAGCCAGGGCCAACCCACCCCTTCTGTCGTTTCCCGAACAGGATTCACACTCAAATTTACGGACACCTTGACGTCCACAACCATAACAGAACCGAATTCTAGGCTCAGAACATTCGTAATACCCATGTCCTGACTGACAACAATTCCAACAGGTAAGCTTCGAATTAAAAGAAGAGACATTACCAGACCGAGAATAGTTAGGCCTACCAGAATAGGATGAGTCATTATTTCTGAAATTTCTACTATTACTAGACCGTGAATAATTGGGTCTATCAGAATAAGATGAGTCATTATTTCTGAAATTCTGATGAATAGGGACTCTAGACACGTTGTCAGAAGACCATCACAAAACTTCCTCTAACTTCTTACACTTTTCCGTTAAGTCAGCAATTGAAGAAATATCTGTAAGTGCCAGACTAGAATGATACGATGGCAACAAATTTTTTCTAATGATCCTTATGATATGTGACTCAGACAAAGGAGTCTCCAACCGTTTACACAAACTAACAATCTCATTTACAAATATAGTTACCTTCTCCTGCGGAGCTTGTTTTCGAGACTTAATTTCATCAAGAAGATTGTCCTCATAGTTATATGGAAGAAAATCTGACCTAAGTTTGGCAACTAACTCTTGCCATGAAGCAAAACTACCTCGGTTATTGAGATACCAAGTGAAGGCTGAATCCTTAAATAAATCGGCAGCAGAAGAGTAACACTCTTCCTCGCTGTTACCACGCGCTATACGCAGACATTCTACCTTCTCTAAGAAACTAACAACATTTTCATTATCTTGACCTGAAAAATGGACACCCCATTTATGAATAGGAGCAGACTTAACGAAGGGAAATGGATTTACTGAAACACTAGCATTATGAGGAGTTGACTGTACATGTGGAATCACTTTACAATCAAGTTCACCTTCCAGAATCAGAACCATGAAATTAAGAGACCTCTTCACTTCCTCCTCTTCCTCTGTTGTAGCTTCTAACAGATGGACTCTAGCTGCAACATGACCTAAGCGAGAAGTATAGCGAGCATAGGCAGTATCACTAGGAGAACCAACAAAAGAACCAATTTTGACCACCAGATCTGCAAGAGTAACCTCTATTTCCGCAATCTCGTCCTTAAAATTAAGATGGGAAGCAGACAGAACAGCATAACTCCGATTTGCTGCAGCTTGCTTTAATGCACCACGCAACACTACCCTTTTCCTTTCCACTGTTGTCAAAGATGGATCGTTTAAGTGCCGGACTCTCAACTCGTACTCTAATTCTGGACCTAACAGATGCTCTACCTTGAAAGCAGACATTTTATACAACTTGGAAATATACCAGAAAATATATGAGGAAAACTATGATAAAATAGGTAAAGTCTAACTTACTCTATGTTTCCAGGTTATTATTATAATTGAATTATTTTACCAGTAATGTTTGCTTGTTTATCCAGTCGTGAACTCAGATGCAAGGTACGGCTACAATCCCTGAGAAACCTAGAAATTTCAAAAAAAATGTTACTTCCAGACAGTGGTGAATTACTTTGGTGCTACTCCGGACTTTTATAGTGTTAAGATAGTTAAATTTAAAATATTTAAATAATTTTCCTTTTTAATATATACTTATATTATTTATTATTAATCCAATATGGATATTTAGTTAATCAAAAAAAAACAATTTATTCAGTCTACCCACAATATAGCAAAACAAGGGTACTACGGGTATATTTAATAGATAATGTAGATAAACTAAATATTGAAATACAAAAACCAATGTTGCAGTTAAGAAACCAAGAGTTAAAGAACACAGCTGAAAATTAAAATACAACACCAAAGGTACACAACCAGAAATTAAAGTGGGAGAAAAAAAAAACCAAAGATATAAAGCCCAAAGTACGTGCAAAAAAAAAGAGGCCCCACGTTTGGGTCTAGCCAATTGAAAGGAGAAACAAACCTCTCAAGTGGGCTTGGAGAAACAAACCTCTCAGTGTGAGTTGTTGGCCAAAACTGACTTTAGCGAGCGCCTCTTGACCTGCAGTTTGCGCATCGTACCGTCTATTGCCCATGAACGTTTCATAAACGGGATTCTGAGGGGTTTTAGGATTTTAATGATAATTATATTAATTAATTATATTATGTTAGCAGTTGTGACTGCTACATCCTCCCTCAACTCCAGAAAAAAAAAGGAAAACTTTCCACTTACCAGAAGTTTCCTTTTTTTTTATTGTCTAGGACAATCTAGCCTTAAAGACAAACCAGACGATGAATATGATGAAGCCGAAACGTTGGGCGCCAATTGAAACGTAATCAAATTGCAAACGCAAAAGCGCCAATTGAAACCTAAATAAAATTTAGGGGGTGGTATATGGAGAAGGAGATGATAAATTAGAGAAGAACTAGCAAAGAAGTTATAATAAAAAGAATGGCTTAGCTCAAAAGAACACAGAGACACAAAACCTCAAGCACGAATTCGAGCTAGCCTCACTACACTAGAATTTGGCTTTGAGATAAGGGGAAAAGAGGTCTTTAAACCAAAAGAATACAATATAATAATGCACTGGAAAACCTGGAACTATAAAAGGGATAAGATAAGAGAATATACGGAGATGCCTAGGAAAATACTAAAATGGGCGCCAGCTAATTTCTGAAGGAAATTAACAAAAAAAAATAAATGAAGTTATGAACAACAAGGAATAAAGTACTATTGATTTAATACCCTGTAATAATGTTTAAAAACCGAAAAGACACTATTGACCTTGTTCTGCTATATTATAACTGTAAGCAGGAACTGAAATAAAAGCAAAACTACTTGTAACAAATATATTTATAATATTAACAACTAACAAAACTCACCTATATATATATATATATATATATATATATATATATATATATATATATATATATATATATATATATATATATATAGAAAATATAATTACAGTAGTGGGGCTACGGTATGCGAGGACCAAAAAGCCACGACAAAATTAAATATCCCCACTACTGGGCCAAACGAAAAAGTGTATTAGTAAATCTATAATCTAAGTCCATGGGAGAAGCGAAATCTTAACACTAAGGTTAGTTACGAAAGTTAAATCCCAGATAGGTAAGGTAGGGAATATAAATACTAAAAAAAACCGTGACGGTTATACAAAAGAAACTACCTTACCTAACAAATATACGACTAATATGTGTCGAAGCAGCTAAACACCAGATCTATGTGTAAGTGTTATGCTTACAAATAGATGCTGGGAGATATCTAAAGTGATCAAGTGTGATGAGTATGGCCAACAGACTCGGAAAGATATATATATAATTTTTAAAAACCCTGATACATAAATTTCTTCCCTTCCCTTTTAAAAACCGCTATACAAAAATCATGAACCCCTTCCCTAACAATGAATCTAATTTAATTAATTAATAACTATTTACCTAACTTTTTATAGATGTTACAAAAACTGTAATAAGCACTAACCTTGGTATATGCATATACAAAGTTGTAAATTACAAGAAAAACCTTAACCCTGAGAAACTAGTTGTTACTGTCTGTCACAACACTACAGCGGTCCTGGATAAGTCCCCTTAAGACTCTGACGATCCTTGAGGCTCCGAAAAAAAAACGAATGAAGAGGAACGCTGTGGTTCTGGAGACAATCGGTTCCTGGTTACCAAAGGGTTGAATTAGGTGTTTGGTTAAACTAATTCTAGTATTAAACGTTATCCTAATCGGGTGAAATCTGGGTTTTAAATAATTATTTCGGTAGATTTGGAAACCGGGTCTTAAATATTCATTTCTACAGATTTGGAAGTCGGTTTTTCAATCAAGATTCTTTATCACTTGTTCCAATTTCTCCCTTGATGTTCGGGGAAAACATTAAATCCAATCCCAGATTTTCTACCCGATTTTAAGACGAAAAGTGCCGGTAAAGGCTTGGAGAAACAAACCTCTCAGTGTGAGTTGTTGGCCAAAACTGACTTTAGCGAGCGCCTCTTGACCTGTAGTTTGCGCACCGTACCGTCTATTGCCCATGAACGTTTCATAAACGGGATTCTGAGGGGTTTTAGGATTTTAATAATAATTATATTAATTAATTATATGTTAGCAGTTGTGACTGCTACACATTATTGCAGACAGTGCTGAGGGTTTGCAACGACTTTTGAATGCCATCGTCAGGGAAGGAGATAGCTTGGGGTTGAATATAAACACAAATAAAACAAAAGTAATGGCCGTTACACGTGCACCAAATGCCGACATTAATAACAAACAAATAGAACCCGTACAAAAATTCCTGTATCTTGGTTGCTGGATAACAAACGATCTTGTCTATGAAGTTGAAATACGTGCTCGTATAGAGTATGCTAGGTCCGCTTTTCAAAGAATGAAAAAATTCCTAATAAACTCTACCTTATCGTTGGATATCAATTTGTAAAAACATTCATTTATTCCATATTGTTATACGGAGTGAAAACCTGGACTCTCGGAATCACGGGTATGAGACGTGTAGAAGCCTTTGAGATGTGGGTTTTTCGTAGGATGCTGAAAATCTCTTGGGTAGAGCACGTGATCAACAACGAGGTGCTGAGAAGAATGGAGACTAAGAGAGAACTCCTAAATATTGTAAAAACCAAAAAAACAAGTTATCTATTTTAGGACATATTTACAGAGGAGAAAAATACAACTTCCTACGACTGATAATGCAAGGGAAAGTGGAAGGAAGAAGAGGCCCAGGAAGAAGAAAATGCTCCTGGCTGAAAAATGTAAGAGACTGGACAGGCATGGACACACATTCGATACTAAGAACGGCTCAAGATAGTTATAGCCAACCTTCAGTAATGGATAGGGCACCTTAAGAAAAAGAGAATAAACAATAATTAGAAGGTATGCAAATTGAAGTGGATTAGTTTATCAAGGAAGTTAAGGAGCTACGAATAACTGTCAAGGAGTCCATGTATTGTTGCTGTATATATACCCTTCATAAATTAAGGAATTATTATTATTCACATTTGTTAATAAGGCACTACAGCCTGATAGAATACCGAATAGAAGTTGAAAAATGTGAAAAAATGTGTTTATTAGAAAGTTAAATAGTTATTAACTTTCTGACAACACTTATAAACCAAATGTTAAGAAACACTTCTTTTTTTTTTTCGTTTCTCTGTAAACAAAAGCATGGTTAAGTAGCAACTGCAACCAACTCAAAGAAGAAGAATAATATAAAGAAATATAACAGTTTTACATGTAGCTGGACATAATTTTACAATCTACTAAAAATAAGATATTACAAAGGCAGGTGGCAGGGGCTTTAATGCTTAAATTGCTAAAAAAAAGTTAATGAGTGTGTGGGAGAATTTAAACTAGACGGGAGAAAAAGAAAGATCGACAGATCGGGTTGTTCTACCAAATTAAACAGTTTGTGATAACTATTATGTTGTTACAATTTAGCTGATAGAAGATTGTATCCTCAGAATTAGTCTGCAAATACCAAAGATCGAATAAATCAAATTGATTATATAACGTATAAAAGGTACAAAAGTTATATCTAATGTATGAAAGTATACTCTGAAATTGAAGATTGTTACAGAAAAATTGACAGGTTGAATATCTATAAGAGAATTTATGAATTAACAATTGCTAAAAAGTAAATGTTTTATGCAATACTAGGTTTACACATTTGTTAAAGATTCAATGGATTGCAGGAATTAAAAATGCCGCAGTGCTAAAACGTCTGCAAAATAACTATAAAGTCATAAAAAGTATTAAAGTGAAAAAACTGGAGTATTTGCTTTATATTATTAGATACAAAAAGTACGATATAGTACTTTTCTAGTACGGAGGGAAAGATTAAGGATAAAAAACGTAGGAAGAAAGAGAATATTGTGGCTAAGAAACTTCAGGAAATGGTAAAATTGCACACCGCATATTTTCAGATTAGAAGCTAATAACCTAAATAGCCCAGTCTGTCATCTCCAATAGAAGTAGGTACTGCTTTAGTAGTAGTTTTAGAACTGCCAATTTCCGTAAGTTGTTGATTTTGAGACTAATTGAATTGACTGAGTGTATTTCTACATATTTCAGCAATAACCAGTATACGTGTTTTTTTTTCATGATGCAATTGTAGTAATTTAAATTTGCCTACCACGTTGGGTATCACTTGTAACAATATATAATTGCGTATAGAGGATTAAAAGTGGAAACTGAACAATTGCTGGCTGGAGATATGGTAAGCAAATAAATTGAAACGTTTGCGAACGGCTACTCATATTTTGATTGGAGAGCTAGGTCGTAGATAAAGGTTTCTTTATTTAAGGGACTTGAGTAATTAACTACAAAAAAAGAAATCACAAAAATCTCACAGAGATTTCCTGGACAACAATCATCGAGCAAAAAGACAAAATAGGGAATCCAATCGTTATGAAAATGACCAAGAAGGACATATCCGGGAATGCAAAGGCGCCAAATTTAAAGTAGCTGTAAAATATTTTTCAGAATGAGTCTTAGACGAGAAAGTTTTAATTAAATAATAACGATAATAGTCTAAAATGTGACCTAATTGTTAAAAAACTTCAATATAAATAACCTTTCATGTGACAGTTGGGACAAACAATAACATAACCCAACTAAATTTGATTTCTTAAACAAGGAAAGTGACTCTCTTTCCTTGTTTAATGTGGCCTCTCAAAATAGCACTTCCCGTCCAACAATATTTTTGCCCCCACTACCTTTACATTCCCTCTTCTGTCTTTTTGCTCGATGACAACAATACACAAGAAGATTCCTAAACTATTTAAAATGGACGCCGTTTTAGAAAATCCTCTTACAGGTTAAAAAAAGGGTTTTCTTTTCTAAAAATTTTTCTTCTTCTTCTTATTCTTCTTTTTATATAGACATGACTGTCTGTTTTTTAATGTGCCTCTAGTAAGTTGTTATTCCATCGTTTTCGTGGTCTTCCTACTGATCGTCTTCTTATTGGAGAACCGTCTCTTACCGTCTTTACTACTCTATTTGTTGTCATTCGGCTTATATGATCGTTCCATTCTACTCTTCTATTTCTTACCCAGTTCTTGATGTTCTCCGTCTGTACCATAGTGTATTACCATCAATTTTTCTAAGTGTTTTCATCTCTTCTGTTTGTAACATTCTTTTTGTCCTCTCTGTGTCAGATCTTGTTTCTACCGCGTATGTCATTATTGGTCTGATGACAGTTTTGAAAATTCTGCCTTTCGTTTCTTTCCTGATATTTTTATTTCTCCATATTGCTTCATTTAGGCAGCCTGTGGCCCTGTTTGCTCTATTCATTTGATCTTCCACTTCAGTTTCGAGCCTGGAAGAGTGAAAATCTTTATAAAAGAAGTAATTTTAAACTCCTGGTTTGAAAAGAAAAATTATATATGTAGTATTATTTCACATAAACAGTTATTACAAATAAAATTATCTAAATTTATCGACAAACCTTACATTGAGTTTAACCTTTTAACAAAACAGAATTTAAAATTTTGGTTATGTACCAAATGACAGAAAAAGGATAATACCGACTGTCATACGTCGAAATGACCACTGAGTAGTGATCTCACCACTCAAAATCATTCTCTTACCCGCATCACTTTCCGACCAATCTAAGTGGAAAGATTCATATTTATTTGACGAGCAAATGTCAAGAAGGAACCAAGATCAAACGAAATAGCAATGTGTGTTATTCTAAACAGACTAAAGATGTTTATATTATCAATCTTCGAAACGCAAAAATATTAAAAATCTTTTTCGGCGTTTTAATATATACGAGCGTAGGACGAAAATTTTTGATTTACTAAATTGGATCACTGGGTTACTTCAATGCTATGGCATGTTTAAACTTCTGTTTTTTAGCTCACTGTCTCTTAAGGATTTGTATGGGACAAGTCTTTTTCGTCAGCTCTTCAGGGTAAAGAACAAATTAAGAGTACTAGAGAGTCCAGGATGACTGGAGATGTGAGTAATGCATTCCTGGAATAAGAGACGTGCTATTATCTCTAGCCTCATAATTTATGGTTTTTCAAATATACTTACTTAGAAGAGAATATACTTATTAAGTATATTCTCTTCATGAACCTGTAGTCTTTCATTCTTAGACTCTACAGAAAAACAGAATTATAACAGTGAATATATACCACTATCAAAGTTTTCAATTTACATCGTTTTTAGTCCTTTTATTTCATACTGTGGTATGTCTTGTTTTCTTGTTTTCTATAAAATCATCAAACTTTATTCCTGATTTAGTAGCAATAAACATTATACAGAGAAAGCGTTGGAACCTGTACAATATATTCATAAAAACATTCTTCAAATCTTTTAACGTCTCATCTCAGTCATTTTTTATTCTACTGCAGTGCATCTTTGTGCCTGCATAAAAAGAATATATATAGCAAGTTTTTCGTCTGTCTGAAGTACGGAAAGATAAAGAACTCAAGTAGTCTGTACACACAAAAACGCTTTTTACTTCATTCATAAATATACGCGTGTGAAAAGAAGCGGTGGACAACGAAAATTTTGATTACTTAGGGTAGAAAGAAACGGGAGGAAATAACATACGGTAAACACAACTACCGGATGGTCTCCTTTGATTCGTACAGGACTAAAACTTCTTGTTTTTAGTAATAGGTAAATATCATATTTTATTTTCAAAAACAAGTTTATATTGTTACTAGATGACCCGACGAACTTTGTACCGCCTTATTATTGAATAATGTGTCATGTGAAAAATTAATAGAAAAAAAAAATACTGAAACATATTATGTATAAAAAAAAGAATTAATTTAATGCTTTTTGATAAAAAATATTTTTATTTTTTTGCGTTGCATAATACAAGAATTGTTCATGCGCGAAATATGGAAAGTTAATTCCGGAAATTTCCAACGGTTAACTTTGTGGTTTGTTTATTGTCAGTGCAAAAGCCAAACGCATGGTAAATTGTAAACGTTTAAAATTAAATGTTAAGTTCGTTACAATCATCGGTATACGCGGGATCAAGACATCCTCTTCTTTGTATTTTTCCTTGATGACCGTTGCCTTAATGACATCATTGATTAGCATTTTCACAGTCATTCTTGTTCTATTGCACAGTCGAGGTTGATTAATGTTACGCAACATCTACGTCATCCTGATTTATAACTGTGTCAACTGATTTGAACGAAAACAACTTTTCTGAAAAAAAATTCAGAAGGGTTGCATTTAGATCATCCACATCTGTTTTCTTGCCGCCAATATTGCTCGTCCAATTATGGTTTTTAAACTGGTGACCTATGTCCAGAAAAACATGCTGAATAAGCTCGACTCAGCAAATTATTAATAAATTTAAGCTTTAATTAAATAATATAATTAACTAATTTAAGAGGTAAACTGATAATTGTAAACGTCACTACTATAATAGTGGCCGAAAACTGTGTAGAGGGGGGGGGCTAGGGGTTAGCGATAGAAGAGTGAAAATGTATGGTAAATGGAGTTGTATTATTTAATGCCACATCACAAAAAAATAAAAATAAAAAGAAGTCCAAAAAACAAAAGAAAATGTTTGGCGTGGATCACCCTTAGCACTTCAGATATGAGAAATATATTACGACCGATTTTTAGACCTACCGAATATGCATAAAAATTTCATAAAATCGGTCAAGCCAATTTGTAAAAATATGGCAATTGACTCTGTGACACTAATATTGCCATTAAGAAATAGGGGTTGATGATGGAATGGTAAAAATTTAGGGTTGTATACATTGTTTAACGTCCCATAATAAAAATATAAAAATAAGATTGTTGTCCAAGAAATTAAAAAATATATTTAGGGTGGATCACCCTTATCACTGAAAGGTCTGCAAAATATATTACGACTAATTCTCAGACGTAACGAATGTAAATTTTCATAGGTCAAGCCGTTTCGGATGAGTATAGCAACTAACTATATGACACCAATATGGCTATTAAAAATAGGGGTTGGTGAAAAAAGAGTGAAAATTCAGCACATCATAAAAAAATAAAAAAAAAATTTCGAAATTATATAAAAAAAAGTGTTTGGGGTGGACCACCCTTATTACATAGGAGTATGAAAAATAGATTATAATCTATTCTCAGACCTACCAAATACACATATAATATATATATATATATATATATATATATATATATATATATATATATATATATATATATATATATATATATATATATATATATATATATATATATATATATATCAGGAGCTTGGAGGAGTAAGGGCGAATTCGAAAAATGGTCATTTTAAAAACAGTCTCATTTTGCTCACATACTATTAAAGAATACGTCTGTATCATTATAACACCATGTTTCGCCCTTCATACTCCCAAAATTCTGTAGGAAATAAGATAGCAACCAATTCATGTCAGAAACTGAACGGCATAATCGTCTAGAAGAGGAAAGACGAACACACAAGCTATCGTTGCGTTTCCGTTCAAGGTTCGCCCCTACTCCTCTATAACCCTGTTACTTAACGCACCGGTGTTTCTGTAGCTTTAGTTGGTGAGACATTCTTGCGTTGTATGCAGATGTATGCGTTTTTCTTAAGTTTTTCTGTACGATCGTATGCTTGTAGTTTTTAATATTACATTAGCGGTTACATTAGCGTTAAAGTTATAGTGTTTTTTCCGATTTATTTTCAAAATGAACACCGAGAACACGACAAGGCGGAAGCAAAAGAACACGGAACAATGGGTTGTTAACGTATGTAAAACTAAACGAAACTGTGGTGAAGCGTACACTTCGAGAAATACAAACAGATCTGTATCTGCGCGCACAATCGGACCACCATGTAAGTGTCGTAAATCGTGTTTTGAAAAGTTGGGCATGAACAATATTAATATGATTTTCAATAATTTTTGGCAACTGGGCAACTATGATAATCAAAACCAATACCTTTCAAAAAAGTGTTAAGTTTCAGTGATTGTAAAAATTCTTTAATTACTGACAGAGCTAGTAGAAAGCTTCGGACCATAGAGTACAGTGTTTCAATAAATGGAGAAAGAAAATGTGTTTGTCGTCAGGCTTTTATTAGCATCCATGGCGTAAGTGAAAAAAGAGTTCGCGTTGTTTTAGACAAGCAGACCACCACAGGAACTGTGCTGAGTGACAACCGAGGGAAGCTATACCCAGGAAATAAAATGTTTGGATATAGAAAGCAGTTGGTCAGAGATCACATTGATTCTCTTGTTACTGTTTCCAGTCACTATAACAGAGCCAAAAGTCCTTTTCGAAAATATATGCCACCGGGTTCATCAATTACTGGGGCATATGGAGCTTATATGGAATGGCTAAGAAACACATATCCTGAAGAACAGCCTGTGATAGAGTCCTACTACCGAAATATTTTTGTCAATGAATTCAATATAGGTGTTCAGCCTCCTTCTGTTGATGAATGTAATAATTGCTCTAAGACTAAAATTGAAATTAATGGGTTAAAGACTAGTAACCCGAATTCTCCCCGAATAATTGAATTGGATACGAAACTGAAGGTTCATTTAGCAAAGCAGAAAGCTGCTCAATTTATGATGAAAAGCTACGAAAGCAACCAGGATACAAATATTGAAGTTATATGTGTTGATTTACAACAAGCATTACCCACGCCTAAACTTACCTGCAACGTACAATATTACAAAAGAAAAATGTGGACTTATAATTTAGGAATCCATAACGTTAAAACTGGAACAGCCGTAATGTATGTATGGGATGAAACCATCGCTAAACGCGGATCGTGTGAAATAGCCAGTTTTCTCAGTCACTACTTGGAGAACTTTGTTAACAAGCAAGTGCGACAAGTTATAATTTTTAGTGATAACTGTGCCGGGCAAAATAAGAACATAAACGTTGTTTTGTCTAACCTCCGCCACATTCATGCAAACCGCTTTGATCTTATTAAGCACGTTTTTTTAATGTCTGGGCATTCGATGATGGGTTGTGATCGAGATTTCGGTTCAATTAAATTAAAGATCAAGGACTGTGAAGTATTTTCAAAACAACACTATATCCATTTCATTGAACACACGAAAAAAAAGAACAAATTCCAAGTTGTTAATGTCACGAGGGAAATGGTTAAGGATTTCAGCGTTCTTCAAAAAGCAGCAACTAAATCTCAAATATTGGGAGCTAACTTCAAGGATGGTAGAATATTCGAATTTTCAACAGATTTTAAGATGGGCTTTAAAATTCAAATAGCATACAACACGGATATTTCTACAAATGTCATACTCCAAAAGGGACAAAAGAGACTTCACGATATAACAAATTTTAACTTAGATAGTATAGAACTTCCTCTCAAATACCAGGGTGCCATCAAGCTTACAGAAGAAAAGAAAAAAGACTTACAAGATCTTCTTGATTATGTACCCATGCCTCACAAGCATACTTTACAAGAAGCTATTAGTGGAGGAAGTGATATAACTGAAGTTGAAGAAACTGTAGACGATGAAAATCAAATTGAGTTTAATTGAAGCTGTATTTGTGAATTTTGCAATGTATTCCACTATCACTAGCTCTCACAGAAACCTGTTAAAAAAACTAGGTATGTTTATTTTGTAGAATAAAAAATATTAAACCTCTTTTCATTTTATTTCATAAAATCCTTGCAAATCTTGCAAAATCCTCTTTTATTTTTTATTAATAAAATAAAACTTGTTCGGTGCTACTAGAGTATGCATTCCACCTCATTGGTTTAATCTACCTAAAGGATTTGGATTTCGAAAACCCTGGGAAGGGATTACGGTGTAATTTGCATAATCATAAAGTTTATAAAATGTTTATTAGTACTTAGCAATAAATATTTTGCTTACAAAGGATGCCTTTCATTATTGTGTTCAAACTCTTCTCAGAAAAGATTATGGTGATAGGCCGACGTATCAGTAGGTAGAACGTGTTTACACTCACAAATACCATCTTTACAGAGTGAATAAAATCATAGGTAAAACGAATTATTATTTCAATTTTATAGGTTAATACTTTGTCATATCAATTTACTATTTTGGTTGAGAATAAGCCTTAAAATAAAAATGATAATTCTTAATTTTTACGTGTTACGCGTTTTATTCACTGTAAAGATACACCGCATAATATAGTAGAAACGCGACAGTAGACCGTATAATAATATATCTACTATCGTAGCACCACTTATTCGCCCTTACTATTTTAATATGTTCGTAAACTTTAACTCAGTTTTCCCGAAACCTGGTTTTTGCGGTTCGCCCTTACTCTTCCAGGCTCCTGATATATATATATATATATATATTATTTATATATATATATATATATATATATATATATATATATATATACATAGGATATGTTGAGCGTTCTGTACACAAGTCCCGACTAAATAACAACTGTTGTTGCGAACGACAGCATTAGGCCCGACGTGTGTGTATGCATGTTGACTAATAAAAAAAGTTAGATCCGGTTATGCAACCGCGACATTCCGACAGCAGACTTCCACCTACCCAACCTGCCGAATCAGGATGTCTGTAGCGTTGTTGGTCAAACTCCGACTCCAACACGAATCCGTTTTTGGATCTAAGCAAATATATTCTAACTACCAATATCTTGTGTCAGCTAATATTTTTAATAATTATTGACTTAATGTCCCACATGTATTTTCTTAATTTGTTCTTAGTTTATTGGGATTTCCACAGGTGATTTCCAATTCGTTTCTTCTTGTACTTGTTGTAGATCAGATGATTTTTTAATTCCCTTGCTGAAGTATTTCTTGAGAAGCAGCCTATCAGCTATATCTTCAACACTTTTACGGTCTCTCCGGTCATCGCTTGCTAGCTGGTTTTAGTTCAAGTTCAATTCTTAATATTCTGTGTTCCTCCATCCTTTTTACATAATTGTACCATTCTCTTCAATTTTACCTACCCCATCTCACTATATCTTGTACGCCGATTTGTTTTCTGATGATGTTCCTTATTCTGTCCCTTCCTGTTTTCACTAATATTGTTCTTAGTACCTTCATTTCGGTTCTACGTAGCATACTTTTGACTTAATTCGTATGTTCCCGTGATTTTATTCCATAGATCATTACGCGTTTGATACAGGTTTTATAAATTTTAACTTTGCTATCCGTTCACAAGTATAGGTTATTCCAGAAAACATTTCTATAAAAATATCCAGATATGACTGCGGCCTTATTTAGCTGTCCTGTTAAGTCTCTGACTGGGTTATGGTAACTGGATAAATCTATGCCGAGGTATTTAAATTGGTTTAACTGTTCTATGTGTTTGTTCTCCACTACGAGCTCCCATCCAATTGGATCTTTAACTAGAGCAATACTCTTCGTTTTCTGCATAGATATGTTTATGTTAAACTGAAGGCGGGCTTAGTAGAATCTGTGAAGTTTTCTTTGTAGGTCTCTTCATTATCTCCAATCATGACTACTTCGTCCGCATAACACACTATGCCAATTCTACTATGTCCAAGTCTGTATTCTAGTTGTAGCGATTTCACTCTTTTATTATTATGTCCATTAGTATGCTGAGTATGAACGAGCTGAGACTACCTCTTTATCTGATATCTCTTGGGTTAGTATGTTGGCTGTAGTGATGTTTGTTTTACTTTTTGTCATACTGTTGTTCTTTTGTTTTATAATTAAAAAGATGTTTGTCGGGAATTTTCCCTACTTCTGTAATATATTGCTAAGTTTGATTCTGTCAAATGCTTTTGTTAGATTTACAAAGCATACATACGCTGACTTGTTGTATTCTATCGACTTTTCTTTAACTTGTTTCATAATAAATATTGCGTCGGTCGTCGACCGACGATTGTGATTCCAAATTGTCCTAGAGTAGGCTAGTAAATAGATTCATTCCTCTATCTTCTTCTTCTCGTGCCACTCCTAGCGGAGATTGGAAATCATCATGGCCACTGCGACTTTGTTAGCAGCGCGCCTAAAAAGTTCAATCGAACTACACCCGAACCATTCACGTAGACTACGAAGCCACGATATTTTTCTTCTTCCCACACTTCTTTTGCCCTTAATTTTGCCCTGCATGATATTTCTTAAAAGTTCGTACTTTTCACCTCTCACAATGTGCCCCAAGTATTCCATCTTTCTAGTTTTTATCTCATTTAGAATTTCGCATAACTATAGATTCCTCTATAGTTATCCGAAAATATTCTTTGACCTTTCTTAAAAATCGGAATCGTAATGCTGGCATACCGGTCTTTTGGTAACACGGTTCTGTCTAAAATTATTTTAAACAATATTGTGAGACATTTTCTAGTTCCTGCCCTAATGTTAACATTTAATTCGGTATTCCATCAGTTCCTGGCGATCGTCGGTTCTTTAAAGTCTTCATTATTGTTATTACTTCTGGTTAGTTTAGCGATATAGATATCTTGCTTCCGTTTTGTATCTCGGTTCGTCGCTGGTTTTTTGACTTTTATAGAGCTCTAAAATATCTTTTCCGTGTCCAACACGGAATTTTTTTTATTTGTACCAATTCATCTACTGGTGTTTTCCTGATTTGTAGCATTTTCCGTTATAGCGAATTGTGGTTAACTCCCAGTAAAACTAGTGAATTGTAAATAAAAAAAGCTATAAAAAAAGGTTGAGCCATGAAAAAGCTATTTTGTATAATGTTATATCTAATGTAATTCGCCATTAATATTTAGAGATAATGCAAGAGCGTCAACATTTTCATTTAAAGTTATTGTGGCACTCTTCTTTGGTTAAAATGAGTTGGTCAAACATATATCTAGTCCCAATATTTTAAGTTTGATTTTTAGGTTATTTAATTATAACTTAAATATAAACTTATAATTATAATTTATAAACTTTAATAGGAAGTTTAGTTAGCTTATTTAGTCCAGATATATGTTTGTTTAATTTAGCCAACTTCGTTAAATTGATTATTTTTCATTTTATATGGATAAGGAGGTTATAGTGTATTAGTTCGTTTTCTGACTAGTCCCTAGTTAATTAACAATTAGTTTTTAAACATATTTTAAACGTTTAATCAAATAGTTTAAACTAATTCGTCATGATCGTTGTATAAATGTATCTAATGTATCTGTATGTATCATATATCTAATATAAATTCAAACTCAAAAGCAAAAATTTTTGGAATAGGATGTCTTGCCATGTTTAGAACTGTCTGTAGTTTCTTTTATATACTTTTTACAATTCGATTTCTCTAAACAAATATAGCATTAGTACTTAGGGAAAATTTAAGGAATAATCTGTTGATAATAGCTATAATCCCTTCGGGAATCTGCATAATCGCGCCACCCTGTACATCCCGTCGAGACAGCCGGCAGTCCGGGGGTGTGCAGTCCTTGCAAAGAGGGCGTTAAGAGGCTTTCAAGTCTACATATTCCATGCGAAAACCATTGAAGATAAAGGGAACTGAGGCCTCATCTATAATCATCTCATTTTCGCGATCTTTTGTTCTTAATAATGATCCCGACGGAGAAGCTGGATGGATAAAAAGAGACGGTGAGATACTTCACCATGTCGAAAATACTGTTTCGAGGAGAGATCCATTCAAAAAGTTGGTGGATTCCTTTGTTATCGGCACGTCAGAGCAGCGCCCTCTCGCCGACGAAAATTACTTAAAATTAAACATGCAGAAGTCATTTTAATTATTATGAGGGCTAGACAAGACGGTGCATAAAATAAAAAATCCGTTAGTAAGATGCATTTTTATAAAAAAAACATTTATGTTTGCTTATTAATTTATGAAGTTTAGGACTAAATTCTTATATAAAATATTATTCTATATATATATATATATATATATATATATATATATATATATATATATATATATATATATATGAAAAATATAGAAAATATGTATGTATTGTGTGTATTCGACCGTAAGTCGACCTGTATAGGAAAGAAAGAAAAGTTTTTTATTATCAATTAGGCGACATACTTAAAAACATTTAATCAAAGCAGAGAGTCATAATAGCATGTGTGATTATAAACCTCCAAAAATGTACAGTATTATTTGACATAAACATTGTCGTTTGGTTTTCGTTATATGTACTAATATGTTTGGACTTTTGTAAATAATGTTATCTACTGAAGAAAAAGTTGAATCACTATTTCTGCTCATACGGTCTTTAGTAGACAACATGAACCAAGCATTGAATTTAGAACGAAACAATAGGCATTTCTGAATTTATAAAAACTGTAAGTGTGCTACATCTAGGAAAATAGTAGAGCTGGAGGATGGAAAACGATGGATACTAGAGAGGAAAATCTCGATATACACAATCAACTTAGAGACTAACTACGTCGTAGTAAACAGGGATGATTTTTTCAAGGCTGAATACGATTAGAAAGATATTTCAGAAGATACTGAAAAAACTTATTGTGCGCTTATACGTTATGAAGACAATCTAACGTAGAATAAGGATGTAGAATTATTGCTTTGAAATATCATATTCCCAGTTTCATCATTAACATATTATGGTACAGTGATGATGTCATTTTTACTTGTTGGCTCGTGTAAATTGCCGTACAATACAATTTTAGGTTTTTAACGACCAGTAGAAGGTGGAATAGATATCGTCACATAGTGAAAAAATGACCGTTTGAGTAGAAATTTCTGGACGAGAAATTGAGGCTTACTTCAATGAGGAAAACGGGTGTCCAGGAACTGAATACCAAAATTATGGTTTTTCCAAGTTAACACTCCATCGAAAATACAACAGTAAAAAAAGAAAATAGAAGATACGATAGATGCAAGATCATTTTCAAATATTGCCACAAATATGCAAGAATTATTTTTACTTAAAAAAATTTGTTTTTGGCACTATAAATTATGAGCTACACTGTATTTTCAATTTTGCATTGTGGTAAATTTTCAAATTAAATAATAAATGCTACAAGAAAAGCAACCTTATATATTTAGCGTACTCACCCCCTTAGACTTAATAACAATCCTTACCTGCAAAGAAAAAAAATATAAGTAGTTCAAAGTATTAAAGTTTAAAATTTTATTTAAAATTTGTACATATAGGACAACATATTACTATTAAACTTACATATATCTTAGGACATAAAATTACTTCCTTGTTTTTTCAAGCCAGGACTGCCAAACATTTCTGTGGGGGGTCGTAGAGAAAAATGTATGCAAGGGATCAAAACAATTAATAAGTAATAGTAGTATTATTTAAAAAAGATAATATACAGATAGAATACATTTGTAAACTAATAGAATAAACTGAAAGTATATGTACTAATAATATTACCAATAATAAATACAAATATAAAAATAAAAAGTATAATAAAGTATCGATAAGTCGGATTGAGTCAATTTTGTTAGGAGACAACATTTTTGTTTGAATGAAGATTGAACCCTATATTCGATCTAGAATGATATTTTTAGCACCAGTTTTGATAACAATACTTAGCCAGAACCAGCATTAAATTCTAACACTTTTCAATTCTAATCTACGATCGACTGAAAACAACGTTTTCTTTGCAAGAACTTCAAAGTGTGATAAAAATAATACGAGTAGTAATCTTTTCAAATTAATATTGTGATTATTGATAGGATCTCTGCATGTTTTAAAATGATTTTTGAAAAAAAAATGTTTACATCAATAAAAAGATATGAGTAATAAATCATTATCATTATAAAGTTTATCAGAAAGAGCAGGATTATAAAGAGTTCATGAAGGTTTGGGGATGGGAATAAGAAAATGATGTAGAAAATAGTGTGATTGACTTTGCAGTGGCATGGGATTTGGTGTTCTTTATAAAGACTAAAGACCAGTATGTTACCTTTTACCTATAGTAGCGGGGGACGGATAAATTTTGTACTGTGTACAAGAAGTCAGCTAAAAGAGGTTACGAACTGATGACGAACTGTAAAGTGATAAAGGATTCGTGTCTAGCTAATCAACACCGACCGGTGATAATGGATACGAAGATAAGGGTGAGACGGAAAGGAAACCACGTAGGACGCCAGAAAGTAAAGTGGTTTAAGTTAAGGGATAGAAATTTAACAAGAATCTTAAAAGTAGAGTGATGGAAGAGCTTGAGGAAAAAGATACGATAAATGACTGATGGTAAGCCAACAGTAAAGTTGTAAAGAGAGTGTAAAAGTAAGTGCTAGGCAAAAATATTTGGTAAACAGCCTCCTAGGGACACAGAAACTTGATGGTATAACGATGAAGTGCAACAGAAGGTTAGAGAAAAGAGAGATGCTAGAAAGCGGTATACCAGGTCTTAAAGAGGGGAAGATAAGGATATATACAAGATGGCAAAAAGGGAAGCAAAGCACGCTGTAGCTACTGCTAAGGAAACATCGTCTGTACAGCTGTATGTCGAGTTGGAAACACCGGAGGAGATCAGAGGGTTATACAGCATTGCTAAAGCAAGGGAAAAGTCATCAGGACTTGATCCACGTTCGGCAGATTAAGAGTGCAGATGGAAGTGTGTTAAAAACCGATGTTGAAATAAAGCAAAGATTAAGCATAAGAATAAAGCATTAATAAGTTGCTAAATGAAGAACACTAGAGAAGAGACAGAGGATTCGGGATCCTAAATGAGAATGTAATACCGGGGATAGCAAGAGATGAAGTTGTCAATGCGTTAAATAGGACAAAGAACGGTAAGGCAGTAGGACCTGATGGAATACCTGTGAAGGTTTGGAAGGCTCTAGGAGAGGAAGAGGTTGACATTTTGTGGCAAATGATAAGTAGGATATATAAGGAAGAAAGGATGCCCAATGCATGAAGAGGATAGAGAGTGTAATGGTATCATTGTATAAACATAAAGGGGACATTTAGAACTGTAAGAACTATAGAGGGATCAAGTTATTATCGCACACAATAAAAATTCTGCAGAAAACTGTAGAGCAAAGGTTAAAGACATCAAGGACAGAGAGACATCGATAGGAGAAGAACAGTTTGGGTTTATGCCAGGAAGGAGGACAACCGATGCCTTGTTTTCGTTGAGAAAGTTGATATAGAAATACAGCGAGAAGAGAACAGAGCTACATTTGATGAGATGACTTGAGCGAGAATGGTTTAGGTGAAGAAGATCCGATGAACAGAGATGAGTGGCGAAGAAGAGTAAGGAACAGCGACCCTTAAGAATTTATGGTGTGATACAACTTTCAGTTCAAGGTTACAGTTGCAAAAATTATTATTTATTTTTCGAGTTTTAGGAGGTATAACATCAGGTTTTAGGAGGTATGGTAAAATGACATATATTTTTCTTCAATTGATTTACATTCTTGATAGAATTTTTTCATTTAATCAACAGTTGTACTCATTTGCATTTCTTAGTAAAGTAATTACAGACAAATTAAATTTCCGAGAACAGTTCACAAGAAATATTAATAAATTGTGACCATAATAGTTCTATAGGGTAGAGTATACAATAGTAGGGTAGTAAACGTACAATTATAAATCCGTGATTCTTGGTAATGTTTTCTATAACAAATTCAGGCTAACCTTAAAAGTTTTACCAACTGTTTTTTCGTGTAATTTTCTTCAAAATTCTCCGCGAAAACTTCTTAAATCAAGGATTTAATAGAAGTACTGTTTGTTATCTCAAACTATTCCGCTATTAATGTCCAATTGTGGTATTAATGTACTTTCAAACGACTTTTAAAAATACTGTTTTCTTTGTTTCAATGGTAGTCTTGACTCTACTGAACTGTACATCAATTATAGACAACAAAATAGTTCCTTTTACCGTTGATTGAAATTGAATCAACGCTTTTACCCAGCCTAATTCTCCACCGCAATGTAAAATAAATATTACTTTTCCGCGAGATGGAGGAGCAATATTATTTTGAACTTGCATCAGTCTAATACTTTTTTTACTATTTTGTGAGTGTAAAACCAGATCTTATCTAGAAAATAAATAATTCTGTTATTTCATCGATTCTGCATGATAGAACCCACATAATGGTTGTCTTTTGTCAATTATTCTATTTTTAAATCCGTTGTGTTTTAAAAATCTCCATACAGTAGTTTTATGACAGGCTTCTAATATGTATCTTTATTTTTTCAAACGTAAAGGTAATTTTTATTAAACGTACGAAAATTTAATGAGAAAAAGTTTGTTTAGCCTTGTTAATAATGCCAGTGTCATTATAAACATTTTTAGAATAATATTTTTTATGCCCTTGACATACGGGACAGAGTGATGACAAATGAATAATAAAGATAGAGCAAAAGTACAAGTAGTTGAAATGGATTACCTAAGACGATCATGTAGAATATCAACACTACCACATGTACAAAACGACACAATAAGGCCAATAACAAAACTAGAAAAATCAGTAATAGAGCGAATTGAAATTCGCAGGTTAATTTGGTATGGACATGTTATGCAGATGAAAAAAAAACTATAGCCGAAGAAAGCCCTAGCTAGAATATATACCATGAAATAAAAGGAAAAAATAAAGAACAAGGACGACATGGAAACAAAACATTTATAAAGAAATATAATATTTACATATATATAAATATATCTGTATAAAATAAATGACTTGCAAAATCAAAAACATTTATTATCATAGTATATTGACGGAATCATTGGCTCGAGACAGGCAAATGTGGCTAACAAAATCGACCGGTTAATGCAGTTTTAAGTAGTTCTCAAACTAAAATTAGAATTGATTGCAGGAGCCAACAATGTAAGTGATGTTTCAAGGTTACTTGAGACTATTACACACACCACGAGTCGGCCGCAAATCAACAAACTCTTTCATTCGCAACCGTCTCCATAATCCATGTCCATATCCAGCTTAGAATTGAAATGAAGATGACAGTATTACGTCAGAATGTTGCCGTTATATCTGCATGGGTCTGACTGCATTATGGTTAGTTAATTTTTATATTCTGTGTTCAATAACACATGGATTATTGTGTGAGGTAAGATTTATTATTCAATAAGCTGGATATTAAAACTTCCGCCAACAGTTTACAGGACCGGTATTGGATTTTTTACAGTATTATTCATAAATCATAAAGCTCCAATTACAGTTCGTAAGTTGTCAAATTTCTATTTTTTAAATGTCTTTTTTGTTTTAAATGTCTTCACGAAGAGTTGTCGTGAAAATATAATTTCCATTTAAACTTTAAATAAACGGAATTCAGACAGACAGATTCTGTATGTCTCTTTAACTCCATGCAGATGGTAGCATACTCTTAAACCCATATACTAAACAAAAAATTGTTTAATGTGGTTTTTGTGGAGCCTAATGTGCTGTCTTTTGAATGTTGTTTGTAGAACTTTCTAATTTTTGAAACTTTAAAAAAATTTTGTAATTTCACCAATGGGATCCCTCTTTAGTAGTGGTAGTTTATAAATTTGATCATAGCTCTGAGGATTGCGTTGTAAGCCGAAAGCGCTTAGTTAGGAATTAAATATTTTATCCTCTTCTTTTGGTGCCTATCCTCTGTGGATGTTGGCAATCACGTTGGTCCATACAACTTTGTTGACAGCTGCTTTATATCTTAGTGTATAAAAAATATTTTATACACTTAAAAAATACTTTTCTTTTCCCTTCATTCATTTTTCTGTTAGTATCGATGTATTTTAATTAGTAGCTAAACTTTATTATCCTACTGTATTATAAGCTGAAACAGGGTAGCTGTGGCATTAACATTTTGGTATAATCTCCTAAAGTTATGGAGAGTACTCTGCAAAAGATAGTTCTGTTTTTGAATACCTAATGAAAATACTATTCAAGAGGATACAACCATTAAGAACTACACTATAAATAAAAAAATAAATTGTAACAATCCCATTTAGTTTTAATGATGATTAAAAGAATGACGGCACAAAAAATTACTATAAAATAAAATAAACAAATAAAAAAATAAGATATGAAAATCTCGATCAGATTAGGTAATCTGCAGAAATAATTAAAAATTCTATCTTAAGAATAAGGCCGAAAATCCAGAAGAAGAAAAAATTGAGAGATAGAAACACTGCACAATGACTCTAAAATAACAACATACATAAAATCATAAATAATAAGAAACGATAGAACAACAAAAATTAAGCTAAATACTAAAATAACTGACAAGAAAAAACTGATTGAGACTGACTGAGAAAAACCACTAAAAGAATAATTAAGGACCAAGAAACATCTTCTTCTTTTTAAGGTGCCATGTCCGTATTAAGGCGTTGACCGTCATCTTGTTTACAATTTCCTGAAACCGTTCTCTTGAAACATTTCCGCAATTTCTTCCAATTGTTGCCCTCCGAAATATCTTTTAGCTAAGCTCATGGCTAGAAAATGCTTAGAAGAGTTATATTTCTATTTATTATTAGTTCTTAGTTATTATTATTCATTATTATTAGAAACTATTAGCTATTGTTAATATCTGGCATATCAAGATCAAGTCATGGTTCTCCTAAGGTCCTTTTCCTTCTCAGAAACAAGTCAATAGCTCGTATGTTTTGTCTATTCACTAACCCTTTACTTTTTAAAACCTAAAATTTTCTCTCTTTCTAAAACCTTCTCAAAAAATTAATTTTAATAAAGAACTACGAGGAAGTCCCTTTTATCCGAATCGGTTCTCACTCCTAAAGTATATATACTTAGGCTAATCTCGCGTGAGCCAAAAAAAAAAGAAGAAGCCCTCTTTAGAGAAAATTTAAGCTTTCATACGAATATCGCAAAGTATTACTTTACTTGTGTACCAGCCTTCGAATTAAGCAGATCAACTTGGTGGTAAGTCGTTTATTCAAATCATTTTTTGTAACTTTCCCGCTAATTTCGATTTTTTTTACTAATTATACATAGACTTGGATGTCAGTTTTGTTTCCCATTGTATCTTGGATCTTGCATATCGTATCTTGTATCCTGCATAATGTATCCAGCATATCGTATATCGTATTTTGTTTCTTGTATCCTGTCGCTAGTTAGATACCTCTATGTGGCAATGCCACATATATTATTTATAATTAACTTTGTTTAACCTTATCTTTTTTGAGTTATCAATATAACACTGTTAGAGCAAATATTTATTCTTTAATGTCAACACATAGGTAGTTGATTAGTTGTTTTAGTATAATTAACATTTTCTCTTTTAGATATGGTTTATTGTGTACTTTATTAATTTATCTGCATATGTGTATTGTATATTATGTCTTATTGTTTGTGTTTACCGTTTAATATAATTAAACTCCTCATTACTATTTTGTTCCCGTCTAATAGATATCTCTATCTTTCTCGTATTGTTTTGTCCAATCTCGTATTTACTAGGTTTCTCTATTTCTTAAAAAATAGGGTAGTGCCCAAAACTTTTTCCGTACTCCCTTATTTACCTTACTCGCGAATCTCTTATAGTTTAGCTCTATTGAACGCCGACCAAGATACCTCTACCACACTAAAGCTCGGACCATCGTCCCCATATTTGTGTAGGTGTGTTACCAATGATCAGAGCCTTTTCCATCTTCCATTAGGCATTTCTCCTCCGCCTAACCGTGATAGCTATTTCCATTGTTATCCAAGTGGCATTTATTTCGCTGCACTCTATCGGCTGCTGCGCCGAATAATTCTTCTACTGTGGAACCACATAGTGCCTAATATTATATAGCCACGAAAGTTTTTTTCGACCAATCAAAATTGTTCCTTCCACTTTTCGTTGTATTGGAAGGCGAAGTAGACGGTATTTAGGTCCTTTAATTGTGTGGCTGAAGCATTCGGTTTTTCTCATGTTTATAAGCAGACTGAATTTATCATTTTAAGAACATCTTTATTAGAAGTATATACATACTTCATGAGCGATCCTAAAAATATCGGGGGTGAAACCCCCGATATTTTTAGGATCCGTTGTTAGCACCACAATCCAAATGCTTCCAATTTGTTTAGTATTTTGGTTTGTAATGTCCATGTCACAACCGTATAATATGAGATACCACAGATAATATTTCAGACCTTCTTGTTAATATTCATTGACAGGTTTCTGTTACATCAAACTGCTTTCCAGGTAATAAAAGCTGTGTTATTTCGATCCTGCATCTTAAAAAACATCTTAAGAACCATACAAATAGTTCAGGATACAAAAGCAAAGCACTGATATGAGGAAACTGGAAGAAAGTAGTAATGTGAGCAATGGAAAACGGTAAATGTAATATACATATATATATGGGGATAAATATATAGAGATCAGATTATAATGACTTTTTCTTACCGAATATTTTTACTTTATCAGAAATTACAGTTAATTTATTTAGTATTTGACATTTTTTATTTCTATTCTCATGATTATAAACTTGTTTCTTAATACGTTTAATATTGATATTCTACCTCTCAAACCATTAATTATCACTAACATATTTTTTTTCTTACACGAATAACAATACAAGTAGAAACTGCGTACCTTTGTATCGTATAGTAAGTATAAAATTGTATTTATGTTCAACAGTTCAATTAAGACAAGAAATATCCGACAGCGAGAACCACGCTCATTGTGAATAATTCCAAAATAGCCGGAAACGGATGGAGGAGTGTACTCTATTGTTATCATTTCACTTTTGTGAACAATATTTCGTGTAAGTGATTAATTAAATCTTGACAACTTTTTTCATGGCACGACACGGCGTAATTACTTTTAGGTAGATATTTTTAGTTTCAATATAACGGGATTATGTATACGAGATATTAGTTGGTCTAAAATTAAATCAAAATTTCTTGATATTTAAAAAGGTTTATATGTATGAGCCCCATAAAGAGGAGAAAAAACAAAATACTTCGGACACATAATTAAAGTTCCCAAATACCATCTACTTCGCGTTATAATACATGGAAAAATGAAGAGAAAGAGATGGATTGGTCGAAAAAAAACTTTCATGGTTGCGTAATTATAGACAATGGTGTGGTGCCACAATAGAAGAATTATTTAGCGCAGCAGCCGATAGAGACAGGCTCTAGGAAATTGTAAATATGATGACGGCTAACGTCTGAATAACGACACGGCAAGGAAAGAAAGTTTGTTCGGCAGTCATTCTGGATGCTGCTCAAGCTTTCGATGGCATAAGGTCATCATTCACAAACTAAAAAGAGTAGTATCAAAACAATACTCTCAATGATTAAAATCTTAAATTTTAAGCAGAATCTTTAGAGTCAAGCAGGAGGAATCCTATTATGGACTGAAAGAAAACAAAGCGGGAGTACCGCAAGGTAGTGTACTAGGACCGCTACTCTACCGATTATACGATTTTCCAGAAAACACAATGATATTCTAGAAATTAAAGAAGATATTATAGGTACTTTCGCTGGCCATTAAGCTATCGGATCAGTTGAAGACCATGAAGAAGTTGCAAAAAAACTGCAGATCTCAGTGAATAAAATGAATTAATGGACAAATTATTGAAACATTAATTTTAATTCTTCATGGTACAAAATCAATGGATGTCAGCTACATCTATAAAAGATAGCTATCAGCGTATTAGAATAGATAATATTCAGGTCCCTGTTGCAGATTCTGCAAAATACCTTGGGTTACATTTGGATAAGAGACTGCGTTGGAAAGTTGACATTAAAAAGAAGAAAGAAGAACTCAGTATACAGTTTAGAAAAATGAACTGGATGCTTGAAAGAAATTTTAAACTTTCCATTAATAACACACTACAGATTTACAAACAAATGCTAAGACCAGTATGGACATTCAGCGCATAGCTCTGAGGATGCCCACTAAAAACAACATTAAAGTAATACAGTGGTTTTAGAATGGGGTACTTAGTACCAGCATTGACCATGATACTTAAAAAAATAGCTGCATCCACCGAGATCTGAAGATGGAGACAGTAGAACAAATTATCGCCAAATGTGCCAGCAAACATAAACAACGTCTATTTCATAATGTGAATATCTAGATCATCCAACTTCTTAACAACACAAATGTAGAAAAAACCTGAGAATTGTATACCTGGGAGCACTCGTTAACACTGAAAATAATACAACCGCAGAGATAAACCGCAGAATTTGCACGGCCAACATATGCTATTTTGAAATCAATCTCCTTCTTAAATCTTCAATTATATCACATACAAATACAAAGGTAAACCTCTACAAAACAATAATACGCCCAGTCTAACATATGGTCGAGAGATCTGGACTCATAACAAAAAGTAATGAAAACATGTTAGGATGTTTCGAAAGAAAAGCATTAAGAGGAATCTATGGAGTAGTGAATGACAATGAAGTGTAGAAAAGACTATACAACTTAGAACTTTATAGTATATAATAGGAATCAGATATCGTAAAAGATATAAACATATAAACGTAAGATATGACTTTTAAGGTGGGTAAGGCATGTAATGGGGATGGAACAAAATGACCCAACTAGAAAAACGCTTTTTCACAGACCCATTTGTCAGAGAAGAAGAAGAAGACCGAGAACAAGGTTCCTTGACAACATCGATAAAGACTTGAGAAATATGGGAATACGTGCTTGGCGGAGGAAGGCTATGCATATGGACAACTGGAGAGAATTCTTGAGGAGGCTAGTACCCACGCATAGTTGTTACGCCAGAATATTTATGATGATAGTTAATCTTCTTGATCTGATTGTAGTACAAAATACCCTCAGCTTGTTGGTATAATAAAAGAAATGTCTCATAAAAAATTAATTAATTTTAATTTATAAAATCTAAAAAAACCATTATTGCAAAAAAATATTTTATTTTTATACCGGCACCCCTTAAAATTTGGCGCTCGGTAGTCGCTTGGCACGCCCTCCCTCCACCTTAATCCTGTGCTGTAACTCCTATACTATCTTAAATTTAGGTATAAAATTCGTACGTAACAGGATATAACTATTCTAAAATCTAACAATAACATTAACTTGTTTCAGAATTTTCTTACATACTCAATATTGTTGATTTTATTCCGTTTGGCTGTGCCTAAATGTATAGGTATAGTGTTAAAAAAATGATAATTTTCAAACATAAATTAGAGATACATTTCATAAACATTTCATAAATAACTCAAAAGTTCATAAAACAGAAAAAGCTAACGTTTAAGTAAAGATGTGATTTTCGCCACAATACTTTATTCCATCATGTCACCATACTTTATCAAAAAGGTATTTTGATAAAAGTTACAGTAGAGACGGCATTGAAACTTTGATATTTCCGCTCCGTAGTTCGGTTTTCCAGTAGTGATTTAAAATTTCACGTGTAGAATAAACTTTATCTACTCAAAGTTTATTAAATTCGTGGAAGTGGAACAGTAAGTTCTCCAGAATCGTTCGTTAATCGCAAATATGGGTCAGAGTCAAAAGCAATAAAGAAATGCAGTAGCAAAGGGCGGAAGCTAACAGCCCCACCTATCAAGACATCAAATACATTAGAGGATTAAATAACGCACGGCAGCCGCTTTTAGTTAGAAACAGAGTAGTACAAGCCCGAAAGAATACTTTTAAGATAATATTAACACATATTACACTATCGATGTGTGAAATGAAAAGCGGAATGGTTCTAAATTTCATTAAAAAATTACCACTTCACTGCTATCATGCAAGTAGTAATATGTTAACTAAAACTTTATGTCCTACAATTACTTAATTCTTTATCACGACTTTGTTTTGGTAAGTTATATTAAAAAAGATGTTACAGTAAGCAGTACAGTTAGTAGACTAGCGCAAAGCTTTATACTATGTTTTCTATATTTTTAACATTTAAATAATATTTTTATAATTGAATAAAGTAATTTTATTATTTGTTTATTATTTATATTTTCAAACACATTATATTAATTTAAAATAATTCAATAAATTATTATGTTTGCTCCTAATGCCACCTGTTGACGTATTAACAAAGCATACGTTGTTTACTTCTCACAGGCCTAAATAAATATATGATGACTCAAAACGAATTGATCGAGGGTAATGAATCGATATCAAGAACCGCTATTTTGTGACGCTACTGGTGACGTGACGTGACGTGACGATGCCATCTTGTGTCACTAGTTCCGTGGTGCTCGCCTGAGCATTTTAATATAGAGAAAAAGTAATATACCGCCAGTATAGATGCTTCGTTTTAACAGTTTTAACAGTACCTACATAATACTTTTAGTGTTTAGTTATAGAATAGAAGAATAGTTTATAATAAGTTAAACGAATATTATAATATTCTTCTTGTGATCATGTCATATACTTGTAATATAAAATATCTTACTGCAACTTCAAATTTCGAATCCATGACTCTCCTTTGCAGCAGGGATTAATTATTTCTTTACTATTACTTGCATAATAATCTCTTCTTTTTATAGTTACTTTCATATTTGCCTCTATATAAATAAATTTCAGAATCCGGCGCTGGTAACATGTTTTAAAACGTCAATATTTTTTAGGCTATTCTGTTTAAGAGGCCATATAAGACTACGTGCTTGTGGGGGGACACGTTCTCGTGGGGGCTCGTTTCTTTAAGCAGTTTCCAAAATGTGTGATAGACTTAACGGAAGCAAATATTTTATTTCAATAAGAGTTTGAGATAATTTATTAGATTTTTCTAAATATTTGTTGCATCCAAAGAAAATATGGTTAAGATCTCCGTAAGAACTTATTATATCACAACTGCAGGATGGTGCCGGTAATATTCCAAGTTTAAATAAATGCGACGGGAATCGACTATGATTCGTTTTTAAGTGAAATATACTTGCCGAGAAGAATTTGGTAGTAGAGTAATTGAATGTGTATTGGAGTGGGAGTGGTAAAGTGAGTTGTATCTGGAAATATGTATATTGCAAGTTTTGCATGGACTCTAACCCAAATAAATGTGATATTTAAATTACATACTTGGTTTTTTTTATATTGAAGAACGAAAAATAAGTAAAGCTAATATTTTAGATTTAGTAACTTGTGCAACCTGTTTTAATACATTAACACAATTTGGAAAAACATCTGAAGTAAGAAGACTAAAAAAATTATTATGTTATGCAAAACTGGGATAATACCTACTACAATCTAATAAAACAAAATAATTCTAGCTAATAAATCCCTACTGAAAAACTTACTACTTACTTACTAGCCAACGCCCACCCTTGGCATGTTAGCCATTTGGTGGCGCGCTGACCAGTATAGACGAGCCGTTTCTCGTAGGCGATCTTCATCCTCCTCGGGTGGGTCTGTTTTCAGGGCTGGTCACTCTGGAAGGTGAGCAGCATCCATCTGGGGCTGATCACATAGTGGACAGTTGTCATTTTCGCGAACGCCGATGCGATGTAGATGGGAGGCCAGGTAGTCATGCCCCGTAGTTGTTCTGAACACGGCTACACTAATGGGTCTCGGCAAGTTGCGAGGGATTGGTGACTCTGTTAGGTGGGCCCAAGATTTTCCAGCACCGGTTTGTATTTGCAGCTCTTTTATCTTCGCTTTGATTCCTCTTCTAATGGTGGACTTTGCTGATGTGTACGATTGGAAGCTAGGGGGCTGTGGAAGAGTAGTGCCTTCTTTTGCAAGTTCATCCGCCGCCTTCAACACCGACATGACTAGGGATCCATTGTAGAGTAATCAGTCACCCTTTTTCCATCAAGTTCGATAGTTGGACGCGGCAAGATATTGTTTTGGCACAGTCGGTGTATCGATTTGTCGACAGGGCGAGGATTGCGGCTTGGCAGTCGATGAAAAAGGCAACTTTTTGGGGGTGTTGGAAATTCTCAAGATTTTTTGTAGCTTCGTGTATAGCAGCAATTTCGCCGTCGTAGTTGGTGAGAGGGGCACCCACAGCTATAGAGCCTTTGAAGAACGTTGAGACGTATCCTGCTCCTGTTCTTCCCGAGTCCGGCATCGAGGATCCATCGCAGTATATGTGGATCCACTCATGTGCTGGGTACTTGGTGTGTATCGTCTCTAGGGCGGCTTTCCTTAGGGCAATGTCTGACGATAGGTGCTTTGGGTCGTTATGGTTTTCAAGCAGTAATTCTGTGTTTGGTAGACAGCGGGCCAGTGTGGTTTGCGCTGGGAAGGGGGCGGCTTCCGACAGGACAATGTGGTATTTTGACAAACTACTGAAAATCTACTGAAAAACTAACGAATATAAGCAAACTAAATTAAAGGTAAAAGGCAGTAAATGAAATAGCTACATTCTTAAAAGCACACATATAAAAAATTTGGCAATAAGTCGAACCATGAATATATTATCAAATGACCGTGAAGATAAATTTGAAAAAAAAAATTATTATTTGAAAATATATAACGAATAAAACGCAGAAGCCAACAAAATAATATAAAATTGTCACATATTGTGATTTCAAATATATTTTATTATTTTTTTAAGGGGTACTAACAGCATACAGAGAAACGATTCAACATTTTTGATTTTTGATGGCAGAATGAAAACCAGGAGCGCTTAAATCCCATCCCAACCTAAATATTTAAATAAGATTTAAACACTCTTCTTCTTCTTCTTTTTCCTCTTTATAAGCAATTCTGCTTGTTTATTGGCGGACTAATGCCTCTATGGAAGGTTGTCACTATCTTTTGCGCGCTCGTGCGATACTTCTTCTGCTGATTGGTGACTTATCTCTTGCTATTTTGACGACACGGGTCTCCTCCTGCTTATGTGGTTATTCCATTCTTTTTTTCTATTTTGTGTCCATTTATTTACACACTGTACGTTACATTTTCTTCTAATGTCTTTACTTCTCTTTCGATCTCTCAGCGTATTTCCTGTAATTTTTCTCAGTACATACTCTCATATCCGCAGTTTCCAGTAGCCTTTGCGTTGTTTCTGAGGCATATGTCAGTATTGGTCTTACAGTGGCTTTATAAATTCTTGACTTCATCTCAGTGTTAATGTGTCTGTTTCACCATATAGTGTTATTAAGGCATCATGCCAAATTATTTGCTTTTTGTACTTGATCTCTCACATCTTTGTCCAGGTCTGCATAGCTAGACAGTGTTATTCCCAGGTATTTTATTTCCATTACTTGTTCAATACGGATGCCATCAATTTCTATTTTACATCTGTTTGGTTCTTTGCTGACTACTATTGTTTTAGTTTTCTGAGATGAGATTGTCATATTAAATTATTATTAGTTAGAAGCTATGCAAGCTAGATACAATACGAACAAAGAGTACAATATCATGATTTATGACAATGATAAGTAAATAAACTTTTTGAATTTTTATGTGAAATCACTTCATACTTCTTACAGAGAAGTAAAAACTTCTAGTGTATAATAGTATATTATTTTATTAAAAAACTAATTAAAATTTATACATTGTGATTAAAATTTTGTCAAAACGTTTTTGTACACTTTAAAATGACACAAAAATAAGTAAAATTTTAACAGTTAAATTTCTAAAGAAGCATTTCTAAATTTTTCTTAAAGCAGTTTAATTTAGAAAATACTAGAAAGTAGTTGAAACTAGCTACTGAAATACGTTTAAAGACCTTTATATTAAACGACACTCATGGATATATTTAGTAAAGTAATAATACGTGGTAGATGGCATATGATTTAACCTAAAAGGAACATACATTTTCCCTGCTCGAAAAAGGAGGACTTCCAGACCAGATAGTACAAACCAACTGACCAAGTCTAGAAGAATTTCTTGGATTTACAGTGGATAGGGAATTTTTAGCAAAGACTCAAATAAGAGTATCATATAGGTATTGTGTTTAAAAATATTATATTAATTAAATATATTGTTTTAATATTAAAATTAAAGTAAGTGAAAAGTAAAGTAATAAAATAAATTAAATTAATTTATTGTAAAATATATATTATTAGTTAACAAAGTAACGTTAATGGATTAAATATAGTTATTGCATGATCTTATATTTGAGCAATGACGTATTGAGGTAAGTCAATAATATTGTGTAATAATGAGTTAGTGAGGAAATTTATGATATGTTAATAATAATTATGTGTATCTCTTATTTGCATACAGAATTTAAAAAATAGGATATTTGAAAACAATACCTACTTATATTATAATAATAATAATGTTTATTTACTTCCCATTGTACAATACAAAACAATGTTACAAAGTAAAAGTTTATTATAATATAATTACAAATTAATTATAAGTAAAATATTTTGTACAAACAAATAGTTGTTAGTAAATCAACAAAGAAGAAATTCCCTGATGAACCAGAGTTTGTACTCAGGAATTACACTCAAGTACACTATCCAAACCCTTAGCTCGCACGTCCTGGTAGTAGGCGATTGGAATGCCAAAAATACTCTATGGGGATCACGACTAACTACAACGAAAGGTAGAAACCTATGTACATGGATGATTACAGAAAAACAATTCTTTCTTCTTATCCACAGGACAACCAACAGATAACAACAATCCCAGATCTTGCAATATTTAAAGGTTAATCTGACACGCATTTAAAAATAGAGCCTAATTTTGACCTAAGTTCGGACTTTAGCGCCATAATAATAACATTAAGCACAACTGTAATATACAATCAACAGCCATTAAGACTATCTAACAAAAAAAAAACAAACTGGGAACAATTTGAAAACACCATTGACCATAATATAACGTTAGATTACCGAATAAAAGAATCTGATGAGCTGAAATTTGTAGTACAAAAAGCTAACGGCTGTAATACAAAACGCTGCTTGGGAATCTACTGCTATAACTAAAAAGGGTAATTCTGAAGACAAAAATGTGCCATTACATATCAAACAAAATCTAACCGAAAAAATAGAGCGCGTGCAAAATGGCAAAGGTCTCGAAATCCACTCGATAAGACAAAGCTAAAATAGATTAAAACATCAGCTAATGTCAGCGCTAGATCAAGCTCGTAATGACACCTTCAATTTTTATATTAACAATCCCTCTCCAGATGACCACTTTATATGGAGAGCAACTAAAAAATTTAAGAAACCGACACTACCAATTCCTCCAATAAGAAAACCTGATAGAAGTTGGGCGCAGACTGACAATAAAAAAGCTAGTGTATTTGCAGAATTTTTAGAAAATATATTTACTACAAACTTAGGTCAAAACATAAATGATGATGTAGTTAACGAATATCTAGATTTATCCTGTCAACTTTCACTTTCAATAAAAGCACTCTCCCCATCCGAGTTTGAGTATCAACTTTCACAAAGCCTCAGGATACGATTTAATCGATGGGAGAATCCTAAAACATCTACCCAGGAAAGCAGTTCTCATGCTTACTATTATCTATAATAAAATGCTGCAGTTAAGCCATTTTGCAATCCAGTGGAAATATGCTCATATTATAATGATTGGAAAGCCAGGTAAATTGCTCACAAAACCTTCTTCCTATCTTGTTACCCTTGATGTCCAAGATATTTGAAAGACTCCTGCTAAAAAAAGGCGAAACTGTACCACTCGAGAAAATAATACCTGAACAGTCGTTTGGTTTCCGTCAAAAATATTCAACAATTCAACAGTATCATAGAACAGTAAATAAAATCAAGAAAAGTTTGGAAGAGACTATGTGTGCCTCAGTATTTTTGGATATTCAGCAGGCTTTTAATAAAGTTTGGCACAATGCTTTGCTATATAAATTAAAATCTTTACTGCCTAGCGATATGTACCTACATTATCCTGATTGTCCTATATTAACGAAGTTCATTCCAAGTAAAAATCAATAATAATTTTTCAACCTATCACTCAATTAAACCCGCATTTTTTCAGGGAAGTGTCCTTAGTCTCTTCCTGTACCTAATCTTTACTGCTGACATACCTATTACATATGACGTCACAGTAACGACTTTTGCCGATGATACAGCCCTAGTATAGTTTTAAACAAAGCATCTGAAAAGCTGCAAAGTTACTTGCATACATTAGAGAATTTATTGACAAAATGAAATATTAAAGTCAATAACGAAAAATCAGCCCAAATCACATTTACAACAAGAACACGCACTTGTCCACAAGTTAGCCTAAACAATGCCCCCATTTCTGCTTAAGACGTTGTGAAATATCTTGGGTTGCATTTGGACCAAAAGCTGTCCAGGAAGCAACACATTAACGCCAAAAAAAACTCAGCTCAATATAAAATTAAAACAAATGAATTGGTTACTTGGCAGAAAGTCACAACTATAATTAGAGAACAAAATACCTACTGCTTTACTAATCCATACTAAAACCAAAATTCTTTATTCAACGCACCACAGCCAAATTATCAGTGAATTATATCAGCCACCAATGGAAGAACGAAGACTGAAGAGGACTTGTCCAGAAGACCTGGTTACATAGGTGAAAATGGAGAACTGTCGCTGGACGGTACCCAAATCAAGTCAATATTTTTATCACATTTACTAATTACTCAATGTACTGTTTATGAGTAGATTGTAAATATGCATTTAAAAATAAAAAAATTAAAAAAATATAATCTTTGGTAACACATTACATTTTAAAGGGTTTTTACCCAAATATTTTGGTGGCTCAGGCATGGTAACCTGTATTTTAACCTGATGATGGAACAGTTGTTCCGAAAACGTTCGTGCTTTTAATGTTGCCCTTTTAAGGGTTTTTATAAAATAAAATATACCCACATACAAAGACTAACCTCTTTTTGTTATACGTGGTATACAGCCAGCTGCAGGAATTATTTTCCTTGTGGATTTTTTTAAAAAAATATAACACTATTCAAATATTTGTTCTACAGGACCATCAGCTAGTATAATATAAAATATTACAAAGTATATGGTATAGTATTATTTATATCTTCTTCAAGTGCCATCTCCGCGGCGGAAGTCGGCAATCATCACAGCTATTCGGACTTTTGAGACGGCTGCTCTGAAAAGTTCATTTGATGTACATCCGTACCACTCTCTCAGGTTGCGCAGCCATGACATTCTACGCCTCCCTATGCTTCTCTTTCCTTGGATCTTTCCCTGCATAATCAGTTGGAGCAAGGTGTATTTCTCTCCACGTGTAATATGTCCGAGATATTCTAACTTTCTTGTTTTTTTTGAATTTAAAATTTCCATTTCTTTGTTCATCCTTTTCAGAACCTCTTTGTTTATGACGTGTTCTGTCCATGATATTTTCAAAATTCTTCTGTACACCCACAGCTCAAATGATTCCAGTTTTTTCATTGATGTCGCATTCAAGGTCCAAGATTCCATTCCATAAAATAAAGTCGAAAAAACATAGCACCCCGCCAACCTAACTCTTAGTTCCAGTTTTTAATCCCTGGTACATAGAACTCTTCTCATTTTGTTGAAATTTGCTCTAGCCTTTTCTATTCTTATTTTTATCTCCTGATTGTAATCATTTGTGGAGTTAATCATTGTCCCCAGGTATGCATATTTGTCCACTTGTTCGACGTTGGTTTCGTTTATTAGAAGATTCTCGTTATTTCTTTGAGTTTTCGATATTCTCATAAATTTCGTCTTCTCGACATTCATTGTTAGACCATGCTCTTTTCCATACTTTGCTATTCTGGTCACCAGTCTCTGAAGATCTTCAATGTTTTCGGCTAAGATCACAGTGTCGTCCGCATATCTAATGTTGTTAATGGGAACTCCATTTACCTTTATTGCAGCTGTTTCACCCTCAAGAGCTTTTTTCAGGACCTCTTCGGAGTAGGCATTGAAAAGAATTGGCGACAATACGCATCCCTGTCTTACTCCACATCTAATTTCAATTTCTTCTGACAGCTGTTCGTTAACACGTACTTTTGCTCGTTGTTTATAGTATAAATTATATATAAATGATATGATCCTGAGGTCGTTGTAGTCAATCTTCTTTGATTTCAGGACATTCATTAAATGTTTATGTCGTACTTTATCGATTGCTTTATTATAGTCAATAAAACATGCGTATATATCTTGATTGACGTCTATTATGTATATGATAAATTTAATTACAGAAGATCGCATCCAAAATTTCTGATCCCGTGTTCTTAAGAAATTTTATAAAAATGGATTTAATCATGTTGAATTAGTTGATTTTTCTCATGTAAGTTTCACATATCTCGGGTACATAGTTAAATATTTAGGAATAAAGCTTGTGAAATTATGTTTTTCAATTAATTTATAAGTACAAGTAATTTGGACATAGTCATAAACTTTTCTTCTACTGCTGAAAGTATGATCTATGAACAAATATAACAGTCCCATATTTAAAATACCTGCTTACTGATAAAGAAGTTCTGATAAATATAAGCGAGATTTCTTGGCATTCTTTTCAAAAATCTCCTTTGTAATATTTTGAGTTTAATCAAACGAGAAGCATATGTTCCACCTAATCAGTATTAACTGTCAATAATTTCCTATTTAGCCATTCCATTCTACAACCTTTACAGTTTCTGTTTCTGTCAAAGTTCTAGCTTTATTCCAAGAATCACTAGTGTAAAGTATGACAGTATCGTCGGCAAGGCGAATAATTGTTCAATTTATTTTTATTGCTGCTAGATCGTATATATATATATATATATATATATATATATATATATATATATATATATATATATATATATATATATATATATATATATAAATGTAATGTTGTGTAATGTTAAATTATCCAAAAGGATTAAACATTTTGCCATCTCATTAATCAATTATTTCAATTATAATTTTTTTAGTCGGTGGGATTCGAAACATTTCACCGGCCAAAAAGTATCAATACAAGTTTTTTTTACATAGCTCCCGTTTCTTAAAAATTTAGATAGATGAAAACTAAAATACGACAAATACAATGGCATTACATGTTTAAAAATGTTTAAAAATATTGCCAACTTCATGACTACGATACCTGAAGAAAACAAATAAGGTAAGAAAACCAAAAAATCATTTAGATAAAACTATTTTCAAGAAACCGATTTAAATCAATAAAAAACTTAAAACTTTTGAACTTTCCTATAAACTTCCAAAACTTTAATTAATTCCCTCTAAATCCGGGTCTGGTGGTCTGCTCGAAAATGGCCGACCAGATAAGAAAGATAAAGTTTCTAAAAAGCTGTTCAATCACTCAAGCAATCCGGAAAGAAAACTTCCAAGTCATTATAACGAGGGAATAGATCTAAAACTCGCATTTATATATCAAATACTCACATGATTTTGTGGGGTATTGATTACTTTTGAGGATCGGTTTAAATTCAAACCAAAAGAAAAAAAAATATGTAAAAAGAATATGTTCAATGTAAGTATAAATAATTTAGCATTTTGGCATGTAGGTAAAATGGAATTTTTTTTAAGTATGTAAAATATGGAAAAATATATTCTAGCAAATACCGTACGTTAAGTTTTAAATTAGATATACACACTATAAATGGCAACACTGTGCGCCGTCGACTTTCCACTAACCTCCGTTGCCCCGTCGCCAATAATTTGTCATTATACGTGGTTGTTTAAAGCAATAAGAGCATAGATTTTTAATTTATTTTTGTAAACAACATGTCTATAGGCCCGCAGAAAAAGTTCAAATAATACAATAGTTTTATGGTGGTAATTCTGGACAACAGTGTGTAGATTTATTTTCTGTATTTTTTGAGGGGAGACCAATTCCTTGCAGTTCATAATATTGTTAAAAATTTTGAGTTTTTATTGCCTCAAAACTTGCAGAAAATGTCAAGCTCAAGAAGTGTCACGAGAAAAAGTTGAGGAGCGAGGATACCGGGATACACAAATGTGTTCAACAATCGAGGTAGATTCAACACGTTCAAGTAGAAGCGTTGTTAAGGAGTTAGATGTTAGCAATGTTACTGTAACGAAATGTGGAAAAAGCACGGTTACAAATGACTGATTTCGAAGAATGTAGTTTTGTGAAGCTCTAATAACAAAGGCTAATGATGAACCTAGTTTTATTAAAAACATTATACCAGCACATAAGTGTTGTTTGCCGAACTCAACGTCCTCAAAAAGTTAACGTCTGGATTGACATTTTAAAAGACCACATAATAGGTCCATTTTTTATTGACGGCAACTTGAATAGTAGAGTATACCTGGATGTGTTACAGAATCATGTTCTTTCCGCTATTCTATCTTCCTGATTTAAATCTGGAGAATGTTTGGTTCCATCAAGACGGCTGTTCAGTTCACAACCCTCAAATAATTTTTGATTTGTCGTAAGTGTGTACAAAAGCATATCAATCTTTTTATTTATACGAGGCGTGGTTTTAAGTAAGTACCGTTTTGGAATTAAAAAAAGACGTGCAAAGATATGGCAATAATTTTATTTTTACATGAAAGCCTGTACCTTAATCTACTTTTCTACATAATTTCCGTGAATATTGAGGCACTTGTCATAACGTGGCATCAGTTTTTGAATACCCTCCTGATAAAATTCTGCTGCCTGACTTGTTAACCACTGCATCACAAATGTTTTGACTTCGTTATCGTCTTGAAGACGCTGACCGCCCAGGTGTTTCTTCAAGTGCTGGAACAAATGGTAGTCGCTGGGCGCCAGATCAGGGCTGTATGGAGGATGATCTAGAGTTTCCCATTTAAATGATTTGATGAGATCTTTGGTCTGATTAGCCACATGTGGACGGGCATTGTCATGCAGCAAAACGATACCCTTACTCAACTTGCCACGTCTTTTGTACTGGATTGCACGACGCAGATTTTTCAATGTCTCATAATAAGAAGCTGCATTGATTGTCTCATTACGAGGCAGAAACTCCACTAGCAATACTCCTTTTCTGTCCCAAAAAACTGTGCACATGATTTTCCGGGCAGAAATTGTTTGCTTAAACTTGACTCCTGTGGGTGATGATGAATGTCGCCATTCCATGGATTGTTGTTTCGATTCTGGTGTGACGTAGGCCACCCACGTTTCGTCGCCAGTAACAATTTGGTCTAAAAAATCTTCACCTTCACTGTCATCCGTCAACATTTTTGGAACCCAACGTGAACAAAATTTTCGGTAATTCAAGTTCTCGGTAAAAATGCGATACAAAACACTACGAGAATACTGAGGAAAGCAGTCGGACAATGATGAAATTGTAAAGCGTCTGTTTTCTCTCACCTTTTCGTCCACTTTCTGCACCAAATTTTCATTCCGAAGGACGCCCACTTCGTTCTTCATCATGCACATTTGTGCGGCCATCTTTAAATGCTCTCACCCATTTCATTACCATTCCATCACTCATATTGTTTTGTCCGTAAACTTCAACGATCTCACGATGAATATCGATCGGTTTTACGCCTTTAGCACTAAGAAATCGTATAACAGCCCGTACTTCACAATCAGCGTGATTCACGATTGTTGGAGGCATCTTAAACACTGAAGTAAACAAGTATACAATAAAGAATCAGACTGTAATGGCGTCAGTGCGTAGACAAGAGATGTAGGTAACCAGCGCTCATGCGCGGAACGCATGGTCCAATACCAGGTCCAATAATAATAAAAAGTAAATGATGAATATACTGTTTCCTCAATCTCAGTTCACTCATTAGAAGACATTTTCAGAACTTCATTGTATAATATTTGGCTGAGTTGACTATATTGCAAAGTCAAAAAAATAATATCATGCCTTCAGAAGGTACAAAACCATCCCTTCATAGGTGAAAAACAGGCGGAAAATTTAAGATAATAAAAATTGGCGGTTGTTTATGACAATTATTAATGTTTTTCTTCTGTGGAAACTAAATAAACATCTATGTACATCTATTTACACGAATGATGAGATGGTTGGGAAGAAACAAGCAAACCTGATCGTTTCATTTCTTAAACATTTCATTAACAATAAGGTTGAGGTTCCATTTAGATCTTTTATGTTTTTAGAGACAACTGTATATATGTGTGTCGCATACCTCAAAAGAAGAAGTGCTGCATAGAATAGGCAAGGAAAGAGAACTTTTTAACACAGTTAAAGTTAGAAAAACATCATACCTAGGCCACATACTGAGAAATAATAAGTACCAATATGCCCAACTTATAGTGAAAGGAAAAATCGAGGGAAAGAGAGGCCTAGGAAGGAAAAGACTATCGTGGCTCAGAAACATCCGACAATGGACAGGGCTAAATTTTGAACAGCTAATAAGAACAGCTGAAGATAGAGAAGATTTTAAAATTGTAGTAGCCAACCTCCATTGAGGAGAGGGCACTTTACGAAGAAGAAGAGACAACTGTGTGGATCAAAAGAAAAAAATTATTTACGGTTATTTTAATGCTTATATTTGCAACAACAGAAATACTCTCCAAAACCATTCATATTCATATCTAATAATTATTTCTATAAAACCTTTTATTTTTGTATAGGATTTATTTAGCCCAATTATTATGGTAGTTGAAAATGATGAATGTCTGGCGATTCTCATTAAAAGTGAACCAATATATTTAGTTTTTGTAGTGCGTTTTTTAGGCATTTATAAAGATTTATTAGTTTTCTTTCCATTTATCTATGATATACGATAGTAACTCTGATGGAAATACCTAAAAGCTTTCGGTTATTCCCATTTATGCATCTTCCTTTAGATTCCTTCTTAAACTAAATGCCATTGATTAATTAGCTACATCAACCGAATATTAACAATAAATAGAATTATTAGTTATTTAACCAACAAGTATATTAATAAGGGCGATTAACAATTGAGATATTAAGTTAATGTTAATGTTCGAGATTGTTAATCGCCATTTTAATTCACGAGTTCGTTACAAAACTTTTCCTTCGACCATACTTTTCAGAAATAAAAATATCCTAGTTTAAATTTTTATTTACTTAACGATAAATAATGACATACAATGACAGACAGTACTTACAGCAGCTACTACATTTTAAATAATTTGTTAGTGGGAATATAAATAGGTATGTTTGGTTGCCTACACCACAGGTAACTGCCAATCACACAGCGTTAAATGTGGTTAAATTAATTTATGCAAGTAATGTATGTTCTGTTGCCTATAATAAAATCGTTCATTAATAGAAAATCATTCATTAATAGGGGTCATTAATCAATTATTTTGAGGGTGTTAAAATTGATCATAAATGGATGGTCGACGAAAAAATTATTTTAATAAATCAAATGGAACACTACCAAACTCGTTTAAGATCTCTTTTACATACATCATATTTTGTTCTGTATTAGTCATAGTCTTTTTAAATGTGTCTTTGTCGCCTCTCAATTATTGGAAAAATCCTGTACATACATGAAATAAATGGAATTACACAAATATATTACGGTAAAAGCACGCCGACTCTGGCAGAAACATTGGACGTTAATCGCAAATTACGCTTTAAATTGCATAATGAAAACGACAATGAGTCGCAATTACCAACTTTAATAACAACAATCCGACATAAGTATTTATAGCAACAATGTATCGTACGCCTCTCCCCTGTATTAGGCTATGCCACTGCCGACTAGGACCATTGTTTTACGGTCTTAATCTAATCCTGTGCGAATTATTGGATTGATAGCAGTGACGTAAAACATAGAAGTATCCAAAGCCTTTATAATACTCTTTCAAATCGAGTTTCGCTTTTTTTTATTCAAAATGGATTAATATTATTTTCTATAGGCTTACAGAAAATCCAGACATGTAAAAATAATACTATATTTAACGTATAACGCAGATGTACAAAAATAAGGTGAAGGAATGTTGGAACACATTGAAATATTAAGTTCTTGTATTACAAAACAAAATGTCTTCTAAATACATTATGTTTTAAAATCGATGGTATAATTCTCAGCTATGCTGAATCATAGTCATAGTAGAACGAAATATAAGCAAACGTTCAATATGCTGATGTAGTATTAGTGTCATTAACAGAAGAACTCAAAAATATTTTGACTAGACTAGACATGATAAGTTTAGATCATGGCTTAAAAATAAATGTTCATAAAATCAACGTAATATTCATTGACCAAAACAGAAGTAATCAAACAGAAATGAGAGTACGCAGTACTCAGAGTACGCAGTGGTTGGACAATTTAATTACTTAGGCTCCGTCTTCACCAACAGTGAAGGTTGTGAAGACGAAATACGTCAGCGCCTTATAATAGTCAGATTAGCTACGCCAAAATTCACCAAAATATGAAAAGAGACAACATTATCCAAAAAACATAACTACGCACTCTCTGAGAATTCATTTATCCTATTGGTACTTACATTGCGAAAACTTGAATCATTAAAGATTCTACATGCATAATAGCTTTTGAAACATAATAAAGGACGAGGTGTCGTGAGAATAATAATTAAAGGCAATATATCTGGATAAAAAGCTAGAGGAAAATCTTCATCGGGATGGTCGGGCTAAATAATGAACGTGAGTGGTTACTTATTTTGGTAAGTAAAAAAGCAACCAGAAGGAATGTCATGAATGGTCAGCGATTATCAACCAAAAAGCATAACGTCACTATATCCTTACGAGTGATAAATGACAGGGGAGAGCGTACGTATTTTTTTGACCAATAGTATAGATACTAACAAATACAATTTACCTCCATATGATAGTATATTATACAAAGGCTATTTAAGTATAGCTATACTTACGACAAGAAGTGCACTTTTTGCTTCGGCTAAGCAAATAATATGTAAATTTTTCATAATGAATAAACCGATACAACAGAGTATCGACGAGTAGAATTCTTGAACATAACCAAAGCCTTTGCCGAACGTATAATGACTTAGTTAGGAAGGAGTCTAGGTGACCTTTGACACATTGAGTCGAAATTCCTTGGACCAAGAGAAACCAAGAGTAAATTCGGTAAAAGGCCCATTTCAAAGAGCCAGTCTTTGAAATTACTGAAGACCCAGCTGTTACGCGCCTCCTACCATTCGCTTAGAATCAGCAGGGATCGATATCAGGGTCTAAATCCTTTCTACTTTCCAAAGCGTCTAGTCACTTAACGAAACTTAAAGTAAGTTTACTTTAAGTAAGGGAGCTTGTGCTTACTTTAAAGTAACTGACTTTAAAGTAAGCACAAGCTCCCTTAAAGATATCTTCTTTCGAAGATTTTATAATTTTATCAAACAGCTTATTTCGGAAATTCACATTGTACATCTTCATGAAGGTATTTAAGGGGCCCACTTCGATTTGTCACAAAACTTTTGGATAATTATGTCCAAACGTTTTCTTCGTACTGTGCTTTCAAAATGTCTTTCCTATTGAAGACTAAAACCTCAAAATTATCAGCCATTGATGGGGGCTCTTCCAAAACTACGGATATCCAAGGCTAAACCATTTTTTTGCGTTGGCGTCGACTTTGGCGGTCCTTTTCTGATACGAGCCAATAAGCTTAAAAACGCTAAAGCACTAAAACTACATTTGCCTGTTTATATTGCCATTAAGGATTTGCACTTAGAATTGGTATCTGAAGTTAATACAGCGGCATTTTTAGTCCCATTCAGACGTTTTATAGCACGTCAAGGACGTTGCTCTGTTGTCTATTCTGATTGCAGAACGAGTTTTCTTGGCGCAAAATCCTATTCAGAATACAATACGATACATTTTAATACAAATAACGTCATTCCATGGCATTTAAATCTTCTTGCATCTTCCAATTTTGGTGGATTCTTTGAAGCTGGTATAAAAAGGGTAAAAATACATTTGTCTAGAGTCATATGCGAACAAGTCCTAATCTAGATATAATTTAATATATTACTTATACAAATAGAGGCTGTCTTAAATAGTCGTCCTTTGTGTACTGTCGGTAATGATTCAAATGATTTTTCAGTGTTAATACCGAGATGTTTTCTGACACTAGAACCTTTAAAGATAATTACCAATTTAGATTACAGCGATGTTCGCTTAAATAGACGTAACAGTTAACAATTACTGAAACAAGTACATGCAGTAGATTTTGCGTAGATGGAGCAGAAATTATTTACGAAGTAAAGCACGAAGTAGCATAAATATGAGGATAATTCTAATATAGGTACACTCATGTTAATTCGTAATGACACCAAGCCTCCATCACAATGATAAATGGGTCAAATGAAAACTTTAATTTTCGGTCAAGATGGTATTGCTATCGTAGCTATTGTACAAACCGCGAAAGGTGAACTTAGGCGACTTTTAGTGAAGTTATGCCCTCTGCCTTATATTGACTAAAAATTCATTTTGGAGGGTGGAAATGTTTTCTCACTCCACACATATGTTTCTTATTATTTCTTAAAGTATTTTATTATTATTTTTCTGTTATATTTACGTAATTAACGTGTGTGTGTGTGTGTGTGTGTGTGTGTGTGTGTGTGTGTGTGTGTGTGTGTGTGTGTGTGTGTGTGTGTGTGTGTGTGTGTGTGTGTGTGTGTGTGTGTGTGTGTGTGTGTGTGTGTGTGTGTGTGTGTGTGTGTGTGTGTGTGTGTGTGTGTGTGTGTGTGTGTGTGTGTGTGTGTGTGTGTGTGTGTGTGTGTGTGTGTGTGTGTGTGTGTGTGTGTGTGTGTGTGTGTGTGTGTGTGTGTGTGTGTGTGTGTGTGTGTGTGTGTGTGTGTGTGTGTGTGTGTGTGTGTGTGTGTGTGTGTGTGTGTGTGTGTGTGTGTGTGTGTGTGTGTGTGTGTGTGTGTGTGTGTGTGTGTGTGTGTGTGTGTGTGTGTGTGTGTGTGTGTGTGTGTGTGTGTGTGTGTGTGTGTGTGTGTGTGTGTGTGTGTGTGTGTGTGTGTGTGTGTGTGTGTGTGTGTGTGTGTGTGTGTGTGTGTGTGTGTGTGTGTGTGTGTGTGTGTGTGTGTGTGTGTGTGTGTGTGTGTGTGTGTGTGTGTGTGTGTGTGTGTGTGTGTGTGTGTGTGTGTGTGTGTGTGTGTGTGTGTGTGTGTGTGTGTGTGTGTGTGTGTGTGTGTGTGTGTGTGTGTGTGTGTGTGTGTGTGTGTGTGTGTGTGTGTGTGTGTGTGTGTGTGTGTGTGTGTGTGTGTGTGTGTGTGTGTGTGTGTGTGTGTGTGTGTGTGTGTGTGTGTGTGTGTGTGTGTGTGTGTGTGTGTGTGTGTGTGTGTGTGTGTGTGTGTGTGTGTGTGTGTGTGTGTGTGTGTGTGTGTGTGTGTGTGTGTGTGTGTGTGTGTGTGTGTGTGTGTGTGTGTGTGTGTGTGTGTGTGTGTGTGTGTGTGTGTGTGTGTGTGTGTGTGTGTGTGTGTGTGTGTGTGTGTGTGTGTGTGTGTGTGTGTGTGTGTGTGTGTGTGTGTGTGTGTGTGTGTGTGTGTGTGTGTGTGTGTGTGTGTGTGTGTGTGTGTGTGTGTGTGTGTGTGTGTGTGTGTGTGTGTGTGTGTGTGTGTGTGTGTGTGTGTGTGTGTGTGTGTGTGTGTGTGTGTGTGTGTGTGTGTGTGTGTGTGTGTGTGTGTGTGTGTGTGTGTGTGTGTGTGTGTGTGTGTGTGTGTGTGTGTGTGTGTGTGTGTGTGTGTGTGTGTGTGTGTGTGTGTGTGTGTGTGTGTGTGTGTGTGTGTGTGTGTGTGTGTGTGTGTGTGTGTGTGTGTGTGTGTGTGTGTGTGTGTGTGTGTGTGTGTGTGTGTGTGTGTGTGTGTGTGTGTGTGTGTGTGTGTGTGTGTGTGTGTGTGTGTGTGTGTGTGTGTGTGTGTGTGTGTGTGTGTGTGTGTGTGTGTGTGTGTGTGTGTGTGTGTGTGTGTGTGTGTGTGTGTGTGTGTGTGTGTGTGTGTGTGTGTGTGTGTGTGTGTGTGTGTGTGTGTGTGTGTGTGTGTGTGTGTGTGTGTGTGTGTGTGTTTACGTTACGCAACTAATACGGCCCTATAGACACCGCCCTACTTACTTAAGGGATGCGTAGCTGTTTCGGCATACTCACACTCAGTAATCGTATAACCACTGTCCGAGAAACACTTCAGCTTTGCGTAAAAGTAAATAAAAGCAGACCAACCCGAGATTACATAGTCCAGCGCTAGAAAGAAGCCTTTATTCATCATTACAGGTACCGTGGAATATAACTTTTATACACACACACTATTCAAATTAATTGATAAATTTGCATTTAACTTACTTGGGCACAAAAAAAATACCAGCACCGTTTAAACATTATAATTAATTGTAATCTTGTAGTTAATTAGTACAATTTTTAATCCACTTATATTGTTGTGTGTGTTACTTAGTTTATGTTTTGTCCCATATTTGTTTTTAAAATATTTGATCATCTGACATCACAAAAGACCTAAATCTGATTTCCGTTTGATCAATATTCTGTACAATATATGTACCTTAGATAATTTGTACCTTAGACTACATTTTAGTAAATAAAAGAATCCGAAATAGCTTAACATCTGTCAAGACATCCTGGAGCAGACTTGGAGACATACCACGTCCCACTGGTGGGAGTATTTCGAGTCAAACTCAAAACAGTGCAGAAAAGGAAAGCACAATATCATACGACCTACGTATGCTGAAAGACCTTGATACGAGAATGAGCGTCCAAGCGACGTTAAACGAGCAAGTGACTGCAATTAGAGACGAATCGAACGAAGAACAAACGATCAAACATATTAGAGAAATAGTGCAAAATGTAAAGGATAAGCACTTAAAGACAGATAGATTAATGAAGAAAAAATCATGGATGACAGATGATATCCTAAAACTAATGGACGAGAGAAGAGAAGCCAAAAATGACCCAGACAAATATAAAACCATAAATATATTAATAAGAATGAAAATCAGAGAAGCAAAAGAAAAAGAAGCAAGGGAAAGATGCGAAGAAATTGAGACTCTGCAGTCAAAGAACGGTAGCTACAATTTACATAGGAAAGTTTAAGAACTCACAGGGGGACTAAGACGAAGGCAGATAGGAAATATAACTGATTCTGACGGAAAAATCATCTTGGACAAACAGAGTAAAATAAGAACGTGAAAAGAATATCTAGAACAACGATTTGAAGACCAAAGAGATAACACCTTTGAGCTAGAAGAAGAGGTAAATGATGGACCAAGAATATTACAGCAGGAAGTTTATTCCGCAATAACATACTTAAAGGATAGCAAAGCGGCAGGCCCTGATAATATACAAGCAGAACTACTCAAACTAATACACAACGAATCAATAGCAATTATCACAAATATATTCACCAACGTATACAACTCTGGAGAAATACCAACAGAATGGCTGAAATCTGAGTTTATTGCACTTCCAAAAAAACCAGGAGCCAAAAAATGCGAAGATTACCGTACTCACGAGTCATCTCCTAAAATTGTTCCTAAAGATAATTCATAAGAGAATCTACAAGCTGTGTGAAAGTCAAATTTCCCCCAACCAGTTCGGGTTCACAAATGCTGTTGGAACTAGAGAGGCTTTGTTCTCAATACAAGTCTTATTCCAGAGATTCAGAGACGTCAACTGGGACGTATACGTATGTCTGGTTGATTACGAGAAAGCGTTTGATCGAGTACAGCACGCCAAGAGGATGCAAATACTAAAAGAAGCAGGAATTAACAACCAAGATCTGAGAATAATTAGAAATTAGGCAAGGCTGTATTTGTCTCATCTAATCTTCAATCTGTACTCTGAAAGAATATTTATTGAAGCTTTTCACGAAACTGAAAAAGGTATTCTACTAAATGGTTACCGGCTAAACAACATCAGATATGCAGGTGACACCATAGTATTTGCGGACAACTTAGAAGACCTTCAAGTTCTTATGAACAAAATCAAGTATTACAGTCAACAATATGGACTCAATATAAACGTTAAGAAGACAAAGCTTATGATAATTAGCAAGACAAGGATAACAGAAGGTCAACTCTACGTCAATCAATTCCCTGTAGAAAGAGTGACGCACTACAACTATCTGGGCACCATAATAAATGAAGAATGGACCAACAACCAGGAGATTAGAGCACGCATCGGAAAAGCTAAATCCACCTTCAATCGGATGGGGGCCTTCTTCAAGAGTCACAACCTCTCTCTTAATACAAAAGTAAGAATGCTGCGATGCTACGTTTTCTCTGTACTTTTTTATGGTGTTGAATCGTGGACCTTGAACGAAGATATGTGCAGAAAACTGGAAGCGTTTGAGATGTGGCTATATCGGAGAATAATTAAGATCCCGTGGACTGACCGAGTCACAAATGAGGGGATCCTCAGAAGAATAAATAAGAACCTAGAGGTACTGACCATCATCAAATCTCGAAAGTTACAATTCTTCGGACATATGCGAAATGAATCCAGATATGCTCTCCTTCAAGCCATGCTGCAAGGAAAACTATATCTTCAACTGGAGTTTTGTTGTTCTTAGCTTTTTATTTCGTCTATGGTGATTTACGTTCTGATCCTTGGTTGATAATTCCCTTTTTCCTTGTTAATATTTCTGGTACTTGATCTTCTCTACTATTTGCTTTGAGTTGCCTTGTGTACATCAATTTATAGAAGTCTTCAACTTCTTCAACGTCTTTAAGTTGAAGACAACCAATTTTAGTAACCTATAATAAAATATTGTATTATATATTTTTAACGAAATGTACATGAAACAATTTTTCTAAACAAAATTCCCCAGAAGACATTATAATTAAAAAAATAATTTTAAAAATAATATTTTTGGAGAAAATCCACATCCGGCAGGTGTATTAAAGTACCATAAAAATTGGCGAGTTCAAAACACTGTGACGCAACGAGACTGCCACGTGATCGTTGACAAAAGCGTTTATCGGTAGGAGCGTCACATAACGCAAATATACCAACGTCAGCGCCACGATCACGACTGTTGCCGAACAATGTAGAAATATTTTATCTCGCATACAGCTCATTTATTCTTTTGAACTTTTTAAAAAATAGTTTTATGCTACAAACAGGGACTAATAGGGAACGATAAGCGCACAAGAATTAAAAATGAGTTTTGTTATACAGGGGGTTATTTAATTATGCAGTAACAAGTTTTAACGATCATGAGTCAACTATTTTATACCATCAAGTAGTACAGCAAAAAAAATATTTTTTTTTATATGAAGTAGTAAAACAAGTCGATCAAGAAGTATAACAAGAATAATCTCTAGTGGGTTGATTGTTTGGATACGGCGCGGATCAGAGCGACTTAAGCTATTACTCATCCGGAAAGACGTGTGCTACAAATATATATATATATATATATATATATATATATATATATATAATTATATATATATATACATATATATATATATATATATATATATATATATATATATATATATATATATATATATAATTAACTAACCTTAACCTAACCTAACCTAACCTAACTGGTGTTAGGTCACATTCCAAAAGCTTGGAGGGACGCAAAGGTGGTATTTATAACAAAGGCGGGGAAACGTCCTACAGACGAAGCGAAGTCTTATCGTCCTATATGCCTGACCTCCTTTCTCCTAAAAACAATGGAGAAACTAGTAGATTACTACATAAGAAGCGAAACATTAGCGAGGAAACCACTTCACAAACATCAGTTTGCCTACCAGACTGGCAAATCCACTATAAATGCTCTGAATTCGCTAGTCGAAAGAATTGAAAAGACAATAGTGGCAAAAGAAATAGCTCTTTGCGCTTTCATTGACATAGAGGGAGCATTCGATAATACTTTTTTTGAATCCATAAAAAGAGCACTATTAAAGAGGAGCATTGAAGTCTCACTAATACAATGGATTCAGTCAATGCTAAAAACGAGAATCATCACTGCTAGTATTGGAGGAGAATCTGTGACTGTGACAGCGGTAAAGGGGTGCCCTCAAGGGGGAGTATTATCGCCTCTGTTGTGGTCTTTGGTTGTGGATGACCTTCTCACTAAGTTGCATGATTCTGGTTTTATAACCCAAGGTTACGCAGATGACCTAGTTGTTACAATTAGAGGCAAGCATGACCAGACTATATCTAGTCTCATGCAAACTGCTCTTAACGAAATTAAAAGTTGGTGCTCGAAAGAGGGCTTAAATGTCAACCCCAGTAAAACGACTTTGATACCTTTCACAAGGCGACGTAAATACAATTTACAGGCTCCAACTATGAATGGCATCACATTAGACTATTCCAAGGAAGTAAAATATCTGGGGGTAACCCTAGATCAAAAACTCACCTGGAATAGTCATATTGAAAAAATTTTATCCAGAGCTTTGGTGGCAAGTTGGACCTGCCGCAAGACGTTTGGAAAAACTTGGGGCCTACAACCGAAAATGACTCTCTGGTCATATAAAACAATAATTAGGCCCATGGTCACATACGCATCATTCGTATGGTGGCCAAAAACACAACAAACAACAGCTAACGCCAAGCTTCAAAAAGTGCAGCGGCTAGCTTGTCTGGGAATCACAGGGGCAATGTCAACATGTCCCACTGCAGCTCTAGAGGCGATGCTGAACCTTCGTCCCTTGCAGTTCTGCATAAGGAGGGAGGCAGTAACTACCGCCTTAAAACTGCGACAGACACAAATAATGAAACCTGGAGATCTAGTTGGCCACCTGAAAATCTTAGAAGAAATTCCATTGGATTCTAAGGACCTGCCGACAGATGTTATGCCAGTCAAATTCGACTTTGAAACACCCTTTGAAGTGGTCATAAAAAACCACCAAATGGGTGAAGAAATTGAACCAAAAGTGGAAGAAGGTTCACTCGTATGGTATACGGATGGATCTAAGATAGATGAAAGGGCAGGAGTGGGAGTTACTGGGCCCAATTTCAGGCTATCTAAATCTCTTGGAAACGCCCCAACTATCTTCCAGGCAGAAATACATGCTATAGACATAAGTGCCCAAGAATGTCTCAACCGAGACACCCGTAGGGCAAGAGTCCTTATTTTATCAGACAGCCAAGCCGCCTTAAAGGCTCTAAAGTCATTTACATGTGAGTCGAAGTTGGTTTGGGACTGTAAACAATCTCTCAAGAAGCTGGCGGAACGCAACAATGTAACTGTGATGTGGGTGCCAGGTCACAAGGGAATTGCAGGAAATGAGGAAGCTGACAGCCTCGCAAAAGAAGGAGCTAATACCCCATTCCAGGGTCCGGAACCCTTCTGTGGACTATCGAAAAGCCACATCAGAGAGGAACTCCGTACCTGGGAACTCAATCAACTAAGATCATATTGGTCTAACACACCAGGACAAAGGCAAGCAAAAAGGCTCATAAAAGTGTCGCCTACTGCAACAAACCGCCTTCTCGAAATGAGTAAAAAAGATATCAAAATGGTCACTGGCCTTCTCACTGGTCACTGCCCTCTGAGATATCATCTCAAGAAGATGGGCAAATCAGATAGTGAGAACTGTCGTTTCTGTCACAATGAAAAAGAAACGGCAGAACATATACTATGCAACTGCGTAGCACTGTTCTGCAAAAGACTAAAATTCCTAGGAGAGGTCAGTCTGGCCGCCTCTGACATAGGAAACAAGTCACCTAGGAAGCTAATCAACTTCATCAGAAGTATTGGCATTCTAGAGTTTAACTAGATTAAGGTATGCACAAAAGATCTCTATAGGTCGAAGTGCGGTGAGGCCGCATGTCCTTAACGACCTCACATAATCTAATCTAATATATATAATGAAATTGGGCTCGATGACAAATATATGGGAACGATTTAACAACTATATTTGGATCAAAAAGCCGAACTAAGGATCGTCAACGGCCTATACACAGAAGAAAAAGAGATAAGGAAAAGCGTCAGACAGGCTTATACCTATTCTCTCCCAATTAATGTTCATTTATGTAGAAAAGATATTTCAGCTCGCACAACAAAACGAATTAGGCATCCAAATCAATGCTCTTCCTATTAATAACATAAGATATGCTAAAGGTACGGCGATAATAGCGAACTATATATAGATTATCTACAAGATTTAGTGAATATCATAAATGGAGTGGGAGAGAAAGTACGGGCTTAACATCAGCATAGCAAAAACCAAATATATAATCAGCAGACAACCTCATATGGAAGCTTAGTTGAATACAAAAAATAATAGAGCTCTTTAACGGGTTGAAAGATTTAAATATCTTGGAACTACAATAAACACCAAGTGTTAATTTGACCTGGAAGTGAAGATAAGAGTAGTAATGGCTAGAAACGCCTTGACTGAAGTTGGCAAATACCTCCTTTAACTCGTAGAATCCGGGTCTTGAAATGCTACATATGGCCCATCCTGATGAATAGAAGTGAGACCTGGTCACTTAAAGTAAGGTCTGTGAATCGTACAGAGGTTTTCGAAATGTGGTATCTCAGACGGTTGCTTAGATTTCCATGGGTGGACCATGTAACAAATGATGAGGTTCTAAGAAAGTTAAATTGTTAGATCTCGTTAAGCAGCAAAAGGTTTCGTATTTGGGCTATAAAAAAGGTTTCGTATTTGGGCTATATCTAACGAAATAACAAATATAATCTCCTAAATGTCATTTTTATGAGTAAAGTTGTAGGTCGAAGGGGCCCTGGGCGAAAGCAACACTCATGGTTAGGGGGCATAAAAAACTGGTGTGGCATACCCGATAATACGCTGCGATAATAGCTGAGGTCAATACGATAATAAGAAGAGCGGAAAAGAATATCTGTGCATTCGTCAATCAGCGTTAATGCCCACACGCTGCTCAGCGTACATCACCCAAAGAAGATGATATTTTAAGTAAAAAGGTAGCAGCAAAATGTTCACGTTGTGGTATTAACTATTTTAACTTTAAAAAAACTCTAAAATATCTCTTATAAATATAGAATAAAAGAAAACTTTGCTCCAGTTAGAAAATAACCTAAGAATAATGTTCGTCGTACCATTTTTTATTTATATTTCAGTTCTCCCTACAAATCACAGCGTACGAGTATTAAATATTTATAACAATTATATACCATTAACATGCGGCGAACATATCCATTGATTGATATGGCGCTCTTAATCTTATTCTCATATTTTTGATGCTGAGGAAAACTCGGTTAGCACTACACTTTTTTATTTAATTATACTAAATTACAGTGAACTTTACGTTTTAACATACGCATTGCACGCAATTGTTGCATCAAATTTCTTGCTAATGGTTTGGGTGCGCCCTCAGTCGATCTTTGTATTGTTTTGTTCGACTTAATTCTTTCTTGATATAAATTACTTCTGAATGTGGATGTATGACGTTTTTGACTAAGATATATTGACAATAATCCTAATGTATGTGTGATATGCATAATGTCTGTATTAAAATTTGCCACTGTTTCCCATACTTTTATCACATACGTCAACTTAAACGACGTTTTGCCTAATAATTTTGAGTTGGTAGTTGTAACTGCTTTGATTATTAGCAAATGGAGATTTCTTATTTATAACTCAACTGTTTTCTTTTGGAAAATATATGTTGTCGTCAAATTAGTTTTTTGTACAGATAAATTACGAAGTACTCGGTTCAAAACACAGAGGAACTGTTTCTTTTCTGTCCCTCACGTGAGCAATTCATACCTGGCGTGTCAATGTCGTGGGGTGGGTACCTTTTACTTCAGTAGGTCGGAGTTAATAGGTAGCAAATTTTAGGTAGGGTCCAAGTTCTGTGGGGTATAACGTGGACCCCTGCTCAGGGATACGGGTGAAGACCGTAACTGTGATAATGGCAGAGAGGGAGATCTTTGGAACAGCGGTATCAGCGGAAGCGGCATCCCTGCAAATCGACAATTGGCTTTTTAGAATTTGAATTAAGTGAAATGCTTTTGGGTATGGAATCATACATGCCCATTAACTCAGCTCACGGAGCAAAGAGTCATCTTCTCTGTCGCTCACGTGGGTAACTCTAACCTGACGTTTCCAAGCCGCGGGGGTGGACATCTATTACTTCAGTAGGCCGGAATGAATAGATGACTAAGTTCAGGTTTGGGACCCAGTTCTGTGGGGTATAACACGAACCCCTGCCTAGGGATACAGGTGAAGACCACAACGGTAGGCACGGCGGAGAAGAAGATCTTCGGTACGGCGTGGATGGCGGAAGTGGCATCCCTGGATTTTAGGGATTGTATAAAATCAATAGTAGCGGCTGATCCAGAGTGGACGGCTACGAACAGCGCCTGACCCAGAGTGGGCGGCTGAATACTAGGTCCTCCAAAAGGGGGTTCTGGCGTCAGGCGTTAGCAACCTGGCACATAGTAAAAACCTCAAGGGCTGAAAAAACAAAGGGCAAAATGAAAAAAACAAAGATTAATCCCCGGGTGGTAACCCACATCCCAGCTTCAAAACTTAACCAAACAACAACAACAAGAAAGAAAAGCCAGAGAAAACTCGCACTCGGCATATGGAACGTACAAGGATGGCGAACAAAGGACAAAGAGGTAATAGCGGAATTCGAAAGTATGAAACTGGATATAATGATAATGACTGAGACGAAAAAGAAAGGAAACGGTACCGAAAAAATGGGAGAAATCATTCACTGTTGGAGCGGAATAGATAAGAAAGAAAGGGCAAAAGCAGGAATTGCAATTATACTGAAAAAGAAATGGGAACCCGCAATCGAAAACTGGGAACCAATAAACGAAAGAATTGCCAAGCTTAACTTAAAAGTATACGAAAGACAAATTATCTTACTAGCAGTATACGGTCCAACAGAAAACAGCTCAATTGCAGAAAAAGAATAATTCATAGAACAACTGCAAGAAGAAATCGAAAACAGAAAGAAGAACCAAGAAATAATTATCGCCGGTGACCTAAATGGAAGAACAGAAAGAAAAGAAAACGACAGAACAGTTGGTAGATTTGGAGAAGATATAATGAACGATAACGGGGAGAGATTGGTTGAACTATGCGAAATAAACCACTTAAAGATCACAAACGGCTTCTACAAACATAAAGACATACACAAATACAGTTGGACACAAGGAACAAGAACATTGATGTCTATTATTTATTATGTTATACTAAACCACGAAAGCTCGATAAAAATAAAAGACGTGAGAGTAAAGCGAGGCGCAGAATGCGGCCCAGATCACAAACTAGTAATCGCTTGGATGGAATTCCCCTTCATATGGACCCAACAGAAACCGACCCAGGGAGAGTCTGACCAAGTTACGGCTCCGGCTACACCTGTCAATACGTGCTCAACACAAGAAAAGAAATTCAAAATCAATTTATTAGAAGAAGATTCAATAAAAGACCTATATAAGCCAAGATTGGACAAAAAGCTAGAAGAGTTTCGGTATGAATCATTAGAACAAACATACGAACACATAAAAACCTGCATGAAGACAGCAGCCCTAGAAGCTCTTGGAGAAGTGGACCAAAAATACACCCACCAAACTACGAAATTAACCGAAGACACACTAACATGCATAAAAGAGAAAAAAGAACTCCATGTAAAATACCTGAACACAAAAAACTATGAGGACTTGGAACTATACAGAAAAAAAAATAAAGAAGTGAAAAGAAAAGTGGCAAATGAACAAAATGAAAGATGCGAAAAAACATGCACAGAGATAGAACAGCACATAGGAGGAACGAGAAATTCAGAGTCATGGCGCATCTTAAAGTCGCTCCAAAGAAATAAGACAGAGAAAATCAAGATCGGTCAAATCAAAGAAAACGAATGGCAAGAATACTATAAAAAATTGCTAACCGAAGACCGCCCCGAATTCAAAGAATCAGAAATAGAAAAGAAAACTCTAAAGAACAAAAAAGCAGAATGTCCCGGCGGAATACCGAATGAATTGATAAAAAACGGATAGGAAAAGTTATTCCGTATGATACATAAAATGTTTGAGAGAGCACTGAATGGAGAAGACTTACCGGCACAATGGACCCAAGCATATATGACATCAATATACAAGAAAGGAAATAGAAAAAACAGCGTAAACTATCGGGGAATCAGCATTATATCGTCTATAGGCAGACTGTATGAAAAGACCATAAAAGAAAAATTAGAAATATATATATATATATAAGATAAAATCGGAGAAGACCAGGCAGGTTTCACAGCGGGGAAAGCATGCTTAGATCACATTTACATGGTCGAACAACTAATAGAAAAAAGAATGGAAAACATAATTAGATCCGTCGATCTGGCTTTTGTTGATCTTAAGAAGGCATATGACTCAATACCTAGAACCAAGCTATGGGAAGCAATGGAAGACATCGAAGTTCCACGAAGATTAATAAACGCGGTAAAAGCACTCTACAAGAATAACGAAGTAGTTATCGAAACGAGCAATAGAATATGCAGTCCATTTAAGACGACAAAGGGACTACTACAGGGTTGCTCCACATCCCCCACCCTGTTCAAAATATTCCTGGAAAAAACCCTGAAACCATGGAAAAGAAAGTGCGAAGGAATGGGTATACCAGTAAGGAACGAATATCTATATACGCTAAGTTTTGCCGACGACCAAATAGTGATCGCACAAGACGAGGATGACCTCAGTTTTATGATGAGAAAACTGGAGCAGGAATATACAAAGAATGGGATGGAAATAAAACTAAAGAAAACTGAATACCTAACAACGGAGAATACAGAAATCAAATAGCTGGAAATAGACGAATGTAAACAAATCAAAGGAACAAACAAGTATAAGTATTTAGGCTTTATAATATCAAACAAAGGAACAACGGAGGAAGATATAAAAAATAGACTAGGACAAACAAGAGACTGCATACGAAAATTAAACGCGGTACTATGGGATAATAACATCAGCATGAAAACAAAGAAAAAAATATATAATACAGAAGAAAAACGAAAACAAAATAAGAGCAACAGAGATGGAATTCCTAAGGAGAAGCTGCAGAGTAACAAGAAGAGATAGAATAAATAACATGGAGATTAAGAGGAGAATGGGAATGAATTCCGACATAATAGACTACATCGAACAGAAGAGGTTAACCTGGTACGGACATGTCAGAAGAGCAGACCAAAATCGGTGGATAAATAGAATAACAGAGTGGAGCCCGATAGGAAGAAGAAAGAGAGGCAGACCCCGAAGATCTTTCAGAGATGAAGTGGACGAAGCAATGAGTAGAAGAAACCTACAGGAAGGGGACTGGCTAAACAGGAAAAATTGGAGAGAACGGTTGAGTGAAGGAATACAGTGAAAACTGTGGAAATCCTTGTATATATATAATTAAGTGAAATCCATGTAGGGCAGCACAATCAATACAGAATAGTACCTGGTGCGGTGGCAGCCACCTAAACAGCCCACATCGGTGTAAAAAGTCAAGTGAATCATTACTACACTATTTTTTCCAGAAATATCATATATAACTGAGGAAAGAAATATTGGCCCCGTGTATGAGTGCCCCTTAAAAGAGGCAGGGGTGCTAAGAATTTTCTGCATGAGTTGTAGAATTGACAAACGGAATATGCGGAGATTATATGAACCTTAAAAACATATAATGCAATAAATGGGATAAAAGGACTATATATATTAAGTCTCAGTATTCTGGCCAATGCAATATGAACAATCAAGAAGTGTATTATTCTGGAGAAGACAGCAGGTATCATCGTAATGATGTACGATTCACAGGGAGTTTAGGAATACAAGTGTATGCACCAACAGCGGAAAGTCAACTAGAAGAACTTGACAAGGTCGACGTATATGTAAAAACTGGCCAACTAAAGATCAAAGAGTTAACCATTATGATGACCCCAATGATAATATAAAAAAGGCAGGCAAGGTAACATTACTGGAGATTTTGGACTGGATGATTGAAATAAAACGGAAGATAATTTCGCAGATGTTTGCAAAGAATATAATCTATGTATATTGAATACTTTTTTAAAACTACCAAAATAAGATTATATACGTGGAAATCTCTAGCAGATATTCCTTGTAAAATTATAAGAAACCAAATTAACTACATAAAAATCAGTGAGCAATACAAAAAGCAGTAAAATCTGTACAAACTTGTCCTTGTGTCGATGTTGCATCTGACAACAGTCTGTTGTTGGTCCAATTAAATCTAAAGTTTTAATTGGAACAATAACGAATAAAACAAATTGGAACGAATAAAACAACATCAATCTTCTAATGTATTTTATTAGAAACAATAGTCAGGTGATGGATTGCAAATAATTTAGAGAGCAATTTTGGGAATAATTAACAAACAATAATTTATCGAGAGTCACTGGAACCAAATCAAAACGATTATAAGCAGCCAACTGCAAACTATGAACCATGAGATTTTAAACCTAATGGATAAAAGACCCAAATTTAAGAATTAAAACGTCAAAATATAATATAAACGAATTAATAAGAAAAAACAGGATGCTTTTAATATGTATAACAACATAAAACCGGTAACAGGTTAGTAAAAATGATAGAAATAACATGGTTGATTAAGACGGCAACCTGATTATCACTGATTTAGATAAAAGGGACAGATGGAAGCAGTATATCGAAAAACTGTTTAATGATGAAAGACCCGATCTAGAAATTAAAGTAGTGGCATAACTGTGGATGAAATAAAACGAGCAATCAGATCAGATTAACACAGACCACAATACAGGGACTGGATCAGATGAAATACCGAGTGAAATAAAGAAGATCTTCGAAAGTTCAGGTAAAAGATCTCTCCTTCATATTTTTAACAAAATTTATCAGTCTGGCTCTATACCAACGGATTTGCTACTATCGACTTTTGTAACGATATCAAAAAAGTAAGTGCAAATAGATGTAGTATCTACCAAACCATTAGCGTGATAAGCTATGTTTTAAAAATATTTCTTCGAATTTTGCACTCAAAAATGTACCAAAAAATACAACAACTTAGTGACACACCGTTTGAGTTCCGCAATAACCTTGAAATCACAGAAGCATCGTTTCGTATAGAAGTTATGGTACATAGGTGTAGAGATGTCAGCTATCCGGTTTATATGTATTTTATTAACTTTGAGAAGACTTTTGATCAAGTAAAATATCCTGAAATGATAGCCATTCTTTAGCAGGTATATATTGATAATAAAGACCTACATATCATTAAAAATCGTTACTGGCATCAACGTGCAAACAACAGGATTGATCGGTTAATTCTGAAGGTGTATAAATACGAAAAGCAGTAAGACCGGGCTGCATTTTGTCTCCACCAATATTTAACATCTATTCTGAGTTAATTTTCAATAAAGCATTGGATAATGTTCAATGTAGTAATAAAATCAGTGGCGTCAATATTGATAATTTGAGATACGCTGGTGGAATCGTATTAATTGCAAGTAGTTATGAAGAACTTAAAAATCGAATTGACCAAGCACCACAAAGACAAAGGTAATGGCTGTCAGTAAACCGCAACCCATAAGCGGTAACAGCTTACGGGGAACACCTTGAGAAAACCAAGAGTATCACTTACCTTGGTTGTAATCTAAATGAGAATTGGGACATAAGGAAAGAAATTAGAATATGTATGTAACAGGCCAGAGCTGCATTTTTTAAGATGAAGAAAATCTTATGTGGAAACAGTATCAATTTAGGACTGAAAATTAGATTCTTCTTCTTATTGTTGTGCCACTCCTATAGGAGATTGGAAATCATCAAGTATATCCTGATCTTATTTACAGCTCATCAGTGGCGCACCCAGAATTTGTCTGTGGGGGGGGGGGGTTTGAAATTTTTTTTATGCTACCTCCATTTTGAGCTCCTAAAATTTGGGTTTTAGTTTAACTGTAGGGTTTTAGTTTAACTAAAGATAGCAGTGCCAAAGATTCAGGTATCTATTATCCTGCCTACCAACTAAAATCACCCTCTTTTACTTGTGCGCAATTGACTGTCGCACGTACCGTACTCCGAAAGTGAAATGGCCGCTGTAAGGCTGACATAATTTTTGGAACACTCCCTTCTCTTATCTAGATCTTATCTATTGTTCTGAAGCTATTTTCTTATGATATTTTATTGTAATTACTATTTGATGGGAATAAGCCACAATTGAAGGTTAAAATAAATTTATTGACGTTTGATATCAATCCAACTTGTAAATACAATACATTTTGGAGACGGCTCGCCGTATTCCCGTTCTCCTTCGCCAATCTTCCCGGTCCAAGGCATGCTCCTCCTCCAAATCTGTCGATTCCATCGCTCTTCTAATTCCTTCATTCCGTGAGCGTCGAGGTCTATCTCTTTTTCTTCTTCCAGGGGGCTTCCATTTGTAAAGTTCTTAGGGCCAACGTTCGTCAGGCATTCTCAATAGATGTCCAAACCATTTTGAATCTCTTCTTTCTATTCTGTCAATGACCGTTTCTGTAGCATTCATGTTATTTCTTATAGATTCGTTGGTCTTCCTTTCCTGCCTTGATGTTCTAGCACATTTTCTCAAATAATTCATTTCAACTGCCACCAATCTTGTCTTAAGGTCTGCATTAATTGTCCATACTTCAAAGCCATAACCAAGAACTGATTCAACCATGGTTTACCCTATTCTTTTTTTGTTCCTTTTGGAAATGTTGTGACCCACCATAAGGAGTTTAGACATCCTAAAACTTTACGTCCCTGATTAATTTGGTGTTTAATTTCGGTTTCTCCCAAGCCGTTCTTAGCACCCAAATACTTAAATTTTTCCACTTGTTCCAACACTTCAAACCTTGCATCTGAATTGATAACTAAATATTCTGTTTTCTTCATGCTGACTTGTAATCCCCATTTTAAATATTCTCTGTATAGACGCTTTATCATAAATTCTAGATCATAAGAATCTTGAGCTAGGACGACTTGATCATCCGCAAAGTTAAGGGAGAACAGTACGTCATTTCCTATAGGGATTCCCATTGCCTGGCAGTGGTTTTTCCAATTTTGGAGGGCTGCCTTAATATATAAATTAAACAGTAAGGGTGACATACTGCATCCTTGTTTTAGTCCTTTAGTTACTTTTATTGGCTCTGATAGTCTATATCCGATTTTTAGGTAAGTAGTGTTATCCCAGAATACTTCTGTGATTATTCCTAAAAGGTATGGACTAATGTCGAGTTGTAAAGTTTGCCACAATTTAAGTCTTGGAACTGTATTATACGCCTTTTCTAGGTCGATGAAGGCTAGATGTACTTCGGTACCAACCGCTATTCTTTTTTCTATTTATTAATTGTTGGAGTATAAACAAGTTATCAGTGCAAGATCAGATATCAAAAATTCAAACGTCTATAAACTTATTTTAAACTTCAATTGCGACTTATTCCCATTAAAATAGTAATTAGATCTTATCTATTATCTATGTCGTTGGCCCGGTTGGTGTTTCTCTTCTTCTTCTTTCTTTTTAATGACTGCTCGGATGTAATTGTGAACACTATTCCACCCCTCCGTATTTTCTGTCATATTCACGATCATCTCTCTTACAGTCATAGGGTTCATACCTATTTTCTTATTCATTCTGTTTCTCTCCACTGTACATCTGTTACACTCCAGCATTGTGTAACAATGTAGGAATATTTGCAGTATAGGCATTTATCTGTATCTGTCTTTCTGAACCTATGAAGATACGCCATAAAACAGACAATTTACCCAGTCCCTTAAGCTCGAGATCAGCATCTTGGTCCACTGGGCAACATCTTCCTTGTTTTTCCACTCTTATTGCTATATTTCCATTGATATTTCCCTTTCTCCTTTTTTTTATAGCTGTTGTCAAATGCTTTCTTCTCTCATAGAGATGTCTCTTTTCTACTGCTAGCACATGCAGAGGAACACAACCCGTGATAGTCCACAAGGCCACCGCAGGTACAGTCCTGTAGGCGCATGCTACTCGCAACAGACTCGTTCTGTCTACTTTTTCATAAGCCTAATATTAGGTATCTATATCTAAACATAATATTATTAATTATTGTGTATTAATTATTGTGTATTTATACAATAATTATTGCGTTCTACATATTTAAAGTGGTAATTTAATTATTCAATTAGCGTTTTGAATTTTTTTTATTCTGTGTGAAAGACAAGTTACATTTTCCTACTATTCTTTATATATTGTTTACTTTATATGGCCTGGGGGGGGGGGGTTTAACCCCCAAACCCCCCCCTGGGTGCGCCACAGCAGCTCATCCAAAGAGATTATCATTCCTGGTGCAGCCAAATTACTCTCTCAAATTTTGCTGCTTAGGGAGATCTGGGAAGAATTGTGTGAAAAAATAAATATATGACAACAAAGGGTAAGTTGGAAATATACAAAATAAGTGTAAGATTTATACTAACGTACAACATCTATCCAGAGCTGATACGCATCGAACCATACATGCAGAATGGGTAGCAAAGTTAGATAAGGAGACAAGGAAATCGTTTCCAGTATGACCATAAAAAGATTGTTACAAATATATAGAGGCGAGTACTCTAACGGCAAATCCACTACCTGTGGGTCATAAGGAAGATATTTCCAAAGGTTGAGAGATAGCTGACAATCTACGTCGCAGGAAAACATGGTCTGAAGACTATGATCAAGACAAACCATAAGTCTAAACGAAAAAGAATAACATGATATTTTAGGAATAAACTAGTCTTGAGTTTAGCAAGTCGTATATTCTTAAATACACTAAAACAAGTTCTGAATTTTTGAGGTCATGGTGAATTCGGTTGTATTCCATATATTTCTCTTGTGTAAAACTAGTCGGGTTTCAACCAATCACAACTAAGCAATATAACTAAGATTTACTTTTTATGTTTAAACAGATCTCAGTATTAGATTAGTTTAGTGGTAACAATAATTAAGGATAAAACAGGAATTGGTCTAAATTACTGTAAACAAAACGTGGATATTTATGAAAAAATGTGAGTAATCGAACTAAGAGTATGATTGTTATGCTAGTGACAACTTCATTAAAAAAATCATATTTTTTATGTCACCTAACCTAATAATAAGAATTTAAAATCAGCATTTTTTATTTATAGAAACTGCTTGTCCTTATATACTTTGTCGGTTAAAGAAGGACACACGTATATTCTTCTGGAGCATGAGAAGTATAAAAACCCGAAAAATGAAACGTTTATATGGCAAATTATTTAATATGACAAACCATGCAAGTTTTCTGAATTCTTCATTCGCAAAGAATAAAATAACATTCCTCGTCGTTGAAGAATAACGCTCGCTTCAGGCTCACTGAAATATTAAAATAAACATGGCTTGAACTTTCCTTATATATTAAATGTGTCCCTGAAGTATAGTTTCTTTTTTCGTTTTAAATACAGTCAACAATGTCATCATTTCCCACGACAGTTCAAAGAAAGCATTTATTTAAATTGTAGCGTAATTTTAAAAAACGACAATTCCCCTTGCCGTGTTTAATGTGGATCTTCATGGTTTCGTGTGTTAAGCGGAGAGATAAAAAAATGATTGTGCTTCCTAGAGGTAATGACCTGAGAAAGACATTAGACTTAGAAAATTTGTAACAGTTAACCAGAAACAAAGAATAATGAAAACCCATTAAGAATATAAATATCTATATATATATATATATATATATATATATATATATATATATATATATATATATATGTATATATATAAAATAAAGTTTTATTTTTGGGGTTGCAGTCATTAATAGGGCAGGAAAGTGAAACTCTTTGTTCTTTATCAAGCTTTCGCAAAATTTATTTGCTTCTTCAGGATATGCTAAAATATGGTATCAGTAAAACAATGAAATTAGAATTAAATAGCATTGTATAAAACTAGTATAAAAACTTACAACGTGAGTTTAATCCATTAAATTTTCAAATTTGCAAAACATTAAAACTTAACTTATTAAAATTATATAGTTATCTAAGTACAATATTTTAATTTTATTTAATTTTGTACAAATTCATTATGACATTGATTATATATATATATATATATATATATATATATATATATATATATATATATATATATATATATATGTATATATATTAGTAATGTGGAAAAATAAATTTTTAACAAATATTTTTACATTATTAACTATAATATCATATAAATAACAAGATTGTGCTTCTCCTAGATTCATGTCTTAACCTTAACCGTTTTTAATAAACGAAACCTTATGACACTGTAACTACTTTAGAATATTGCGACACTGTTTGTAGTTTATTTGTAATTTTTAATTTATTTTTAACTTTTTAAAAACTAAAACCATTGCAATTTACATGGCTTTACTCTGTATTTTACTTCACAATCATTAGAATTCAATTCTAATTGAATGCAGAAATACTGCACGAAACCTTTTCTATTAAAAGATTGAAATAATATTTTCATTTTTTTTTTCTCCTTGATCGTTAACCTGAACATGAGAGTTTCATTTTCATCTCTCTCACTTTGTATACACACATTATATATATTGTTGTAAAAACAACCTGTATAGTATTGTAATCGTATATAAGTTGTTTTATCAAATTGTGTGCTCAGGTCGTCAGCTCTCGTGTTAACGTGTGTGCGACTGATGCCCTTCATAAGGGACCCGTCCTCCCCTCGATTTATAAGTTAAGCATAGAAAAACCGAACACGGTTCTCTGTTCTCTGTGTTCGGTTGTTCTCTGACTTAAGACAGACAGTGCCAATTTGCCTCTCGGCAAGTGAAGGCCGGGTGTTGTGTGTGATTCCGATAAGTGCGTGGTGCGTAAGGGATAAACGCGCTTGTAAACCCGGTGTTTTGTGTTAAAACGTATATAGTTGGTCTCTCTCAATTTTATCATTTCATGTATATCTGTTACTGCCTCCCCGCACTCACTGTAAAGCTAATATTTGTATAACTCTTTATGTAACTATCAGAATTGCGATAATTGTCAATGTTTGAACCAGCCCTTAAGTCTATTGTGTAAATAAATCGAAGGAAAATACCTCTTAATTGTTTTATTGCTTTAGTGGTCCTTTATAAATATTTTGAAGCAATTAGGTGTTCAAATACGCCTCTCTTAAATGTGGTTAGTTTGGCAACAAAGTTTACCCTTTCCACCATATATATATATATATATATATATATATATATATATATATATATATATATATATATATATATATATATATATATATATATATATATATATATATGTAATAGTGCAATCCCTTTCACACTGTAACTCTTGAAGATCTGTTAGATAAGAGGAGAAAAGAAACGTTAATATTAAATTGATGGATTCGACCGTTACTTGATGGAAATTCATTTTATGTAATAATAAAACACTGTGAAACATACCAGTACATCGTCTACGTATCTAACAGGCAACTCGACCAATTTTTATCGTATATTAATTCTCTTCATAGTCATATTGAATTTACAATAGAAACAGAACAAAATCAATCCATAAATTTTTTAGATTTAAAAATTACCAGACTTAAAAACAAACATGACTTCTCCATATTTCATAAGCCTACCCATACTGACACGACTATTCACAATTCATCATCCCATCCCACACAACATAAACTGGCAGCCTATCATAGTATGTTACATAGATTAACAGCAATTCCTACGTCAAAATACAATTTTGAGACAGAATTAAATATCATTAAGCAAATAGCAGTAAACAATGGATACAACGAACAAACAATTAATAAAATGTTAAATCAAAAACTACACAAGAAAGCCCTGAACTTAGTATTTCCACTAGCAGAGAAAAAACCCAGTACCTTCTACTCGATTACATATACAGGCAAAATATCAACAAAAATAGCCAAACACATAAAAAAGAAAGGAATAACACCAGCTTTTAGAACAAATAACAACCTAGGCAAATATATTAAAAACAACAAGAGCCAACATAAAAAACACTTACACAGTGGTGTGTACAAACTTAAATGTGGCGACTGCCCAAAAACTTACATTGGTCAAACAGGTAGAAATTTTAATAAACGAATAGCAGAAGATAAAAGGGCTTTCAATAATAGAAAAACAAATTCTACATACGCACTTCACCTTCTAGATCATAATCATTCTTTTAATGACGAATTTAAAATTCTCCACATTCAAAATAAAGGCCTTAAGCTATCTTTGTTAGAATCTATGGAAATAAACAAATTAAAAAACACAGATATAATTCTGAATGACCAGCTTGAGACAAACAGTTCTCCCCTCCTCAACCTATTTCATTAGAGACTATAAAGTGTAAGTCCATACCAAAAACAGATCACTTGAGAAAGGCAATCAGCCGAAACAGCTGTAGTGATAAGAATTTAAAATAAATTTTGTGGAAGTTTGAAAACAAAGTTTTCAGTGTTTTATTGTTACATAAGCTAATATTAACTGTTCTATATATTAGCGGAGACGTTTCGTTTTTTACTTAAAAAAAGCATAAGTCCACATCTGCAAGAGTATCACTCTTTTAGAAGAATTTGTAAAGCTTTTAAATTAAAAAAAGAAGGCCAAAAAGTGACCTCTAATGTTAAGTAAAACGAAATAATAATGTAAAATGTGACTTACATGAAAAATAGTACAATATAGATGGTAATTACAGCTACTAGTGTTACAAAGAATTGGTTATAAAATCAAAAATTCACATAATGTAATCGTATTATCAGGATTACAATAACTTACTTAATCCATGTCTAACAGAGTTAAATCGGTATAGTTGAACTATATTTGTAACTACGTTCAACTTGTTGAAATGCCATAATGGCGACTGGCAATTAATATCGAAGCCATGACTTAAATCATAAATTTTGCCGGTAGGCGCTTTTAAGTGCTTTCTAATAAGTTTTTAATAATCATTTAATAATTATACTATAAAATGTTTTGTGTTTTTAACTACATTGGTTTTCAATTTAACTTTAATATAATAATAATTTAAATCTGTTTTATATGGATTAAGTAATTTATTGTAATCCTGCTGATATGTGAATTTTTTATTTTATGACCAATTCGTGGTAATACTGGTAGCTATAATTACCATTGATATTGTATTACTTTTCACGTAAGTCAAATTTTACATTATTATTTCTTTTCCTCAACATGAGAGGTCACTTTTTGGCCCTCTTTTTTAATTTAAGGAGCTTTACAAACCCTTCTAGAAGAGTGTTATTCTTGAAGATATGAACTGATACTGTTTTATAAGTACAAAACGAAATGATTCCGCTAATATATGGAATAGTTAACATTAACTTGTTTCTCTTCTCCTCTTATCTGACTGAAAACATCAAGAGTTACAGCTTGAAAGGGATTCCACTCCTTTTCATTGTTTTATCACTGCTTATTGAGTTTGATAGTCGTTACTCCTTAAATATATATATATATATATATATATATATATATATATATAAAATAAAGTTTTATTTTATATGGTTACATAATAACATAATAACAATCAAAAGCTAGTTATCAATAACAAAAAATGGCTTGATGGCTTCTTAATGGCTTGATTAAGCGTGAGTATACAATTTACTTTAATTGCTATCGACACATTTAACTTCATCTTTCATCACTAGATGTCTCTAGTAGCATACTCTGGTAATTATTTTGTCTATAATTGCCGAGTAGCCGGTGCGTTTTGGTTTAGTTTGAGTTTTCTTACAAGCTCTCTCTGATGACGGGAAGACCCAGAAACACGTGTCAGGGAGTGGTAAGAAGCTCAAATTAAATCGAAACGCAACCATTTTCGCATATATATATATATATATATATATATATATATATATATATATATATATATATATATATATATGAAATACTGGATATTATTGACTGTAGATATAAACAAGCAACACAGTTTATTAGGGCTGCAGTCAGAAAGTTTGGCCGGGATGTTACAGAAACACTCTTTTGACTTTTGGTCTAGCTTTCGGAATTGTTTTTATTCCTTCTTCAAGACACTGTAATTAGAAGAATCTGTAAATATTTACAATATATCACAAATTGTCAGTGCAACTTACTAGTCGTCGAGATTATTTATATAAAGCTATGACACTCAACGTTAATAACACACATATAAAATATAACATATAAAATAATGAAAAAAATACATTTTAAAAGTTAGTTATTGATAGTAAACCTTCGTTTGTGACATCTTTTAATGGTGTGTTTTAACTGATCCATATCGAACAGAAAGAAAAAACAAAAATAGTATGATTAAAAACTAATTAAGTATTCTTCATGTCTTATTAATGGAAGTAGTATATTAAACCTGTCTTGATGGTATGCAACATGTTTTGCATGCAGGTATAGTATGGTGTGTATATGTAAAAGTAAATCTTTATTTTAGTTTTGATGTTTTGTCAGTAAATAACAATAAATGTTACCTTTTTGCATTCTTAATATTATAGTTATCATAGAATAAATCATAGTTTATTAAAAAAATTATTGCACCTTTTTAGATTATGTTTAAATCTTCTGATTAACTATTCATAGTTGTATAGTAGTTTTAATATTATTGAGTCCGGCCCTGTATAAACCGCCATATTTGTATGATCGTTAACCACACCTTCTGACGCCGTTTTTAATACACACGTTAATATGATCATAGCTTCTCCAGTACATGTATTGGTTGTCCAACAAATCATATACTGATATAAACCACTACCTAGCCAAGTTTTGACATAAAGTTTGTTAAATAATCATACGAATTCTAATTATGTAATGCACATCACACATCAATAAACATATTCCAAATATAGTTGTATCCAAACAAATATTAATACTACAACACTACTTCAGTGAGATTTAGTATTAATATTATTTGGTATTAAAGAGTTGAGTATTGTATTAAGGGTGAAGCGGTGATGGCAAATGTGATTGAACATTGTGCGAATCTATGTACTAAAATGTTGAGAAATGTTGGCCTAAGGGAATCATATCAGTGCTACTATTAGTATAATATATGTGATATTATTATAAAACGAACACATTTCGTTCGCACGTTTTATTACTTTGATTAAAAAATAAGAAAATATAAATTTAACGGTTACAATTTCTCTTGCATTTTTGATTTCCATGGCCAGGAATGTTAAATACTCTTTTCATGCATGGATTATATTATAAAATGAGCATTAAATATAATTTAAACTTGGTGCATTGCCAATAATTGACTTTAAACAAGGAAATTTTTTAAGCATTTCATAAAATATTACAGTAATAAACATACTGAGGTAAAGTAAACAGTTGGAAATATCCAAAAGAAGTTCACCAGTTATTACCCCTTAAGAGACTAAAATTAAAATAATTCTACCAATGGACAAAACTACAGGAGCCGGTTATTTTAGTAATACCATTGAATTAGTACTTAAATTATTTAATATATTATTTTATCTAGCATTTCAACAATGTTAGCATGAAAACTCTTGTATCATTAAATATTCATAACAGTTTTGGAGATTAAATATATAGCAGTTAGTTAAAAGATGAATTTATTTATAGGATGAACAACACCATGATGGATTAATACACGTGATTTAACCCTGCTGTCCTGTTCGGGTCTATTTGACCCAAAAAAAAAGTTATTTCTTATTTTGCAAATTAATACACTGTGTAACGTTTTGGTGTTTCGTGACTTCATTTCCTAATATGAGGTCTCAATTGCATACGAGATAAAAATTCAACTTCCTGATTTTTTTGATAAAAAATTAATTGTTAACTACAGTACGTTCGGGTCAATATGACTCACGTACCGTTAAAAATTACCTGTGTATGTATGTTTAGTTGGCAGTATTTTATATTTTCTGTTTGTCAGCCAGGTACGTCTATAAATAGAAACAAGTTTGTGCAAGTTAGAACTTGTAAAAACTGTGTAGTGTAGCTGGACGATGTCATTTAGAAGGGCATGTCACGTAGAAGAAAGTGGAGGTCATAGACAAGTGGTAGGCTGGTAGGACACTGATATGCCAAGCGCATTCATTTACATTTCAAATTTCAGTCTATGTTTGCATGTTATTAATGTCGCATAAAAGAACACTAACCGAAGATGAGCGTTGCGAGCTCGCGAACGTTTCAGAGAGTGATGAGGGCATATCGGAAACAGAAAACAATACAAGTAGTGAGAGTGAGGAAAAAAGTAGTGATGATTCTGCTGTTCCATTCTACATACAACATCCTGTAGAACCTTCTGTAACAGTTCTTTCAAAAGACGGTAATATCAAGTGGTCTCTCGATCCTCCTTATCAACGCAGTCGTTTTTCCACGGCCAATGTTATAAATAATGCTCCAGGAGTTACAAGGTACGCATGTGCACGAATTTTCAATATCAAAAATTCATTAGACCCAATCTTTTCTGACATAGTTGTAAACCAAATTATAAATATGATAAATATGGAAGGACAGCGTGTTTTTGGATCCAACTGGAAAGACTTGGATAAAATTGGTTTTCAAGCATACATTGGTCTTGTATTGTTAGCTGTAGTTTTAAGTCTCATGGCGAATCAACTAAAAGTTTGTGGAATGAAGAAAGAGATTGTAGTGTATTTCGAGCAACAATGTCCCTGAAAGTATTTACAATAATTTCGCAAGTAATACGTTTTGATAACAAGACTACTAGACAGGATAGAAGACGTACCGATAAACTTGCTGCAATCCTGATGAAAATGATACCGTCAACGAGCAATTAGTTGTCTTTAGAGGCCGCTGTCCCTTCAAACAGTACATTCCAAGCAAACCAGCGAAATATGGCACAAAAATTTGGGCTTTATGTGACAGTAAATGTTCATATACTCTAAAATTGCAGATCTATACAGGAAAGGAAGCAGGTGCCGCGCCGGAACTGAATCATGGAATGCGTGTGGTGTGCGACTTGTGTAGTTATTTGAAAGGCCACAATACTACTTGTGATAACTTTTTTACAATTTTATACAATTTAGGACAACTTTTTCTAAAAAGAAAAAATACAATGCTGGTAACTATAAGAAAAAATAAGCCATAGCTTCCAGCACAAATTGCGAATAAAGAAGTTCATAGTTCGTCTTTTTACTTCACGCAAGATACCACTGTTAACTATATTCCTAAAAAGAATAAAAATGTTATTCTTATGAGTACTTTGCATTATGATAAGGCTATTAGTGACAGAAGTGACAAAAAGCCCCAAATTATTTTAGATTACAATTCCAGTAAGGGGGCAGTGGATACTCTAGATCAGCTTGTTGGTACATATACATGTAAGAGGAAGACAAATCGCTGGCCTATGATTGTTTTTTATAATATGCTGGACATTTCTGCCTAGAACGCATTCGTTTTATGGGCATCAATAAATCCCCAATGGAACACTGGGAGAATAATTGAGAAAAACACTGGCGAAACCACTTATCCTTTCCAGGAAAAATTTACCAAGAACAAAAGACTCACAAGAACTGGTAAAAAGAACACGGACAGAAGCGAGTAGAGAAAATGGAAATTCTAGTGAACCGTCTATGGACAATCCAACTACACCTGCTAAACGAGCACGCTGTAAATTTTGCTCTGAAAACGAAAGCAAGATTAATATTTTATGTTGTATATGTCACAAACATATTTGTAAAAATCATTCTAGTATATATAAATATATATATATATATATATATATATATATATATATATATATATATAAATATATATATATATATATATATATATATATATATACTATATATTGTTATGCTATGTAAAATTAAAAATAATATTGGTTTGCTTTTAATATATTTCAAAGTACAAAATAAAAGATATTTCGAAGAAATGAAAGTCCATTATCCTGGATTACCTGTAGTAAACAAAATTGAAAGATATGCATAAATTATTTTGTTTGTAAAATATATTCGAGTGACGTGAGTGAGCTTAGTGAAATCGTGAACAATGCGAGCGGGTTTTCCAAATAGACTTGTACGTCGATATACAGTGAATAATACAATAGAATAGAAATATTTAGAAAATATAATTCTCCGTTAGTTCTTAAGAATTTGTAGAAACCGATTAGCATGTTAGTTAGTAGTTAGTTAGTAGTTAGTGTATCTGACGGAAGCTGATCTAGTAAAATATTGTAAGTTATATTTTTCTACTTATATTCCAAGGGTCACTGTTCAGGCCGGAACGAGAGATTCAGTTTATCGAGAGGAGAAGAGACTAGCATCATTTGAACGATACGTGCATTTGAAGGAGATCATTAAAGACGATAGGCTCGCAATAATTTGTTGTAAGATTGCTGATTACCTGGTGGACTGCTAAGAATAGATAGTGTAGGCTACAAGGAACAAGGTTTTGGACAACTCATCATCAGATAGATAGTTTTACCATTCGTCAGTTTTTCTATATTAACAATACATTTTTTAACAATTGCTTTAGAAAAGATAGGAATATTTTGATCAGGAGATTTAGAACAACAATTTTGATTTTAAATTTTAATGTATATTGTATATACCATTAATTTTTGTATGAGATAAGATCTGAGATAAGAAAATTAAATAGTGTGATAGAATTATAATTGCATCATTTAAATAAGTTTAATTAATTAATTAATTAGCTAATTAATTGCTTGGCGCACCTCAGACTTTTAATATCACATTAATATATATATATATATATATATATATATATATATATATATATATATATATATATATATTATATAATGCAGATAATTACGGGCATAACGAACTGCAGTAAACATCTTACCCGAAAACCAAAGAGGGCAAACGGGGTATAATGATCATTGATTTAAATCTTCCTTGGTGTCATAATACCAATAAATCTTACGTTTTCCGCTGTTTACCGCCGAAGAAACATACAGCGTAATAAATCAGCTTTTAATTTACGCCAGGTAGCTAAGAGAGACACCAGTAAACCTTTGTTAGTAACAGAACGAATGGAAACATGTGCAAATCTCACGCTTTACTATTATCCAGATTATAAATCAAATTTAACTTTGAATATTCCATTTCGCTAAAGTTTCATACAACAGTTCAAACAATAAAAGTTTTCCACACCTTTGAAAACAGTTTAGAATAATATTTGTTGATCTCGACTTTGTTTGAGTTCGTCGGTAACAGAGACAGATTTTTACAGGGATAGGGGATTATTTTTGCTGAAATTATAAGTTTTAATTGGAATACTCTCGGTACACAATCAGATGTGCAAAGGGCTAAAAAGGAGCAGCTTCATAGGTAAATGTTTGTCCTAAATTTTATATAATTTAGTTGATCTTTTGTGAGGAAAATTAAGCGGTAGTATTTTCTGTTTTTATTATAATAATTAAAATGAGATGGCTTCTTTCATTAATTATGTAGAACTTTTTACAGTAGTTTTTGGTTAATTTGCATGTTCCTAATTATTGTCTAGTTTAGTTTTTTAATGCTTTTCTTTACATAGTCCTTTGACCAGTACCAGTGGCGACGCGTGACTTTTTTTTAAAATGTTCGAATAACACTTTAAAAAAAGTCAAGTAAAAATTTTTATTTAACCCTTAACTGGAGACGTGCCGTTTGACAGACTACAGCATAAAGAATATTCTTTTCGTTGACTATTAGGGACCCGACTTAGGTAAAGAAATACGCATATTTGGAAAAGTTATAACCAAAAATCAGTTTTAGTTAGGCCGTCCGCACATGAAGCTACTAAAAAGAAACCAGTTGGTAACTTTAGTTACCAATCAGTTGCTTATTAGTTACTGTCCATGTATTTTAATGAGTATCCGCACACAGCGCTACCAGTTACTAACCGGTCTCTAATACATCACTGATCAGTCCACAGCAGACTGGACGTGCAGGTCGCTTGGTGACTAGTTTCTAGTTTGTTGTGATATTTTTAAAGTTTACACGCGAAATGGCGAAATTGGTAGAACAGTCGTTTAATATAAAATTAGTGCAAGAAGTGGAAAAACATCCCTGCCTATACAACTATACGTTAAATGAATATTTGCGTAAAGATATTACCGAAAAGTCTTGGAATGATATATTATATGGTATTCCTTCCCGTTTTCATACATAATTATGTAGAACACAAACATATTGTGTTATATTAATAATTTTTTCGAGTGAGTGACATTTTTAAAGCGATAATAACATTCAATAATATAATATAAAGGTTAAAATTTAAACACCCTATGACAAAGCTACTCGTTCAGGCAAGAAGTGACTCGTTTCTATTAATTTTCAGTAGCGTAGTGTGCGATTCACAGTTAGTAAACAGTTGGTAATGCTAGTTACCAACTAGTTTAGGTTCTTTTTAGTAGCTTCATGTGCGGATGGCCTTAGTCCGTTAAACGGCACGTCTCGGTTCAGGTTACATTTGGTTTCATTGAAAACGTCGCGTATTTGTTAAAATCATGGCCGGTCCATCAAAAAAAAATCCGTTTTACCGATGCTGATTTTGAAGATACTGCTTTGGAAGTGGTTTGACGAATTAGATAGTGACGCTAGTGATGTTGATCAAGTACAAGATAATGTTTATTTGGAATCTGATAGTCAAACGGATTCAAACATTTCTACAAAAAGTTACGAAGAAAATATTTCGGAAGAAAATATAGTTGAGACTAATAATAAAACATATTTCTACGGAAAAAACCGATTCAGGTGGTGTAAATCTGAAGTTCAACCGGTATCTCGTACAAGGAAACATAATTTGGTAACAAAAATTCCCGTCCTAAAAACAAAAGCACGAAGCCTTGGAGAGGAAACTGATCCTCTAAAGGTATGGCAGTTATTGTTTGACGAAAATATGTTATTATGTGTTATTCAGTGGACCAATCATAAATTGAATTTAATGAAAATAAAGTATAATGATCCAAATAAACATGACCTCAAGAATATTGACATAACGGAGATGAAAGCTTTCATAGGACTGCTCGTATATTCTGCGGTATTCAAATCAAACCATGAGAATATAAAAACGATTTTTGCAACAGATGGACCTGCAGGAAAATTTTTAGAACTGTTATGAATGAAAAAAACATGATCCAGTAGCAACAGTTTCTTATATATTCAATTCTTTTATTGAAAATTTTCAAAACGCATATAGTCTATGTCAATTGGCAACTGTTGATGAAAGGCTTGTCAGTTTTAGGGGAAGGTGCCGTTTTAAAATGTATATGCCTAATAAGCCATGTAAGTATAGCATCAAAATAATGGCTCTTATTATGATATACTGATGCAAGAATCAGTTATTTCTATAACGGGCATATATACCGTGGTAAAGACTCGGACGGATTAAGTCTTTTACCCGCAGAAAAAAAAACTCAAAACCAACCCAAGCAGTCTTGCGGTTAGCTAAACCTTTAATTGGCAGCAACAGAAACATAACTGCGGACAACTGGTTTTCGTCATTAGAGCTAATAGATGTTTTGCAGAAAAATAATCTTACGTATGAAGAAACTTTGAAAAAGAACACACGTGAAATACCTCCGTCATTTTTGGCCAATAAAACCAGAAAACCTGGTTCTAATGTTTATGTATTTAGAGAAGAGTGTACAATGGTATCTTATGTGACCAGAAAAAACAAAGCTACAATTTTAATATCATCAATGCATGGTAGAGCTTGTAATGATTCTTCAGTAGAAAAACCAGAAATAATTTCATATTATAATCTCAATAAAGGAGGTGTAGACTGCATGGACGAAAAATGTGCTAAAAGTTCGTGTAGTCGAAGAACTCGCAGATAGACTATTGCTGTTTTCTTTCGTATAATAGATATTACTATTGTAAATGCATACATACTGCACCAAAGTTACAAAAACAATTCTAAAATTCAAGAAAAATCTGCTTTTGCTAAAATATTAGCAAAACAATTAGTAGAAGATCATACGAAGCGAAAAATGGGTAATTTTCATATACTAATGTGCTAATTCGTGCTAATATAGCGAGTATTCTTGGAATTCCTGAGAATAACCAAGTAGTTGATAACGAGCCATTAGTAGTAGAGAAGCGAAAAATATGTTATTTGTGTCCTCGCAAGAAGAACCGAATGACAAAATACCTTTGTGGCCGATGTATAAAACCTGTGTGTCTTCAGTGTACGAAACCAATTTGTACCAATTGTATGTAACTTTTACAGTTGCTGGACATTTTTTTCAACATCAAAATAATTTTGCGAGTTAATTTTTACGTAATCCAGTATGTGTTAGTGCCTTTCATATAAAAAACTTACTTGATGTATATTTATTTTTTCACTGTAATGAAAAGTAAAAAATGTGACTGTCACGAACTGTAAATGATTAGCTGTTAGAAAGTCGTAGTTATTTTTTTATTCTCTGACCATATTTTGAGTTTCTTTACTGTGTTCAATTGCAAATACAAACAGCTTCTAGAGTACTATTAAATATATTAAAAAAGGTTGTAAGTTTAGTTCTTATCCCCTATAGTCTCTATAGTTAAGGGTTAAAAAAATTATTTTGAACATCCCAAATAGAAGTTTTTGTTTATTTTAGGTATTTTATATTATTTTACATACTGGACTTGGCGAGTAGAGCATCGTATGACTAATCCAAGCCTGTGGGATAAAAGTAAACCAAGTGCAAAAATATTAATAACAGAATCGTAGAAAGAGGGTTTTGTCATGAATCTATTCAAAAAGCGTTTCTCAATGAAAATTATTGAAAGTGACAACACTCAATCTTGCAATTGGGTATTTCTTGGCATGTTTTAATCCGCCTCATTGCTGAAAACTTCTTTTAACGGATGCACTTGTAGCTGGAATTGTTAAAAATAGGTTTGCCAATTTAAAAGCTTCCGGAAATGCATTATCAAGCTCTGAAGACGTTAAATATTAATACAATTCTTGTACATTTTTTTTAATATAATCTGTATCATTATAAAGAACTGTCAATTCTGTTTTTAAATTTACTATGGGAAATTTTTGTCCATATAGCTTTACAAGTTGATAATAGGCACTATATGAGAATTTTTTTGCGTAATTTTTAAAATTGTCAAAATCATAATTGCCAAATACTCTAGATCCTGTAAATCCTATTTACCTATTTTTAAGTTGAATAGTGTCAAAAATTTCAAAAAAAAATGTCGTCGATGGGACATCTCTTTATCATCGTTATTATTGATAATTCGTTGTCTCTTATTGGGTTTTGGACATTATCATTTACAAAATCTTCTTATTTTGACGATAGACTTTCAAAATGATTCCGCTTGGATTGCAAAAATTCGAGAAATTCATTAACCTTTCTCGTGCAAAATCCAATGTCATAAATTTTTTTCTGTAAAATTTCAAACAAAACTTCTGATTTTGGTAGAATAATCTCAAATAAACTTAAATCAAATTAAAATCAAATTCTTGCAATGTATTGTAAAAACTTTTCGAACAAATTCGTGTCTGTCTATCCCATTTTGCTGTGTCTATAAGTATGCATTTCTTTAAATAGTTTCAGAGGCTCTGAACGAATACAAGAAACAGCCCCAACGGGTCTACCAGCATAAATCCACCTTGTTGCTGCTACTTTGGGTAAACGTTTTTGTACTAATTTATCCAAAACAGCAGACCTTTTTGACGATTTTGAAAAACATATAGGAAGTCCTGATAACGTTTGAAAACTAATTTTGAAAATTAAGTCTATGCACATAACAATGAACGAAAATTGCATCTTGATACTTATCTTTAACCAGTTTTTGTAGGTCGTTGTGTTGCACACTCATTACAGCCACACCATCACATGTCTGTACAATTAGTTTATTTCCATACTGAAACTAATTTTATACACTGAACAAAATTTTTGATAAGGATCCCGCTGAACGCTCTTCACTAAAAGAACGTTAATTGTTCTAGATGTTGGCAAAATTTTTGATCTTTTTTGCCAATTAATGCTTATTTAGCAATGGGCGATGACAAAGTCACAAAGGCATTAGAAGACACGGAATTAGGCATTTAGGTGAACGGCATACCAATTAGCAACCTACGCTATGCGGACGACACAGTGATTATAACTGATAATTTGGAAGATCAGCAGTTATTACTTGATATGGTGAATAGCATAGGTAAAAAATATGGCCTCAAAATCAACATTTTGAAAACGAAATATATGGTCATTAGCAGAAACCCTCCAGAAAACCCGATAATATGCATAGGTGACGATCGCATAAAACGCGTGAAAACTTTTAAATACCTTGGCACCACAATCAATGACCAATCGGATCCACAACAAGAGATAAAAACCCGAATACAAATGGCAAGACAAGCTTTTGTGAAATTCAGACCGCTCCTATGTAATCAAAACCTAAATTTCGAAATACGTACAGAATGGTCAAGTGCGACATATGGTCCATCTTGCTTTATGGCATGTAAACGTGGACTTTGAAAAAAACATCTATCAACAAACTTGAAGCATTTGATATGTGGTCATTAAGAAGAATGATGCGCATACCTTGGGCGGATAGAGTTCGAAACGATGGCGTCCTTAAGAGAGCCGGCGTGGAAAGAGAACTCTTTAAATTAATTAAAAAACGCAAGATTGGTTACCTTGGGCACATATTGAGAGGAGCAAAATATGAAATACCACAGTTAATTCTACAAGGGAAGATCGAAGGTAGGAGAGGAGCCGGCCGCAAACAATTATCCTGGTTAAGGAATATTATAGAATGGACAGGAATACACAATACAGGCGAGCTGTGTCACGCCGCCAAGAACAGAATTCTAGTAATAAGATAGTCGCCTACGCACTTTGGTGTATGGCATGTTAAGAAGAAGAAGAAAGTCATCGCCCTCAAAATGGTAACAATGGTTACATGTATGCTTCCCCAGTAGCCAGTACATAAGTCCTTTGTTTCTTACATATTCTTTTCACAATGTTATAATCCTACTTCTTTAATTTCAAAACAAAAAAAAACTTTATACCAACATAGGCATACTTGAACTCATCACCAATTAACATAAATGGCCTCGTAGATAGTACAAACTCTTCATCATAATAAAATCAGGGATTTTAAAATAAATCCGAAGAGATTTGTAAACTGATCACTGGCCTACCTGCATCCTGTGGCAGGTAAATAGTGGCAAACCGATAAGGTTTGATAATTTGAAAGAATAATAAAAGTCCAAACGCAAATAAAATAACGAACTTGCGGAATATTTCAGATATAACATGCTCACAAATATTTTCATTAAAAAGTTCACTATTAAAAACAGCTGAATTTTTAGATTTCAAATCTGTTTAGATTGGCAGATAGGTCTAATAGGCCACTTACCGAGAGACACTTGATATAAATATATCAGTTACATTTTAAGCAATTTGCTTAAAATAAGTTCTGAATTCAACACATTGCCAACTAAACAAGAAATGTAACATGTAGCAGGCCTAGGGGCAAAAATGCTGCTGATGAGTTTATTTATCTGCGGTGATGAGTACCGATCTTCAAAGGATACCGGTGATTAGTTTGTTATATCTCGGAGGGTCTATTAATTTTACGGGGGCTATACAGTGATGAATTCGTACACGTTCGCCAAGCCAACATTGGTGGAAAGTATGATGGCATGATCTTATACGTTTTTGTATTTACAAAAAGGTCTTCAGAATATTATCTTCATATTGCATTGACTTGAATTTGGAATATTAACGTTGAATATGTTTATAATAATCGTCATCACTGGCTTGACAACCTTTATTGGGGCTTGGGCTGTTTCAGGATTCTTCTCCATTCTGATTTGCGTCGTGCTTTTTTTCTCCAATGTTTTATTTTTAAAGTTTTATTTTCTATTTGTTCTGTGTATTTTGTAGCATTTGCATTTTCCTTGATATATATTTTGAAATTCCCTGGGATATGTATTAAATCGTTAAATTGATTGACAAATGAATAGCCCTGTACAATATCTTACTACTTCCCTAGAAAAGGTGGGATGGATTGCTACTCCTGAACTGATAATATGGAAAGAAAGAATAAATTGTTCTCTGAGTACAAAAAGTTTGATTGAAGAGAAAACAAAACTCATTAGAAAGTGGCAAAACACACATGCACCTATTGACAAAGCAAACCTAAACAGAATGACCAGAAGACTTACAAATCTGGTAAAAGAAGAAAGAAATAGGAGAATCCAAACTTATCTAGAAAAATCTGACGCCGTTCAAAGATACAAATTATTCTTTATGGAAAGCAACGAGAAAATTAAAAGGCACAAGACATCATACCTCCTTTAAAAAATGACAAATGTAAATGGGCAACAACAGATGCAGAGAAATCCTAGACATTCGCAAAACATTTTTCGAAAGTATTTAGTCCATTTACCAGAGAAGTGCCTGTAAAACAATAAGAACAACTCCATTATTTTCTTGACGCTCCATATCAAATGGAACTACAAATCTCCCAATTTAACATTAAAGAAGTAAAACAGATAATAAAAAATGAGATAAAACCCAACAAGGCGCCTAGATACTATCTTATTACAGGTAAGGTCCTTCAAGAACTAACCCATGATTGTTACAGAATAATTATAATGATCTTCAATGCTATGTTAAGCCAGCTTTATTTCCTTTTGCAATGGAAAGTGGCATAGATTATACTCATTTAACAACCTGGTAAAGATCCAAAAGATGTCAACTCATACCGACCGATTAGTTTACTCCCAGTCATTTCTAAGGCTTTTAAAAGACTTCTGTTAAGACAAATCAAACCAATATTAGACAAAAATGGTCTTATACCTGACCAATAATTAGGATTTCGTAACCAACACGCTACAATAGAACAAGTTCACAGAATATACACAACAATAAGAACTAGTCTCAAAAACAAGAAATACTGTACTGCAGCCTTTTTAGATGTCTCCCGAGCTTTTAACGAGGTGTGACACACAGGTACAAGTTAAAGAAAAACCTACCTTACACTTACTTCAAGCTGCTTAAATAATACCTTACAGAAAGAAGATATCTAGTAAGGTGTAGTGAAGAATAAACAAAACTCTACCCCATTATATTTGGTCTACCTAGGGTAGTGTGCTCGGACCGATCTTGTACCTGTATACGGCTGACTTACCAACAAGCAATAACCTTACTCTTGCAACATTTGCAGATGATACTGCTCTGAACATTCTCTCTCGCTCTCATTGTAATTAAGTAATAGCATTAAAGATACTGCAACTACATCTAAACAACACTAATAAATGGTTTAAACTCTGGAGAATTAAAATAAATTCCTCAAAGTCCACACATATTACATTAACTCTAAGAAGAGGTATATGTCCACAAAGTTAACCTCGATGAACAACCTTTATTCCAAAAGGATGACGTAAAATATTTAAGCATTCATCTGAACAAGCGATTAACATGGACCAAACATATATGGACGAAAAGACTACAACTAGGGATTTTATACAGAAAACTTTCACCTATCGATCGACAACAAGCCTCTGATATACAAAGTTATAATAAAACCCGTTTGGTCATATGGTTTGCAGCTCTGGGGATCAGCTAGCAAATATAATGTTATGAAAATACAAAGATTTCAATCTAAAACTCCAAGAATAATCGCTAATGCCCCTTGGTATATCCGGAATGACGACTTACATAGAGATCTGCAGGTACTAACAGTCTCTGAAGGGTGCAAAAGAATTTCTGAACAACATCAAAACAGGTTGCGCGAGCATCCTAACACCCCGGCATACAATCTTCTCCACAACTAACAAGCGAAGAGATTGAAGCGGTATGATTCCTTGGACCTACCAAACCGTTCCTGGCAGTGCCTACAGTAGTGGAAGTTACGCCTTCAACAGCGCCCAGCCATTAAGATCTGTGCCGTTTTTAGTATTCGTGTTCGCGTATCTGTGTATGTGGGCATTCCACCGGTAAACAAGCTAATATTTGTGTTATAATGCTTTGGTCACTGGACCTTACATCTCCCTGACATTGTAAAGACAAACAATTTTACTTATTGTTTTTATTGTGAAAGAGATTGTAAAAAATCTTGGATGTTAATAAAAAAAATGGAATGTTATAATAATATAATGGAATGGACTATGGAGTTAGTTAATCAGGCAGACAAAACATAACAGATTTTTGGAGAACAGACAATACTGGGATGGACGCCATATATTGCACGATGTCATACAATCGGTTCCGATTTCTTCTACGTTGCTTACGCTTTGATAATCATTCGTCAGGAGCGAAGTGAAACTGATAAGTTGACATCAATGCGAGATATTTATGTAATACCTGCACCTGATCTCACAATTGACGAATAACTTGTACTTTAGGTTGTACTTACCTTGAAAGTCTGCTAAATGTGGCATTAAGGTGTTCGCATTAGTGGACTTAAGTAACATGTTTACTGTGAACCTCGAAATATACGCAGGAACTCAACTCGAAGGCTCCTTTCGACATGTCGAATAGCGAATTGGATGTTGACTTGTAAGTTTTATAAGAGGAACATACCGTAGTATAACTATGGACAATTGGTTTTCTAGTTTCTCACGAGCAATACAACTAATGCATGAATTCAAGCTGACTATGCTCGTAACACTAAAGAAAAACAAGTAGAAGAAACCTACAGAAAACGTGGTCACTTACACAGAACGACCAAGAATTGCTTAAACGTTTCGAGAGAAAAATTCTAAGGAAAATATATGGAGGAATCCAAGAACAGGGTTTGTGGCGTAGGCGCTACCACTTTGAGTTATATAGAAGTTTTGGGGAACCGGACGTTGTAAAATGTATTAAATTAGCACGCCTTCGATGGATAGGACATGTAATTAGGCGAGATGAAGATGCAACGATCAGAAAAATTTTCGACCGAAGAGGACCAGTGGGAAGACGAACCAGAGGAAGACCAAAACTTAGGTATCAAGATAACATAGAGGATGATCTAAAATCCATCGGAGTTAAAGCATGGAGAAGAGTTGCCAGAGACAGAGGCGAATGGAAGATTGTTCAGAAGAAAGCTTTTGCTCATAACGAGCTGTAATGCTACTGATGATGATACCTACAGAAATCATAAACACCACCGAAAGACCAGACTTCAGTAGTCAATTTGCATTTCATAAAGACTGCACGCTTGAATCTTTTGTCCCAAGAAAGAAGAAAACTGTCCTTGTCCTATCCACAAGTCAATCAGAGAGCATAGACAAGGATACTGGTAAAACAACAATGGTAGTGGATTCAATCATTTTAAGTTCGGGGTCGATGCTGTAGATCAAATGTATGGTTCTTATATTATCGCCAAAAACAGTAGGAGATAGCCCTTAACTACTTTCTTTGATATTATGAATATAGCAGGACTAAATGCCTTAGTACTATTCCAAATGAATAACTTGAACCTGAGTGTTATACGGTGCGATTTTTACACAGCTTAGCTTTGGCCTGGTGAAGCCGCAGATGAGAAAGAGATTTTGCACTCCTGATGTTTCAAAACCAGTGAGGGAAAAATGATTATTTTTACTTGGAACCAAAGGTCGCCCGGAAGAGGCTTCGACCTCTGCAAAAACAACTACAACCAACGAACCAAAGAGAGCCAAAACAGGAAATGGTCGATGCTACATAAATGTACTTGAAAAAGAGACAAAAGGACAAGGTATTATTGTTTCCTCTGCAATAATTTGATCTGCAAAGAATATCAGAAATAATCATCGGTCGTCTGCTTAAAATACGCAACAGAGAAAGATTCAAGATCTGGTTACCATTGTATCCAACTTTAATTTTTGAAATGTATTTATTCGCTTTTAACAAAATAGGTTGTCTAGTATTTCATAAACACCAACTTTGTTTTATATTAAAACGGCAATTGAATATATATTATAGACCAGATTTATCCTGGGACACAGGTGTATCCCACCCTGCCGCTCATGTAACAAGTTGCTATGCGAGTAATCCAGGGTTAAGCCACTTCTTTTTACAATACCATATTCTTTTTATTTCGTATTAGAATTAACTATTAATTTCTTAATGTCTCGTCTTTCAGCCAGAACGGTACCGTGATTGATTTAAAATGGATTAAAAGTGAATTAGTGGAAGGATATATTTGGAAAATAAAAGCTAGCTAACATTTTATATTACTTATTATGCTAGTCAAAAAAAGTATAGCACGATCTATTAACATTAAACTCACTATACAGCGTTGCAGTGACCTTGCCAAAGCTACTAGTGAGTAGAAGTAGGTAGTTGTGGCTTTGCATTTGCAAGCTGTATATTAATTTCTTTTGAGTTCCAATCCTATATATTTATTAACCTTCTTATATGAAGGTGAATATTGTTAACTGGATAGAGACACTGGTTTCATATTAATTTCTGAAAAATCATTTTCAAAATTAATAAATATCCTGTTTTAAAAATATTTATGCAATCTAAAATAATGCACAAGAGAAAACTATCCAGCTATTTGTTTTTAGTAGACACGCCCCGAAAATGACACATTCTGACTTAGTTTAAACTTAAACTGTAACGTTTTAGTGTGCACACAAGAAATAATATCTCGTTAGAGAATCTCGCAAAGTACGTAGTAGTAGCAGCAGCAAACACAACGATTCCACAAACTGTTCTACTATAAAGACATAAATTAGATCGGCGTAGATCATAAGCCGGCAGCACAGTAGCTACAGCGCGTGCTTTCCATACAAATTAAAATCATTTACATAATGACAGATGTTTACAATCTTTATTTATTGATCACAAGGAGGAGAAGCATCACATTTTGATGACCTTGAACGTGGGTTTAAATGACTTGTTTATGGTACAGTCAATTTAGCTATATTTTAGAATTTTAGGGAAATAACAGCGAATAAGAGATTTAGCTAATTTATTTTACACAATTTCTACAAATAATGATGTAGCCGTTTTTAAAGATAATAAAGTAGGTATCTAAGTTCTTAGTGATTTTATTATCAATATTTTCCCTGTGGTTTCTTCGTTTACGTTTACGTAAGTAATCAATAATTTCTTACCTTTTTTTACTAATCTACTACACTTGGACTACAGATTTCCACTATTTAAGTATTACCACTTCTGCAACGTCTATCAGTGTGGTTACTTATCTGACCCATATATTTCTATTTAAATCTTTTAAATTTTTTTTGTTTACAAATTTGCATCAATCCGAAGGTTATAAGCAAGAATCAAATCTTTACAATATTAAATATATTTACAAAGTTAATACTCTTTAAGTAATTTAGCATATTTGTGAAGAAACAATTTGGGCCACGTGCTTTCTTTAAGTTTGTTGGGGTACCGTAATTACTTCTTCCTACGGAGATAACTGGTCAGTCTATAATAATATGTTTTACCGAGAGCTTAACGTTACACTGCTGTCGGAAATGGCGTACTGGAAGGCCCAAGAAATATGAAAAGGATGGCTCTACTTAGCATATGCTCGAAGCATGTGACCTTTAACACGTCTGGTGCGGATTTAGCACGGATATGGGAGGAGCTCTACGTTAATTTCTCTTGGCATTTATCTTCAGAAACATCACTAAAGACATTTCGGAAAAGGTTGTAGTAAAAAGAAAACCGAGAGCACAGGACAAATTTTGAGATTACATTCGGTTTTATCATGGTCAAATACATAAAAAAACATCAAGAATTATCTAGTTATCAAAATTGCTGTCGAACAATGTTATTAAACAATTTATACTTTTGATTTTTTTATTGACTTGACGCATTACGTCCCATCTTTTTTTCCAATGCCAAATAATTGATAATTTTTTAAAATCGAAACACAATCTATTTTACTCGACTATAAAATAGCAATACAGATATCAAGATCGAATAAAAGAATTTTTTAAAGAACAATTTATAATAGTTAAAGAATCAAAAATTCAATCTGTATATGTCAAGAATAATTATTATTTATTCATTTTTTAATCTAACAGTTCCAGTGGACGGACTTGTTGCTGGTACCCAAATTTAAAAGATATTGGCGTTGATTCTACTCAATTAAGTTCATTTATACAGATGATTATTTGGCTTATAAAAAATGTTCTATGGAACGTTCTGGAAGAACTTGTTATATCGGATATTATGTGAAACTGTTTTAAAAACGTTTGAATTTTTCTAAAACATCAGAAAACGTTTTCGAAAATTCGTATACCAGCATTCCATTTAGCGACTCAGTTCTTTTATTAAAGGTGATCGCACACATCTTATGGAAAATGTAATGTCACTCAAATTTAATAAAATTTACATGGATAGCATAACAAAATAGAATAACAAAATTATTAAAATAACTGAGCATCCGTTGGAAAATCTTGAGAACGTTAGTATAACCAAATTAGGAGAAAAAATCATTATTATTTTGTTGCGATGTTAGAAAATTTTGTATTCTATAAAAAAATATTCTACCGCTAAAAAAACCTAGACGATATAAAGAGACTGTCTTAGTTAAATGTGGCCTATAAACAAAAAAATTGAAGAATAAAAATAAAATTTTTTAATAATCAATAAAATTCTATGAATCTTGAGTTTTAATGTCTGTACAAGATTTCCGTAATAAAGTTGTGCTTGAGTTCTTTAGTAGGTTTTAAAAAATTCAAATTCTTTATTATGAATTATTCTTTTCATCGTTTTTAAATGATATCCTTGTTACTGGGTAATTTCATGGAATGGGAATGGTGTCTCCTTTTCTTACGAGACCATCCATGCATCCATTAATCTTAAAATTTTCAGAAATTTTGAAGATGACTTTCGAGGTGGAAATGGAAACGTCAAATATAACGTATTTTTAATTAAAATTATGGGTTATTCCTAATAAATATACTAGATACTACAACGAAGTTATATATTTTAGTTATGGATAAACCAAAAAGTTTATTTATTAAATAATGGAGGATTAAGATATTTGAAAGACTTACGAAGAAAATGAGATCAAAATAGCTGTTTAAATCGTTATACAGCCTCAATTATGGTAATATAAAAATGGATTTATTTTATAAACTCTGGATAAACAACTAGAATTTACGTCTTGTTTAAAGATATAATAACTCACAATTCAGAAAAGTTTTGTTTGCTTTAAGTAGTTATTAAATAAGTTATATTACACAGTTATTATCCGTTGGAAAATTATTGATTGCACAATTTTTATGATAGAGCTTATTAGAATTTTATGTCGTATTGTATGTTCGAAGTTTGTTGAATTGGCCATATTATTTTATATATTCTTGTACAAAACTGAGACACACCTTTTGCCATAAAAACTACAACTAAAAACTTTCAAACTTTGCCTTTTCAAACCGAGTATAACAATATTATAGAAAAATCTCATTTTCTGCTTAAATTTACAATAACTTTCAGTTTTTGGAGCACGTTTTGTTTGACGAGAACTCACAAAGTTACGTTTGAATATTAATTAATTTTTAATATAAATATTAATTTTAATTATATATATTATATATATATATATATATATATATATATATATATATATATATATATATATATATATATATATAGGAAAGCTCTATTAAATAAAGTAATCTTGCAAACCACCACCCCCTTAAGGAATTTATTCACTTAAACCTAGGAATATTGATATCTTTTATTGCATGTATGTATTTCATATTTAAGGAGATGTTTTTTACTTTTTTATTTATAATTTATTGTTTTTATTTATATTTTACTACTGTACTATAAGCCCTGTACTATAATATGATCTTATTTATTGGTATATTCTAACTTCTTATTTACTTTAAAAGATATTATTTTCTTCTATTCAGTAAAATCTCATAGTCTGTTTTTAAGCTCAAAGAGATTGACTTGTCTTTTGTTATTTCGGAATTTTGTCGCAAGCACAGAAACCGCTGTAAAATATCATATTTCTGTGACCATTTAGTTAGATTATCGCCATTCAAAAGCGCAATACAATAGGGTTGATTTATGGGTATGCACCTACCAACCTACCGACCAACTAAAAAGGGTCGTCAGAGGGTTTTCTGACCATCTCAAAACTTTCTATCGAGACAGCGAACGAAACACATCCCCAGTTTGTTTATCAGTTACGTCCTATCGTGCCCCGGCATCCATTTGCTTCGCGACGCGCAGCTACTATTATACTGCCTGCTACGATTAATACACCAATATTTCAAAGGCAAGTGTTTTTTCTTTGTACAGATAACAGCGATGAGTTAAGCCAGCTAATTTTAGTAATATTTAAATTAATTGCTAATTTATTCACAATTTTTCTTTGATATTATTATAATTCGTTTAGCCAGTGACCTCTTATGTCTTACATGCAAAGTAATAGTTGGGTTAACAATATCTAGTTTGATAGTTGTGAAAATTAAAATTTAAAGTTTAGGGACATCACGTAGATGGAAATAAAAACACAATGTATTATAATTAAAATAACATGTTAAAATACGATGTTATCTTGTCATTTTTAGTGGCCTAAATTACTAATTAACTACCACCGATCTCGGAGTGGTTAAGTATTTCGTGCATGTTTATTTAATATGTCCTAAGTAGAGAATAATCCGACATCATGATTTCGATATTAAACACATCACACGGAATGTTATTGTGTGAAAGTAAAAAAAATGTATTTTGAGAACATGCAATACTATGGTTAAGGATCGTATTATGAGACCCATTCCTAATATGAGACCCTTGTCTCTAGAGTGTTGTAAGTGCTGCAGCCTGGTAAGCGACATGAAAACTAACCTGTGGTAGTGTTTCCAGTAGTCTGTCAAGGGATCGAGTGGCGGTGATCTAATTTTTTGCGAGTCAAAAGTTTTTTAATTGGTCTAGTAAAATAAATTTTTATCTTCAAGGTAAGAAACAAAAAAATCACCTTAGTAATTAGTTAATAGCTACTTAAATTTTTTGTAGACACAGGCAACTATGGTGGCGTAAAAATGAATAATAAAAACACAGGCAACTAACCTCAAAATCCGAACTAGAAAGATCCCTCGTGGTTGCTTATATGAGACCCTCAAGTGTGTGAGATATCATAGTAAAGTACGGTAATATTTTGTGTATAACATCACGTATATAGCGTTCCTTTTTTAATATATCAGATGACTCCGCCTGCTAAAAACGCAAAACCTGGGACTTAGGTATGATGATGCGAGCTGTCACAGCTGTGAGAAACGGTGTAATGGACTACAAAAGAGCATCAAAATACTTTGGAGCTCCTAAAGGAACATTGGAACGTTATGTTAAGAATGCCAAAAAGACTCCTAAATCATTAGTCTCTGTGTGTTTAGGTAGACGGGCCGTTTTGTCTGCGGACATTAAAGAAGTATTAGTCAAATATTGCTTAGAAATAGAGTCTTGGTTTTACGGCTTAACAAAAAAAAGAAGATATAGCTGGCTATGAGAAATTCTCTAAAGCATCCGTTTTCAACAACAAACCTTAACCCGTAAGCGCTCGGGTTAAGGGATTCAGCCCGGAAAATGTAAAATTATTTTTTCAGATTTAGGAGCTTGAACTTTTAAAGATCAACAGTAATCGTATCAGGCTGTTTAATGTGGACGAAACTAGGACATAAGTCTGCAAAAGTTTTATTGGTGAAGGGTAAAAAATGTTGCCAATCTAACATCTGCTGAAAGAGATCTGTTTAGATCTTATTTAGAAAGAGATCTTATTACTGTACATAAATGTTGCCGTATCTTATGTATCACCTTTAATTGTATGCCAAAGAAAAAAATTCAAGGATGAAATAATGAACGGAACACCCGCTGGTTCCATTCCTGCTTATCACACATCAGGATAAATTCTGACTGACATAGTCACCATGTAGTTAGCACTGTGACGGACGCAAAACCCCTTAAATGATGACCCAGTCCTACTTGCACTCGACGGACTTAAAGCCATACGAGAAACGTGTATCTTACAAATCGGGCACGAAACAACAATGTAATCACCGTGTGCTTGTCCCTTCACTCAAGCCCAAAATGCAGTGCCTGAATGTTGGATTTTTGTTCCCATTAAAAACATTTTACGCAAAAGCTATTGAAGATTGGCATCATTCAAACCCTGGCAAGGGTGTTACAAACCTAAAGGTGGGAGATTTGTTCGGAATCGCCTACAATAAAGCTGCCACAATAAGCAACTTAATTGTGTCAACAGTTTCAAAAAGACAGGTTTATACCCACTATCTACACCCTACAAAGCAAAACTAAATAAGAGTATTGCAAAAAAATCAGCATCTGTAGCCAAGAAACAGTTGTTTACAACAATACAATCTAATGCCGGCCGAAGTCCTATGAACGCTGAAAACAAGAAAAATACTCAAAGAAATAGGAAAACGACAGAGAAAAACGTTTCAGGTGGAGGGATGGATAAAGGAGTTTCAACATAAAAAGGAAAACTATCCGGAGTGACACTTAAATCAAACCAAACCAAAAGAAAACATTATGTTAGTGAAACAAGCGATGAAGATTTCTCTCTACGCCAGCAGCGACGACATGGAGGATATTGATGCAGAATGCATTTTTTGTGGATGTTTGTATTCTTCTAAAAAATGTTAGTTTAAAATTAGTTTTGAACCTGTTGCAGTATCATACCGTTAATTATCAGCCATTTATCACCAAGAGGTTCAATAAAGGGGTCTCATTACATTCAAATATGAATTCATTACCATGTACTGTAACACTGCCGTGCTACAATAATATTACAAGGCCAGAATCGCTCGTTGTCGAAGAGAATAGGGCGGGGTTATAGAAACTATATCGTATTTTAAATTCAAGCACAATTAGATAATATGAAATTATTATTTATTATTGGACGCCACCCCTGGTTTATCCTCGAAGGGGAAGAGCAAAAAAAAAAATTAAGATTTATTGAAAGTTTACAAGAAAACTATTCTTTATTATTTCTTAGTAATGAACAAAAAGAAAACATTAAAAGTTACGTCATCCCAAAGGGATTCCAAAATATTATTTTATGTTAACATTATCATAAACAAAAAATCTTTGTATCGTATTAAATTAAGAATTGGTTATAAAGAAAATGAATGTATATATATATTAACCCCAAATTTCGAAATTTGTTTACATTGAAAATAATATAGTTATTTATCAACTAGGAACAATGAAGAAAATAAACCTTTAAATTAAATTAGAACACTTCACTATATTTTCATTTTTTTTTGAGTTCATAATCATTTCTGTTGTCTTGAAAGTAGGTATAATAAAAATTGGTACAACCTTAATCTGCTCTGTTTCTCTTCTTATTTAATCAGTCACCAAATAAACCATTGATTCAGCTACGTACTATATCAAATCACCACCATCCTAGATAAGAGGGGTTAGGGATTCCATAAAAAGATACTGCTACTGGGCCATGATCTGGAATAACTCCATAGCAATACTATCTTGCGACGAGTATTAGAAATATAATATCAGCATTATAGCCTCTCCAATAAGGGTCTAAAAAAATAAATATCTATCTGAAATATGGACAAGAAAAGGATTTATTTGCTCACCTCTGAATTGAGACCCACTTGGGAAACACGTCTTAACGGTTGGACGGTCTTAACAGAAAAGAGCGAAGCGCTATCATGGCGCCTGAATCTGGAAATTGGGCGTGAGTGACAAGTTGAAAAATATGCTCATCTACCGGATATATTTGGGAATTACAGAAGAATCCTTGAGTCGGCTACAGGTAGGTACTTGACAGATAGATGGGGTTAGAAGTTTTATTTAAAAAAAATTATTGAAATTTATAATGATTTTCTTTTATCTTTTGAAACGGTTACAGTACATGATAATGAACTATCAACTAGCCAAAAACAAATCAACGGAAATTGATAATCTCTCGGCTGAAATATATAAATATGGCCACCAAGAGACAATAATGGCGCTACGACAACTTATAAAAGAAATAGGAAGACATAAATCGCTCCCTAGTACCTAGAATATTATAATATTCGGCACAATACACAACAAAGGTAATTATTCGAATGCTTTAACTACCGATAAATTATTACCATTCTAGATACATCCTATAAAATATTCTCCTACATATTCGGTGTATGGCGAGTGTGTGTTACCTGTACTCACTTATAGAGCGGAAACATTAACACTCACAAAAAAAAAGGTGGTGAATAGATTCGCGTGACTCAGAAGTGGCGCCAGATGTTGTGTGTCTCTCTAAGAGACCGAATCCCAAACGAAGAAACACGTCGTAGGACAAAAAAAACAGACGCTATCGAAAAAATTGCATCGCTAAAATGGAATTGGGCAGAACACGTCGCCAGATTATCAGACAACCGACAAACAAAACCTATGGTCGAACAGAGACAAAAATCACCCTGGAGAAGAGAACGCCAACCAACCAGTTGGACTGAAGCGTGTTAGCAGTAACTGAATGTAAGCCGCACAAGGCACAAAGACGGAAGACCTATGTGCAGCAGTGGACGCATGCAGGTTGATGATGATGATGGAATTTAATGTTGACCTATGGCATCTAAAATTAATCAGATTGGACACAAAAGAATGTAGAAATGGATTTTGGGAGAAAACTGCAGAACTATTGAAACTAAAGTATGCAAGACATGAAAGGATATATTATTTATGTGCATACAAAATATAAAATATTACAACTAAACCACTCAAAAGGTATTCGTATGTACTCAGAACGACGGTGTAGATAATCTTAAATCAAAAAATATTTCAATTGCAAGAATGTCAGAAACATTTTAATTTAAAAGTTGATCCTTATGGATGTATTATAGTATATAATATGTAATACTAAAAACCAAATGAAGGATCTACACATTGTACCTACATACTTAAAATATGTATTTTCTTCATAATTTTTTACATCTATTTGTTTTTTACAGTTCATGTCTATGATTTTCACGTAATAAAGTGTCCTGTTCGTGACTACAATATACATTTCTATTTACAAAATACTACTTGGACGCTAAAACCAGAAATGCATGAAATAAACAGTATTTTATCTTCAACTGAGTTGCTGAGTCTAGGAGTTATGTCCACTACAATTTTCATAATTTAACATACTACAGCTGCAGCGTCTGAATCTCCAAGCAGTCTTATTAACTCTTAGTCCGGTCATCATACGCCGCTCTTTGATCTAAACCAAGTCTGGTGCTATATGAGTAATGAAGGGAATACGTAATATAATATCAACAATTCAAAAGCTCCTCGTTTGATGTAAGGAAAGCATTTTAACCTCGTTAACTAACTTATTTTTGTTTTAGGCGATTTGGAGTGTCGTTTCATGGATGTAATAAAATTTAAGATCCTACGTAATTGTTTTAATATTTAAAAATGGATCTGAATATACTAAAAGAGAGGCTACAATAATGTCTTACCAACTTTTTGTTACATAATTTTGCATTTTTAAAGCGTACTAAGATTAAATTGAGAATATAGAATTTAAAAGTAACCCTTTTTTTAAACCAACAACTCGGATTATGTTGTAAATTTTTATTTTATTTTAAAATTTGTTTTTTGCGTATATAACATATATTTAATAAGATTAACGTAAGGTTTTTAAATATTTCAAAAATAAAAAAAGAAGTTCATAATTGGGATTCGAACTCACAACCACCAGCGTATGAACCAAACACGTAAAGGATTTGCCAATTAGACATGACACTAACGGATTTCAAAATTGACAGTTCTCGGTAAAACAGTGATTATTTTAAAATACGAAAGCCTAAAATAATAAAATTATAAACGTTTAATTTTAAATAATACAAAACATATCACATAAATAATAATATTAATACATATTATATTATATATATATTTATATATATACAATATTATATATAATATAAATATTAAATATATATATACAAAAGGAACATTTTTATTCTCGAGAGAGGAAGAGAGAGAAAATATATCTTCTGTCTCTCTCTTACTCATTATCTTACATATGTAATGGGTTCACAGATTCACTCTCATGCAAATTTCCAACGCCGAACGTGCGTATAGAAGTATAACTTCAAAAAGACGTATCGAAATTGCCAGGGCCACTTTCATAAAGATGAGGAAATTCTTCTGCAATAGAGATATAAGAATCCCTCTCCGATTAAGAATGCTCCTAAGGGGCTTATTTAACACGCTATTATACGGTGTAGATGTCACCTCGGGGGAACAAATAAGGGTCTAACCACCTTCTGATATCCCCGGGTGCTCTGTAGAGAGCTTCGAATATACTGTCGAGAGCTCCTCTACTTAAGTCCATTTTCGGATTATGGACTTGGAAAATATTTATCTTCGGTGTCTTGCCTTGAAAAAGGCAAGATATTTCTTACCTGACAATTTCTTCGTCGAAATAAAAACACCAAGTTAAGTTGAAACAATTCTCAGCCACAGAGTATGGAAAATAAATGCAGGAAGCAGAGCCCCGAGAGCACTAAGCTCTCGGAGAGCCCGTGAGGGACTGACCTGGCTGACCTGAAAATCGCCAATATTTATATGCGCTGTTCGACCGATAAATAGGGATTTCCAGGTCAAGAGCCAATGGGAAAATTCGAGGCGGGGCGATGCGCATCGAAATGCGTACTAGTCCACAGACTATGGCATTCGATGACATAGAGGGCTGGACTCTCAAGCAGAACAATATCAAAAATATTGATAGTTTCGAGATGTGGTGCTACCGTCGAATGCTGAAGATAAGTTGGGTTGAAAGAGTTACACATTTTGAAGTAATGCGAAGGATAGGAAAAGACCCAGAAATTTTGTCAACGATCAAACGAAGAAAACTTCAAAATATAATGCAAGGAAAAATAGAAAGAAAACGGAATCCAGGCCGTAGAAGAATGTCATAGCTGCGTAATTTGAGAGAGTGGTTTCGTTGTACCAGTAATGAACTCTTTAGGTCAGCTACAAACAAGGTCAGGATAGCCTTGATGATTTACAATCTCCGATAGGAGTGGCACAAGAAGAAGAAGAAGGAAAGGTTTTTAAAATTTCCGCCCATTGTGACGTCAGACTTAGGTAGTCCATTTTACGTGTTTCCGCGTAGTGACAGTAAACTAATAACAAAGACAACCATTGGAAGTTTGTAGAAAATTATATTATTAGAAATTTTTTTTAATAAGTAACAAAGAATTTTTTTTTAAATTTATTAATGTTTTGTATTAGATACTTACTAAAAGTTACTATAAAATAAGTATTTTTATCGATCTATTCTAAATTTTTCGTCACTTGATTTCAATGTAACAATACTAAAATGTAACTATAAAAATGGTGAATAAATGGTAATTTACCCAATATTACAATCAATATGTCATTTTGACACTTTATATCGTTTATTAATAATAAAATTATTTCTGTGTAAATATCGTAATCATTTCCTTGTATAACTAAACGATTTGAATCTGATTTTACCAATTTAACAATACTAACACATTCAGTAAAATAATGAGGGAAGGTTAGACCGTTATATCTATATCATTAGACGCCGATGAGGTTCTCTCGATCTGCATTTGTCGCGTTCGGCGTGAGGACAGCCTAGATATTACGGCAATTACCCAGTGTTTCTAGTGTAAATTTCTGGTATTAAGTGTTGTTTGGTTTGTGTGTAATTGTGTGATTTTGCCATTAACATATTCCGACTTTACACAACGGGAATTACGATTTGTGTGTTCAGATTTGTAATCAAATTATCGTGAAAACTTGACAAGTTGCTATTTTTGAACCCCGCGATTATTACTGTTAATGTAATAATATGTCGTTGTAATTCACTGATTGATAGATTATTGAAGTATAACATGTACAAATCATATAATTGCTTTACCATAGATTTGGTTTATGCCGATAAAATCGACATTCTTATCGGCTTTTGAAATTTGGCCATACTGTGAAAACTCTAACGTAAATAATGCAAAAAACACAGATAATTATGTCAAGAAGAGCCCCTTTGCTGAGAGATCAACCAAAAGATATTCGGTATGGATTAAAAAAAATTATTTATGAAATAGAAAAGAAAACAGAAGAAGTAAAGGTATATGGAAGTGAAAGATACAAATACTTTTTCCTCGTCCTCTATGCATATCTTTGAACACTCGGAGTTTTTACAAGATCCACTGCAGAATCACCAAGTTCATAACGTAGTTCATTAAATTCACATTTTTACATACTTTTAACATTAGTAGTAATTAAAATTACCACATTAAGAATAGGTTGCCAGTCAAAAAGTGGCAGCAAATATTTTTAATTCAATTAATAGTTATTAGTTTTTGACAAATATTTTATTTCATGTTTTTTATATCAAATTAAAGCTAATTTTTACTTTTATTATTTATTTATTAGGGTTTCCAGCTGTTCAAAACGTGAGGTATTAGAAATAAAATAAAATAGAGATAGGTGCAACGATGCTGATTTGACAAGTAATAATAAGTATATTATTATATATCCATCGACACATGCTTTAAAAACTCACACAACTGACACTTCAAACCAGTAGCGTTGCACTTCTTCTTCTTCTTTGAGTGCCTCTCCTATCGGAGATTGGATATCATTAGGGCGATTCTAATTTTATTTACTGCTGTTTTGAATAATTCGTTAGTGGTACAGCCAAACCACTCTCTTAAATTTCTCATCCAAGACATTCTTCTACGGCCTGAATTTCTGCGTCCTATTTTGTAGGAATGTGAACTTTTGTCCTCTCATCAGGTGGCCTAAGTATTCAAGTTCTTTTTTTTATATTCAGTATAACTTCTGGATCGTTATTTATTCTGCGTATTACCTCTTCATTTGTAATTTTATCCACCCAACTTATTTTTAGTATCCAGCGGTAGTACCACATCTCAAAACTTTCAAGATTTTTAACATTCCTCTGTTTAAGAGTCCATGCCTCAACACCGTAAAGCAAAGTACTGAATACATAGCATTTTAACATTCTACTTCGTAGCTGACTACTAATATCATGATTACAAAATAATTTTTTCATTTTTATAAAGGTAGACCTGGCAATTTCAATAAGTCTTTTTATCTCGTGATTTTGGTTACCAGTTTTATTGATGAGCGTTCCCAAGTATTTATATAATCGTTGCGCGCTAGCTGTCTATTATTTTTTCTTCGATACATCGTGCTTTAACAGCTGGCAACCCTAATTTTCGATCATTTTTCTCAGGCAAACTTATTATCATATTATGAAAAGAATTGGCTTTTATTTGATATAAAAAACATATATATGCAAGTCATGAGCAGCGCATTTAATTAAAAAAATAAATGAACGAAATAAAATCTTGTAGCTTTGTTGTATGTCTATTCTTCTTGTGGCTATCAATTTAACTTTGAACATTTTCTTCAGTAATTTATTTCCATCCATCTTACATGTTGTAAAAACCGTATGTTTTATTTTTATTTTAGTTATTATACATCTTGTTCAGGCATTTTTTCTTACTTTTTTTGTCGGTCCCATATTGTTTACCCTGTAATGCTTCCTGGAAAGTGCATCTCTTTTTGCGGCAACTTACTTTCATGTTTTTTTTTGTATGATGTGTGGTTTGCTAACATGTGTGATATTAGATATATTTTTGTTTTTGCCAATAAAGGATGTATCTACTACTTGGTAAATTATTTTTTTTTTGGTCCTGTGAGCAGCTATTCTGAATTATTTTTTCCGATATACCTTTATTTTCCTCGTAATCTCTTGTACAGCTCATTCTCTTGTTCTTATCTTTAACTATGCGTGATTCACATTTTCCTTTTCTTTATATTGTAATTTACCATTTTTCTATTAACATACATATTTTAGTTTTTCCTGATAAGGATATGATATTCCATGTTCCAATTCCATTCTTTTTCAATTTTTTTCTTCAGCGTTTTTTAGTATTGCCATTTAGTATTGCCATTCTGAATAGTTTTATTATTCTTATATATATATATATATATATATATATATATATATATATATATATATATATATAATATATATATATATATATATATATATATATATATATATATATATATATATATATATTTATGTTTTATTGATGCTTGAAATTACATAATATATTTTGTTTCTTTTCTTTTATATCATTATTTAGTACGCTGTATCTATTCATGATTTTATTCTAAACGAAGGGTTTTAATTTTAATACTACAATTGCTACTCCAAGAGGAATTGGAAATATATATTAGTCGTTTGGTCCAAATATCTAGAGCTAGCCTTGCTCTGGGGTACATTCCCAAATTTTGGAGAAGAGCTAGGGTGGCGTTTACACATAAACCAGAAAAAACAGAGTTACTTACTAAAGTAAATGTTCGAAATGTTGTTCTTTATCTATAAACAGTAATAAACCTGCTTTTAAACTCTGCTCTAACATTTGGAAAAACTTCAAATCTTCTAAATCTCCAGGTTGTGTTTTATATACAATTGACTTAAGATATCCCCAAAGGAAGAAATCTAGAGGTCCTAGTTCGGGTGATTGTGGTGGCCATTCTATTACTCCTCTTCAACCAATCCATCTGCCAGGAAGTCTATCATTTAGCCACTATTTAACTAAAAGAATGTAACGTGGTAGAGCTCTTGTTGAAAGTCATTCAGATCTTCTTGTAAAATCATGTTATAAACCCCATCAATTTGATTTTCTAAAGTAGTTGTTATTAACGGGTTTATTAGTTCTTTAAGCAGATTTAAGTACAGCTCACCAGTTAGATTTTCCTTAATGAATAAAGGTCCAATAATAGTATTCCCAAGAATATCAGCTCAAACGTTCAGTTTCTTGAGATACTGTGTATAACCTTCCCTAAAAAGTCGGGGATTTTCATCACTCCAGTAGCGACAATTTTGCGTGTTAACATGTCCATTAAAATAAAACGCATCAGTAAAGCAATTATTTTGTAAAATATTTTGGTTTGATGTTACTAAATCCGTCATTATTTCGCAAAATTCAATCCTTCTATCGAAATCATCATCAAACAGCTGTTGAAGAATTTGCACGATACGGGTAAAATTTATGTAACTTTAATGCTTTTATTACTGTTTCGTGAGACATGGTTACTTGGAGTGCCACATAGCAAAGTGATGTGGAAGGTTCTTTGGTAAAGGTGTCTAAAACTTCTATTTGAGCTGCTTCATCCAAAACACGGCGATTATTTCTTTTTTTGTTATCAACAGAACCAGTTTTACTAAACTTGGCAACTAATTTCATTACAATTTATGATTTAAACATTGAACGTTGTTGCCCTTTTTCTTGTGCAACTTCCAGATTCGCCACAAATAAGAATAATTTCAGTTCTTTCTTGAAGGGTTTATAGCAATTTTAAAAATAATTGAATAAAAGTACAACTTTTAACTCGCAAAATTAATTTTACACTGTGATAACCTCGGCTAATAAATTCAGTCGGAGACAAGATTCGTTTTTGTTAAGGCAATAAGACATTATTTATTTTAAACTAAACATACAAAAGAAAAGATAATTGTCGTTAATTACTCATTAACTGCGTTATTTAAATATAATTATATTCTACATAATAGGGCTTTCATACCTCAGGAGGTTAGTGTGACGATATTCGATATACAGTGTAATATTTATTACAATTTTCACCAGATTTCTCACAAATTGTGAAAAAGAAATGAGATTTAATTAGAATGACGTCATTTGTCATCAATGTCAAAGCTACTATGTCAGCTTAACATACCAATAATAAATAGTCCCCGGTCACGTGTTCTGAACTCTATACTTAATGTCTTTACGATTTTACTTGATTTTTCCAAAAGTACTAAAAGAAATATAGTGTATGTGGTATTTTTGAAAATGTAGTTGAACGAAAATAAAATTGACGTGTTTTTGCATATTTTTAGATTTTCTATAGAGACCACAATTGTGTAATGAATTGACAGAAGTAAAAATTAATATCTCATGATTTACTGTCATTAATTTATATTTATTTTTATATGGGCGTATTGTTGATGTCTTCGAAAAAAGTAATGTGGAGATATGTTATAACTTTAAGTCTTTTATGGTGTTATATTTATTATTATTTATAATAGTAGTAAGTTTTCTGATTTATCTTATCTTATTATTTATAATCTAATTTATTATTATTTATAAGAATAATAATAAATCAGATTGAAATATATTTTATTTAGGTTCTGTGTATCTTTTCTCTTCTTCCATAAAGCTATATATATATATATATATATATATATATATATATATATATATATATATATATATATATTTAACGTGATTATTTCGACCAAAAAACAATTTATAAATATGTTGGAAATATCGGGTATGTGGTCTATATTAAATGATGGATCCTAAGAATTCTATGGGCTCAAAAAGTAGTTACCAACGATGAGTTATTTCGGCTCATAAGTAAACAAAAAGAATTACTAAGCATTATCAAAGAGAGAAAAATATAATAATTGGGTCGTATGTTGACAGGTGAAGGACATGAGTTATTCCGAAGTATATTGTAAGGAAAAATACAGGACAATACATCAGTAGGAAGATGCCAGAACTCATGGCTGAAAAACCTGAAACGACACTTTAAACGCTTATCTGCAGAAATCTTCCGCGAGGCAATTTTCAAAGCTACAATTCTCATTTGGATCGCCAACCTTCAAAAGGGAACAGCACAATAAGAAGAAGATTAACACAATTATACCACCTAGAAGACAAAAAGTGCCAAGTATTAATGGTGATTTATTTGGTTCACTGATGGATCGAACATTTGTACTGGATCAGGTGTTTTTGGGCAGACATAATTCCAACAAATCTTAAAGCCTACATCAATATACCACTGTATTCTAGGTTAAAGGTTTGCTTTGGTGGCCTGCATCATTAAAATCATAGATAAAGACACCAAAGCAAAGAGAATCAATATTTATACAGCAGATTGTCAAGCTGCTACTCTAGCCGTAACGAACCTACTCACCAAATTAAAACTGGTGAGGAACTACAAAGCTTACTGTATTTTTTAGATAATATTAAAATTCTGCTGCGCCTACATATATTATTTTCTTGAATAAAAATGAAACTAGTTAAAGTGATGTATTTTTCTTAATTTTTCTTAGAATCATGGTTTTAATATTTCCTGCATAAGAAGCATAATGAACAATTTTGTTATAAAAATAGCTGCTGCCTATGTAGAAAATAACAATTAGAATATATAATTAACATACCGGTTTTTTAATATTTATATGCTTTTATTCTCTTCAGAAAACTAACATTGTGCAAAATGACTATTGAAATAACCTATCTATCTATTGTTCTCATAAACGATTGTCACGTAATCGTACGAGTAATATACTACATAAAACCGTTATTTATTATTTATCCGTTAGTTTTTATTGGTTATAAAAAAGCGTTACATATGGTGTATAAAATTTATTAACAAATAAAAATAACATAAATCAACATAATAAGTTAATTTTCTTTTATAAGAAAATATTTAGAAAGGTTCTGAAACTGTTTTCTTGTGGCATGTCCAAGGTAAATATTATGTTTGTATGGGATTAAGCCACAATTAATTGTAATAAAAATTACATTTTATAATTATTATTTTGAAGTTTCGATTTTAACTTCGGAAATCATTTTCAAAAAACATTATATTAAATTAGGGAGATACAGGGATTTTATAAAGTATATAGGGAGTTAATATATCCTGCAGTTGTTTTGGCGCTTTTGTTTGCAAAATTAACGGCTGACTTACCTGGCTTTGATCTTGCAGGCAAATAGAGCGGAACACACTAGTTTGCTCCCGAAGTCAAAAAAACCCTTTTAATTATATAATAGTTCACTCCGAAGACCGTATACAAGTTCGTTCCCATGGTTAAGCAAATTAAGTATTTATCTACTAAATTTTAGTCCCAAGATTGTGTATGGCGATTTAGAAACAGCGATCCATGCAATAAAAATATGTAGATTTCATCTCGGACAATCATGGTGGAGAGAAATTAAAAAGTTGGACTAGCTACTAAGTGTTCAAAGGACAATGACGTCAGCAATACCTTAGATTAGATGTTTGGTCTATCTTTCCTACATCCATTAGACGCAGATGAATGTTTTGCTTTAGACTTTGATGAGATATTACCGGCACAACATCAAGACTTACCACAATTTGCTGACTACTTGGTGGAAAACTATATTTCTGAAAGGGCAGACATCCCTCCTGAGATATTGCGGAAAACAGTTAATGACTTGAGCGTACAATCAATGCCTGTGAAAGCTTCTATTTTAAATTTAATTCGATATTTTACAATGCGCACCCTAATATATTTCTATTTTTTCAAGTTTTAAAAGATATTCAAATTCACACATATAAAAATACGAAGATCTGTGAAACCAAAAAGTGTACCGAAAAGTAAAAAAAAAGAGAGTCAAAATTTATTAATCACAAACTAGCTCAATTAAAGCAAAATAAAACTAATAGATTTGATTTTGTCAAATAATGTATTTCATTTGTAGATTTACAGCAAAATAAATGACTTGCTTTAATTTATATTTGTTTAATTTTGTAAAGGTAGAGGATATCCTGGATGTTTTTATACTTGTGTTGCTTTGTCTCATATATTTTTGAATTACTTACCACAAATTCTTTAAGTATTTTGACGTGACAACGTCTTAAATTAGGTTGTGGCTCGGAGTCACTCATGAAAAAGTGTAACGCCCGCTCACGTCTGTTACGATGAGTCACCGAACGAGAGAGAGGCCCGCCGGACCGGCGAATGCCTTGCGTCTCTCTCCCACTCAAACATGATCGGTCCGCTGCGCGCGCAGCACTAGAGAATTAGGCGCGTTGTATATGTGCGTGCTTGTGTCTCTGTCTTTCTCGAACGTTCTTGGCGTTGGAAAACCGAGAAAGCGTCATAATACAAGTTCACACGTGTGGTTAAAGTATCGTCAGCTGTGTCTATAGTGAAAATGTGGAGTGCTTAGATTCGTCATTTACAACAACTACAACAATAAAGGTAAATAATTGTACACTAATATTTCATTATCGTAAACTATGATTGATTGATTAATTGTTAGATTGACACAAAAGTTGAGAAACTGAGTTTATAGGTTATGTCATACTATTGACAAATGTTGATAGTGTTAAGTAAATTATTAGTTTAAATCACTCTGCAATCAATCGTAATTCAGTCGATTGAGAAGAAACAGCGCGTTTCAACTGCAAACAACTATTGTGCAATTTAATAATATTCATATCAATAAATATTCTACCGAGAAAAAGACGTTGTCACGTAAAATCTTCGCCCGTAAAACCGACTTTACAGGCAACCGATTTTTTTAAAACAAAATTAATATCAAAATAGCTAACAAAATTCATAAACCAGATCAAAATTTTTAAATCAATCACTGACATTTTTCAAAATAGGGACAAAAATAAAAAGAATATAATCTAAATAATCTATTTGACAGTACGATTTCCGAAGTGGAAATTAAAACGTCAATAAATTAACTTTAACCTTTAATTGCGGTTTATTACCATTTAAATAGTAACTAAATAATCTAATTAAACTAGCTCATACATAAATATGTAACAACCAATATTTTACATAATTTCTATATAAAATACAAAAGTCACAGTACGAATGTTAAATATTAATGTATAACTTTCACCAACACAAACAAAAATCAAAGTCGAAGGATTAAATACAGAATCTACGGAATAATTATACAGAAAAAGAATATCAGAGAAGATCGCTTTGAATAAAATATTAGAAAACGGCACCATCAAGGAAAGCTGGAAAAAATTCAAAAAAAATATAATTAACGCAGCAACTGAATCACTTGGAGAGAGGAAAGTAACGAACACTAACATATCAAAAAAGAAAACATCATGGTTTAGAGAGGAAGTGAAGACAAAATAAGAAGAAAAGAAGAAAGCCTTTTTACAATACAGAACACAACAAACACAACAGACATATAACCACTATAAACGAATCAGAAATGAAACGAATACTTTATTTAGACACATAAAAAGGAAAAACTGGCAGAGCTTCTAAAAACAGATAGAACACGACTTCTACGGAACACAAAAAGAAATATGGAGAATGATCAAAGGAAGAAGAAAAGAGATGAACTAATAAAAACGTAACACATTCAGAAGGAAACATGGTTAGACTACTTTTGATCCCTATTTGCTAAAGGTGACGATAATGAACCACCAACACCAGAGGTGACGACAAACGAGGAAATAAATATTGAGGAGGAAGAGGTAAATGAAGCATTAAGGAACTTAAAAAATAGAAAATTATCAGGAGAGGACAGAATACCGAAGGAACTCCTAGAGTACGGAGGACCAGATCTGACCAAACAACTATTAAAGCTAATTCAAAAACAGAATTTCTCAAGAATGAAGATCAAGCATCCTAATACCTCTCTTCAAAAAGGGAGACAAATTGGACCCGGAAAATTACAAAGGAGTTAATTCATTAAACACAACACTAAAATTAAAGACAAATAACATCGACGCTTTATTTCAGAGCGTCGATGCATTAAAGCAAGAAAAATCATTAGAATACAACAAACCTGCATAGCTATGTTTCGTAGACATTATAAGGCATTTGACCGTGTTAAATTAAAGGACGTTATCCACTTATTGTACGCAAGAGAGATACCTCCACGAATAATCAAAACGATCAAAAATATCTACCAAATCAACACAATAAAAGTAAAAGTAGAAGAAGAACTAACCAACCCTATTGAAGCTGGCAATATAATCCAATTCCCTGAGTACCCTATTGTTGCAGCTAATTATGGATGAAATAATAATAAAAATAAGAACTAAAAAGGATACCAAATGGGAGATAAACAACTTAAAATAATCTGCTATGCAGACGACGCAATACTACTCTTTCAAAGTAAAGATGATTTACAACGTATGCTGCGCCACTTTAATATAACCGCCAGCAAATTTAACATGTTAATTTACCCAAAAAGACAAAATGCATGGATATAACAGAAAATTTACTAAGATGTAAATTGGAGCTGGAGGTCAGATAATAGAACAAGTGATGAAGTTTAAATATATAGGCATCACTTTATCTAGCTACAAAAAGCTCGAAACTGAAGTGAAAGATCAAGTAAATGGAGCAAATATGGAGAAATCAAAATATCGGAAAGAAATGAAGGGCAGAATTTACAAAACAGTCATCAGACCAATAATGACATACGCGGCAGAAACACGACCTAACACAGAGAGGATAAAAAGCATGTTAGAAACAGCAGAGATGAAAAATTGATAGTCGTAAAGACGGCAAGAGACGGTTCCCCAATAGGAAGACGATCAGTAGGAAGACCACGAAAACGATGGAACAGCAACTTACTGTTGTAAATATGTAACAACAAATATTTTATATAATTTTTAAATAAAATACAAAAGTCACAGTACCAATTTTACTGATATTACTTTTTCTAGAACTTAGTTGTTATTAAACACTTAATCAGCTTAACCATGGGAGTGAACTAGTATATGGTCTTCGGAGCGAACTAGTATAGGTAAAAGGGGAAAAGGGCGAAAGGTAAAAGAGAACTAGTATGGTCCGAAAATTTTAAGTAAAAGGTAGTTGAGGTTCTTCTTCTTCATGTACCATGTCCTTTCAGAACGTTGGTTACCATTATAGCTATTTTAATTTTATTTACTGCCACCCTAAATAGCATGCTTCTATCAATACCATACGAATCTCTCAAGTTATTTAACCATGAAGTCTTTCTTTGTCCTAGACTGCATTTGCCTGCTATTTTCCCTTGCATAATATTTTGTAGCAATCTATATTTGGGACCTCTCATTACATGACCGAAGTACTCCAGTTTTGCCTTCTTGATGCATTTTATACCATATTTCAAGAGTCTCAAGGCGATTTAGATAACTTTTAATAACAGTTTAAGACTGGACACCATAAAATAAGATCGAGAACACGTAGCAGCGAAGTAGGCGAATTCGCAATGCTAATTTTAGGTCTCTGTTACATAATACCTTGGACGTCTCTCTAAAAGCGGTCCAGGCCTGCTCAATTCTGGATCTAATTTTACCGTGACTTTCTCCGTTACAGTTTAACTGATATCCAAGGTAAACAATTTGATTAACTTACTCAAATTTGGTAATATTTAAATATATAGACGGTTTTATTTATTATATTATTTATTTATAGGATTTATTATATTATTTGCTTATTACGAGTATTTTGATTTTCCGAATGTTCAGATCCAGACCTACTTCCTTACAATTCTCAACCATACTGTCAAGTAATGTTTGCAGTTCTTCTTGAGTAGATGCTAGGAATACTGTGTCGTCCGCATATTGCAAAATATTGATTAACATCATCATCATCATCAATGGCGCTACAACTCTTCGTGAGTCTTTGCCGCGTTTACTATTGCCTTCCATGTTTGTCGGTCCTGTGCCTGTAATTCCCATTGTCGCACTCCCATTTTCTCTAGATCTTTTTTGACTGCATCTTTCCACCTTTTTCTAGGCCGCCCCACAGACCTTTTTCCCTCTGGCTTTTCCCAGAACACTGTCTATGGGCCTTTATATATCTGACTAAATTTTCTTTTACGAATAGAGACTCTAGCTCGTTATTGTATCTGCCCCTCCATTTGTTTGTCATGCTGTCTCTGCAAGGGCCATATATCATTCGAAGAATTTTACGTTCCCACACCAGCAATTTATTTATTTCTCTTTTTGTTAGCGTCCATGTTTCGCTTCCATACGCGACTGCTGGTCGTATTATGAACATCACCGTTCACAATTATTCCTTTTTGTTTTTCAGAAAGTGTATTTCTGGTTTTTCATTAATATTTTTACCTATTAAACTATCTTTTTTAAGAAATATATGGCCGGAGCGAATTTACCTATGATCCTTTTCTGTAGGGTATTAAAATCTGACCGCCAGAACAAACTAGTACGTATATGCCCAAATACACACATGCTTTTAGTTAAAAATTCTGAGAGCGGTATTTGTACTCTCAGGATGATATCAAATTCTGATTGTTTTATATATTTATGTATTGTGCGTTTATGTATTGTGTGTTTTTGTATTGTATGTGTATATATTGTGTGGTTCGTTTTCTGTGTCTATTTTTGGGATTCTGTATAAGTATAGTGTCTTGCTGCAGTTGGTTGCTAGTGTTCTTGTTTGGAAGTTTGTGAAATATTCCTTGTGTATTTTTTAATATATGTAATATTTTGTTCTCTAGTGATTTGGTTGGATCCTTTTTTTATTTTTGTGATGAAGATTTATTTGCAATCAATTCTTGGATTTTCTCCTGGTTCTCCTCTTTGTCCATAATTACAGTTGTTGCTCTTGTTAGCTGGTAATATTATGATAGGCATATCTTGTTAGAGCTTTGGTAGCTTTGAGTTTCACTTAACCAACATTTGATTTTGATTTTGTGGTTTTCTCTAATTCCTTTTTGCACAGTACTCTATATTCTTCCTTTTCGTGTATTGGTAGTAGTTCTTGGTAGACTTTTTTAACTGCATTAATTGCAGACTAACTGCAGACTATCAGTTTGAAAGCATCAGTTTCTCTGTTGTGTTCAGCTTTCTTTTAGATAAATTGACAACTATTTGTGCTCTTTTCTAAAATATTGTTGAATTTGCTTATGTGTGAGGTTTTCTGTTTGCTGTATGTGTTAGTGTAGAATTTGATATTGTATGATAAAGAGAGTCTTCAATATTTTAAATTTTCTGTTTTATTGAAAATAAATTAAACCTGTGGTATTGAATCTTCTCCCTTATTATGGCTAAATTGGGTTTGTGTAAGATTCTGTTCAATCTTCTGCTTGAATAGGATGGCCTTAGCTTCAAGCCTTAGGGTATAATATTATTGTCTTGATAACGTCGTAGAAAGTCGATGGGTTCTCTGCATGAGCCAATTTGTTTTATAGTGACTCTAACCGTTATTTAAAATTACATTGTATAATTGTATTGAAATTTCAATTTCTATGATTACTAATTGACCGGTGACTTATGGGTGACTTACTTGGCCTATTTATTTGACCTACAAGCTAATTATTGAAGTCCCTTGCTTAATTATTTCATTATTTAGTTGATGATAAAACTCATCTTTCATAGCAACAGGTTCTTTACCGTTTACTTCCCCGAGTATTATAATTTTGGTTCGAAACACACATACATTCATCTTAATCTTGATTATTCTTTTAGGGATTGCTTTCCACAAAGATATATTTTTACAGCATTTTTTATGTATTATAATAGGTATTCTTTATTTGATTGCATCTGTTTATGTGCCCTTTTTCCCTTTCTATAAATTTAACAGTTGTATGGAGCTCTATGTAGACATTCGTAAAGCGCAACCTTCATTGTTTTTATCATTGAGGTAAAAATAATGGTGAACTTATTAATAGCAAAGCTTTGAACGGAAGTCACAACATTAGACTTTACTTATTTAATAAATTAACTGTTGTAACCCACCCATCTTCGATCCAATACAAGTTGTTCCGGCTGCGCCGGTCCTGCATATGCATTTTTAAACACCTCATCGCCATGCAAAACATTAATAATAAAAATGGTGAATTAATTATGCATCTGTCACGGATGAACTCCATTTTACATTTACATTTGAATGGCGTGTTTATGGAGTTTAAAACACTTTTGTGAAGTGTTAAACTTGTATAATTCAATTTCGAAAATAGCTTTTGCTGACAAATAGAGATAACCGCTGGAAATTATTTTACCAACTATTTTTTATATATAATATTTTATAAATTTATTTCTTTATAAAATTTTAGTATCGTAAACAATTTTTAATACTGGTTGTGTTGGTTTATATAGAGCCATTAAAAAATCGTAATTAGTGCAGGCCCTGGAATAAGCCTTCTTTCTTTTGGATCGTTAGTTACTAGCACACAAGGAATTAAAAATAAATATTACATAACCTATCTTGTGTATACAATTTATAATTTGTTTGAGTCCTTTTCGTTACTTTTGTAACATATACAGGTCAGTTGTCAGTAATGTAATAAAATTCATAAACAAGCTCGTTCGAGATCAAATCCTCATTTACCTATATGTGGTTAATTTTAAGTATTTTCAGAAGTTCGAAAGCATATGGATAAGAAACTAACTACTTAACAATCGAGAATTTTAGTGATAGAATTTATGGTGAATTTACTTAAATTACTTCTACTGAACATTGTTATTACAGAAGATAGAAATAAAAAATCTGTCGATTGCAATAGTAATAAAAATGACAAATCTGTGAAAGTTTTAACATAAAAACCAATTAAAGTTTATAAAATCAAGTGCATGAAAGTTTACGTACTAACAATAGACAATTGGATAAGACTATATAAAAATGTTAGTAAGTAATTATTAGATAAAAATTTTTCTACCTTTTGAATTGATATGGATACCTAGTATAAAGGCATAATTTCAGTGTTAGATTCAAATTAGAGTGAATATTAACCCTGTGTTGGTGTGGTGCTAAAACTTACGTGCCTGGTGTGGTGGGGTGTGACATACCCTATAGTAAAATACGTCTTGAAAAACTCAATATTTGAGTATCTGCATCAAAAGTATATACTTTTTATTGGAAATAAAACATATTATTAAAAAAAAATTATTATCGGCTCAAACAATTTATTGCAGTTTATTATAGTTCAAAAATAACAGAAATAGTACCTTAAATCATCACATTTTTCTGAAATGTAAAAAAAAACTAAAGACTTTAAAACACAAAACAAAAGACATTTTTCATTATTTACTTATAAACTAATAAACATTATAAAGAATAATACATATATCAACACAATTTACAACATCATCTACTGACTGTCCTCGTTGATGCAAGTATCGCATTTGATATATGCATATTCTAAATAAACAAAATGCCTGCAATAATAAAAAACGTAGTTACTTTTTCTGTCTCTTGTTCTGGGACACACCACACATCTACCTTGTATTTTCTGACGTTTAGGCAAGGGTTCATCACAATATGCAGTCTTATAGCACGATCTCTCACGCAGTTTTCTCAGTAACCGAGGATTGTGTTGCCTTTCTTCCTTACAATCTGCTATCAGTGACAAACTAAGATATTTCAAATCTTTTTGACGCTTTAATGTATAGTTATAATTGCTGTTCTTATAGATCACTTGGGACTTAAATTCACATATATTCAAGAGCGTATAAAACACAGTCAAAGGCCACCTTCTGCTATTAAGGGAAACATCGTATGTTTCTGCTATACGTTTGATAAAAGTTCTACCAGTTTGACCGATGTAAGTTTTTGGGCAGTCGCCACATTTAATTTTTATACACCGCTATATAATTGCCTTTTCTTTGGGCTCTTGTTGTTCCTAATATATTTGCCTAAGTTGTTGTTTATTCTAAAAGATGGCTTCCTTTCATTTTTATGTCTTTGGCAATTTTTGTTAATATCTTGCCTGTATATTGTATCGAGCAGAAGGGTTTTTTCTCTAGTGATGGAAATACTAATTTCAGGGCTTTCTTCTGTAGATTTATTTTAAAATTTTATTTATTGATTGTTCGTTGTACCCATTGTTTACTGCTATTTGCTTCATAATATTCAATTCTATCTCAGAGTTGTTTTTTGACTATTATTTCTGTTGATCTATGAGACATGCTATGGTAGGTAGCCAATTTAAGTTGTGTAGGATAGGATGATGAATTGTGTATAGTCATGTCCGTATGGCTAGGTTAAACGTGAAAACAAACAAGAGTTCTCCGTATTTCATAAACCTAATACAATGGCACAGAATATAATAGGATGCCACGTTTAGCCCAAATTTTAAATGGTATTTAACAGAATTAGTAATTTACCATATTTGGGGAAAAGCTTTTTTTAATGAGTTTATAATTTTATTTAAATGCGAATAAACAGCAGACTGACTGAAGCCTAAACCGGCACCAGAAAGGTTGCCAGATCATATTTTATTTCTTCAGTAGATTAATAATAATGGATATATATATATATATATATATATATATATATATATATATATATATATATTAATAAGTAGATTTTTCTCAAAATTTATAATTAAACACTGATATAATAATCACTTTTTGAACACGAATTTTTGACAGATCGTGTATAATTGTTTACGTTTGTTGTTTTTCGAATATTTTTAGTTTTATAATACTTTTATAAAAACTGTAATATTATATTGTGATAGTGCATAATAATGGTTTATTGTTCTCAACATAGTTGCAGTAGCAGAAGCATTGTTAATAAAAAATCTTTAGGAATAACGTTTCACAGGTTAGTATATAAATATGTAAACAAAGTAATGGGCCGTACTTTAGAAAATAAATTAATAGTATTCATAAAAAATCTTATAAGTAAGGTAGATCGAGATATTCTTGAGAATACTCAAATATCTTCATCCTAAATATCTTAAAATTTCCTATTAACTACTGCAACATAATTGTTTTTATTTTTATTTTTAATAATAACTTTTCTAACTGTTTTAATTGAACTAAATTTTTAAGTGTCAGTTAATTTGTAGTTATCAAATACATGAGCTGTAAAACGAACGTATTTCTTTTATTTCATACCGTATATTCATTTTACCCTTTAAAATATTATTTATATTATTATCTCTTTCAGATACAACTTGTTATTTGACTGTATTAATTTATCTTTATGTATAATATGTCTTGTTTTTAGTGTTTACCGCGGGATAAATAAATCATAGTTTATTAAAAATGTAATGCACTTTTTTAGATTATGATTAAATCTTCTGAATAACTAGTCATATTTGTATAGTTGTTTTAATATTGTTGAGTCAGGCCCTGATCCCACCGCCATATTGGTATGATCGTTAGCCATACCTACTGACGCCGTTTTTAATACACACGGTAATATGCTCATAGCTTCTACATAGATTCTAACTCGATGGGTTTAATAAAGCTATGTTTGTTCCTAAAAAATGTGGTTAGTCTATGACCTACATTTTTATTAGATCCTGTATAACAAAAAACAACCACAACTGTAAATACCTTCAGATCCCTGCTCTATGCAGATTAAAAAATTTAATTTACTATCACATACTTAGTACTTTAATTGGTTTAAAAATAACGTAGTTAATAACCAACATTATAAACAACATTATACCTTAAATCTAATCAAATTTACGGAAATGTATCTCATAAACAAATATAAATTTCAAGGAAAAGCTATTTCACATAATAATAGTCTTACTATGTAAGATAAAGACTGTTGATGCGTTGTTTGTTTTTAAAGCTCATAATGTTTTATAAACATATCATTCATTGTGGTGGAGTATTAAGCGGTTTAAATTATTACGGTGAAACTGAGCCGGTTATATTTTTAAAATAAGCGAGTTAAAACAAGCTGGACATGCCAAAATAATTCTCCAAATTAATATAATTAAGTGAAGGCATTTTTGACTTCGGATACAAGCTATTTGGTTATATTACAAGACGTTATAAATGCATTTCCAGAAAGAAAATATGTATTTTGTATTACTTTTATAAGGGATTGGCATAAACGATCTTAGGTAAAAAAACTGCCCGGCTAAGCAACACATATCCGGTATTCGGCGAAACACAATTTTATGCACTATTTGCCGAGATGATACTTTGTATTTGACAAACAAGTACTCGTACGGCTTAGTTGCTGAAGATAGCTTAGCGTTATTTGTTTCCTTTGACTCTGGTTCCTACAATATCAACTGACGATGGGACTGAAAGAAAACTTTTATAGGTATTTCGTTGAATGGAATTTATCGTATGGTATAAATACAATTAATTACTTACAATTTTAATGGGAATAAGCTACAATTGAAGGTTGAAATAGGTTTATTGACGTTTCAATCTCCTATTTGGAAATTGTTCAATTAAAAAAAATCGAAATAAGTACAATTTTTAATTCATAGTCATAAGCAGTTTGTTTGTGGTAGTAGATATGAAATAATTTATTAAAGTACCACATTATGTTTGAATATGCATTATTTTTAAAACGGCAACAGTTTTTCCAGAGTTTAAAAATAATTTAGAAGATTATATTCAAATCTATATTGGCATCTCAGAAATCTCCGAACTATATTGGCATCAAACGGCAACAATTGAAATAGAGCACAAAATATCCGAAGATATACGAATTCAACGAGGAGCGTGACAAGGTTGCGTCTTATCACCTTCTATATTTAATTTGTATTTGGAATCAATATTCAGAAGCGTTAGACGAACTCTAAGGTAAAATTAATCTTAACGGAACCAGCATAGACAAAATCTGGTATGCTGGCGATACTGTCCTAATAGCAAGCACCGCACAAGAATTACAAAATATAATAAATGCAGTAGTTATTTACAAACAACAACAAAGCGATAATACCCTTAATATGTAAGATAAAGACTGTTGACGTCCTGTGTTTTAATTGTGACTGTCATGTAAAGCTCATAATGTTTTATACACATATCGTTTATTGTGATGGAGTATTAAGCGGTTTAAATTATTACGGTGATACTTATATGGTTATATTTTTAAAACAATCGAGTTAAAACAAGCTAAACATGTAAAAAAATTCTCCAAATTAATGCCTTTAATTAAGTGAAGGATTTTTGGACATTGACTACATGGTACCTATTTAGTTATTTACACTTACGCAAATATGCAAAATGCATATATTGCATATTTTGCATATTTTATGCAAATATCTAGGAGTTTTGTATATTTATACAAAAAGTTGCATAAAATGCACAAACGTCAATTTATTTCAAATTGCGGATTTTAAATAATATTTATTTAACCTTGGTATGACTAGGTAACTGAAAATTCTAATATTCATTTTATTTCAATATTTCAATCTTCAATCTTACAAATACATAGTATCTATAGATACTACCCAATATTCTTGTTATTGTTGTAGCAGATAACTGAATATAATCCCGTAAGGGGTGTTTCAAAAATTTATTTGCTTGGGGTATGGACAGAATTGTCCTTTTACAAATCATTTTGTTCTCAAAAGTGAAAGTAAAAAGCATTGTCAGTCGAGCTTGTTTAATTTGTTAACTATATATTTTGTAAACTCGGAAACCTTTTTTGGATGGTGCTAGAAAGGTCACCAATGGAGACATTGCGGAAGGCAGCCAGATGGTTGGTGGTGAGCGAGTCGTGGGTTCGAAACTAGCTTTTGGAACCGGGAATTGGTCCAACGGACGCAATAAGTAAAGGTAGAGCAGGATAAGAGATATTAGAAAAGATATAGAAATAAACAAAAAGATAGATGGCTAAAACTACCAAAGATAAGATAAGATAGAAACAGGGCGCCACTTAACTTTTTGGGTTCAAGGAAAAAATTAAGAAACAGAAAAGAAAAGAGGTAAGGAAAGATATTTAGGTTCTGAGATCAATTCCAAGGAAAGATAGCAACAGTTTATTATTAAACAAATTTGGTCAACACAGTATACAAACAAATAATAAATATATTAGGTAGACTCCGTCCACCTACTTTCCTACGAAACTTAATCAGCCTGATCTTTCTTCTGGGAGAAGATATAATAATTATTTAATATAATAAACAAATATTCAGTGTTATTGTTATACCAGGAAACTTATTAGGAGCCAAGAAATAAAATTCATTGATAAAACAAACCAATATATTCAACACCACTATGAGACAGGCAGATGAATGTATACGCATGTATAAAAAATGCACTATCAATTATTGAATGGTGGTATACATATAACAATAAACAGTATTTTAATTAAGAAATACCTTTACAAATGCAGTATAATAAAATTAGGCACAATTTAAATTCTCAGCGAAGAAAACCTGATCGTATTTAATAGTATTCAACTAAAGCTGATATAAATCACTTTTTGCTTTTTATGAGCTTATCTCGAGATAATGGGTTAAAAATGTATGACAATTATAGCAAATAACAAAATGATTAAATTTAAATTCTAAAGAATACAAAAAGGTTTCAAGAATTCTGTATTATCAAAATAAACCACCCGCACTTGGTTTCAAGATAATTATCTATATCGCACTGTTGTTTAATGATTAACTGAGAATTAAATGTTCTTAATTTAGAATATCTTAATAGTTGATTGAAAGTTCGTATGGAAATATTAAATGTTCCTTAATTGAATGTTAACTCAGTAGTTAACCTTAACTACAGGAGAAGAAATAGTCGACGGAGATTCGCCCAGATAGTTAAAGATAGAATGTTATGATAACGGTAAACCTGCTTCACTCTTCACTGAAGCTAAATACTTTACTTGTATTAAACACTGAAGTAAATTAAATTAAAGGTAGTTTATACCAATCTTTAATCTAATATGGTATTAGATTAAGACCTGAAACATTTAAGTGTATACACACTTAAAGAAAAAATTCACAGAGACGGTAATATCAGCAAGCGACATTACACAAAGATCGCCCTGCCAGAAGTGCCATTCTTCCTCTCAAATTTCACAAGCTTCTTCCTAAAAAAGGTGAGATATCCTCCACTTAAAAATGACAACTTAGCCTGTATGTCATTCTAAGGAGGTAAAAAGTTCGAAAGGTTCGAGGTAGAAAGGTTCGAGGTAAAGAACGGTACTAGCAATTGGAAACGTGAGAAACATAAAACTTATCAAATCGCCTAATTTATCAAAAAGAAATCGCCTGAAACCGGAAAGAATTAACCGAGGATTATCGAGAATAATAAGTCGGATCTTCCGTGTTTTGAGACAGTCGGTATATTCCAAAGAATTTTCCTAATGGTAAACACGACCAACCGCGTATATATTATTTGCAAATACGGCCATTGGCGTCTCAGCAACAGGGGTAAAATAATTAAAAATTATTTAATATTTTAATTATAAAAAAAATGTTTACAATTTTGATTTTAAAGTAACGAAAGTAAATAGTATCGCGACTTGGATTAACCCTTACAAAGATAACTATGGATATGGACGTAGTTTATTGTTCAGTTGTACAAATATGTTCAGAATATGTTTCTATATTTGATATGTTTTTTAAAATATTTTAATGATTGCATACGTTAACATTAATAAAACGGAAATAATTTTAATATAGTACCAATATGTATTTATGTATATTTATTGTAAGATAAATATTTTAACTATAGCTGAAATATCAGTGACTGCCATGTAATAATCGTGCAATTACTTGAATGGAGTTTCTTTTATTGATGCTTTTAGTTTAAAACTATAAGGAAATCGGTTCTAACTGTAGTTATTTATATTAAAAAATTTATTGCAGGTTGCATGCGATAAAAAATTTCAGATAGGTCTACGTCAGAACTGCATCATATTTAGCCAAAAAAGACAAAACGAAATCTGGAAAAAAAATATTAAGCTTTGGTTTCCAATTCTTTTCGTTCAAGTTCTAAAAAAGGAAACGAACAGATACTTTTAATGAAGACTTGTGCCGTGCATTAATCTCGTCAAATATACTGCTGTCAAAATTATCCAAGGAAAACTTTCTTTTTTAAAGAAATATTGTAAATTGAATATTCCAAGTGAAAGGACTCTAAAGAGAAACCACGCGTTTTACTCGTCAGTAATAGATAATATAAAAACTAATATTAGTGAAAATTAATTCTACGTATATGTTGATCAAACCACTGATTCGCCAGAGAGATATTTCGCTCATTTAATGATTGGTGTTCTAAGCGATCAAATCGTATCAAAATCCTATTTACTTTCATCCAAGCAATTAGAAAAATCCAACTCTGCAACAAAATCACTTTTTGTACAAGAAGAAATATCAAATCTTTTTCTTCCTGCAGCTGTTTCTAGCTATAAATTATTGCTTTTTTATCCGATACTGTACCATATATGGTCAAGGCAAGACAAAATTTAAAAATATTTTATACCAATTTAATACATGTTACTTGTTTAGCACATGGAATGAGTTGCGGAGGAAATTAGAAAATAGTTTCTTTTTGTAAAATTCCTGATATCAAGAATAAAAAAGTTATCCACAACTAAATCTCCTATCAGAATTCAACTTTATAGAGAAATGCTTCCAAATATTCCACTTCCGCCAGAATCCGTTCCAACACGATAGGGAATATGGTTGGAAGACGCTTTTTTCTATTCAGAATATTTCATAGATTAAAAAAATATAAATGAGTCTTTAACGGATGAAAGTTCCCAAATCTGCTAGATGCCAAACAAATTTTTAAAAACAACGTTTTTCAGCAACAACTTTCATTCTTTAAATCAAATTTTAGTTTGCTTCAAAAAACTATTGCTTAATTACAATCATCAAACTAGTTAATCCGTGGTAGAAAGCATAGCCTTAATAAAAGAAATTATATCAGCTTGTCAAAATGTGACACTGGAAAAGATTTTTTTTTAATTTGAAACAATAATTCAAAAAAACAAAGCTTTTTAGAAACTTACTGAGGTAGCTGACGTCCTTGTTGTTAATTTTTGCGAAAAAATAGATAAAGAACCAAAATATTCTAGTGAATTTAAAATATGCTCCCATTACATCCGTTGATGTGGAAAGAAGTTTCTCTAATTACAAATATATGTACACAGATAGAAGCCACGAGTTTTAATTGGAAAATTTTGAAAAACACTTGGTCATTTATTGTTTCCATAATTGTAAGGAATAGTATTTTACTTATTTACTACTTTCATTACAATTAATTAATATATTAAAATTACCTGCTTAGTTTTTAAATTTATTTATAGTGTTTTCTAATTAATAAAAGAAACATTAATTAATATTTCATTAATAAACATAGTATATATTTCCATTGATAGTATCCATATTTTCTAAAAAAATGCATATTTATTGCATATTTTTGGGTAAATTGGGTAATGTGTCCGAAGTGTTGTTTTCGAGATTTGATGATGGTCAGTAGTTCTTGGTTCTTCTTCATTTTTCTGAGGACCTTCTCATTTATGACTTAGTCAGTCCACGGACTCTTAAGTATTCTATTTGTATTCTCTTGTTACATATTATATATTACATTATCGGGTGCTTGATCTTTTTTACCTACAGCTGGTTATATCAGTTGGATTCCTCTGAAATTTATTCTTTTTTTTTGTTTGTTTTTGCATCAGCCAGAGTCAATATTTTGATGTTACATGTGCAAGACTTATTAGACATATACAAAAAACCGAAAACTTTGTCGCTGAAAAATGAATGTTTTTGATTATTAGCTCTTGGTTGCACACGACCATATATATTTTAGTGGATTTTCTTGGGCTTAGGTTAATAAAAAAGATTGTTTTAATACTAAGACATTTTTATATATTTTTTTCGACGTTTCGACAGGAAATATTGAATAAAAAAACATTTTATCAAAGACATAATACGGTTTAAAAGAAAAACTTTTGACTTACCAAGCATGTAAAAATTCGGTGCTAACAAGTACATATACATAAACGTCACAAATTAAAATAATATTAAAAGCATAGGACAGACCCACTAAGTCACTACATGTAAAATGTATTTTAAATTTAATATGTTGTTTATTGATGTTAGTTTATTATTTAATGTCCGTTTAATGAGGCAGAATTGTACGTAGATATCAGACAGGTTTAACTTTGACATCTAGCAAAGGTCGTTGAGGACAGAATAAATTTTTTTTTAAATTCATAAATCTCGTCTTCTAGCTAACACATCAGCTTCAAACAACCATTGATGGAATGTCGACTGCAACAACAAGTTGGTTGTGCTGCCCTGAAAACAAGTATATGCAGTATATAACGATTTTCTGGAATAGGATTGTCTATAACCAACACTTTGCCTGACAAATGAAAGAAAACAAACCCTTCGTGAACGGACTATAGAAAATGTCACACCGAGAGTGCAGTACGGCTAATATAGGAATGCACAATTGCCGGATTTCACGCTTTGTGCTTGGCGATACAAACAGGTCCAAGTGGTAGTCACAGAACCGTACCCAGATCTCTACGCCGGGCTCTGTTATTTATTATAAAATAATATATTGATAAAATAATTGCCTTCAAGTAGCCAAATAAGAGGCATGAATTTGAATAAACAGACCTTAAGTTTTTAGCGAGAATTTTATTATAAAACTGTATACTTTATTAAACTAACAAATGTATTTTTAATTACATTTCTTGATAGCTATAAATATACCGGGTGGAACCTCCGGTAACTCGATTTCCGTGCACCCAGCCCAATATCCAAAAAAACTTTTTCTTTTGTAAATATGTGAAAAATTATCAGGAACGGGAATATCGAAAAAGCTTTGCACGTTTTTTAATCCCGGCGATGTTATTAAAAAAACAAGTTTACATAATCAATAATTAAAAACAAACATATCTCATGTTGACGTTTTATATGCAAAATTCATAGTTTTCGTTGTCAATAACTCATCAATGCCTTTTTATTCTACTGTATACGTATACATGATATAAAATATTTTACTCGTACTGCCGGTAGATGCATTTTATCCAAGCCGGTCCTGTGAGACAATGAGCAATCAACAGCTGAAGAAAACCGACAACCCTGCGCGTTTATTCTCCATAAGAAAAGCATTGCCGTATCTTACCCGTACTGCACTCTCAGTGTGACATTTTCTATAGACAACCTCTATTGTGCAATTGACCATTGTCGAACAATTACGTTCAGTGATGAGTACGCCAAAGAAGTTGCTCAAGTCTTAGTTGATACATAGATGCCATCACAGGCCAATGTCGGATAAAAGTTTTAAAAACATTTGGTCACATATTTAACCAAAAATATCCCGGAGATTCTATCAGAATAAAGGAGAAAGATCTATTGCAGATTGACAGTGACTTACGTAATATGTATGTATGCTGACCACTTTTGTAACTGCTCTTAGAAAATCTAAGGATATACTGGTTATTGGATTTGTTTTTCGTTATAATTACAGTATTTTACGTTAAATAAATGAGCAAGTAATTTGCAGGTACTGTAAATAACCGATACTATTAAGAGTAGATGATGTTTTACTGACAGTGGTAGGAATTATTTGTACAATAAGTTAAGATTTCTTTATACGGTAGTCTATCAAAATAGATATCTGCAGTCAGAAAAATTTAAGTTGTGGTTTATTGATAATAAAATATATTTTAATATCACGTTTACACAATGCATAAGTACTAAAATATTCTTTTATCCTTCATCACTTATCTAGTATTTTGCATACCATTATTCCATAAAACATTAAAAGTTCCATGAGCAATTATTTTCGTACGTCACTGTCTTACTCGCTACATAAATTATCCGATAAATTTATTGCCTTAATAAATATCCAATTTGCTCCTCTAATAATAACATCAGCTCTTCAACTAATCTAATCTCCAGTGTTATTTTTATACTTTTTACATGTTTATAAACCAAACAAGCATCTACCCAATGAATTACCATGTCAATGTCGTCCTCCTTTTGTCCTTTTACTGCTTAATACATCCTGGAAAAATGAAATTTATAACGTTTCATTATCGAGCGTCATATTTCAGGGAGCCGGGGACTGTCACCTTGTAGATAAAGCAGTGCGTTCACCTTACGGCGTAATCTAAAATTTATTTCCTCGATCGAATTCTGTAATATATTAGAAACGTTATTTTTATCTCAGGCTATCTTTCTATTATCCCTTGATGAGGTTATTCCGCACTTCATTTTATAACATGTTAATAACTTGATGGCACAAAAATACTTTTGGTGGAAACTTAAAAATGTATTTATTAATTATTATTGACGAACAAGTAAACTCTGTTTTGATTATGAAGTTTTACAGAGGGAGCGGCTAACAGAGGGAGCGGCTAAACTAAGATTTATGTTTATATGTATAACTTTTTTGTTTTGTTTAGACATTTGTTTAAAAAAATTAAGTATGTATGTACTGTTATAACTAAAGGTGTTATGTTTAACACAACTGTTTGATACAGAAAAAAAAACCAAATGCTCCTAAAGCGACATGACATGTAAAGAATTTTGCTCCACCGTATTTGAAGTAAAACAGTGACTGCAGTAAGGGTTTACAATAATTAACTAGTTAAAAGATGCAAGATTAAATCAAACAAAATAAGTTTTAAAGCGTCAGTGTTTGGTTATTGGAGATGAATATTTCTAGTATTGGCAAAACAAAAAAAGGAGCTTCAAAGGTATACATATTTAAAGGTTAAAATACCATTGCTTAAAAGTAATATTAAATAGTTTATTTAAATTAAATACTAGCTAAAGATTTCAAAAGTAGAGCAGTACCTATTTTGGAATGAAAAAAAAACAAAATAAAGAAAAAACGTAGGGATAAAGGTCAGAATTACAACAAGAACGAACAATTATGGAACGCAAGAAAGTTAAAGAAGATTAACTTTTGCGTAAGGAAGTTATACACGCGATTAAGAAAAGAAGGAGGAAATGAAACGGATCTAATTAGCTACCAGTAGAGCACTTTAAACTCATTGATTAAGATAACATTAAGATTGTAGTTGAATTTTTTAACTTAATTTGTTTAACAAAAACTATTCCAAAAGATTGGTTGTAGGACATTCGTAAAATTGCCCAGAAAACCGAACGTCAAAGAACGTTCCATCGTACGATTGCCCCCATTAGCCACATTCTTAATGTTTTTCTTAGAGTTATCAACAGAATATTTGAGAAAGTAGAGTCTGAAATCAGCGAGAATCAAGTAGGGTTTAGAAAAGGCATGATCATCAGAGAGGCGTTGTTTGGTATTATTGTATTGGCTCCAAGGTGTTTGGATGCGAATCAGAACTTATATGTATGCTTTATACACCAAAAAAGCATTTCATAAAGTCCAACATCACAAACTCATATAAAGATATTCACAGGCATGCATATTGACAGTACGAATATCAGAATCATAGCGAATCTTTATTGGAAGCACAAAGCAACAGTTAAAGTACATATATGATAAGCTCTATGAGGAAGTACAAATTTTAGATGGTGACAGGTAGGGCTGTATTATTTCTCCTCTTCTATTTAATTTATACAGGAAATCAATTTTCCGCGAATTTTTGAACGATCGTAGTAAGGGTGTACCTATTCATGGAGAGGTAGCTATACGCGAACAACACAGTTGTTCTGATAAAAGATAACCTTGAGGATTTAAAAAATTTGTAAAAAGATTAAACTGTTTATGTAAAACCTATGGATTGGTCATTTCAAAAAAACATATATATATATATATATATATATATATATATATATATATATATATATATATATATATATATATATACAAGGATTTCCACAGTTTTCACTGTATTCCTTCACTCAACCGTTTTCTCCAATTTTTCCTGTTTAGCCAGTCCCCTGGCAAAAAAACATATCATCTCGGGTAATCTCAGCATACAGGGAGTGAAAATGTATAAATATCTTGGTAGCTGGTTAGCTGAAACGCTGGATCTTATACATGAACTACAAGTCCGAATAGAAATAGCAAGAGCAACATTTATAAATAAATAACAGTTTCTTTATTGTAGTATCCTCAATCTAAGGCTCCAAATAAGAATGCTAAGATGCTACGGTTTTTTGAACTCTTCTTTATGGATCAGAGCTTTGGAAACTCAGAAAAACTGAAATGGATAAGCTTACGGCCGTCGAAAGATGGTGTTACCGTCGCATGTTAAAAGTATTATGGACTGACACAGTAGTCAATGTATGTTCCAGATAATGATAAAAAAAGTGAAGACATTATCAGCACCCTGAAAATAAAAGGGTTTAATGCTTTTAACCCGTCATTAAAAGACCAAAATACTTAGTGCTACAAAATATAACGCAGGAAAAAATAAAAGGTAAACATAGCCAAGGCAGAGAAAGAACATCCTGGATTAAGCACTTGCAAGATTGTTTTGGACTTACAACTGAACTGTTTAGAAGAACGGTATACAAAGTTATAATCACCATATTGATTTACAACCTCCGACGAGGAGACGGAAGCTGAAGAGGAAAAAGACGCAAACGCCTGTTGACTTAAGTTTGTCCTTTTTGGGAATAACTCCATATTAGTTTAAAAAACTAAATATCTAGTGAGAATTTTGGTATAAATTTAAAAATAATTTGGGTATGTTCATTCGACAAAAAGAAAAAAATATTAAAGCCAGCATCTTCGCATGTAAACGACAGGAATAAGCTTAAAGAGATCCAACATTAAACGGAAGTTGTAGACCACCAAAATAAAATCTCCTTTTTGATATTTGCAGGACAAGAATATCAAAAGAAGCCTAATAGACATAAAAACAGCATCAAGATAAGAAGGGTGTACTATGAGGAGGAGATCAATCACTACTTAACAAGAAGAAAAGTGGACCGATGATATGAGTAAAAAGTAAAAGACAAAGGGTGGAACCAAAATTGACATAGCGAAAAGAAGTTCATATGAAGGCTATTACAGAAGAAAAAAATGCCCTTTTCGAAAACACCAAACGAAAGGTAATTATTATTTTTATGGGATGTTTCTCTCGATTAAATGTTTTCTATTTTTTATAACTTCTACTTGTCTGACATTGCTTGTCCTAAGTTTATCCGTTATTACTTCACTTTATTTCGAGTAATCTTGTTCTTTCTATATAGATTCATTGTTCTTATTTATTTTAAACTGTTACATTTTGTTGACAAAAGAAATCACAACGATTTGATTGAGTTTGTCGTATTACTATATTTTATTGACCATACCATTGTAATCTTTTCCTAAATTACTTAATCATTCTAAAACTCCATTAGTTGACAATCATTAGTGATAAAAGTGAGAAACGTCAAGTAATTAATAAGATTTAAATGGAGATTTGCAGGTTATACCATTTGAAAAAATGAGTGGAGATCAATAAAAACAAATATGTAATATATTAAATATACTTTCTATGGTTTTTTTCCTAGAAGTTGTCTGTTCTGCACCAATTGTCCTGCACCTAATTGACTTGTTATCCTCTAAGATCTATTATTCAAGTCCTTGCGATTTCGGCAGATCTTCTATATATGAGTATTCCGTCATCGTCCGATAGAGCTTTTATTTGGCACTAGTATTCTTCTTCTTCTTGATGTGCCTATCCGTTACGAATGTTGGCGATCATCATGGCAATCTTTATCTTATCTGCAGCAGTGCGGAAAAGCTGCACAGATGTTGTATTGAACCAGATTCTAAGGTTCTTTAACCAAGATGTTCTTCTTCTTCCTGGACCTCGTTTTCCAAATATTTTTCCTTGCAGGATGGCTTGAAGGAGAGCATATCTGGATTCATTTCGCATAATATGTCCGAAGAATTGTAACTTTCCAGATTTGATGGTGGTCAGTACCTCTCGGTTCTTATTTATTCTTCTGACGACCTCCTGATTTGTGACTCGGTCAGTCCACAGGATCTTAAGTATTCTCCGATATAGCCGCATCTCAAATGCTTTTAATTTTCTGAACATATCTTCGTTCAAGTTTCATTCATTCAAGTCCACGATTTAACACCATTGGTATACCCTACCTGGCACTAGTATACCCAAGAAAAATCGAATTTTCTCATAGCGACAGTAAGTTTTGCCTATCTTGCTTAACTTGCCTAACTATGCTGAAGATTCAGGCGTAAGTCACCTCTCTTTTCGTTCTCTTTATATTTTTATTTGTAGACTCATTACAGAGATAATCACTCAGGTCTGGACTTTGGACCATCTCTTTTTGTCTCTTGTCTATTTTATTCCTGCAAGTTGGGGTGAAATGCAGTCAGGTACAGTAGTCGCAACACAAATCTCAACGTATGAGTTGTGATTTGGCTGTCCCTAATTTGGCAATTGAGAATGGTATAGTTGTTCATGTATGTATGTGTATTTTATGTTTGTGCGTGTTTACCTAGTCTTGCCATAAATATTGATACAAGGTAATTAACTAACATAATTTAAACTACCAAGTTTATTTGAAAAAATTTTACATGATTTATTACTAATGTAATGAACTACAAACCACAAAAAAATTATTCAAAATGGCCGCTTTCTGCCAAATGCAGCACCGAAGTTTGTTAGGCCATTTATCGATCGCTGTATGGACTACATCCGTAGGCACATTGTCCACAACTTCTACCAAAGCCTGTTTCAATGACTGTTGACTATGGTGACATCTTGTACAGACCATGCCCTCTCTTAGAAGTCCAGTAGATTAAGGTCTGAGCTGGCTGACGACCAATGTTCACTACTCATAAATTCGGGTATATGATTTTGTAGCCACTGTTGAGTTGTTTTCGCCTTATGCATAGGTGCAGAGTCTTGTTGGGATATCCATGGTCTATTTTGGAACATGTTTGGTTTAGAAGCTTTATTAAAATGTCCCGCTGATAATTTATCGCCACTATTTTAACGCCCTTTTTACAAAAAGGTAAAGACATGACGCCGTCATGCGACACTCCCCATCAAGCCATCACTGGGGCAGGAAAATATCGTCGTTTGATCCTTGGCACTAATTTGCGGAATTCCTGGTATAACAGTGCATAAACTATATCGTTTTGCTTATTGAAAGTTTTTTCCAGGCTAAATTTTTTTTTCTGTAAAGAGGATTTCTTTGTAACGAGCTTTATAGTTCAACAACAAGCGTTTTGATTTTTTTTCCTATTTGCAACGATAAGGCGTATCTTGTTTATCGATTAAAAACTTTAAGACCCAAGTCTTATTTAATAATGTAACTTATGGTTTTGGCGCAATATCCATTTCATGAGTAATAATTTTTTATTTTCGGGCAGGATTTTTGTTAATTTTTGGCTTAACAGCGTTAATAAGCTGTGGCGCACGATCCACGCAAGACCGGCCTAATCTTGAAGGTCACTTACTCCTCCCGTATCCAAAAACAATCTATCAGTACATTACACAAAAACACGCGTAATATTTAATGGTTTTAGAAATTCAAAAATATGAGCTATTTCTGTTCCACACTTATGAAGAGCAATGACAGCAATTCTCTTTGTCTGCCAACTCTATCGTAACGGCTCAAACGAGACTGATAAGTTTAGCTTGTTTATAGTGTACATGTCAACATAACTTTTAGCTTATATTTATTTATTATTTTTATGTTCATACGTTGTGAAATTGTTTTCTTGTGGCATGTTTAACATAGCTAATTTTATATGGGATTGAGGCACAATTATGAGAATTACGTTTAATATTTGCTTTGAAGTTTCGGTGTCCAATCCGGATATCTTTTTCAAACAATTTTAAAATAAATAAAACATGAAAAAAATTTCTAGTAAGGCCTAACTAAATATACCAGACATTGGATACTGGCTTTAGCGAAATACAAATTGTAATATACACCTGCTTGAAAGATTCCCAAAAACGCGTCTGATAGTCTACTCTACCGAGAACATTATGGAAGGAATAAGATTGACATATTTATTGTTAAAAAAAACTAGTATTACACAGCATTTTGTGTCTAAATACGTCTTGTATGTATATACATTAACTAATTAAAATTAGTTTATAATATTAAATTATTAAATTACATTACACTTGATTTTACTTACATATATGACGTTGTTTAACCAATCTATGTTCTTACCTGAAATCAAAAATAAACATTATTAGATAAGTACATTGACAACTCAAAAATTTCAAATACTTTTAGTTATTGATTATTATTGCCAAATTAGTCACGATTTACAGCTCGTTATGAGCCAAAGCCTTCTTCAGAATAATCTTCCATTCGCCCCTGTCTCTGGCAACTCTTCTCCATGCTTTAACTCCCATGGATTTTAGATCATCCTCTATGTTATCTTGATACCTAAATTTTGGTCTTCCTCTGGCTCGTCTTCCATCTAGGCTTATTCATATGTATTCATATATATTCGGATGAAGATCCGAAAGACACCTGTTATAGACGGAGACATGCTGGAGACAGTAAGACTCCCCGCACTAAGATACCAGGTTTTCCTGAGATTTCTATACAAAATGCTTAAAAAACAAGTTTCCAACACAGTCGAAAGACGCTAAGGTTGTCGTTATTCCGAAAGGTAAAGGTCACGAGGAAGAGGTGCGCTTTCGGCCAATTTGCCTTCTTAGTTAGGTATCTAAATTGTACTAATTTGTACAAGCAGCTTATGAAGGGCCGCTTTGAGCGAAAGCTGGAAGAAAAGCATGCGCTGAGCGATAGTTCTCATCCTGCTTAACGTCAAGAATGCCTTTAATACAGCATCATGGAAAAAACCATGTCCAGAATGAGAGAATTGGGCATTGGGTCAACGTAGTTACGATTAACAGACTCATGAGGAAATGAGATACCAGCACCAGATTGTCGTAGTGTATTCCGCAGGATTTAGTATTAGGTATCACCTTGTGGAATGTCCTGTACGATGGAATATTCAGGCTACAGATGCCAGAGGCGAGTCAGAAAACGGAGATGGCTAATGCGGCTAGCACATCCCTGCGTCGTATTATTAGATGGATCAGAGAGAACGATCTACAGCTAGCACCTCAAAAAACTAAGGTGGTAGTTCTCAAATGGATCCGGAACAAATCCTCTCTTTGCTTTAAAGTGGAAGGTGTGGAGGTTGCACCGGTTAAATTGGTTAAGTATCTCGGAGTCTGGTTATGGGAAAAAAGAACATAGGATTGAAATACACATCTAGAAGACGGTAGAGAAGACAAATCGAAGTCTGGAGGCGTTGATACGGCTGATGCCAAACATTGGAGGCCCAGGTAGCACCAAAACAAGAGTGCTAAATGGAGTTTTCCAGTCGGTGGTAACCTACGTTGCCCCCGTGTGGTGTAACGCACTGAACACTGCGAAATAGCCGAGCTGATGGAGAGTTCGCAAAGGCAAATGCTCCTTAGGGTGTCTAGGGCCGGTCTCAAATGAGACTCTGTATATCATTGTAGCGGTAATACAGATCGTCTTGTTGTACAAAGAACGTGGCGAGAAGGAGCATATTCCCGATCTGAGACCGTGGTGGGAATGTGAGTTCAGGAAACGAAACTACTTCCTGACGCAGTTTCTAACCGGACATGGTAGTTTGGCACCTTCACAAACAGAATAGCAAATCTGCCTCGCCAGACTGTACTATTTGTAGGGTACGGGACGCTCCTACCTATATTTTTAACTGCCAGAGATGGGCAAATGAGAGGGGAGACTTAGAGAGACGAATGGGTTTCATGCTGGATGAAAGAAACATGGTAGACATAAGGATGAGACGAGAAAAAAAATGGAGATACACTGTTTGATCTGGGGTGCTGAAGAAGAAGAAGGAGCACGAGGACAAAGGAGGAAATTGAACCAGGGATCTAAAAATTAGTTTATGACCTCACGGAAATATTTTCATTCTTTTGATTTCTTTTGGTAATAGGCAATTCTGAAACATTTTGTTTTATTTAAGGTGATAGGTATGGTTATTTGTAAGTTTTTTCTTAATATAATATAGTTATTCTTCTTTTAAAGTGACGGTTAATATATAAATTTTAGTTGGTCATTGAGTGGCAAGACCACTACCCATTTCCCCCATCGTTTCCTACCATAATTAAACGGATACCTTCTTAGGTTCTTACTGAAATTTGGCAATACGGCAATAAAAAAAGGGTAAATCCATATAATTTGTTTACGTTCAGTTTATATACAGTTCAGTTTATATATAATAATATATTGTATTCAGTTTATCAACTAATCATTTTCTTAGTTTGTACTATATATTTGGGGCCTGGTATCTTTGGGATTCAGGTGCAGTAACTCCCGTACTCAACGTACGCAGAGATTTAACATGAACTCAAACGTAAACTCAAAAACAATTTAACCTAATTTACAGGATTTTTACCCTTCCGGGTTACGTTTTTTAGTATTTTAGACTGATTCATAATGGCTATGTTTAATGATGGTGACTTTTGTCGGATAAGTGAAGAATGATAGCAGTTGGTTTTGAAACGGTGCTTGTTAAGTATAGTTTTGATCTGAAAATTCTTTTGTACATGATGTTAGCTACGGATGTCGCTACTGTATATTGTGTAAAGTTTTAATGCAAGAATGAAGCTTTGTGATACTCCTCCAGTGGGAATAAATAGGATTGGTTTTTCCCTTTGATCTTGATGTTTTTATTCGAAAGATATCAATGGAGAAGTATGAAAATTGGAATGGTCAGACCGACGTTCATTAGTGTTTACAATAGTCTAGCATGCCCGACTTGATGGAAGGCTATTTAGATGTCAGTTTAGAGACCTAGAACAATTTTTTTGTTTCGTTATAGTATTGAGTAATATGTCAACGCAGTGTTGTGGCCTTCTCTAGAACCGAATTTACACAAATTATTGCTCGTCATCTCTATTAGAGCGTTCTGACAAACATTAATGGGGTGGGTTCCAAAAATCTACTACTACTTCTTTTTTCTTGGTATAAGATTCTATTTCCCGTTCAAATCAAGATCCTCGTTGCCTACCAAGTTGCTACAACTTGGTGCTGCAATTTTGGTTGAATGCATACGTAATAATGGCTGTAGATCCGAAAAAATAACAGAAAAAAGCAAAAATATATGTACATATGATATGATGTGATGGAGTCGAATAAAGCTAGACAAAACTCAAATATCTTAAAATCTCTGTAGATTCTAATGATAAGTTCGAATTGTTTTTAAGCTATAATTATTAATGTTATTAGTAATTTTAATATTTGTAATTAAGTCATTTTAGTGGTTGAGTGAAGTGGGATTCAATGAAAAAGATATTTTCGAGAAGTTGTATGGTCAAACAAAATAAGTGCCGAGACCAAGATGGAGGAAATTCGATGTATAAATGCCGCAGTGGAAAAACGACAAGAAGAAAAACAAAAACGTAGACAAAAAACTAAAGAGACACGCCATCAAAAAGAAAAGGAAACTGAAGAGAGACGTCGTCAGGAAGAAAAAGAAGCTAAAGGGAAACATTGTCAGGAACAAAAGATAAACAAAGACGTCGTTAGGAAGAAAAGAAAGCTGAAGTGAGACATCGTAAGGAAGAAAAGCATGCTGAGAGACATATTCCGGAAGATAGAGAGTTGCTTGTGAGTTTTATATTAAAAATAGAGGTCTTAAAAGTAAGTAAAGAAGATAGGAAAAGAGAAACCGAACAGACAAAAGAAGATATGAAAAGAGAAATCGAAGAGATCAAACAACACTTGATTAAAGACACTCAAGTAACAAGGTCTAGTAGTGAATAGGCATGATGAGGTAACAAGAACTCTTGAAAATATAAGCTTAGAAATTGAAAAGACCAAGTGAATTGTTTCTCTGTCAACGGAATAATTAAGCCTCCTGACCAGTGTATAGAAGGCAGTTCTAACCCACTGCACAAAATAATAAATGAGCAAATGAACAGAAGGCAACCATTATCATTAAATATTATGTTTATATGATATTAAGACACAATTTATTGTAATGAAAAATACATTTTTACTAACTAATATTTGATGTTCGATTTTCACTCCGGAAATCGTTTTCAAAAAAGATTATTTGGTATAGCGAATACACGAAAATCCCTTCTAACAGCAAAAAGACCTTGATTGCACAAATTGATGAATCTGGTGGCCTGGGAGCATGTTATTAAAACCAAAAGAGCAGGGTCATGAAGGTGTCGTTGTGGCCAGATTTTTGGTAGATGTGGAGAAGACTATTCCAGTGAGAGTGGCCAGCCCAAATAAGAGCAAAATCACCCTCTAAAAGGAGTAAGTACTTGGAGTATGCGAGCCAGTTATGAGTGTCCAGAATAGAAGGAAACGTACTAACAGCCAGCAAAAGAATTCATGGGCCATACTATCCGAAGATGAATACCAAAAAGCAGAAGAATTCAACAAAAACGAAAGTGACATCTTTTTCAGAGGAAAATAACTGACCGCACTGACTTAGTTCAACATCGAATAAACATTGACAACTCCAATCCCATAAGGAGGGTACGAAGATGTCTCCCATTTGCAAAACAAAAAGAAGCTTTTGCCATTCTTGAAGATATTCGAAAAGGGAATGTTAATGAAGAGTCGAATAGTACCTAATCTTCTCCAGCGGTATTGGTACCCAAGAAAGATGGCTCCAAAATGCTGTGTGTCAACTACAGAAGGTTGAATATGGTGAAGTGAATGTTGTTAAAGGTTGAAATGAGGAACAAACCTTCTTGAAGGTCTCCCCTGCGGTGGCGGAGGAATTCACAGAAGAAGAAATAAAGACCGCTGGTCAAGAAATCAAAACGGGGAAAGCTCCCAGCTCCGATGGACTTCCACCGGAGGCACTAAAGATAGCAACAACAGAGAAACCAAGTTTGATCAGAAAAATATATAACGATCTACTGCGGAAGCAAGAGTTTCCCAGGGAACTAAAGGAAGCAAATTTGATTTTGCTCCTAAAGCCTGGGAAACCCCCCGATTCAGCATCCTCTTAGAGGCCAATATGCCTTCTGGACTGCCTTGGCGAGTTCTATGAGAATCTTGTCAAGAAGAGGCTGGAAGGCGTGTTGGCAGTTAAGAGAGCTCTATCCAATCAACAATATGGATTCAGAAAAGGTCGATCAGCAGTCGACGCCGCGATCTGGATAAGAAACGCGGTGAAAGCAAGTAAAAAAAAATGGGTGGTACTTGTTTTATTGAACATTAAAAACGCCTTCAATTCAGCGAACTGGGGTCTCATCGTAGACAAGATTGTCGAACTTGGGAATATGTGTCCAATATAATAAGGGACTACTTATCGCAAAGAAGCGTATGCATATCGAAGAAAAATAAGATAAAAATGGCTGCTGGAGGTCAGTCAAAGAAGCGTATGCATATCGAAGAAAAATAAGATGAAAATGACTGCTGGAAGGTCAGGCCTGGGACCCACACTATGGAATATTTTATACAACGGGGTACTAGAAGTAAACAAAACACAAGGAGTAAGGGCTATTGCATATGCAGACGATCCAGCCCTACTTATAGAAGATATGAATTCTGGTCTCATAAACAAAGTAAATGAATGAAAAGACAGAAGTTATCATCTTAAGGGGACCACGGGATAGAAAAAACGTAAATTTTTGGTTCAGAGGCTTCGACCTGAGACCCCAGAAGACCGTAAAATACTTGGAAATCATACTAGACGACAAAATGGCATTCAGACACCACATACAAGAAGCATGTCGAAAGGCGGAAGAGAGGACCTCGACCCTTAATAAGATAATGCCGAGTATAGGAGGCCCCGGCTCACACAAAAAATCAGTTATCCTACAGTCAATCATGTCCATATTACTATATGGTGCCCCAGTGTGGCATAAGATCCTCAACAAAGCAAAATATAAAGACATGCTTCTTAGGACGCAGAGGAAACCATTGGTCAGGATATGCAGCGCGTACAGAACCGTATTAACCACTGCCTTACAAGTAGTGGCCGGTGCTGTACCGGTGCATATCCTGGCTAATGAAAGGGTTCGGATGCACCAAAGGAGCAATGGAGCTTTAGGTTCAGGAACACAAAAAAGAAAAAGGAGTTTGGAGATCTGGCAGTACCAATGGTCAAGGGAAACAGACAAGGCTGCCTGGACGAGGGCCCTTATCCCAGATGTAGTAAGGTGGTATGAGTGTAAACACAGACGTGTCAACTACTACTTCACCCAATTTATGACGGGAAATGGATGGACTTCCTGCCTAATGAGCGGTCCCAGGCCCGTCGGTAGGAGAAAGAGGGGGTGAGTTTAGTTGGTAGGCGGTCAACTACGGTGAGGCGTAGAGTCCGAATCCAACACATCTGGGACACCTTTCCAGAGGTATTTCGAAGATTCTCACCACCCAAAAAAAAACAAAAAAAGATAACGCACTTCCAACATTTGAACTTAAAGCCTTTTATCGACTAAGTAGGGTTCACGATTTCGTCAGAAATAAACTGCAACTCACCAGTGACCGGATCAAGGTTAGGTTATATTATGGTGCAACAGACACTACGAAGTAAGCCGAAGGTGGTCCATTTAATCCATATTAATGTAATTAGTTACTGTAATATTTGTATTTAATGACTTTTTGACTCAAATAAAGGTAGTTCAACCACGTTGTTCTTTGATTAATCTCTGAACCCACAGAAAAATGCAACAATATATTTTCTGATTGCTGTTTTATATCTAACAAATTCTTTATTTTTTTGGCATAAGACAGACCAATAGAGCTTAAAAAAAATAAATTGTGTATATGATTGATTTTAAACATCTTCAGATATCTCAACTACTAAACCTACTTAATCGCTAACGCTCGTAGAACTATAATAATGCTTTAATCTCTAACAAACATACCATATTTTTCTTGCAAGTTATAATAATAAATCTAGTAATATCACCAAGGATTAATTCGTTCCATTACCATTATATTCCATTTTTATATACACCGGTCGTACATATAGGCGTTTCTTCTATATACGGTAGGAAACGAAACCATCAAGTGTTTTTATTTGACATAAATCTCAACAAGACATCATCTGTTTGTGACTTCAGCACAATATTTCTAGGGTGTTTTTCTTGGGTTGAAAATTCGTCTTCAGTGCAACGGAAACATCATCAATCAAAAACGCTTGACATATTCAAAGTTGTCGGCTACCAACGCAACCATTCATTCACGAGGGCCATATTTTAGCCATTGGCGTGCTTAACGTCAACTATTGTCGATTATCGACTTCAATTTTCCCAAATGGGTTTTTAGTTAACTATTTAAAAAAAAAATTGTGAATTAAAAAACTGTAAGGCAGATTAGATTTGCTATTCATTATCGATATCCTCAGATGTAACCAATAGATGGGAGAATTATACGAGGTGTGTTAGATTCATTATTCTACTGATTTAAATGACTGTTAAATATAGCTATCGAAATCTTATTTGTATGAATTTCTTCGTTGTTTTTGAGATGCAAAATTGCGGAAAAAATCGACAGCGACCATGTTATAAGAAAAATACAAGAAATTTTAAGTGTAAAATACAAGTTTTTCTGCATCAAACTGTTCCTATTAAAAATTTATTCTTTTTATAACGGATGATTCGCTTTACACGGTAAAAATAGAGTAGGTGATAACCGCTTAACATTTATGGCCAATTTCCAATGGAAAATGATTTAGCAAATAATGTAAAAAATATTTGTGAAGAATTTAAGCATAAAAAAATTGCTCAATACTCCTTTGCCTCCTCAAAAAGATGAGAAACAGGGCTAAATAATATTTTTTTTATTTAAAATTGTTTCCTACAATTAAAGATTTATTAGAAATGATGAGGTCTGGAGTTGTATTAACCAGTAATTAAAAATTGTAACAAAGTAAGGAACTACCAACACAGTTACTGTATTTGTACACTATTAACAATTTATTACAACAACGTTAATTAAACTATATACAGAATACAAAAGTTTCGACAGAATGCAGAATTTAGTCAGAGGTTCACATGAGAAAAGATTATAACTTTTTGTATATTTTGGGAATAATCCCCAATCATAATTATTAAATATCTAAAAATATTTTATTTTTGTAGTTTTGATTTCAAACTAGGAAATCGTGCTCAACATAGTAATTAAACACATTATTTAGTTTTTTGTTATTTGAAAATAGAAACATTCTTCTAATAGTTTAATTTCATCTGCCTCATTCTTAATGACAATTTCGACAAATAATATATTTTAACCTTTCATAAATATGTGGTGGGAGAATAAATTCTCACCATTAAATATTCGGTTTATGGACAATGAAAGTATAATTTCCAAATAATATCAGTGTTACCATCTTACCAAATATTGTTAAAGTGTCCTGCATTACAATACAAGCTTAGAGGTGGAATCTGTACAGACGTTGATTAATATACAGGGTGTTTTAAATAGGTATGACATAAATTAAATCACGCATTTCGGGGACAAAAATAAATTGATTGAATACAACTTACCTTAGTACAAAAGTGCACACAAAAAAAGTTACAGCCCTTTGAAGTTACAAAATAAAAATTATTTTTTTGCATTATCTCCTAAACTACTTGACATTTTGTAATAAAAATGTACACGTTACTTTCCTGTTCTGAAAGCATTTTTCGTACCAAAGAAACAACAAAATCTAAATGCACAGAAAAATTTTAATGGGGGGTGTGCAGCCCTAAATCCCCCCAAACTTTTGAGTACGTTCAAATCAAATGAATTTTGTGGCATTATTAGTTTAACACATTATTTTTAAAACTTTTTTGTCTCTTAAAAAACATTTTTTTGAAAAGTTACGGCCGAGTTACGGCCCTTTTCATTAACCTTTAAAAAATTACGTGCAACTAAATAAATGGCTTACATGAATTAACAAGTACAAAAAAAGTCTATAACCTCTATAAATATGATATTACAATAAATGTTCAAAATGACCCCTATTTTCTTCAATACACATTCGGTATAGTTTTAATAAGGAAAACCGAATGCGCTGAAAAACCATATTTTTCTGACGAAATTGATTTGCAGCTTCAATTATTCTAACTCTCAATTGTTGTTCGTCTTCTATTGTAACAGAATACACTTTCTCTTTCATAAACTCCCAAAAGCAAAAGTCCATGGGGTTAAAACCTGGACTTCTGGATGGCCAAGAAATAGGTGCGTCACGACCCCTTCCAATCCACCGATCAGGATACTGCCTGCAAAGGTATTTCCGGACTTCATTACTGTAATGCGGTGGAGCGCCATCTTGTAGAAACCACATATTTTGCCTTATTGCAATATTCACTTCTTCCAAATACTCTTGTAAATCGTTTGCCAAGAACTGCAAATAATTCTTCTTCTTCAAGTGCCATCTTCGTTCCTAAGGTTGGCGATCATTAGGGCTATACGTATTTTCGAAACTGCTGACCGAAACAATTTGTTGTTGCTACAGCTATACCATTCCCGTAGATTCTTTAGCCAGGAGTTTCGTCTTCTTCCTATGGACCTTTTTTCTGCTATTTTCCCTGTATATCAATAATTATTATCAATAATTATCACCATTTAAATTGTTGGGAAGAAATACTGGGCCTATTAGATTGTTATCCTCAATTCCTGTCCAAACATTTACTTTGTAAGTCCTTTAGTGATGAGTCGTTTTTTTGGCGTGAGGATTTTCGTCGGCTCAAATGTGCTTGTTATGATGGTTTGTTATTCCATTTCTACTGAAGGTAGCCCCGTCGGTAAACAAAATATTTCTAATAAAATTAACATTTCGAGTGTTTTCCATTAACAACCAATCGCAAAATCCAATCCTTTTAGGATAATCTTCAACCAATAACTCTTGAACCGTTGTTAAGTGATAGGGTTTAAGCAGCTGATCCTTCAAATGCCTCCAATTCCTTACATAAGAAACATTTAGTTGAGCAGCTATTAGCTATGTACTTGTTCCAGGGACTTCTTCAATGATTTCTAAAATGTCTTTATCAGTTGCATCCATTATTGGACGACCACTATTGCCAGCTACTTGCGGTTGGAATGTACCCGTTTCCCGTAAACGACGATCAATGGTTAGAAATAATCGTCTATCGGGTGTATTTGGATTGGGGTATTTTACTGCATAACGCCTTGCGGCTGCTGCACTATATCCTTGACATTCACTTACGATATTCCCGAGAGTTTATTGAAATCAGAATTTAATCTGATCCAACTTACCCAAAGTTAAATGCATATCTGCCATTTCCTGAAATGTGTGGGCGTAGGCCATCGTAATATCAAAATTTTTAATATTAATCTTATTCACACAATAAATGATAGTTTCAAATTATTGACTATTATTGATGGAACTCTTTGTAATTATTGTATCAGTAGAAACTAATCGTAATTTTATGGCCAACTAGGGAAAAACTAGCTTTTCGAAAAAGTAATTTTTAAAAATAATGTGTTAAACTAATGATGCCACAAAATTCATTTGATTTGAACGTACTCAAAAGTTTAGGAGGATTTAGTGCTGCACACCCCCCTTAAAATTTTTCTGTGGGCTTAGATGTTGTTGTTTCTTTTGTATGAAAAATGCTTTCAGAACAACAAAGTAAAGTGTTTATTTTTATTACAAAATATCAAGTAGTTTAGGAGATAATGCAAAAAACAATTTTTATTTTGTAACTTCAAAGGGCTGTACCTTTTTTTGTGTACACTTTTGTATTAAGGTAATTTAGATTCAATCAATTTATTTTTGTCCCCGGAATGTGTGATTTATGACATACATTTTTGAAACACCCTATATAAGTAATTGTTGGTACTTTTATCGATTTAGTTTTTCTGAGAAATTTTAAAATGGTATATATTAGTTGGAAACATACTTCCCATTCTTCAAAATATTTATGTTTAATTTAAAATTTGGAACAATTTTCTTTACTGCAAATGTTTGTTACCAACTAATCAGCAAATTTTTTGCAGTTAAGTGTGTGCGCGTGTGTTTGTGAAAGATATGGCACGGAAACAAGTCCATCAGCCATAGAATATTTTATTTATGCTTAAAGATATTTTTTTGTTCTTGATTGTTTTTATTTTTTAGATGTATGTATAATTTACTGAAGTTATACTAATTTCTATTTCTACTTTTACATCTTTAATCAAATTTATTAGCAATTTTAAGGTCTCTCTATTAGCAGTTGACAAAATGTGTCATAGACTTAACGGAAGCAAATATTTCATTTCAATAAGAGTTTGAATTCATTTATTAGATTTTCCTAAATATTTTTTGCAGCAAAATAAAATATGGTTAAGATCTCCGTAAGAACTTATAACAACTGCAGGATTGTGCCGGTAATATGCCAAGCTTAAATATATTCGACGGGAATCGACCATGATTCATTTTTAGGCCAAATAAACTTGCCGGGAAGAATTTGTAGACGAGTATTTAAATATGTATTGGGGTGGTTTTTTTCATTTTGTTGTGTCAACTACTGGCACTTTTGCAACAATTTTTGTAAATTTTATAAAAATATTTAGAAAGCACAATTGTCCAAAAATTTATTTGTTAAATATTCAGGAAGGATTAGATTACCTGAATATACATATATTTTTTAGTGAAGTTCAACAACATCGGTTTGAGGCTAAATAATGGTTTTTACTTCTTCTTATAATGTCAACTACTAGTACATTTACCCACTGTACAACGGAAAAATAAAGACATATCTAAAACAAAGCTATATTATACCAGAGTGGTTACAAAATACAATCGAATAATAAATGACGTCGATCAATTTGATCAGTTGCATAACCGATACGCGATATAAATACCACTGAACCTCTAAAAATCATACGAACAAGCTGAATTTTGCCGAGAATATTTATTTTGGGAGCCCAATAAAAATACATAAAAGTTTACCACTTTTACCCCTGGCTCTCCTCTTAAACCCTCCAAGTAGAGGGGGGAAAACGAAAAAATAATAGATTTACCAAGAATATGTACGCCATAGAAAAAAATATGTTCCAAATAAAAAATGTAGCTACGATAATTTTGAACAAAAACGTTTATTAGCATTTTTTGTTTAGAATGAACCGTTTTCTCAGAAACAACGAATGAAGCGATTGGCAATTTTAAATGTCAGTTACGTGTGCGAAATCAATGTTAACCCATTTAAGGCCACCGTCCTTTTATAAGACCTCGCTACAAAGATGCCTGTAACTTAATTATTTTGCTAGCTATTAAGAGATGGCGTGCTGTGTCGTTTAAAAAGAAGCCATTTTATTAAAAAAAATTAACAATTGTTTTATGAATCTGGTGTTTACTGCAGAATTTTTGAGGTTACCTGAAAGACTGTTTATAGTTTCCAAACATGACTAATAGAAGGTGAGTAAAATATATTGTTTAGATCTCTTAATTTCAAAGATATTTTTTGTATGTATTTAAAATGCCTTTAATATTATATGTAAGGAGTTATATAATAGAAAAGCTATTATTATTTTTGTATATTGGTCATAAAAATTTGGTGTTCTTTATAAAGAACGGTGGCGTTTTTCGTTATACTAAGTACGAATATTTTTTTAGGTATTGGACAAAACCTTTGACTCTAAGTGAGTTGATGGATGAGATAGAAAAACTGTCAGATAATGAACTTCCTGGAGAAATAATTATTTTTCCACCCAAAGGCCTGGAAATCAACTACGAGTAGAGGCAGGGATAGTCATAAATGATCCAAAAACCCATAACAAATCCGATATAAATGAAGATGAAGATAACATCCCTTTGTCACACTCTAAAAAGAATACGTCAAAGTCTAAAAAACAAGTAGCTCCTACAGTAAATGTGAAAAAACAGAAGAACAAACGCCGCAAAAACTATCGATGGATCAAGAGAGATATACATAGCAAGATTTCAAGATGGAGTATAATAGAAGGTCCAAAAAACATAATTTCCCCGGTAGATACTTTTTTCCTATTTTTTGATGATACAATTATACAGATGCTTGTTGAATTTTCAAATATGTACGCCAATTTACATAACCGTGAAGGCGATATTATCAACTAATGAAATTAAATGTTTAGTTGGGATTTTATTATATAGTGGATATATGAGTGTTCCTAGGCGAGATATGTACTGGGAAAAATCCCCTGATTCTACTCACGACCTTGTGGCTAATGCAATGTCTCGAAACCGTTTCAGATTTATCGTACAGAATATTCATTGCTGTGACAATGCAAAATTAGATACACATGACAAATTTTCAAAGGTTCGACCACTGATTGATGTAATTAATCAAAAATTTCTCGATTTAGCACCACAAGAAGAACACCACAGCTTGGATGAGTCAATGGTTCCGTATTATGGAAAACATGGATCCAAGCAGTTTATCCGTGGTAAACCTATCAGATAGTGTAGGATATAAGTTTTGGATGGAGACTACTAGGCTAGGTTATGTGGAGTGGTTTGATCCATATCAGGGATCTTCATCCACTATTCAAGATAAATATAAACTTCTTGGTTTGAGACCTAATGTTGTCTTACAATTTGTTGATGCCCTAGAAGTAAAGGCTTCCAGATTACCCTATGATATATATTTTGACAACTATTTTACCACGCTGCTCCTTTTGGAAGAACTTACATCAAGGGGATGTAACGGAACAGGTACAATAAGAGAAATTCGCCTAGGGAAAGATTGTGACATTGAGGGTTCAGACACACTGAAAAAGAAAGAAAGGGGTTCGTTTGCCTACTGCACTGCAGAGGAAAGTAAAATAGTAGTTCGCAAATGGAATGACAATAATGTTGTTTCCATAATATCCAATCACAACCAAATATATCCAACAAAGCAAGTACAACGGTATTCTCAAAAAGAAAAAAAGAAGGTGCTTGTTGATCAACCTAATATTATAAAACAGTATAATGAAAACTAGATCTAGTAGAACAAAATGCCTGGCAACTCCATAGAATTAGTGATGGTAAAATGGACCATTTACAGCATCGTCGCACAATTACCGTAGGCATCCTTGAATCTTTTAAAAAGACAACAAAAAGAGGACCCAGCAAACCTTCAGCCAATTTGCATCGTCACTCAAAATACGATCGGATGAACCACCTTATTGTCTATTCTTCTTCTTAGTCGTTAACCTGATGCAGGTATCGTGATATCATGAAGCTATTAGCTAAATTTCCCAATGTTCCTACACGTTTTTCTATCTTCTGCCATTCTAGCACATTCTGACAATGGAGCGCCAATGGTAGCAACAATATGGTCCGTGTATCGTGTGGGAGATCTACCTCTATTTCTTTTGCCTTCTACTTTTCCCTGGATGGTAAGTTTTTCAGGACCATTTCTTCGAAGGACATGTCCAAAATAGCTTATTATTTGTTCTGATATTTGTGTTCTTAGTCTTTTCTTTATGTTTAGCTGGTCCAGTATGGATTCATTTGTTCTTCGGGCCACCCATGGTATTCTCAGCATTCGTCTCCAGCAGCACATCTCAAATACATCTATGTTCTTTTTGTCTTTCTCAGTAAGGGTCCAGCATTCCGATGCATAAGTAAAAACTGGAAAAACTAGACTTCTTACTAGTCTCATTTTTGTATCGGTAGTTATTTCATGGCTTTTCCAAATTTTTGTTAATTTTGCCATAGCTCTTTTTACGATTGCTGACCGCCGCTTTATTTCTTCAGTACAGCCTCCTTTGTTGGTTATTAATGAGCCCAGGTACACAAATTTATCTACAACAGCGATATTGTTTATCATAACCAGATGATTTTGATTGTTGTTAGCTCTGTCAATTATCATGATTCTCGTTTTATCTCTGTTTATTTTAAGGCCCATCGTTAAGCTTACGTCTTCTATCCGTTGTAGCAGGTGAATCAATTCAGCTTCAGAACTAGCGAGGATAGTAGTATCATCTGCATATCTCAAGTTGCAAATCTTCTTCCCGCCAATGGTGATGCCACCGTTCCAGTCCTCAGTAGCTTTCTGCATTATCCATTCACCATAGATGTTAAATAGAATTGGGCTTAGTATGCAGCCTTGTCTCACGCCCTTTGTGACCCTGAAACTATCGGTTAGTTCCCCATTTATTCTAACTCTGGCATAATTGTTATTGTACAGGCTTTTAATTAGCAGTATCAGATGATTGAGGGCTCCCATTTCAGACAAAACCTGCCACATTTTACTCCAGTTGACCAAATCGAAAGCTTTACTATAATCTATGAAGCACAAATATGTTGTGATGTTAAATTCTCTGGATTTTTCTACAATCTGCCGTACGTTTAAAATTTGTTCTCTAGTACCACGTCCGGGGACGAAACCTGCTTGTTCCTCCGCAATGGTAGGTAGTAAAAAGGGCTTTATCCTCTCGAGAATTATGTGTAAGAGTAAATTACTGCAATGCGCAATTAGAGCAATTGTTGCGATAGTTGCTACATAAATCTTCCGCTCCCTTTTTTTTCCCTTTTTCGCTCCCTTTTATTGTCTATAAGGACACTCAAACTCGTTGTGCTGCTTGTCACAAAAAATGTAATTTTTGCTGCAATAAATGTAATGTAGCACTACATCCAAAACAATGTTTTTATAAATATCATACAAATTAGATATTTAAGATTTTTTTATCTTAATTTGTTGAAATAATTAAAATAAAAAACTTTGTTTTTTGTAAAATTTGTTGTAAAATTTTGTACTTTTATTTATTTTTTATTCACAATCAGTGATTTTGCCACCGGGCTTTTAAAAGGACACCCTATTTTGAAAAATATATTGTATTTTTCCAAAATTTCTTCAATACTTTATTTCTGTCCACCTTAATAGTTAATTAATAAGCTTAAAAATTAAATATCTCATCAATATAGGACAATCAAAGTTTCGAAAGCTGCACTCTTCACCTTTAAAACGCGTTTTGACTTTTGTCGAAAGGACACTCTTATGTACTTATGAAAAATAGACACACACAACTTGTTTCATTAAATTTTAGACTAAATTTGACTAAACAACTCATTTGTTCATATATAATACATCTAGAAAGAAACGAAACAGACTTGCATTGTTGCTATCAAACAAGCGAGTGATTCCAGAAGTCAGATTTACTGATGTCGTTTATCATATGCCAAATGAAGACAAATAAAAGGTATAGGCTTTGTAAAACTAAAGCAGCAGGAAAAAGAACCATATATGTATGTTCGTTATGTCAGGTACCATTGTGCATTCATCCTTGTTTTAGAAGCTTTCATGGAAAGTAAATTATTTCTCTGAATATTTTATAATAAAATAATTGCATTACTTTTAAGGTACAAAAATATGCTACGGTTTTGGGCGGCAGGAAAAATATTTCCTACCCCAATAAAAGGAAAATAATCAGTTGTTAAAACGTACCTTTCAAAAATTAACTCTAACATATTAACAATATGTATCGTAGGAAATATATTTTGTTCAAGCCCATGGAAGGGTTAAAGAAGCAAACTTTAAAATAAGAATATGATTTAGTTTTCTGGCAAAAAAATTGATTGATTTTTCATAATTTTTTCATAAATAAAATTAAACTATTAAAAGAATTTATCTATATCCCAGTAACTCAAAACCAAACAATGTATTTACTTTGTATTTTCAATTTCGAGTTGAAAATCAAAACGCCAAAATATTTTGATAATATTTATTATTTTAAATATTCCAATTCCGTACATTGCGTAAGTACCTCCGAATATAGTTTAAAATAATAGTTTAGACACATTCCTGTCGAATGTAGAGTTTAGGTTTAATTTTTCCACTGCTATATTTAAAGTAAAGCGGGATTATAAATAAAATGTTCTTCAGATTTAATCTTTGACAAATTAGTTAGCTTATGTTAAGTATAACGGCTCGGGCACACAGAGCGAGATCTGTCGCGGCGGACACCGATATCTGACCAAGGCCTACGGGCGATATACTTGTCTTATATTACACACAGTCACATAAAAGTCCCAATCACACAAAGAAAAATATCTATCGCAGCGAGCCATTTTTAATCGCTTTGCAAGGCGATACAGTTGTAGAAAATTACAGATGTATCGCACGATCACTTTGGTAAATTGTAAATTAAATCAGTAAATTGCTGATTGAAAAAGTGCGAAAATATGTATATTTGTTTGACATTTCCCACAAATATTATAAAAATGTGGTAATGAAGGCTGGAGCAAGACATGAAGTACATGCAGAACTGAATAATACAAGTATCGCTTTAATTTTACACAAATAATTTATTTGTAAAATTATAAAATATACTTATTGTAATATTACAATTATAACAACAGTATCTAGTGCATATAGGTACAGTAGGATATTGCAACAAAAATATTAAAAGAACTATGAAAACTAGCACGATTTGTTCTCTAAAAAGAAACCAGTATACTGACTGTATTGCTTACAAAGATATCGCGTCTTATGTGATGTCCCCATATCGCAGATTGCCGCGACGATCGCTGGATGGCTATTCGCTGCGACAGATCGCGACCTGTGTGGCCGAGCCTTTAGACTTTCAGTCTATACATATTTAGAGCATGATAAAAGACGTAGAAAGTATTTTGTAGTATTTTGCATAATCCAGTTCATGTTGTCCAGTTCTGTTGAAAGTCAAATTGATTTCACTTAAATAACTTATTTTTTTAAGTTTCAGTGTCATTTTTAATAAAACATTTCAAGAAATCATGTATAATATTAAAAAAATCTTGTTACTTAATAATAAACTTATAGTGCTTATGGCTATTGTTATTATAACTGTTTTCATTTTCGTCTGACCTTAGTATCTAGCATCTTTAATTACTTTCCTAACCGCCAGGAGGAGAAGTTGATTTCTTCTGGATAGCCTAACATATAAAATGATGTAAAGTACCTAAGGATTAGAAGGGCTCATCATTCATATGTGTAGGTCAAGGGCATCGACCCATGAATCGGTCGCTAAGCGACGAAGGGCTAACACCAAAAGATGTTTGCTATTTGTAAAGGAACGGTTTGTGCAGATCCGGCTCTAGATAGTGAAATTTGGTTTCAACATAAACATAAAGTAAAGATTAGAAGATCTTAAAACAAACATAAACGCAAGTTTTAAAACAATCGTCAGATATGTAGCATCATTAAGTATCTACATATTGTAATAAGAAAACAAAAGGCATAATAATTCGTTTAATAGAAAACATCAAATATAGATTTTAAACTAGGTTATTGTTTTCAATTTGTAGATTTGATCGATACATTTAGCACAGTATAAAAATATAAATGGCAAATTCTCATAAATAGACCGTAATATTCATTTAATACTATTAAATATACATTTAGAACTCATAATAAACTTCACCTTGAGGAAAATTGATAAAGAAATATTTATAAATCGTCTAAAGAACGACTGTTCAACAAAAGACACGAATACGGTACCGTCATTTTCACTCATAGCCTGGAAAGTCTGCAGGCTCTTATCCCAGAAGTAGCAAAAGAAAAAAAGTAAACTTGGCCTGGACTTGACCATTAAATAATACATGATTAGAAGTAAAAAAATAATATCTGGATAACTATCAGGCAAGCAACAACCGATAAAGGACATCAATTCTTGCTAAAAAAAATTAAAATTGAAAATACCTTTAAAAACCGCAATATAAAATTGAAAATTAAAATGCTCTTGCTAAGGTACATCTTTTCTAGTCTTTCTTCTAAAGTGATATCGTGGTAACTTCAATATCTGCATATATGCAAAAACTGTAGGTGCATATTGATGGTTTTTTAGATGTAGGGACTGTCCGGTTCGTATGTGCAGAAATCCCAGATCGTGAGCAATTTCCTCCACTCAACGAAATGGTGTCCCATATAATCCACGAACCACGTGGAGCAACTAACCCTAGCTGCCCTTGAATGGGCAATAACCCATGCAGCAAACGATTCCTAAAGCCCTTTTCTGATGCCACGATAGGAAACTTCGATGGATATCGTGTGTACTGATGTACTGACGTGGTCATGGCTCATACAGTATCAAAGTAGAGGTCATACAGTAGACAATTCTTAGGTAGTCCCCTACAACCCCTATAATTTAAAGAAATATAATTGTTACATTAATGTTAAAATATGTGCATCAGAGAAAAACGTATAGTACTTATTCAAGTACTTCTACAAGGGTTATGACGCAGCAAATGTGGAAAACCGGGACGAGTCTTCAAGATTCGTGGATAGTTGGTATGTGAGCGCACCGGAAACATCATGGAAGATTCTGGCATTTTCCATGAATCATCATGCCCATGCAATTATTGAATTGGTAGTGCACTTGCGATGACAGGATGTGGCGATTTTCTATAGAAGACGCCGTTTTATTTGTAATGCCGGCCAAACTTTGCGATTTGTTTGCCTATATTTGCGTTTTGGTCCAAGAAAAAATCCCCGAGAGCTGTTCAATGACTTTAGGGATCATCTAATGAAAGACTTTTACAAGAGATGTCATAATCAACAAGGGGACTACGTAAACTGTAAAGCCTATGTCATGACGAAAATCAACGACATATTAATCCTAAATGGTAAAAGCTACAGGCATTTTCATCTTCCGAAATCCAAAATTCGACTACCCTCAGAGGAACCACAGTACGATGAGGTTTTGGAATTAGTGCGAGCAGAAGAAATGAGGATAACGTTAAACCCTAAGCAGTCAGCAGTTTTGAGAAAATCATGAGGACTATAAGAAACCCTTGTTTAAAAATGTTTTTTCATTGACGGCCCTGGAGGAAGTGGCAAAGCATATTTGTACAAAACCTTATTGCATTAACTACGTGGAGAAGATTTAGTCGTTTTAATAGCTGCTTCCACTAGAATTGCTGCCAACCTGTATGAAAGGAGGAAGGACAATGCATCAACTATATAGAGAAGATTTGGAAGAAAAGTGGTTTGGTGGTAAAGTTTTTGTTTTTAGTGGTGACTTTTGGCAATGCCTTCCGGTCTTCCTTCGCGCAACGCAAACCGCCATTGTTGAAATCACACTAAAGAATTCTCAACATTGGAATCACTTTACACGTCTTCCCTTAGTAAGTAAGATGCGTTCTGAGAATGCCGACTACAGCAAATGGTTGCTTCAGTTTGGAAAAAGGAACACTTATAAATGAAGAAACCTTGGGAGAAGACATCATTGAAATATCTCCTGGTGTTGTATGCAGCGACTCCATTATGACTGGTGTTTTTGGAAAAACTTTTCTATGAATCCTCAAGACGCTGACGTAGTAAAAAGGGTTTCCAAGTGTGCAATACTGTGTCCTAAAAACATATATGTGGATAACCTAAATGACCAGGTTTTAGAGCGACTGAATGGTGAATTTACCTCAGTTACGATTCCATGAATGCATATGACGAGGAAGAACGAAAAAATTGTTTGGCCAAATTCCTTAATTCCTTGACACCCTCCAGAATGCCACACAGCATGGCATTTACTATTTGGTTAAAAATTGCTTGATGAAATTTGTGCCTAAAAAAATCAATAGATTGGAAATGTAGATGTACAACTAATTGAAAAGCCGAAATTAACAACGTAAATATAAAGCAACTGCTATGTTGTCCGTGTCTCGGATCAATCGAACTACCGTCCAAACTATTTTGAAGAAAAACAATATTAAAATACATTTAGTATAGGAACTCAAAAATAATGATCACAAATTGCTATTCATAGAAATGGTGAGCAGACAACCCAAAGATTTTTCAATAACGTTGCACTACATACGGGTAAATCCAATAATGATCTATAAGATTCATACATAATCATCATCATTCTGGCTCTACGATCCTATGTGGATCCTAGCCTCCTCAAGAATTTCTCTCCAGTCGTCCCTATCCGTCGCCTTTCTCCGCCAAGCACGTATTCCAATATTTCTCATATCTTCATCGATGTTATCAAGGAACCTTGTTCTAGGTCTACTTATTCTTCTTTGACCAATGGATATATCAAGGAGCGTTGTTCTAGCTGGGTCATTTTGTTCCATCCGCATTACATGCCCTATCCACCTCAAACGTCCTATCTTAATATGTTTTACGATATCAGGTTCCTGGTATATTCTATAAAGTTCAAAGTTGTATCGTCTTCTCCACACTTCATTGTCATTCACTGCTCCATAAATTCGTCTTAGTACTTTTCTTTCGAAACATCCTAACATGTTTTCATTATTTTTTGTTAGAGTCCAGGTCTCTGAACCATATGTTAGGACTGGGCGTATTATTGTTTGTAGAGTTTTATTTTTATATTTCTCGATATAATTGTGGATTTAAGGAGGAGATTAAGCCCAAAATAGCATCTATTGGTCATGCAGATTCTGAGGTTTATCTCTGCGGTAGTATTACTTTCGATGTTAAGCAGCGCTCCTAGGTATACAAATTCGTTCACTGCTTCGATGAAGTCGTTTTCTATAACAAGTGGCCGTAGTATTTGTTGTTGCGTGCTTATTTTTATATACTTCGTTTTGTTGGTGTTTATTATTACACCCATATTTGTAGCTGATTCTTTTAATGACATACGCCTCTCGTACAGCGTTTTCTGTTCTCCCAACAATATTGATATTATCAGCATAGGCCAGGATTTGCACTGATATATTATATATTGAACCAGTGGTTGTGATTTGTGGCATACGTATTATTTTTTCAGAGCCAGATTAAACAGTATACAAAGGAGAGGGTCTAACTGGCGCAGTCCGTTATTTGTTTTAAAAGGTTCACACAGTTCCCCCTGAATTCGTACTCTACATTCAACCTTTTCAATAGTTAGTTTTGTATATACATAATACCCGCAAAAAAAATGGGTAAAAATTATCAGGAATTTACAGTGCCTTGCTAGTGGGTCTTTATTTTTTACCTGGTAATTTTACTGACCCAATGATTACTGACAGACACTGTTAATCTTGCCTTGACTGATATTAGGGGCAATTCCCTACAGTATTATAACTGGTAGTTATAATTTATAGTATATGCTAAGTGACAATCATAAACTAAAAAGTAAAATTTACAGACAACAATAAGTCTTTAAAATATTTCGGTCATAGCTTGCCAAAGTCAATAATACAAAACGTAAAGTACGCCGAAGTAAGTCAATCTAGAGATCGTAATATCAATATGGCGAAAGATAAATGGACGACAGTAGGAAACATTTTTAACATTCTTTCTATAATTGGGATATCTCATAAGACTTTTATGTCCTAGTAAACAATATTATGCAACAGAAATATCTCTTTGCATTATGGCAAAATAAATGTTATACTTGGTCAGTTTTATTATCAGATGTGAAACCTAGACTCTAAAAGGAACAAAGATAAACAGGTTGGAGCAGTGAAGATATAGTCGAATTTTATCATTATTTCATCATTAATGACACAAACTAACAACTAGCAAGTGCTTGCGATAAAGAATACAGAAAGGAAACTGCTAAATAGAAAAAAAACAAGCAGAATATTTTGGTGATATCATCACAGCAATAAAATACCAACTAATGTGACTCATTCAGGAAAAGGCAAAGGAAGGCAATGGATTGAGAGCAATGGATTTGTCTTCAGATGGATGATCTAATTCGAGCGGTTACTGATAGAGCAAAGTTCCGTATTTTTATTAACATTATGGTAGCTAAGGTCTGAAGTTCGATCAGGAGAAGATAAGATTTGAAGTTTAAACAGCTACTCTCTTCTTCTTCTTAACGTGCCCTATCAAGTCCCCTTGACGTTGGCGATTAACATGGCGAAACTGTCTCTGTCTTGAGCTATTCTAAAGAGTTGCTCAGCTTTCCTCATTCCTGTCCACTCCCTGATATTCTTCAACCAAGAGGCCTGCTTTCTACCAATTCCTCTGCGTCCTTCGATTTTACCCATCATAATAAGTTGAAGAATATTATATCGGTCTCCCCTTACTACGTGTCCAAAATAGGCCATCTTTCTACATTTGATGTTATCAACAGCTCGCGAGCAGCATTTGCTCTCTCAAGGACTGCCACATTTGTCAGCATAGCCGTCCATGGAATTTTTAGTATACGTCTGTGCAGCCACATTTCAAAGGCCTCCAGACGATTAATGGTGGATATTTTTAATGTTCATGCTTCGACACCGTATAAGAGGACTGACCAAATGTAGCATTTAACCATGCTTTTTCGAAGTTAAAGTTGCAAGTTATCATTACAGAAGAATGACTTCATTTTTAAAAATTCGTGCGGGCTATCTCGATTCTAAGTTTTATCTCTTGATCTGGATCTAGTTGTTCAGTAATATGGCAACCAAGATAATTAAAACTGGACACTCTTTGAATTATATGACCATCAACATATAATCGTGCATCTTGATGTGCTAAACGGCTAAACACCATGTGTTTTGTTTTTGAACAGTTTATGTTTCAGAACAGAATTCCATTAACTTTCACGCCCCATTCCAAATTATGCAGCGCTTCTTTAAATATTCTATCTGAATATAAATTAAATAACAGTGGGGATAGTATACAACCCTGTCTGACACCTCTTTGTATGTTACATATTTCTGTTGATTTTCCGTTTATGCGAGCTGTCGCTGTTTGACGCCAGTATAACTTTTATATGAATCGTATGTCTTGACTATCTCTACCTGAGCTACTCTCTACGTAAACAATATTACTTCAATTTTTGTTATATTTTAATGTACTTTTAGAGGATATATGTAAAAAATTTGCAATAAAAGACAAAACATCGAGCTAACACCTAACCTGTCTTTAAACAAAGTAGTGAACCGAAGGGAAAAGGAGTTGGTTCTCGAATACGACTGTAACATTCAAGAGAGCTTCTTTCGACCTTCGGAGAGAAAAAGATGTGGCGTGTTTTCAGAATAAGAGTATTGAAGTATTCAATTCAGGGTGACATTATACAGCATTTCAGTTGACGGCTTGTTTTTTACTCACGCCGCAGAGGGTTTTAAACAAGAGCCGAAGAAAAGAGCTAGGTAATTAGGGTTCTGCGGATGATATCAACCGAAAATTATCCCAACATTAAAATAAAGAGCAAGGTTTTTTTATTACTGAAAATAAATTAAAATTTTACTTACATTCATTCAAAAATAAATACAAAAACGTGGAATACGCAAACAAATTAACTTTTTATTGGGCCATTGGCGTTCATATTGTATCTAAGATATTAAAATTATTAAAAACATAATTAAAATTTAAATCAGTAGTATATAGCATTCCATCTCTGGTGTAGAACAATCATGAATGTTAATGTAAATCAAGGACTTTGTATTGATAGGTTGGCAGGACGAGCGAAATCGTCGACATTAAAATTTCAAGAAATATAATGTCTATTACAGTTGATTTCAAAGCTTCATAAAAAATTCATAATTGTGTAATATAATTAAAAACTAATTATATTTAATTAGTTTTTAAACTGCAGTTTAAAAAAAACTCACTTGTATACGTGTGTAATAGCTTTGTACTATTCCCAGTAAGGGATGATAAAACTCGGAGATATAAGCGCATGTAAAAATAATGCTAGTTCTTCAAAAGTTATGGAGTCTGTAGAAAATGCTGTTCCAATTAGACGATTTAATCTAAACTCAGATAAGCACAATGTTCAAGTAGTTTTGCATCCTGACCCGATACTGAGCAGCTTTTACAGCTTTATATCGGTCCTGACAAATTTATAATTTCAAGTAGGTAGTTAAAAATAAAATATGTATAATTTAATGTTTACACTATTTACATTGTTAAGTTAAAGTTGATAGTGCACTGAGAATCTACGAATCTGTAGGTAAATCGATCTCAATTCAACTTGTCGATTATCAATAACAACTTTTTGCTGATTCAAGTAATTAGGCTGCAGGTTCAATTTTGTTAAGCGGCCAGGTCCGGTTTCAGGTCCCCTGTTCCAATGTATGTATATTTCCAGCGGGATGGATAAACCAGATGTAGCTACTACTTCACGAAATGTACCCACTGCATCACATATATCTTACTCCCATGCATTAAAAATTTTTAAATATCCTTTAAAAGACCAAGATATAATACGTTCAATCATACCAGGAATAAAAGTTTTCGAATATGTAAAAGGTGTTGAATATGTTGTACAAGAGCCCAAAAATGTTGTTTAGGCATCCAGAATTGCAAACAATCGCATCTGCATCTACCTCGAGTCTAAATCTGTAGGCGACCAATTTCTTAGCTCGTACAAATATATAAATATTGGTGGTATCCAGATTAAAGTAAGAAGACTAATAACCCCTGCCCAGCGGTTAATTTTATCTACTGTATGTCCCTCTATACCTAATCGCATAATTGAGCGGCACTTAAAAACTACGGATATAAAATCCGCCTCCAATATGTTTCTACAAGTAGGAATGCAAAACCTGGAATCACGTGCTCTGCTTTAGAAGGCAAATTTTTATGTCCTTTAGAAAATGCATTAACTCCTGACACATTCCTAATCTCATTCGACAATACATCATATCGACTATATATGTCTATAGTTTTAAATTTCTTCCAAATGCAAGATATTCGGACACCAAGATTCTGACTGTTCTTCTTTATCATCATCAAGTAACACAATTAATCAAATGGAAACTGATTGTCACATAAATATACATAACTCTCGTAAAGATGATCAAACTACCGAGAAAATTACTGCATATATGCAGCTGGAAGAACAACCACAAAAGAAATACCAAGAAGATACGGAAACATTGTTGAATCCGGAACCCAACACCATTCGTATTTACAAATTAAAATCAATACAAAAAACCAAACTACTTCCCCACAAACAAAAGAATCACAGATTTTGTCACAACTAAAAATATGTGAAGCTATATAATATATAAGCTCCTCATGTTATTAAAAGACAAATTTCTACCTCTCACGAGATTCTTGGTGATGATCTACCTCCTCCCAGTACTCAAAAACTTTAGAAAAAGCTTAAGATGAGATTCCAAATATTTTTAATAAAATTAAAGAAAAAATTGAAAACAGAAGCCCTTCCTTTGCACTTCCTTTTTATGAAATATGTGATTTTTTGGTAAATTTCCTTTACTCAAAACAACCTGAACTAATTATTAAAAATTACTCAAATGAAAGAGAAGAAATTTTAAACTTTGTATATGATCAAATACAAAATAAAACTTTAAAAAACAATATCACGAAATTGAAGAAGAAATTGCTTCTTTGCTTCTATGCAGTCTTTCTTCTGCTGATGAAACTGACTATGGATCAATTTCGCAAATAAATAGTTAAAATGGCGATTACATTTATATTACAGTGAAACCTCAACGGTTATTTTACACATACAGAATCCATTAAGCTTGTTATACACGAATATCTTCCATTGGTCATATGCCTACAGGAGACCCATTTTAAGCACCCAAATGTGACATTCAAAAATTATGTGCCTTTTCTAAAAAACCGAATTGCTGATCACTTAAGCAGCGGAACAGCAATTTTCGTAAGGGATGATATGGGGCTAGCTAAAATACAACTGCAAACAAACATCTAAACAGTTGCAGTGTAAGTCACCCATATAATGAAAATCGTTATTTGTAATGTAAACCTGTCTCATCCTACTGATTCAGACATAACTGAACTAAGCAATGTTGTAAATTAAATTCCACACAAAAAATAATATTAGGCGATTTTAACTGTCACAACAGTACTTGGGGAAGTAACAGTACCGACAAATGTGGTAAGCTCTTAAATAATCTAATTGATAATTTAAATTTAGTTTTACTAAAGACTGGCAAATCCACTAGGTTCAATTCATACAATGCTACAGTTTTTGATATTGTGCAGTCCTTCGCTAGCTTCGCTCGCTATTATATTGGAACACACTGAGGTATTTATATGATAGTGATCATTTTCTTACCACAATGGCTATAAACACTAATAATAAATCAATTTTTCCAATTTTCCCAGTCATGGAAAATAAAGTCAGCTGATTTGTATCGAACACTCATAGAAGAACAAACAAACAACTTTAATTTAACCAATAGCGCAAACCAAAATCTTAAATTATTTAATAATACAATTATTTCTTCAGTAATAATCGCAGTGGGGAAAACAAAACCGAGTAACAGGCAGCCAGTTCCTTGTTGGAATAATAAAATTGCACAAGCACTCACTATGACTAAATATGCTTTTAACGTTTACAAAAAATATGAAACTAACGATTACCTCTTAAGCTTTAAAAATCTCAGAGCTCAAATCAGACAATTAATAAAAAAAAACACGAGAAAGTTGGAAAAAGTACGTGTCTTCAATAAATCCTTCCATTCCCTCAGGCAACATATGGAACAAAGTCGCAGAATAAAAGGGACAAAATTCTTTCGAGGCAAAGACACTCTATCATATAATAACCAAATACATTCAGGCAAGGAAGATATTCCAGAAATACTAGCAGATATTCAGATATATATGAACTAAATTCTAGTGATTCTAATTATAGCATATCTTTTCTAGAACACAAAAAAACTAATGGAGTCTTCAAATATACAAAGAAAGACTAAATACAACGTTGTAACAAATTCCATTTTCATATTAAAAATAATATGAAACCTCGAAAACTGAGGGAATTAACATAAATAGTGACTTGACATAGAAGTCAGTAATCAACCGACTTCAGACCGATTTGTATCACTCTTGATACGGATATAATTTGCAATCTGGAAGTTTTGGTAACAACTATAATTTTTTTCGTAATAGTTAACACTAGCGGACCAACTCGACATCGAGTTTTTTAAATGAAATTTTTATTTTGCGAGAAAAATTTAGTTAAAAAAATTTTTATCAGTAACTCAAAAACTATAAATGATAATTTCGTGAACTTACATTTTTGAACTCTACGTTGAATTCTCTATTGATTTGACTAATAAAAACGAAACCGGAAGTCGACCTCAAAACCGGAATGCAATTTTTAGTTCATCAAATGTCGACATGGATATCATTAAGCAGTTAATTTTGCATGCTGATCACGAATCCGGTGTCAGATTTGCTCTATCTTGACGTTTTATGCGCGTTTCGGGTCAGTTCCGGTGTCGGATCGCAACCGGAAGTACATATTTAGATTCGTCTCGACGAGACCTTTCGATCCATATATACATTGTGGGGTCTAAAACTTAAAGTAAATTTTAACTTCCGGTCATCTCAAAACCGGAAGTGAATTTTTGTACCAAAAGTATATCTTGACAATCTCATACGTAATACTAATAATATTCCGAAAAAATATTTTAATTATCTAATATGGTTTTTGAGTAAAGTGGTGGACAAGAAAAGGGCTTAGCGTTTTAGTATATAAGATATATTATTTAGTAATAGTTATTGCTTTATTAACACAAAACTTTAGTCTTATTTAAAGTCCTAATACAGAAAATAAATATTTATAAAATAAGGACCCCTTAGAAAGATAAATAAATTAAAATATAAATGAATTTTTTTAAGAAAAAATTTAAATTTGTAAAAAATTTGATTAATTTTTATTAATTAAATATAAATAGATAAACTATTTAATCAATTGCAAACTAAGGAAGCATTTATTAAGATTGCTATTAAGATTAATTATTGCAAATCAAGGAAGTTATTTTTTATTTGATAAAAGAAAATATGATCCCCGTTAATTTCTTGTATTTTCCAAATCTCTTTATTTATTTCCAGTTTTATTAAAATTATGACGATCGAGAATAAATATGTAAAAAAGGAAATAGGACCAAGGAAATAGAAGTTTTAATAAAATGAGAAATTGCAATATCTGGGACACGTTATGAGAAATCAGCACCGTTACTCCCTGCTGCAGTCTATATTGCAAGGTAAAGTCAAAGGTAAGCGAGGACCCGGTAGAAGGAGAATATCATGGCTGCGGAATTTAAGAACATGGTTTAAGAAAACCTCAACGGAGCTGTTTCGAGCCGCAGCGAGCAAGGTCATGATTGCCAATATGATTTCCAACATCCGAAACGGATAGGAACCAGAAGAAGAAGAAGAATAAAATGAGTGTGAGGAGAATTTCTTTTTTATTGACAATAACGGAAAAGAATTATGCGTTATTTGTAACTCTACGGTCAAAAATGTTTTGTAATCAGTAGGTAGGCACCAAATTTCAAATTTAGATCAGATAAACTTGTCTCTTTAAACTTAGATTTAAATAAACTACAGCCAATTTTGACGACCTTTAGCAATCAAGCTAATAATGTGACTAAAGTCAGTTATGCTATTGCCTGGAATATTGCTAGTGTAAAACGCCCGTATGGAGTAGGAAGATATATTAAAAAATGTACAAGTTTTAGATCCAGATGCCATATTGCACTAAACTGTTTCGGAAAATTCTTATTTCGAAACACGTAACCTAACCACGCATAACCACCATATTGCATTGAGCTTAGCCCTTGACGAATCGATTACAGACCTTCCGCAATTACCAGTTTTCATAGGTTTTGTTTCACCTGACTTCGCTTTTAAAGAAGGTATTCTCCTTTTCTTTAATTTCAATTTTTACCTCCTTATTCAACTATAGTGTCCGTTTCTCTTTTCTATTATTTCTTGTGGTTCCATATAATAGTTTTGCAGTATTTATCATAGCATTTTTAAAGTCTCCCCATTCTTCTTCTACTATTTCTGCCATTTCTCCTTCTTTGTCCACTAGAAAACAATTGTATAATAATTGTTTATTAATTTATCTTTTTAAATGCTTAACCTTATGTATGTTTTTATTTTTAATTATTGCCCTTACATAAATTTTGCCCTTTAATAATTAAACAAAACATCAAATTGGTAAGCGATGTACAATTTAACAAAAATACACATCAAGGTAGTTATTAAGTTCTTATAGTCGACATTAAGGGATCTATGGAAACTCGGTGTGTAGTCTATGGACAAAATGATTTAGGAAACACTAGGTTAGACATTAACTAACAAATAATATCTTATTCAACGCCAATAACAACAGATGTCCAAGTTATAAGTTTACAATTTAATTATAACGGTTTATATAGTCGTTAATATTCGGTAAAAGATAGACGCGCAAAAATGAAGAATTTTCCATCAGTATTATTTACTTAAACTCCAAGAGCTTAAACAAATATTGTATGAGTTAAACATTAAATTAAACCCCAGTCCAGCGACACCAAAGAATTAAAACAATTGACATTGTTAATTTATAATTCGACTAATTAGTAAAGTTTGAGCAAGTACCTGGCTCGGCAGGCGACATCTCAGAACTTGTCTGCCGTAAATGTGATTATGCTCAGCGAACCCCTGGAAGCACAAAAACTGCACTTGTTTTAAACATTACCCGTTCAAGTTTTCTCAATTTGCTCTGAAAGCAGGTAAATTTTCATTTCTCATTAAGACAATTACTTGACAAAGTCGGGCGGCCGAATTAAGTGTACACGGAGAATAATGCATTGTTGGCACTGTAGGAATTTAATTTAAAGCGTTATGAGTTTTAATTATAGTAAAAGTACAGTTTTACTCTAAAAAATAGTGTTCGTAGTGTATCAGTATAATCATTAGTCAGTCAAGGAAAGTAGAACGAACTATTTCACTTAATTTGGCATTTCAATAAGAACACAAAATTAGTATTCTTTACGACGATTTCTGCATCAACTACAAGTTGAAGTGACGTGAATCTAATATGATTGCATGAATCTTTGAAAATGTAAAGTAGTCAAAAACCAAGCAATTATTATATGTTAATAGAGTGGAATATTGTGCTCTCCCTCTTAGTTTAGCACCACGTGCCATGCTTAGGTATTTATTTATGTTGCCTTGGCCAAAAACATGCCGATCGGGGTCGTTTGTCCTTAATTTTATTTTAGATTATAAGTTTTTTAGGCCTTCTATTTTTCTCGCTATGTATCCCAAGTATCTGAGGCATGGACGATTAATTTTTGTTATTCTTTCAGTATCGTACTCCTGATCATTAGCGTAAAGTAGCATTAGGTATTCTGTCACGTCAAAAAACCTCAACATTTTTCTCTCCATTGCTTTTTTCACATTTTCTAGTTTACTTACTGCTGTAACTACTATAAATCTTAATTTTTTGAAAAATATTAGAATTCCTAATGACATCTGATGTCTGGTCTATCTGTCAAACATGCTAGTCTAACAATGAAACACATTCTTACCGAATGTTATCAATACAGTGAAATAATACAACAGCTAAATCTCAAACCGCAGCTAGGAGATATTCTCAGTGATCCTAACCAGATAGACAGAGTTCTTCAGTTTTTTAGAAAAATATTATTGCAGCATAAACTCTAAAATATTTTTATTTGGCAAAAGTATACCTCTTATAATTTTATTTGTAATTGCCCCCGTGCAAGCGACTATAGTTACCGAGCACGTTAATGTAAATAAAAATAAATGAAAATTATTTTAGCCGTTTTATCATAACTATTATTTTTTTTAATTAGAAAATGTATTTTTATTCGAAAATAACGTATTTTAAAAAATTATTTATACCTTTAAAAAATTCCCTAGGTTTGCCTAGTTGACCAATTTTAAGTGTTTAAAGTACGTCTGAAACCTTGAGACTTTCTTTATATGTAAAAATCTACTATTTCGACTATTTTGAAATTTAGACTATTTAAAGTGCTTTTTTGGACCCAGCATAATTTTTATGCAAAAGTTATTAAACCAATTTTAAACGAAATTTAGTACACGTTTTAGTAGCATGATACGAGTTTTCTAGTCGGAATATGAAGGCTCTAAGTTATGTCTAAAAGGTCGAAAAAATTTGAAGGACTTCATTTTTTTCAAATTCCTGCTATTTTTTAAACAGTAAACATTCAATTTTTAATTTTTAGCAAATGTTATGTAAAATTAAAAAACGAAATTTTTATTTTTCAAAAGTTTTTTTGTACGAACAACATCTCCCCAGTTATAAGCGAAAGTATGGGCGCAAAAAGCAGAAATTTCCAATGTTTTCAGATTTTGTTAAATAAATAATTAAGCACAAGTTTTGCGACTGGCGCATATCGTGATTATTAATAGAAGGTACATCCTGAAGTGATTCTAGCAAGAAAATAGACTCCTATGAAAAATGCCCAATTCAAAACAGATCCCGCTTAGACTATAAGGTTCGTATTTTCAAAAATAAAATTAATATATTCTTAATATTTATATCTACTTACATGTATAAATATTAGAATATTTTTGTAGGTCCGTACGAACTAACCTGTCCTTATCCGGTTAGGGAAGATGTTTTTAGTAATGCCTTAAATAAATGTTAATGATGAACATCTTTCCTACTAATCGAAGTTTGAGTTAAACCTAATGTCTACAGTGACTCTTCTTCTTGCTCTTTATAAGCAATTCTGCTTGTTCATTGACGGATTAATACCAATATGGAAGGTTGTCACTCCATCTTTTGCGCGGTCGTCCGATATAGCGTCTTCTGCCGATTGGTGACTTATCTCTTGCTATTTGGACGACACGGGTCTCCTCTATTCTGCTTATTAGGTTATTCCATTCTTTTTTTCTATTTTGTGTCCATTTATTTATGTTTCGCCATATAGTGTTATTAAGGCATCCTGCCAGTCTATTTGCTTTTTGTACTTGATCTCTCACTTCTTTGTCCAGGTCTCCATAGCTAGACAGTGTAATTCCCAGGTATTTTATTTCCATTACTTGTTCAATACGGATGCCATCCATTTCCACTTTACATCTGGTTGGTTCTTTGCCGACTACTATTGTTTTAGTCTTATGAGATAAGATTCTCATATTAAATCCTTTTGCTCTTATGTTAAATCTGTGGACCAGTCTTCGCAGACTATCTTCATCTTGGGCTGTCAATATTGCGTCGTCTGCGTTACATAGTATTTTGATTTCTTTATTTCTCATTCTGTATCCTCTTTCTTTGGTAGCGCTGTTGATGATTTCATCCATGATCAAATTGAAGAGCATGGGCCTCAATGAATCCCCTTGTCTTATTCCGCTGCCTATTTCTATAGGTTCTGTAAGTTGTCCATCTATTCTGACTTACATTTTGTTGTTTTGGTAGATGTTTTAGATAGTTTTATATATGGATTATATCTTTGAGTGTTACTCTGTCAAACGCTTTCTTTAGGTCAATCAGACACAGAAATGCAGTTCTATTATACTCTAGTGATTTCTCAGTAATTTGCTTTATAACGAATGTTGCATCTGTACACGATCTTCCACTACAAAAACACTGTTGTTCATCTGCTAAATTTATCCTCTGATTTATTAGCACTTGTAAAATTTTAGTTGTAAGTTTTAGCGTAGTATTTAACAAGTTTAGACCCCTGTAGTTTTCTGGCTGTTTTTTTACCTCCTTTTTTGAATCCTAGAATTAGTTCGGTCGTTCTTCAATCTTCCGGTATTTTATTGTATTTTATAATTTTATTAATTAATGTTGTTAATTGTTCTGTCATTGCTGCTCCGCAATATTTCAGTACTTCGTTTGGTATCCCGTCTTTACCTGCTGCTTTTCTGTTCTTTAAATTTTCAAGTAGTTTCTGAACTTCCTATACATTTATATTAAGTTCTTTATTTCTCGGTATTTCTGGTGTTTCCGGTTCTAGCGTCGTTTGTCCTTCCTCTGCATAGAGCTTTTTTATGTAGTCAATCTACGTATCCTTTTCTATGTGTTTTGGTTTTATTAGTTCCTTTACCTCCGTTCTTCGACCTCTTATGAAGTGCCATATTTCCTTTTGCAGACCGTAAAACTCATGTTCCAATTCTTTCGAAAAGCGTTCCCAGTGATCATTTTGTATTTTTCTTGCAAGTGTATGTGTTTCGTTTTGTAATTGTCTTGTAATTTAGGTATGTCTCTTGTGCTTTGGTTGAAATATATTTCAGGTAAGCTTTTTTCTTTTCTTTACACATTTTTCCGTCACACTTTTGTACAAAATCATGGAGTTCTTGGACTTGAGAACGATTTATTTATATTTAAATTTCTTTCACCAAGAACTAACTTGGCCGAGGCTAAGATATTAGACTTAATTTTTGTCCAGCTTTCTTCTACTCCATCACTTTCTGTGATATATGTGTTTCTGCTTTTTTCGGTTATTCGTTTTTGGAATAGGTACCTTGTCGAGTCATCCTGTATGCTTTCGACTTTTATCTTTGTGGTATATTCTTGTGTTTTGTTATCACATATGTGTTTTCATTCGGATTTTGCACAATACCAATTTGTGATATATGTTGAGTCGATACAGTGACTCAACAGACTAATATAGAGTATACAGTTTTACATGGCTCTTTTAACATTACCTGTAATATCTTTACCTTATTCAATGTAGTTAAAATAAAGTTTAAAGACAGGAAGACGTTATTCGATAAGTAATAAAAACGCTTAATTGCGTAAAAGTATGGAAGTCTACAATTTAGTGATAGCACATTTATTAACCAACAAAATTTTAATATTTATAAGTGGCAATAAAAATGAGCTTCCATAATTTTAGATATAATTTTGCAGATTTATGTATGATTATGATTTACCAATAATGTTACAAGTCCATTCACTTATGGATATTAAAAGAACCATAAAATGGGAGTTAGTCATTTTGCTAGGTTTAGCAAATAACGAAGAAAAAATTTAATGGGCCATTTTTATTTTAACGACGCCCTATTAAAATTTGAGTGCACTAACATTCATGACATTTAATGATAGTTGTTTTTCTAATACAAACGTAAATGAACCCAGTTTCCAGACTAGTTTGTTAAGGAGATATTTACAATTAAAGTTAATTAAATAATTTAAGTACTTATTTTACTATAAATAAAATATTAATAACTGTTTTTTTTTCTGCAATAACTGCCACAGAAAATGTAATAAAAAATTACTTATTTGACATTTGACATTTGACATGAAAATGTAATAAAAAATTACTTATTTGATATTTGACACTGAAAACGACAGCGTTTTCAGTGTCAAAACACGTTCCTCGCGTTAAGTGTTACAAAACATACAAGTTGAGTTGTAAACGATTTGAGGGATCCTTTAAAAAGTATATTTACATTAGTCATTAAGAGCACCTCTAGTCGACAATAGCTATTTATGTACCAAGGGTATTAAATAGATGTTTATGCCCAGAGCCTTGGGCCCGAGGGTTTGTAAGTCGTCCGAGGGCATATACATCTATTAATATCTGCGGTGCATACAAACTTTTATGGCATACTAGTTCGTTAGTGCATCTACAAATAAATATGTTCTAAAAAATCCGAAAATTCGATTTCATTTTGACAATATATTTACTAGTAGACATTCTATCGTCTGTGTTATGTTCATCGAGCAAAAAGAGAAAAGAGGGAATGTAAAGGTAGTGGGGGCAAAAATATTGTTAGACAGGAAGTGCCATCTTGAGAGGCCACATTAAACAAGGAAAGAGAGACTCTTTCCTTGTTTAAGAAATCAAATTTAGTTGGGTTATGTTATTGCTGATGTTATTGTTTGTCCCAACTGTCACATGAAAGATTATTTGTATTTGTATTAAAGTTTTTTAACAATTGTTTCACATTTTAGACTATTATTGTTATTATTTAATTAAAACTTTAACATTAAAATGTATTAATATTATTTATTAGTAATATTATGTAATATAACAAATAAATAGATAAATTAGAACCCCTACACCACTGTATGATTATTGTGAAGAGTCATGAAATTTAAATTTGGCGCATTCGCATTTCCGGATATGTCCGCCATCAGAGGCCACTTTTTTGGTCTCCTTTTAATAACGATTAGATTCCCTCTTTTGTCTTTTTGCTCGATGGTTATGTTGCTACGCTACGGAAATGCTGTCAATCGTTTCAAACTAAAACCGTGAAAATGCAAGATATTTTTGAGATCCTAATGTAATCTAAATATCACCGGATCCTTTCAGAATTGCCAGCTTTATGTGAATTCTAAATAATTTTTTGAAATGTTGTTAAATCAAGATGTTTCTAATAATTTATCTTTTTGTTTGTATCTTCATGTCTATGCGGGCCATCAAGTACACTATTACGTAGTTGGTAACTAAGCAATAAAAATACAATAATAAACTAATATTTTTTTTTTACTAAAGACACGGAAGTGTACTTACATTAAAATCTGGTCAGTAAGACCAATTATTAATTTGTTTCTAACTTAAATTACTAATGAAATCTTAAAATTACTACTCACTAGTATCTTTCCTATTATTTCTAATAACTAGCATTAAATTTAGCATGCATACCCGCACAACACTTTACTCTGCTTTTCACTCACTCATTATACCAGTTCAAAAGACTTTGTTCTTTTGAGCCTTCTCTCTAGGTTCGTATTGTCGAGGAGCTGGATAGCCTCGACGTTTACATGATGATGGAGTCGTTGTTCATGGCTCCCTGCAAATTTCTTGATTATCTGATTGACGTCTTCCATCTTGAGGTCCCGGTGAAGGTCGTTGTTTCTAACGTACCAAGGCGCATCTACGATGTTCCTCAGCACTTTATTCTGGAATATCTGGATTACTTTGATGTTTCTAGGCTTGGCACAGCCTCAGAGTTGGCAGCCATAGGTCCATACTGGTCTCAGTATTTGTTTATAGATTAGGAGTTTATTATTTATGGATAGAGAGGAATGTCTTCCCATTAACCAATACATTTTCTTGTAGCGGATGCCTAGTTCTTCTCTTTTCTTCTTCACGTGAGCTTTCCAGCGAAGTTTCGCATCAAGAGTGATCCCCAAGTACTTTGCTGATGTTGCAATAGGCACTTGGACATTATTTATTCTAATTGGAATATTATTAATTCTCTTATTGGTAAAATTTATATGGACTGATTTATTCTCATTCAGCTTAATTTTCCATTTTTTGGTCCATTCATGGATTTTATTTATTAAATTTTGTAGTTTTTCTGTAGCTTCTTCGACGGTGTCACTTACCGCTAAGACAGCAGTGTCATCTGCGAAGGTAGCTATGGTGTCGTCTTCTAGTTCAGGTATATCACACGTGTATATTAGGTATAGGACTGGACCCAAAAAATAAACAAAACGAAATAAAAAAAATGAAACGAATACATAGAGTCAGAAGAGGAGATAGCAATGGCGTGGAAAGAATACGCAGAAAGACTTTTTAATGAGGAAAGACCAACACAACCAACGCGCAAACTTCCTTCCGAAAACTTATTAGGGCCATCAATAATGCGAAGTGAAATAGAATATGAAGTTAGAACCACAAAGATGCATAAAGCGACAGGTCCAGATGAAATTAATATAGAAGCAATAAAACTACTAGACGAGGAGAATATCGAAATCTTGGTAAAGCTGTTCAATAGAATTTATGATACTGGTTACATTCCGCGAGAATGGCTGCAGTCATCCTTTGTGATGATCCCAAAAACAGCTAATGCCACAAAATGCAATGAACACCGCTTAATCAGTTTAATGAGTCACTTGCTGAAACTCTTCCTTAGGATATTACACTCAAGAATGTACAAGATACTAGAAGAACTTAGCGGGTCAACACAATTCGGTTTTAAGGGAGAACTAGGAACAAGAGAGGCAATTTTATGTTTGAACACCTTAATACAAAACTGTTTAGATCAACGAAAAGATGTCTACCTCACCTTCATCGACTACGAGAAGGCATTTGACAATGTTAAACATGATGGAACTACTACATAGGGCCAACATGGACCAGAAGGAGATCAGAATTATTCAGAATCTATACTGGAACCAAATGGCAAATGTAAGGATTGATCAAGACCAATATACGGATGAATTTGAAATCCGGAAAGGTGTCCGCCAAGGCTGCATACTCTCTCCGATGCTTTTTAATTTATATGTTGAAAATATATTTGCGGAAGCATTAGAAGACACGCAATTAGGCATTAAGGTGAACGGCATACCAATTAGCAACCTACGCTATGCGGACGACACAGTGATTATAACTGATAATTTGGAAGATCAGCAGTTATTACTTGATAGGGTGAATAGCATAGGTAAAAAATATGGCCTCAAAATCAACATTTTGAAAACGAAATATATGGTCATTAGCAGAAACCCTCCAGAAAACCCGATAATATGCATAGGTGACGATCGCATAAAACGCGTGAAAACTTTTAAATACCTTGGCACCACAATCAATGACCAATCGGATCCACAACAAGAGATAAAAACCCGAATACAAATGGCAAGACAAGCTTTTGTGAAATTCAGACCGCTCCTATGTAATCAAAACCTAAATTTTGAAATACGCTACAGAATGGTCAAGTGCTACATATGGTCCATCTTGCTTTATGGCATGGAAACGTGGACTTTGAAAAAAACATCTATCAACAAACTTGAAGCATTTGAAATGTGGTCATTGAGAAGAATGATGCGCATACCTTGGGTGGATAGAGTTCGAAACGATGACGTCCTTAAGAGAGCCGGCGTGGAAAGAGAACTCTTTGAATTAATTAAAAAACGCAAGATTGGTTACCTTGGGCACATATTGAGAGGAGCAAAATATGAAATACCACAGTTAATCCTACAAGGGAAGATCGAAGGTAGGAGAGGAGCCGGCCGCAAACAATTATCCTGGTTAAGGAATATTAAAGAATGGACAGGAATACACAATACAGGCGAGCTGTGTCACGCCGCCAAGAACAGAATTCTAGTAATGAGATAGTCGCCTACGCACTTTGGTGTATGGCATGTTAAGAAGAAGGACCCAATACACTCCCTTGTGGAACACCTGCTTAAATATAAACTAGTATGACATAAAAATATTTATTGCGTCTGACAAGTCTGACAGTTAAGCTGCACTGAAGATTCTGAAGTCTATATCTTATGAGTCCGTAATAGCTTGGAACTGTAAACAGTCCCTTAAACACTTGTCGAATCATACCAAAGTAAATTTGTTGTGGGTGCTAGGGCATAAAGGAATTAATGGTATCGACATCGCTGATAATTTTGAAAAAGAAAACTAATATATATTTCTTTTATTAGACCAAAACCATTCTGCGATGGGCATACTTGACAAAATCTACTTAAAAAACACGAACTGCTCCCTCTGCTTGGAAAGGAATAGACCAGACCAATTAAACTATTATACCATTTTAAAAGCTGCCTAAATGTCATCTAACTCTTGAACGTCACAGTTTAACTTATTTCTCAGAGATCTGTATACCTCCTGGGTGATTTGAAAGAGTTCATATTATATTTTGTATATTAGTTGGTAAGTAGTTGGTTAGTAAAAGCTGTAAAGAAGTAAACCCAAAATTGTTTTCTAAAATGGATTTGCTATGAATTTTACGTTGTCAGAAATCTTCTTCTTCCTTTATACAAGTAATTTTGCTTGTTTATTGGCGGATTGTTGATTCTGTGGAAGATTGTCACTCCAACATTTACACGTCGGTTGAAAGATATTTCGTCTACTCCATCAACTAACTGTATCAACTTTCAGGTTACATCCTATTGAGTGTTTACTGATTACTATTGTTTTAGTCTTCTCATTTAAGATCATCATATTGATTTTGAGCTATCAATATTGCATCGTCTACGTAATAGAGAAGATTAATTTCATTGTTATTATTATGTATCATCTTTCCTTATTGAAGCTCTTTTGAATAGATCTCCCTGTCTTATTTTATTGCCCTCATCTATAAGTTCTGTAAGTTGTTCATTTATTTTGACTTTCATATTCTTCTTTTGATAGACGTTGTAAATTATTTTTATAATATTCAGCGTGATTACCCTATCATAAAAAAATGTATTAGATCTATAAATCTCACCCTATTATGATGCTTCCTCCAAGTCAATCAAATATAGGAATGCGAGTCTATTGTATTCTTATGCTTTTTCTATAGTCTGCTTTATGACCAATATTAATCTGTACACAAATTTTTAGTACGATAACCTTATTGCTTATCTGCTTAGTTTATGAGCTAATTTATTCGTTCTTGCAAAGTTTTGGTTGTAAGTTTCAGGATAGTATTTTGCAAATTGATTTCAAAACTACCTCTGTAGTTTTCTAGTTGTTTCTTATCTCTATTTTTTAATAATGGAATTATCTCGCTTGTTCTATATTCTTCTGGTATTTTATTGTGTGTTTTAATCTTGTTTATAAATGTTGTCAGTTGATCTGTCATGTCATTGTACGCAAGAGAGATACCTCTAGAAAACTATCGAAAACATCTACCAAAACAACACAATAACAGTAAAAGTAGAAGAAGAACTAACTGACCCTATTGAAACTAGCAATGGAATAAGACAGGGAGATTCCCTGTCTTATTATATTAAATATATATATTTATTATATTAAATATATATTAAATATTATATAATAAAAAAGTAAGAACTAAAAATGGATGCCAAATGAAAGAAAAACAACCAAAAATAATCTGCTTTGCAGACGATGCAATATTACTCTCTCAAAGTGAAAATGCTTTGCAATATATGCTCCAAAAAATTTAATGTAACAGCCAGAAAATTTAACATGCTAATTTCCCCAAAAAAGACGAAATGTATATTTATAACAGCAAATTTACTAAATGTAAATTCAAGCTGGAAGATCAGGAAATAGAACAAGTGATGGAGTTTAAATATCTAGGCATCACATTATCTAGCTACGGAAAGTATAAGTGGAAGTTTAAATGAATAGAGCAAATCGAGGCGCAGGTTGCCTGAACGAAATAATATGGGAAAATAAATAATCACACAGAAAAGACAAAAAGGATGATAGAAACAGTAGAGATGAAAACACTTTTGTGAAACCACTCTTTGAGAACCACAAAATAATTAATGGTAAAGCATTGTGAGACAGAGCTAAAAGTACAGATATACGACGTAGATGCAAGGTGGAGAACATCAAGCACTGGGTAAGAAATAGAAGAATAGAATGGAACGATCATATAAGCTAAATGACAACAAAACAGAGTAGTAAAGACGGTACGAGACGGCTTCTCAATAGAAAGAGGATCAGTAGGAAGACCACGAAAACGATTGAATGACAACTTACTGAAGGCACATTGAAAAATAGACTGAGGCATGTCTACATAACAATAGGAAAAGAAGAAAATGTTTTAAAAAATATTTAATGTTAAAAGACGGCCCTTTATCGAATGTTAATTTGGTTCTACCGATAATTTTGATAATAAAATTAATATCTTGAGTTATCTTGGGCACAAAATCTGGGTAAAGATTTTGTGCTCAAGATAACTTTAACTGTAACGATTTCTGACGTGGAAATTGAAACGTCAATAAACGTACTTTAACCTTTAATTGTGGCTTATTCCCATTTAAATAGTAATTACTTTAACATGCCACAAGAAAATAGCTTCAGAACAATCTCAATAAATATGTTGGCAAATTTGGTGGGCAATGAGGTGGGCATTTTTTACCGACCCTTAGACATACATTGAACCTACATATTGTTGGGCATTTAAGGATTAAGTAAACTTATTCGTTTATGGTAATTTCTGGTGTTTGTGGTTCTAACATAATTTATTGTTTCTCTGTATATAATATTTTTTTGGTTCTGGTTTTTGGTTCTATTGCAAGTATTTGATCGGATAAAGTGAATAGAACATCGTGCAAATTCTGTGAAAATGTAGAGAAAACGACGGACCATACTATCTCCAACTGCGCCTGTGGAGCAATTAATCGTCAACGCCATAAACACCTGGAACAAGTTTTTTTATTTACACCGGGTAGGAAAATCTGGCCAGGTAAGAAATGTGTCTCCCAAACGTATAATAGTCAATCTTGAAAACCTTCTTCTTCTTCCTATGCCGTCCCCATTAACGGAGGTTGTCGACCATATTTTTAAAAGCTTTTCTGTCTTTTGCAACGTGGAATAATTCGTCTACAGTCATGTTTGTCCAGTCTCGAATATTTCGCAGCCATGACTTCCTCTTTCTACCTATTCCCTTTTTGCCATCGACTCTACCCTGCATAATGACCTGCAGAAGACTATATTTATTATTTCTTAGTATGTGTCCAAGGTATGCAGTCTTGCGTACTTTTATCGTTCTCAACAATTTTTTGTCTCGACCCATCCTTCTCAGCACTTCGTCATTGGTGACCCTGGCAGTCCATGGAATTCTCAACATTATCCGGTATATCCAAAGTTCAAAGGCTTCAATCTTTTTAACTATTTGCGCTTTTAGTGTCCATGTTTCTACCCCGTACAATAGTTGCAACCAGACGTAACAGTTAACAAACCTCAGATAAACTCTTGAAAACCTAGATATATAATTTTCATAGATATAGAGTATTCACAAACGATCATTTGGGTCGCGGTCTGTAAAGGCTCTTTTATAATATGACGACTTGTATATTTATTTTTGGATTCTGCGTTGAATTATGGATAGACTTTGTATAAAATACCATATATAAAAAATTGATCCTCTTATAAATCCTTTTCTTTAATATTTTGGCAAACACAAACTTTGAACATTTATACTGTAGATATAAAGATTGCATAATTTTTTTCCAGAAATTCAAATTAAAATATTCTTTACACTTTACACGGAGTATAAATAAAGGTAAATAATTTAATAATAGTTATCTATTAAATTCCTAAATACACATTGGTACTGGTTTTTAAATAGTATTAGGGTTACACGTTAATACTCTTGGTTAAAGATTGACAGTATAGCAAACTTAGAAACCAAGGTTGCCATAACAAAAGATGTGTATTTGCAAATTGGCATGGTGACAGCTATATAGTTTACTTTTATTGGTGGTTAGTTAGTTTTGTCAATGCAAGTTATTTAAAAGGTTGCTTCTTAGTTATCTCCAGATAAGTAATTTTAGTACTCTTATATTATATACCCATCTCTTTTGACGTTTTCTCATGATTCTTGTCGTCCGCCTTGGTCTATATTTATATTTTAGAATTCTCCGTGTCCACCCGTTATTGCTTGTCAAATTTAACGTGATACTTGGCTGATTTGAAATTAGGCTCCACCCACGATGCGCATTCGACCACAACATAATTCGTCCTTTTATAGTTAAAGTTTATACAGTTTTTGTGTTTATACAGTGAAATATTCGTGCGTCTTCTCTATTTCTGGCACTTCAACTTTGGTTTCAATATTCGCAGTGTAGCCAGTTATTGGACGCCTGTCCAATAACTGGTTTACAATCTGTCCTATAACTGAAACATTTATTTACACAGTTTTTTTATGTCTCTAGTTTGCAATCATGCCCAAGAAAAATGAATATAATGCGGAATCGATGGAAGCTGCGCTAAATGAAGTCAAGAATAACAATATGTCATATAGAAATGCGGCAAAAAAATATGGTGTACCTAAATAGAAGCTGGAATTTAAAATCAAAAATCCTGGTCATAGAGACACGTGCGGTCCAAATCCAATTCTTTCGGCAAGAGAAGAGTCTGATCTTGAAAGGTAAAGTTAATTTAGTTAGGTAAGATGTTCAACTGTTAAATGACATTTTATTTTTGCAGATGGATAGAAGATCTGGCAACAAAAGGATTCCCTAGGAAACGAGAGAAAATTTTAAATAGTGTTGAAACATTTTTAACTGAAAATCCACGGCTTAATCCCTTTAAAAACAACAGACCTGGTGATAGTTGGTTAAAGGTAATAGGTAATAAAAAATATTTGTAAAATAGAGGTGACTAAAATAGCACTTTATATTTTAGGCTTTCCTAAAAGGACATCCAACAACTGTGCAGCGAATAAGTGAAGCAGTAAGTGGTGCAAGCACTTGTGTTTCGGAAGCAGACATTCGAAAATGGTTCAAAGATATAAACAGTTATCTTCTTTCCAAAAATTTAATCATTAATGACCCTTCAAGAATTTACAATGGCGACGAATCCGGTTTTCAGATTTTCCCAGAAACTGGCAAAGTTTTTGCTAGAAAAGGCGCGAAAAATGTTTATTCTGTGGAAAAGGGATCATCTAAGGAAAGCATCACTGTCATGTTTTCGTTTTCTGCATCCGGAATAATTTGTCCACCAATGATTATTTATCCTTACAAGCGAATTCCAGAAAAAATAAGCCAGACTGTCAGAGATCCTGATTGGGGCATTGGAAGATCCGATAATGGTTGGATGACGGCAGAAACGTTTTATGATTATGTGAAAAATGTATTCCATCCATTCTTGCAAAAACTAATATACAGTTCCCTGTGTTATTATATTTAGATGGACATAAGTCTCATTTCACTTATGAGTTAAGTAGACTTTGCAATGACATTTGCTCCACTATTGAAAAAAGTAGTGGGACACTTTAATTAATGGATTTCGTGTGTGTGGTTTATTCCCTTTCAATCCAGGTGCAGTTGATTACACCAAATGTTTGGGAAATAAAAAAGAGCGTCCTGAGGTAATATTATAAAAAAATTTTATTTACCTATAAGCTAATAACACATTTTTAGGTAAAAAAGCTACTCCCTTGTATGGACCATACAACATTCGTTAGTTTGGCTGGAGAATATTTAATCAAAAGATTTCAATCTTTTGATGATCTTTTGGTTAAGGAAGGCATTACTGAAGAATTATTGTACCACCGTATTTTGGAATGGGTTTTACCGGAAGTGATAGCGAGCTATAAATATTTGAGATATGTATATCAGTCACAGCTGATTGCGGAAGTATTACTCGTTAAGTCATTTTTTTACTACTCGATCATAACTGATGGTACAACTGGTATAATACTTACATTACTAATAAAAATAGAAATATGATTCACTGAAAACGCTGTTGTGAATTTTGACCTGGGTGCATTTATATGAGTGTGCGAGAAAAACAAGTATTGTTAAAGGCCATAACGTCAGTGCACCCAAATTTTAATGGAACGTTGGTCGTTAAAATAAAAATAGTCTATTAAATGTTTTCTTTATCAATTTGCTAAACCTTACAAAATTAACTTCACATTTTATGATTGTCTTAATAAGTAAATGGATTTTGTAATATTATTGGTAAATCATAATAAAACATAAATTTTCGAAATTATATTCGAAATTACAGGAGGTCTTTTTATTACCACTTATAATATTAAAATTTTGTTGTTTAATAAATGTGCTATCTCTAAATTGTAGGCTTTCACAAGTTACGCAATCAAACGTTTTTATTACTTATTGAATCATTTCTGCGCCGTCTTTAATATTTTCGGAAAAATTCAAAAAGAGATAATTATTTTAACATAAAAAGAATACATCCAAAATTCAAAATTTAGAACAAGCAAATTCAGAATAATTTTAAAAAGGAAAAATACTAAAACATGAAGTATAATAAGTTTATATAACATACAGTAACGCTAAAATAATGAAAACTTTTGTATATATATATATATATATATATATATATATATATATATATATATATATATATATACACATAAACTTTTTTCATTTCTTGGGGAATGCGGTCAATTGATTTGGGAAATTCGGAAATTTTATTTCCCTTTTTAAAACGTTTTAAAAATAAATCTTTAATGACAATATTTACATTTAGATAAAACTTTAAACAACTTTATGCTTGTATTACAAATTATTCTCCGTTCACAAATTGTTGAGAGTACGAAATGTGCCTCAAACTCATAAAACGGTCGTAAATCATAGGCGTTCCTGAGGTGTTTATTTATTTAATAATAATATAATGTTTTAATACTGTTATATATAATATTAATAATATTTTAATACTAATATATTTAGCAAAAAAACAGTTAATTCACGGCTAATGTTGGTTATTATATTATATTATTAAAAATAAGAATTTAACCATTAACAATTTTGTAAATAAGACTACCTTATCTCTTTGGATATTTCAATACTAATCTTCGCGTTTAATCGCTTTACTAGAAAACCTGGAATTCATATCCGAAGGTACTATTCGTTGCAAGATAATTAGGATGGAATTCCCCAGACTTTAATAATATAATGGGTATAAAGATGCCGGCTTTGGCCACGTGCCTCGTCTGATCAGTTTATATTCGAAACTTAACTTGAAAGGGTGAAGTTATTACGAACGAAAACAGTTTTTTTTGTTTAGTACGTTTTTGATCGCATGTAATTAACGGCTCGTCGGTGTTTCCGCGTCTACGGCAGTAATTAGCGTCTCGAATATTTCTTTTGCGAATTATATGCAGTGCGTGAGTGATTTTTTATTCCATATAGCTACGAACATATACGAACCTTTCGCTCGTGCTCGTTTTGTTGGATTGTTTGTGATGGCTTCATCATCAACATCATCAAGTTTTACACCGGTATTATTGCGTACAGTCAGTAAGTCTGTCTATTCACCAAGAGAGAAGACTATTGAACTGAATGTTCACGATGATCGGGTTTCTCAGAATTCCACAAACACTGTTCGCAACATAGTCGAAAGTTGTGCCAACATGACTGGTGTAGGAGAGTCAACTATATATATAGATTCCTATCAAAAAGAAAAAAACACGGTATAGCTAACCCAAACACAAACGAACAGTTAAAGAGAGGGAAAAAGCCTATTGAAATTGATGAATTTGCCAAAACTGGTATTCGAAGGAAAATTCATGGATTTTTTCAAAAAAGAAATACCAAACCTAAACAAAATTTTACAAGAAGTTAGAGACGACCTGGATTTGCCTCATATCGGACGAACTAAATTGTGGCAAGTTTTAAAAGAATTAAATTTCCGGTGGGAGAAATCAGACCGAAAATCACTTTTGATTGACCGGGAGGAGATAATATGTTGGAGAAGAAATTATCTAAGATCCATACGAAAATTCCGGGCTGAAGGAAGGCCCATCTTCTACCAGGATGAAACGTGTGTAAGCTCAGGTCATACTCTAAAATAAATTTGGTCAGATAAAAATATATTAAGCTCCAGGCAAGCCTTTATGAAAGGTTGGTCTACTGGTATCTCCCCACCTTCTGGTAAAGGCAGTAGATTAATAATTTCTCACATTGGCAGTGAAAAAGGATTTGTTAAGCATGGTTTGTTGGAATTTCAGTCCAAAAGCACAAAAGACTATCACGAGGAGATGACAGCTGATGTTTTTGAAGAGTATTTTGAGCAGATGATTGAACACGTAAATCCAAATTCAATTATAGTATTAGGTAATGCACCTTATCATTCACGACTAGTAGAAAGACTTCCAACGACTGCGTGGAAGAAACAGGATATTCTTGACTGGCTGCGGAAAGGGTATCTGCCTTACGAAGATGGAATGGTAAAAGCAGAACTTTTAAAGATTGCCCGGCAACACAAATCTAAGTTCAAGAAATACGTAGTTGACAAAATGAAGGAAGGGTGAAACATCACAGTCCTTAGACTTCCACCCTACCACTACGAAATAAATCCAATTGAACTCATTTGGGCACAAATGAAAAGTTATGTGGCTAGAAAAAATACGTCATATAAAATACAAGCTGTACGTGAATTGTTATACGAGTCTTTACAACATTACTTTAGAACAAAACTGGAAAGATGCAGTAAGACATGTAATAGAAGAAGAACAAAAAATGTGGGATCTTGATAACATAATTGATGCGACCGTAGAGACACAACCGCTAATTATTAACCCTCAAGACGACTCGGATTCCGAAGTTGATCCTATTAATTTTGAATTTGATTAGTTTTCTAATCGTAATTATATAAGGTAAGTAATAGTAGTTGTAGTCGTAAGGTATTAAAGGGGAAAGGCGCAAAATGTCGCCTGTCAAAATGTTCAATGTGTTTTAAATGTATTCATTTTTTTTTTCAAATCCTGAGAAAACTAAAAAGCATTTTTGAAAAATTTAAAGGCAGAATGAAATATTTATTGGAATAAATAAAAAGTTTCTTTTGCATGCAATATTTTCAATTAAAAATTATACTATATTTTCTCTTTTATTTTCACCCCTGTTACATAACATATTAAAATAAACATTGTAGAAGTTTTCAGTCACTTTCTGCCCTCAGTAAATATGTAATCTTTCGTTCTGCGTTTACATTTTTCAAAAATATTTATTAGTTTTCTCCGGATTCGAAAATAATGGATGAATTTAAAACACATTGGAAATTTTGCCAGGCGACATTTGGCGCCTTTCCCCTTAATTAAATAAATGTATCTTTTACAAATGGCAAGAAATAAATAAGTTTTAATAAAAAATACAATTTACATTTACAAGTACAATTTAAAAAATATATTTATTTAGTTCAAATAAATGTTTCAATCATATACTCTACGACACCGGTCGGTCATCTGTAACCATTCAAAATACCCTCGTAATAGGATTATAAGGTATTGTATTCCTTCAGATACAAGGTGGGTTAGTCGAAAACATCTTAAACCGTCAGTTTCAGGTTGGTTTTTGCTATTATATCGTATTACCGATCTTCTCTGTATTTCAGTTCTCTAATTAGCGTCAAACTTGTAGTGAGCTATCGACAAATTGTGAACAGATTATAATTCCATTCACTTTGATGAACATGAAGATTTTAAAAGCATAATAATTAAACATAACACAATTTTCACACTACACTTTTCAACTAAACATCATTTTAATAAAATTATTCGAAGTCAATAAGACATCACTCACATATCGTTTAAGTTGTACAATAATTCGGAGGTGTGGAAAGAAATTATAGTACATTTAAAAGTGATTGATAGCACAAAGGGTTCTAAGTTCTAAATACAGAATTAGTCAATGCAGAAAAAACGTAATAATTGATACCTTCTTATCAGAATTTTCACTCGATAAACCTCAAATACAATACATCATATAATGCAAATGAGCAAACGCTCAGGGATTAAGCAATAACTGAACGCCTCAGTGAAGAAGAGCATAAAATTACTTAAATGCAAAAAAAAAACTAAAATGTCAGTATTACGTTCCCACATTAATTTTTATTAAAATACTAAATATTGGTTTAGGACATTTCCTTAGAATTTAATAATACACATATTTTGGGTACTAACGTCATATAAACTTATAATTAGTCACATAAATATGAAGGGCACACGGCTTACACCATGAAAGTCCTTCTGATATTATTATGAGAAAACATAAATTGTAAATTTAGGAACTTACATCTATAAAATTGATTAAGATAAATCTTAATTTATTTATTAGTTACACTTGTAAAAGGTATTATTAAATGATAAAAATGAAAAGTTTAACATTTTGTGTTAAAAGTATTTTATTGAAAAAATAAAAAAACACTAACAAAGGTGGTGTGTCATATGTAAAATCAATGAAAGTCCAGGCTGTTCAGTGTTCATTGGTCTGTAAACATTATCAGTACCATTAGTTATCATCATTTCTGACATTGTTGGCATGAGGTAAACTATCATAATAGTCCTTGGCTGATTGAGAACAAAATATTTTCTAAGCCTAAATATCTTTGAACTTCAGCTTAGGAATCGGCAGTTTGCCTATTTAATCCTGCTGTGGTAGTGAAAATTCATTATTGTTTTTTTTTTAACCGCAGTTGTTGAGGACTGTTAATTGTGCTTGACAACCATGAGCCACTGTAATTTTCTTTGTAAAAGATTAACCTTCCATGATTAACATCAATTTTCAGCTGTATTAAAGGTCTGCTTGCAAAGGGACACTTTTTTTTTTGTAAAAAGGAGTCAGAAATGCAGTCCAAGATTTAAAATGATGTGTAGTACATTCCTTGACATTTAATGGTTTAGGTTTCTTTCTAGACTCTCTAATGTGCTGTGCCACCCACTAGGTAACTCAATCCTTGCTTTTTGATTAATGAAAACCATATTGTGGTCACACTCTAAATAAGAGTGGTCACGGATAGGAAATACAACAATAATTTCTGTAAAGCGATGGCAGGCAAGGACCATATAGTGAAGAAATCTAAAAACTGTATAATTGTTATTCTGACCCTTACATGAATCACAGAATATGGTCAACTTTTGTAGTTGAGAATTCAATTCATTGTATATAACGTCAAATAAATGTGAAACCACAGCATCGGCACCTTTTTTACCCACTGTTTCATCATAGACATAAAAAAATGAATTGGCATCAGACAGTTGATGAATATTCAATAAATAGTAGTTAAGTTGTCTGTCGTTTATAATAAACATCATTCGTTGTGATGTTTGGAATATGCAAATTTTTTTGAAAATCCATAGTTATGCTAGTTACAGTATCATCTTTGCGAGCACACAATCTAGCACTCTTTTTTATTGCGTAAAATTCTTCCACAGTTTCATCTGTACATGTTCTTAGTTGAGAATTTATATATTTAATTTCTACCAAAAACTGATTACTTTATAATGATACTTTATTGTCTGGATTTTTTTCAATGTAGTGATCCCAGAGTTTTCTTACATTCAGTTCATCAGAGAGATATATCCTCTGGCTCTAATGTGAATTGTAATGTCCTTTACGCCCAGATGTCTTCTGCATAGTCTCAATTTGGTGCTTCATTAAGGAAGCGGTTTCTGATGAAAGTTTATTACTTTTAGAATGACATCCCCCTTTGTCTCTAGGAATAATACCATCCGTTTTTAAGCTATTTTGCAAATATTGTAGCCTCTGGCTAGAAATGCCATGCATGGAAAGAAATGATTTATAGCATACTGGAATTTCACGTACATGATCGCCTCCAATTCGTATTTTATAACAGTAAGCCTTGATTCTTAATATAGCAGGTTTTTCCGGTTTTCTTGGTCTTCTACGTTGTATGTCAAGTCTGGTTATGAGACCACAAAGATAATACAATATGTTCATACCTCGTTTTCAATAAATTGAACGTAGTCACAATAGATAGCCGCTCTGCGTCGGATGTATTTTTGAAACACTGGAAGCGTTTGCATTTAGAACTTTCCAAGGTCTCATGTCCTTGTAATTTAATCTTTTTCACTACGTCCCTCATTCGCCCAGTGGATTTCCACTTTTTGCTATTTATGTACTTCATAATATTATTTAGTTTAATGTGATATTTAGTGTATTATAACAAGATTTACGAAAATCGTCAGTCATACTTGCAATTGACAAAACAATACTATGAATAGAAAAATTCTAACCTAACTTTTTTGGCAGCGTGTTTTTGTGGACTTTTTATTGTTTTAACGTTGCAGCACTATGACTATCAATGTTTAAGCCGTGTTCTACGATTTATTTTCTTCAAATAACTTGTGACTTCCATGGTTTTAGTAAATGTATGATAAGCCAAAAGAAAGAGATACCAGAGAGCTACCACAGACAATATAAATCACACAAACCATGTTTTTTAGAGTTTCATGGTTTAAGCCGTGTGCCCTTCATATATAATTACATACCTAAATACAAAAGTTGTCTTCTACCAATAAGAAGGCATTATCATTATTATTATCAGTTTCTTTATTTCCCACAGAAATAATAATTGATTCTAAATTCTCTATTAACATATCGAGTTTACAGAACGTTTCTTCCTCTGTTATGACACGTCTTATAGCTTTTTGCCAATTGTCAGATAAAATTTTTGGTATGGAGTCAGATAATAGTTAATGAACTTCTTGAAATTTAAATGTTGTATTATTTCTTGCAAAATATCCCTTTATTTGACTCCAGATTAGTTCTATGGGGTTAATTTCACAGTGAAATATACTTATTAAATACTATACTTATTAAATTTTGGTTCTTTGAGTTCTTGGTTTCTCTATAAAGTGTTAGGTAACAAATCTTTTAATCTTAAATGGTAACCGACATTGTCCATGACTATTACAGAATTGGTCCGTAATAAATCTATCATTTGACTGAAATATTCCTCAACACCATCAGCAGTCATTTCTTTATGGTAGTCGTTCATAGAATTTAAAATAAAATCTAGCAAGCCTCCATCAACAAATCCTTCATCTCCTCCAATATGAGTACTAATTAAAGAGCGACCTTTACTATTTGAAAATTTTAAGCCCGAAGCAATCCTTCTATAAATGCCTGACTAGCATTTGTAACTAGGTTATCTTGTCAAACTTTTTTTACAAAATTACAAAATGCCCTTCATTTATCCATGTTTCATCTAAATAGGAAATATGTTTACCTTCTCTCCTAGATAAGAAATAAGAAGGATCACAGATGTCATAGAGCGCATATCATGGCTGAAGTGGAACTGAATTTATGAATTTATGAATGTGGCCAGAATAAACGAAGGGCGGTGGACCCAAAAAATTACACTGTATAGACCACGAGCTGACAGACGAAGCAGAGGTAGACCACCTACAAGATGGACAAACGACGCCAAAGAAATCGCTGGGAATTGATTTCAAGAAGCTTAAGACCGGCAGAACTGAAAGAAATTATGGGAGGCCCATGTTTAACTTTGGACGCAGAAGGTTGAATAATGATGATAATTATATACTGGATTGTTTTATTTCCTAAAAATAATTTGGGCTATGTTATTGGAAATTTTACAGCGAAACTAATTTCGCCTTTACAATTAAGTTAATAACTTCAGAAGTACTTACTGAATTTTGGTTTCGACAAAGATGTTTAGTGTCAACAGAAAGTAATTTAAAGTTAAGCCAAAAATGTATAGGATAAAATGTTAGCGTCACCTATAAAATTAATTGTAGCTGCCGTTCGTTGTTACGGATTTAGTAAACTTGTAGTAATTGTAGCAACTCAACTTAATCCTCTTAGCTACAGCTTGAGGGCAAGCGTTTTCTTCCTTATAAAATCCCCATACCGCTTCCTCTACAAGTTTTAGTGATCACCATCTGCTTTTACAACGACCGGAGAGTATTTCTGCTTTGATGTACAACTTTTTAGTTTAGACTGATTTATATTGTCTCAATTATATAAAAGCTTTCTACTGTTTATAATTATTGGCCTAATCGTTTTTATATCTAAAATAATATTAATTTTATAAAATATGCTGAATTCAATTGATATAACAAAAATTTAATCAGATTTCCATTTGCCTTTTATTGTACCCCGTATATTCGATATAATCGGGGTCAAATGAGTTCAACAATGCATGTTAAAGCCTTACAAACTTTTGATTGAAGTTGAAAGATGGATTTTTGCCTCGATTATTTTCTACGGCTGATGAAAACTTATAAATGACATCGAGGTTGAATAATTAAATTGAAAAAAGAATAAAAGCGAATTGCTCTAACGAAAAGGTTCATTTAAAGTGTAACTTATTTTCATTCTAATCAAAGAAGCTCATTTGTGCGAAATGAGAACTTTTTATGAAGTTTTTGTACGATTTGGGGAAAATATGTATAACGCTATTGTAAAAACTTTATGTAGTTGTAAGGATTGTAATCGATTGTTCGATTTAAATACAATAGTATTTATATAACGAGAAATATTACAACTAAAGCTAAAGAGTTACAAATGTTCTGCTTATTTTACATTATATTTTCTTCTTCTCATTGCTCCGTCTCGCTTCAAAGGATGACGATCCAATTGGCCATAATTAACGTAAAATGGAAAATTTCTGATGATGTTTTGCCGAGCCATCAGCGTATCGAGGTAAAGTAGGACCGATTACATTATATACATATATGCTGAAATATACAACTTCATCTATATGGCCATTATAGTCTTTTCTCTACCTAAAGAGTGTAAACATGGTGTAAGGTTATTCCTAACATCGTCCAATAGCTTTCAGTAAGGTTGGATCTGTAGTTCACCTAATTTGCTTAGAGAAGTCTCCTGACTTTTTGTTGCTTCATATAGAGGTCGCTACTGCTGTACTTAGGCAAGTTATGTTACTATAACGGTCATATAGATAAAGGAAGAGCATTTCATTTCTGTTCGAACTAGCAAAAGTATGCCTGACGAGAGGTGTATCGTCGAATAATGGGATAGCTCGAATTGAAAAGAAAAGCAATTGTCTACTTTCATATATATCGTCATGATTCTAAAATGCTATGAATGTTTTAATAACTTAGAAATAAAAACTTACAGAAAAAAAAAACTAAAATGTTTTACTGTATATTTAGATAAGTAGTTTTACCGTGTAATTTAGTGATTATTACTCAACAATTACGCTTTTATCTTATTGGAGAATAGAAACATAAAAATCGAGTGATAAATAATAGGGTACATAAAGGGATATTGTTACTTCAGGAATACGATTTTGAATTGAAGTATATAAAAGAAAAGGATAACATAATTGCGGATGCTCTCACCAGAAATGAGGATTTTGGAAAGACAGACGCCCTGAAATTACACGTAGGAATGAATATACTGCACGACGAGGACGGTATATTTTCTTTGAATGAAATACGTCAAGATCAGGAAAGTCTAGAAGACAAGAAGACGAAAAAAGAAGAGCTGAAAGAGAAAATGAGATATATTTCCAGAGATTTTAAAGTAAGGCGTTATATTTCATTACAGAGACATTGGCAGAAAAACTGATGGACAAATTACATAACAGTAATGGACATATTGGCAGCAGAAAACTCTGGTTAGTATTTGGACAAAATTATATATCTGTAAATTAAATTATCGAATAGACAAAAATATGAATTAAATGCCAGAACTAGTTATGGTTGATATTTTCTGGAAATGCATGCGTTTATACAGTTGTAGGACTACGTAAAGCGTGGAACTTCTACTAAAAATTGATGTCTTCAATGAGAAAATGGGAATAACTAGAAACATTCTTTTGAATAACTCCACCTATTTTAGAAATGAATATTGAATTGACCCGAAATTTGTCATCATTTGACATTCTACTGTAAGGTTTATCCATGAAGTTTCCAATCTTTTTTAGAATTGCAACAGATAAACAGCAGAAGCAATGGGACAGGAAACTAACAGAAATTAAAAGGTATTAAAATTCCATGCCAATCATGGTCATAAAAGAAACGTCTATTTATATCATAAAAGGAATAATGCTGGTAAGGCCATAGGAAGATCCGGAACCACGGAAATATCAATAGTTTATAGAAATGGTTCAAAGATGGTTACGTCGAAGCAGTCAGAAATTTTGCATAGATAGAAAAGAAGTAGGAAACGAAGACCGGTGTTACTTCTTTGTGCCAAACTTATGCCGGTTTTTGAAGGCCCCTATATTGTTCAAACAGAAAATGAGATGATCAGTTATGTATTGGAACATATCTAAACAGGAAATGTTCGTGGAATTTTTCATATACATGACATCTATGATATCGGTACCATCGTCAAAAAGAAATAAATTGTTGCAATTACAGTCATTTACATATCAAGGATAATGAGAAAATGAAATGGAATATTCGATTCACAAAGTTCTAAAAATAGAAGGGGAATTGTTATGATTCTACAATGCTACGAATGTTTCAATACATTAGAAATTAAAATTTACAGACAAAACCAAAATGTTTTACTGTATATTTAGACAGAAGTAGTTTTACAGTGTAATTTAGTGATTATTTATTCAAAGAAAAAAAAGTACAATGTGGTAGTAAGAGTTAATAAAACTTTCCCTATGCAGTTTCTAGAAAGATTATTAATCGTATTTTTTGTCTAAGTTTCGGTTGGCTAAATAAGATATGGACGTTTTTCGAACAGATTAGGAATTTTTAAAACCGATTGTAAAATAAATAGTCCGGCAGCTGGGTACCTTTCTGTATGCATGGAAGGGTAAATAATTGAAAACTATGCTATCTTACGTAAATTTTTCCGATGAATACGAATATGTAGGCCCCCCGTTTTAAAAAGTGGTATCAGTTTTTATAAACAATTTTTTATTTTAAATTTTTAAATTTGAATATTTTAATTTACATCTAGTCCCATCGTAAAGTACGACTAAATATACAATAAAATATGTTCTATATGAAAGATCAGAAAACTGCCATATCTGGGACAGGTCATGAGGGGCGAGCGTAATAACTTGTTGCAATTAATAATGCAGGGAAGAATACAGGGTAGAAGGAGTCGCGGAAGAAGCCCTGGTTAAACAATTTGAGAGCTTGGTTTAACTGCACTTCTGCTGACCTCTTTAGAGCAGCGAAATCGAAAGTGCGAATTGCCATGATGGTTGCCAACCTTCTTAGAGGAGATTGCACATGAAGAAGATAAAAGATTATAGTTTAAAAGTAATTAAAAATTTTAAGTCAAGAAATCAAAAATTTAGCTTAACTTTGAGTCCTCATAACTTTTTACATGGTGCATATTTCTTCAACAGCTCCACATAAATAGAAAATTTACTATTGAAAAAAAAAATAGAAAAAACTTTCTTTTTGTGTTGACATTACGCGTGCTATATAGTAGCTATTTTAAAATTTCAATAACCGCTCGAGGAGAAAATGGATAAAAATTTCAGTAAAGAAAATTCTGGTCATTATTTGGTCATTTGGTTTGAGACATGGACAACATGTCTCAAACAGAGGACATACAATAAACCTGAACCAAACTACGATGCTAGCTAACATTGAAATTAAAAGAAAACGAGAAATCAGAGAATCGATTGAAACAGAAAAAATACCAACAGTTTAAACCAAAGAGATGACTCTAAGGCTTCCAACAACATGGAAAACGGTATTAAAGAAAAAGTCAAAATTACATCAGGCCACAAGACCGACAAGTAGGACTCCTCCTACCTACACACGGACAGGACCAATCATACGGTCATAAGGATTATACCGACATACGCTGTCCTAAATTGAATTACTTGGTTAGGAAACCATGTTGGAGTTCTATTACCCAGACTCCCAAATAAACAGCATTTAGCTGATAACTGTGCCTCTATCGCGCATCAGAGTGCTATAGGGGAGAAAGAGATGGTCTAGGGCATTAGAGCGCGGTGAAGTGACTCCTGTTTTAACTTGAGTTAGTACACCTCCCTCCAATGAATTGTTACACCCGAACGTAATTCTTAGGGGTGGCCATGTCTCACAGGCTGGGTTTAATTAAATTGTTGCTTGCTTGAGAGTCAGTCTACTTCAAGCATCAGTGTCACCATAGGGCGGTTTGGGTCTTCACAAGAAATAACTCCCTATCAGCTCCCTAGGTGCTCTATAGAGCGGTTCGACTTTATCCAATCCACTTTGGTAAGTTCGGTAATCTCTCACAAATAAAACGTAATACTCATTGGTCCATATACTAAAGCACGAGATGACACCCCCAGTTCTTAGAAGACTCTATTGCTGGAAAAAATTTATTTAATATACAAAGAAATTTTACAAGTTGCAAAAATGGTAAAAGGTTACATATAAAGTAGGTATTATATAAGTTAATATATATATATATATATATATATATATATATATATATATGATTGCAAGTTAAAACAACGATAGAACAACTTCTGAAAGAAATCTACGACATTTCTAATTCTAATTGTTTTTTAGTCAAAATTCAAACAAAGGTTTAAATATATTTTTTATACACTATGTAAAAACGTGCTGAACTAAAGTTCAAACTTAATCTATATTATTATAGAGAAGTGACGAGGTAAAAGTACCTTTAAAACGATTTGACTGAAGTAAAAAATTACTAGTTGCAGTAATAGAGAAGTTGTCAAACGGACCAATTTATTTTTATTAGAACGTTTGAACGCTTATTTTCCTACTACAGAGTTAAGCCAGATAAGTGGGCCGGTTACATCCCAGATGTTTGTTCTGACAGAAGTCATTCTGGCTGACCGATTTCCTTACGTGACTTACTTACCAAATGACGGCAAATGCCATTCCTCTATTCCAGTTTCCTACAGGGCGAGAAAAATTTATTCTAACGTGTTACACACGTTCTAACAGCATTTTTATTATCAAGAAAATTAATTGTAGTTAATGGAAACAATTTTGCATATACAATATTAAAACTTATAACGCAAGACATCAAATAATTCTTTTTGGTGTTACCGATCCATACATCAATTTATATTTTTCTAAAAAAGAAACTGCTAGTCAACTTTTCAGGAAAATATTTCTTAAAAAAAATAATTCATACTAATAAAGTATCATAAGAATAAGAATAAGAGGTAGAAAACCTTAAAAAATAATAATAAAATTTCTAACAGTTGAAAAAGGTCTGTAACGTTGGCAGATTATTAATTAATCTGAAATATAATAATAATTACTAATTAATATAAACCGAAATACGAAAAATGTGCTATTAATTCCATTATTATAAATAACGCAAATACATAGATACATATCATACAGGTTTAAACTCGATGGAGTTTGTTTGGGCAGCACCAAAAAAAAATGATGGAACACGAAATGTAAAATTAACTTTTAATTATATTCAAAAATTGTCGAATGATTTCTTTAAAGCATTTTCATAGAAGAGTAGGAAACAATTGTAGATTAAGTGATAAAATACATACAGTTTAGATAAAAAGAAATCAGTCAATATTTTTAGGAACTCTGGCAGCTCTGTAATGCAAGTCACAAACGAATTCTCCATGCCTCCTTAGGTTTGCGCTCAACTCAAGTTTATTGCTATCCTGGGCGTGTAGTACAAAGAGGTTAGCCGATATTGGCCCTTTGCTTGTAATATTAGCCGATATTAGCATATAATTTTGCAATCTTCTTCTTCTTAGGGTACCTGTCCGTTCCGAACGTTGACAATCATTCTGGCTATGATGACTTTATTGGTTGCTATGCGGAATAGCTGTGTTGAGGTCTTTTTATCCCATGCTCTCAGGTTAGCAAGCGAGTATATTCTTTTTTGTTCTGGAGCCCTTTTTCCTTCAATTTTATCTTGCAAAATACGTTGGAGCCGCTCATATTAGCCTTGATTTATTATTATATGCCCCAAGTACTGCAGCTTACGGTCCTTTATAAAGTTGACCAAGTCCGCGGTTTTGTTCATCCTTCGCAGTACTTCTTCATTGGTGATTTTGTCTGTCCATGGTATCTTCAGTATCCTTCTGTATAACCATAGCTCAAAAGCCTGAAGTTTTGATAGAGTTTCCGCCTTTAATGAACACGTTTCTAGTCCGTACAGAAGCACTGAGTTTACGTAACATTTAAGAGCTCATAGTCACGAATGCACTTTTTGCCTTTCCGATGCGACATTTAATCTCTTGGGTATTGTCACACGACTCATTGATTATAGTTCATAAGTAGTTATACTGTGAGACACGTTCAATTCTCATTTGGTGCACATACAGATTTGCTTCCGTTATGTTTTCCTTGCTGATGATCATTAGTTTGGTTTTGCTAGTATTTATATCCAGTCCATATATTCTACGTGTTTCAGTTATTTTGTTCATTAAGTTTTGCAGCCCTTCTATGGTATTGGGAACCACTATTGTATCATCTCCATACCTCAGGTTATTGAGCTTGACTCCATTTATTGAGATACCTCATCAATATCTTTTAGAGCCTCTTTAAAAATGTGCTCCGAGTACAGATTTAATTTAAGATTTTGACCTGATCTGTATATTCACCATCTATTCGGAGCACCGCTGATTGATTCCAATACAGGATAGCTATTATTTTTAGGTCTCTTCTGTCAATCCCTGTTCTCTTCAGCACTTCCATTACTTATTCATGCCCTACTCTATCGAAAGCCTCCTTGTAGTCAATCAGGCATGCAAAAACATGACAGCTGACATCTCTACATTTCTGAAACAATACCTGCACGCTAAATAAAACTTTCCTCGTACCAACGACGTTCACAAATCCAAGCTGATTGGGCGCGATTTGTTTCTCGCATTTCCGGTAAATTCTTTTGTGGATGACATAAAAACAGCTTCAGCAGGTGGCTCATTAGTCTTATGATCCTATAGTTTTCACAAACTTTTGCTCTTGGTTTTTTGGGCAATGGTACGAACTCCGCTTTGAGCCACTCTACTGGTATTTTTTCTGCCTTGTATATTTCAGTAAATATTTCAGTTATTATTTTTGTTTGTTCTGCATCTAATAGCTTCAGTAGTTCTGCAGAAACTTTATCAAATCTCGGTACCTTTCCATCCTTTATTTGTCTGACGGCTGACGTTATTTCTTCTGGTAGGATTTCGGGACCTGAATTTTCTTCAATGATGGGTTCTTGATTTGTTCTAAGGACGTGGAAAACTTTTTCCAAGTATTCTTCCCATATTTTCTTTGTATCTTCTTTGGTTATGGCAAGATTGCCTTCATCATCTCTTATTTTTCCTCTGTTGAGTTTTAGGAACTTCCTAGCTATTTTCTTCACCTTTCGATGGACATTGAAGTTATCATATCGACTCTGATACCTCTCTATTTCTTGAAATTGTTCTGTTTTTTGTTTTTCTTTGGCTTCTCTTATCTTTTTTCTGACGATGGTATGTATTCTCTTATATTCTTGTAGATTTTCTTTGTTTTTTTCTCTGATCCATAAGTTCAAGTATTTCGTTGGTCAATTTTGCAATAATAAAGTAAATCTTTGATCTATAGTTTGTTATTTTATTAAATTCATGTTATATGCATTTTTGTAAATTAACTATAGTATTTTTTGAATCCAAACTATTTGAACATATTCATCGAGTTATAACCTCACTTCGGTCATATTGTTATGATCGTTTTGACAGATCGTGTATGATTGTTTACTTCTGTTGTTTTTCGAATATTTTTAGTTTTATAATACTTTTATAAAAACTATAATACTATATTGTGATTCTAAACGTAGTTGCTGTAGTAGAAGCAATGTTAATAAAAAATCTTCAGGAATAACGTTCCACAGGTTAGTATACAAATATGTAAACAAAGTAATGGCCCATACTTCAGAGAATAAATTAATAGTATTCATAAAAAATCTTATAAATAAGGTAGATCGTGCTATTCTTGAGAATACTCAAATATCTTCATCCTAAATATCTTAAAATTTCTTATTAACTACTGCTATCTATACTATCTATAAAAAGTAGAAAAATTGTTTTAAAAAATTTAAAATAGGCTATCATTTTATTCATATTAGTATACGTAGTAGTACGTTAAAAAAACAAACAAACTATATATATACTCTAAATTATAAAATTTTACGATCTTACAAAAATAAATATTACTTACAGTCGTTGTGCATTTAGATAGTTGAAAATGATTACCTGAAACCAAAAATTATTTGTAATTGCAAATAATATAGGAGAATAATAAATAATTATGTTAGTAAAGGTATTTATATAAATCTTATTAATGTATATAGGTATATGTAAAAAAGTTCAATTTGCTAGCCCATTAGCGATTATTAACCATACATGGTCCTAATGAGCCTAGTTTCTGCTCGACATATGCTATAACATTTCTAACAATAACGTTAAATTCAAACACTAGGCTCCAGTTTCAGTAAAAGTCCTTTATAATCAGACGATATAAATAAGACACTCCAGAAAGTTTTAACTTTCATATAAACTGCAAAGAGTTTGCGCCAATAAATTAAAAACCTAAAGATAAATACCGACAGTAAAAAGTGATGCCCAAGACGCCAGTGAAATGGTGAATATTTATAGAATAGGAAAAATAACAGTACAACGTTATTATTTATTTTATCGTACGAATATTTTACAAAAGGATACTCGTGGTAGAGGCGATATTAGTTTTGATATTTTAGTTCTTAGTAACATAAGTACATAAACGAGCATTTAACAGAAATAAAGAAATATAACAAAATAGTAGTAGTCACAATATTTGGTGACTATAACAACACGCCGATACAGCGTAACAATAGAAATTTCACTACTAAGTGCATTACTAAAAATATTTTTATGTAGAAGTATTTATCTTAATATTTAACCGTAGTAACTACTAGAAGTGGTAATTTTTATTAGTGTCTGAAAGCAGAAAATATCAATTGCTAGTTAGCTATCTATTTTGCTTATTTCGGTCCATAACAGATTTGGTTCAAGATAGATTTTGCTCCTATCACATATTATGAAGAAAAAGTTACTTTTTTATATTATTAACACTTAATTTACCATTAAATACAGAAACCGTATCCGACTAATCCTGTACAGTCGTTAGAGAAACAGAGAAGTTGGCTTTGGTCACGCCATTGCTCGTTCAGGCATTAAAAATCCAAGAGTTGGATGAATATCCATCAAAGACGTCAGAATGATATAGGTGTGGCTTGAACTCCATTTCTTTATGGAATACTTCACAGATAAAATAACCTACTGCATTTTTAAAACGATCACTTGTAGTTATGTTAGGTAATTTTTATACCCGAATCCATGTCCATGTATTTTAATTTTACAATTTGTTTAGAAGGGAAGATAATTATCTAAGTTAATACGAATATATTTTATTCCGAGTTTCGAAATTGGTAAATTTTAATTAGAGTTTATTTGTACCCTCGCGTAAATACCTATTTCACGAGAGATACATGTTAATAATAACTGAACTTAATTTTCTATACTTTGGAAAAAGTAGAAAATAAACTGTACACTCAAAACTTCAAATAATTTTACAAAAAATACGAAAATTAAGGAATACAAGGAACGGGGATTATGCGTTAATAATATTGGTATTATTATTAGAACTATTGTAACAGAAAAATTATGTCAATTCGAAGAAATTTTATTATTCTGTAGAAATATATTTTACTATAATAAATATAATATAATAAAGTCAACGAAAAAATTCATAATTGAAATGCGGAAACGCATTCCGGATGGATGACATTATCAAGTAAAGTTTGGTTAGGCCTATGTTTAAAAAAATATTTTTTTTGAAAATACTAAGCAAAAATGGTACTCAGCGCATCAATTATTAACGAATATAACTATATAATTTATAAAGATGTAATAGTACACAACTACACACATCAAAAATGTCTAAGAAAAGACTGCTTCTTGTAGTTTCTTCTCATATCGGAGGTTGGCTATCATCACAACTATCCTTACCTTATTGGCGGCTGCTCTGAAAAGATCTACTGAACTGCAACTATACCACTCTCTTAGGTTTCTTAGCCAGGAAATTCTTCGTCTTTCTATGAATCTTTTACCCTTAATTTTACCTTTTATTATGAGCCTTAATATCTCATATTTCGCACCTATGGTAATGTGGCCTAAATATTCCAGCTTTCTTGTTTTGATGTGCTTTATGACCTCGCAATCCTTTTGTAGCCTTCTTAACACTAATTCTTTCAGTACCCTGTCCGATTATCGAACGTTGGCGATCATATTGGCAATAATAACTTTGTTTACGGCGGCTCTAAATAAATTAGCGGTGAACTCTTGACACCATTCACGGAGATTTCGGAGCCATGATGTTCTTCTTCGGCCAGGGCCTCTTCTTCGGCCAGGGCCACTCCTTCCGACGATCTTACCCTGTATTATGAGGTGTAGAAGGTTATAGCTCTCTGGATGTCTCATTACATGACCGAAATATTGTAACTTTCGAATTTTTATCGTTTTTGTTATCTCTGTGCTCTTTTTCATTCGATGTAAAACTATTTCATTTCTTATTCGATCAACCTAACTTATCCGCAATACTCGTCGATAAATCCACATCTCAAAGGCCTCCAATTGTTTCATTAATATCTCTGTAAGGGTCCAGCTCTCCATACCATACAGCAATGTGGAGAATATGTAGCAGCGTATTAATCTGATTTAAAGGTTTAACGTAATATCTCTATTGAGTTGGGTCCATGGTATTTTCAAAATTCTTCTATAGCACCACATTCCAACTTCTTTATATTATCCACTTTTAGTGTCCAGCTTTCCATTCCATATAACAAAGTCGAGAACACGTAGCATCTTAAGGTTCTTATTCATATATCAGCTTCAGAGGAAGGTCTCGATTAACAAACATTATTTTCATTTTTATAAATGCTTGTCTTGCAATTTCAATGCGTACCCTTATTTCTCTACCTTGGTCGTTATTTTAATTTACCCAGATTCACAGATATTTGTAGTTATTTACTCTTTCTACTTGTTTTCCCTCGATATGTAGCCTTCTGAATATTGCTTAGAAATAATCATGCACTTGGTTTTCTTAACGTGCATTTGTAGTCCATATTTTATACTGACTTGATGTAATCTATTTTCTAAGCGTTGCAGTGCTTCTAGACTGTCTGCAAAAAATAGCTTCGCTGTACAGATTGAATAACAATGGGGACAGTACGCAACCCTGTCTAATGCCTCTTTTTTAATTTCTATAGTTTCTGTATCGACATTTTCGATTCTAACCTTTGCTTTGAATCCAGTGCAGATTGACAATAACCCGTATATCTCGATTATCTACATTCTTTTCTTTTAACAGTTTAAGGAACGCCACTATTATTCATACTGCTTCAATATAAGCTTTAAACACTTTTTTGTTAATTAAAATACCATTTCGATTTGAAAACTTGTTTCCTATAAATCAAGATATGCCATCAAAATCAATCTGTCAATTGTACTGCTTTAATAAGGCAAAAGTGACAGCGCCTCAAATTTTTATGAATAATTTCTTCAAATTGTAAAGAAATACAGCTTCAAATTTTAAAAATATTTTATTTTTACCTTAAAATTTTACTAAAACAACATTATTAAATGTAACGATAGTTTTGAAGCGTCGACATCGAACAAATGTTCAAATAGTAAGTGCTGTAAATATGATTGAGGCTGATCTTTCACAAGCTGATGTTGCACGTTATTTTGACGTGTCTCGGAGCATGTTTTTATGATTTTGGCATAGATATGAACAATTCGGTAATGTCGCTGAAAGACATCGAGGTCCTCAACGTGCAACCACTCCACGATAGGATAGGTATGTGATAGTGTGATAGAAATACATCATTACTGTATGAGACCAAACTTTGAGCAATATATTATATGAAGAGCTATTTAGATCAAAGGATTTTACTATCAGTATATTATGCAAACTTTTATTCTGTTGTGCGATATGGAGTAATTTTCTGGGGTGCTGCAGTAGATAACTCAACTGTCTTTATAGTCTAAAAAAGATAATCCGAGTGATCTTAGGACTAAAGGCGGGAGAATCCTGTAGAGGCCGATTCAAATCATTCAATATACTTACTTTCTCAGCCATCTATATATTTGAATGTATTATCTTCCTTTTTAAAAATTTTACTTTGTTTTATCACCTGCTTCCCAATTATGAATATAATACAAGAAGTCTTAATTTGAATTTCTTTCTTCACAGATTGTCTCTAACAGAGAAAAGTCCTTTATATGCGTGTGTTAAATTTTACAATAATCTACCATTTGACACTCAACTGGAAACACATTATAGAGCTTTTAAAAGAAAGGTTTTTTAAAAAATTTATGCAAATAAAAATTTGCTCAACTCTACTATATTCTATGAATTTGGCCTACACGCTAGATGTCCATTGAGGGTTCTCGTGTTACGTCATAGAAATCGTGAACTCAAATTAAGGTGGGCACAACAAAATGTGCATTGGAGCTTAAAAGAATAGAGTTCTGTGTTATTCACAGATAAAGGTAGGTTTTGTTTCTAACCTAATTTAAGACGTTTGAGAGTATGGAGAGGACCTGATCGATAAGAGAGACTCAGGTATGTACAGGTTTTTCCATACAGTGGGCTACAAGTTATAATGTGAGCTGAAATAGTATTTCATCATTGAACTGTTCCCGTTTTTGTGGAAGGCACTTTAAATCAATATAAATATATTAGGACCTGTTGTCCATCCACTTTCCACTGAAGTAGGTCCTGATTTACGGTAAATGCAGGATAAAACAAAGCCACATACTGTGGCAAAAGTAAGAGACTGGTTTCATGAAGAAGATATTACACTTTTCCCTGGCCAATACAATCTTCAGAACTTAATCCCATCGAGAATGTACAGGATATGCTTCAGATACGGAATGCTCCTCGCCTGTACAATTTTTATACTGGACAAGATCTTCTTACAGGAATGGATGCTATTGTCCCAAAATCAAATTGATAATTTTATTTTAAGCATTTCGAGGCGGCGTCAAGCTGTAACTTATTCTGCTAGAGGAAACACAGATTACTAAACACATTTGCGTCATATTTTTATATTAACTTTGTTGTTAAAAAAATTGAATTAAATTAGTGCACTTCTTTACTTTTATTTGATTATTTCATCAGAGGTAAATCATATTACTGAAACTAAAATGAATTTATTGCTGACTAATCAGGCATTATAACGGTATGTCATTTTTAAAAAATTGATGTGTATGTGAGAAAAAAACTTTGTTGTTTTTGTGAATTGCAAAATGGAAACCTGTTACCACTCAACATGTCGCTGCCTGAGTATTACAAGGGTGTATGTACCAAAATTAAAAAATCAGCAATTTTAACCCAACAAGGTTCTATGTATCATAAGGCACCCATAGAACTTTGTAAATTTAAAATATATGCATGCAATCCTCTAAAATTAAAGGAAAATCATTGGTGTATGTTATAAAAATATGAAACGAGCGCAACATAGTCCTATGTTAAACATTTGTTTTTCGCAAAATTTTAGTGAACTTTCCAAACTCAGAATAACACGGTCCTACGTAGTATATAGTAACTGTCATCAATTTTATTACTCGATTTATATTTGTACAAAACAAACAATTCCAGTAAAAGACGACTTTTTCAAGGAAAATAAAGAAATATGCACACAGCAATATGAGGAAAATTCCGAAAATCAACTGCAGAAAAATAATAACAGTTTACAAGAGAAAAAACGTACTAGAAAGAGATCTAAAAATCCCGAGCGTTGGACCTGCAATATTAGAAAACAAAGGGCTAGAAATGGGCTTTTGATAAAGGACTAGAATACATTTCTTCACGAAAGAAGTTAGGACCAGCAAGAGAGATAAAAACACATAAAAACTGCTTCCAGAAATGCATTTAAAAATGTGCCAAAAATATAAGCGAAGAAGACAGAAAAAAATTATTTTCTGATTATTACAAGCTTAGTAGCAGTGAAAAAAGGATGTTTATTTTAAGCACAACTGAAATGAGTATTCCACAGCGAAGAAGAAAAGGAAAAAAAGCCCAAAACTTAAAAAAAAACTAAAACCATTAAATTCTTCTTTATTTTAAGTAATAACAAAATACAGGTTTGCAAACAGTTTTACTGCGAAACACTAGGTATAAGTCAAAAACCATCTACACTGTTTACAAAAATTCTACAGAAACGAACACAATTCTTCAAAGTGTTCAGGGAAAGCATAGAAAAAAAGTTACATCAGATATAACTGCCAATCTTGTTAGAGAGCTTATTAAATTGAATATGTTCCCTGTAATTGAAAGCCATTATTGTAGGGATGATACTATAATAAATTATGTAGAGGATGACCTATTACTACAAAAATGTACGAGTATTTCATAAAGAAGATTTGACTCCAGTAAAACTTAATGTTTATCGCAAAATATTTTGCACTGAATTCAATTATTCATTTAATAAACCTTTAAAAAATCTATGTGATTCCACTACGAGGTGTCGAACGAGTAACATCGTTTTATATTTTGTCGTGTTTACTAAAACATAGTGCAAAAACAGTGAACATAAGTGTACCTTCAACTACAAATAAATGTATGTATAATTCACTCATTACTAGTTGAGGTTTGTTTTTTGTTTCAACTGATTAAAATCACAAAAGAAAAAATTTAAACAGGATTGCCTTAGAACCGGCAATCTATTTTTATTTTAAAATGAATAAAAAGCTGAAACTTTACCCTAACACATAGAAGCTAAATTATAATTTCAACTAAAAACGCAATTGCTTTTGACTACATGAGCAGTGGCGTACCAAATACCAAAACAGTAAATATGTCTCAAACACAAAACCAAGTTTTATCCTATGTATCAGTAGCGAAAACAATTCCACGGCCAACTTTCCCGAGCAAACATCAAGCCATTGTGATGCATGCCGAAGAAAATCTGAAATTGTACGATTACGTTAAAGCTATAGGTGATATAATAGGCCCTAAACAAGTCTTCTTTGCATCTAGGATATCAAACAATCGCATTTGTATCTATCTTTCTAACACTAATCTTGTTGACCAGCTCATAGATTTATATCCCATAATACAGATAGGAGATGTTTCTTTAAATATCCGAAGACTTATTTCCTCTGCTAAAAGAATAATTATATCTAATGTTTCTCCGTTCTTACCACATGACATAGTTGAAAATAGCATTAAAAATCTTGGACTTCGCATCGTATCTCCTATATCCTATTTAAGAGCAGGCATTCCTGGGGACGAATATTCACACGTATTAAGTTTCAGACGCCAAGTTTACGTATACCCTCCCTCCGAAGATTTTGAATTACAAACATCATTACTTATTTCATTTGAAGGGAATGAACACAGAATCTTCCTTTCTACAGATAAAGTACATTGTTTTATCTGTAAACAAACAGGACATATAGCCTCCAACTGTCCAAATCCTCCAACAGACAATACAATTCCAACCGAATATATACCAACAAGCCCCAACTCATCCGTAAAAATTTCATCTCCCTCTACACATAATGCCAAAGAGCCACAAATCAAAAAGAAAGACTCCAACACTGAAACTCAATCCAACACTGAAACACAATCAGACCAAATTGAAATAACACAAATATCTCAAAAACGAGGACACTCTGAAATAGAAACTCCTAGTGAACTAACAAGCCCTGAAATTCCTAAGAAAGAAGCTCAACCATTGTTAGATATGCTTCCTCCTCTATCAGCTTCCCCCAAAAAAGGTTGCAAAGCTAAGAAAAAAAAGCACAAACCTGATACTCCAACAGAATTAGTATTAACCGAAACCACCAAGAGAACAATCCAAGAAGCATACAAAAAGAACCCACAAACCTTTAAAATACCCATAAACAATTTCTTTTTCTTCCTTGAAAATAGTTTTGGACATTCTAATCCTTATTCGGAAGCGAAAAAGCTCACGGATGATGTAAAAAGTCTACTTTTAAACCTGCATACTATATATCCAAATCTTTCAGATAGATCCTTAAAAAACCGATTTACCCGTCTAACTAAAAAGATCAAAAAACAACTACAACTAGAATCCTCTGAAGCCACAAGTTTATCAGACCCAATTTCATCAAGCGATCTAACTGACGATGAGTGCCTTTCCGATCGATCCCAAAGGTCGCAGCACTGAAAAATCCCCCCTTCTAATATTCTTCTCATTTAATTTAATCCAGTGGAATTGTGATGGATTTTACCCCCATCTAGAAAATCTCCAACTGCTTGTTGCTGATACTTCACCCGATTTAATTTGTTTGCAAGAAACCAATTTCTCTAAAAACCATAATCCATACCTTAAAAATTACGTTGGCTACCACTTTATACGAACATCACACGCACGAGCTAGTGGTGGGAGCTCCATATTTATTTCTACAGATATATTTCACCAAGAATTTCACTTAACAACAACTCTAGAAGCCGTTGCCGTTACTGCCTGGTGTCCAAATAAAATCGTAATTTGCAACGTATATAGTCCTCCCTATTGTACCCTAACAGCTCTCGAAATTACAAATCTAACTAACCAACTTCCTGAACCATTTATCTTAGTTGGAGATTTTAATGCACATAGCACTATGTGGGGCTCCAGTAATACTTTCGGTAGAGGCAAAATGATTAAAAATATCATAATCAATTCCAACCTTAATTTTCTAAACACTGGAAGCACCACATACTTTCATATTCAAACAGGTACTCTCTCTTCCATTGATTTAAGCATATGTAATCCAGAATTATCTACTCATCTTACATGGAAAATACTAGAAAGTCTCTACGGCAATAACCATTTTCCCATTTTAATTTCTAACAATGATAACTCACAAAGACAAAGCCAAATTAAGTGGAAAATTGCTCACGCTGACTGGGATCTATTTAACTTAATTGTCAAGGAACAAACAAATGAAATCTCCTTTACGAATTCTGCTGATGAAGATCTTAACATGTTGATTAATTGTATTATAACTTCTGCTGAAAAATGCCTCGGCAAATACTACTTTGATCCCTCCAAAAAATATGTTCCGTGGTGGAATGAATCATGTAAACTAGCTGTAAAAGATTGTAAAAAAGCATTAAACCGATATCGTAAAACTAGAAACCAAGCGGACCTAATAAATCTTAGAAAACTAAGAGCTAAATCTAAGCGAATTGTTAAAGAAAGCAAAAAGAACTCATGGAACAAATACATCAGTAGCATAACTTCCGACACACCTTCTAGTCAAATATGGACTAAAATAAAACAGATGAAAGGTAGATATACAACATACAAAATTCCAGCCATTATAGAAAATAACAATGTCATAACTGATGACCAGCAGATTGTAAACACACTTGCCAAATACTATTTAAATAAATCTAAACTTGATAACAACTGTACTGGATCAACAAACATAAAAAATAAATGTGTTGTACGTGAGAATCCAAATTCCAATGATCATCCTGTCAATCTCCCACTAACAATCGACGAATTAGTCGAAGCTGTTAACACCCTAAAGATCAGTGCTGCAGGACTGGATGGCATTCCATCGATATTCCTAAAAAATCTACATGAAGATACCCTAATAAAGTTACTAGAATTCTACAACAACATATGGCTAGGTAACAAATTTCCAACACTTTGGCGACAAGCTATAACAATTCCACTCAAGAAAAATGATACTTCTGTCAATACAACTATGTCATTTAGACCCATCTCATTAACGTGCACACTTTGCAAACTCCTGGAAAAATTGTCAACAAACGCTTACTTTGGTATCTTGAAAAACATAATATTATCAATACCGCTCAATCAGGATTTCGTCCAAATCGTTGCACGATGGATAATCTTATCACTCTTCAATCCGATATCATAGAAGCATTCTCTAATAGAAACGACCTTATAACTGTCTCACTCGATATAGAAAGTGCCTTTGACACAGCATCAGGGCCGGCAATTCTAGAAAAACTTAAAGAGTCTAATTTATCTGGAAACATATATCTATTTGTTGAGAATTTTTTAACTAACAGTAGTTTCAAAACTTCTGCAAATGGTAAAATGTCTCCCTCATATATCCTGGAGACAGGAGTACCTCAAGGATCAGTCCTCAGCACAACCTTATTTTTACTGCTTCTTAACGACCTTAGTTCCTTAGTACAACCCCCTGTCAAACATAATATCTATGCGGATGATCTAGTTATTTACTGCTCGGGTAAAGTAACAAGCTCCACTAGCACTCTTTTGCAAAATACTATTGATAACATTTCTCACTGGTCTAACAACATTGGTTTTAGCTTCTCGCTTACAAAGTCTAAAGTGATTAACTTTAGCAAAAAATATTAACAAACTCTTCCACTCATAAAATTAAAAGAGCATTCACTACAAGTAGTTGAAAATCACAAATTTTTAGGGGTAATTTTCAAAAAAAATTAACATGGAAGAGACATATAGAAAAAACTAAAGCCAGTGCCTCAAAAAATATAAATCTCTTAAAATCAATAGCCAATCGACAATGGGGAGCCGAAGAAGAATTCCTATTAAGTTTATACAGAGCCCTAATAAGATCTTAGTTAGACTATGGATCGATATTATATATGTCTGCCCCTATAACTTATTTAAAATCACTAGATACAATATAAAACACTTCATTAAGAATATGCCTTGGAACCTTCAGATCTAGCCCTACAGAAAGCATATATGTCGAATCGTGTGAACCCCCTCTAAATATTAGAAGACAACGTCTACTAAACTCCTATTTTGCTAAGGTCTCTGCAAACCCAAACAATATATCATTCCAACTTATTAAAAATTTTCAATTAACAGGAGCACACAGTAGAGCTACTGCCAATTCATCACTACAGTTTCTATTGCCACTCTTAGAAAATTTTGACCTAAATCTTACCACCCCCATTAATCTGCCCAATACTCCACCTTGGCTAAAAATATTACCTGACTTTAACGTAAATTTGTGCAGATATAAGAAAATGGAAACCTCCACGATACTCATGAAACAACCTTTTAATGACATAATTAATAGAGGCAAGTTTGATAACATAATATTCACAGATGCATCTAAAGACGAAGAAAGTGTCGGATGTGCTGTTAGTTCCACAAATAACAGACTAGCAATGTATAGACTACCCAAGATGACCAGTATATTCACAGCAGAACTCTACGCTATACTTAAAGCTCAAGAGGTTCCAATGCAGGGTACCAAAAACTTAGCAATCTGTACAGATTCATTATCATCCATAAATTCCATTAGAAAAATCTACACATCAAATCCTTTAGTTAATGAGATCCACGGAAGATGTACAGCACTTGATAAATCCAACACTTCGGTTTCGATGATATGGAATCCTTCACATGTTGGTATTAAAGGAAATGAGAATGCTGACCACGCAGCAAATGAAGCACGTCGCTCTGACCTTACAGATGAAAAATGCCAATTGTTTCAAGATATAATAATTGTAATTAAAAAGTTATCTACCTCAATGTGGCAAAATCAATGGAACAGGTGCACTACCCAACTAAAGTCCATCCAACCAAACATTTTAGGACCTAGAATTTTTTCCACGGAAGAGGAAGAAGGCTTAGAAGGCTTAGAATTGGGCACACCCGGCTAACCCACGGATATCTGATGGTTCCAGAAGATCCTCCAAACTGCCAATATTGCAACTCCCGTCTAAGTGTACACCATATACTTGTGGAATGTAACCAGTACGCAGCAGCACGGATCAAACATGGTATCCACGGAAGTTTATGTGATATCTTAAATGCCAAAAACAATATGTCTAATGTGATAGAGTTCCTTAAAAACTGTAAATTATATCACCTGTTGTAATTGTATCACCTATCTATATTTCAATTTTGTATTCATTTGCTAGTTTTTTATTTTCTTTTTTTTTAGATATCAACGTAACTTAATTTATTGTTTTCTGTAATACGTTCCTCGTGTCAATGGCCACAGCAGCCGAGACATGTAATTTGAAATAAAAAAAAAATCTATGTGACCTCTGTGCTGAAATAGACTGCCTGAAAAAAAAACACCCTAAATGAAGACAAGAATTTGGAATATGAAAAACACTTTTTAACAAAAATTTTAATGAGAGAAGGGAAGAAGACGGATATTGAAAATGGTAACACAGTACTGTGTTTTGACTTACAAAATGTATTGACACTTTCAAAAGGAGACGTCAAAAATTTATTTTATAAAAGTAAGCTAAATGTGTATAACATGAGAGCGCACCTTTACATTAACCGGATTGTTTATTGCGCGATTTGGTCAGAGGCAATGCATGGTCGGGCTGGGAATGATATTGCCAGTGCTGTATACATAATCCTTAAAAGGGTTGAAAAAGTCTATCCGTTACTGGAGGATCTAAATTTGTGGAGCGATAGTTGCGTTAGATTTATGAAAATTCAAATGAAGTTTTCAGTACCTGGACATTCCTGCATACAAGAGGTTGATTCAGTTCACAGTGCAATTGAACGCAGTTTGAGAAAATCTGAATACTTTTTTCCGCTTTCGTTATTAGGAGTCCTTTTAAAACTAAACGCAAGAAAGCCTTACACCATACTTTAAATGAAAGAGCAAGATTTTCTGGATTTTTCAAACTATTCATCAAAACTGAATTATAGTGCAGTTCCATTTTCAAAGGTGATTTCTTTACAATTTACTACAGATTTTTATGACATCGCTTTCTGAACCACTTTTAGCGAACATGAATACAAAATCATCAGTTTAAGACAACGTAATGCGAGGAAACATGCTGCTGAAAATAAACAAAAATGATATTAAAGTCAGCTTGTCGCAAAACAAGGTGGAAGCTCGGAAATCTATGTACAAGTGGATGCCAGATGTAGATAGAAACTTTTATGTTTTTTAATATGTCTCAATATAAACAGTAAAACTGAGATTGCTGATCAGAAGATAATGTTACAAAGACTTATGTTTCCTGTTTTTGCATTTTTCATTTTTTATTAGAGTCACGAAGTTCTATGTTATTTTATTTTCTCAATAACAATATGGAAAAAATTAAATATTTTCTTTTCCTTTTTTTTTAAATGTGCTTTTGTAGTAGACTTTCATCTCTTATGTTTAAAACAAAAGCAAATATACTTTCTTGTATACCAAATCTAATGGTCAAAATATTCAAAGTCATTTTTCTCAGTTTCTACATTGTGTATCATACAACCTTGTAATTCTTAGGCAGCGATGTTACAAAAAGTGTTGTTTCGTTTATTATAGATAAGCGTAAGTATCTATTTATGAGCAAGCGATAAAAGGCAAAATCGGGGAGGATCAGGCAGGCTTCACGGCAGGAAGATCATGCATAGACCACATATACACACTGGAACAACTGTTGGAAAAGAAAAAAGCAAAAAATAGAGATATACACTTGGCATTTGTGGATCTGAGAAAGGCGTATGACTCTGTACCAAGGTCAGAACTATGGGAGGCAATGTACAAATTAGAAATACAGACGGAACTCATAGAAGCTACAAAAGCTCTGTATAAAGAAAATAAAGTGTCCATTAAAATGGGAACAAGAATCATAGGAGACTTCACCACAACAAAAGGGTTCCTGCAGGGTTGTTCCACATCTCCAACCCTATTCAAAATATACTTAGAGAAAGCCTTGACTACATGGAAAAGAAAATGCGAAGGCATGGGAGTACCGGTACGGAACGAATACCTATATACGTTAAGTTTTGCAGACGATCAAGTAGTGATTGCACAAGACCAAGACGACCTCAGCTACATGATGAAGAAACTACAAGAAGAATATACCAAGGCTGGCCTAGATATTAACCTCGCGAAAACAGAGTACCTATCTACAAGTGAAGAAGACATAGAAGATCTACAGATTGATGACAACGTAACAATCAAAGGAAAGGATAAATTCAAATACCTGGGGTTCATAATCACGAAAAAGGCAACAACAGAGGAAGAAATTACACAAAGATTAGGACAAACAAGAACAGCAATCCGACAACTTAACTCAGTATGGTGGGATAGACACCTAAATATGAAGACAAAAACGCAGATTTATAAAACATTAGTGCGAAGTATTATGACATATGGGGCCGAAAATTGGATCATAAACAAGAAAAACAGCAGTAAGATAATAGCAACAGAGATGGAATGCCTGCGAAGATGCTGCAGAGTAACAAGAATGGATAGGAGAAGTAATGACAAAATAAAGCAAAGAACATCAATAGAAACAGACATACTATATAGAACAAAAAAGACTAAAGTGGTATGGACATGTAAGAAGAGCTAGCGACAGCAGATGGATAAAAAGAATAACCGAATGGAGCCCCATAGGAAGGAGGAAAAGAGGACGACCCCGAAAATCCTGAAGGAACGAAGTAGACGACGCCATGAGTAAGAGAGGACTAAACGATGGAGAATGGAACAACAGAGAGAGATGGAAACGGTTGAGCGAGGGAAGGCAGTGAATACTGTAGAATCCCTAAATTTATATATCTATTTATGACTTGAGTGAACAAAACGTCCATCAATTTTGTATTATAGTATTATATATAGTTATGTGTAGGATATAATTTTGTTATTAAACGAATTATTTCTTAATTTTTTGACGCATTATCTGTAACATTTAATTTAATAAAATAAAATGTAATAATGAAAAGTACAGCAAAGAATATACAGAAATGCAAAAAATAAAATAGTTAATACAAAACATATCAATGTACTACTTCTAAATTCTAAATTCCAATTCTGTCTATACATTTCTAAATATTAAAGCAAGTTGCTTTACACTTGATTAATAAATGTCAAATTTCCGACAAAAAGGACATAATGGTTATTAATTTAACACTAACTTGTGCTACTTAAAAAAAAAAAACAAAAATGTTCAGATAATGATATCGTAGGGTGTTTAGTATACTAGTATTAAGTTGTCTCTGAATTTTTTATATGCAATTTAAATTGTACAGCTTTATGATCAGTCACAATACCTATAAGACGACAGAATAAAATATTAAATGGAAATGAAAATGATTAATGGATATGAATGTGGATTATGGAAATAAATATTTAATACATCCATTATTGACAAGTAGAATTATTATAAGATCATTACAGATTTAATTATTAAAAAAAACTTTAATTTAAAAAATCCTTTATAAAAGGTATAAATATAAATGCTTTTCGGGTTACATTACAGATCGTTTTAGGACTAATAAGTCCATCATCAGTGCAGATACCTAAAATAAGTGTCAACACTTTAATGGAAGTAAACATAAATATTTAATTTTGACCAAGGTTAAAGAACATGGTTAAACATTTACATTAAACGCAAGACTCCAAGGAGTTGCTAACCCGAGACAAGATGTCTATATGGGTCCTAGATAGCAATTGATTAAAATGACATTTTTTGGAAGGATGTATGAACAAAGCAGTCAATGTAATTTGAAGTGTGTGTCTTAATGTGACACTAGCCAACAATGTGTTAAATGAATGTGTTAAAACATAAAGACGGTATTAGATTCGCCAAGTAGGAAATCTTACGATTCCTAGTATCGAATATGTTAAGATTATTTTATTAATGATTGTTTGTAACAAAAGAAACATCAATATGTTGGGGTTAAGGTGTAATATTCCATGAAAGATTATGTTGGAGATTGTAAACTAAATGTATAAATGCAATAAATTTCAGATCACTGATGCGTTTACGATAACGCAAGGACTGAAACAAGGCGACGAACTGGCTCTAACGCTCTTTAAACTTGTTCTTGAATATTTAATTAGACGGTTAACGGTGAGCGGAAATAACATACTTACAAACAAATCTACAGCGGAAGAAACCTACGTTAGGTTGAAACAGAGTGCAGAAGCAGTAGGGCTAGCAATAAATACAAATAAAACAAAACTACTCATACAGGCCAGATCAAATAGACCGGCCCAACAACACTTTATTGATGTTATACATGTGAATAGATTCATATACCTAGGAATGGATCTGGTCGCAAGCAATGAAGAAGAACCGGAAATAAATAAAAGGCTTATGCTGGCAAATAAAGCCTATTTCGCGATAGGCCACATATTCAAATCACAAGACGTACACCGGAAAACAAAACTCCGGGTCTATAAAACAATAATCAGGCCCATAGTAAGTTATGGTTGTGAAACATGGGTGGTGACATAGAAATCTGCCAATGCATTAGATGTGTTTGAAAGAAAAATATTACGTAGGATACTGGGCCCAATAAGTGAAAACAACAACTGGCGAATTAGGTATAATAGAGAAATATACGAGCAATATAGCGAACCAACTCTAGCAAAATACACTAAACTGGGAAGACAAAGTCAATGAGGATGACAGGAACTGCCTGGGAACGCGTTCATGGAAAAGAACAGCGGTAAATCGAAATGATTGGAGAAGCCTGTTGAAGGAGGCCAAGGCCCGATTTGGGCTGTAGTGCCATTGGATGGATGGATGGAATAAATTTCGGATGGAGCTAGGATAAGCTTAAATGAAAATAAGGCCCTATATGTTTTAGATAAAAATTTGGTATCTGAAAATTAGCTAGCAAAAAAGTAACTAAAAAAGGACACCAAATGGGAGAAAAACAACGTAAAATAATCTGCTATGCAGACGACGCAATTCTACTCTCTCAAAGTGAAGATGATTTACAACGTATGCTGCACCAATTTAATATAATCGGCAGAAAATTTAACTTGTTAATTTCCTCAAAAAAGATTTGTCTTGGTTATGCGTGGTTATAACAGCAAATTTACTAAGATGTAAATTGGAGACGGAAGGTCAGATAATAGAACAAGTGATGAAATTAAATATCTAGGTATCACATTATCTAACTACCGAAAGCTCGAAACACAAGTGGAAGATCAAGTGAAGTGAATAAAGCAAACGGAGTCGCAGATTGCATGAATGAAGCAATATGGAGAAATAAAAATATCGGGAAAAAATTAAAGCCAGATTTTACAAAACAGTCATCAGACCAATAATGGCATACGCGGCAGAAACACGACCTGACATAGAGAGGACAAGAAGTATGTTAGAAATAGCTGAGATGGAAACACTTGAAAAATTGACGGTAAAACGCTATGAGACAGAGTTAGAAGTACATATATACGACGTAAATGCAAGGTGGGGAACATCAAGGACTGGGTAAGAAATAGAAGAGTAGAATGAAATGATCATATAAGCCAAATGACAACAAATAGAGTAGTAAAGACGGCAAGAGACAGAACACGATCAGTAGGAGGATCACTGAAAACTTTTGTTTTCAACACTTTCACACATTTTTATTATAATTAATTATCCCTATAGCTGTTTCGACAGAGTGCCTTTCTTAAGTTACTTTCTCAAGTTAGTGTCTCGCATTACTTGAGAAAGGCACTCTGCCCAAACAGCTGTAGTGATAATTAATTATAAAAAGAAAATTGTGGAAAGTGTTAAAAACAAAAGTTTTCAGTGTTTTATTGCTTGCATTATAAATATGTTAATGTGTAGTATATTATTTTAGAATAATGACCAACTCATAATATTTCTCCCTGATTTGTACAGAGACCTTGATCAATCTGAAAAACTTTTTTTATCTATAATAAATTAACATGTTAAATACCTTCGTATTACTTTTTGTATACATTGTAAAATCAATAATACTTGTTAACACAAAAAATATACATTCTAAAAGATTTCTAGAATAATTTTATTCTAGAAGTCTTTAACGTTATTGTTTATACTTGTATCGTACAGTTTACATTGTATATAAACTAAGTCTATATACAGAATTGGTTTAACATAAACTTCTGATAGGTAATGGACTCATAATCATCTTTATTCTCCTAATACCTTAAAACCATTTAAGCAATGGCCGTAAATCATAAATACGCAATTCTATAAACAAATCATAAATTTTTGACGACCATAATATTTTTCTCTCTTTTCTTGATGCGAGTCGAATGGAATAAACAAAGTGCAATTTTCGAGATCGACAGAAACTTTTTACGATAATAAACGAAGGTTGAAGAGAAATAACTGAAAAATTTCCGGTTTTACGATATCCCGCCATTTTGCAGTGTTAAATCTGATCCGTTGGAAATTGATGGCGTACCTGAAAAATATATGCAGCGAACATTGTTGTTCTCAATACTGAGATTTTGACGTCTTCGTTATGTATTGTTTACACTCACAAAGAAAATAGTGATACAGGGCACTCTTTAGACAATTGTTATAAAGCATCTCGCAGTTTAGCTGTTCATGAGACAGTTTTTGCTATCAGTAATGAATATAGTGACCCTATCGCTCTGCTTACCTTCATTAATCTTTTGTCTATCTCTTTTTCTTCTTTTCCCGTGTTCGTTATGGTTACTACTAAGTATTCAAATTCTGACACTTTTTCAAAACTATAGACAGTCTCTGCTCCTTTCATTTTGATATATTTGTTATTATTTGTTATGTTTCCTCTAATTTCCATATATTACGTTTTTGTTTGGTTTATTATTAACCTGTATGTTTTCGCTTCTTTTTCAAATTTCTGGAGAACTTTGTCTAAATGCGTTTTTGTTCTCGCTAGTATCACATCATCTGCGTACGCTATGCACTGTTCCCTGTTATTGAAAATAGTCCTGTTTGTCTTATATTTGATCTTCTTACGATTTGTTCTAATACTAGGTTATGTTTTAATTCGTTGATAGTGGATCCCCTTGTTTTAAACCTCTATTCACAGTGAACTGTCTTAAAAACCTTCCTTCCATTCTCACTAGCCTTATAAGCGTTTCTGGTATTTCTAATGTTCTCATGGTCTCATATAGAATCGTTCGATTTAGGGAATCATATGCTTGTTTAAAATCGATAAATAGCATATGTAATCCTAAGTTCTGTTCGTAGCTATTACTTTGTATTCATTTTAACATACTTATTTGATCAGTAGTTGTTCTTCCTGATCTAGAACCTCCCTGGTATTCTCCAATTACTTTGTTATCATATTTTATTAATCTTCTCCTAATAATTTTTGCAAGTATTTTATAGACTACTTATAATAGTGCTATACCTCTTTAGTTTTCGCACTCCGTTTTCTCTCCTTTTTTATAGATAGGTTAAATAAGAGCACTATTCCATTGTTTCAGCATTTCTTTCTTTTGCCAAATGATTAGTGTTAAGTGAAGTATTCTTTCCTTCAATTTTTTGCCATCTTCCTTAAAAATCTCTCCTGCACTTTTGTTATCTTTAGGTCTCTTATTATTTGTTTGATTTCATTCAGACTTGGTTTCTCGCACGTCCCTTCTTCATCTTTTGGCCAATTCTCATTTCCTTTAAGTTCCTCTTGTTGGTCTATATTTAATAGATCTTCGAAATATTCCGCCCACCTGTTTAATTTTTCTATTGTTTCATTAAAAGTAGGATTTCTTTGTTTCTGCAATACTGTGGATTATTCTTTGTAGTTTCTGTGGAGTTCTTAACTTCTTGGTAGAAATTCTTTACCTCTTTGTTTATGAGGGATTCTTCTATGGTTTTCAACTGCTTTTCTAGCTGTTCTCTTTTCTTTTTTCTTCAAATTCTTTTCACTTCCTTCTTCTTGTCAAATAGTTTTTGATTGCATTTTGGGTATTTTCTTTATCTCTTTGCAGTTTTGCCCTATTTCTTCTTGCCAAAACATTTCTACATTCTTCATCTAACCAGTCTTGCCGTCTTTTTATATATTTTATAGAACTCTGTTTTGGATTCTAAGTCTTTATCTTCAGTGGGCGCATGTAAATTAATGATACTTATCTTCCTATACTTTCCTCTTAGTCTCAAGTAAAATATTCTCTGATATTGATTGGAAATTTACAACTGCTTTGTTTACTTTCTCCGACACCATGAATCCCACTCCAAAATATCTCTTGGTCCCCCACTCCTGAACAGTGTGCTCTTTCCTATTTTTATTATTTCATTTCCCAGTTGTTTCGTTTCTTGCAGGGAAGGATATCTATTGTATATTTTTCCATAATTTGGTGTAAGCTTCTTAAAGCTCCCTGCTCATAAGTACCTCTCACATTACAAGTCTCAATTTTTATTATAGCCTATGATTGTTGCCTTTTTTCTTGTGTTTATTTTTCAGTTTTCCATGGTCGTATTCCTTTGCCTGGCTGTTTCGGTATTGTATCTCCCCAGTTGTTTTTCTTTTGTATTTTTTTTAGTTGTTTTTCTTCATTATATATCCACTCTTTTTCATTCACGAACAACTTCTTATAGCCTATTCTTTTTTATTTTTTATTCCTTTGCTATATTAACTATTTATTTCTGTATGTCTTATCTATCTCCTTTCTATTTTCACAATAAGCAAAACTAATATATTGTTGTGAATTTATTAATTGTTAAGTCTTTAATTTATAATGTCTTGTTCTTATCTTAATTCATTAAAAAGCACAATGACTGATATTTATTTATTTTCACTAAACATACATAATTTATTAAAAAGCGAACGTAACATTTTATCGCGAGCGCGTCGTCCGAATTAACTAACTGTTTTTAAAATAAAAGTTCCTCCATATTTATACGAAAACAGCTGCTCTAGAATCCCATGGATTTTGACCTCAATTGACCTGGTTTCGCCTCGAATGGACAGGCCTAATTCCGGAAGATTCGAATGGAACCAGTTTTTTTATTACTTGGAGTTTATGCCAGCTATTCGAAAGGTCTCGTATATTCTAAAACAGAACAGCATTAGTCATAATATAATACGGTTATTTTTAGGCCAGGATTTTTATCGTAACATTGCCCCCCTCTTAAAAGATGGTTCCTCCTGGAACCTTGTCGGGACTGGAACCGGAACTGTATGCTGGTATCGGCAACTGGACCCTCTTTTACAACTTCCAGTTGTATAAAAATGACAAGGGACGGTTTTCTCTCCGCACCAGTAACTATGCGGATTGCAACAGACTAACACCTGGACTTCGGTGTCTTTGAAGATCTCCTCCACCATATTTCGGATAACCCTCCAATCTAATTGGCGGCACTCCAACTTTGGCATGGCTAACTTTTGCACGTCGGACTCTAGTACGTGCTCTCTCAATTGAAGTAAGGCTTCCCATACATCTCGGTAGGTAGGTTGGTCACGGGCAGTGTCTTTTGTTACCAGGTAGAAAAGGTAACGTGATGCATCTTGGAGTTTCAAGGTTTTACCGGGAGCTGGCACCTGGCATTGAAGTTCTGCAACTCGACCAAACTTCCTTCGAAAGACGGATGCCAACCCTGGTGCGTCTTTGATACTGGCCGGGATGGTGAGGGCCAGCGAGTAGTCATCGGGGAGCGCTAGTAGATCTTGCTTTTCTTCAGTGGTAACACCATGTCTCGCTTTACCGGTACCTCCATAGGCACCCATGAATTCCTCAAACGTGAGGTCAGACACATCGTGGACTTGGTTTACTTCCACTTCTTCATCTACGTCGTGGTCACCTTCGAAAGACGCCAGCCGGTTATGGTGTACTATCATCGGCTTTCCCTTCGGAATCTTGCTTATTCGGTAGATGACATCGTTGATCTTCTCCATAATGAGGTATGGACCTTCCCAAAACTGCTGCAATTTGGGAGAACAACCTTTTCGCTTCTTGGGATTATACAGCCATACTTTGTCGTTCTTCTTAAAGCAACCCTTTTCGGCTTGTGTATCGTACCGTTTCTTCATTCGGTCGCTAGCGATCTGAAGGTGGGAACGGACCAACTCATGTACATCGTCCATTCTTCTTCGTAATTCGATCACATAATCTTCACCTGCTACATCTTCTCCAGGTCGACACCCAAACTCTAGATCACAAGGTAGTCGCATTTCGCGTCCGAATAGGACTTTCGCTGGTGTCTGGCCTGTTGATTCGTTAACAGCAGATCTGTAGGCCATTGTGAAGAACGGAAGGTATTGGTCCCAGTCTCGCTGATGATCGGACACCATCTTTGTCAAATATTTGCCAACTGTCCTATTCATCCGTTCTACCATACCATCAGATTGCGGATGATATGCTGTAGTTCTTGTTTTCTTCATGCCTAGTCTATCACATATTCCTTGGAATAGATCGCTTTCGAAGTTCCTGCCTTGGTCACTATGGATCTCCAAAGGCACTCCAAATCGGCTGATATATTCTTGGATCAACTTATCTGCAACGGTGGCGGCCTTCTGGTCTGGAAGTGCGTAAATCTCGACCCACTTAGTGAAGTAATCCATTACTACCAGCATGTACTTGCCTCCATTTTCACTTTCTGGAAATGGCCCAGCGATGTCCAAAGCTATTCTTTCAAACGGGCTTCCAACATTATATTGTCTCATAGGAGCTCTCCTTTTTCGGTAAGGCCCGTTACTCGTGGCACAAATAGTACATTTCTTACACCAGTCTTTTACATCGTCGGAACTGTTCATCCAATAAAACCGTTCCCGAATTCGCTGAAGGGTTTTCCTTACACCAAAATGCCCTCCCGATGGACTGTCGTGTAACTGACGAAGTACTTCGGCTATTCTGCTCTTTGGGATCACCAACTGTCTTCTCTTCTCTGAACCGTCATCATTTTCCAGGACTCGTTTAAGCAAGCCATCTTCGATGATAAATGAGTCCCACTGGGCCCAATACGTCTTAACTACTGAGCATAGGTTTGATATTTCCTGCCAAGGTGGTCGGCGGTTTTCCTCTTTCCATTTTCGGATTTTCTGTATAACTGGATCTCTCTCTTGTTCTTCCCTGATCTTAGTAGGCGTCCAGTCGTCGTTGACAATCGTCGTTCTTAGCACTGCTGCTTCCTTGGATTCCGTTTTGTTGCAGTGGGAACACTCTGCTGAGCATGGCCTTCTGGAAAGAGAATCAGCGTTTCTGTGGCTAACTCCGGCCCGGTGCTCAATCTTAAAATCGTATTCTTGGAGTCGTTCGATCCACCTGGCTATCTGACCCTCTGGATTCTTAAACTGCATCAACCACTTAAGGGCGGCATGGTCGGTTCGGACTAGAAACTTTCTTCCATAGAGGTATTGATAGAAGTGCTCTACTGATTTCACTACTGCCAGAAGTTCTCTTCTCGTGACGCAATAATTCCGCTCAGGTTTTGAAAGAACTTTACTAAAATATCCGAGGACTCGTTCCTGTCCTCCTTGAATCTGAGACAGCACTCCTCCAATTCCCACATTACTTGCATCTGTATCTAAGATGAACTCTCCTTCTGGCAGTGGATACCCTAAAATTGGTGCTGTTATTAAATGCTTTTTCAAGGTCTCAAAGGCATTTTGGCAGTCTGTATCCCAGCGGTAATCTCTTGCTTCCTCCGTAAGTCGCGTTAATGGCTTAGCGATATCTGCAAACTTCTTAATAAACCTCCGGTAGTAAGTACATAGTCCAAGAAAACTTCTCACTTGATGTTTGTCAGTTGGTTTTGGCCATTCCTTAATGGAATCGATTTTTCCCTTATCCACGGCCACTCCTTCTTTACTGACTATATGACCCAGATAATTGACTTTACCTTGAAATAGCTGGCACTTCTTGGGGTTTAACATCAATTGGGCAGCTTTAAGTCGATTAAAAACGTTTTCTAGATTCTTCAGATGTTCTTCGAATGTCTCCCCCAAGACGATTATGTCATCCAAATAAACCAGGCATGTTTTCCAAGATAACCCTCTCAACACATTTTCCATAAGCCTCTCAAATGTCGCAGGAGCATTACAGAGTCCAAATGGCATAACGTTGAATTGCCACAATCCAGATCCTGTGGTGAAGGCTGTCTTTTCTTTATCTACTGGGTCCATTTCTACCTGCCAGTATCCAGACTTCAAATCCAAAGTAGAAAACAATTTACTTCCAGCCAATGTGTCCAATGTGTCATCGATCCGAGGCAGAGGATAACTATCTTTCTTGGTAACGTTGTTCAGCAAACGGTAATCCACACAGAACCTCGTCGTTCCGTCTTTCTTCTTAACCAGGACCACCGGAGAGACCCATGGGCTCGTAGAAGGTTCTATCACCCCGTCTTTCTTCATTTCCTGAACAATCGTTTCAGCTTCCTCTCTCTTCGCCTGTGGTAATCGTCGAGCTGTTTGACGAATTGGCTTAGCATTACCAGTATCAATTTTATGCTTAACAACGGTAGTTCTTCCCGTCTTTCCTCCTATCGGTACGAAAATATCACGATACTGCCGAAGAAATTCCCTTAATTTCCTTTTCTCCATCTGATTTAGAGACTGTCCTGCAACTGCAACCATTTGGTCGAATTTGTCGTTGGAATTATCAGATGTTGTCGCCTGACGGATTATGGATGTCACAGGTACACAAGTTCCTACCTTTGTCTCTTTCTTGATGGTCACTGGGTAGTCGTTGACATTGATAAGTCTCACAGGAATTTCTTTGGCCGAAGTCACCAATTCCTTTCCAATTATGATTCCACGGCCAACCTCATCGTCGTGGTTCCAAGGCTCCATCATAACAGGTCTCCCTTCTTCTACAATTCCCTGTAGTCGCGCTACTATGATCGTTTCGCTTCTCGCAGGCACGACTGTATCTTCTGTAATGGCTGCTTGCACAGTGTTGTCATTATGTGGATGGAGAAATACCTCCTCGTTGCCAACTTTGATTACCTTATTCTTAAAATCCAATTGGAATCCATGCATATTCATTACGTCCATTCCTAATATAACATCCTCTTCGATGTCAGCAACTATAACAGTATGGACAAACTTTTCTGCCCCAATTCCCAATTGTACCTGGATTTCTCCATGAATGTTGGCATTTTCACCTGTAGCGGTCCGAAGTCGTAACCTCGTTGGTAACAGTTTCTTTCGGCTGTTTATAACTGTCGGGCGTATAATGGTTCTGGTCGCTCCGGTATCCACCAACAACGTATGTCTTTTACCATTTATTTCTCCATCTACATATACACTATCTTCACGACATTTCAAAGAAGCTATTAGTATAAGAGGGTCTTTGGAAAAGTTCCGGGTCGAAGCTGCTCCCCTAAAGCCGACTCGTTCTGGTTTTTCCGATGGTGAGTTTCTTGATTTTATGGTCTTCGTTTTCTTGCATGTCATGCTTTTTATCAAATTAAAGAGCTGGTCAAGTTTATCTTCATCTCCTTCCTCTTTTACAGTCCTAACTTTACTGTACCCGCCAGAGGCCTGCGTAGCTGACTCGTATTCGAGGGCGGCGGATAAGACATCAACCAGCGTCTTGTGACGAGCTAATCGTAGTGTTCTCTGCATTTCATGATCACGAAGACCATCAATAAACGTTTGAACGGCCAATTTTTCCATCATGTCTTCGGGAGCTGTTGGATAAGCATATCGTACTAATCTGGCAATATCTACCTCATATTCTTGAAGAGCCTCATCTTTCTTCTGTCTACGATTTTTAAGCTGCGACTGATATACATGCTCCAAATGTTCGTGGCCATATCGCATATTTAACCTCTTCTTCAGTTGTTCGAAATCATCGGTCTCCTCTACTGCTATGGTCTGAAGCACATCTAAGGCATCTCCTCGAAGAGCGATAGTCAGGTTTACCGCCTTTTCTTTTTCAGACCATCCATTTGCTCTTGCGGCTGATTCGAACTGTTTCATGTAGTTGTTCCATGATGATTTTCCGTCGAAAGTTGGGACTTTAACATGAATAGAACCTCCACTTCCTTCAAATTTCGGCCGTGTCTCCAACTTACATTTCGTCTCGTCTTCTTTTATCTCCACTGTAATTGGATTGTTTCCTCTCTCTGCTGTCCCGGTTTCCTCCATCTTCTTTTCCATCTCTTTCCATATCTTTTCTTCGAAGGCCAACATATCGGCAGCAACTTGGTTTTTTAACGAAGATATTCTATCGTCCAGGGCAGACATCTCAGAAGTGACTTTAGAGATTTCCGAAGAGATGTTAGCAGAGACTTTGCTTTCCAGAGAAGAAATCTCGTTAGAAACTTTGCTTTCTAAAGAAGCGATGTCGCCGGATACTTTGTTCTCCAATTTCGAAATCGACGAGATGACAGCATCATGTTTGTCTTCAAATATATAAGTCTCTGGGTCTAGTCCTTCTTCTAGCAAAGCGTTCTTTAGTCGTTGGACTAACTCAGCCTTTTTTCCGGTGGAAGATAATTCTCTGTCTTCAAGATGTCTTCTTAAATTAGTCACTGTCAGCTCATAAATCGTAGCCATTTTCACAATTTATTTTATATTCACTTGTATTATTATTATAAGTCTAATTTATGTTCGATCTCACTCTGACACCATTTGTTGTGAATTTATTAATTGTTAAGTCTTTAATTTATAATGTCTTGTTCTTATCTTAATTCATTAAAAAGCACAATGACTGATATTTATTTATTTTCACTAAACATACATAATTTATTAAAAAGCGAACGTAACATTTTATCGCGAGCGCGTCGTCCGAATTAACTAACTGTTTTTAAAATAAAAGTTCCTCCATATTTATACGAAAACAGCTGCTCTAGAATCCCATGGATTTTGACCTCAATTGACCTGGTTTCGCCTCGAATGGACAGGCCTAATTCCGGAAGATTCGAATGGAACCAGTTTTTTTATTACTTGGAGTTTATGCCAGCTATTCGAAAGGTCTCGTATATTCTAAAACAGAACAGCATTAGTCATAATATAATACGGTTATTTTTAGGCCAGGATTTTTATCGTAACAATATTTTTTCTAATAATTTATCATCTTTTAAAAAAAATTTAACATTTAGTTGGTTTTATCAACACGTAACTAGCATAAATAATAATATAGGCAAAATGCCCTCACTAACTAAATTTTTATAATTTTTTATGTTCTATGTGAATAAAAATAGGACTATTTTAGCTTTTCTAGCCATCCTTTCTACTCATCCTCTACCTCCAAAACGTCATTTTTTGTTTTTATTTGTTTTCGGTAAGCTGCAGTTAATTTTAAAATTTCAAAAAAATCCCAAGCATAGTTGAGATTTTTAAAAAATTTGTGTATTTTTTATAGACCCATAAGTTTTTTTTTGAAAAAAGTGTAAACTTTTGTTGGGAGATGGCTTCAGGTCTAGTTTTTTTCTATTTGGTGTATTTAATAAAAAACTATATTTCTGTTTTTTGTCAGATTTTTCCATTAGGGGTGCCACTTTCAAAAATCCAAAATACTATTTTTTGGGGATTTTCTCCAGTTTATAGACTTTAGAAACTATAAAAATAGAGTTTTTTTATAGTTTATATATAATATGAAGCAGCTGAGTCCTTCAAAATAATAAAAAATAGAGCGAAACATCTCCAAAAAAATCATGTTTTTAAGGCGTTTTGCGGCGTTAATAATATTTTTCGAAATCATTGTTTATATTCAATATATTTTTTTATTTTTTACGTTTTATGCGAATAAAAAATAAGACTCAGCGCAATTTTAGTACGCCATCCCCCTCCCTACCTCCCAAAAACGTGTTTTTTTAATTTTTTTGGTGGGCTGCGAACAATTTAAAAATTTCAAAAAATTTACACGCCTAGCTGAGGCTTTTACAAAACTTGTATATTTTTAATAGACCCGTATGTTGAGTGAACGTAACCTAAAAATGCATTTTTTAGCGAAAAAAGCGTTTAACATTTTTTTTATAGATGGCTGCAGGTATAATTTTTATTCTGTTTTGTGTATTTATTAAAACACTATATTTCTGATTTTTTCCAGATTTTTGCTTTAAAGGAATCTTTAAAATCGGCATAACACCTATAAACCCCAAAAAAGCCATGAACTACATCTACGGCAAGTAGAGCGTGATCGAACTTCAATGAAGTATGACAAAGCAAAACTTCAGAACGATGAATCCTACTCTTTTACGTTTGACCTAGAAAAGGCTCTCGCTTTTTCCAAGCTCAGTACTTTCACATCGTACTATAAACGCAATATTTACGTTTACTACTTCGGCTGTAACGAACAAAAGTTCGTGACAGCCGAATTTTTGTTCCGAAATTTAGGCTTCATGTATGGATAAGATGAGACGCTTGCCTCTCTAGGTTTGCAGAAAATTACATCGTGTATAGTTAAGCACATTGGAACACGCGCATCTCAATTCAAGCATATTGTTTCCTACAGCGATACCTGCACCGGACAGAATAGGAATTAGAACATTGCCTTATCCTTATTTAAGATAGTGCTTAGTGACACCAATCAAGCGGACACAATTGATATAAAGTTTATGGTGAGTGGTCATTCCTACTCATGGTGTAGACTTTGGATTAATAAAAACTTTCTACGGAGGAAAGGCAATTTATGTCCCAAAAGATTGATATTAAATGATATTGAAGTCATGAAGAATAGAGCGTTCCACTTTACACATACGGTTAGCGAAGATTTTAAAAGTGCCTGCAACCTTAAAAAAGTAGTCACACAAAGAAAAGTGAATTGCAATAATGAGCTACCACCATAGTTAACAATGCAGTGGATTAGCTGCAAGCGAGACGTAACCTTAAAATTATTTTATAAAGAAACACTAAATGAATAATAGAACTTTTCCAGCATCAAGACTATGCCAAGCGCACAAAGAGGAAGGCGGAGATTGAAAAACATTAAGTATTATGAAAAAACGGGATATGTTTGATTCTCTGTCGTTTATCCCACCTGTGCATCAAAGTTATTTCAATAATGATATTACGTCTGACTTTCCTGTACGCGATGATGATTTAGGACCACTGACAGATGATGAGTTTCCAGCGGGTAACGATCCTGAAGCATAAAACCTGCAATATTGTTTGTACATGATTTTGATTTGATTTTCTGTATCTTTCCCTGTTTAATAAGCTTTTGATAAAATAGTGGTGTAAGGCATTTCAACCCTTCTTCTAAATACCCCCTGTATAAATTAGTTCAATATACCTCCATCAAGAGTTTCACTTACGCATTACTGATACCAGTCAGGGATAATTAATATGATTTGTTTGTCGTGGATTTCAAAATTATGTTAAACTGACATACCCCACTGTTATTTTAACCGCCTTATATAAAGGCACCAACCACCACCTTAAAAATAAGCTGGTAAAAATAAAGTTAAATATTTTGCTCATATACGAACTACATCAGCGTAAGCATTTAGCTTCTAAATAGTAAATAAATACTGAATAATATGTTAATTAGCAGTAAAAGGTAAAATTTATTTACGTCTAATAAAACGTTAAATAATGCCAGTGTTAAGAATTCTTGTAAACTAGGTCTTTTCGGATATTTATTAATAAACTTTAAATAAAAATCATTTTTATATACTTAAATTTTGTCTGTAAAAATAAAAGACGTAGATGTAACTAGCTCATGTTAAGATTAAACTGGCTTAATAAATTCATTATTTTTTTATAGTGTTCAATAAATATGGGAAATAAACATCCACTCGAAACAAGGAAATGGAATTGCAAATCGAGTATGACTGCAGACTCAAAATTAACGGAAATAATATTGCGACAAGGGAAAAATCGAAAAGGGAGGGGGTTAAAGGACGGAGGAAATCTATTTTCGCGAGAAAGGCATTCGCGAACAAATAATGTTATCATTCGAGATTCTGCTACGCAATTTTACTTCGCAAAAATTTAATTTTATCTTCTCCGTCAAGGAAGTTTGAGATCATTTAAAATGTTTTTCTGATATTTTATTTTTCTGCTGGGAATTGCATAATGTGACGATGGCTTATGGCGTTCGTTTTTCGCTTTATTGGTTGTTAAGTGCGATCAAAATGAAATATTGACACAAAATATTCAAAGGGTCTACTTTTATGAAAGAAGCCGAGTAAGCGACAAAGAACAAGGAAAAATATCAAGCCTTAATAACGTTGGAAAAATTGCGGAATGAGATGGAGTATTTGTATTTGCTTTAGAATTCAATACATTTTATACAAAAATACTTTATATACACGTGTTCCAAAATCTATTTGTTTTAAAGAATATTTAAAAAATGTTTTAAATGTATAAATAATAAGTATATATGTTATTAAGCGACAATTTATTGTAATGAAAATTAAATTTTATAATTGGTGTTTGACGATTCGACTTCCACTCCACTCCAAAAAAGATTATTTTTAAAAATAGTGAGGTTCTTCTTTTTCTTCTTCCTTTATTGGGTAATATCCCAGGGGATAATTTGCCCAGCTAATATAGTGAGGTTTTATTTTAACTAAAAAGTTGCTAGGAGGTTATATTTGCCAAATTGACGGGTGACTTAATATGGCGTCGATCTTGTAGACAATTAGCCATGCTTTTAGTTGAAAATTGTAAGAGTGGTATTTTTACCCCCACGATGATATCAAATGCTGATTATTTTGTGTGTTTATGTATTATATGTTTGTTTATATTACGCATATAGATTAAAAAGTTGGTGGCAATAGGAATGTCTTAATTAAGTGGACCATTCTAATTATGTTACCATGATTTGTTTGTTTTTATTATTAATTTGTAGAACGATAAAAAAGGTTTGCTATGTAAATTTAAAAAAATATATTCAACAGCACATTTAATGTGTATAAGAACTTAATTTGACCATATATAAAATATAATTTATAAATGATTGTCTAGCGACATTTTAGTACACATTACTATAAACTAAGGTTTTTTATTTCAATTGTCTGCATTATCTACAAAGTGTCTAAAAATCGAAAATCTGAAAATTCAAGTAGACAAAATAGCAATAATATTGTCTGAGGTGGCAATATTTTACAATCTTTTCTTCAGACTGAAGATAACGTAAAAAGTAAAGAAGATGAATACAGATAGAATATGCATGTCGTTATATATATATATATATATATATATATATATATATATATATATATATATATATATATATATATATATATATATATATAGCAGCAGCATCTGCCGCTCTGATGCGACCTAAAGAGGTTGAAATACGTATAAGTGGCTTGCCGCTGCCCGACATCGAAATAAAAATCTAATACCGTCATTATGTGATAAATAAATCAATTTTTTGCTTCATTTACTTTACACAACCACAAATATGACATAATTGTTTACACAAACATACGACATGGAACACACAGAATCAGTCAAAATTTGATACTCCTATAGCAAAACTCCACCCTCAAAATGTGTTGTAGCCACTATGGGCTGTTGGCCTACAAAATCTAGGTTAAGCATGTCAACTTTTGAAATGACATAACCAATAACAAAATCTTTTGAACACATTTATATATAATTTGTACAAAAAAACCTTTTTTGAGAACGATTTCCGAAGTGGAAATTGAAACGTCAAATATTAGTTAATTAAAAATGCGATTTTTAATACAATCACAATCTACAATTGTGGCTTAATCCCATAAAAAAGAAAACTCTATTTGTTTTATATCTCACTATTTGGTCACGATTTTTCAACTTCTTAAATTGTAAATTTATTAGAATAATTATCAGATGTTAATTGATAAGTGAGTTGTGAAATTGTTAAGTGAGTATTTCAATAAGTGAATTGTTAAGTGAGTATTTCAATAAGTGAATTGTTAAGTGAGTATTTCAATACTTACAATTAAATTTAAATTTTGCTATAATATCTGAATGACATTTGTTTGATTTGAACTTATTTAGAAGTTATGGTAACAATACAATATATTTTTATAGAGTAAAGTCTTTTATATTGAAGTCTTATTAATTCACTGTGAAGTATGAAAATTAAAATAGTATACCTTTTTTAGATACCAAAGTAATAAGAACTAAAAATGACAGCATAATCAGATTAGATTGGTATCAAAAAAGACAGATTTATAAATTCTTATTGTATCATCCTAGAAATAAAAATTTAGCACAATTATAATATCACTCTTCACTCTACAAAAATATAATGTATTGCGGTTACCATAACTTCTAAATAAATTAAAATAAACCAAATGTCATTCAGATATGCTGGTAAAATTTAAATTTTTACTCTTTTAGTTGTACGTATTAAAATATTCACTTTGTTGACATCCAATAATTATTCTAATACATTTGCAGTTTTCTCCTAGAGAAGCCACAAAAAGGTGACGTATTATTGAAATATAAAACAAATAGGTTTATACTCGGTTCGCTATTCCCAGTACGAACTGTCTAGTGAATTTAGTAATTATTTTTTTGCGAAGTTAATTACTTTTTGACAGACTAAAAGTGGCTGGAAATTACTATACAACCAAATACACGTACTTATAGCCAATATTAATAGTAAACAAACTAAATAGTAAATAAAATAGAACTTTGAGAATTACTGACAATCAATATTTATTTATCCGCACCATATAATAAATAGTTATGTTAAATTATAATAACTAAAATATATATTTTAAATATATACTACCCAAAATTTGATGGGTTTAGTATACACTTCCACTATTTAGAATAATTCTTCTTTTTTTTTAAGAAAGAAGTCTGCAATAGTAGGATACTTGAGCTATTAATACTGAGAAGCAGGAATTGTTGTGTTGTAGGTTTCCGACAATGAATCTGTCAAAATATGACCGAGCTAAGCGAATGGAGTTTATTTCCTACTGACCGATTACTAATACTTCAAATCAAAGTAAACGATGTCACATGATACCAACACAAAATATGTCACAGGTTTGTTCCTTCCTGGACTCTTTTAGTCACGTGCACTGGAATTACAGCCACTAGACATATTTTATTATTTACGAATAGAAATAAAATTTGAAGATTTCTATTAATGTAAACTTATGAAATATACAATAACTCTACATGAATCCAGACATGGGAATCAGAATTAACGAAGAATGCATGAACAATCTTCGCTACGCAGACGATACTGTGTTACTAGCAACCATTACAAATAACCTAGAGACAGTACTGGACCGCATGAGAACTGCGAGCATACAGTATGGCCTAGATCTCAACATTCTTTTTCTTATGGTGCATCCGGTGCATATGTTGGACACTAATATGACTATTCTGCTTTTGTTAACTGCTGCCCTAGAAAATCCGGTGGTGACCAAGTTAAATCATCTCCGTAAGTCATAAAGCCAGGATACTTCTTTTCTTCTTGGACCCATTTTCCTATGCACTGTACCTTAAAGTATTGTCCTAAGTAGGTTGTACCGTTGTTCATTACGGATTATATTGCCCAGCAATTCCAATTTGCAACATTTGATGGTTATGGCTAATTTGCGCTCTTTACCCATTCTGTGCAGAACTTCATTGTTGGTTTGTCTATCCAGGAAATCCTCAACATGCGTTTATAGCATCACACTCAACATTAGGAAAACCTAATTTATGGTCATCAGTAATTTAAATTTAGATATCCGGGCGTTATTGGTAGCGAACGAAGAGATCAAGGAAGTCAACCGATTCAGCTACCTCTAAACTACCCTTAACTTAGAATGGGACGACGCTAAAAATATTGGGTCCAGCATAGAAATTACATGGTTCACATTTACCGAGATGAGAATCCTTACTTTGCTGAAATGACCAGAGTTTAGAGGCAGATAGTGAGTTCTTCCGATGCTACTATATGGAGTGGAAGCATGTACTGAGGCAAGCTAATGAAAAGAAGATGAAAGCCTTCGAGATGTGAATCTACAGCTATCTACTAATAGGCAACCAAGAAAGATATCAAATTTTTACCAGGTATTTGGCAAAAGGAGACCGGGACGCCATCGTATCTAGTGGTTGCAAAACCTCCAACAATGGTTTGGAATGATCTCCGCTTAACTGTTACGAAGAGCCGTCAACAAAAACACTATAGCCGTGATGAATGATGTTCGGATGATCAACATCCGAAGTGAATAAGGCACTGAAGAAGAAGAAGAAGAAGAAGAAGAAGATGTGAATGAATTAATTAATAATATACTAAACAGGTGAGCTTCTACTTTATTATCTAACTCATTGTTCGTAAATGTGTAAATTCTACCCACCTCTCTCCTTTATCATAATTACTTCTGGTCTATTGAATATTGGGGACAGTTATGTCGTATACCCGAGCTTTATGCGGTTTGGATTTTTTTAGGGTTTAATAGGTTTCCAAATAGAATTTTCAAATCTATTTAGACAGTTAATATAGTTATAAAAGAAACCATTACTTTTTTTATCTCTACTATGACTAATTACGTTCTCTCTAAACTTCAAACTAATTGTCTATTATTGGTGATAAAATATCTCATACCAATGGCATCAAGATTGTATTTGAGATACATTCACTGGATTTACAACCTTTTATATCAATTAATTAATGACAGCATTAATGACGAACAATTAATTTTTTGTAGCATGATAATTTTGATTAGTTCCTTCTCGTTCTCTCAATAATATCTAATGAACGAGATACCATATTTATATAAATTGGTTGTTAGAACTTGTACAACATATGGGTAACAAATGTGTGTAAGTTGAAACTTCGATATTAAAAAAAATCTCCTTGTTGGTAATTTGAAGACGAACATACCGATCCCATAATATGCAGCTTTGTATGTATGTAAATTGAACTGAATTAACCCGTTCAATATATAATTTTGTTTATAAAACAAAATTCGATTTTATCTGTCATACGAGGGCTACTACCTAAGTTCTAACATATGATAAACAATAGACTTAGCTTATATACTTACTGTTGTGTGTAACGTTTGTGTTGCACAAAATAACGATGCTGTGCATGAATACATAATGTAAGTGATTTCTTGTGATTTATAATGTCAACAGACTTCAAAGGAAGTCTATACGTTCGACATGGGCTCAGTCTTGCATATGTACATACAAATCCTAAATCAACAAGCATTTGAACTAAATTTAAGACAACATTTTTCGCAAACAATGCATGAAAGAAAACAGAAGATACAGCTCCTATTATGTACTATATATTGTTCTGTCCTACTACCATACTAGGACGATCGGCAGAAAAGCACAGAATTGTTAATACTAATTCGTATATATATTCGATGGACGTTTACAATCTCTTTGTAGATTTTAAACAAGCCTATGATTCAATAGATAGAACAATTCTACCTAATATACTGAAAGAATTTGGCATACCATCAAAATTAATACGACTAGTGCAAATGACAATGACAGAAACAGAAGCACAGGTATGTATTCAGGGACAGATCACTGATGCGTTTACGATAACGCAAGGACTGAAACAAGGCGACGGACTAGCTCCAACGCTCTTTAATCTTGTTCTGGAATATGTAATTAGACGGTTGACGGTGAGCGGAAATAACATACTTACAAACAAGTCTACCCAATTAGCAGCATACGCAGATGACATAAACATAATGAGCAGAACAATGAATGCAGCGGAAGAAACCTACGTTGAGTTGAAACAGAGTGCAGAAGCAGTAGGGCTAGCAATAAATACAAATAAAACAAAACTACTCATACAAACCAGATCAAATAGACCGGTGCAACAACACTTTATTGACGATATAGAACATGTAAATAGATTCACATACCTAGGAATGGATCTGGTCGCAAGCAATGAAGAAGAACCGGAAATAAATAGAAGGCTTATGCTGGCAAATAAAGCCTATTTCGCGATGGGCTACATATTCAAATCGCGAGACGTACACCGGAAAACAAAACTCCGGGTCTATAAAACAATAATCAGGCCCATAGTAAGTTATGGTTGCGAAACATGGGTGGTGACACAGAAATCTGCCAATGCATTAGATGTGTTTGAAAGAAAAATATTACGTAGGATCCTGGGCCCAATAAGTGAAAACAACAACTGGCGAATTAGGTACAATAGAGAAATATACGAGCAATATAGCGAACCAACTCTAGCACAACATACTAAACTGCAGAGATTACGATGGACAGGGCACGTGGTCCGCATGCATGAGAATAGAATCCCCAGAAAATTATTAAATGCAAGAATGCAGGGAAAAAGACCTGTTGGAAGACCTAAAAAGAGATGGGAAGATGAAGTCGATGAGGATGCCAGGAACTGCCTGGGAACGCGTTCATGGAAAAGAACAGCGGTAAATAGAGATGGTTGGAGAAGCCTGTTGAAGGAGGCTAAGGCCCGATTTGGGCTGTAGCGCCATTGGATGGGATGGATGGGAATTCGTATATAAGGATCTTTCTAATTGAATCCTAAGTAAATCATCATACATATTTGTCAACATGCGATCACAGTTTATCATATAAAAAATTAATTAAAATCCTTCTGCTCATTATGTTTATATCATCTGCGTATGCTGCTAATTGGGTAGACTTGTTTGTAAGTATGTTATTTCCGCTCACCGTCAACCGTCTAATTATATATTCAAAAACAAGATTAAAGAGCGTTGAAGCTAGTCCGTCGCCTTGTTTCAGTCCTTGCGTTATCGTAAACGCATCAGTGATCTGTCCCTGAATACATAACTGTATTTCTGTTTCTGTCATTGTCATTTGCACTAGTCGTATTAATTCTGATGGTATGCCAAATTCTTTCAAAATATTAGGTAGAATTGTTCTATCTATTGAATCATAGGCTTGTTTAAAATCTACAAAGAGATTGTAAACGTCCATGTCATATTCCCATGCTTTGACTAGTATTTGTTTAACTGTAAATATTTGGTCAATGGTAGATCTATTTTGCCTAAACCCTGCTTGATATTCCCTGATGATTTTTTCCGTGAGAGGTTGTAGTCTTCGATTAATGATGTTTGTGAGTATTTTGTATCCCGAACAAAGTAAAGAGATGCCTCTATAATTCTGACACAACAGTTTGTCTCCTTTTTTATAATTAGGGCAGATTATACTTTTCTTCCATTGTTGGGGAATTTCTTCTTCTATCCATATCTCTCGTATTAGCTGGTACATCTGTTGTGTCAAATTCCTTCCTCCTTGCTTAAGTAGTTCAGCTGGTATTTTATCTATTCCCGGTGCTTTATGGCTTTTTTGTATGTGGATTGCCGTTTGGACCTCCTCTAGCGTTGGGGGTCTAGTTAATTCATTTTCTTCTCCATCTTTCCCCAGTTCTTGTTGTTGTATCTCCTGTCGTGCCTGCTGCTGCCTCTGTTGTTGTAATGGTGGTTGTGTCCCTTTGTTTAGTAATTCCTTAAAATATGTCATCCAGGTGCTCTTAATTTCGTCCATATCATTTCACCCTTTCACCCACTAATGATTTCACCCTTCTTATTTTTGCAGAGGCTAGTCCTCGGTTTGTATCCTTGTCTTAGATGTTTGATAAATTGGTATGCGCTACGTGTTTCATTTTCCTTAAACTCCCTCTCTATGTTTAGTATCCGTTGGTTTTCATACTTTCTCTTTTTCTGCCTGCACAGTTTATCTGCTCTTCGTCTTTTGTTCTCATGTTCTGTTTTTCTCTCTCTAGTACGTCTGAGTATGTAATTCTTATGCGCTTCATTTCTTTCCTGTATAGCTTGTTTGCATTCTTCATCGAACCATGTTTCTTCTCTCCGTTGTGTCTTTGTTCCTAAGACTTCTTTCGCTGTGTTGAGTATGATACTGCTTATGGTGTTCCATTGGTTTTCTATTGTGGTGAATGCTCTGTTTTCTTCTAGTAATTTTTCATCCACTGTTCTCTCAATCTTTCTTGTGCCTCATAGACTTTTAGGTTATCTAAGTTTAGTTTTTCTTGTTTTGGATATTTTTCCTTTACCTGTCGGCTGATTTTGCATCTAAACCGTGTCTGTACTAGCAGATGGTCTGAGTCACAGCTTGCACCACGTCTGCTTTTTACATCTAATATACTCGTCGCCATTCTTTTTTCAGCCAGTATATGGTCTATTTGATTAATCGCATTTCCGTCAGGTGATATCCAGGTGCCCTTATGTATGTCCCGATGTGGGAAGCATGTCGAACTGATAATCAAATTCTTTCCAGCTGCGAAATCTATTAGAAATTGACCATTCTCATTTGTGTCTCTATGCAAACTATGTTTCCCTATTACCCCTGTGTACTATTCTTCTTTTCCGATCTTGGCGTTTGTGTCGCCTATCACCATTTTCATGTCGTTTCTTGGTATTGAGTCATAGATTCGTTCTAGATCTTGATAAAAGGCTACCTTAGTGTCTTCTTCCTGTTCATTTGTGGGACAGTGTACATTTATAAGGGTTATGTTAAAGAAATGCGTTTTTATCCTAAGCTTGCAGATTCATTGAGGGATTGAAAGTCTGTTATCAGGTGCTTCATTTTATTATCTACGATAAAGGCTACTCCAAATTCTTTATTTCCTTCATCTTTACCACTATACAGTATAGTGTGTGTTTTGTTAAAGTTGGTATCATATAAGAAAGTTGTTTATTATTACTTTTATGAAAAAAAAGCTATTTTTCATAAACAGTTGCGCATGTTCTAAAACCTGAGATGCAATCTCACATGAGGTCTGTCAAAAAATATAAATTTTGCTCAAAAGTATAGTATATTTCCCAATATCGATAATTGTTATTATGAAAAGTTGTTTGGAATTTTTAATTAGAACAACGTAATTGCATATTAAAGTGTAGTTTTTAATTTTAAAAAAATCTTTAACTTTAATTATTTTATTTTCCTTGTCTATCTCTAAACTCAGGGATCCCTCGTATATATAGGTACATACAATAAATACATTTGTCATTGCAATAATGACTGCGAAACTTATTGTTAATGCAATAATGAGTGCTGAGAATTTTATGATGTAAGTTCCGCAGATTTATAGACTGGGACTTTCAGAATATACTTTACTGTACAACACAATGTATATAACCTGCATTTAAATGCAGTTTACACATGCGGCATTAAAATAATTGAAACATAATTGAAAATTTTTCTAAATTTTTTGAATAGGCGTTTTCTTTTTTGCATAGTTGTACGTTTATAAATAAAATTAAAACAGGAAGTACAAATTTTAAACAGTAAACGATAGAACCAACATATTTTTAATTTACAGAAAAAAAAAGAGCAACTGCGAACCGTCAAAAATCTAGCTATATAGATTCAACCCCCATCTAACAAAAATTCTATTAAAATCTTTCACTTACAATGAACTAATTTTCGCTATAAATTATCGTAAAGACAATTGTCCAGGATACAATCATATGAAATACTTCATGCTTATTAACCTTCCAGAAGTAGCAAAACATTTTTAGTAGACTTTTTAAATCGGATCATACAAGACAATTCTGAGGTAGACTTTTTTAAAGACATCATTGTTATTCCGATTCTAAAGCCTGCAAAAGATCCAAATTCAGCCGAATCTTATCGACCCATTTACCCCTTTTCGTGTGTATTTAAAACATACCAAAAAATTACTACCAAACAATCCGCTTGGATACAAACGAGGATATGGAACTTTAGATGCTCTAGCTACACTTGTAACGGTTATACTTATAACGGACATACAGAGTAACTTTTTTAGAAATAACTATTTGCCTATCTTATCTCTAGGTATAGAAGGTGCTTATGACAGGAGTTTACCTCGATTAAAAGACAAAATGCTCAATAAATTTCAAATACCCACAAATCTGGCATAAACCATATTAATTTCTACACTAATAGACACGTTATATATACGTTAGAAACTATAAAAATGAATTTCTTGGGCCACGTTATAATAGTTGGGGATTACCCCAGGGATCACTATTAAGCCCTTTTTTTTTAAATCTGTATACTGCTGATTTTCATAGCCTTAATATACCAAGTATTACTTATAAATCAATCCAATACGCGGATGACTTCCTAGTCTATACAAAAAGGACTAAATATGAACCCTCCCTTACAATCTTAAGAAAATTACATGAACATATCTCAAACTACTAAGCCACAAAAAACCTATTTTTAAAGTTAATCAATCTTGTTTATGTATACATACAGCTGTTACCGATGGTAATATGGAAAATATAGGTCTAAAATCTATCATCATTATTAACCTGTTCGTGACCAATGCTGGACATAGGTCTTCCTTAGCTTTTTCTATCGGTCTCTGTTTAGTGCGGCTTGCATCCAGTAACTGCAAACACGCTTCAGGTAGTCAGTTCATCTGGTTGGTGGCGTCCCCTGCTCCGTAGTGCTTTTTGTCTTGGCCTCTACTCTACAATACGTTTTGTCCTTCGGTTATATAGGTCGGAAAATATAGGTCTAAAATCTATCATCATTATTAACCTGTTCGTGACCAATGCTGGACATAGGTCTTCCTTAGCTTTTTCTATCGGTCTCTGTTTAGTGCGGCTTGCATCCAGTAACTGCAAACACGCTTCAGGTAGTCAGTTCATCTGGTTGGTGGCGTCCCCTGCTCCGTAGTGCTTTTTGTCTTGGCCTCTACTCTACAATACGTTTTGTCCTTCGGTTGTTTGATAATCTGGCGACGTGTCTTGTTCAACTTCATTTTAGTGACTCGATTTTTTTTTATTTGTTGTTATTGTTATACAACGTATTTTTTCGTTTGGTATTCGGTCTTAAAGAGACAACACCTGGCGCCCCATAGCCCTCTTGAGTCACGCGAATCTTGTTTCCTACATTTTTTGTGAATTTTATTATTTCCGCTTCATATGTGAGTACAGGTAGCACACACTGGTCAAAGATTTTCCTTTTGAGGTGTATGGGTCGGTCCCATCTAAATAATTTAATTTACCAAACGCTGCCCAGGGTAATCCTATGCGACATCGGAGTTCACATATCCGAATTTCACATCTTAAGTACTTATATGATGCCGTCTGCACAATATCCCTTCCATCAACAGCAATATTTCGATTTAGCACCAGATTACTCATTATTTGCGTCTTGTTCATGTTAAGTTCAGTCCGACTTCCAAGGAAGCGTGATTTAATCTTTCCAATGTTATTATTGCGTCATTTATAAAATAAGCTATAAGAACGATGCCATTTGCGAATCTTAAATAAGTGACCTTCTTTTCATTTATTCCATGCTTATTCAGATCTGTATTCTAACAAGTATGTTCTAAAACCTTCGTGAATAGCTTTGTAGAGACGGTGTCTCCTTACCGTACTCCTCGCTGTATACAGAGTTTATTTGTTTACCTCATCTTTATATTTATAGCAATAATATTAGTTAAATATCATTCTAAAGTGCATACAAACTTTTTGCGAATGTGTTAACTATATTTCCGGCAACTGTATTGTAGTCACGCCAGTGACACCTTGTGTACACCATTTTTCTATTAATCAAATCATATACTGAAATGTATAATTTACAAAATTGCTAAATTACCAATCAGCGCCATTTAAGTATAAAGTCCACAACATACTCTAATTAAAATTTCTCTCGTTTGCTCAGTACTTTAATACGTTAAAGCTCAATTAAGTAGATATAAACCATTATTAAAATCCTAGCTAGAAGTTTACTGGTTGGAAAAGGAAGCATATTAAAATATTTTTAGTCCACTTAAAAAAAAAGTAAGTCACATCACAATATTATTTTATAAATTATATGCTTTCAAAAGAAGCCGTCATTGGGAAGACTAATTGGCACGACCTAATTATACAAAATGAAAAGTGCATGTCTAATTTGTTAGCCGTTGCTGGAAAAATACAATTTTTAGTGGAAGCGCTCGTTACTAGTTTTAATAAAATTATAGCGGGCGAGTATAAAAAAATATTTCAAGCGCATGTTGCGAAATGGTAACAAATTTTCACTCTGGCGTACACATCATAGAAACATAAGAGTATATCATAAATTTAGCAAGTTAAAAAAAAAATTAAATAATTCAATATATACACACACACTCATTATTATATATATATATATATATATATATATATATATATATATATATATATATATATATATAATAAAGGTACAAGATATCGGCATAATTTTTTTCTTGTATATATATATATATATATATATATATATATATATATATATATATATATATATATATAAGAGACTAAGACACTTGTTTCACAAAACATGACAACGAAAAGAAAAATAAATTTGATTTTGAAGAAGGGGGAGCTCGTAGAGTCTATACAAATCAAACAGAATAATAATGCAATAAATACTAAAAAAGATGTCAAAAATTTAAACAAGATATATTTTAATTTAATTTAAAAACACAAACAAAGATAATGTCAGAACGCAAGTTCGGGGTGTCAATCTGCCTACTCGAGTCACTCGACACTGAGGAGTAGGCCCTTTGAGACCTCAGTGCCGTTTGACGGTTCTTGTATTCATACAGAACACGATAGTGGTACGTCACGAATGAGAGGAGTAGGCAGATTGAGACCCCGATCTCGAACGGAACCGTATCACTCTTGGAAATGGCTCCAAAATGGGTGCCGAAACGTCGAGCATTAAATTCTCAACGCGGTTCTTCCCGAGAACTTATTAATTTCCATATATATATATATATATATATATATATATATATATATATATATATATATATATATATATATATATATATATATATAAACTAAGGAACACTCGAAGAGTGGTGGGTTTTTCGGTCAAAGTGGAGAAATAAAAGACAAAGAAGGTGGCTACTTCATCTATTTATTGAAGACGTTTCGCTTCTTAATCAAGAAGCATCATCAGTTCATCTAAAAAGAACAATATGAAAAACCAAACATCCATGGAAAAGTTATTATAAGTGGGTTACCTTAAAAAGATATGTAGCAGTCAAAGATATAAAATGTGTAAAGAAGTTTATGATAATGGACATTAAATATTATGTTGTATAGACAATTAATTGAACTGAATACAGTTTATAAATTAACTTCGCACAGTAAAAGACATGTGGTAATGGTACATGTAAATAAAAAATATGTGAAAAAACTTAAGTAAAAAACATTTAACTTTAGGTAACATTATTAAAATTGAATTATAGATATTAAAAATATATATATATATATATAAAATATATATATATACATATATATATATATATATATATATATATATATATATATATATATATATATATATATATATAATGAAGTTACTACTCTTAAGCTTCCAGACGCTGTTGGTGAAATGCGACCAGAAATTTAGGTACCACGCCGAACGAGAAAATACAGCGGCCTTGAGGTCAAAGATATGACAGAACAGCAATGCATTTTTTAAAAAGTTAATGTTGTGGCAGAATAGCCAGCAACAGGTGAAGATTGATTCAACCTCCATCAGTCCAAGGTTCATACATTTGGAACTGAGAATAATATAGATTCTATGAATCTATTTTATTATAAAATTTTATTAAATTATTTGAGCAGAAACAATTATTTAAATATGTAAAAGTAACAATGACAAAATAATCAATAAAATGTAAGTTGAATAAATCTAAGTAAGTAAGACAATTTTTAAAGTAGACAACATATTAAGCCTGATTCTGCAATATTAATTTATGATAAATTTGGCCCAAGTTACTAATGTCCGTTCTCTTATTAAGAGCGTTAGGGTGTTTAAGTATTGAACACATTTCCAAAAACTGTCTTTTAACGATATTGCGTTCATTGCCAAGAATCTTAACTTCATTAAAGTCCACTTTGTGTTTAGTGTTAATAGCATGCTGCGCAAGAGCACCAGTATGCTTAGATAAGTTCATATCACTGCGGTGTGTCGTAAGACGCCCTCTAAGTGATCTCCCTATCTGCCCGATGTAGCATGAGTCACACTCAGCACAAGGTATGTGATAGATGACATTTACTTGTTCCAGAAGGGACAAGGGTGTTTTAGTTTTAGAAAACAAATTCCTGACAGTCTTAGCATTTTTAACAACAATTTTAACCGGTACATTTTTCTGTTTGTACAGATTAATAAGTTTTTTAGTAACTTGAGGAAAATAAGGTAGAGATGAGTAATGGGTGGTTGGAGTCCCAAGTACAGTATTAGACAGAACAGTGTTATTAATTGAATTATTTGATATTATTCTAAGTTGGTCACCATTGGGCATGTTATTTAAAGAGCAACCATAGCTCTGTGCATAAAGGTATTTATTAATGAGGGATGATGGATATGAATTCTCAATTAGAATATTTTTAAGTAATTGGAGGGATTCCCTTCGATTAACCGGATGTGTCAGTCTATTTAGCCTACAGCTTAAAGCTTTAATTAAGTTTAATTTATATTTGTAGGGATGACAAGAATGGTAGTTGAGAAACCTATTAAGGCCATTGGTTTCCTATACCAACTTGTGGTTAAGGTGTTATCTCCCATTCTAATGACACGCATGTCTAAGAAGGGAATATTATTTGTGGTAGGGTCCTCAAGTTCAGCAGTGAACTGTAAGTGAGGATCAAACTCGTTGAACAAAAACAAGGTGGCCTGTATCTTGTCTGGGGGTAAGGCTAATAATAGGTCATCAACATACGGCTTAATAAAAGGGATTTGGAAATCTAAAAGACCCAAACGGTCAGATACTAAATCATCCAATACAAAATTAACTAGGATGGGAGAGATTGAGGATCCCATAGGTGTCCCAAAAATTTGAAGATAATATTTGTTATCAAAGACCAAAAAATTAATATTGTTCTGAAGCTATTTTCTTGTGGCATTTTAAATTAATTACTATTTAAATGGGAATAAGCCACAATTAAAGGTTAAAATACGTTTATTGACGTTTCAATTTCCACTTCGGAAATCGTTCTTAAGTTTATATATAAAAATATTTTGAGAACGATTTCCGAAGTGGAATTTGAAACGTCAATAAACCTATTTTAACCTTTAATTGTGGCTTATTCCCATTTAAATAGTAATTAACAAAAAATTAATGTCAAATACTAACTGCAACAGTTCTGCAAATACATCCCAGGATACAGGACAGGTAGGTTGGATAGACTTCCAATGATTTCTTAAGGACGTCGTGACACTAGAAAAAGGTAAATTAGTGAAAAGAGATACCACATCAAAACTCATTAAAATGTAACCTTGTCGAAGTTCAAAGTTATTAATAAATTCACTAAAGTGAAAAGAATGAACAATATTAAAGTTGTTATTATAATTATAAGATTTAGATAGTATATCAGTTAAAAAATTTGAAATATTAATATTAGGTGAATTAATGGAGGAAACAATCGGCCTCATGCTCAATGTGGGCTTATGTATTTTCGGTAGACAATAAAATCTGGGAGCATATCCATCATAATTATGTAAAAATTTTGCAAGTGGTTGATCTATGATCTTTAAATTTTTTCGAATAAGTAATGAATTTATTAATTTTATTAGTGAATTTAGAGCAAGGATTGGTAGAGAGAGGTTGATAGTATCTATCATCACTAACAACTATTGACTCAAACTGAGATATTGATCTCTGTCCATGAGGACAGTGGCATTCCCTTTATCACTAGTAAGAACGAGAAGATTAGGGTGGGTTTTTAAAAACGATACCGTCTCCCTGTAATAACTCCGATATGGGTTGTCTAGGGCGATTAGAGAAATTCAACAGAATATTGTTGGAAAGGGACCTAAGAGATAGAAGGTCAGTATTTTCGGCATGTGACAAAATATTTATATATAACATCTGCTAAGATTCTACTAACACAGTAATCTCTGAAAGATGGCTGTAAGCCAAATTTACGGCCCAAGGATAACAACTTGAGAATGTCCTGAGGAACCTCAGTATTGGATAAATTTTTAATCCACTTGGGATTAAATGGAATTCTTTTAAATTGGGGGGTGTCTAAGTTATTAAGTTTCTTACGAAGGTGTGTGATGGATTTATGATATATAAAATTAAATTTCTCATGTAAAGATGACTCAAAAGTGTCCAACAAATTGTCAGGAAGGTGATTATCAAGAAAAGCAGTGACATTGTTGATTTGAGAAATAATAAACTTAATATCGGTGTGAACCTTAGAAATATGGAAATTAAGTAAATATGTATATATATATTGCTATATATTGCAGTTACATTTTGTTGGGATAATGGTACTTAATGACAAGCCCAAGTTTTGTCAAAAATAAAATCACACATAGACGTTGCTTGTATTAAAAGCATATCCGTTCATTAAATCACAATGACATGAATGGGAAATAGTTCGTCGGTCACACGATACTTATTTAAGCTAGAGTTAGGTAAGATATACAAACTGGCGATACTAACAATTACAAAATAGGTTATGTAATATTTTCCAAACAACGTCTTGTTACTTTAATCAAAGATACTTATGAGAAATGCACATACGTGTTTTTTATATTTAGTATCTATTTGTAATAATCTATCTCGTTAATTAACTAATTAAAATAGAAATATAAGACAGTTTTAAGGCAACAAATATTAAAGTTTTACACTAATATTGCTCATGTAATTGGTAGATGTTTATTTTTTTTTGTTATTTTTAAAGTAAAGATTTGTAATTTGTCCTGTTTAGACAATAATTAATATAAATAAGAGAAATTAACAAGATCACAAATTACCTGCCAGTACTGGTACCTTCCTGCTGCAGTCCAGTGGGTTTACCGCACTTCGCGAATTTGTAACCGCTTTAAATGCCTAGAGCTACACTTTTGTATTTCTTAACGCACAACATTCACTGAAAGATTTTTTTTATTGGCTTTGGCTTGAAACCTTTAGCCACGTAATTACATATAAATATTAGTATTCATTCATACAGGATTGTACAAGGAGGACACTTTTCACGCTCAGGGATTCATCAAAGCGGCTTTATTGTAACAAACAAGACATAAACCACGGTTAGGTAGGTGGGCAACATATATGGTAAACATACAAAGGAAATTTTCACGCATACGATCAATTTTACACTCATATCTTTAATTTAATTTTTACAAGAAATATCATAATTATTTTAAAGATTTTTATATTGTCTTCACTTAATAGAAGATTTACGTTTAATGGTGTACTTAAACCCTCTTAGTATGGTGAATTAACAATCTGCATAATGACCTTTGATTGGAACCTCTGCAGGATTTGAATATTGGATTCGGTTGCACATTTCATAAACTCCTAACCACTTTCCATTGTAAAGGAAAATATCCTAATCTTAATACCGCGTTGTAGACTTGTTTTAACAAGAGGAGTTCATTTTATATTAATGGACACAATACCAATCAGTAATCAGCTCATCACCAGAAGCTTACTTTTTATTAGTATTTAGTATTCCGTCATAAATTTCGGGTTTTCTAAAAGGTTTAAAAGGCAGACACATCTGGTATGAGCAGTCCAAATATCTATGAATATTTTTTTCTTCTTCTGGTTGTAACTCAAAGGAAAACGGAGTAAAGATAGTTTCCTGGTGTGAGAGAAATATATTTGCCTTTTCGTCATCAGCGCGTGGCCAATGTCCGTTACTCAATTCGATAGGTTGTATATGTTGTTATATCTGGTAGTCTTTTAAAGTGTCTAATCTGTGACTTCTAATGGACATAATATCTGTCTCAAATATTTTGCAGTTGACGCTAGTCGAGTATGAAGGAAAAATACTAAAGCTATATAAATGATTAAACAGTTATGGTGTTATAGTATACACTGGTGGTTTAAATATCAAAAGTTTAGATTATTAAAACAATTTTATGATTGTACACTTTTAATAAAGTTATTTATTATTTTAGTTTAAAACAGAATCACAGCTTCTTAATAAGGTATGATAATTGATAATTAATTGTCATAAATCATGATACTTTACTCTGTCTTACTTACTTTTTTTTTATGGCCTTGGCATAGCCAATTGACCAGACTATTTTGTAATTTGTATTCACAGAACAACAATCAGAGTTCGAGTTAGTACTAAATGTTTTTTATTATTATTTTTATTTATTTATTTATTATTTTTTTTTATTTTTTTTTATTTCGTATTACTTTTTGATATTGTATGTAATATGTATATATATTTTTTATTTTGTTTTGGTCATCTTTTGTAATAATTTTGTTTTACATTTTTTTTTGTTTATATATATATATATATATATATATATATATATGTATATATATATATATGTATTTATATATATATTTTAAATTCTCAACGCGGTTCTTCCCGAGAACTCAGTAATTTTCATATATATATATATATATATATATATATATATATATATATATATATATATATATATATATATATGTATATATATATATATATATATGTATATATATATATATATATATATATATACATATATATATATATATATACATATATATATATATATATATATATATATATATATATATATATATATATATATATATATTTTTTTTTTTTTTTCGTATAAAAAGGTTTATTACATGATTGGTATGTTCGCAAATTGCTTACAAGTTTCATCTTAATTCTATGGTTAGCAAATTATATTGTTTAAAGTTTATATTTACAATTCCTTATTAACTGATAAATACAATTATAGATTTCTACGTTTCCAGAGAAAATTAATTCATTTATGTGAAATGGGAAACAGACATTTAGTTTTCGTAAGTTTTCATATAAACACGTAATATTTCCTTGTTGGTTTACACATTCTAATAGGATATGTGTTATATCTCCATATTTACCACAAGTACAGTTTGGAGTGTCTACTAAATTCATTTTGCACATTCTTGAAGGTGTTAGAGCATGATTTGACCTTAGCCTATTAATAGTTTTAATAAAACTTCTGTTGGACTCTGAATGAAACCACCTTTTTTAAGAAGTGTGGGTTGCCAATATTTAAAGGATGACTGACTTTCTGATTCCGTATAATTGGCTTGCCATTTTAATTTGAGCTGATGTTTATTATATACATCTATATCTGACACCGGTAAAATATTGTTGTCTATGGTTTCTCCGCTTGATAATGCTTCTTTTGCCAGAGCATCTGCTATTATATTACCCATTATCCCAGAATGGCCTTTGATTCATGCGATAACAACTTCTCCTCCAAGCTTTGAAACCTCGTAGTACAATTTTAAAATCTCTGTATCAAGATGAGTCAATTTCTTGGATTTATTTGTTACACATAATCTTTCTACTGCACTTTTACTGTCTGTAAATATTACACAGTTCTTCATTTCCTTTGTCAAAGCGTGAGAAAGAACAAACTTTAAACCCAGCATTTCGGATGTGTAGATAGTGGCTTCATCAGGTAACTTATATTTATGCTGTAGACCAGAATTCTGTTGGTATACTGCGCAAGCAGTGTTATTTCCTTTTTTTGAACCATCAGTAAATATATAATAATAATTAGGCCATTTCTTCTGAATTTCTGCGTTAAACATGGGGCCTTGGACATCATTGAGAAATTCTGTCTTGATTTTTATTGAGAACAGTACATGAGGCTTTTCAGTATAAACTGGTGGAAGATGACCCTTATAAAGTACCTCTTTGAATTTAGACAGATTTCTATAGCTTACCGCCACAAGTGGAGATTTTTTCTTAAACCAATACCTTTAGTCAAATCTAAACCAGCCAGATTGTGTATATCTTTAAGAAATACTTGGTTTCTGCTAATGGTACGAGCTATATATTTGTCGGTAAGATACTGCCTCCGTAAATTCAACGGCGGTTCAACAGCTTCAATTTCCATTACATTAATTGGTGTAGATTTCAGATACCCAAGGCACAAGCGTAGGCACTTATTTTTCTGTACCTCAATTTTTGTTAAATGGGTGTTCGATGCGTTTCCATACAAGTGACAGCTATAATCGAAAACTGGACGTATCATAGATAGATAAAACATTAAACTAATGTTGGAATCTGCACCTCAGTTTGTTTTACAGAAAGCTCTTAGGATATTCATAGCTTTTTCGGTTTTTTTAATGATATGTTGAATATGGTCTTTCCACAAAAGTTTTCTGTCTAAATAAGTTCCCAGGTATTTGATACAGTTTTTAATTGGAAATTTGAATTGACCACAACTTATATACCCTTCTGGAATTCTATGTTTTCTGGAAAAGAAGCAGATTTCTGTTTTGGATTCTGATAATGTTAATCCATTTGATTCATAATATGCATGTATTGTTGAAATAGCTGTTGTTAAATTATTTTTGGAAACATCGATTGATTTGTCTGATGAATAGAGTACCACATCATCTGAAAATTGTAGTATTTATGTGTTAATAGGAACAATGACTTCTAAATCTATATTATATAAAATATATAAAAGTGGACTTAAAATACTTCCCTGCGGCAGGCCTATATTGGACAGTCGAGGAGAAAAAATTTTCTCATTGATTTTTAAGTAAATCAATCTCTCTGAGTACAAAGTTTTCAAAAAGGATGTTATACCTATAGGTATCCCGACTGACAATAACTTTTGTTCAAGGATATCCAAGGATACTACTGTAATAAAAACCATTAATATCAGTATCTGAATGTTTTGGCGTTTTTTAACAATACAAGTGTTAAATTTATAATTGCTGTGTCAAAAATTTGTCATAGATTAGTCGTTTAAAATTTAAATCGTTTAGTAAGTGTAAAGAAAGTTTATATCATTTTTAAAGTATCTAAATTTTCTATTAAATATGTTATTTTTTTAAATTCTGCACGTAAAAACGAGATACACATAATTAATTATTTACATTGTTATATGAAGAATTTACTAGAAAGTAAGTATAATAAGTATAATATTGTTATCTAATCGTGATGGATATTAAAAACTCTTGCCTATACTTTCTATCTTTATTTTTTTATATGAGCAATACACAATAAAGATTATTTTATTATTATATTTGAGTCATGAGGTTCAAACTCCCCTAAAAGGAAAATTCAATAATTGTACATGGATACCCTGGGTGTATCAAAAGGAACGAGCTTTATAATAAAAATAATAAATCTGTATACTGTATAAATCTATATAATACTTTGTATACCGTTAGTTATTTGGAACAAAAGTATTTCTTAGTAAGTCATATCTAAAAATATATACGTGATAAAGTTTTTACCTCGTCTGTTTAACTGAAGTTTTTTTTTTGTCGCAGAAACAAAAAAGTTAAGAAAGTTTATTTATCTGTATTTTACTTTAGTTTATTTGTTATCTTTAGTTATTTTGGATTGTTTTTGATTTACCCAAAAAATTTAAAATACCGAAGCGTTCGCGGTCGTCGTCAATTTCGTAATTTAAGCAACTTCGAAAAAGGATGCATTTTATGCATGATAGATGTCGGTTTTTTTTACGGGAAATTTCACGCAAAATTAAAGCTAATCTATCGATGGTGATAAGAATTTGGAGAAAGTGGTCCAGTTATGAGAGTTATCGGTTTTATGAAGGGTCTGGATGCCTTAGAATATTGCACGGCCGTGATTTGCGTCATCTTAGACTTTTTGCTCTCAGAAATGGACGAAACAGTGTACATCAAGTAAGAGATGATTTAGTTGCAGTTACATGAAGAGTAGTCTCAAGAAGAATAGTTAATCAAAAATAACTTGGAATGGGACTGAGAGCTTACCGTCCACTTTTGGTGTTACCTTTGACACCACATCATAAGATTCGACGCTTAAAATGGTGCAGAGCTTGGCAAAACTGGAATGGCCAATAGGATTTTGTCTGCTTCAGTGATAAATCTAGGTTTTATTTGGGTGGGTCTGATGAACGCATAAAGGTAAAACGTCCTCGAGGTGAGAGACGAAATATAGACTTAGCTGTTAAACGTCATACAGCAAGACGAGTTCTATATTTTTCGGAAGCACCTCTAGTTCTTATTAACAGCACTCTGACAGCTCGCCGATATATTGGTGAAGTACTTCCACTAGTTTTACATTCCTACCTACAAACTATTCCAAATGCGATCTTTCAACAGCATAACGCAAAATCTCATATTGTTCGTAAAACCATGAAGTTCATACAATAATCTGGTATAGAGACTTTGGAGTGACCATAAGATCAGTTGATTTGTCACCCATCTAACATGTGTGTGAGACGGTAGGTCGAAACGTAAATCGATTGCCACGTCCTCCAGCAAACTTAGAAGACCTGTGGCATGTCATACGAAGAATCTGGATGAGTATATAATAGATCCGCAATATAATATAAACCACCCATTTCGATCAATGCCCCATAGAGTACTTGAGTGTATAGAAAATCAAGGAGGAGCCACTCTTTATTAATTTTTTGACGAAAATGATATTGCAAATTCGTTAATGTTTTCAAATAATAAGAATATTATAATGTACACATCCATAAATAAATATTTAAAAAAATATTTGTCCCTATAGGTGTTTTGCATTATTTTTGGCCAGCAGTATATAATAGTACTTCAAAGGTACTTCAAAGAACAGACCCGAAACGCTAGATATTAGGAAGCTTTCCAACAATAATATTAAACAACAGATGCAGGAGAATTTAAATACCGAAATATCAAAAATCCTTAAAAATAACAATGAACCGCTGGAAAAGTGGAGAGAAATTAAAGAAGAGATTAGGACTTCAAGCACTAAGTTTTTACTACCTGATAAGAAAAAAAAAGAAAGACTGGATGACTGCAGAAATCCTTGACATGATGGAAGAGAGACGGATATATAAAACTAACGATACTGCCAAATACCGCGAAACCCATAGACGAATTAGAGCTGAGATAAGAAAAACTAAAGAGAAATGGTTTTCGGACAGATGCGAAGAAATCGAACAGTGCGAAAAGGTATACGACTATCACAATATGCATAAGAAGATAAAGGAACTCACAACAAAGAAAAGCTACAATATTTTATCGAAAGGGCTATGCGATGATAATGGAAATCTACAACTAGACCCCGACAAAATAGTTAGAATCTGGGAAACTTATGTGGAACAACTGTTTAATGATGACCGTCCTAGTGGGTATACACTGAGCAATGATGATACTGGCCCTTCTATTCTAAAATCAGAAGTGGAGAATGCTATAAAGGGTCTTAAAAATAACAAAAGACCAGGCAACGATAACGTATACGGGGAAGTATTGAAAATGTTGTGCGAAACAAACAGTCAATTTCTAGACTCACTCGTCAGACTCTTTAACAATATTTATAACAGCGGGGAGTTTCCTGAAGACTGGCTAGAGTCAACTTTTGTTGCCATACCGAAAAAACCAAAAGCAAAGTCTTGTGATCAACATCGGATGATAAGTCTAATTAACCACAGTTCGAAGGCATACACCAAGGTTATTTACAACAGAATAAGCAAAAAATGCGAGGATAACATTGGAGATTCGCAGTTTGGGTTTCGGAATTCTCTTGGGACAAGAGAAGCACTTTTTAGTCTACAGGTACTCATCCAGCGCTGCAGAGATATGAACAAAGACGTGTACATATGCTTTATAGACTACGCAAAAGCATTCGATAACGTAAAGCACGAAAAGATAATTGAAGTTCTCCATAAGATCGGAGTCGACTACAGAGACATTCGAACAATAGCGAGTCTCTATTGGGGCCAAACAGCTAAAGTAAAAGTAGGATCTACATTGACCAATAAAATTGAGATCAAGAAAGGTGTACGACAGGGCTGTATCTTGTCTCCCATTATCTTTAATATATACTCAGAAGAAGTATTTAAGACAGCGCTGGAGGAAAGCACAGAAGGCATAAAGATAAATGGAGAAATAATTAATAACATAAGGTATGCTGATGACACTGTGATTCTAGCAAGTAGCATGGAGGAACTGAGTTGCCTAATGAGTAAGATACAAAAAACAAGTGCACAATACGGACTCAGACTAAATATCACAAAAACCAAATGGATGTTAGTAAGCAAAACCCAACAACCACCACAGCAACTGATATTAGACAATGAAAGAATTGAACACGTGGATTCGTACATCTACTTGGGAACAACAGTTAACTCAAATTGGGATCAAGCAAAGGAAATACGTATAAGAGTAGAAAAGGCAAGAGCATCGTTCACTAGCATGAAGCAAATTTTCACCTATAAAAGCCTCACCCTACCTCTCAAAATTCGACTTCTGAAATGTTATGTATTCCCGGTTTTGTTATATGGAATGGAGGCGTGGACAATAACCGCAACAATGATAAAAAAAGTAGAGGCCTTCGAAATGTGGGCTTACCGACGTATATTACGTATATCCTGGACTGAGCACGTGACCAACGAAGAGGTACTACGCCGGATAGGTAAAGAGAGAGAGGTAGGAATAAGTATAAAGAAAAGAAAGTTGGAATACTTGGGTCACGTTATGAGACATAATAAATATAAAGTACTACAACTGATCATTCAAGGGAAAATAGACAGCAGAAGGGGTCCAGGGAGGAGAAGACACTCGTGGCTCCAAAACTTGCGGCAATGGTTCGGATTGTCATCTGCTGAACTATTCAGATCTGCCGTAAACAAAGTCAGAATAGCCATGTTGATTGCCAACGTTCGGAACGGACAAGGCACATGAAGAAGAAGTATATAATAGTGAAATTAGCCTCAGTGAAGTGTAGTGAAATATCCTATAACATAGTGTTACCAGACAACACCGATATTCGCTATTCAGAAATTGCTATTTTATCCTAGAATTAAATTTAAGTTAGTGTTTAATATGATTTTTATTCCAGCCTAGGCTGGTGGTACTTCAATTCTTCTCTCTACGCCATTTTACACCAGTTTCTTGTAACAAAGACATTATATTTAAAATGTATACAATATTATAAAAAATGGTGAATTATTTATTATTTATTATTTATTAATTATTTAATTATTATATAAACTAAATTATGTGTTTAAAAATAATAATTGTATTTATATGAAATTATTTCAAAACAAGAAATATTATAAAAATTTTTAGTGACAGATATTCTTTTAATTTTTTACTTCTCATTTAATGCCTGTATTTTGTTAGTTATTTTTCATACCGTTTTTGATTTAAACCTGTTTAGAGTAAATATATGATGACTAAAAACGAATTGATCAAGAGTGGTGACCCCATGTAAAGAACCGCTATTTTGTGACGCTAGCCGTGACGACGCTATCTTGTGACGCTACTTACATGACGCTTGCCTCAACATTTTACTGTAGAGACAAAAGTAATACAACGCCAGTATAGAAGCTTCGCTTCAACAATGGTTGTAAACTGTCTCCGTGAGAATAACCCCAAATAGTTGAGAAATGTTAACAAATAAAAAATAATGAAATGGAGATGTTATACAGATCCAAAAAACGCAAAGAGCAATTACGAAGTATAAAACAATATCGAAGATGAAATATACTACATTGTAACAAAGATAATCCTTAGTGGAGACCTCTATGAATCAAAAAGCTCCAGAGGTGGAAGACCACAACTGCTGCAGGCATATGATTTAATTAAGGAATAGATAAGATGTACTAGAGAGGACAAGATGGAATTTTAAAGAACTGATTATTAGAATTAAAAAAAATGTTTTTATTTTGAGCAAATACAATGTAAACCTAAAGTCTTCCCCTCTTTTAGAAACCATAAAACTTACATTAATTAATTTCTGCGTAACTTAATTAAAACAGCCGTTCACTTAGTCAGATTATTTAAAATGACGAAGAAGAATCATTTTATAATATAACTTTAGATGGGTTTATATAGCACGTAAAACATTTTAAAGCTCTTTCAACGACATATCAATTTTAGTTCAAAAATATTATTTTATATTATCAATCATATATCAGTTTTTAAGTAATAACCGCTACTTGTTTTCTGAATCATAAACCTCAAATTAATAAATTTTTTATTATAGTTTTAGATTCCCCATGTCTCTAATAACATCTTTATCAACGTCTGTTTTGCCTTGCAATTCTTAGAAGGCACAGATTAAAGCGAAATTCTGAATTTGGTTTCGAAAATTAGTTTACGGATTTTATTATCACATGTCGCTATTTGCGTCTATACGAAGCCATGTTAGAGTTGCTTCCTAAGACAGAAAATATTTATTTTCACATTCAGAGCGACTGCGAAAGCCGTTCTGATGAGGCCTATTAGGCCGAAATACGTATAAGCGGATGCGCCCTGTACGTGAAATCAAATCTTAACTGTCTTTTCCTTAATAAATTTTTGGGTAACCAAATTAACGTACTTGACGGGATTTAGTGACCCAATCAAAAGCATCAAATGTTATTGTATGACAAGTAATACGTAATTTCAAAGTTACATATTATTTTTAACAACACCCACAACGATAAAAAAATCCTAATGACTGAATCCCATTAAAAATTATGAACGGTTACCTTAGAGTAATTACTCAGTAAATTATTTAATTGTTGTAAAAAAAAAAGTTGTATTGTTCAGAAAATAGGATACAGATATTTATAAAACTACTATTTATGATTGTGTAGGTTTCGTTGAAAAGAACTATACTGAAATATTACTTGCCGAATAATCAGTTTAATAATTACATGATTATATCAGAAAAGCCAGTAACATATATCTTAGTTCAGTTACCCAAAAAATTATTAATTTAAGTTTTTATGTTCAGAATATGTTGGCGTAAGGGGACAGTGTAGCGCTTACTGTATTATCAGACATAGATTTTTCGTAGTAATTTGTTTTTCAGAATTGTGAAAAATAAACTTTAAATTTTGTTATTAAAACATAAATTCTAGGCCAATGTTTATTTTAATTACTCACACAACATTTTTAGGGTTTGCATTTATTTTACTTTTTAATTTCAACTTTTATAATTAGCAGTTCGGTTAGAATTGTACTAAATTTCCACCACATTTCTGCTTTTATTTTGATGCTATGAAAAAATATAAAAGGAAACCTTTCCTAAAATTTGAAGAAAACCTTATCTCGTCGCGTACTTTGTAATTCAATAATTAAATAATAAATATTATAAACTTTAACCGAATGCTCCCTTCGGAAAAAAGTTTTTATTAAATTATCTCTGCTGGATTTTCAGCTTAACTCAACATCCAATCTACATTTCCCTCTCTTGATATATATAATCTGGCCTGAAGGAACGTTTTTATCACACTTCGTTTACACCGGGATACCCTTAATAAGCGGGTAAAATATGGTTTTTAAAAGCGAAAAATTTAAGTACAATGGTATTACAGACATTTTACTGAAACAGTAATTATAAATAAAACACTCATTTTTACAAAATTGATAAACTATTAACTGACTCGGAGAACTTTGTTCTGCTTTTACATCAAATCATGTGCCTTGAAAAAGCTAAAAATAACAGAAAAAAAAAACAAAAATACTCAAAAATATTATGTACGAAAAATTTAAATCGATTTAATGCATTCTGATAAACAACATTTTTAATTTTTTTTTGTTTACGGTGCACAAATATACAACGATGGCGGTCTTTCGACGTGCGAATAATTGTTCATGCGTGAAACATGGAAACTCTAAGTTAATTCCCCAAACTTCCAACGATTGGATTTGCGGAAACATGACATCCGCTCCTTTATATTTTTCCTTGAAGATCGTTGCCTCGATGATCCTAATTTTAATTGTAAATTGTTAGGTGGAAGTCCAGGCAATTCCAATGGATTTCAAAACTCTTTAGGATAGTTGACTACATCATCCTAGTTTATAAGTGTGTCAACTGATTTGAACGAATACAACTTTCCTAGAAGAAAATTCAGAATGGTCGGATTCAGATCATAGACATCTGTATCTTTGCCGCCAATATTGTTCGTCCAATTATGTTTTTTTGGACTAGTGAGCTATGTCCGGAAAAACACACTGAATAAGCTTGGAACAGCAAATTAATATGTAATTTAACTTGAGAATTGCACTGAAAAGATAAAATGACAATTTATTGCAAACATCACTACTGTGCTCAATGCATGAACAGTAATAATGATCGAAAACTGTGTACTGAGTGACACAAGGCTTATTGTGTAAGAAAGACAGGAGACTGGCTTTGTTCTCATCTGCTGTTTAGTGAGTGCTGTTTAGTGAGTGAGAACTGATAACGGTAAACGCTTGGCGGGGATAACTGATCTAGTGATATCTGTTTAGTTATTAACCCGAGTTAAAATGGTTAAATTATTATTATGGCTATTAAAACACAGGGGTTAGTGATATAATGGTGAAAATTAAGAGTTATATTGTTTAATATCACATATTAAAAAAATAATTTTTGTACAAAAAATACAGTCTATTTGGGGTGGATTGACAAAAAAAAATTGCAAATTTTCCTCAAATTACCGATACAGAACATTATTTTTATTAAATATAATAACTCTTCCGTTATAATAAAATCAAGGTTATTAACTCTTCAATATTCATTAATTTTTTGTTGTATTTTGTTTTGTGAAAATTTTGTTATCAGTGTTTTTAGCAACGGAAGAGTTACCATATTTGTAATAAATCAAAATTATGTTGGTTATCGGTAATTGGAGAAAAATTTTTACATTTTTTTTTCAATTAGAAAGATGCAATTGCATACTTAAACATGTCTACGAAAATAATATTTGATTATTTTTACTTTTACTATTTGAATACTAACTTTAAATTTCATTTTCTTAATTTTTTTTAGAAAATATTGTTTTACAGGAAACGTTATATTGGCAATGTGAAATTACAACTGTCATGTCATTAGGTGAAATTAGATGGAAGACTTAATTGTCGATTTCCGTTAATTAAAAGTCAATTACGTAACCTCTTCTAATTACGTTTTTTTTGATGCCTCGATATACAAACACACAATGCACTGAAAATTATGCTAGAATAACAGAATCAATAGTACAGGCAACAATCATTTAATCTAGATAGTTTGTATAACGGCTGCCATACTGAAGAAAACAATACAGGTAGAAGATTAAAAACCAACTTGAATACATACAAGACGTGATATAAAAGACTTTATAAATATATTTATACCAAGCAGCAAATGAAAATTTAAGAGAAAAGAGCATATACTGGCGAAATAGAGCTACTGATCGAGAAGTAGAACATCTTTTGCTAAAGGGAGTTTGTGATTCAATTAAAAATCTTGCAAATGTATGCACTGAAGTAAGAGGTAAGTAGGCAAGCAAGCAATAGAAGCAAAACCAGCCTGTGAGACATACACACCCCTTAGAAAATGGCATACATGTGTTGAAATTCATTGGGGTAGGGGAGATTGATTTAAGTAGATCAGGAATCACTTCACTCCGTCCCAATGCTCCAGACCATCCTCCATCCTCCGATAGCACGCTACTGTTTTTTTATGATGATAATGATAATGATAATGATTTTTTTAACTTTTTAATTTTCTGAGGCTTTTGTTTGTTTTGTATAATTTTTTGGTGAGGGGAGAGGTATCTAAATCTACTTATCTTCCTAATGCCTGACTGATTAAGGTATTTATCTTCTTGCGATTTGAACTTCATGGATTCTTCAGATAGAACTACGCAGTTATTTTTCACGTTATTGTTTGTTTCAGTATTTGCTATTATCTGTTGCTTTATGCAAAATATCATACCCTATTGATTCTCGTAGGATTTGGTTTGGGTGATTTTCAAGCTCAGCGAATTTTTTCCTGGCTTTTTCTTTTATTATTTTCAGTACTCGTACTTGCTTTAAGTCTCTGATAAGGAAGCGTTCAGCTACGTATCTGGGCACTTTTGCTATGTGTCTTAAGCATTTGTTGTGGGCTGATTGCATCTTCTTTCTGTTTATTTTCACGTGTGTCACCATATGAGCGACATATATGTAATTATAGATAGTACGATGCTAGTTATTAGTCGGATCTTTGTTTCTGTTGTTAAGTTGCTTCTTTTCTTGTGAGTCCTCTGATAGCCGTTCTTGCTGCTTCTGTCTTTTGGATTGTTGCTTTTACATGGGATGTAAACGTTAGGCCTTTATCTATTGTGATTCCTAGGTATTCCTACCAGTAGGGTTTACAAGACGAATATACCCCCTATGGTTCTCTATTGGTTAGTGATTAGTGTATAAGTATCTGGGGGCTCAGGAGACTAAGACTTCGGAAGCCCATAAGAAAACATCGAAGAGGATGTCGAAAGCTCGGCGCAATGATAATCGACGCAGTTCAACTCTAGGTACTCTATATATATATATATATATATATATATATATATATATATATATATATATATATATATATATATATATATATATATATATATATATATATATATATAAACACTCCACTGATCTGGCAGAAAAAAAGGAATATCCATTGATGGAGAATACATCAGCCATCTAAGATTTGCAGACGACAGTAATCCTGCAGAACTACAAGAACTTATAAGCGACCTAAATGAAGCTAGCAATGATGTTGGCCTAAAAATGAACTTAACAAAAACAAAAATAATGTACAACGAGCTAGTGGATATCCAAGATGTAATAATAAACAACACTGCACTTGAGATAGTAGACGAGTATATATACCTGGGGCAATTAAAACATGAATCTGGCTCCTTACTTCCAGAAATCAACAGGAAAATAAAACTATCTTGGACATCTTTTGGTAGAAATGTAGTAGAAATGTAGAAATGCAGTTATATTCAAATCGAAGATGCCAATCCAACTGAAGACAAAAACATTAAATCAGTGTATATGATTGTAATCAGTGTAAGGGAGGCTACACCATAATCGGTAGAATATGCTAAGAATGATGATGTTACAAATGTTGACTCCACGAATGCATTGGTATAAATCTAGCCAATAAGAGGTGTGCAGACTAGAGTTGTACCCAATTAGGCACCTTGGTTGAATGAACTAAACTACCTTGTTTAAAAAAGACTAAATTCTTTGTATTGGTTAACATAGAAGAATTTTAATGAATAGCTAAGTATAGGAAAATTCAAACTAAATATCAATTTTACATGCGTGTAGTCTGCATAAACGTAGGCCCTTTTCACACCATTATTAATTTGTGAAGATTAAACTATAATAGGTATTAGCACCCGCAGGTGTATTTCCATTTTATATTTCGATAAAAAAGATAAACCTCTATTACCAGCAATTTGAGCATCTATTCAACCGCACAATTTCACTCTTTATTTTCGAGTTATAAATTGCATTATATGCCGCCGGTATATGAACCAGTGGGATACGAACGATGCCGTGGGCTAGATTATATATCTACAGAGATAAATTGAGAATTGGATGGCGAGCTCAATTTTACAAGAGTGCTGATAGGAATATGATGCAATAAAAACTTTTTTTCTATTTATGAAAATTCTATAACGTGGCCCCCAATTTTTCTTGAGATATTTATAAGTACCTTGTTGAAAAGTTGTATAAAAGAGAATGAGAAAATATGGGAAAAGGATTATTTAAAAACGTTTATTTGAGCGGCCGATAAATGGATGCAAACAAATATATTTTAAAAATAGAGCTATCCAATTATTGCATCGATTCTTCCAGGAACTGCTTCAGGAAATTTAATCGTGTGGAAAATAGGTCGAAATTTAACACATCAAACTTTATTTAACTTTTTAGGCATACAAAAGATATCAAATTATCTTTATAATTTATGGTCAGTGACATTCACTTTTAAAACTTTGTTATCAAACTAGTGTCAAACAGATATTGATATTTTTATATCTTTTCTAGAATTTGCTTGATTTTTCCTTGAATTCCTTGAATTTGCTTGATGGTCGCTTCGTTCATTATAGGATGTTCTATTTATCCTATCAGTGAAGTAGCCTAGTTCTAGTTTATTCGATCAGTGGCGTTACACAAGCACAGTCGCTACACAATATAAATGCATTATATCTTTATAAAAAGTCTTGGATTGAAAAAGGTAAATATAGGTGGATTCGGAAATTAGTTTATCAGTTAAATAAACACCAAATAAATATTTAATTAAGGAAAAAACTATTCTCTCTAACCATCGACACATGGATCAAATGTCTAGAAATTTGAATACATTACCTTGTGCTTCTACCTAGTAGTTAAAATCTCGTACAGAGTTTGAAGCATTACATGAATGGAAATGACATAAGGCAAAAATAAAAAATAAAACTGAGCTAAAATGAACCATATGCGTAATAATGTCGCTAGGAATGACACATATTACTTGCCATGTTTCATTAACAATATTCCTCTTCTTCTTCTTCCTTCTCTTTATAAGCAATTCTGCTTGTTCATTGGCGGATTAATACCTCTATGGAAGGTTGTCACTTCACATCTTTTGCGCGGTCGTCCGATACTTCTTTTGTCGATTGGTGACTTATCTCTTGCTATTTTGACGACACGGTCTCCTCTATTCTGTTGATATGGCTATTCCATTCTTTTTTTCTATTTTGTGTTCTTTCATTTATATACTGTACGTTACATTTTTTTCTAATGTCTTCACTTCTCTTTCGATCTCTTAGCGTATTTCCTGTAATTCTTCTCAGTACTCTCATCTCTGCCGTTTCCAGTAGCCTTTGCGTTGTGGCTGTGTTGGGTCTTGTTTCTGAGGCATATGTCGTTATTGGTTTTACACTGGCTTTATAAATTCTTGACTTCATCCTCAGTGTTAATGTGTCTGTTTCGCCATATAGTGTTATTAATCCTGCCAGTCTATTTGCTTTTTGTACTTGATCTCTCACTTCTTTGTCCAGGTCTCCATAGCTAGACAGTGTAATTCCCAGGTATTTTATATCCATTACTTGTTCAATACTGATGCCATCAATTTCTATTTTACGTCTGGTTGGTTCTTTGCTAAGTACTATTGTTTTAGTTTTCTTGCGATGAGATTGTCATATTAAATTCTTTTGCCCTTATGTTAAATCTGTGGACCAGTCTTTGCAGACTATCTTCATCTTGGGCTATCAATATTGTATTTTATTTTATTTCTTTGTTTCCCATTCTGTGTCCTCTTCCTTTGTTAACGCTTTTCATGATTTCATCCATGTTTAAATTGAAGATCATGGAGCTCAATGAATCCCCTTGTTAATTATTAACAATGAATATTTATGCAAATTGTAAGCTCCCATTAAAGATGTAGTTATCTTTACTTAAAAATCCTTTTTTGATGTTTTAAAGATGTATTAAATTAGCTATATATATATATATATATATATATAGCTAATTTAATACATCTTTAAAACATCAAAAAAGGATTTTTAAGTAAAGATGTATATATATTTATATATATATATATATATATATATATATATATATATATATATATATATATATATATATATATATATATATATATATATGGCGAGACTCCTACAGGGGGCGCCGTTTATCGCATCCTAATTATCGCATCCTAATTTCCAGCGTTTTCTGTAAAAGCAATCTTCAGTTTTTAAATCTCTGGCGGTTTGCATCTTCGACATCTTCTCTCCATGCCATGACTGTCTTGGTTTACCTCGTTTTCTTCTAGTGGGCGGAGTACATTTTTCTATCTTTTTTGGCCACCTAGTATCCTTTAGACTTTGACCTTAAATTAAGTTTAATTAAAAATCATAAATTTAATTACAAGGCAAAAAGTGCTCTTTCCAAGAAAATCATGTACCTTACAACTAAAATATGTATGATATCATAAACAATATTGGAAACTAACTGTGTATAGGGTTATACAATATTTCATTGCATTAAAAGAATCGGTATCAGACATTAAAAATCCCAAAAATAAAATGAAAAATAAACAGATAAAGACGTTTGTAGACATTGGGGATAGCTACCTGCTGTACTATACAATTCTTCAAGACCAAGAATGGCTTTCGAAAGGTTGCCCATCGACACAGAAGGTACACAAAGAAAGTTTTCGAAGAGAAAGAGTTGTAATACGCCGGGACTCGGCTACGTGATTTTAATGCGTACTTTGCAGATCAAATTTACCTCTCCTACTAATAATGTCAAATAATTTTGCTGCGCCTTAAGTGAACGTGTGCCGATTGTAGAATTTTCAAAGTCATTTCTAGTTTTGACAGAGTCGACCTACTGTGGTGTACCTCTTCTTCTCATGACGCCATCTCCTTTCGAAGGTTGGCGATCCAATTGGCAATTGTAGTTCTGGAAACTGCTGCGCGAAAGATTTCTGCGGATGAGCGGTCGAACCCTATTCTCAGGTCTTTCAGCCACGAGTTCTGGCGTCTTCCTACTGATCTTTTGACCTGTACTTTTCCTTCCAGTATAACTTGAAGTAATTCATATCTTTCGCCTCTCAACACATGACCCAAGTATTGCATTTTCCTCTCTTTGATTATTCTTAGTAATTCTAGTTTACACATTCGACGAAGTACCTCAACATTAGTAACTCTTTGTACCCATGGAATTCTCAACATTTGTCTATATATATACATCTCAAAGGCATCTATTCTTTTTTCTATTTCAGAGTCCATTGTCCAACTTTCACAGCCATACAGTAAGACAGAAAAAACGTAACATCTGGTTTTTATTGTCCTTGGTACAACATAATTAAAGTGATGTCAAGAGAAAAGGAAAACTTTTGATAGTTGTCGTTATTGCAAAATTTTGGAAAGCACTAGTTAAGGCACTGAAATTATTTTTTTTGCATTAAGAAGTTATGAGTTAAAAATATTTACAGTCCATCTAATTTACAAACCGTTGCACATCATTATCTACGTCAGAGATCGAAGTTGACATAGTTGCCAAAGTATAAAAAAATCCTGAATCCATTTTAAATCAAATAGGTCACATAATTATTATTATACTCTTTACAACGACTATTTAAATTCTTACGTAACATTTTTGAAATAAAACACACTAATTTTGTTCTAAAAAGAACAGATTTTATTAAATAGGTAAAAATATAAAACAAGAGGTATTCACTTTAAAATTTAAAATAATAAAGTACAAAAAGTGTCAACACCGCAACTGTCAAATAAGTGTTACCAATTTATGCCAAAATTTCACCTTCGTTCGATTACAGTTACAGTGTGTTCCGAACAAATGTTCTTCATAAAAACGCTTTATAATGCATTTATACAAATTAAATAAAACATATTGTTGTCTATTTCTTTAAGTTAACATTAATAGAAATCTTTAAATATCAGTTCTACGCGTATATAATAAAATATGTCTAGTGGCTGCAATGCCAGTGTAATCGGCAAAGTGATTTTAAAAAAGAACACACCTACCGTCTAAATATTTCGTGTTGGTATCATGTGACTTCACGGGCTATGTCGCCGATGACGTGCAACGGTTTGTAAATCAGATAGACTGTACATAAGTTAAATAATAAATATATCCAATAAGTAATAATAAATTATTACCTTTAGATGAAAATACATTAGAAGAGCTGTTCGTTTAAGATAATTCTGAAGTTAAATAAACATCCTCATCATTTTATATCTAAAATATTTCTAACGGTGTTAAACAAAAACACGAGAAGGTCTTTCTCGTATGAAAAATTGTCTATTATCATTCATGCAGACATAGACCAATACCACCATAAAAGTAATTCTTGCAGTTCACTCGTTTAACTAACAAGAGGAAAAATCGCAAGGCAATCTGTTCTTTTTCCTTTGGCAAATTAAATTACTGGTATTCCTGATGTTTTAAATTCAATATCTTTTAAAACATAGTTTTCATCTTTTAATATATTTTCTAGTATCTGCATTAATTTCACATTCTGTACTCTATCGAATGCCTTATTTACCTTACCTTACTTTATTATACCTATCATTCTATAAATTACCCATCATCATCATCTTAATTCTGACTTAACAACCCTGTGTGGGTCCTAGCCTCCTTAAGAATTTCTCTCCAGTCGTCCCTATCGTATTCCCATATTTCTTATGTCTTCATCCATGTTATCAAGGAATTTTGTTCTGGGTCTTCCTCTTCTTCTCTGACCAATGGGTCTATCAATGAGCATTTTTCTAGCTGGGTCATTTTGATCCATCCGCATTATATGCCCTATCCACCTCAGACGTCCTATCTTAATATATGTTATGATATCTGGTTTCCTGGTATATTCTATAAAGTTCGAAGTTGTATTGTCTTCTCCACACTCCATTGTCATTCACTGCTTCATAGACTCGCCTTAGTACTTTTATTTCATAACATCTCATAACATGTTTTCATTACTTTTTGTTAAAGTCCAGGTCTCTGAACCATATATTAGGACTAAACGTATTATTGTTTTGTAGAGTTTTATTTTTGTATTTCTTGATATAATTGTGGATTTAAGGAGGAGATTGACTCCAAAATAGCATCTCTTGGCTGTGCAAATTCTGCGGTTTATTATTTTCAGTGTTAAGGAGCGCTCCCAGGTATACAAATTCGTTTACTACTTCAATGACATCGTTTTCTATACGAAGTGGTCGTAGGACTTCTGATCGCGAGCTTATTTTCATATACTTCGTTTTGTTAGTGTTTATTAAAACCCATTTTGGAGCTGATTTTTTTAATGCTACATACGCCTCTCGTACAGTGTTTTCCGTTCTCCCAACAATATTGATATCATCAGCATAGGCAAGGATTTGCACTGATTTATTATAATATTGAACCAATGGTTGTGATTTGTGACATACGTATTACTTTTTCCAGAGTCAGATTGAACAGTATATAAGGAGAGAGGATCACCCTAGCGCAGCCCATTATTTTGTTTTAAAAAGTTCAGACAGCTCCCCCTGAATTTGTACTCTACATTTAACTTTTTCAAGAGTGTTGTTAAATGTACCAACTGATTTGTTATTCCCAGTTTTTCATTGCTTTGAACATTTCTCTTCTATTCAGAGTAGTAGGCTGCTGTGTAGTCTACAAATATGTGATGACTATCTATGACATATTCCAGTGTTTTTTCTAAAATTTGTTTCAGGGTTACAATATGATATATTATCGATTTACCACCTCTGAAAGTAGCCTGGTATTTTCCTACTATCCGTTCTTCATATGGTGCCATAGTACTGTGGAAAATATCTTATACGCTGCATTTAGAAGCGTTATTTCTCTGTAGTTAGAGCATTCAAAGATATTTCCTTTTTTGTGTATGGTGCAAAGTATTCCAATATTCCAATCATTGGTGATGGATTTCTGTATCCATATTAATAAATAAATTACTAAACTTACTAAAATTTTTATTACATCAGACAAAACTAAACTAAAGCCTCGACTCGAAGGGACACGCTACATTGATATAGTTATCAAAAAGTAAATATTTATTAATTTCACAGTAACGTGGCGGGCCAACTGTGATCTCTTTTCTTTTTACTATTCTTGTAAGTTCATAAACAAAGGATAATTCTATAAAATAGGTAGATCACTTGTCTACGCAATTTCACAATTCGAACAAAAGCACCTCTCTGAGCTGCATATTAATGAGTCTGTGGCCTTTTTACGGGAAGCAAAGTAATCGAGGCACACTTTAAACTATTTTAATGGTTTATTAACAAGAATCTACATACTAAAATAAGTAAGAAAAAAAATAGTCGTTTCCTTTTTGGAGTTGAATCCAATTCTGACGGGGATCAGCTGACTGTCTTCTCTTCTTCTCTTTTCTTGCCAGCCTGTCTTTCGGCGCCGACGTTCACTAGCTTCAGCAGCACAGTCAACCCATGTATGACAGGCGGTCAAGTATCAATTCGCCACAGGGCTCCCCTCCAGTGAGAAACCTGCTGGTTTCGAACGGCTCTGTTGATCTGTGTTTCTCAACAGACGGTTGGCATATGAATGTTCTTCCTGCACCTGTTGGGCTGCTGGAATGTATGCTGGTTTGAGTCGATCCATGGAAATTCGTTGAGGAACATTTGGGACGCCCGCTGTGATCAAGTTGTCACTAGTTCCAAACCTCTAAACGGGCCGGTATAGGGTGGTGTAAGTGGAGGCTTCACTTTATCGAAGACAGTGCGGGCTGAGTAGTTGCTTGTTGGTACAGGTCGCAGTGCTCCCATGGTCTCACGTAGTCGGACAAAACGACAAGCAGCTGTCCAGGGAGGCATACTGGGATACCATAAACTAACTTGGAGGCTGTACACGAAATGTCCTGCTTGAAAGTGTTTCGAAGACTAAGCATGACCAAAGGGAGGGCTTCAACCCGCGTTACTGTATCAGCGGCGATGAGAGCAGCTTTGAGTGTTCGGTGAAATCGTTCAATACACCCGTTTGACTGTGGGTATTTAATATGATGTATTCCTAGCGTTGTATTGAGCTGTCGAAACAACTGGCTCTCAAATTATCTATCTCTGTCTGAAGTTACGGTCGCTGGCACACCAAACCGGGATATACATCCCCCAAGAGGCTTATGTGCGACTACTTTGGTTGCAATCTCTGGGAAAGGTATGGCCTCTGGCCATCTCGTGAAACGATCGATGATTGTAAGCAAGTATCGAAAGCTCTGACTTGTTGGAATTGGGCCCACGATGTCGATATGTATGTGTGCAAATCGATCGTCAGGCAGGTTTCACATGTGTAACAGTGTGACGTCCAATTCTGGCACGCTGACATTGGATACACTCTCGTGACCATTGCTTGACTTGGCGATTTATGTTGTGCCACACAAATCGTTCGGCAATCATGCGTAATGTAGTAGCGTGGACTGAGTAGGGCTGAGTGTGTAACTTCTACCAGTGTTTGGTAGAACTATGCGTTGAAGTTGTAAGGAGCTGACAGGATCGTTCAGGGTCTGTAGGAGACCCTTATCTATTGTCTGAGCTTCCGATAGTTGGTCATTGTCAATGGTAATGGGTGCTGTGATAGCGTCTACTTCAGGTCGTAAGAGACAATCGGCAACGATATTTTCTGCACCCTGAACATGTCGAATATCGGTCGAGAATTGGTCAATAAATTCTAGTTAACGTATCGCTGTCGCTCATGTAGCTGTTGGAAAGGAAACGTTAAAGGCTTGTGATCAGTATAAATCGTAAACGGCATGCCCTCGAAAAAATGGCGGAAGTTATGTATGCCACTGAATATGGCAAGTAGCTCACGGTCAAGTACTGTAGTTTCATTTTATCCTAGAAAGCTTTCGTGAGATAGGCTTTAGGTGTTCACACACGATCTGTTGCAAAACACCGCTGATGGCAGATGGCAGTATCTCAGGTATCAACTGAAATGTTCAATTGGGCATTCGGTGCTGGAAAAACCAATTCAGTCGAAGTGGCCAGGAGTTCTTTGATTTTGGTTAAAGCTGCTGCCGTCGTCGGTGTCAATGTCAATTCTTGCTGCTTCTTCTTTTGCTGAGACAGTAGCTCAGTTAGTGGTATTAGCTCTTTCGCAGCGTTTCTTAACCAATTTCTGTAGAAATTAAGCATGCCCATTAAACGTCGTAGCTGTCGATAGGTCGTAGGTTGTGGAAACTTGCGAATCGCATTAACTTTAGCCGGCAATGGAAGAACGCCAGTTGGGAAGACTGTGGCACCCAGGAAGTTCACTGTACGTTTTCGGAATTTTGATTTATCTTTGTTGATTTGGAGTCCGTTTTCTTCCAGTATACGAAGTACGGATGCCGAGTGTTTCTCATGCTGAGTCTTAGTTTCCGAGGCAACCAAACTATCGTCAATGTATACGTACACATGGGAGCATTCTCGAAAAAGGTGGTCAAGGTATTTCTGGAACGTCTGGGCAGCATTTCGCAAACCAAACAGTATTCTGAGGAACTCGTACAGGCCAAAGAGGGTTATTACAGCCGTCTTTTGTACATCTTTAGTGTGGACAGGGATTTGGTAAAAAGCACGTACCATATCAATACATGAGAAAATTTTATTGCCATGTAGCTGGTTAACAAAATCCAGGATGTGTGGTATTGCATGGCGATCTGGTTTCGTCATGGCATTTATACGGCGTAAATCTCCACCGGTACGCCATCGTCCATTAGACTTCTGAACCATGTAAAGCGGGCTTGCTCAAGATGATTTTGATGGTCGGATAATGCCTGCCTCCATCAGCTCGTTGAATGCTGCTCGTGCAGCTTGAAGACGGTCTGGTGGGAGTATACGTGGTTTAGAGAAAACTGGTGTACCTCGAGTCTCAATATAGTGCTGGACTATTCCAGTATCCTCTGGTACAGCAGCAGTTGGACGATCATACGGATGGGCAGTGGATAGACCTACTTCTGCTACCGTAACACAACGAGATATGCAGGTAATACTTTCCATACGTTTGAATGCACGATACGGTGACAGAATATAGGCACACAGTGCTAGGCTGAGTCGCAGTGCAGATTTTACGTGGAAGCACACTTACGTCTGCCCCTGTATCGATCAGAAACTGAAGTTGGAGAGCACTATCGGTAATTAAAAGGCGACGTGGTATTACATTTCTTTACTTGCGCACCAAATCTTCGATGGTAGTGACACTGCTCGTCAGATGATAACTTGGTGCTCTTGATCATTTGAAGCTGTTGACCTTCTTCAGATACAGTTAGTCTTTTGGATAAAGCATTAACTTGCACTGAATCGGTCACTGAATGCAGTCACTGCTTTGTCTAAGGTGGAGCTTTCGGTAACAGCCATGACTGGAACACCAGATATACTCATCGGCTTTCTTAGTAAGTTCTTCTAAGTCTCCATCGAGAATAGATATAACACTTCAAACCGAAGGTAGTAGGCAGTCTAACTAAATATTCTTAAGAAATTGTGTACTAATACTATCCATGGCCAGAGCTTGCATCCGATGAAGCAGCTGAGTAGGTTTTAGTCACTTAGAGTGAGTTCCATCAAGCTGTGGTTATTTTCATTTGGGCTGATGCCATATCTGTCAAGAAACCGGGCTTTTAATTATTCGCAGACATTGCCGTTTGTTGGGTTTCTTACTATGTCTGCTACTTCTAATAATATATCACTGTCTAAGCTAGCTACTGTGTGGCCCAACTTACAGCTATCTGAGGTAATCTTTGCTTGTCGAAATTGAGCTTCTAGTCGGAGGAACCATAGCTCTGGCTCGACACGCCAGAATTCTGGTGCTTTTATGCCTACTCTAGTAATTAGAGTTTGTTCATCGTATTCACTATTCATAATGATTTAAACAGTTATCGGGGTCACCAATGTGGCCTGTTTTGCGGGAAGCAAAGTAATCGAGGGCCACTTTAATCTATTTTAATGGTTTATTAACAAGAAACTACAGACTAAAACAAGTAAGAAAAACAATAATCGTTCCTTTTTGGAGTGGAATCCAATTTCTGACGAGGATCAGCTGACTGCCTTATCTTCTTCCGTTTTCTTGTCAGCCTGTCTTTCGGCGCCGACGTTCACTCGCTTCAGCAGCACAGTCAACCCATGTGTGGCAGGCGGTTAAGTATTAATTCGGTACACTATTAAAAGACGGTAGTACTATATCTACCGCACAGTCTCAGATCGGCACGGCACAGTCTCAACCGTTAATATCATTTCTAGGGGAAAATGTTATTCCTTTAGTATCAATCTAAATTGAATAATATTGCAATAAGTATTGTGCAAGAAATAATGATCTAAAATGACTATTAGAATTTTAGACTATCAGACTATTAGAAAAAAGTAAACCTACCCCTTAAAATAAATAAATAAATAAAATTGCACTATATTTTTTAATATTTTTTCTGCTGTCATGACACGTCAGTAATGATTCCCAAGGCAGCATTATCGATAATTACGTAAACAAACTCAACAACTTTAATTATAACAATCAGTGGACAAATAATAGTTCATTTATGAGACATGGCTTCAACAAAACGATGACGTAATTTTGACCGCGTGTATTCGTTATTACTTATTATTATGGTGGAGTGAGTGTACTTGTGTACTTTGCATGTTTGTATAGGATGGGTTAATTAGATTTTTTTAAATTACACAATAAAGTGTTTTTTCGTTTCACGGCCTGTGGAATTATTAATAACTTTTAGGTTTAATATGCACGGTATATGAACCTGTCTTGCTTTGTTAAATTATGGACCATATAGATTTTAAATAAAGTGACGTTAGTGTCGCTTGAACCTGAAGTTAAGTGCAACAGCGGAAAAATATATACTAGCATGGAAAATATTAAAACTCACTGAGTAGCTAAAATATTGAATAATTTACTTTTTTAAATTTTATCCAGAGAGGTAACTAATAAGTGTAAAGACTGGAAAACAATTGTGAATCCACAATTGATAGCTTAAATTATACAATAAAAATTATATAGGGTATTAGTAAGTAGGTGCTGCAAATTTCAAGGGGTAATTCTGTATGAAAAATAATGACCATTTTTTATATACACATTTGCTATATGTCAGCAAATGCTTCGTTACCGAGAGACGAGTGTTAAAATTTTCCTTACAAACTGACAATTTATTTATTTATTACTCTGAAACCGGTTGATATGTGCAAATAAAATTTGGGCAGTTATTGAGCATTTTTTAACATACAATCAAGAATTTTATATTCATCATTGGCAAGCGTACGGGTAATGGTCTGACTTAAAAAAAATAGTACGTCACTGAGATATTTCAAATGAAAAATAATTTTTTAATTCCTCGTTCAATTTGTGATAAAGAATCTCTCTTGACTATTTTTCATATGAGGCGTCATTTTTATGCAAAAAATAAAACATTTTAACGCATAATTTTCATTTTTTTAATACATTGTCTAGTAGACTACTGTTAACAATTATCAATTAGTTTATTTAGTTACTGTTAACATTCATCTAGTATTAGATACAAAATGTCAAATTAGCATTTTCATTATTAAACTTTTAGTTTGCTTCTTCTTTAAGTGCCATCTCCGCGACGAAGGTTGGCAATCATCATGGCTATTCTGACCTTCGAGGCAGCTGCTCTGAACAATTGCCTTGAGCTACAACCAAATCACTCTCTCAGGTTCTTCAACCAGGAAATGCGTCTTCTTCCTACGCTTCTCCTACCCTCTACTTTTTCTTGAATTATGAGTCTCAAGATGTTGTATCTTTCGCCTCTCATCACATGTCCGAGATATTGCAATTTCTTCTCTTTTATTGTATTTTCCATTTCCCTCTCTCTGCCCATTCTCCTTAACAATTCTGTATTCGTGATTCTATCTACCCATGGAATCCTTAACAATCTTCTAAATGTCCACATTTCAAACGCGTTAAGTCGATTTATTGTATTTCGGTTTAATGTCCATGATTCAGCTCCATAGTAGAGTACACTGTGTACATCGCATTTAATTAGCCTTATTCTGAAGGCCAATGTCAGATCTTTGCTGCAATAAAATCTTTTTCATTTTCACGAAGTTGGCACGTGCTTTTTCAATTCTGACTCTTATTTCTGCAGTATAATCGTTATTTTCTGTGATTATCGTTCCCAAGTAAGTATATATTTTTACTCTCTCAATCTGCTGGCCGCCTACCGTTAATATTTCGTTTGTATTGTTGTTCTTGCTAATTTTTATGAATTTGGTTTTTTGATGTTAAGAGAGAGTCCGTACTCTCCACTATATCCTAATATTTTGTTCATTGTTCATTCTAAGTCTTCCAAGTTGTCGGCTATTATGACTGTATCGTCGGCATACCTAATGTTGATAATTAAACTTCCGTTCACTTTTATGCCGACTGTCTCGTTTACCAAAGCTTCTTCTATGATTTCTTCAGAATAAGCATTAAACAATAACGGCGACAGTATGCAACCTTGCCTGAACCCTCTCCTTATCTCCACTTCTTCTGACACTTCTCTTCCAATTTTCACATTTGATTGTTGGCTGTAGTATAAATTTGATATCAATGTTACATCCTTCGCATCCAGATTCTTGTTTTTTTGATATAGGATCATTTTTAGTAATTAATTTTTGTTTTATAGAAAAGAATGGAAAATTTTACGAAGGCGGAATTTTCAGACATGCATTTTGTGTATGGTCGAAGTAATGGGGATTGTTGACAACGACAAGGACGTAGGGTACCTCATCACAAAATATTAGCTCGTCTTTACCCACGTTTGCGCCAAATGGACCTGACACAACTCCGTATGGTAAACTATTATATGCAAATAATCCCTTTTGAGTATGTACTAATAACTGTAACTTAAAAAATATGTAAATATTTACAATATCAGGAAACAATATCAGAAAAGATCGCTGATGGGAATAAAATATTAGAAAACGATAACATCGAGGAAAACTGGTAAAAACTCAAAAATAACATGATTAACGCAGCAACAGAATAACTTAAAAAAAAAAAGTAACGAACATTAACATATCAAAAAAGAAAACCCCGTGATTTAGAGAGACAGTAAAGACAAAATGTGAAGAAAAGAAGAAAGCCCTTTTACGATACAGAACACAACAGACATACAACCAACGAATTAAAAATGAAACGATTACGTTAGTTAGACAAATAAAATGGAACACTGGCAGAGCTTTTCAAAACATATGGATCACGACTTCTATGGAACATAAAAAGAAATATGGAGACTGATCAAAAGACAAGGAAAAGAGATGAACAAACTAATAATAACGAAACAAATTTAGAAGGAAACATGGGCAGACTACTTTCAATCCCTATTTGCTAATGTTAACGATAATTACCCACCAACACTAGAGGTGACGACAAACGAAGAAATAAATATTGAGGAGAAAGAGGTAAAGAAAGCATTAAGAAAATTAAAAAATAAAAAATGTCCAAGAAAAGACAGAATATCGTACGAACTCCTAAAGTAAGAAGGACCAGATCTGATCAAACTACTATTAAAACTAATCCAAAAAATAATAGAACAAAACAGAATTCCTCAAGAATGGAGATCAAGCATCCTAATACGTCTCTTCAAAAAGAGAGACAAATCGGACCCGGAAAATTACAGAGGAATTAATTTATTAAACAAATTACTAAAATTAACAACCAAAGTATAACAAATAAATTGAACGAAATTAAACACTAGCAGAAGAACAACAGGGTTTTAGGTCAGGAAGATCATGCACCGACGCTATATTTATAATCAGGCAAGGCATGTTTCGTTGACCTTAAGAAGGCATGTGCTCGGGTCAAATTAAAGGACGTTATCCACTTATTGTACGCAAGAGAGATACGTCTAATAATAATCAAAACGATCGAAAATATCTACCAAAATAACACAATAAAAGTAAAAGTAGAAAAAGATCTAACTGACCCTATTAAAGCTGGCAATGAAATAAGACAGGGAGTTTCCCTGAGTCCTCTATTGTTTATCCTTATTATAAATGAAATAAAAAAAAGTAAGAAATAAAATAGGATACCAAATGGGAGAAAAACAGCCTAAAATAATCTGCTATGCAGACGATGCAATACTGTTCTCTCGACGTGAAAATTATTTACAACGTATGCTGCACAAATTTAATATAACCGCCAGATAATTTAACATGATACTTTCCGCAAAAAAGACAAAACGCGCAAAATAACAGCAAATTTTTTAAGATGTAAATTGGAGCTTGAAGGTCAGATCGTCAATAGAAAGACGATTAGTATAAAGACCACAAAAACGATGTAACGACAACTTACTGGAGGAACATTTGAAAACACAGTCATGTCTACATAAAAAGAAGAGGAAGAAGAAGAAAAAAAAGAAGAAAGATAAAATGATTGATAGTTATTTTGAAACCACCACAAATCCTAACAACTCCATTATTTTTTAAAATCGGTATTATGGGCGTTACCATTCTACAAATTCTACTACAGAGATAATGCCCTCCTGGACCATTTACAGTTAATTGCGGAGTTACATATCCAACATGTGCAAGCTCTACTACCTTGAAACTTTTTTCGGCGTTTACTTTTTTGCCAAGGATTCTTTATCAAATCAGTCAAATTCACAATTTTTAAAATGGCGTTTTGTTTACTTATGAGGCTACTTTTGAACGACATTGTATACGAAATTTCCATAACAATCACTTATGATCTAAGCAAAATTCAAATAGAATCATATAAAGCTGATTTTTAGCATCGGTTTTTAATAAATATATGGCTTAAAGTAGTTGTTAAATATTTAATTGGTCCATATTTCTTCCCACAATGAATCTTTCCTTAATTTTCTACAGGAAGGGTACCGTCTTTTTAAAGAAATTCCTCTACAGCTGAGAAAACACTTATGGTGCATCCATGATGGAGCACCGCCCATTTTAGCAATAATATACAGTGTGGAAACCAGTTATGGAATAAAATTGTTTGTATCCTTATTTTAAAAAATTATAAAAAACGCTTAGACCCGTCAACTTTTAAATATAAATGTGCGTTTTATACAGTGTGTTTTTATAGTCACACACAACTTCCTCCTATTCTTTAGGTCCTGAATCTTCATATCGAGCAACAATAATATTTTTGTACCAAAGAAGCCTTTCAATGTCTTGAATATTTTTATCAAAAAGAATAGGTAACAGTATATTTACGTTGCGATAATTATATGAATAAATGAATTTTTTCAAGATCATTTTCCAGTATTTTTTAAGTCTTGTGTTGCTTTAGATTGGTTAGATGCTACATCTTCTCGGTACTGTGGTACGGAGTAGAGACTTGGACTTTAAACAAGAGCAATACCGATAAACTAGAGGCCTTCGAAATGTGGATATACAGAAGAATTTTGAAAATACCTTGGACAGACAAAATAACAAATAGTGTAGGTCTTCGACGCATGAACAAAGAACGGGAGCTGTTGATCACCATCAAGAGAAGAAAGTTGGAATATCTTGGTCATGTGATGAGAGGGAAAAAGTACCGATTGCTCCAGTTAATTATCCAAGGAAAGATTCAGGGCAAACGAAGCGTGGGGAGACGACGTATATCTTGGCGGCGCATTTTAAGAGACTGGCTCCAGGGCACATCTAACCAATTATTTAGAGCAACAGCTTCAAAGATACGAATAGCAATGATGATTGCCAAACTCCGTAGCGGAGAGGGCACTTGAAGAAGAAAAAGTTGCTTTAGAAGGCTGTATTTGTGTAGCTCTAGTGGAAACCGATCGAACTCATTGTCTTTAATCCATATCAGTTGTACTTCGTTTTTTGTCACAATTTGCTCAAGGAAAATTCTTTTTTGTCACTGATTTTGAGTGTTTCAGAAGTGTTTCAAATAATTATTAGCAAGTAACTTTACAGTTTTCAAAGACCAACCAGTTCCAAGTACCTTTACAGCTCCAAATTTTTTATAATATTTAAGGTACTCTTTTTTATTAATATGCGTAAGTTTATTCGGTTACAATTTGTCTGCTCTGCCAAAAACCCTATCGGCTGGTAAATAAGAATGGCCCCTGACAGGAAAATTAATAGTTATATGTATTAAGCTGCCTTCATGGGCCGTTAAAAAGTACATTCAGGTGTGAAGCACATGATTGCTTTTTTGTCGTGATCTATACATCTATTACAAAACAGCCTCAGGTGAGTTACATCTCCAAGGTCATCTGATTGAAAGTAATTAAGAAGAGCAAAGCTACTTTAGTCGAAACGCGCCCTGTTTGCTCTTCAGTTCAGATAAAAGTACGGGATGTTATCATTCTTAATATCTGTTACACAAACATTGTAAAGACCTATTGTCTGGCATAAAAAGCCTGTTGGATGGGCGTTCAAGGAAGTGGTTGCACCTGCTGCATATCAAACACCCTTTTCCTGTGTATTTTTTTTCAGTCAAAAGTGTCTGCTTTTAAATTCCTGTAGCATTTTTAATTTAATAGTCCATCATGGCACAGTACCCACATATGTCAGACGCCGAAGATTTGAAACCAACATTAAATTCTCCGCAGAATATTTTACGAAACATTGATAACTTTACTTGGAGTTAAGGATTTTCTTCACTAGCGTTATAAATCATGTCAAGTTTCCGAATTAAAAGATCACTACTTAAATACACTTATTTTGAATTGTTGGGGTTGTAGTGACTTTCCTTACCTTTTACATTTCCAATATACTGGCAAACCGCCTCCTTTTTAACCAGTGATCTTTGATCTATTCGATCACTTCCTGTTTTCTTCTAGTCCTTAGTTAGTTTTCAGTTTTATTACAAGTTGTGGAACTCTTTCTAGGGTAAACTAAGTAAGGCGCAAAAAGAAAGATTAACATACAGTTGAGCTACCCCCAGAAGCAAGAGGAAATCGGTAGGTAACGGAAGTCGACATTGGTTTGGTTTTGCTGGTTGTATGTATACAATGAACGTTTTTTTTATTATAAACCTACCAACCAATTGGTACCGAAAAAATTTTTAGGTTAAAATCTGGGAAATTTTCTCTTCTATTAGAGATACTATAAAATTTATTGAGATTATAAAAACTGAAACAATTTTGAAGTATATGGTTAGGCAATTCTGGACAATCCGTATTGTACCCAAATTCACCCCTAAAACAAACTGTATTATTAAGGTTGTAATTTCCACATAGACCTTATTTTCAGTCATCATATGACAAAATGTACAAAATACATGCATATCATACATTTTGCATGATATACATCATACAAAATCTCAATATCTTCTACATAGTCCATATCAATTTCTACGTTTGAATCAGGATTAATATAAATACCATTTTTTTATATCTCTATCTAGTTGCTACTAGAGTACTTGTAATGCTAGAAAATTTAATTATTAAAGGGGTAAAATAATAGAATCATACTCAAGCTTCACATCGATAAAACTGGAAGGGTGTCTAAACGGATCAATATGTCACGATAAAACCATTATCATTGAGACCAAATGGAGAATCTACAAGATAGCTATGACATTTTCATTTAACATTTAATGCAGAAACCAGGCCATTATCATTAACAACCAAAAGACTACTGAAAACAACAGAAGTAAAGATACTTCTTACAATAGCTAGAAATATATTCTAGACAGATAAAAAAATAGAAAGCATAGAACACACATGCTCTTAAATAATTAAATATTAACAAGAAAAAAGTGAAATTAACAATACATTTACAGAATGGAAGCATGACAAGAATCAGTCAAGATAAATCACCAGCTAGATATCGGAGCTCTGACCGTGATATAAAGAGGTAGAGCCATACCATAATGAAGACGAAAAGAAGAGCAAAACCAACATAAGAAAAAAAGATTAGTTTTGAATATTTTGCTAGCAACTTTTTTTATTTTATACTATATTTAATATTCAGAAAATGTATCCATGATGAAATATATCACCATGATATCACTCTTTTTTCGATAAAGAGCTTCAACGTAAATGGACATGGATAAGCCCAGATAGAAGTGTTAAAAATGAGATAGATTTTATTATAATGATCAGAAAATAAATAATCAAAGAATTCGAAGTGCTCAACAAATTTTTAGCAGAATGCGTCTACAGATTAATCCGAGCAAAGGTACGATTAAATGTCAAATTGAATACAACCAAGATCACTTATCTTAAACTTAAATACAAGCAATAAGAAATGGATTCCCTCCAAAAACAACGACCTGTACACTAACCAGATATGTACAAGATTTACAAAACGAAATAGAAGATATTAAATAAGCAAATAATGGCATAACAAAGGCACTAAAAAACGGAAAAGGATGCTGCCATCTAGTCGTGATCCATAAAGAAAAACTTAACCCAAATATCATAGAGCTCCAAATTAAAAAAGACAGCTTACCGAAAAATACGACTCCAACTATACAACAATGAAGATATTATATAAAGATATACACCGATCAATCGCAAACGCATAAAATAATTCAACAAAGCAAAAGTTTAAAAGTTTTGAGGCGAAATACGAAAAACACAGGCGACAAAAATGTGTAGAGAATAGAAAACAAAGATAGAGACAAAGCCGAAATCATCGAGGTTGTCGAATAATTTTATCGCCGCAAAATGTATGACAGTATCAACAAAAACAAGATCAGCTCCTGCCCAAAATCACAAACCACGGATCACAAGAAATGGCAGAAATAACACCATATGAAGTTAAAACAACACTTTCAAAAATGAAAAATAATAAATCCCCTGGCGATCAAAAAGTAGTAATCGAGGCGATCAAACTAGGTGAAAATAAAATCATTCAGGCTTTGGCCAAACTTTTCACCTACATTTACCAAAAAAAACCCTTTTTCAATAAAAAACAAAAAAACATCTTCTCAATAAAACAATAGTCATTTTTATGACACAAAAAAGAAGACATAACAAACCTAAAATAATACCGTCCTATCAGTTTGCTAGTACACATACATGAACTTTTTGCAAAAATTATCAAAAAAAGATTGGAGGCTAATTTAGACATCTGTTAGCCCAAAAATAAGCTAGATTTAGATCAGTATATAGCACTAACGACTATAATGACTAGTGATAGTGAATCTGATTGAGAAGTCTACAGAATACAACAATCCATTGACACTGATACTCGTGGACTACGAGAATGCATTCGATAGTATAAGCCAGCAGAAAACGCTAACAGGAAATTAAATAAACCATCGTCGCACTAACATAATTCAACATATCTATCATAAAAACCATGGCCAGCGTAAGAATAACTGAACAAGAAACAAATAAATTCTATATACAGGAGAGACCGTCTCTTCACAGCTATTCACGACACTTTTAGTAAAATTTTTACATACTTATAAGAAGGCAGATCTGAATTTGAGATTCACAGATGACATCGTCATTATAGGCGATCGTATGAATGATGTAATTTGAATGTTGGAAAAATTATATCACGCTCTTTTGGAGGTCGGACTGAAGATCAACGTAAGTAACATGCAAATACTGACTTATCTGGTGCTAAACCATACTGTTGATGGAAAAATATTGAGCAATCTGCGTCGTATAAATACTTAGGGCATGAAATTCGGTTGGGCAGAGAAAAGCAGACATGTAAGCTTTCACTTTGCATAGGATTAACCTGGGAAGCATTTAGTAAATTAAACATATTTAATCGGACCTACCCATATACTTCAAAAGGAAAATCTTTATCAGTGTGTAACAAGTAACAGTGTAGTAAACAAGTTTCGCGAATTATGGTGCGATGTAGCGCCAGATGTTGGGTATCTTTCTGTCAGATAGAATCTCAAACGAAAAAATACATCGTAGAATACAAACAATAGACGCTATCGAAAGAATTACGCTATACTGGAATTGGACAGAACACGTTGCCAGATTATGTGAAAATCGATGGGAAAAGACGTATTGTTGGATGGAGGCCAAGAAAAGAAGCACTTCGGAGCAGAGGCCGCTCACCAACCAGATGGACTGACAACCTAAAGTATGTTAGCAGTAACTGGAGGCAATTTGCAAAAGGCAAAGACTTATGGAAAGAGCTGAGGGAGACTGATATGTCCTGCACTGGACATGTACGTACAGGTTGATGATGATGATGATCTTCAATGGGTTTATTTTTAATCCACGATTTCAAGGTGGAAAACGAAACATCAAATATAACGCGTTTTAAATTAAATTGGTGGTGTATTTCCATTAAATATAGTAGATACATGAGATGATAAAAATGCCACAAGAAAATGTTTTTAAAACTTTTTTTTATTATCATTTTTATGACTAATTGACTGTCTGATTTCACTGTGTTCCTCGTAAATTTCTGTCGCGTATGCATGTTGCTATGTAGCGAGAGTATTTCTTTTTTTTTTTTGTTTAATTAATGGCTTTGGATAATCCATTCAGCCACGATAATATATTTGACTACTTGAATTTGTTAATGATGCATTGACCTATTGGATTTGTTAACAAAATAGTACTTCGCCTAGAGGTTAATTAAAAATATAATGTAAACATCAGTATCACAAGAATCAGTAGATTGACAAGGAACCATAATTTCAATCGTTACATTCATGACCCTAACTAACTTAAAGTGAATATTTAGAACCAACAAGAGATTACATAATATAGGGATACTTTTCACGCTAAGGTGCCTTTCATAGCGACTTTATTACAACACAATTGTTTCTTTTAGTCCTGTTAAATATTCCCAAAAAATTTGGTTAAGCCTAATATTATGACGAGAGATATATAAAATAGAAGATTGACATTGAGGAAGAGGTATTTGTTCTTTTATCCAATAGATACTTAATAGCAGAATCATTATATATGCACCCGAACATCCAATGATTGATATCGTCAGTGTTACCATTACAATCGCAATGTTCTGTTTCACTTAAATTAAATCTATGAAGATAGGCTTTCACAGTAGTATGATTAACAAGGCATCTAACAAACATTGATTATACGATTATACTTCTGATTATACGGATGACTTCTTGCAGCAAAAGGCGCAGTAGGTAAAGCAGGGTGAATTTTTGTATTAAGGTTGTTACTTAAGTTACAAAAAGCATTCCATTCAATTTCCCAGTTTTCTTTTAATTCTTGTTTACGCAGCGAGACTAAATCACTTCTATTGAGCCAATTAATTATAATCCTTTTGAAGCCGCTTCTATTTCTCTCTTTAATTTTTTAAACTTATTCGTTATATCCAACGTATTTTGTTATGTTCCGAAATTTTCTCACATTTACCGGTCCCTAATGAAATGTAATGTTTCCATCTAAAACAGTTCGTGTGTTCTCATTCATCTACGCATCCACAATTTTTATGCTTTAATTTAGCTTACAAAATTCGCTTGACTTATGAAAGAGGTTATTGTCCGCTTTTCTTACACAAGGTTAATTCACTTGACGAAAATTATCAACATGATACAGCGTATCGTACGTAATATTCTCGGAATTAAGATTTTGTTTCAAAAAGTTGGGTGTATTTAGGATTTTATTAAAATAATACTGCGATAGCAGAGTATAATTAACACGAAATCGGTGTAAAAATAGATAATTATATTTACTATAGATAGTTAGTTTATGTTAACTAGGCTCGTAGCTTCTTTTAATATTTTTTTTACTGACACAGAAGTGTACTTACATTAAAATCTGGTCAGTAAGACCAATTATCAATTTGTTTCTAACTTTAATTACTAATAAAATATTAAAATTAGGTGTCTACTCACTAGTATCTTTCCTATTATTTCTAATAACTAGCATTAAGTTTAGCATGCATACTCGCACAACACTTTACTCTGCTTTTCACTCACTCATTATACCAGTTAAAAAGGCTTTGTTCTTTTGAGCCTCCTCTCTAGGTTCGTATTGTCGAGAAGCTGGATAACCTCGACGTTTACATGATGATCGAGTAGTTGTTCATGGCTCCCTGCAAATTTCTTGATTATCTGATTGACGTCTTCCATCTTGAAGTCCCGGTGAAGATCGTTGTTCCCAACGTACCAAGGCGCATCTACGACGTTCCTCAGCACTTTATTCTGGAATATCTGAATTACTTTGATGTTAATAGGCTTGGCACAGCCCCAGAGTTGGCAGCCATAGGTCCATACTGGTCTCAGTATTTGTTTATAGAGTAGGAGTTTATTATTTATGGATAGAGAGGAATGTCTTCCCATCAACCAATACATGTTCTTGTAGCGGATGCCTAGTTCTTCTCTTTTCTTCTTCACGTGAGCTTTCCAGCGAAGTTTCGTATCAAGAGTGATCCCCAAGTACTTTGCTGATGTTGCAATAGGCACTTGGACATCATTTATTCTAATTGGAATATTATTAATTCTTTTATTGGTAAAATTTATATGGACTGATTTATTCTCATTCAGCTTAATTTTCCATTTTTTGGTCCATTCATGGATTTTATTTATTGAATTTTGTAGTTTTTCTGTAGCTTCTTCGACGGTGTGACTTACCGCTAAGACAGCAGTGTCATCTGCGAAGGTAGCTATGGTGTCGTTTTCTAGTTCAGGTATATCACACGATACATACACTTGAGATCAGTGTATGTATCTTCTTGTTTAACTCTAAAATGTCTGTTCGCTAGATATGATTGTAATATATTTGAATATTGTTTAGGCATGAATGATTTAAGTTTATGTATCAAACCCTTATGCCAGACGTTATCAAACGCCTGTGCCACATCTAGGAAGATTGCAGAACAGACTTTTCTTTTCTCTAATGATCTTTCAATTATAGCAGTTATTCTATGCACCTGGTCAATTGTCGAATGCTTATTTCTAAATCCAAATTGATGATCTGGAATTATTTTCTTTTCTTCAATTATTGGTAGGATTCTTCGCAGGAGGAGTTTTTCAAACACCTTGGACATCACAAGTAGGAGTGATATTGGTCTATATGATGTCACCTCATTGGGGGGTTTCCCAGGCTTTGGTATCATGATCACCTCAGCTATCTTCCATAAATCTGGAACATATTGTAGTCTAAAGGCAGCATTTATTAAATTTGTTAATTTTACGATAGCTTTTCTTGGTAGATTTTTTAGCAGTCTTCCGGTAATGAGGTCATAACCTGGTGCTTTATTTGGGTCGACTTGTTCTTTAATTAACTCAGCTACTTCTTTTGGGGAAGTTGGCTTGATATTCTCATCTATTAATATGATATTAATTTTTAAATTTCTTACATTTTTAAATAAAGTTTTTTTCTGAAGCTGTCAAAAAGTGAACTAGTAATTTATAAACTTAAAAGAGCAAATATATCTAAAAATAGAGCGTAAGATATCGTTGGACAACCCACAGACACGAAGCTTACGATGTGTCTATACAATTCAATCAGTATCTTATATAACATATTTTCTAATTTCCTGCCTTCTTTTTCTATTTAAACATACGTGTTTGTTTATGGTTTATGGAAATTATTAACACCCTAAAGAACAGAACATTGGATTACTTCGGCCACATTATGCGTAATAATAAATACCAATTCTGCAGTTGATTCTACAAGTCAAGATTGAGGGCAAAAGAGGCCCTGGACGCAGAAGTATATCTTGTCTTTTCAACCTTAGGAAATGGACTGGTCTAATGTCAACTGATCTATTTCAAGCTGCTATGAATAGAATAAGATGTTAATGGGGTCGTATAGTGGAACAGTGGGTCAAATAAACCTAAAGTAGGAACTATGCCCTATTAGCCGTTCTACTTTATCTCAGGATCTCATTTTTGGAGTACGGAGAGTCAGAATATACGTATAACTCGTTTCTTACTTCTTTATTGATGATACAATATTTACAACTCAGGTTTATGATTTATATAGTACTTAGTTGACAATTTTACGTGATTTACTTGGATTCGCATGATAACTACACACATGTCCAAAAGTTTAGAATACGTACAAATAATATATCTACGCCTATGGTGGTTTTAAAACTGTTGTTGATATTCATTCTAGAGGGTTATTAAATGAAGATGATAAAAAATTTGAATCGTTTTTGTATGATTTTTGGCACATTCAACTGATTAGCGTATTTACACATTATTTCAGTCTTTGTTTAAATTTGAATTGGGCCGTTTAAAAATGCCTAAAAACATGATATTTCCTTTTGACAGATCCAGAGTAATTGTTTTATTACAACAGGACTTTAGTCAAAGTTATATCGCTAATATTGCTAATGTTACTCAGAGTGCTGTATCGAAAATTAAAAAAAAAATCCAAGATACAAATGACGTCAAGGATCGTCCCAGAAGTGGTAGAAATCGATGTACAACAGCAGCACAAGACCGGCAAATAACATTTAGAGCTCGTAGAAATCGTCTGGAATCTACAAGTGGTATAATCAGAGTAATTTCTAGGCTTCAAGGACTGAATATTTCACGGCAAACAATAACACGCAGACTAAATGCGGTAAATTTGTACCGTAGAAGACCGCTACGTGTTCCTAAACTAACCTACCAACACAAAATAGTAAGGTTGCAAAGGGCTAGAGAAATGGTGCATCATGATCCTAACTGGAATAACGTGATGTTCTCTGATGAGTCAAAAATTGACTTGGTATCTAATTCGCGAAGAACACTGGTTTGGAGGGCCCCAGGACGACAAGAGCCACTAGAAATAGCTAAACCGCGTGTCCCATTTGAAGGTAGCAGTATTATGGTTTGGGGTGGTATTATGAGTGGTACACGGACGTCACTGCTGGTTCTGGAGAGAAGAGTCACTGGTGCTGTATACATCAAGGAAGTTTTAAATCCTGTCGTACGTCTATTCCGAGGGGCAGTAGGTGATGAATTTGTGTTTATGCATGACAACGCACCTCCTCATCAAACATCAGCAGTACAAAATTTTCTTAAAGAAAAAGGAATATCTACATTACAGTAGCCCTCGAATTCCCCCGACATTAACATTATTGAACATGCTTGGGACATTCTCAAAACACGCATCAAGAAGCGAAACAATCCCCATTTTACACTTCGAGAATTTAAAAATGCTGCTCGTGAAGAGTGGGATAGAATTCCGCAAGCCCAGCTCGACCAGTTAATCGGCAGCATTCTAAATCGCCTACAGGCTTGCATACAGGCCAATGGAGGAAATACTTATTATTAGTTTTATTAAAAATTATTTTTTTCTATACTAATTTATTTTTAAATGTAAGTTGTACATTGAAAGTTTTCACTCCAAGAAAATAAATATTTTTTTCGCATATCGTTTATCTGGTTTTGAGATTTATTTAGTATTGTTGAGAATTGAAACAAAATGATGTTTACTTATTCAGAAGATTTTATATATAAAAATCAATAGAAATACGAAATATTCCAATATTCCAAACTTTTGGACATATGTGTATTTCACTACGCGTAACTAAGGTTACATCTTTAGGTCAAATATGTTTATAAAACTGCTAAATCTGCAAGGTTAAACTTGAAGAGTAGCGAAAATGTTATGAAATAAGACACACATGTTATCCAATGCGTGTTTCCTAATTTTCTATTGAAAAATAATTATTTATGGCAATAGAATATTTTTGAGCCTTCTAATATTATTGGATCACTGTATTTTCTAAATATTTTTAAGATACCTACTACTTTTATACTATTTTATTACTACAGTCGCTAATCTCTAGAAGATAGGCACCTTTAAAAGAAGAAAATGAAAACATTTTATCTCTAAGTACTCTACTTTATCTATATACCTTTTTATCTCAGCCAGAGATTTATGCAATCCTGTACTATGCAAGATAAATTAACATCAAAACTTTTGAAATGAAATAAATCCATATATGTTAGAAGCCAAAGGTTGACTCTAAGCTAGTGTGGAAATGTCGTGAAGAACTCGGTAGACTTTGATCTGGGTTAATAACCGGGAAATACACGACAATAAAATATCTGATACTGAAACATACCAGAAGAGGATAAGCTACAAAATATTTTAGTAAAAAGCCGGTCGCAGAAGTGCCAAAAAGCACCGTCTGTGACCGGAAAAAGCCTGTATACGAGAACAACATTACTCCCACTGGGAAACATATCTTTCATGGTTTCCAATCATCAAGGCATTATAGTTACAGTTTATAACAGACGGCTTGCCCTGTGAGCACTGAATACTGCTCACTCAGAATTCATATCTGTAACATAGACAAAGTGGTCAGAGCAACACGCAGATTTTGCTAAAATGCAGAAGAAACGGTCAAACTTATTGTCTGTAAGTTTTAGACAACTATTCGAAAATACTTATATACCTGGAAAAGCTCTTTTTAGAACGTAACAAACTACCTAAGTACAAAATGTATCTAAGAAACGGCTACTCGACTTTCGACTAAAAATAGATATCAGCCAACAGATTTTTTAGGTGGCAGTGTAAAAAGGTTTATGACACCAAACTACCCCTTTAAAATATACAAATCATAATTTACTGTATACTTTTTAAAATGATCTTACAAAATGAATTGCCATAGAAGCTATGATCAGCTATCTTATTTCATTTAATCAGAAATTTGTTAATTTGAGTTTTATGATGAACACAGTGCGCGTACTATATACTGAATGAATGACTAATGAGACTAGTAAGTTTGTTTAGAATACCCTGATCAAGTCAATTTGGAACTGATAGTAACGTGAACAACAGGAAATAATGTCTATTTTGTTTTTACCACGTCACCTCTTATAAACGGTAAACGTTTTTAAAATAGTTATTAGATAATAATAATAGTTACCTGATCCACAAATAATGATGACAATAAAGATGATTTAAAATATTGTTACCTGAAACCAAAAAAAACATAGGTTAATTTATAGCATTTTTATCACTCTGATTATTTATAAAACAATTAAAATTTTCTTATAATTATTAATAAGCATTTAGTTTATCACGTAGATTACAAAATTAGAGAGAGTAGAAGAAATTGGAAATGCCATAAAAAAACTAACAAACGAAAAATCCCTGATCTGAACAATATTGAAAGGCAAACCTATCATGATGGCAGTATTATTGAACCAATACATACGAAAGGAAAGAATTAATCATGTATAAATTATATTTACATAAAGGAATATCACTAATCAATACTACTCCAGTCGTCAGAGACGAAAATGCTACTGGACCTCAAATCAGACTTTCAAATCAAAAGTAGCTGAGATAATTTTGAACAAAAATGTTTATCAGCACTTTTTCTGTAAAATGAACGTTTGTTTCTATTAGAAAAAACGCTTGAAGCGATCGGTTATTTTCAATGTCCAAATAATGTGTTCAATGTTCAAATAAAATTTATATAAACTCGACTGTAAAAATTCGATATCTTTTGATCAGAGTATCCTATCGACAAAAATCAAAATGTGTTTTAAAGGTAAAGGGAGCTACTTTCGTATAAAATTTTTGAATTTTGCCGCAAATGGAGGCAGTTTCTATAAACATTGGTAAATACATAAATGTTCAGCAATTTTTACTGTTTTTTACGATTCTCATAAGATCAATGATCAATTTTGCAAGAAAAATGACACCAAAAGTGAAAAGATTAGCAAAGATACAAAAGCTCTCATGGAAATATGACGAAACCTAAGCGAGAACAAAAAGGGAAACAAAGAAGAATACAGAAAACTAAATAAAAGAATTTCAGCGGAAATTAGAAAAGATGTAAGAAGATATAATACTAATGTAATTACTCAAACAGTAGAAGAGAACAAAGTTTTAAAGATACTGAAGAGAAAACTCACACAAAGTAAAAAAGAAATATACAAGCTATGAGATAAAGACGGAAAGGCAACAACAGATAAACAAAACATTCTGAAAATAACCAGAGTTTTATAAAGACCTCTATACCAGCCAAAGACCACAAGACAATTTCCCGACACCAGTAAAGACTCTCATAAATCAGGGATCGGAAATACTTTTACCCATTACTGTGTCAGAAGTAAGAGCAGCTTTAAAGGAAATGAAGAACCATCGATCCCCTGGTGATGATGGACTCGTTATTGGGGCAATAAAAGCAGGAGGAGAAATTCTATTAAAATGAGTAAGCGAACTGTTTAATAAATGCTTACATGCGGGTGCGATTCCAAAAGACTGGAACAATGCAGTGATAGTCTTGTTACACAAAAAAGGCGATATTACTAAATTAGAAAATTATAGACCCATCAGTCTCTTGACACATATGTACAAACTTTTTATGAAAATCTTAACAAAGAGACTAACACCTAAACTTGATTTCTATCAGCCCAAGGAACAGGCAGGCTTCAGGGCAGTATATGGCACAAATGACCATTTGCATACCATAAAGATCTTAGAAAATTGCATCAAGTACAACATACCACTGGTTCTTGCATTTGTCGATTACGAGAAGGATTTTGATTCTGTAGCGTTTGAAACAGTAATGGAAGCCCTAAATCAAAGCCGAATAGATTACAGGTACACGACACTAATCAAGAACATCTACGAGCACGCTACATCAAGTATACGACTACACGAACACACAGAAAAATTCAGCTTAGGTTGTTAGACAAGGGGACCATATTTCACCAAAAATTGTTCACGGCAGCTCTAGAGTAAAGATTCAAGAACTCTCAATGGCAAGATATGGACATCAATATAGATGGAGAAAGATTAAATCATCTGAGGTTTGCAGATGATGTATTAATCGCAGATAACTTACAGGATACAGTTTCTATGATACATTCGCTTAAAAGTCTGTCTGAAAGAGCAGGATTAAAGATAAACTTTGAGAAAACTAAACTTATGACAAATCTCAAAAAGAGTGGAAACATAACTATAGACAATAATACCATAAAACAAACAGACACTTACAAATATCTGGGACGCGAGATCAAAATAAGCAGAGACAATCAAACACATGAAATACAGAGGCGAATAGGCCTGACATGGGCAGCATTTGGCAAATTAAGCCTTATTCTAAAAAGTTCAATTCCCATGTGTCTCAAGCGAAAGGTTTATAACCAATGTGTTTTGCCTGTACAAATTTATGGAGCCGAGACTTTAACACTCACGCAAAAATCTGCGAATAAACTCAGAGTTACACAACGAGCCATGGAACGTCCACTGCTAAACTTGAGCCTTCAAGACCACATAACAAACCAACAAATCAGGCAAAGATCAGGAGTTCAAGACGTCATCGAAAGAACCAAGACGCTTAAGTGGAAGTGGGCGGGGTACTCCATCTTCCCTGAATCCAACACACGCCAGGTACGATTTACTTGATACGGTCTTTATAAGATTTCCACTCTCACACACAAAAAAGTAGGTTATTTCTGTTAGACTGTCAATTCAAAAGTGCTATGATCAACGCTAAGATGTTTTTTATGTTTCATAGATTATTAGAAAGCTTTTGATAACGTTAAACGTGATATTTTACTAAATACTGTCCTTGAGATAGGAATACTCCAGAGAGACATCGAAGTCATACAAGAATTATATTGGAATTAAACGGCAAAACTAAGAATCAAAAGAGATCTATGCTTGGATACATCAGGGCTGCATACTTTCACCAGTACTTATAGGCACTATTATAGACACCAAATAAACGGAATTCCAATAGAAAATATACGACATGCTAACGACACGGCAACTGTAGAGGATCTGCGGATATGTTTTATATATTGACGACACCGGTTAACGTTTTAGGTTTAATATCAACTCTATTAAGGCCAAATTTATGGCAATAGGTTGACAGCTGATAATCAATACTATCTTGATAGTCGATGAAAATACTAGGGAACAGGTATCATGATCTAAATATCTGGGAAAAACGGTCAACGAAAAATGGAGTTGATATGAAGAAGTTACACTAAGAATCAATTATGCAACAATAACATTTGTCAAACTTAAAAAATTCCTATTAGCTCACAGTCTCCCACTTGCCCTTAGACTACGTGTTGTGAAGTGCTAAATATGGCCCATTTTACTTTATAGCACAGAGACATGGTCTCTTGAACCTAATCACTGAATAGCATTGAACCGTATAGAGTGTAGACGTTACGGAGATTCTTAAGAGCGCCATAGACCGCACATTCCATGAATTAGGAAATTTTAAGAACCTCAGGTTACGAATGAGAAGTTTTCGACATAGTTAAAAAAAAACCTACCTACCTTAGCTTATATCCTTAGGGAAAGCAAATACTATATTCCCAAACTAATGTTACAAGGAAACGGGGCAAGAAGTATAAGGGATTGGTGTAATATTGTCGCGAAAAAGCTGACAAAGTTAAAAATAAAAAGATTTTCGTTCACAATACTTAATGAAGACCACGTTGCTCAAGTCAGAAGCTTTATTGGAAGTGGGTAAGGATATAGATGATAAAAAAATGCAGATCAAAAACAGATAGATAAACGAAAGAAATTAATTAGATCACAAAATATAACATTTTGACAATGAAAAACAAGAAAAACGGAATACAGCTAAACTGTAAAACAAAATGAACAATAAACATTGTTTAAATGCTCAAAAAAAATTTTAACAAGCACATATTAATAAAAAAACAGATAGTGACACATATTGTCATTAATATACTTACACTTTAAACAGATTGCAGTCTTTTGTATAATTTAAATAATGAACTTAATACGAAAATTACTCATATCAAAATTTTAATATCTCAACAAAAAAATTATAATCAAATGAATATTTAACTGCAATCTGAATGAATTCCATTGGCCATTGTTCCGTTTTATTCTAAAATTAATGTTATAAAATTATATTGTTACATTTAGTAACATACCTACTCAAACAAAAAACTAAAAATAAATTTTTAAAAAAACGTTGCTTATTATCAAAAAAAATAAGCTAATGTCTCCAGCAGCAAAAAAAATTATCATTATAAAAGATTGCACTTACATAATAGTTTGTTGTCGATTGAAGATAGGGCCATAGGTCTGGAGAAAAACTTATGTTGGAATCCAAAGAAACAGGTAATAAATTACATCATAACCCAAGGGTGGTTAACCCAGTCGGCAGAAATTAGACATTATAAAATAGTTCTGTGAATGCAAGCGGCAAAAAATTTAAATTGCCATTCGGACTCACAAAATTGTGAGTTTCTTTATCGTAACTAAACTACAAATATGCACGTCTAAAACGAGAAGAGAAACGAGAACTAAAATCAGATAGGCTTTTTATAAATTAGCTAATTAATTATTGAGAAGGGGATGTGTCGTTTGGTTCTAAATATTTGTTCCCATAAGAAAATAGTTACGCTTTAACTAAAAACCAACAAAATTTTAAGAGGAATTATGCGTGATTAATACTTTAATGAAGTGATTTAAAAGAAAACGTATTCGTTTATGGAATACTACAGCCCCAAACATAATTTATTACTAAAAGGGTCTTTTAAGTTTAGGGGTATTTTAAAAACTCATACGTATTCGAAGCGATAAAAATTAATAATTCCAAGACATAGTTAACAAAAAAAAAATACAGGCACATAATAAGTTATAAATTCAAGAAATTCAACCTGCTATAATATTACAGACGTAGCCACAATAATACGAAGAGATAAATGGACATTTTACAAATGGTTGGAAGAGTACAGACAATCGTAAATGTGCGGCCAAGCACAGCGTACACGAAAAAGAATAAGAAGATATCTCTTTTTAAAATGAGGTATAAGTTTCAAAAAGAACCGTATCTCCTATAATATTAATAACCGCAATAATTAATTACTATAATAAATATGAAAACTATCCTCCTTTTCCTTAGTCGCAGGTTAAAGTGTATTTAGAAAAATACCAAATAATTACAAATCTCGTATATTAGGACCAGTTTGAAACTGATCAAACTAAATAAAAATATCTTGACTAATATTTCAGTTAAAATTAATAAAAAATGTTTAAATATAAAAGAAAAGTTGGTCGCGCCACTGGAATAAAATTAAATTCACAGATATCCAAAGACCTCCACATTGTAAGTGTACAAATATAAAAACAGTGCACTAGAAACCGTGAACTTGAACCAAGAAACAGATAGAAAAAGAGAGATGATCTTTGACCCGGCTCCCGAGATGCATTCAATTCTGTGGAATATTGCCCAACTCACAATGTAGAGACATGCATACAAAGAAGTGTATATGAAATTTGTAAGATTTTTCAACTCCTATCGCTATTACATACATAACAAAAACTTTCAGAGACGAAATAAAATTTATGAGATGTCGTTTTATTAATAAGTATTTGTAGGTAGTATGATTTATATTTTTTGTAAATTACTTAGTAATGTTAGAGAAAACATTGGAAGCGATTTTAATCAAACACGGAGAATAGACAACTAACTATATGTACCTTTTCAACTATTACGTTTTAAATAAAATAAGTTTTAAACTTTTTTAATGTTTTATTCAGTAGCAGAAATAAAATATTTCGTAAATTAATCTTCAATTAATTAAATCAATATTTAATTTACAATTACTAAAAGTAGATATTCCGCTTTTTGTCAGTTATTATATCTAACAATTATACTATAATTATATAAAGTTATTAGCTCATCAAAGCATTTATTGGTATAACAATAATTGTTATTATTCATTTTACGCCACATATTATGCAAATTTTGTAATTATCATTTTGAGTTATGTGTTAAAAATACGCTCACAATTTAAATATACCGGGAAAAATGAGATTGTGTATAATTAATAAAATTGATTAACATATTTCACAGTTATTGTCAACCTGTCGTACTATCCTATTTTTATTGGTACAGAGTTAAGAAAGGAACATTCTTAGTCTCGAGTTAGAAATTAAAATTTATATCCATATTATTATTTTCATAATTTTTATAAGCCGTTATTAGTTTGTTTAATATGTAAAAAATAGGAAATATTTTAAGTTCAAAAAAAGTATCTAAAGTAAGGAGACTGAAACTAATATTACACATAACTCTTCTTCTAGCTCCCTTTAACTCAATGTTAGATATAGGTCTTGTCTTTTCCATGTTTTTTTAGCTTCCGCGACTATCGTCTAGATTGTCTCAACTATTTCTCGAATATCATCCATCTTAGGTGTGTCCACCTGTCTTTGTTTTGTTTAATTTCGTGGTAGACACATTGCCAATTAAGACTGATAATTTTTTCCATTACATCACTAACCTTCGGTCTCTCTCGCATGAGTTTCTTATTAAGTGTGATATTGAGATGCTCAGAATTTGATAGTATCAAAAATCTTTTGATAATTTTTGAAAGACATGTGTAGTGTGATGTTCAAACTGCAACTTCTTCTCATCATAATTAATTAAATACTCAAGTATTGAGCTAATTGTTCCAATAATTGCTCCAATAGTTGCTATTACTTAAGCCAAATGACATATAAATTAAGTGAAGTTTAAGCTGTATCACCAATATACTGTAAGGCAATGAAGCAATAAACTTACCAAACATTTGCAGTTGAATGGATTGAATGAAACTTCAAGAACGTGTCAGTGCATTTTGAAATGATGAAAAATGATAAATTTGTAATTCGGAAATAATTGACGGAAATGAGTTCAATATTACTACTTAGGGTTTTTGGGGTCACTGAACACGAATATCATGACGGTGATGGTCTTCGAGGCAACTGGTGTACATGTGCCTCATCTCCTGGAGTTTTGTAGAAATTCGATACAAAACCGGTGCAAACTTGTTACTCGGAGGATTTTGGGGTCGCTGAACACTAATATTATATTGGTGATAGTGTGTGAGCCACCCAGTGAGAGTGCCCAGGCACTCTTTTCCCAGAGTTTTGTGGAATTTCGATACAAATCAGTGAAAACTCCTTACTAATGGGATTTTGATGTCGTTGAATACTAATATCATGCTGAAGATGGTGTGCAATATACATGGTGCACAGGACGGGCCTCTTCTCCTAGATTTTTGTAAAAATTTGATACAAAATCGGTGCAAACTCGTTACTCGGTGGTTTTTGACGATCTAGAAGACGAGGTCCCCCATGGGGGGCCTCTTCTCTTCTAGAGTCTCTGCATTAGAGTGCATCAGAGACCAATTGTTGATCAAATATTCATAAAATTATTGGCAACAAGGATCGTCCTGCACACCTGGTGCCTTTAACAACATCGCCAACATAATATTACTATTCAATGACCCAAAGAACCCCAAGTAACGCGTTTGTACTTATAATTTATTGAATTTTCACAAAATTCCAGGAGACGGGGTCCAGGTGAACCAGGTACCTCGGAGACCATCGACGTCATGATTATTGTGTTCAGTAACCCCAAAAACCCCCGAGTAGTAATATTGAACTCATTTCAAAGTTATAATTTTTCATTACATCGAAATGCGCTTTGGAAAATTCATTTGTCTTGTTTAATATTGCAATTTTCATTTCCACTTCATCAACATTCTTCACAAAATTTTTCGACACTCTTACGAATCGACTGCAATAAGCTTAATTAGGATCCATCCCACTGCAAAAATTTGGTAGGTATTGGACTTTTTATTTCTTTATTGTCTCGCCTATATGAAAACACAATAGATGTAAAAATAATATTAGATATATTCCACGAAACAAAGAAGACAAAATTTATACGACATAATCGCCATAACTAAGTGATATTGTAGGATGTTGTGAAAGCTTGTAGCTCAGACTTATAAATTTGTACGTATAGAAATTGTGGAACGTATAGAAATGAAGTGTCCATGGATCGAGCATATTGCTTTAGATAACCCAGAAAAATGCATGCAGAGAATACCAAACCGGAGAACGAGAGAGACTGCAGAAGAGGACGGATAATATCAAACATACCATAGACAAGCAATGGATGACAATTTCTGGAAGTAGACATCAACGAAAAAAGTGAAAGAAGCCTAGCCCCAACATGGGCTGAAGAAGAAGAAGTACCTACACAAGTGTATGACGAAGAACGTATTGAAAAATGTTATAGTGATTTAGCAACTACCAAAAACATAAGATTCGTATGGAAGATTTTTCATAAAAAAATAAAGTGAATACCAAGCAAAGAAAAAGTTACTGAGGAAAACTAAAAAGTGAAATAAAGATATTAAAAAACGTTCAGAAAACAAGAGTCACTACAGTAAAAACAAGAAAAAGGTGACTGACAGAAGATATTGAAGCCCATGGACCAAAGAAGAGAATTCAGAAAAGATTTAAAGACTAATAACACTAAGAGAATCCACGCAATAATCATATAAAAGAAAACACAATTACCCAGGAAAGAACAAAATGAGATTAATAAATATGTTTCTGCTGTGTATGTCATTATTGGTCTAAGAACTGTTTTGTAAATTCTGCCTTTCATTTCTTTTTCAATATTTTTTTCCCTATATTGTTTTATTCAGGCAATCTGCTGCTCTTTTTGTTCTATTCACTTGATCTTCCACTTCTGTTTCAAGCTTTCCCTACCTAGATAATATGATGCCTACATATTTATACTCCTATCACTTTTTCTATTATCTGACCTTCCAGCTTCAATTTATATCTCAGTAAATTTGCTGTTATACCCATGTATTCTTTTTGGGAAATTAACATGTTAAATTTTTTGGCGTTTATATTAAATTGGTGCAGCATACGCTCTAAATTATCTTCACTTTGAGAGTGTAGTATTGCGTCGTCTGCGTAGCAGATTATTTTGAGTTGTTTTTTTTCCCATTTGGTATTCTTTTTTAGTTCTTACTTTTTTATTATTTATTTTATAATCAGGTTGAACAATAGAGGACTAAGGTAATTTCCCTGTCTTATCCCATTGCAAGCTTCAATACGGTCAGTAAATTCTTCCAATACTTTTACATTTATTGTGTTATTTTGGTAGATAATTCCGATAGTTTTAGATATTCCTAAAGAAATTTGTTTTATCCTTTAATTTGACCCGATCAAATGCCTTCTTATGGTACACGAAACATAAGTATGTCAGTTTGTTTTATTCTAATGATTTCTCTTGTACTTGCCACATTTTAAATATAGCGTCGGTGCATGATCTTCCAGACCTAAAACCTCGTTGTTCTTCTGCTAGTGTTATAATTTCACAAGTTGTGAAATATAATTTCATTTGTTATAATTTACAAGTTTAGTGTTTAATAAATTAATTCCTCTGTAATTCTCTGGATCCGATTTGTCTCCCTTTTTGAAAGGAGGTATTAGATCTCCATTCTGTTTTGTTCCAATATTTTTTGGATCAGTTTTAATACTTGTTTGATGAGATCTGGTCATCCGACCTTTAGGAGTGTGTTCGGTATTCTGTCCGCTCCTGGTGATTTTCTATATTTTAATTTCCTTAATGCTTCCCTTACCTATTGCTCTTCAATACTTATTGCTTCGTTTTCGTCACCTCTCGTGTTGGTGGTTCATTATCATCACCTTAAGCAAATAGGGATTAAAAGTAGTATGCCAATGTTTCCTTCTGAATGTATTTGTATTAATTTGTTCATCTATTTTCTTTGTCCTCTGATCACTTTTCATGTTTCTTTTTGTGTTCCGTAGAACAAAAAAAAGAAATCGTGTTTTATCTGTTTTGAAAAGCTCTTCAGTGTTCCGTTTTATTTGTCTAACTAAAGAATTCATTTCATTTCTGATTCATTTATAGTGATTGTATACCTGTTGTGATTATTGTGTTCTGTATTGTAAATGGGTTTTTTCTGTTATTCACATTTTGTCTTCACTTCCTCTCTAAACCATGGGGTTTTCTTTTTTGATGTTAGTGATAATAACTTTTCTTTCTTTAAGTGATTCTGTTGCTGTGTTAATTATGTTATTTTTTAAGCTTTCCAAGCTTTTCCTCGATGTTATCGTTTTATAATATTTAATTGCCGGCAATCTTCTCTGATATTCTTTTATTGTATAATATTTTTTTTTATTTTTTTATATTTGTTTGTCTTGGCACCGCTCTCTTGGGCGTGAAATGTTTCTTGACGATTCTTATTTTAAATAATACTAGGCTGTGGTCACTACATACGCGCATAGATACATAGATACATAGATCTTCGTCCACGGGCATTATTGAATGTATATTTGTGTTCGTTTCTGTGGTCAAAAGATGTGTTATTTATTCTATGTTCGGTATTCATACAGAAGATTATCATCAAGTTTTTTATTTACGTTTTTAACATTCTTATTATGTTTTTGCTTAATTCCGGGTATCTTTCCTCTGACTTGATCTACTACTTGTTGTAATTCGTTATAAAACGTTTCCTTTGTTGAACACTCTTTGATGTGATTTTGGTACGTTTCGTGTATTAGTAAGGCTACACCTTTTTAGCCCTGTTTTCTTGTGCTACTTCCCTGTATATTAGTATGTATTCGCCTAATTTTGATTGTACTTTTCCTTTCTTTTTTGTTTCCTGTAGAGCGCAAACGTCTATTTGTGCATCTCTTAGTACTTAAGTTATTTCATAGTCGCTGTAGTTGGCGATATACTATTTCATGTAGTAGGTCTCATCTGGGTTTTGGATATTTTTTGCTTGTCCTTATTTCTTGCCGTGGTCGTCTTCGTAGTATGAATCTAGATCCAAGGCTGTACATTGTTTCTTTGACCAGTATTCGTTTTAATGATTTTTTACGATTTTACACGAAAGTTAAAAATATAATTAAAATATCTTGGGACTAAAATATATCACCTAAATAGTCGTTCACTCTATTGATCTCTGAGTATTATTATTGTATACTATTCGACATTCCATCTGATTAAGTATAGTAAATTTATTTTTAAAAATATAGAAATATAAATACAGTGGAAATACACGAAACAGCATGAGATTTAAATATTTGCATTCACCAGGATTGTTTCGCATTCAATCGTAATTTATTTACAAAGAATACCATCGGACTTATAATGGAAAATCCCCGTACACCAATACTATTTTTAAATTAAAATAAACATTTCCCAACATTTAATTTTTATATACATACTTCCTTTATTGGTTTAGGTATATAGATTATTTAGACCGGTTAATTTATATATAGAAACTCTTATATATAGAAACAAATCGACAATTAGATTAATTTCTATTTTTTAGCGATATATATTAATGGGAATAAGCCACAAACTAAAGTTTAAAATAAGTTTATTGACGTTTCAATTTTCACTTCGGAAATCCTTCTCAAAATACGTCAATAAACTTATTTTAAACTTCAATTATGGCTTATTCCCATTAAAATAGTAATTACTCTCAAGACGCCACAAGAAAATAACTTCAAAACAATATTTTTTGTTGCCATTTTGATGGGAAAAGTTCTCAATTAAAATAGTTTTCAACAATTGAAGATCTTCCTGTAGGTAATCTGGACGAAAAAGCCTTAAAATACGTTCTGTTAATCCTGTTACATGTTTCATTCTCATCCTGTTTGGATGATATAATAGCTTACAAATCTATTGCTACACATGGGTTTTCTGAACCATGGGGTTTTTAACGTAAAATGTGTTGCAGCCATATGATGACATTTTGTGGATTTTTGCAAATGTTTCAATTATCACTAATAATGATCCAATAGAGCCTAAAACGTTTTGAACAATTTTTCACACTTCATTGAATTTTTTTTTAAACTATTGTTACTAAACAGCCAACCACTGGTAATTTCCCCTTTATAGTCTTGAAAAACTTACTAATACAGAGGAACTTGAAACTTTAGGTAGATCTTTGAAAAGATGTATATTGTTGCAATCATACTTTATAAAACTCAAAATGTATTAGACTAATAAAAAATCTGAAAAATTAATGGACGCCTTAAATATTAGATTAATTCTAAAAAGTATATAATGTATGTAACGTTAACGTATGATAATAATTACAATTACTACACAACTTGTTTATTAAATAAATATGGTTATTAAAAGATTAGATTTCGCATTCGCAAAAATGTGAACTTTATATTAATCAAATATGACGACTTAAATTTAATATAAGCATACATTTTTTTATCTTTATTCACTTATCAATATACAGTAGTATATTATTCTCTTACAATTACCGCGAATGCGAATATATGGGGGCCGATAGCAGCAGCATGGGCTAACGGCAGCCTTGGAGGAAAGAATGTAAGGAGCCCTCTTCTTGCGTAGACGCACTTAGTGCGTCGTTCGCATATCCCAGGACCAGTTAGCGGCAGCGGCAGTCGCAAGAGCTGCTGCGGCCGGTGAATTGTCTCGGATTCTGGCCGCCCCCCTCGGCATGTCACACCCGGCTCTGGGGCGGGCGGTCGGGCCGCCGCATCCAACCTTCCCCGGCTCTATACCCGCGAAAATCAATAGTCCTAGCCTGTAGCGGCAGCGACCACCACTTTCCTACTCATCCACAGCTTGGTTTAGTGTCAGCCGCCCCCGGGAAGCTGTACATACTCCACGGGGAAGACGTCCAACCGAGATATATTGTATAAGATCAGGTTATTTTGTAATTGACAGGTACCGTACGAACTTTTTATTTTATGATGGTTTCTGATACATTTAAAACAACAAGCCAATCTAAATAAAAAATTTAGTAATACATTACCTAATTCATAAAATAATATTATCTAACAGCCATCTTTACAAAAAAGCAGCTCCAGACATTTATATTGTTACTAGAGAAGCAATATTTACAATTAAAACATTATTGCATTTCAATAAGCAATAAAAGATCAATTTTGAGAATTTTACTCAGATTTAAACTCACTCATCCAGATACCTACGGTATCAATAGAATCGAGCTTTGGTGAGACTCTTTCCGTGTTATGGAGCCCTAGGTGACTTGTTACGTCGGAGTATCTTTCAAAAATTTTCATACACATTTGGACGTCCAGAGTAGTGTAGCTTTCTGCATGGTCTTATAGAGATGTTTATTTAGACCCAAACTTTTTATGTTTTCCAAGAGGTTATTATGCCGAAGATATTTTCTTGTGGCATCTTAATGCTTTTATTTTAAAATAAGTTTAGTTGAGGTTTCGATTTCCGCTTCGGAATATTGAGAATATTTCAAAACTGGAAATCGAAACTTCAAATAAAATTATTCCCAACAAAGATAGTGAATTAAAAGAGGTTCTTTCAAATCCAGTAGTATAAAGAGTTGTATGTATCGTCTGGGTACTTTCCATTCTCCATTGTACCCGTATTTTAATTTCCAGAACTCTCTATTTGACGATTTTTTCGTAATACTGAACACGTAGATTATTGCTGTTAGGTATTACTACATCGATTTATTGTTGCCTGTCTTAGTTACTCTATTAACTAATATCAGATCTGGTTTTGTATACGCTACTGGTTGATCTGTGTCTATAGTGTGGTTTAAGTATGGCTTGTGGTTGTAATTTTTAATCATACTGTTAGAGACGTATTGATATTAAGGGAGATGGTCGGTTTGAAGAAGTCCCAATTTCTTAACTACCTCTTGATAAACGATCTTTCCTACTGAGTCATGATGTCCCTTATATTTAGTTGCAGCATGGTTTCCTGGGCTTGATATCTATATCGCCATTGGTTGTTTTAGACCTGAGGTTCTTTGATAATATATGTCAAGTAATTTTTGATTGGTATCCTGATCCTGAATGGCGAGTACGAAACCTTTTGTTTCAGGAAACATACTTCCTGATGACTTCATTGGAAAAACCCACGTAGTGGTTTCCCCACCCAGCTGCGCATTATTCTTCTTTAAAAAGTTGGTTTATGGGAGTGTCATCTACTGCACAAATTGTGGAACTCTAAACGTGGAATATGCGTAAGTGCCTTTAATGAATTTTTACTATGTTACCCTTCTTATGAACTCTGAAATTAACTCAATTTTTATTTCATTATAATCAATTTTTATTGCTTTTTCTTTACTCTGAGATATTTATACAACCCAATTTTCATCCATAGCCTCGATGTTTTAGCCATTTTGCATACCGAATTACTTGGGCTGGGTATATTTAAAACACGATACTTGTATATTTCAATATTAAGTGCATACTAATATCATTAGAAAAGGTTTCTACAGTTTTTAGCATATTTTCTAGGTGGTTTTAGTAAGGCGATCTTCGTCATGGAAAAAGTCAGTCACATATCGAGATCACAACGGCAACGGTGCTAGTAAGTAGAAAGGTGGCATAGTAAGACGTTATGGATGGAGACATATTTACCTATCATAAGTACATTTTGTTTCAAATCAGAGGAAACGTAACAAAACCAAGGGATCGAGGCAACCAAAGTCGTCAGACTACTGGAAAACTTGGACGACAATATCTCCCCATCTACGTAACTTGGTTAGGGACTACTTCACAGATAAATACATCAACGTTACAGAGGGTAACTCTATGAAGACCACGGCAAGAATACCGCAGGGCTATATCCTAGGACCATTGAATTGGAATCAGATCAGGATGAGGATGCAGATGGTGCTGGTGAAGGACAACGAAAACTGGTCAATCATGCATATTTAGAACCGAGGGACTAGGAACCTCATGCTTGCGGCCGGAAAAACAAGCTATGACTCTCAAGGGTCCGAAGACCAGAGACCATATAGCTTTTGTCCTGATGAAGAAAAGATATTACTTCGTTCGCAAGGCAGAGGAGAGGACTGCGGTGCTGCCGAGAATTATGCCCAACGTGGGAGGACCAAAGACCGTCAAAAAGAGAAAGTTTAAAGAAAAGCGTCAGTAAGGGTAGCACATGCATACAGAACATATCAACGGTGGCCATACAAGTGTGTTATGCATCCACCTCATGGTGAAGGAAAGAGCGAAAACCTACAGAAAGGATAAGCAGGAGAAATATTAACTAGGAATAGCCGCAGAGGAGTGGCAGAAAAAATGGACAAATGAGCATAGGGTGGTCTAAACGAGGTTATTAATTTCTAATATTACAATGGATAGAAAGCGGTGACAGAGACACTAATTACTTTTTAAACATATTTCTAACAGGGTGTAGCTTCTTCAAAGATTACCTGGAAAGGATAGGAAAGGACATTTGCGAATGGAAACTGCACAGACTGTGAAGTGGCTGACTGTGCTATCTTTATATTTTTTAAAAAGGTCACTTAATTATTATCGACTTTATATATTCTGAATTTATCTTAAGCCATTCATGCCATACTGAGTCAAAGGCTTTTTGTAGTCAATAAAACCAGTAAAGGGATTCCTTTTTTTTTGTATTTGTAATCTGCTTAGTGGGTTTGTTAAATCGAACTCTTGTATAACACGTGCCATTTCGCTTACCAGGCTATAGTGCAAGTCATTGTTGACCTGCTCTGTATTGTCAGGTTGAGTTTTCACATCAGTTGATCTACAACTACCTCGTGGTTGTAAATCTTCCGTTCGACTTTGATTGTGATGGTATCGCGTCTAGTCTCTGGGATAAGATTGTTTATTATAATTACTCCATATTGATCTGCTGCTCGCTCTTCAGACACTTAAATTTTTTGTACTCTCTATAGCATTCCACATACATATCTTATATATAGCCGATAGCTTCCTAACCGAGATTTGTCCCTTTGTATTGTAACCGTTTCAAAAGATTTAAAAGAAAATCATTATAAATTTCGATTATATTTTTTTTAAATAAAACTAGTAACCCCATCTATCTGTCAAGTACCTACCTGTAGCCGACTCAAGGATTCTTCTGTAATTCCCAAATATATCCGGTAGATGAGCATATTTTTCAACTTGTCACTCACGCCCAATTTCCAGAGAGCGCAAGAATAGCGTCTCGCCCTTTCCTGTTAAGACCGTCCAACCGTTAAGACGTGTTTCCAAAGTGGGTCTCATTTCAGAGGTGAGCTAAGCAATCCTTTTCTTGTTCATATTTCAGATAGATATTTATTTTTTAGACCCTTATTGGAGAGGCTATAATGCTGATATTTTTCTGATACATTGTCGCAAGATAATATTGGTATGGAGTTATTCCAGATCATGGCCCAGTAGCGGTATCTTTTTATGGAATACCTAACCCCTCTTATCTAGGATTGGTGGTGGATTGATATAAGACGTAGCCGAATCAATGGTTTATTTGGTGACTGATTAAATAAGGAAAGAAACAGAGCAGATTAAGGTTGTACCAATTTTTATTATACCTATTTTCAAGACAACGGAAATGATTATGAACTCAAAAAGAAATGAAAATATAGTGAAGTGTTCTAAATTTATTTAAAGGTTTATTTTCTTCATTGTTCCTAGTTGATAAATAACTATATTATTTTCAATGTAAACAAATTTCGAAATTTGGGGTTAATATATATATATATATATATATATATATATATATATATATATATAAAATATATTTGAGTTTTCCAAAACTATATTTTTAAAAAATATTTATTTAACACAAAATACTAACAATAGGTTTAACTACGATAAAAGCAGAAACTAGACTTACTAACAATATGATTTTTTATACAGAAAGAAATATAATATTAAAAGTATAACATTTGGAACGTATGTTGTCTTAATCAGCGTTCTTCAGTTCACTGGACTTGGGTCATTACCTCATTAAAGCTTAGTTCGTAATTTATGGGTCGATAACTCCTCCTCTCCTAGAACGAAGCCTGTTGTGGAAGTTCGATTGTTGGCCCTTCTTCTTCCTTCTTTGTAGAATTGTTTTTCTTTGTTTTCGCTATTTTCTTTTTAAATAGAACAATAATTGTTATAATTATTCCAATGTACAATAGTGTTGTCCAAATACTTGGAACGTGATACACAGGCGTAGTTTGTAATATGAGTCTTAATTCATGATTTGGAATATCTTTAAGTTTTAATGAATTTAACGTTATTTCCATTGGTGCTATTTTAAGAATGTCGAGATTTAATTGTGGTACGTTTATCATCATTGGTTGTCCTGATGTGACATCTTGAAAGGTTAACTCTTTATTCTGGAATATAATTTTACATGGTGTGTTCTCTATGAGATAAATTCCGTTTAGGATTTTTATTTGCGTCTCTTCTGCACATTTAATGAGTATTTTTTCTTCTTTAGGAAAGACAGCTAAATATTGGTTAATTTCTGGGATAATTTCGATATGGTTTAATGGAATTTTCGCTTTTAAGTATTGGCAGTGTGTGGAGATGCCATGAAATAGAATTTCATCTTCACATGAGTGCTCGTGGTTGATTTGGAGATAACCAGGACATTGAAAGATCTTACCATAAGTACAAATGTCATTTAGAGGAATTGTTATTTTTTCGTTTTTTAATAAATATCTTGAGTTTGGTAACATGATAACAAATTCTGACTTACTTTTAGTTGGGATTGGTAATAATTTATAAAGGTCGAAATTAGATTCATAATTAATAGGAATTGAAAGAAAATATTGTATTTGGTTCTTTTCTATTTTACATGTTATTTGTAAAATAGCTTCGAAATCTAAAATGTTTTCATATTTTACTTCAAAGGGTAGTTGTGTTTTATAATGTGATGAAATTTTTTGGAGTTCATTATATAATTCACTGGACTTAATAATGCTAGGATGTAATGTTTTTAGTTTACAAAATGTAATAGAATTTTGGACATTTTCCATTGTATTGAGTATTAGGTTGTATGTTATTATAATTTCGTTAAACATGTCTTTTAAATAGTTGACGTTTTCAAGATTTGTTTGGAAGTCTACTATATTTTTTATTGCCAAAATTTTTGATTTTAAATTAATTTCATTTTCTTGTATGTTTTGAATTGTTTCATTAAAATTATTGATAATTTCGTGACTTAGCGAATACTGGTTATTGATTTGGCTTTGCAAGTTTGCTTCATTCGTCTTTAAGTGTTCTAGTATTGAGTTAATTTTTTCGCCATCTTCGGCATCTAAATTTCCTGTTACAGCTTTAATAATTGAACCGAACCCATTGATTATACCTCTTTTATTTCTTTGCAATTTTGTATGTATGTTTAGATTTTCAAATTGTTCCTCAATGTTATTTTTGACGTACTGTGCTAGATTAACATAATTTTTTGTTTCGTTATTAAAAAATTTACAATTAGAAAGATTATTTTTCAAGTGATCATATTGTATATTTAAGCTATCATATTCTTCTAAAAGCGGATTTAAATTGTAATAATGGACAAATGTGTGGCTAGATTTTTGAAGTTTTGCAGGTCCCAATTTGATTGGTAGTATGCCTAGATTATGGGTAACATCTTTTATTTGGATTGCTGCGCATCCGATTGCGAGGAACCTGAAAATTTGTAAGGTTTTCTTTTAGGTCGTTTGACGTTAGAAAAGTGGATATTTTCGGCAGTATTTTTATGTCGAGTAACTATTTTCGCGGTTTTCCTTTTTTTATTAATTTTGCTTATTTCTTCAGCATTGTATTTATTTTTTGTTTTACCTTGGAATTGTCTGTTACGCACAAATATTTTAGTGGGGATTGTTTCAGGCAATTCTTCTCGTTTTTCGTTAGCTTTTGAGATTACTTTTTCTTTTACGTTTTGTAAAGATTTATTGATATTAGAATAAAGTATTTTCATCTTTTCTTTATGGTTTGAAATATAATTATTTAAAACTTGTTGCTCGATATTGATATCGAAAGGAGAATTATTATCTATATGTCCCGTAATCAGCTCGTATGGTTTCATTTTTGTTACTGAATGGATGCTATTATTATAGGCTAGTAAGGCATAATTTATTTTATGTTCAATATGGTCATTTTTATATTCTTTTTGATTATTTAATAGTCTAACGTGTTCAATGATCGTAGAATGAAATCTCTCGGCAATTCCATTAGACTCTGGATGTTGAGAGCTTATAAAATGTACTTTTACCTTGTGTAACTCTAACAGTTCTTTGACAACTGAATTTTTTAATTCGGTTCCATTATCAGATATTATTTGTTCTGGTATGCAGTGATGAGTAAAATATCGGATTAATGCATTCGCTACTTCAATGCCTTGAGCTGAATTTATTTTGTATAGTTGACCATATTTAGAAAAAGAATCTATTATAGTTAAAAATTTTGTATTTTCCAACGTAATCGAATCTAGGTGTACAATTTGGAAGGGTTTAGTTGCAGTAGGTGTTATATTGAACATGGGTTTGATAGGTTTCCTGTCGTACTTTGTTAATTGGCAAATTTCACAATCATTTATGAAGGTTTGGATAGATGCTCTTTGATTCGGCCAATAATATAAGGCCTTTATTCTACTTTCTGTTTCATCTAATCCTCTGTGGTTTTGTTTTCCTTCGTGATAATTTTTTATTATTTCCTCAATTTCATGTGGTGGGATATCAATTAGCTTCTTGGTGCATTTAATAAGAGATAATTGCGAAGATTTGAAATATTTTTGTATGACGTTACTAAATATTTCATATATAGGATCTTCGAAGTACAAATGATATTTAACTTTAGGTGCTATATATTCTTTTACAAATTTAACTATGTCGCGTTCAGTGTTATTTTTTGAGAATTGTACAAGAATTCTTTGTTTTTTATCATAAAGTTTTATAATAGATGGTGCTGCTGGTTCGTAATTAACTTGAGAAATGATAATTTGATTCATTCCAGTGTTTACCGAGCTTTCTGATATAGGTATACCTGTAATCGGATTTTCTTTGTTTGTATGGATTGTAACACCGTCGCTATCATGGGAATCTTCATTATTGGCATCTTGGTCATTTATTATTTCATCGGGTTCAACAATCAAAGACTCTGAATCTACATTATTTGGGGTTCCTAATAATGTTTCATCAAAATTTTCTATATAGTCGAAGAAATTTGGAGGTGTTTCGGGTTCTATGTCTTGAGTTTCATTTGCATTTAATCGTATTCTTGATAGACAATCACTATTTGTGTTTAGAGCACCTTTTTTATAAACAATCTGATAGTCATACTCTTCGAGTTTTAGTCTCCAGCGAACTAATTTTGAGCTATTATCTTTTAACGAAAATAGCCATTGAAGAGGCTTGTGATCTGTCACGAGAGTCACACGACGACCAAAAATGTATGGGCGGAAATATTTAACAGCCCAAACTATAGCGAGAAGTTCCTTTTCGATCGTAGAGTAGTTTATTTCTGAATCATTCAATGTTCTACTCGCATAAGCAATTGGTAGATCAGAACCTATTTTTCCTTGGCTTAAAACTGCACCTATTGCAAAGTTACTCGCATCTGTTGTCAGATTAAATGGTTTCGTAAAGTCAGGGTACTGTAAAATAGGTTCATTTGTAAGAAGATCTTTACAAATATTAAAGCATTCAACATAATCTGCGTCTTTAATATTTATTTCGTTATTCT